>NC_091059.1:220860006-222355857 GCF_000393655.2 Nicotiana sylvestris
CACACATGAAATACAAAAGAAAGAAGAAAATTTCACAACCACAAGAAAGAAGCCAAAATAAGCACGCAATCACCTAAACCTATCAAGCTTTTTCCTCCATTCATCTTAAATCAGCACATATGAAGCATCCAAATCTGCTGCAATTTAGAGTGTACAACACATGCAACAACAACACCAACAATATACCCAATATAATCCCACAAGTGGGGTCAGTATGTACACAACCTTACCTCTACCTTGTGCAGGCAGAGAGGTTGTTTCCGATAGACCCTCGGCTCAAAGCAAGCATTCATACAATTTACAACACATGCAGGAGCCTTAAAGGACATCTTCATTGACTTCCTACTGGTTACCTGAAAATTTTACATACCGTTCTTCTAAAATAACTTTCATAGCTGATAGCAACTTCATGCATTACATGAAAAAATAAGCCTGCAACTAACAATAACCAAGCTGGCCTTACCATCTTTTAGGTTCACTATTAAAGTCTGAAAAAGAAGAAACATTGAATATGAGTGTAGCACTTTGATTATTCAAGTACACCACTAGCAACGTAACACTAACACAGTCCTAGCAAGAATTTTTCTCCTTCATACTTAGCAAACGCTTTTCAAAAATACAAATCTCTCCAGAATCTAAGTTGGAAAGAGAGGAAAGAGCACTAAGCAAATTGGAAAAGAAAAAAAAAGGTAGCCAGAACTGTACAGAGTGGATAATGCCTTGTTTCTGCAAAATGTCTTTTTGAAACTAAAAACTTGGTATTCATGATTTATGGCTAATCAAGATTCACTGTGTAACGACCAACTGTTTTCACATATCTTGACCACTTAATGAATCATTCACGAATTGTGCACATACAAGTACAGTTCATACCTCGTACACTACGAATTTTCTCAATTAACTGCTCTGCTACAATTCCTGAACTGGATGAACTAAATCGACCGCGTGTGCGACTAATGCTCCCAGAGGCTCGAATCACAGCTATCTGTTCTTTATAACCTGTCAGACCGAGAGTCCATCTCCTAACTCTTGAATACTTCCTGCGTCAGAATATAATAACCACAAAATGATTTTAAATACAAAAGGAAAATAGTGCATAACAGATGAAACAAAGAAATTTGGAGAGAGGACACTAAAATACAAGACAATTGATGGTTGACAAAATCCCAAGTCAAACTGAAAAAAGTTATGACACATTCCCTGTTTCGCAGTAGCCACCCGGGATATTTTGCAGAATTACACAAAATAATATTTTTTTCCCTTAGTTTTGATACTCTCTGAAAATTCAAGGGCCATAGATTAGTCCAAAAACAACAGTAAAGTGCAAGGCCAAATTCCAAAATATTGCATCTTCACTTCAATTAATAAAGATCATCAGTTGATCTCATGAAAAGAAACGTACAAAATATTGGTGCAAAAAAGCAATCCTGAGAAAAACATATCCAGGTGACTTGAAATTCAAAAAGAAAAAACCTGTAATCAACTGCAGGGAGATTTTTGTCCTTCGGAATTTCCAAACGCTCTTTCAACATTGACATTACCTGAGTGTTGAACAATCAGTGATCCCTTCATTAACCATGGGAAAAAAAGTGATTTTTAAGTTCTTATGAACATGTCAAGTTCATGAAGCAAGTTAAACATTTTTATGCAGAGTGACTAAATTCAGATGGCCAGATGCATAAATGACACAGCCTCTATCAGCTTAGTACAATAAAAGAGATTACAGTGTGTGCCACTCTTGTTTTCTAGGCAACAATGCTAGCATACAACTTAGTTGCTCTCCTTATAATCACACATAGACCTGCAATGCGTATGTCATCTGATGAATACGGACTGTTTACTTATTATAATAATTTTTTAACTAGAAGTCAACGAAACTGATCTACAACTTAGTTGCTCTCCTTATAATCACATATAGATAGACCTGCTATACGTATGTCGTTTGATGAACACTGACTGTTTACTTATTAAATGAATTTTTAACTAGAAGTCAATGAAACTGATTTCCAAGATTTCATCACTGGCATAAGCTAACGGGTAAAGTTGCTGCCACGTGACCAGGAGGTCACAGGTTCGAGCCGTGGAATCAGCCTCCGGCAGAGATGTAGGGTAAGACTGCGTATAATAGACTCTTGCGGTCCGGCCCTTCCCCGGATCCCACGCATTGCTGGCGCTTAGTGCACTGGGCTGCCCCTTTTTTTTTCTTTTCATAAGCTAAAAATATATAAGAAAAGGGTGAAAACATTGGATACTGAGGTCTGCTCATCATAAGACTGTAAAAGAGTACAGAGATTATGATAACCTGTGCAGCTATAAAATTTGTATATAAAGTTCAGTCCTCATAAAAGTTTGGTATGCATCCCAGATTAGAAGACCTGCTTTTGCGAGGTCCCTTCGGGTACACCCGATAAAGTTGAAATCATAGAGAGGCCTAGTTTGGCAAGCAAAGAGATCAGACACAATGTTGAAGAAGTGTAATAGATTACTCCCTCCGTTACAAAAAGAGTGAAGGGCTCAGAGTATGAGAGTCAAAATGTCAAATCTCAATTCGGACATTGATTTCTTAATCTTTTTAAGCTAAAATTTGCAACAAATGTAAATTAGATAAAGAAATACTATAGTTACAACTTTTTTTATAAATAAAAACATTTCAAAAATATATGAAACATTTGTGGTCAAAGAAAAAAATGTTTGATCACATAAAAAATAAGTGTCATCTAAACCGGAATAGAGGGAGTATTATTTAATATGAGAATATCTCAACATTCCATGAACAAAACATTTATATCATATATATAAAGATGAATTCTTGATTTAATTTCTAATGCAGAGAGAGGTAAATCATCCTAGAATCACCTACACCAGAATGGTCAATTAAATGGCACATACTAGTAGTTGACTACATTTTTTTCCCTTCATGATATCTTAAGAATCGACTTTCCGTGGAAAAGAAGTAAATCCATTACCATTCCCAATTTATTTGAAAAGAACCCCCCGACCCCACCCACAAAAAAATAAAAGGAAAAAACTCAGCCATTAAATCAGTTGAACTTACAAATAATCACAGAACTGTTTCTATCAAGTAATGCCTCAAGACACCTAGCAACTTACTGTACCTCATCATCGTACTTTATATCTGTTATCCAGCTCTCTTCCTTTAGCCTTTCAACTTGGTAAACTCCGTCATTGACGAAATGTTCAATGTCTTCTTTTTTCTTCCCTAAGTAAGAAAATCAGATCATGAAAATCCCCACTGGAATAGCTTTATATCTCCACTTATGAACTTCAAATCTGAAGTCACCTTTAGTGAGAGCAACTTTTTCGAGCCAATTTCCATAGATATTATCAAGTAATGCAGTTAGCATCTCTCGATTTTCATCAGATATACTTTTACGCATTAGTTGATCTCCAGCACTCTTATATCTACCAATTCTTTCCACTTGTGGCTCAATTCCAACTTTCTCAAAGACACCTGCAGAGCAACATATTTGCTGCAGTTAAGGGGTGATCGTAAGCAATTTAAGATCACATTTGCACTTTTGTTAAACAATTGAGGCTGCATTCACCCACTCACTGAAACCCCAATAACACTGGCCAGCAAATTCCAGTAACTCTGGAGTGAAATAGGTTTATACTTTTTGCACTTTTGCATAAATTGGAATATAGAAAAAAGTATTATTGCAATGATGACTAACTCAATATTCCGAAAATGAAGCTCAGCCAGCATTCCATACATCCAAGGATCAGTAAGAATTTAGCACTTCCGGGATAGTTAAGGGAAACTTGTCTCGCCAAGATTCTATTTGTATCAGCTGGGAGCTAAAGAACTAACCTCCCAAAAATGATGCTTGAACTGATAGACCATACAAGGCAAAGTAAGCACTTGGAGGGGCATAAAGCTCTTGACAAGCACAGCCGATGTAATACTCCTTTTCACCACAAGCAGGTGCATAGCCAACTATGAATTTACCTGAAAAATAACAAAGATTAATGCTCTTCTTTACTTTCTTTTTCCTAATTCCAGAAAAAGTATCTTATATTGAACTCTTTCAACATGAGAAGCTTAATTAATCCAAGTAATTTTTCAGTCTATGCAACATTATACTCATTTTAAATTCAGACTTGTTGCGCAATCAGTTACCTCAGATGCTACTATGAAGGAAAATACTTCTACATAATGATCAAAAATAAAGAGATGTACGTATAATTCTAAGACTTTATAAGGAAGTAATATTGCTATTCTTTTAGCATTTTTTTTTTACTGGAAAGGTAAGAAAGATATATTTTTCTAGCATTGCTTCTTAATCAGTCAAGCATTGATAATATTTTCTCTTCAAAATTGTCTTGAAAGTTTAGATTTCTTATAAGATAGTTTCTAGTCTAATATTCATCTCACCTGAGACATGGCATTACTCCAATTTCATAACATAGGAAGCACTGAAATACGCACATACTTCAAGATGCCGGACATACTTGAAAACTTCATCACATATGAGACGTACAGAATGAGCACAAGAATTTTCCATTCATTTGCATTGAGGAATTGGGACTAGTAGGCACACAGATAAGATGGGGAAAGCAGCGACCACTTCTTGTAGTCAATCGTAGTGAACGTGGAAAATGTTGTGACTCTATTGTTCTTCAAAGCGATAAACAAAGACAGAAGGGCGTACTTGCCTTAGAGTCTAGTATGGTGGATCTTACATAATTCTGATAATGTCCAGATAAAACAACTCCCAGGGACCTTGAAATTTCCATCACCTCTCAAATTAGTTCACAACAACTTTTGACATTGATCTCCAATAGTCACTTATCTTATTTTGTGGTCTTGGTCCAAGAGGGCAAAGAATATTTCCTCCCTTCCAGTCCCTCAACCTAAAAGTTCCTATAGTACTAAAGGCTTATATATATGAATGCCTTCATCTATTCATTATGTCCTAGATTTTTTTTGTTCCTACTTGGATTAAAATATTTCTCTTCCTTGGTTCAAATTCAACCCTTACAAGCTTACAGCGACAGATATAACAAAATGTCATCTTTTTCCTCTTTCCCAAGTAAGTTACATAATCAAGTGACAAGCACATGAACATTTTACAGCTTTCAACATTCCACAAAAGTATAAAGATGAAACCTTGCCTGATTTCCTGAAGTCCAGTATATGCCTCCGAATTTCTTCAACTTTGCCCCAGCCACAACTCAAAGGTTCAATGTGGAGATAAACACCAGAGATTCGAGGATCATACGCGGCCTTTATGAAGTTCTCACAAATTTGAGGTAGAGATAATCCTGAAGAGAAACGGCTCTGTAACTGATCAGATATCTGACATGACAAACAGTACAAGAGTTTCAACTACTTCAACTAAACAGAAAAGAAATAACTAAATAAGCATTAGCAAAATAAAAGTATTCTATGTTATTCAATCTGTATTACTATAATAAATAACAAAACAGTAAACTTTCTGAAACAGAAACAGAAAGTTAGCAGCAACAGAATGTCGAAATAATATATGAAAAAATAATTTCGGAATAAATCGAGTCCATTGAATGCACAGTGTGTCCTTAAGGAAATTATTCCCCTCAAGTACCCGAGGTGCTGGAATATTATCCTCCAGGATAGAACGATTTAACTCACCGGTGTATTGGTAACCAAAAACCACAGTGTCAGCGAACCACTCAATGGTAGTAAATCACAATGGAATAGATTTGTGCAGAAGAAGAAAAAGTCTTGAAGTTCAGAAAATTCGTAAGGAAAAATATGAGGAATCAAACGAATTTATAGCCAATGGAAGTACTGTTTCTGAAAGTTTACAACCCTTCAGAACAATTACTTAAAAACGGGAGAGAAATTTAAATAAAAATCCGGGAAGAAAATGAATCGGGTGGCGCACGGATCCGGTTCGGGTTGGATATTTGGCTAATTTAATTAATATTTTATTACATAATTAAAGAAAGTTTGTCCAAAAAGATTAATCAATCAATCTTTGACCGAAGCCGAGCAATGACTGCGCGAGGCTTGCTTCTTCTTAACTCTTTAAGAGCTAGAAGAAGAGCAATTATATATATACCAATCAAAAGTCTTTTCCAATATGGGACAATGTCCCTTTGTCAAGGTGATGCAGCCGTAATGGAACAGTAAAAGAAAGGCAAAGGATAAGCAAAAAGGAAATAAAATTAGGGTAAAGAAATATTCTCTTGATTGATTTCCTCAGCTGCAAAGGTACAGAAATATATATAACTCACTATCATTAAAGGACAAAACTAGATAACCACTGTAAGGGACCCAAAGTCCTACTAAGGCCTAATTACAGGGGTCCAATTGCAACCTATGAAAGTATGAAATAAACTATAAGGGAGGACTTAAGTGTCACTACCCAAAACATATAAATTCCCGTCTATTAATTGACTCCAACGGCTAGGTACCATTGCGCAAACTCAACGTACAACTCCACTAAGCTTCTTCATTTTAACTGTGCATCAGTTCTCCCCTGTTGAAGTCTTCCTTGTCCTCAAGGAAGAAAAGATAGAAAACATATCTTCAATGCTGAATAGTCTTCCCATGTTGCTAATTCTGATGGAAGCTCCTTCCACTTAACCAACACTTGAGCCACTGCCTTGTTTCCTTTTTGAATCAGCCTTCTCTCCACTATTTCCTTTGGTTGTGGACAATAAGGGCTAGATAGCTCGATAACAGGAGGATGGGTTATAGTAGAAGGTAACTCATGGCAAGCCTTAAGCTGAGAAACATGAAAAGTTGGGTGCAATAAGAGCTGGGCTGGGAGTGACAACTTGTATGCCACTGATCTTATTTTCTGCAGCACTTGGTAAGGGCCATAGTACCTTGCTGAGAGCTTAGTAAAATGTCTGCCTGACATGGATAGCTGCATGTATAGCTGGATTTTAAGGTAAACCCAATCTCCCTCCTTGAACTGCCTATCAGATCTGTGTTTGTTGGCTTGTTCTTCCATCATTTGTTGAGCTCTCTTGAGATGATATTTCAACAATTGTGTCTTAAATTCTCTAGTCAATGGGCTTCTGTCAACTTCCTCCACTTGAGAATCCCCAGCCATGTAGGGTAGGTGTAATGGAGGTGGTTGTCCATACAAGGCCTCATATGGTGTGCTTTGTATAGAGGTGTGGAAGGTTGTGTTGTACCACCACTCTGCAGCTGCTAAGAACTGTGACCAGTCTGCTTGGGAGTCTGAGCAGAAACACCTTAGATATGTCTCCAAACACCTGTTCACTACCTCTGTCTGTCCATAGTTTGAGGGTGATCGGCAGTAGAGGTGTTGAGGGTTACTCTCATCATAGAGAACAGTTCTTGCCAAACCTTACTTGTAAAAATGGGATCCCTATCACTGATGATATTCTCAGGCACTCCATGTAGCTTGTATATGTTTTCCATAAAGAGTTTGGCAACATCATGGGCAGAGTAAGGATGGGAAAAGGCTAGAAAGTGAGCATACTTGGTTAGTCTGTCCACCACTACCCAGATCACTATTTTTCCTTTAGATTTAGGCAGCCCATCTATGAAATCCATGCTGATACTGCTCCAAGCTGCCACTGGTATTTTGAGTGGCTGCAGTAATCCAGGATAAGGGGCATTGTCATACTTGTGCCTCTGGCAAACATCACATGCCTTAACCAATTCTTGAACTTCCCGTTTCATGTTCTCCTACTGTTGAGCTATGCCACAATTTCAGTATATCCTTCCTAAGTTGAAGATCAGGTCCAACTACGAGCTTCTCCTTCTTCCTGAGTTGGCCATGTATAAAAGTGTACCCCTTTGTATTATCTCCTCCTTGTTGTATTGACGGAATGATGGTTTTCAATTCTTCATCAAGCTCCTAGCTTTGCATAATCATTTCAAGCAAGTCAGTCCTCACAGTGGATAGGGTCATAGAAGCAAATTGGATCAGTGGAATTCTAGATAAGGCATCTGCTGCTTTGTTTTCCTTTCCCTTTTTATATTCTATTTCAAAGTCATATTGCATTAGTTTGGTGATCCATTTGAGCTGAGTACCAGTGTGAAGCTTGTGCTCTAGTAGAAACTTTAGGGCCCTCTGATCTGTTTTAACAATGAAAGGCCTCATTGTCAAATACTGAGACCATTTGTTGACTGCCATTACTAGTGCCAACAATTCCTTGTCATAGACAGATAAAGACTGATGTTGTGTGGATAATCCCTTGCTGAGAAAGGCAATAGGGTGTCCCTTCTGCATCAAAACAGCTCCAATGCCTACATTACAGGCATAGTCTCAACCACAAAAGCCAATGAAAAGTCAGGGAGGGCTAATACAGGAGCTGTGGTGAGGGCAACTTTAAGTTGACTGAAAGCTCTTCTAGCCCCTTCAGTCCATGTGAACCCATCTTTTTTTAGCAAGTGAGAGGTTTGCTGATCACTCCATACCCTCTTATGAACCTCCTATAATACCCTGTTAACCCCAAGAATCCTCTTAATTGTGTCACAGACTGAGGCTCAGGCCATGATTGAACAGCTTCAATCTTTCTTGGATCAGTTGATACCCCTTGAGCTGAGATGTAATGACCCAAGTATTCCACCCTTTGTGCAGCAAAGACACATTTGTTCTTCTTTGCTAAGAGCTGGTGTTGGAGTAACAAGCCAAAGACCATTCTTAAGTGTTGCAGATGCTCTTCCAAATTTCTGCTGTAGACTAGGATATCATCAAAGAAGACTAAGATGAATTTCCTGAGATGCTCTTGAAAAATGTGGTTCATTAAGCTTTGAAAACTGGATGGTGCATTGGTCAACTCAAAGGGCATGACCAGGTATTCATAGTGCCCAGAATGAGTTTTGAAGGCTGTCTTGTGGACATCATTTGGTGCCATTCTAATCTGATGGTACCCCGCTTTGAGATCTATCTTGGAGTAAATCTGTGACCCTCCCAGCTCATCTAGGAGTTCTTCAATGATGGGTATAGGAAATTTGTCCTTAATTGTCACCTTGTTGAGGGCTCTGTAGTCAACACAAAGCCTCCAGGACCCATCCTTTTTGCTTACTAGCACCACTGGAGAGGCATAGGGGCTGGAACTGTACTGTATGATGCCTTGGTTCATCATTTCCCTCACCATTGTCTCAATGACATCCTTCTGCACTGGTGAGTATCTGTAAGGTCTGGAGTTGACTGGCAAACTGCCCTCCTTCAAAGGGATATGATGATCAAACACCCCTCTTGAAGGAGGTAACTGTGTTGGCTCTTCAAATATTCCTGCATACTCAGCAAGAACCACTTTAAGTTCCTCTGATTACTCACCTTTTTCAGGTTCTGTCACATTAACTTCCTTGCATTCAGCCTCTCTTACCTTAACCATGAAGAACTGTTATCCTTCAATGGTCATTTTGCTGATAGCTTTTGGTTGAACTGTTTTGAATCTTGGCTGAATCCCTTGCAAGGTGAGCAATTGCCCTTTATACTCAAATTCCATCATAAGCTTTCTGAAAGTGAACTTGATATCATCTAGAGGGTAGAGCCATTGTATTCCCAGTACCATATCACTTTTGCCAATTGGGAATACTAAGAAGTCATCCTGGAACACAGCCCCTTGCATTAACCATTTGAACCCCTTACAGATACTATCTGTAGGCACTTCTCTGCCATCAGCAACCTGTACTAACTTAGGCTTAGTCTTGCTTATTTGGCATCCCAACCTTGTTGTTGTTCCTTCATCTATGAAATTATGTGTAGAGCCACAGTCAATGAAGATTTCCAAAGGCTTTTGTTCTGTGAACCCTCTTAACCTCAAGGTTTGGTAGCCTAAGGTTCCATTTAAAGCCTGCAGGGATATAGCACAATTCTCAGGAAGCTCTGTAGCTATCTCCTCTCCTTCCTCTTCTATTTGCTCCTCTTCCTCCTCTTCTATTGGTACCTCACCTACTTCCGGCTCTAGTGAGAACAATTGCCTCTTGGCCTGGCATTTGTGGCCAGGTACAAACTTCTCATCACAAAAGAAACACAATCCTTAAGCCCTCTTTTTCTCCATCTCTGCTAAACTCAACCTCCTCCTTCTGTTATTGTCAAACTTAGCTGTAGCTGGTTTCTTGAATGTATTCAAGTTGTTCCTGGGCCAATTGTTTTGACCCTGACTTATGTGCCATTCATCTTTCGGTTTTTATGTGTATGTTACTATTACGGTTTTTATTGGAGTTACTAATGAATTCTCTCCTCTTGTTTTTTTTTACTTTATTTTCGTCTTTCTGAGCCAAGGGTCTATCGGAAACAGCCTCTCGACCCTTATCGGGGCAGGGGTAAGGTCTGCGTACACATTACCCTCCCTAGACCCCACTAGGTGGGATTTTACTGGGTAGTTGTTGTTGTTATGTTCCCCCTATGCACAGCTGACATTGAGTTGCCCACCTTTATGGCCTTACTCAGGGCTGCAAAGCTGGCTTCATGCAGTCTAGCCAAGTAGAAGGCCTGGGGTAGTGTGCAAGGGTTGCCAATCGTTACAGCATTGCTGAGCTCTGGTTTTAGGTTGTTTAAGAATATGCTGATGGCATGCTCTACAGCTATGTTGAGTCTAGTCATAACATTAGTAAAGGATCTTTAATAATCCTTTACTGTCCCTGTATGCTTAATGTTCATGATCTCAGTTATTTCCGCCATTAATCTACAGAGCGAGGTCGTGCCCTGATACCAAATGATGCAGCCGCAATGGAACAGTAAAAGAAAGGCAAAAGATAAGCAAAAAGGAAATAAAATTAGGGTAAAGAAATATTCTCTTGATTGATTTCCTCAGCTGCAAAGGTACAGAAATATATATACCCCACTATCATTACAGGATAAAACTAGATAACCACTGTAAGGGACCCAAAGTCCTACTAAGGCCTAATTACCGGGGTCCAATTGCAACCTATGAAAGTATGAAATAAACTATAAGGGAGGACTTAAGTATCACTACCCAAAACATATAAATTCCCGTCTATTAACGGACTCCAACGGCTAGGTACCATTGCACAAACTCAACGTACAACTCCACTAAGCTTCTTCATTTTAACTGTGATCACAACGAGGGAAATTCAAATATTTCATTTTTCCTCCGTTTCCCATTCACTCTTTATTTTAAGCTAACCAAGCTTAAACCTAACATTCTATACCAATCAATAAATGTGTGACTTCCCCACCCTTCGTCTCTCTACTTAGCTACATTTAGAAGTTGATTCACTTCCCACAAACTCTATATCCAATTGAACTCCAGAACTAATCAGGAAAATACTTTTCTTCGAAAAAAATGTTACTTATGATTACTATGACCAAATCGGGTGGACATTGTCAATATGATTAATCAAAATTTCGAAGTTAACCTGGCCGCGCAATTTCATAGTGAGAACACTGCCTTTGCGGACGCGCTCCCAAGGAAATGCAAAGAGCATTCTGAACTTCACTAATAAGCTCTTCCAAGCACCGTACTCCTCCAATTCAAATTCTCCGCTCGGATATTGATCCTCCTTGGTAGAATTACTTTTCGCACTATCATCATCGCCGTTGATTTCAGAACCAAGCTCTTCCTTGGTTCCATCTTTGGAAGACGACGATACGTCGTCGTTTTTTGTATCGAAGGCTGAAACGGAGAAATTCCGGTGAATGCGGCAACGATTATCAGCAGAGGGAAGGTTGAGGAGACGAGTAGTGTAGTGAAGAGAGATGAGAGAACGAGCGGGAGAAGTGTGAATTGGAGAAGAAGAAGGTTTAGAGAGAGTGGAAGTGACTGTGCGGAGGTGAATGGAGGTGAGACGAGGTGTGGATAAAAGCTTCGCCATTCTCTCTCTCTATCTATTTTCCCACGCTTTCGGGCTGAAGTGGAGAAATCAAGACTCAAGAAAAGAAGAAATGCCCGAGTCTTGGAACGCGGTTCCCTAAGTGCCACGTCGTCGGCAACGTTACAACACAAGTACACATCGCCTCCTCCCCCCCCCCCTCCCTTCTATTTGATTCCAACGGAAAACGAAAATCTTTTTTTTTTATCATCAAACATTAATTCAACTAATTTAAATTCGGTTCTTATAGGTCACGTTTGGACATAAATGTTGATTGAAAATGAAAAAAAAAATTGAAAATTAGTGAAAAACAATCTTTAAAAGTTATAAGTTGTGTTTAGACATGTATTTTACTTGAAAATATATTAAAATTTGGTGAGTAGAAAAAAATCGTAAAATTGCACGGGGCGCCTTATTTGGTCGCCCTCATTTAACCTATACCCATTTTTTTAAAAAGTTTTAATTTGTACCCACTTTTAAAACAACTCCAACTCCCTTTCTCTTCCTTGTTCGTTTTCTTCTTCTTCTTCTTTCTTCTATTGTTGTTGGTGCTGCTAAAGCAACTGTACAATTGTAATTGTGAACTTTCTGGCGGATGGAAGCTTAAGTTTTGATAACTTCGTGTAGCATCATTGGAAATTTATTTTTCTGCTTTAGCCATGTGTGTACTTGTCTTTATCACAGTTCCCTTTTTGGATATGTCCTGGTGCATCGGAACTCAAAAACAATTCATCAGGATCACAGGCAAAGCAAAACAAAACTATTTAAAGGACACGGTTCCTCTGTACGTTGGTTAATTTTGATTCCAAAAGTTGAATTCTTGATTGTTCCTCACAACTCGTTGGCTATTGAAATTTTTTTTGATGTAAAAACTGGTTAATGTTATACTTGTCCATATCAATGCAATTTGTGCTTTTAAAATGGATACAAAACTTCAGCTTTTAGTGCTGAAGTTTTTAGAAATGAACTAAATAACTTCAGCATCTTCTGCTGAAGTTTTTGAAAAAGCTTATCCAGGACAAAAAAACTTCAACTTATTTAGTGCTAAAGTTTTTATAAATGAACTAAATAACTTCAGCATCTTCTGCTGAAGTTTTTGAAAAAGCTTAATGACAAAACTAATGAATCCAGACCAAAAAACTTCAGCTTATTTAGTGCAATTACAAACAAAAACTTCAACAAATAGAGAACAAAACTTCAGCTACTATGCTTAAGTTCAGCAATTACAAACAAAAACTTCAGTAAATAGAGAACAAAACTTCAACTACTATGCTTAAGTTCAACAATTACAAGCAAAAACTTCAGCACACTTGCTACTTCAGGCCCGTCTACTAGAATGCTGAAGTTTTGTGTGATTGTCTTTGCTACTTCAACCCCGTATGCTAAAGTTACGCGAAAAAGTGTGTACGTTTGCAATTTTTATTGCAAAGAGGGCACAAATTAAAACGTGACCTAAAAAGCGGGTATAGATGCAGATGCCCCAAAAAAATCACCCCAAAACTGGCCCAAATAAGTTCTGAAACTTAATTTTTATCATTTTTTTCAAAAGTTGATCAAATTTTATGAATAAATAATATTTTTTTAATTCTCTTTTTAAATTAAATAGTTTAAATCTGTATCGAAACTGAAGTAAAATATTTGAGCTAGAGGCTGGAGTAATAACTTCAGAGTTTTTAAAATCTTCTTGCATAAGTGAGTGTTCGCAACAAATTTTTGTAATACAAAAAATAAACTGCAATAAAAATAATATAAAGAAAAAGTGATTTTATTGATTAATATTTGTGAGTACAATTCTATGTATCCCTTGATTCTCCTCTCTAAAATTCTCCGTGATTCGATGGCTTGAGAAGCATATTTCTTGAATGTAGGATGATGCAGACCTCCATGTGATGTATTTAATCGCCGAGAACGTCGAGCAACACTTTTTTGTTACGGGTTAATCTCCGGGAATAACTCTGTTGATCACTCCTTTGTTAAAGAACTAAGCACTTAATGATTGATCTCTCTGTTTGTGGATGTTCACCAATTGCGGAGTGTTCTTCTCCAACTCTGAATGTCCCCTGAGAGTTATGTAACCCCTCCATTTATAGGTGTAAGGGATGGAAAGTCTAGCTACATATAAACTCTCTTGTTTGATTCTGATTGGCCCATGTCATTTTTGCCATTTGGCGACCTGTGGTTAGTTCTTACTTTTTGACTTGGACTGCCACATCATTTAACACGTGACATTATCTTGTTAGCTTTGGATTTGACTGGATATGTCATGTCACTTGACACATGATACGAGTGTGGGCCTTAAGATGAAGAGAACATTGGGCTAGAAAATAATAAAATAGACTAATTTAACTTGTAAAGCCCAAATTAGTTATTTAACCCAATTGAATTTAAACCATATTTTGTATTGATTAAACCCAATAAATTTTATATGTCTACAGATGCCCCCTACTTCAAGATTTGTCGAGGTGTAGACTTGATGGGCCTTAGCGACGAGGCTTGAAGTACCAGTGAAGACAATAATTTTCTTAGTCTCCTAACAAAAAAACTTGCTCATGCACTTTGGTTGAGCAATATGTGAAACCACATAATTATAGTGTCAAGCAGATTCTAGTTAAATAACTGGTGTTGCATCTTTAATTTGGACACAAAGTTTCGTAGCTTTTCCTTGTCAGACAGTTTGGACTTAGTCAAAGAGAATCAACTTTACAACATGTAAAAATATGCCACGTAGGACAATATATCAAATTTGGTAATAATCTTAGCCCACTTGAGTTATTACTCCAATCAAATTTCCTTCATCTAATTTGACATACACCACTAGCCCTTACCAAAATTAGTTCACCCAATACAATGTTTTATTGGATTCAAATACGTCTCGGAATCCTTTTCTTCAAAGAATAAGAGACTTTGTAATTAACTAAAAATTCTCTTTTTATTTAATAAGGAAGTCGTGTACACCAAGTAAGACACCACCGTCTCATAAGCTCTATAAATAGTACAAGAGTTGGACCTCAGACACATAAGAGTACAAACTTGCAATTCGAGAAGTTCGGCTAACCATGAGAGAAGATACACAAAACCCTTCCCATTTATAATTCCTTTCTCTCGCATATCTTTTTTCCTATATTCCTTATCACGTTTTTTTTCTTCAGGAATTGGCATCACCAAGAAAAGAAGTTCGAATCTGCAAACCTTCAACAATTTAGATGGATGTTTTGATATTAAACTTGGCTATTGTTTCAAGCTTCATGTCGTTGGCACCGATGTGCTTGCTGCTGAATCGGGAGCTTCGTGCAATTGGCACTGATCCCCGTAGAACCAAGAAGCTTCGTGCAATTAGCACTGTGATCTCCGTTCTCTATCATCTTTTTGTTTTATTTTTGTAGCATTGGCAAGAGAACTTTATGGAGAACCTCATCTTCTTGTTGTTTGACGAGCAAACACATGGACCATCTCCTTCTTATACTTGGCCAAAGACGTACCATATAAATTTTCAGTTCCAGTTTTATTGAAGAAGTGACGAAACACTCCATTCTTGCAATTTGTCAAAGAAGGCTAGGTGAAGCGTTTCCTGCTTGAGGCTTGGTGAGAAAGAGGCTTGCGGCGACCGTACTTCATCCTTGACAAGCGAGCACGTGGCACATCTCATCCTTGCGGATTGGCACAGAAGAGGCATATGAAGTGTCCTTTCAACCTTGGAGACAAAATTCCTACTCTTGGAGGCTTGGAGAGACAATATTTCATCATTGGCAAGCCAACATGTACCACATTGCATCATTGCAGGTTGACGAGGAAGACAACTAGAGTAGGCATTTCCAACTTTGGCGAGCAAGCACTTAGTGCGTCTCTGCAAAAATATTTATTTCTCGATGCAGGATCGATGAAATCCAAAGCCGCTTCTTCCTAAATAATCATAACTCGAGAGGCTGGAACACATAAAAAATTTAGCACCAAATTCCTTGAGGATTAGCCGCAATATATTTTGAAGCTGATAAACGTGTCCAGCATTTTAACTTTACAGCATTGCACAGTCTCGCCAAAAGATTGATATCTCGAGCTAGGAGTGTCTGAATCGCGATCCGTTTTTGCCATTGTAAAGAAAGCTATGACACCTATCACACCTGAAAATTTCATGGCAGGAATCCCGTCATAATGGCTGCAATAATATTCTAAAATTGCTCATGATATCTGTCGTACTTGCAATCCATCTTTGTGCACCCCTGTCGAAAAAAATCATATCTCGAGCTAGGAGGCTCCAAATTGCAATCTGTTTGCGCGGTTAGAAAGTAGAATCATAGAGCTGCAACATATGAATTTTATGCCAGAACTCCTTTCGAGATGGGAATAGAAAATTCTCAAAATCTACCTAGCTGCAGTAACTTTCAGATTTGTATAGTTCCGGCAAAAGAAATAGTATCTTGAGCTAGAGGCCTCCAAATTGCAAATGGTTGTTGGAAAATAGACATCCAAATCTACAACATACAAAATGTTATGGGCATAACATCTTCGAAATGGACCGTAGTAGTTTTTTCAAAGTTGATCATGTTGTTGGTTGAGCTCGCTTTCCATCTTTATGCTCTCTGAGTTATCCAGCGAATATTTATTTTTCTTGAAATTGACTTTAAAATCTTGGATGTAGTAACTTTGACTATCACACTTCACAAATCTTATCTCTTCGTTTCCTTTTGTAGACTCGCAAAGGAGCTTAAAGGGTCGAGATATCAGACTCAGGTGTCATAGTGCCGAAGACATATATCAGACTAAGCCACCCCTTTACCAACTGGTGTACTTGATTTGTTGATAGTCTTAAAGTTCACCAAGGCGGCTCCCATGGTGATTGAAGGTTTTTTTCAAGAGAGATGATTTCTCATATGTGGGACCTTCAACCAACACTTTCACGAGAGAAGCAAATTATCATGCTCGAGGCCTAACAAGATATGTGGTCAAGAGATCATCACAACTATTGAACACCAGAGACATACATCGAGAATGGCATTAAATGTGGAGACGTCATACAGACTCAGAAAAGCATTTAAGATGCGTCAGTAACAAAGCCTAGTTTACGATCATTTTCATGACTTAGGCTTTTGTATAGGAAAACGTCTAATTCCTTTTGTCTCTACATTTTTTTTATGTATCAACTTTTGTACTATTGAAGCAATAAGACATCTTTTATACTTTAAAGCAAATCGTCTCTTTTCCTCATAGATATGTGCCTTTACACTTGAAAAATTAATGTAATGATCCGATGACGCCAAACTTTTATTTTCTTTTAAAACTCATGCGACTGAACTTAGAATAAAACTCTAAGCTGCCTACGTACCTTGGTGAAGAGGATCAAGTCATAACATAGTTCAGAGGGGTGATTTTTTTTTGCCTAGGCCGCCTCTTTCGAGGTTTTCAACTTAGCAGATATTTTTTGGGGCCGTACACAATTTAGACTCATGCAGGCCAGGAGTGTAGCAATGTTCAGTTTAGGCTCATTCATCAAGGAGCATCATGGCTTGCAGTTTAGGCTCGTACATCGAGCGTAGGTGACTTTCATGGGAAGTATTGCTTCAGAAATTTTCCGTTGATCACACCAACTCTGAGACCATCCTTATCAATGATTTTGTATGTGCCACTTGAATATGCTTCTTTCACAACATATGACCCATCCCATTTTAAGGTAAACTTGTCGCCTACGCGTTTGTTGAGGATTATGGGTCGTCGAACAGCTAGGATTAAGTCTCCCGCTTGGAATAATCATGGCCGCACTTTCTTGTTGAATGCTCTAGCTAGTCGAGCTTGATAGCACTCCAATTTTTGTTGCGCTTCCAATCTTTTCTCATCCAATACCTCTAACTCTTCTAGGCGAAGTTGAGCATTCTCTTCAGACGTGAGTCCTTCTTGGATTGTGATGCGCAATGATGGAATTTATTGCTCCAACGGAAGGATTGCTTCCACGCCATATACCAAAGAGTAAGGAGTTGCTTGTGTAGCAATTCTGAAGGTTGTCTGGTATGCCCACAAAGCTTCACCAATTTTCTCATGCTAGTCTCTCTTGTTCTTTGCAACAACTTTCTTCAAAAGGATACCAAGCGTCTTGTTAAAAGCTTCAACAAGGCCGTTGGCGGGTGCATTATAAATTGAAGACTTATGTTGTTTGAAACCGAACTTATCGCACAGACTCTTCATGAGCTTGTTGTCAAATGGCGTTCCATTATCAGTGATTATGTATCTTGGTATCCCGTACCTAAAAATTATATATGACTTGATAAAATCAACAACGGTTTCCTTTTTCACCTCATTGAGTGGAACAACTTTAGCCCATTTAGAGAAATAGTCTGTAGCGGCCAATATGTACATTTGTCCCTTTGATGACTTTGGAAGTGGTCCAACAATGTCAAGTCCCCATGCATCAAAAGGCCATGAAGCTACAGTTTGGTGAAGAAGCTTTGGAGGTTGGTGGATGTAGTTGGCATAAAATTGACACGCTTGACATTTTTTGGCATGATCCATGCAATCCTTAACCATTGTCGCCCAGTAGTAGCCCATCCTCTTGATGCGAAAATAGAGCTTGGGACCAGATTGGTGTGCTCCACATGAGCCAGAATGTGCTTCCTCCATCGCTTGGTGGGCTTCTTCTTTGTCATGACATCACAAGAATAGTCCTTCAAAAGAGCGGCGAAACAATATCCCCTTATAGAAGATGAATGGTGGTGCTTTTCATTTGATGTCTGTTCCTTGTTGCGGATCTTCAGGTAACTTTCCATGTTTAAGGTACTCTATCAGTGGTTGCCTCCAATCTTCTTCTTCAATCACTTGAACAGACGTATGATGGCTTTCGTTGATTTGAAGATCTAGAAGTCTAGGAATAACCCATCGATGACACACATATACCTTTGTTGACTCATTCTCTCCAAGTGCCATCGTCATGGCCAAGATAGCCAAAGCATCAGCCTTGCGATTTTCTCCTCTTGGGATGTGGTTTAAGAACACTTGGTCAAATTTTTCAAGTAAACCAGAAGCGTATTGATAGTATGGCAATAGATCTTCCTTCTTTACCTTGTAACTCTCCCAAAGTTGGTTGATGATCAGCTTAGAGTTGCCGTAGATCTCCAACTGTAGAATCTTCATTTCTAATGGCATTTAGAGACCAATGATCAAATCTTGGTACTCTGCGGCATTGTTGGAGCATGTTTCACCTAAAACAAAGGAGAATGGCAAGACTTGTCTTTTTTGAGAGATCAACACAACACCTGCCCCCGCACTGTTACGACGTGCAGATCCATCAAAGAACATTGTCCATGGTGGAAACTCTTTGATGAACAAAATGTCTTAATCTGGAAACTCATCCGAAAGCTCCCATTCCACCGGAATAGGGTAATCAGCCAGAAAATTGGCTAGTGCTTGTCCTTTCACAGCTTTTTGAGGTGTGTATGTGATCTCATATTGGTTAAACAATATGGACCATCTTGCTAGGCGTCCAGAAAGAACAGGTTGAGTCATCACGAACTTCACGAGATCTGCTCAAGAGATGAGTTTGATGGTGTATGCTTCAAAAGAATGCCTTAGCTTCTTTATCGCATAAAGTAACACTAAGCATATTTTCTCAACAGGCGTGTAGTTCATCTCAGCTCCTATTAGAGTTCGACTAAGGTAGTACAAGGCTTGTTCCTTTCCTTCCTCATTCTCTTGAGCAAGTAGTGCTCCAAGTGAATGTTCATGTGTCGAGATGTAGAGTATCAATGGCTTCCCAAGCATTGGCGCCCCTAACACAGGTGGACTCAGCAAGTATTTTTTGATGCTTTCAAAAGCATTTTGACATGACTGATCCCAATGAAAAGGGATATCCTTCCTCAATAGATGATTGAAGGGTTGACACCGTCCAACTAGATTAGAGATGAACCTCCGGATGAATCTAAGTTTCCTTGGAGACTTCGAAGCTCTCTCAAGTTCTTTGGCTTGGGCATTTTCTGAATGACGTCAATCTTTGCAGGATCAACTTTAATTCCACGATGATGCACAATGAAGCCAAAAAACTTTCTTGAGGTAACTCCAAATGCACACTTGAGTGGATTCATCTTCAGGTCGAATTTTCTTAACCTTTCAAAAACAATTCGAAGGTTTTCAAGGTGGTAACGCCTACTCTTCGTCTTCACCACCAGGTCATCGATGTAGAATTCAACCCTCTTATGAAGCATGTCATCAAAGATATTTTGCATCGCGTTTTGGTAGGTGGCACCGGCATTCTTCAGACCGAAGGGCATCACTTTGTAGCAATATATCCCTTTTGAGTTCGGAATGCAGTACACTCTTCATCTTTTGGAGACATTCTGATTTGATTGTATTTGGAGGACCCATCCATGAATGACATAGCTTCATACCCTATTTTAGCATCAACCATGAGTTCAATAATTGGTAGCGGGAAGTCATCTTTTGGACATGCCTTGTTTAGGTCTCGAAAGTCAACACAAACATGTATTTGACTATTCTTCTTCTTCACGGGTACAATATTCGATATCCATGATGGGTATTTCACCTCTCGAACAAATCCTGCCTCGATGAGCTTGTTGACTTCGACTTCAATTTATGATACAAGCTCGGGTCGAACACATGCGTTGTGACTGCTTCATAGGGCGTGCTCCATTTTTGATCCCTAAATGATGAACAACTACCTTAGAAATAAGATCAGGCATTTCTTTATACGACCAAGCGAAGACATCTTTGTACTTGGTCAACAACTTGGAGTATTCCTCCTCCTCTTGAGGCGTAATAAGCGCACTAATGAAGGTGAGGTGTGGATCTTTCGGAGTACCTAAAATGAGTTCCTTAAGCTCATCCACAGTTGATTGTCTGTCATATTCTAGTTGAGGGGGAGCCTCATGTACTTCATCATCAATGTTAAGGCATGGGCTATCTTCCACAGTTATGTGACCGGATGTTTTCACAAAACCTGACTTTTCTCTTTAACTTCCTTGGATGGTCGGCATGGCTTCTTTCTCTTTCTTTGATTCTTTATGAGGCTGGCAAGTGTAAACAATGGTTCTCCTTTGCACCTTCAGCGGACCATATGTGGATATTGACAAAATAGACTTCCTCTTCATACGTGATGGGAAATCACTACAGATTTCTTTGTCAGCAACAACTTCAAAATGATCCCGCTCCTCATGGACTTGCTCCTTATGTTTTGACAGTATCTTTCTAGATGGCGACTTCCTTCTGGTCCCCAGGAGACAAAAGATAGAGGTCTTTGAGGTAGTGGAAACTTCTTTTAGATATTTGGAAGATACACGTTCGCCTTTGTGACTTAGCCTTTCAAACACCGAGACTAGAGAGGTTGAGCCTCCAATGCGATCAAATACTGAAGCCCGTTATTTTATTTTCTTGCCCTTAACTTTCTTCATATCCTCTACCAAGGTGTATTGTGATGAAGCTATCTCTTTGCTTCTTTTTGATGAAATTTGAAGAGGCTCTACCAAGCTGAACCCCAACCCAAACTTTGGAGTGGCGACGTAGTGCCCTTGCTTTCTCAACTTCATTTGGGACTCATTGAGCCCATGTATCTTTTCACGAGTGACTTCGTATTTGAGTTCTCCTAGTTGTGATGGATTGGAGAAGTCATAACCAGACTTTTCAAGCAGTATGAAGGCCTTAGGATCATAGTGCCCTTTTATTTTATCAGCTTGGAGATTGCTTTTAGCAGACTCACAAGTCACGGATGGGATTTGTGCAACTAGGACAGTCATATGCTCCTTCAAATGCTGGATATCTTTGTGACTCATTTGCTTCTTTGGAGTACATTGCTATAGCAAAGGTTTCCCTTTCTTTCGATGCTCATGTGGAACATAGCGAAAAACCAGATGCTCCTCAGTCTTTGTCTGTATGTCACCTTGAGATGATGATAGCTTAATAGAGACTTCTTCCGTTCCCTTCTTAGACAGCTTGGTGGTATTCCATTGAGACTCATTTTCCTCTTCTGACTTGACATCATCTTTGTCATCTGATGATGGTTTCTCCACTTTCGGTTCACAAGAATCTCGGTAGAATTTTGCGTCTGCAGAGTATGAAGTTCACAAGAATTGATGTCTGTATCAATTTTGACTATGTCACATCTCTTATGTACTTTAGACATTGATGCAAAGTAGATGATACCACCCCATTCACATGAATCCAAGGACGTCCAAGCAACAAGTTGTATGATATTTTAGCATCTATGACGTGAATCAGGGTGTTTGAATTCATCTCACCAATGGATAATCCTATGCAGATCATACCTATGGCTCGTTGTCCTCCTTGGTTGAAACCTTGGATTGTTAGGTTGCTTTTGGATAGCTCATCGATAGAGATCCCAAGATTTTTTAGCACCATCTTTAGCATGATGTTGACAACCGAACCATCATCAACAAGTATGCGATTGAGATGTTGTTCTTGAATGGACCCTACAACAAATAAAGGTTTGTTATGTGGCTTAGACCCCAGCAACAAGTCATTATCTGTGAATGAAATTATTGCATAACATGTGACAACTTTTCCGTTATCATGATGTTCATGTATTTTCATTGGAGTAGGCTCATCGTTGCTTTCCGTTGTTTCGTCAATACTAGAAACTACATGAGTTGCACCAACGTGACCTCCATGAAGGAATTTTCCAGGAAAGAATTCATGCAATGTGATGGGCTTCCGGAACTTCGACGATAAGGCACTGCTAATCTTCTTGCTAGTAGAAAATTTGATATTTCTTGGTGATTGTAGCCTATCTGCATTGCTCATCATCGCTCTTGAATTAGGAATTCGTAGCCTCAAAACTGCCTGATGTTTTCGCTTCTTGTGAGTGACTAGAATCCAACCCTCATCGTCTTTGTCTTTAGAGTGATTGTCTAGCTCTAGTGAACCTTCAAGAGTTTTCCTTGGAAGATCAACTTCAACTGGCTCGAAACTTTCAAATTGTAAGAAGGCAGTGCTTGACACGTTATGCAACTTTGAACACGTCTTTTCCTTGAGCCGTGATACTTGCATGATTTGCTTCTGCTGCTTCATCCATGTCTATGATGATTTTCTCCTTCAAGACGAAGCATTTCTCTGTAGGGTGGCTAATGGAATGATGAAACTTGCAGTATTTCGGATCGCCTACTTTGCCAATTTCCTTTGGCCTTCTTGATTCAGGGAGATCGATGACTTTCCTGTCCATCAGTTCATCAAGGATTGTGGGTACGTCTGAATCTGGAAATGGATAAACCTTCGCCTCTAATTCTTTCAAGGTGGGATGACGCTTCTCCTCTTTGGGATAATGACTCAGGGTCTTATCCTCCTTCACTTTTTGCTTAGTAGTAACCTTCACAGAAGTTGCTTTCACTGCTATTGATTCTTTGGTTTGGTTATTTGATGCAACATTTTTCTTGAACTCCTTTTGATCAGCAAATGGAGATGCTTTTCCATGACTTGCGATGCTTAACTTCATGTCGTGCGCTCGTGTTGCAAGTTCTTCAAAAGTTTACGGTTTGATCCCTTGTAGGATGTACAAAAGGCCCTAGTGCATTCCTTGAATGCACATTTCCGCAGCAGATATTTCTGAAAGGCGATCTTTGCAGTCCAAACTTAATGCCCTCCAACGATTAATGTAATCTACCACGGGCTTGTCCTTCATTTGCTTGGTACCTGCCAACTCTATCATGCTTAAAATTCTTCGGGTACTGTGAAAACGATTGAGGAATTCCTTCTCAAGTTGCTCCCAGCTATCAATAGACTCAGGCTCCAAGTCAATATACCAGTCAAATGCATTCCCTTTTAGAGAACGAACAAATTGTTTTGCCAAAAGGTCACCATGCATTCCAGCATAGCTGCAAGTCTCGACAAAGTGGGCAATATGTTGCCTTGGGTTCCCTTTGCCATCAAATTGATGCAGCTTTGGTGATTGATAATTGGTTGTCATGGTTAAACAATCAATCCTCTTAGTATAAGGCTTAGAGTAGTATAACGAACTTTGCAATGGTCCGCCATATTGAGCTCTGATTGTGTTTGTTACCATGTCTTGCAATTGTTGGACATATAATGCCACAACTGAAGTGGATTGCTTTTCCTTTTGAATGTTTAACTTTGCAAATGATTCCTCAACATCTGTTTTTTTGGGAGGTGAAGACAAGTGAACGAGGAGAGACATGACTCGACTCTCCAGGTGCATAGGCCTCCAATTTGTTCATGAGTTGAGTGATTTGAAGGTCTTTGTCTTCAACGGATTTCTTCAAGATCTCTATGGTCTGTTCCATCATGGCAAACTTTTCATCCACGTTAGTTGCGTCAGTCATCAAGGCATTGACTTTCGTTGAAACTGAAGAATCCACCAAATTCTCAAATTCGCCAAGGTTTGAGGTTGTTTGAGAAAGTTCGTCAAACAACGAGAATGGGGTGTTGCCCCCAGAGATTGCTGTTGCGAACGTCATATGAGATCTGCTCTTCTTTGCCATCTCCAAGGATGGGAAGTATTCGGATCCATCCAAGCCACTACCCTTGAACTTGCTTCGAGTGATTGGGCCAACATGACTGAGCTCAGCGGATATGGCAACAGTAGCATCTTTGCATGAAATATCACACTTGCAGAAGGCCATTGTAGCAGTAGATCTGAAGTTTGTAGTATTCAACTTGCAAGAAAGAGAGATGAAGGGCAGAATTGGTCCCACTGGGCATGCCAAAATTTGTTCACAATAAATTTTCGTAGTACGAAAAATAAACTGCAACAAAAATAATATAAAGAAAAAGTGATTTTATTGATAAATATTTGTGAGTATAATTCTATGTATCTCTTGATTCTCCTCTCTAAAATTCTCCGTGATTCGAGGGCTTTAGAAACGTCTTTCTCGAATGTAGGATGATGCAGACCTCCTTGTGATGTATTTAATCGCCAAGAACGTCGAGCGACACTTTGTTGTTACGGGTTGATCTCCGGGAAGACCTCCATTGGTCACTCCTTTGTTGAAGAACTAAGCACTTGATGATTGATCTCTCTATTTGTGGATGACTTCACCAATTGCAGAGTATTTTTCTCCAACTCTGAATGTCCCTTGAGAGTTATATAACTCCTCTATTTATAGTTGTAGGGGGTGGACAGTCCAGCTACATATGAATTCTCTTGCTTGATTCTGATTGGCCTATGTCATTTGGCAACCTGTGGTTGGTTCTTACTTTTTGATTTGGACTGCCGCATCATTTAACACGTGGCATCACCTTGCTAGCTTTGGATTTGACTGGACATGCCATGTCACTTAACACATGGTACGAGTTTAGGCCTTAAGATGAAGAGAACCTTGTGCTCGAAAATAATAAAATGGACTAATTTAATTTGTAAAGCCCAAATTAATTATTTAACCCAATTGAATTTAATTTAGATTTTGTAGGGATTAGACCAATAAATTTTATATGTCTACGGTGAGTTTGCAAAACATGCTACTTAAATATCTCAAATACACTAAGCAAATCAAAATTGCTTTTCCATTTCTTTTAAACAAATAGCACCTTAAATATTTGGTTGAATTTTGACACATATTAGAATGTATTTATCAAACAAACAATTTTTACAATACTATCTAAAATCAAAATTTTCTCTAATATTTTGTGGAGTTGAAATATATTGAGATAGCTTCATTTAAACAAAAACATACGGGCCTAAAATACACTTTTTTCACAAGAAAAGAGAACGGAAAAATTTATCATCTCAGATCCCCCGCGCAGCGCCATATAGAAGTCAATGTTGGGGACGATGAAACCCACAAACTCAATCGCAAAAGCAGTATCTCATAAACTCAAGAATATCAGCAGAACCCCATTATCCTCATCATCAATTCCAAAGGAGAAGGTGGATTGTTTGGTAATAGGGGCTGGTGTAGTGGGCATAGCAGTGGCTAAAGAACTTAGCGTAAAGCATGGTAGAGAAGTTTTGGTGGTTGATTCTGCCCCAACTTTTGGGACTGGTACTAGTTCTCGCAATAGTGAAGTTATTCATGCTGGCATTTATTACCCTCCTAATTCTCTCAAGGTTCTTCTCCCCATTAATTTTTTAACGCGAATTTTTTTTCTCTATGCATACCCCATTAAGCATTAACTTAAAGATTTGAATGATAAAGTCGATCAATCGAGTTTTTTGTTTTTCTTATACTGTAATCTTCTTTTTAAATACTCCCAATTAAGCATGAATTTGAAGTTTGAATTTTGATACTGCTAATCAGTCCACTTTGTTGTCTTCTTTTCTACTGTAACATTGTTTTGAGCATTCCCCTATTAAGCATGAACTAGTAGTTTGAATTTTGATACTGCTAATCAGTGAGTTTATCGTCTTTTTTCTAGAACTATCCACCATTAAGCATGAACTAGAAGGTTGAATTTTGATACTGCTAGTGAATTGGTTTTTTTTTTTTTTTTTTTACTTTAATCTTTTCTCTACACATTGCCAGTTAAGCTGAGAGTTCGAATTTTGATACTGCTAATTGATCCAGTTTCTCGTATTCTTGTTATGTAATCTTGTTTCTAAACATTCCCAATTAAGCATGGACTGGAAGTTTGGATTTGATTCTGCTAATCATTTATGTCTCTTCTCTTCTGCTGCAATCTTGTTTCTAAACATCATTCATTAAGCATGAAGAGAAGTTGAATTTTGATAAAGCTAATCAGTCAAATGAGTGTTCCTATTTATTTGGAAGAGGATAAGTTAGTGGCATCTGTTAAGCTTTGGTGGTAAAAGTTGAGTGTCCAACTAACTGGTTATGCATTGCTCCTCCTCTTTTACATCTACAACTGGGAATACAATTGGATGCAGCATGGAGAAACTAGTTCTCTTAACGTGATTATAGTTAATCTATCTGGTGTCTGAATTTCAATTTGAGTTCAAGCTTGATCTTATAGTTGATTATCATGACTGCAAATCGAGTGCTATATTTAGAGCTAACCCTGAAAATTATTTTGAATACTCGATGTACAATACTCATATTTGCACATATGCTGTATGGATATTAGATGCACAATACTATGCAAATTAGTGCTAGTTGGCTTGACAATAGTCATTCTTATCTTTTCTCAGTTCAATGCAAACTATTATCTTACTCGTGCTGATCTCTTGTCTTGAAATTGTAATGGAGTGGGCGCCTTTATTGGAATGTGGAATGTAATAGTTCTGTAAATTTCATAACACTATCATATGCAGCTCTACTGTGTGGAGCTCCCACGCATGAGCTTTAACTTTCAAACTGCATCTCAGGCATTTTTCTGTGTTAGAGGGAAAGAATTGCTCAACAAGTATTGCAAAGATCATGAAGTTCCATACAAGCAGATAGGCAAGCTTATAGTTGCTAATGGTTTATCAGAGATTCCAAAGTTGAGTGCTCTCATGACTCGAGGAATTCAGAACGGGGTTGAGGGTCTGAGGATGATGGAGGGTTATGAAGCTATGACACTGGAGCCTGAATTGCAGTGTCTTAAAGCCTTATGGTCACCTTCCTCAGGAATAGTTGATAGCCATTCATTGATGCTATCATTGGTGGTATTGCTTCTCGCCATTCAGTCTCCAATTATGTTGTCATATTGTCTGCTAGCTAATCAACATTCGAAGAGCTAATCCTTTAGAACTTAGGAAGAGAAGTTTTCTCCTTACTTAGAAGAGATCGATTTACATTATTTGTTTACCTTTTAGAATCATTGATATGACATTGACAGGACTATGACCATACCGTGGGTTTAGGGCGAAGCTGAAAGTCACGGGACGACTTTCTCTTACAATACTGTGGTTATTGGCGGTCATGTTGAAGGAAGTCAAATTCAAATTCATGTTTCGGGGAGCAATGCTATTGCAAACTGGAATGGGAGGTCCGAATTGGACTCTGAACTAGTTCTTATTCCCAAGCTTGTAGTGAATTCTGCAGGCTTAAGCGCTCCAGCTATTGCAAAACGAATGAAGGGCCTACCTGACAGTATTATTCCTGCTTCTCACTATGCTCGTGGTTGCTACTTCACCTTGTCAAACACCAAATCCCCTTTCAAGCACTTGATTTATCCTATACCTGAGGTTGGTGGCCTTGGAGTGCATGTGACCTTGGATTTGAATGGCCAAGTGAAATTTGGTCCTGATGTTGAATGGATAGGAGGAATTGATGATATTCCGAGCTTCCTCAACATGTAAGTCCTCATTGAACCCACATAATAATAACTCATATAAGTTTTTAAGACAGTTTTATGTGGATAAATTTGACTATGATGGTTTCTAAACTAGCTTATTCTATTATCAGTTGTTATAACGAGGAAATATTTTACTTTGCACTTCCTAAATATAGAATGGTCAATATATGAAAATTTCTTACTTTAGGTTGTGTTAATATTGGCAATGAAGTTCCATGGTGTTGCTATATGTAACACTTAATATTATTTTGACGAGTTGTTAGTAAATATAGTATATAATTAAGTTTTGGGTTTCCAACCTTTTGTATTTATCTAAGAATATTTAGTAGTCGGGGAACCATTTTATTTCATATCTGTCCATAAACTCCCTATTCTTCTACTCTTCAGAAACAAAGAAGAATAACTATCTACCTCTCTCTCTTTCTATCTCTATCTTTCTATCTCTATCTCTCTATCTCTATCTCTCTCTCCTCCGTAGGAACAAGAAGCTGAAGTTTCATCAAAAAAAAAAAAACCATGGATTTCTACTAAATCAACTCACAAAATTCGTTTTTGGTGAAGATCAAGTTGCTCCTCTTGGTAAGTTTCTAAACTCGTTTTTATACTAGACAACTACTAGTATTTTCTACATATCTTTTTGTACAGAGCTCCGATTTAAGTGATCCAGGACTTTCTGGAAAGGTATTTCATAAATCTATAATTTTTATGAAGGAACCAAAATCTAATTTTGTTGGTATTTACCTGAAAAAGGATCAGAAAGTACAGGGCAGGTGCTGTCCAGATTTCCAGTTTTAGAAATACTCCATGTACTGCTGTTAGTAATTTTAGCATAACTTTTTGTTCAAAATTGATATGGAGGTGATTCAAGATGTTCTGAAACGGTAAGACATAAGTCTACAACTTTTGTGAAGACCAGAAAGTCTAGTTTGTCCGTGTAGATCTTCAAAACTGAGTCACAACTCGGAACAGTGATACTGTCCAGAATTTCTGTTTCAAACGTTTTTGGGTAATTTTCACCAATATCATGTTTAGTTGACTTGTTAAATCACTGAACTTATTTAGATATTTGATTATGTATTTAAGGTATATAAACCCTTGAAAAAAATCAAAGGGGAAGTGTTTGAGGAAGTGGACAGATTTGGTTTGTTTACGGCGTAGACGATTCGAACGTCCCCAAGTTGTGATTGAACTGTTTTGTGGTAAAACACCAAGGTTTGTGTATAAACTTGTACTCTTTTTGCTTGCTGGAAATATGTTGAAATAACCTGATATTTTATTTTTCTTGTCTTCGAATTATATTGTTATATTCGTATTATATCAAGTCTTGTAAGAAATTTGCTAAATCGCCCATTCGTACGGATTGTTTGATCATTTTGCATTCTTGTTGGGACTTTGTCCTTCTTGTGGCAGTGACTTGGTCACTCACTTGGCATGCCTCTTGATTTGGATCTTTTGCCATCTTGACTTTGGATTTGTAGTTCGTCTTGAATTATGGAACTTGTCCGTGTTAAGTACGAACTAGGAAGCCATTTTTAATATGGTTCTTGATTCTCTTGTCTATTGGGTTTTGACCCTACTTGATTTGGGGCTTCGGTCCATCTTGATATCTGATTATGCTTAGTGTGATGGCGTGACGTACATATTGGGCGAAAAATGGATATTTGGTATACTCTCTTAAATTGATAGTATACACTTTCTAGACTCTTGAACATTGTTATTGATATTTGGAAACGCTTCAAAGTTTGACATTGATATATTTGTTCACTTGTTTTAAATTATGTTAAATTGAGCTAACTATGACTGAAAAGGGGAAATTGGAGAATTTAATGACTCCAAGCCTAAAGTTTATACACCACTAAGCTTTATGCTTAGCGATAGTTGTTTTTTCTATCGTAGGAAATGTTCGGGATGAAATCTGAAGATGGCCAGGGTGAAGTATTTGATAATACCTTCTTCAAATCTTCTGCATTTGTCTCTTTCACCATCAATAATACCTTTAGCATAGCGAGAAAGCCTGAGAAAGTTTTGTTGATGCTCTGCAATAGACATACTCCCTTGTCTTAAATTCAGAAACTCTTTTCTTTTTAGCATCACAATAGACAGGGGGAACATATTTTGCACGAAATGATTTCACAAAGTCATCCCAAGTCAGCACCGGAGGTTTCGCTTTTGCATTTGGCACACTTACCCACCAATCATAGACATCTTTTTGTAAAAGAGAGATAGCATACTTAAATTTGGAAGCATTAGTACACTCCAGTTGTTCAAAGACCCTCTCCATGCGCTCGAGCCATTGTTCAACTACCGTGGGATCTGTAGTGCCTTCAAATTCAACTCCGCCCATTTTTCTCATCTTCTCAAAATTCATTTCACTAGGTTCTGACATTGTCCCAGCTAAGTGACGAAAGAATTCAGCCATATGCTGGAATGAGGGAGTCATAAATGGAGTATTATGACTCATTGCTCTTGGATTACTGCTCATTTCATTTCCACTAACACGAGGATGATTTAGGTCAGGCAAGAGTTCCTCATTTCCTCCCTGAAGGTGAGGCATGGCATTATACTGGGCCTAACTTTCATCAACGGATTCAACAGCTCTATTAGAAGAAGAGGTCATATTAAAAATCCTATAAAAGATAAGATCACACTGCATTAGGGACATGTACATGATGCATATGCATACAAAATACAATAAATTAAATTAAACAAGTATGCAAAAATTTATAAACTCCAAGTCATTTTAAAGAAAGGAAACAACAAATACTAGGTACTATCACAACAAAACAAATCCTAGAATCATAAACTATGGCTCTGATACCAAAACTTGTAGCAACCCCTTTGGGGGGGTACTTCTTAGGAAAACAAATCTAATTTCCTACTTACAAAATATTAAAAGAGATATTAATAAAAATATTTAGAATAATTTTAGTAGCGGAAGTAGGCCTATGCGAAAAGGTTCAAAGTGCAATATATATATATATATTTTGAAAATACACCATAATTTTATTTTAAATGAAATACAATATCAAAATATTAACATATGGTGATATAACCCTTCTGGATTAATCAACAGATTAACGCAACTTCCTAACAGACTTATACAATCATTCAAAATCACTACAAGTTTATATTGTACATAAATTTCAAACTATCGGGTATATATAAAAACAAAGGAAACTATTTTTCTCCTTTTCTACATATTTACAAAATAAAGTGTAAATTCAACATATTACAAGACTTGAGTTATTAAAACACCCTAATACAATAAAATAGGTTACAAATTCAAGCTATAAGATTTTGGTCTTTAAAATCCAACAAGCCTCCAAATAACATAAGTGTGACATATATATATGTATATATCCTGTATATCCTGTATATCCTGTATATCCTGTATATCATGCATATCATGTACATGTCCCAAAACTATGCAAACCAAGGTGCATATGCAAATGTGATCTCCATAAATTCTCCCAAAGAGACTACTTCACCCTGGTCATCTTCAGATTTCATCCCGAACATTTCCTACGATAGAAAACAACTATCGCTAAGCATAAAGCTTAGTGGTGTATAAACTTTAGGCTTGGAGTCATTAAATTCTCCAATTTACCCTTTTCAGTCATAGTTAGCTCAATTTAACATAATTTAAAACAAGTGAACAAATATATCAATGTCAAACTTTGAAGTGTTTCCAAATATCAATAACAATGTTCAAGAGTCTAGAAAGTGTATACTATCAATTTAAGAGAGTATACCAAATATCCATTTTTCGCCCAATATGTACGTCACGCCATCACACTAAGCATAATCAGATATCAAGATGGACCGAAGCCCCAAATCAAGTAGGGTCAAAACCCAATAGACAAGAGAATCAAGAACCATATTAAAAATGGCTTCCTAGTTCGTACTTAACACGGACAAGTTCCATAATTCAAGACGAATTACAAATCCAAAGTCAAGATGACAAAAGATCCAAATCAAGAGGCATGCCAAGTGAGTGACCAAGTCACTGCCACAAGAAGGACAAAGTCCCAACAAGAATGCAAAATGATCAAACAATCCGTACGAATGGGCGATTTAGCAAATTTCTTACAAGACTTGATATAATACGAATATAACAATATAATTCGAAGACAAGAAAAATAAAATATCAGGTTATTTCAACATATTTCCAGCAAGCAAAAAGAGTACAAGTTTATACACAAACCTTGGTGTTTTACCACAAAACAGTTCAATCACAACTTGGGGACGTTCGAATCGTCTACGCCGTAAACAAACCAAATCTGTCCACTTCCTCAAACACTTCCCCTTTGATTTTTTTCAAGGGTTTATATACCTTAAATACATAATCAAATATCTAAATAAGTTCAGTGATTTAACAAGTCAACTAAACATGATATTGGTGAAAATTACCCAAAAACGTTTGAAACAGAAATTCTGGACAGTATCACTGTTCCGAGTTGTGACTCAGTTTTGAAGATCTACACGGACAAACTAGACTTTCTGGTCTTCACAAAAGTTGTAGACCTATGTCTTACCGTTTCAGAACATCTTGAATCACCTCCATATCAATTTTGAACAAAAAGTTATGCTAAAATTACTAACAGCAGTACATGGAGTATTTCTAAAACTGGAAATCTGGACAGCACCTGCCCTGTACTTTCTGATCCTTTTTCAGGTAAATACCAACAAAACTAGATTTTGGTTCCTTCATAAAAATTATAGATTTATGAAATACCTTTCCAGAAAGTCCTGGATCACTTAAATCGGAGCTCTGTACAAAAAGATATGTAGAAAATACTAGTAGGTGTCTAGTATAAAAACGAGTTTAGAAACTTACCAAGAGGAGCAACTTGATCTTCACCAAAAACGAATTTTGTGCGTTGATTTAGTAGAAATCCATGTTTTTTTTTTTGATGAAACTTTAGCTTCTTGTTCCTACGGAGGAGAGAGAGATAGAGATAGAGATAGAGATAGAGAGATAGAGATAGAAAGAGAGAGAGGTAGAGAGTTATTCTTCTTTGTTTCTGAAGAGTAGAAGAATAGGGAGTTTATGGACAGATATGAAATAAAATGGTTTCCCGACTACTAAATATTCTTAGATAAATACAAAAGGTTGGAAACCCAAAACTTAATTATATACTATATTTACTAACAACTCGTCAAAATAATATTAAGTGTTACATATAGCAACACCATGGAACTTCATTGTCAATATTAACACAACCTAAAGTAAGAAATTTTCATATATTGACCATTCTATATTTACGAAGTGCAAAGTAAAATATTTCTTCGTTATAAAAAATAATGCTCAATCAAGAATGCAAATATTGTAAAATTTTTTGGGGTGTTACAACTCTCTCTCCCTTAAAAAAAATTTCGTCTCGAAATTTACCTTGTACTAGTCCTGAAACAAATGTGGATATTAAACTCGCATATCTTCTTCTCGCTCCCAGGTAGCTTCTTCGCCTGAATGATTTCTCCAAAGAACCTTCACTAATGGGATTCTCTTATTTCTAAGCTCTTTTATCTCATGCGCTAAGATTTGGATTGGTTCTTCTTCATATGTCAAATCATGATTAACCTCAATAGACTCAATAGGAAGAACATGAGATGGATCTGAGCGGTATTTTCGAAGCATAGAAACATAAAAGACGTTGTGGATCTTACCTAATTCAGGTGGCAAAGCTAGCTTATATGCAACCGGACCAATTCTTTCAAGTATTTCATAAGGTCCAATGAATCGAGGACTAAGTTTACCTTTTTGGCCAAATCTCATAATCTTCTTCCATGGAGAAACCTTTAAAAATACCTTATCGCCCACCTGATGCTCAATTTCACGCCTTTTAAGATCAGCATAGGACTTTTGTCTGTCTGAAGAAATTTTCAAACGATCCTTGATGATTTTTACCTTATCTTCAGTTTGTTGCACAATCTCAGGACCCACAAATTTTCTTTCACCAACCTCATTCCAACAAAGAGGCGTTCTACATTTTCTCCCATATAAAGCTTCATAAGGAGGCATGCCTATACTTGATTGGTAGCTATTATTGTAAGCAAATTCTATTAGGGCTAAGTGTTTGTCCCAACTACCCTTAAACTCAATAATGCAGGCTCGAAGCATATCCTCCAAGATTTGTATTACCCTTTCAGACTGGCCGTCCGTTTGTGGATGGAAAGCGGTACTAAAATTCAACCTGGAACCCAAAGCTTCTTGCAAGCTAGACCAAAATCTAGATGTAAACCTCGGATCTCTATCAGACACAATAGAAACAGGGATTCCATGCAGCTTCACAATCTCATTAATGTACAATTCTGCTAAACGTTCAAGTGAGTAGTCCATTCTGATTGCCAAGAAATGAGCACTCTTAGTTAGTCTATCTACAATGACCCAAATTGCATCATGATTTCTTTGAGTGCGTGGAAGTCCAGAAACAAAGTCCATCGTTATTCTTTCCCATTTCCATTCAGGTATTGACAAAGGTTGCAGTAGACCAGCTGGGACTTGATGTTCGGCTTTTATTTGTTGACATACCAAGAATTTAGAAATGAACTCTGCAATGTCTTTCTTCATACCACTCCACCAATAGTGCTCCTTAATTGTCCGATACATTTTAGTACCTCCAGGATGCATTGCATAAGGTGAACTATGTGCTTCGATTAAGATCTGCTTTCTCAATTCATCATCATTAGGAACACACAACCTATTTTTATAAAATAAGGTACCATCTTTCCTTAATGAAAAATTTGATTCTCTTCCATTTTGGACTTCTTCAACCCGTTTCACAAGCTTCTCATCTAACTTTTGTGCTTCTTGGACTTGCTCAAGTAAGACTGGCTTGACTTGCAAATTAGCAATGATAGAACCATTAGAATTAAATGAAAGGCAAACATTCATGGCTCTTAATTCAAGAAGCAAAGGCAAATGACTTAGAGTTAAACTTGCAAGGGAATTGCGACTCAACGCATCTGCAACCACATTGGCTTTACCAGGATGATAATCAATCGTGCAATCATAATCTTTGATGAGTTCAAGCCATCTACGTTGTCGCAAGTTTAACTCTTTTTGTGTACCCAAGTACTTCAAACTCTTGTGATCAGTAAATATGTGACACTTCTCTCCGTATAAGTAATGCCTCCAAATTTTTAAGGCAAAAACAATGGCAGCAAGTTCAAGATCGTGAGTGGGATAATTCAACTCATGTGATTTCAACTTTCGAGAGGCATAAGCAATTACGTTCCCTTCTTGCATCAAAACACAACCCAAGCCACGATGAGATGCATCACTGTATACCACATAATCTTTTCCTTCAGCTTGAGCTTTTCAAAGCTCTCTTGACACTTGTCATCCCATACAAATTTGGCGTCTTTCCCCAAAAGTTTGGTCAAGGGAGAAGCTATAATAGAGAAGCCCTTCACAAACCTTCTGTAGTATCCTGCTAATCCCAAGAAACTTCTTATCTCAGTTGGAGTTTTAGGGAGTTTCCAATCAACAATAGCTTGAATTTTACTAGGATCAACCTTCACACCTTCAGATGATACAATGTGCCCTAAAAAAGCCACTTCATTCAGCCAGAATTCACATTTGGAAATCTTCGCGTAGAGTTGTCTCTCTTTCAGAATTTGCATGACACTTCGGATATGCTTATCATGATCTTCTCTATTCTTGGAATAGACTAAAATGTCATCAATAAACACCACCACAAATTGATCGAGATAAGGCTTGAATACACGGTTCATTAGATCCATAAATGCAGCAGGAGCATTTGTCAAACCAAATGGCATTACCAAAAATTCATAATGGCCATACCTGGTCCTAAAAGCAGTTTTAGGAACATCTTGCTCCCTCACACGCAACTGATAATATCCAGACCTCAAGTCAATTTTTGAGAATAAGCTGACACCCTTCAATTGGTCAAACAAGTCATCGATTCTAGGCAGTGAGTATTTGTTCTTGATTGTTACCTTGTTCAGCTGTCGGTAATCAATACAAAGCCTAAGAGTGCCATCTTTCTTTTTCACAAATAAAACAGGAGCTCCCCAAGGTGAAATACTGGGACGGATGAAACCTTTCTCAAGAAGTTCTTGCAATTGAGCCTTCAACTCTTTTAATTCAGCTGGAGCCATTCTATAAGGAGCGATAGAAATAGGAGTAGTTCCAGGGACAAGATCTATAGGAAATTCAATCTCCCTTTCTGGAGGCAACCCAGGAAGATCATCAGGAAATACATCAGGAAAGTCGCACACAGTTGGTATGTCCTTAAGACTTGGACTCCCCAATCGTGTATCGACTATATGAGCAAGATAGACATCACAACCTTGACAAATCATCTTCCTTGCCAAGACCACTGAAATAATATTAGATGTCAATGATCTTTTTCCTTGAACTACTATGTGTGAATGTGCAGGAGTTCTAAATGTCACTTGCTTCAACCTACAATCAACCAATGCATGGTGCCTATAGAGCCAATCCATGCCAACAATAACATCATAGTCTCGGAAGGGCATTTCAAGCAAGTCGACAGGGAATACCAGATTTTGAATCATGAATGGACAATCTCGGTAAATCCTGTTAACAACGGCCTGATGACCTAATGGACTCGTGACCAGCACATCAAAGTCAAGTCTCACAGATTTAACAGTATCGGGAAATGCAAGTGATGAGCAAACATAAGAGTGCGAAGATCCAGGATCAAATAGTGTAACAATAGATATGCCAAATAAGTGAAATTTACCAGCAACCACGTCTGGGCCATCCTAGTCATTCTTCTGTCTCATAGCATAAACTCGTGCAGTAGCTCTTGACCCACCAGCCTGATTAGCTCCACTCGAACCCGCTGCTTGCATATTTCGAGGTCTAGCACTGCTATTAGCTTGAGAATGAGTAGTGACAGGCTTTTGAACTGATCCCTCTGTATGGGTATAAGAAAGAGGATTAGGATTAGGACAATCCTTCACTTTATGATCCATACTTCCACAATTAAAACAAGCACCAGAAGCTCGTCTACATGCACCATAATGATTCTTCCCGCACTGTGCACAAGTGTATGAGTTTTGCCTTGGCCATAACTTGGAGTACTGGCAGTAGAAAAATTTGACTTATTCTGCTTATGATGTAATGATTTATGTGTACTCTCGGTCTTGGAATAGTCAAACTTTCCCTTTTTGGATGGACCGCCATATTCTGAATTACCCTTCCTAAACTTGTTTTCTCTCCTACTAGCTTCTTCCTTGTCAATTCTTTCCCAAGTAAGTGCAGCTGAAATCAGCTTGGAAAAATCATCAAGTTGTAAGATTGCCACTGATTTTCGAATGTAACCATTCAAACCTTCTTCAAATCTTCTGCACTTGTCTCTTTCACCATCAATAATACCTTTAGCATAGCGAGAAAGCCTGAGAAAGTTTTGTTGATACTCTGCAATAGACATACTCCCTTGTCTTAAATTCAGAAACTCTTTCTTTTTAGCATCACAATAGACAGGGGGAACATATTTTGCACGAAATGATTTCACAAAGTCATCCCAAGTCAGCACCGGAGGTTTCGCTTTTGCATTTGGCACAATTACCCACCAATCATAGGCATCTTTTTGTAAAAGAGAGATAGCATACTTAAATTTGGAAGCATTAGTACACTCCAGTTGTTCAAAGACCCTCTCCATGCGCTCGAGCCATTGTTCAACTACCGTGGGATCTGTAGTGCCTTCAAATTCAACTCCGCCCATTTTTCTCATCTTCTCAAAATTCATTTCACTAGGTTCTGACATTGTCCCAGCTTAGTGACGAAAGAATTCAGCCATCTGCTGGAATGGGGGAGTCATAAATGGAGTATTATGACTCATTGCTCTTGGATTACTGCCCATTTCATTTCCACTAACACGAGGATGATTTAGGTCAGGCAAGGGTTCCTCATTTCCTCCCTGAAGGTGAGGCATGACATTATACTGGGCCTGACTTTCATCAACGGATTCAACAGCTCTATTCGAAGAAGAGGCCATATTAAAAATCCTATAAAAGATAAGATCACACTGCATTAGGGACATGTACATGATGCATATGCATACAAAATACAATAAATTAAATTAAACAAGTATGCAAAAATTTATAAACTCCAAGTCATTTTAAAGAAAGGAAATAACAACAAATACTAGGTACTATCACAACAAAACAAATCCTAGAATCACAAACCGTGGCTCTGATACCAAAACTTGTAGCAACCCCTTTGGGAGGGTACTTCTTAGGAAAACAAATCTAATTTCCTACTTACAAAATATTAAAAGAGATATTAATAAAAATATTTAGAATAATTTTAGTAGCGGAAGTAGGCCTATGCGAAAAGGTTCAAAGTGCAATATATATATATATATTTTTTTGAAAATACACCATAATTTTATTTTAAATGAAATACAATGTCAAAATATTAACATATGGTGATATAACCCTTCTGGATTAAAGCAACTTCCTAACAAACTTATACAATCATTCAAAATTACTACAAGTTTATATTGTACATAAATTTCAAACTATCAGGTATATATAAAAAACAAAGGAAACTAGTTTTCTCCTTTTCTACATATTTACAAAACAAAGTGTAAATTTAGCATATTACAAGATTTGAGTTATTAAAACACCCTAATACATAAAATAGGTTACAAATTCAAGCTACAAGATTTTGGTCTTTAAAATCCAACAAGCCTCCAAATTACATAAGTGTGACATATATATATATATATATATATCCTGTATATCATGCATATCATGTACATGTCCCAAAACTATGCAAACCAAGGTGCATATGCAAATGTGATCTCCATAAATTCTCCCAAAGAGACTACTTCACCCTGGCCATCTTCAGATTTCTTCCCGAGCATTTCCAACGATAGAAAACAACTATCGCTAAGCATAAAGCTTAGTGGTGTATAAACTTTAGGCTTGGAGTCATTAAATTCTCCAATTTCCCCTTTTCAGTCATAGGTAGCTCAATTTAACATAATTTAAAACAAGTGAACAAACATATCAAAATCAAACTTTGAAGTGTTTCCAAATATCAATAACAATGTTCAAGAGTCTAGAAAGTGTATACTATCAATTTAAGAGAGTATACCAAATATCCATTTTTCGCTCAATATGTACGTCATGCCATCACACTAAGCATAATCAGATATCAAGATGGACCGAAGCCCCAAATCAAGTAGGGTCAAAACCCAATAGACAAGAGAATCAAGAACCATATTAAAAATGGCTTCCTAGTTCGTACTTAACACGGACAAGTTCCATAATTCAAGACGAACTACAAATCCAAAGTCAAGATGACAAAAAATCCAAATCAAGAGGCATGCCAAGTGAGTGACCAAGTCACTGCCACAAGAAGGACAAAGTCCCAACAAGAATGCAAAATGATCAAACAATCCGTACGAATGAGCGATTTAGCAAATTTCTTACAAGACTTGATATAATACGAATATAACAATATAATTCGAAGACAAAAAAAATAAAATATCAGGTTATTTCAACATATTTCCAGCAAGCAAAAAGAGTACAAGTTTATACACAAACCTTGGTGTTTTACCACAAAACAGTTCAATCATAACTTGGGGACGTTCGAATCGTCTACGCCGTAAACAAACCAAATCTGTCCACTTCCTCAAACACTTCCCCTTTGATTTTTTTCAAGGGTTTATATACCTTAAATACATAATCAAATACCTAAATAAGTTCAGTGATTTAACAAGTCAACTAAACATGATATTGGTGAAAATTACCCAAAAACGTTTGAAACAGAAATTCTGGACAGTATCACTGTTCCGAGTTGTGACTCAGTTTTGAAGATCTACACAGACAAACTAGACTTTCTGGTCTTCACAAAAGTTGTAGATCTATGTCTTACCGTTTCAGAACATCTTGAATCACCTCCATATCAATTTTGAACAAAAAGTTATGCTAAAATTACTAACATCAGTACATGGAGTATTTCTAAAACTGGAAATCTGGACAGCACCTGCCCTGTACTTTCTGATCCTTTTTCAGGTAAATACCAACAAAACTAGATTTTGGTTCCTTCATAAAAATTATATATTTATGAAATACCTTTCCAGAAAGTTCTGGATCACTTAAATCGGAGCTCTGTACAAAAAGATATGTAGAAAATACTAGTAGGTGTCTAGTATAAAAACGAGTTTAGAAACTTACCAAGATGAGCAACTTGATCTTCACCGAAAACGAATTTTGTGCGTTGATTTAGTAGAAATCCATGTTTTTTTTTTTATGAAACTTCAGCTTCTTGTTCCTACGGAGGAGAGAAAGAGATAGAGATAGAAAGATAGAGATAGAAAGAGAGAGAGGTAGATAGTTATTCTTCTTTGTTTCTGAAGAGTAGAAGAATAGAGAGTTTATGGACAAATATGAAATAAAATGGTTCCCCGACTACTAAATATTCTTAGATAAATACAAAAGGTTAGAAACCCAAAACTTAATTATATACTATATTTACTAACAACTCGTCAAAATAATATTAAGTGTTACATATAGCAACACCATGGAACTTCATTGCCAATATTAACACAACCTAAAGTAAGAAATTTTCATATATTGACCATTCTATATTTAGGAAGTGCAAAGTAAAATATTTCCTCGTTATAAAAAAAATGCTCAATCAAGAATGCAAATATTGTAAATTTTTTTGGGGTGTTACACTTTGCACCTTTCTATGTTTAGATCCTTAAAAGTTCTCTATTTTCCCATGAATACCCAAATTTATTGTTCATGTTCAGACGAGTCACGAGTCTCAGAAGTAACCTGAATGCTGAACTAGTTTTAGTTTTAGCTCTGATAGTTCAAATTTATTTAGATTGCATCAAGATTTGTCTCAGAGATTGTATTTTTCAGTTAGGAGACTTGGGCGTTTAACATTTTAGAAGTTTTCAAGCTTCTTCAAAATGTTCCTTGATAACTTTATTCAGCAAGCATTCGGACATGATTCAGGAGGCAAGAGTTGTAATTAACTGTAGGAAGTTCTGTTATGTCTTTGTTATTTTCTCTGGATGGTGGTCTTCAAGCTATAGAATTGACAATTCATCTTTGTTTGTGCTGCCTGATGCTCAAAATTTTGCGGACTCCTTGTATTGTGAGATGCAACAAGGTCTTGAAAACAAAAGGTACCAACATTAAGTCAAAAGCTAACCGTTTCAAGAACTTGTAATTGTCTATGCGCAGCAATGATGAATTCGCGGACAGATAATTTTATCTGAAGCTAAGATGAATGTTTGGACAGATAACGTAAATATTTTAGTTCAGACTTCACCTTTTGAGTATTTCAACCAGTTACGTTCTTTACGCTTAATAAGGAAATAGGATTGCAGAACTGTCAAAATATCTGTTTAGTGCTGGAAATGGTTAGTCTTCTTGCATTGGAAGACAATTCTCCTTTATGATATATGCTTATGATATTCTAGGTTTGATTATTCTGTGCGTGAAGACCGTGCAAAGCAATTCTACCCAGAGATAAGAAAATACTACCCTGGTCTGAAGGATGGATCTTTGGAGCCAGGTTATGTAGGCATCAGACCAAAGCTTTCTGGTCCAGAAGAGGGGCCTACAGATTTTGTAGTTCAGGTAATATCGTACTTATTCTGGGATTTTAACCCAAATGCTCCCTGAAGTTTAGGAGCAGATATGTTTTCATCCCTATTATATTACTTTGATCACATATAGTTCTTTAAATTTGACAAAATTAAGCACATCTGGTCCAACTGATGAAGTTTTAACGAATCCCTACAAATTTAATGGCATGCGTTTTTTCTGCATAACCAAGTTATTGAAAATACCCTGATTGGGTCTTCTTCCCATGCTTATCAGACAAGAATTCTCGAAACACCTGATGCAGTGACATTTTGGTTACCTTTCATGTTTCATCTTTTTTTGTTAGATTTCAATTTTAGTTCCATCTGCTAACTTTGACAGTCTCTAAAACACACATTTTACAGGGAGAGGACATTCATGGTATATCTGGTTTAGTTAACTTGTTTGGGATTGAATCACCAGGCCTAACTTCCAGTATGGCTATTGCGGAGAATGTTGCAGCTAAATTACTGAAATAATATGAGATTCCTGTTCTCACACTGAATTGGTATTTGAACATCCTGAAGTTTCAGGTTTGAATTGAAGAACTCTATGGTCATAGAAATGTTTTATCATTGTACGTTGCTAGTGACTTGAGGAACAAAGAGAATACATTAGTGTCTTTAGCTTGTCGGGCCGCGACACTGTATCATCTTATCAAGTTTCTTGACTTCTGTAGGAAAATCATGATCAATATTTCTATTGCAAACTTCATTATCAGCTAAACAAATCGCTTCTCTTTGTGTGTGTTTTCTCAAACAGAACCATAATCGTTTGGGCATAGCTTGTTTCAACTACGCATTTTGTTGTTTCACTGCTGTTCAAATGTTATCCGCCTCAAAGTATTAGGAACTGCAGGATCAGAAAATGGAATTCAGAAAACTGAGCTTAGTAGGAGAAAATTTCACATACCTGTACACGCCAGTTGCTAGAAGCAAATCCTGTAATTGTGAAGAAGCTATCATTCTCACATTCAATTGCCATTTTACACACAGCCAAAGCCTCTTAAGCACCAATTGGAACTAAGATTAATATTAATATTTAAATGTTTGAGATGTTACAACGATACGATATAATAAACAACCATCCACTTTTGTTCCAGGAAGTGATGCATGAGTTCCATCTAAAGATTTCACCCAGACGGTAGCAACCAAAAAAATTGTAGAACTTCAATACCCAATGAAGCCAAGTAGGCAGCTGTTCTATTGACTTTCACTGAATTCTTGATATGACTATCCAAAACAATTTCTCGTACTTGTATTATAGTATCGAAATTCTCATCGTTTTCGTTCTTGTCTCCACTTGTAGACAGGTTTGGTTGTTGGGTTCACAAGCTCCTCTTCACGAAGCTTGCGTTTCCTTCCTGATTTCTGGTAACAAGAAAAGAGTTATTCTGGAGTCACAGTTCAAGATCTTGAATATGAAGAACATAAAAACTGAAATGTATAAGCACCTGTAATTCTTTCTGAATCGCCATATCCATATACAGTTTTTCTAGATCTCTCACTCTGCCCTTTCTTGCTTCCAACTCTCTATAGGAGGCAGCTGTCTTCCTGCGCAGGGGATTCCAACAATGAACAAGTTGACAAATTTTGCTCTCGTACCGGCAGAAATTAGTGTACACATTCAAGAATCTACCCTTACCCCAGCTTAAAGAAATACTAAAAAATAAAGGGTTAATGCAATTCTCTTATCAAATAAAGGATTGAAGGCATTAGTGATTTCCTTCAGAACCAAGAATAGAACTTGTAACAACTGATTTCCAAGAACAATTTGCAGAAGCCTCAACAAAACCAACCCTTAAACTATTAAAGTTCTTTTCAGGCATATCCCCAGTGGATACTTTTCTCTTTCAATTGCATTCCTTCCTCCCTGCAGTTACAAAAGTGCGCGATTGGGGTTGAATTGAAGGGAAAGGGAAGTAAGAAACAAACTATCCTCAGCTTCAAAAATAAACCTCGTCCAATTTTAACAGAAAAAACAAGCCATTTTATGATGTGACTGAACTTTTAGCTCCTCTCGAGTCTCGATTAGTGAGCCTACAATAACAAAATGTAGAAGACTGTTTTTCTGGTATAAAAAGGACTCAACCTTTTCAAAAATAAAATATCAGCTATAAGGAATAAGAAGACAATGTAAGTTTGGATTGCAATTGATCTATTCTTCTAGACATCACTAAACTAGTAAGTTCCTACATCCGGAAATGGTTGACAAAATCTAAATCAAATGCTAAAAGTTTAAACCTTAAACGAGTTCAAACATAATTGTGTTTTGATTATTAAAGAGTTCAAAACATGATATATTAATCTGCACTACAATATAAATGGAATAAACTGATAGTACCTTCTAATACTACTAGGCAAGTTCTCAGAAGCAGCAAAATTACTGCGTTCTGACGCTTTAGACGCTAGCTCTTCTGCCTCCTCCCTGTAAATAAGCAAAACAAAGAAAGTAAGGAATTTGAAAGGAAACTGCAGCACAAAGAAGATCTTTTAACAGAAGCGGCAAATTTAAAGTGATATATACATAGAGGCAGAGGGAGGGAAAAAGAAAAGAAATGCTACAAAATATGCAACTCTCATAAGAATCCGCGGTCATAATCCAAGGATTAAAAGACACATAGCAACTATATTCAAATGGAAGCACCAAAAAACAAGGTATATGATAGATTAAGAGGGTGTTTGGATTGGCTTATAAAAAGAGTAGCATTTAAGCTAAAAAGCCAAAAGCCATAAGTTGGTAATACCCAACTTTTGGTAATACCCAACTTTTGGTAATACCCAACTTTTGGCTTATTTTTATACTTTTTATGCCTAGAAGTAAGTGCTTTTAAGCACTTTTTATCATTGCCAAACACCACACAAACTAAAAAAGTGCTTAAAAGCCAATAAGCACTTAAAATAAGTCAATCCAAACACCCTCTAAATCAAACACTTTTCTAGTGGTCCAAAACGATAGTAATAGATTCAAATAAAGCTCTTAGCAGTTCCTTATATGGCACCGCGTGATCCTTTTCTCGAAAAAATGTGGGGCATTAAGAAGAGAAGCCAAAAAATTGATAAAAGTTAAAAAGAAAATGGTATGCTTTGACTGTTTTTGGCTAATAAACTAACTTAAAAACGGGGAAAAAGGAAAAGATAATTAAAAATACAAGTCCTGAGAGGCGGAAACCCCGCTGCATGATTCAAGCTTGACACTGAGATCCTCTAACAGTTTCAGCTATCGAGTAATTCTTTTATTATTATTTTTGCTTTTTATTCTTTTTCAAAGAGCCCAAGTTGAGTTTAGTTGAGGGTACAACATTAATTCAGGCTCTTGAGTGGTTCATAGGTGAGTGCCACTAAATTTATTTAGAAAGACGCCTGCTATGGTTGTGTATAATTAGGACAAATGAAACCAGAAGCAAGTAATGTGAGGAGATTATTTGTAGATAAAGCTTGTGCATACATTAGAGATAACACTAATAAAACAGGAGGGAGTCGTAGTCCTCCATAGACATGGCTCAATTGTCATATGGTAAAAGTCAACCTAGATCAAGTCAAGTGATGAGGTTTCAACTCACGAAGAAAGCTAAACACTGAATGCAAGTTTGTCAGGTCAATAAGTAGATAACTCCAAATGAGTCATTTAGTCGTATGGTAAAAGTCAACCATTTTCTGAATAATGAGGTTCAACCCATGAAAAGAAAGCTAAATATTGAATGCAATTGGTCAGGTCAATGACAATCAAGTTGATATCTCCAAACGTGATTGTGTATTGAGTGCATAGGCAAATTAAAACAGGATTGTAAAGCTAAGTTATTTCAATGTATTCTATGGAATGTCTAAAGAGGGATACAGAATTCAAGAGAAGTCTTATTTCTAACCTGTCTTCGGCATAGTAGACACGTCTATTTGATGGCTGATTATCAAGAGAGTGCAGTGTGGCAGTTAACTTTTCAATTTTCTGCATAAGAGTTATTGACAAGCAGGAAGCATAAGAAGTTTCTCAATCGTTTGGCTCAAGAAGAGAGAGATAGAGAGAGAATAAAACATGAACCACATTATGCAAAACTAAACCTTTTTCTCAGTCTGAACTTTTTGTAAAATATAGCCTATATCCTGAGTCTTCATTAACATGAGTTCCTCTGGAGTGTATTTATTTACTTGACTCCTGGAAACATTGAAACGGTGTCCAGCAAGTCAGGTCAACCAAGAATGAGGAAGAAATTAGCTCAACCCAACATATTTGAATATTCATATCTTACTCCAATCTATGAACTCCATCCACAGTTTTTGTTTTAACCATCTTGAAGTAGAACTCATCTGGATTTCGAAATGCTGCTTTTTCCTTGAGTTTCTGTAAAGCAAATAATAAATATAATTCACATATCTGATCATATAAAATGTAAAAGATCAGACTCGACAGAGATACGGTACCACCACCAAAGAAAAATAAAGAACACTCAAGGATCCCTTCAAATTGACTAATTGCAAAACACAACCAATGGTTCTAAATTCTGATCCCTTTTTTTAATACCGGTGGCGTCCCTGCCCAGTAGCACTCACATCGACTATTTCACTGGGTACTTGCTGTTATGAATCAACCTCAACCCAATGTCACACAAATAGCTATTGGGCCGAGAACAATAGGCGCAGGTTACTTTGGGATCCAGGTTGAGTAGTAGATTGTAGGCTTAGGACGGTTATGTTAAAAAGGGTAGTGGATCTGAGTTGGAGGATATGCGAATTATGTTTGAAGCTTAGGCGCTGTCTGTTCTTCTCATCTCTTTCTAATGTCTGAAACTTCTCATCTCCTTCTGGTTATCCTTTCCTTGTTCCTTTAATTCTTAGTTAATTATGGTTCTTCACTCCATTAGTATTTCCTATTTCAGCGTAACTTCGTTCAGTGATTATAATATACAAGTCTCTCTATTGTTGTGAATTGGTTTGTTACCGTGAGAAGGCACGGGAGAAAATATGATATATTGATATTGTGTGTGATGCAATACAAGAGGTGCTATTTATAGCTACTCTATACAAAGGGGATACTACTCCTATTCCAATGTGGGACAATTACATAGCTATCTCTAACATTTACATAGCTATCTCTAACACTCCCCCTCAAGCCGGAGCATATAAATCATATGTACCGAGCTTGTTACATATATAATCAATGCGAGGACTAGTGAGGGACTTGGTGAAAATATCTGCAAGTTGATCATTCGATCTCACAAACTTCGTAGTAATATCTCCTGAGAGTATCTTTTCTCTGACGAAGTGACAATCAATCTCAATGTGTTTAGTTCTCTCATGAAACACCGGATTTGATGCAATATGAAGTGCAGCTTGATTATCGCACACAAGTTCCATCCGACTGATTTCACCAAATTTCAACTCCTTGAGCAATTGTTTGGTCCAGACTAGTTCACATGTTGCCATAGCCATTGCTCGGTATTCTGCTTCTGCACTAGACCGAGCAACTACATTCTGTTTCTTACTTTTCCAGGACACCAAATTTCCTCCTACTAAAACACAATATCCAGACGTAGAACGTCTATCAGAAGGTGATCCTGCCCAATCAGCATCCGAGTACCCAACGATCTGCTCATGACCTCGATCCTCAAACAGTAATCCTTTACCTGGAGCCGATTTTATATACCGGATAATGCGGACAACTGCATCCCAATGACTATCACAGGGAGAATTCATAAACTGACTTACAACACTCACAGGATAAGAAATGTCGGGCCTAGTCACTGTGAGATAATTTAATTTACCAACCAGCCGCCTATAGCTTGCAGGATCGCTAAGCGGCTCCCCCTGTCCAGGCAGAAGTTTAGAATTCGGATCCATCGGCGTGTCAACAGGTCTGCAACCTGTCATCCCTGTTTCCTCAAGAATGTCTAACACATATTTCCTTTGAGAAATAACAATACCTGAGCTAGATTGAGCAACCTCAATACCTAGAAAGTACTTCAATCTGCCTAGATCCTTAGTTTGAAAGTGCTGGAAGAGATGTTGCTTCAGATTAGTAATACCATCCTGATCATTGCCCGTAATAACAATATCATCAACATAGACTACCAGATAAATACATATACTTGAAGCAGAGTGGCAATAAAACACAGAGTGATCAGCTTCACTACGAGTCATGCCAAACTCCTGGATAACCGTGCTGAACTTACCAAACCAGGCTCGAGGAGACTGTTTTAGACCATAAAGTGACCGACGCAAGCGACATACAAGGCCACGAGACTTCCCCTGAGCAATAAAACCAGGTGGTTGCTCCATATAAACCTCATCCTCAAGATCACCATGAAGAAAGGCATTCTTAATGTCCAACTGATAGAGGGGCCAATGACGAACTGCAGCCATGGATAGAAAAAGGCGAACTGATGCCACTTTAGCCACTGGAGAGAAGGTATCACTGTAATCTAGCCCAAATATTTGAGTGTATCCTTTGGCAACAAGACGTGCCTTAAGTCGATCAATCTGGCCATCGGGACCAACTTTGACTGCATAAACCCAACGACAACCAACGGTAGATTTACCTGAAGGAAGAGGAACAAGCTCCCATGTACCACTTGTATGTAAAGCAGACATCTCGTCACTCATAGCCTGTCGCCATCCTGGATGAGACAATGCTTCACCTGTAGACTTAGGGATGGAAACCGAGGACAATGAAGATATAAAAGCATAATGGGGAGATGACAGACGATGATAACTCAAACCAACATAATGAGGATTAGGGTTTAGTGTGGTCCGTATACCTTTTCGAAGTGCAATCGGTGTACTAGGAGCAGGATCCGCAGTAGGAGCCGTGTCAGGTGCAGGACGAGAACCAGATGGGCCTGATGTAGGGCGCGAACGACGATGATAAGTCAAGAGTGGTGTTCCTGTGGCTGGGGAACTAGGAGGGATAACACTGGACTCCTCAAAAGTTGGTATGGGTGAAACCTCTGTGGTTGAAGGTGGAGGAGGATTACTAAACTCCTCAAAAGTCGGTATAGGTAAGACCTCAGATATGTCATGGTGGTCAGCAGAAGTGACATCAGTTGTGAAGAAAGGTTTAGACTCGAAAAATGTGACGTCAGCTGACATAAGGTACCTATGAAGATCAGGTGAATAACAACGATATCCCTTCTGAACACGAGAATAACCAAGGAAGACACACTTGAGAGCACGAGGAGCTAACTTATCTTTCCCCGGGGCTAAGTTATGAACAAAACATGTGCTCCCAAAAACCCGAGGTGGAAGAGGGTATAAGGCTGACTGGGGAAACAATATTGAATGTGGAATCTGACCCTTGATGGGAGATGAAGGCATCCTATTAATCAAATAACAAGCTGTGAGAACTGCATCGCCCCAAAAACGCAGCGGAACACGAGACTCAATTAGAAGTGTGCGAGCAGTCTCAATAAGGTGCCTATTCTTTCTTTCTGCAACCCCATTTTGCTGAGGGGTATAAGGACAAGATGTCTGATGAATAATTCCATGAGAAGACATAAACTGCTGAAACTGAGAAGATACATATTCTAAGGCATTATCACTGCGAAAAATGCGGATAGAGACACCAAATTGGTTTTTGATTTCAGCACAAAAACTCTGGAATATAGAGAATAACTCAGAACGATCTTTCATTAAGAAAAGCCAAGTACATCTTGAGTAATCATCAATAAAGCTAACAAAATAACGAAATCCCAAGGTTGAACTGACTCTACTAGGACCCCATATATCAGAATGAACCAAGGAGAAAACAGACTCTGCATGACTCTCAACACTACGCGTAAAGGAAGCTCGGGTATGTTTCCCAAGCTGACACGACTCACAATCTAATCTAGACAAACTGGATAAACTAGGCACCATCTTTTGAAGTTTGGATAAACTCGGATGTCCTAAACGTCTGTGGATTAGATCTGGAGGATCTGTAACTAGACATGTTGTGGAAGGACTGAGCGAGTTAAGGTAGTAAAGACCTTCTGATTCACGACCTGTACCAATTGTCCGTCCCGTACTGCGGTCCTGCATAATAAAAGAATCATCAATAAAATATATACCACAATTGAGGGCACGAGTCAAACGACTAACAGATGCAAGACTAAAAGGACAACCAGGAACATAAAGAACGGAATCTAGGGTGATAGAAGACAATGGGTTGGCTTGTCCAACTCCTTGTGCCTTAGTTTGACATCCATTGGCTAAAGTAACAGTAGGAAGAGACTGTGAATATACAATATTCGACAAAAGTGATTTATTACCAGAGATATGATCAGAAGCGCCTGAGTCCATGACCCATGGTCCAAGAGTACTAGACTGGGAAACACAAGCAAAAGAATTACCAGCAATAGGAGTGTCAGTCTGGGCAACTGAGGCTACTTGTGGAGATGTTTGCTTACTTGCTCGATACTGAAGGAGCTCATTATATTCTTCTTTAGATACAGAAAAGCCCTGGTTACCTGTAGTCTCGCTCTGAGCAACGTAGGCATTTTTGGGTGGACGACCATTTAAGGAATAACACATTTTGCGAGTGTGTCCAAGTTTGTGACAATAAGAACACTTGGGTCTAGATCTCCTAAAACGACCGCCTCCTCGTCTATTCTCCATAGCTTGAGATGCCCGAACATCCACTGTCTGGGATGCAAGAACAGAGGAATCAAGTATCTGTGATGAAATCACTGGGTGACTTGGTGCTGCAGCAAGGCGAAGTAATCGAGAGAATAATTCATCAACTGTAGGGACAGTCGGACTCGCCAAAATCTGGTCTCGTACTGAATCAAGATCATGAGGAAGTCCAGCGAGTGTAAGAACTAGAAACATTTTCTGTCGCTGCTCTTGTTGTTTTGACACACTAGCAGAAACTGACATCAATGTCTCAAATTCCTCCATGACTGCCTGTACCTGACCCAAGTAAGTAGACATATCTAATTCTTGCTTCTTTAAGTTTGTCATCCGTGATATCACATCATAGAAGCGAGATATATCATTAGTGTATAACGTACGAGCCTTTGCCCAAACCAAATAACATGTCTGGAATGGCCGAAACAAAGGCATCAACTTAGAATCAATAGAACGCCACAAGATGCTACATAATTGAGCATCAATTTTTGCCCAAAGCGCTATCGCCTTTTCATCTCCTTCGCTAGACTGTTTAATCAGATGATCTTGCACACCTTGACCTTTACACCACAACTCGACAGATGAAGCCCAAGCTAAGTAGTTTGAACCTCCCATTAAAGGTTCCGAGGTAATCATAACATTAGAGTTTCCAGAACTCATGCTTTTAGACCCAAAAACATCAATTCCCAAAGACATCTTGTAAATTATTACCAAATAAGAGAAATAATCAACTGTAATCCACTGAAAATAGAGTAAGGAACACTGAACCAGAATAGTAAACTACTGTAGCAGTTGGAAAGTTACTGTTGCAGCCGGAAAATATTCAAAGTGGTCGGAATGAAATAAAAACAGTAGGGGTAGGATCGGAATTACCAGAAGACCCAACTGTTCTGAAGGAACTTTTTCAAAAAATGGCCGGAAGTCAACTTTTTGAAATCACTATTCACGCCGGAAAAATAAAAAAGTGGTCGGAATTTGGTGTAACCTGGATGGGTAGGCTCGGAATTGCAAGGGAAACAATCTGTCTTGAAGAGTCGTCGCCAAAAAATGGCCGGAAGGTGTGCCACGCAACGTTGGAACTTCGCCGGAAAATTTTCTTTGGACAGCTACAGTACCGCCGGAGATTTTCACTGGGATTTGGTCGCCGGACAGTGACAACTCTTGTGGTAGTGTTGGATTTTGTGCACAACACTGACCGAGACAAAGCAGACGCAAAACAGCTTTGAAAGTCGCCGGAAAAAAGGGTTCCGGTGACTGATTTTACTTCCCGGAATCGCTGGAATTTATGCACAGCGATAAATTTCTCACGATAGCTCTGATATCATGTGAGAAGGCACGGGAAAAAATATGATATATTGATATTGTGTGTGATGCAATACAAGAGGTGCTATTTATAGCTACTCTATACAAAGGGGATACTACTCCTATTCCAATGTGGGACATTTACATAGCTATCTCTAACAGTTACATTGGTGCTTTCATCGATTCGGATTCCAATGGATGTAGTGGTACTAGATAAATTCAGTGGCGGCAACCCAGAGGGCTGGGTTTATCGGGCGGAGCGGTACTTCACATACCTTGGCTTCTCCGAGAAGGACTGGTTACCTCTTCCCTACTACTACCTTGATGGTGAAGCTCTTACTTGGTTTGATTGGTTGTTTCGAAGTGAGCAATTTTATGATAGGAATCATTTTAAGGAGAAACTGAAGCTGCATTTTCGGACACATACCTTCAAAAATTTAGTAAGTACAACAGAAACTTCACAAGCCTGTGTTGACTACGTGAGTTATGCTACGTTGGTTCCACCAATGACCTCTGTGTCTCCGATTGCAGCTCTGAGCCATCTCGCAAACTCATATGAGTTGGAATCTAATTTCAAACGTGGAAACTCAGAGGCGGCCAACGTGTTCGATAAAATGTCCAAAAGAGCAGACGAGCGTGATTCTATTGAATCGGTATCATCAGTTCCAGCTCTTGAAATTCAGGTTGGTTCAGACTCTATCGAAGTTGATGCCACATAGTATATTGATAGTGTCGCTAAAACTTTAGCAAATAATGAGGGCGAAATGCCTGACCAAATTTCACAAGGAACTAGCACTGTTTTGTGGAACCAATTTGCAGACAATATTTCGTTTCCTATTCCTTTTGATGACTCATCCTTGCTTCCATCCGGTGTTGAAAGTGTTGAACAACTAAATGCACATGTCTTGTTCCCTGAGATTGAATCTGCTTTAGAGGATAATACCACAAGCCATGTGAACCTGGTTTTTGCTAAAAGTCCTAAGCGAGATACCACTGAACAACTAAGTCAATTTGCCCCTATGCTTGTGGATTCTTTAACTAGCCTGGTCACAGGTGGTAACTTTCTTATTTGTCAAATACTCGCTTTGACTGTTAGTGTCAAATTGGATGATGGTCATATGCTTGATTCTTCTTATTGTTTTCATGTGAGGGCTTCGACATATGCCTACTATGTGCCTGAGTCAATAATAGGAGCTATCCTATTTGGTAGTTGTGTGGACAATTGGTTTGACACAGGGCAAGATTTTCAGGTTGATTCATGTGTGTTTTTATCCGTTGAATCTGAAGTTTTAACTCCAAATGAGGATTTTTCAAAGACAAAAGTCGTTACCTCTAACCTGGACAATTGGGAAGATAGACAAGCTGAAGGAAGTTTTCTCCTGTTAGGCTTTCACTGTGAATCAACTCTGAAGGTAGATTTTAAAAATATATTGTGGTTCTACCAAGATTTCAACGCCCATTTAGACTATTGGGGTGAAACTAGGCAGGAGCGCAATCTTTTTGGATTCTTGTTTGAATTAAGAGTGCATGCTAGGGAGGAGAAACTACAAGGAGTGCTCCAAGCAATTGTTGAAAGTTACTCAAAGCAGTCACCAAATATTTGGGTCAACAAAGCCGCTAGACTCTTGTTTGCTATGTTTGGTCTAGCAAGGTCTACTTTGCCGTATATTATTTTTGATCCTGGTGGGGTTAATACTTCCCTTTGTGCGCTGATCCAGCAATTGCTTTTTAGACTAGTGAAATACTTTACTACAGAAAATTATGATACCACACAACAGTACATGAAGATGCAGCCCGCAGCAAATATACTTACTGCCATGTTACAGGAGTGGAAAGCATTAAACTTGAGGAGTGGATATAAGGTACAGCACCAAGCAGTGGACGGAGCTGGTTATACATCTTCTGGTAGCAGTGAAAATTGTGTGGTTGCAGGGCATGTTATAATTGAACTCAACTTGGTTATGTTGAAAAGCTGTACTGTAAATATAAACGATCAGGGTTGTGATTGGTTGATCGCAGGTGTGATGGGATTAAGTGGAGAGCGGGCCTCTAAAATTGTTTTATCAGTACTTCATGGATAATTCTCGCATCGGCGGGTCTGAGCATGTTAAAGAGTGTTGCATGTATTATATTTCAAGTGATTTCAAAATAACTTTTGCTCGTAGCATCATTCCTGATGGATGTCTCGGTTGCCATTTATCCGACGCTATTTCCTACATTGTGGCCTATCATATCAATACTGCTTTTGATAGAGAAGGAAATGACTTTACTGTGACCACAATGAATTTCAGTTGGGACCCATTTCCAGTAGTGCAAGCAGACACAATTGATCTTTCCCTTCAATCAAGAAGTTCTGCTAAAGAAGAATGGACAGAATGGGGCATTGCTGATACTATTACCATTTTGATAACCTATCTAAGGATGTTTGCTTATGCATGTATTACATTGACTAATAATACGTGCTTCTCGTCTTGTAATTAGTTACTGTTAAATATTTGGACTGATTGGGAAGTTATAGTATGCTCGAAGGAAGAATTTCGAGTACCACAAAAATTCAGTTTCTCTTTAATCGAGTTCAGGCTTTTGTGGAGGTTCGCTACTGGAATGTTTGCATTGGGCCGCTCATTTACCTTATTGTTAATTGCTTCCAAAAGATGGCAAGCAAGGCCAGGTCGCTATGCAGGGCAGATTCTGATGGCATTCGAGTTAATAAATCTATTATTGTGTACTAAGAGCTGCAATGACCAAGGTGATTGGTCCATAACAGGTGCACCATATCCCATATTTTCCTCAAGACATAAACCATGTTTTGGTATTGAGCTAATTGATTGGGAGGTAGCGAGTATCATTGTTCTTGACTCGAACCTTGAGGACAAGGTTCTTATTGCGGATGGGAGTATTGTTATGAATCAGCCTCAACCCAATGTCACACAAATAGCTATTGGGCTGACACGAGCTATTGGGCCGAGAACAAACAATAGGCGCAGGTTAATTTGGGATCCAGGTTGAGTAGTAGATTGTAGGTTTAGGACGGTTATGTTAAAAAGGGTAGTGGATCTGAGTTGGAGGTTATGCGAATTATGTTTGAAGCTTCGGCTCTGTCTGTTCTTCTCATCTCCATCTTTCTAATGTCTGAAACTTCTCATCTCCTTCTGGTTATCCTTTCCTTGTTCCTTTAATTCTTAGTTAATTGTGGTATTTCCTATTTCAGTGTAACTTCGTTCAGTGATTATAATATACAAGTCTCTCTATTGTTGTGAATTGGGTTGTTACACTTGCTACCTCCCACCCGCACTGGGTACCACATAGTTCTGCCCCAACGCTAGGCAGATGGCAAGAAATCACCAAGTGTTATTTGCCTCTGCTGTAATTATGATCTTTTAATATAGATAAACTATAAAAGCCCCATTGCCGCAAGCTGACTTTCTTGCAGCAAATATCACACAACCCTAACTTATTCATGTCTCAATCACGCATTAAGCTACAAAATACTTCGATTTTTCATGGACTGCCAGGTCTAATTTAAGTAATTTCGTATCCAATACTATCTTCTAACTTCTAACTCTTTCAATTCCAAGTAGAATAAAACAAAAAGAAGAAAGAAAATTACCTGTAAAGCTTGCTCCTTTTTGTGGTATGCTGTCGCCCGCACCACATAATCTTTGTGTTTCTCGAGCAACCCAAATTTTTTCCTAGCTTGTCTGATATAATAGACAACAAAATCAAGAAACAAATTAACCTAAAGCAACTCAAAAACACAGAATTAATTTATGTAAGTAATATCACTTACGGCTGAGCTCGCTCCTTATGAGCTCGTCTAGGAATAGCATTCTTGAACGATGACATTTTACAATTGATTTAATGAAGTAACAACCACTATTCTGTCAAAGATTCACGAACAGAACTTACAGCGCCGAGAAACACAAACGAAAACGGCAGACCGAAACCTCAAGACGAGCAGCCAGCTGAGACGAGGGAAAGCAATTAAAGGAAAATGGCAAATATGATCCCTCAGGTTTGGGTAGATTTGAAAATGGTACCTTAGATATACTCATAAGTATTTCTAGTCCTCTGAATTTGTTAAAAATGAACGCTTTTGATCTTTGGTAAATATTTTTATTTTTAAAAAGGTCTTAATCACGTATTAACCTATAGATAGAACACAGAGACTTTTCATGGACTGTCGACTCTAAATTAACTACTCCCTCCATCTTATTTTACTGATATGATTGAGGCGCACAAATTTTAAGAAATTAAAAAAGAAAAAACTTATGATCTATATCAAGCAATAAATATTTAGGTGGTATAAATTATTTTATTAAGGATAAAATTAAATTATTTTAAATATGAAAAATAGTATTATTTTTTAAGGACAAACTAAAAAAAATTACATCACATAATTTTATTTTATTTTAGAAACAAAAAAAATGTTATGATGTAATATTTTTAGTTTGTCCTTAAAAATAAAAAATTCTTCTAACTTCTAACCCTTTCAATTCCTAGTACTGGAAGGGAAAGAAAAAGTTTTACAGAAAATTAAGACGTGAAATTTTTTATCAATTACTTATAAGAGATAAGAAAGATATGTAAGTTTGGATTGCACTTGATGTGTTCTTCTAGACATCAATTAACTAGTAAGTTCCTGTATCCAACAAAGAAATAGTGAACCATGTATGCTAATGACTATGGGTCAAGGAGACCTATGGAACCCATCAACATATTGTATGGGTCAAAATTAGATCAGAGAAATTCGGCACGCATAGACATAAGGTCGAGGTTGGACAGGTCAGGGTCAGACGATCGTCAATAAGGTCTAGGTCGGGCAGTCCAAGGTCGGACGATCATCAATAAGGCTGAGGTCGAGCAGTCATCAATAAGGCCGAGGTCGGACAATCATCAATAAGGCCGAGGTTGGACGGGCCGAGGTCGGACAACCATCAATAAGGCCGAGGTCGGGCAGTGATGAAATAGCTAGTTTGCTTTGGAATCCTCAAAGAGAATATTCTACTTAATATTCCCTCTAATTGTATTTTTTTAGAATTTTCTATGGATACCCCTTATAAATAGAAAGAGAAGACTTCCCAAAAAGGGGGCTTCTCTCTTCCTCTCTCTAGAAAATATGTAAACATTCCTCTCTAAAGAGATTAGGGTATCGGTGATCCCAGACCTTCATGAGATCCAAAAAGGGTCTTAAGGTTCTTGTCTTTGTTTATCATTCATCTTTATCAAATGGAAGAAGATCTGTCTCACTCATGATTGGGTGAATCTTTTCCTTTATTTGCATTTTATTGCCTTTTAATATTACTTAATGCATCTTTCTTTGTGCTATTAAGTGTGGCCATAATCACCGTCAGCATTCATACTCAGCTCTGTTTTTCTATTCATATTATTCATCTCGGATCTAGAATTAATTATCTTTAACTAGGATTTACCCTCCATCTTCTTATTTAATTAGTTTAACAAAAAAAGTTTCATACCTTTTTTGGCCAAACAATTTGGCGCCGTCCGTGAAGATTTTCTAGTTAAAATTTTAGTTTTCTCTAGATCTAGAATTCAATTCTAGTTCCACGTTCTGTTCATAAGTATGATTTACCACGTATCTTGATTCATACTAGTTACGTGGTAAATCTTCATTCATGCTAGTTACGTTCTGTTCAAAATAAATTAAGGCAAGTCAAAACAAAATTGGAGTAACAGAATAACAACTACCCCTTTCTCGTTCCCTTGTTTCTACTTAAACAACTTCAGTTATATTATATGAAAACTCCAGCTTCTCATTCATTATTACACAAAGAATTACCAATGTAATTAAGTTCTTATTGGCATATATTGTTGTAACAAAAACACGAAAAAAGAGTTTCTTTTTGGCTCTTTGAGTAACAGGCACCGAAGACGAGACTAGAAGAATTTGATGAAAATCGAACCTCATACTTAATGAATAGAAGATTGTAGTAATAAAGGGCAAAAAAGCAAGCATCGTCGAGGACGGACGTGAGGATTTGGGACGACTATAAAGTAATGAGAACAAGGAGCGAGGTCTGTTATCCGAAAGTAAACATGTGTATGAAAATAGAGTAGTGTGAAGAGAAGAAAAGATATCTCCGGCATCGGAGAACATATGGGTCGTCGGAAAAGATCAAAACTTTCACCGGAGTTCACTGCTCAAAACTTTCACCGGAGTTCACTGCTCAAAACTTTCACCGTAGACATAAAACTTTACTAAAGCAGACAGCCGCGCCAAATTGGTAGCGGCCATTGAAAGCAAAACTGGAGAAGGGAGCATGGTCACTCTTCTCCACTCGTCGACCGATCAAATTGAGGTAACAAACGCTTGCATTTTATTTTAACTAACTATTTCTCTAAGTGTAATAGAAGCAGGAGCAATCACTCAGGAAACGCGTCGTACTCCCCAATGCAAGAAAAAATTAGCAAACTGGGACTCACACAGAGGACACCCGAAACTCTCCAAAAACTAGGACTCACGACGGGTTAACATTTCGACCAGCTCGAAAAATCACCCCTACGGCCAAGGGCCATCGCCAAAGAGAAGAGTTCGACTTCGTTCGAACCACGACGGGTAACATTTCGACCAGCTAGAAATAACACCTTTACGGCCAAGGGCCATGCCAAAAAGAAGAGTTTGACTTCGTTCGAACCACGACGGGTTAACATTTCGACCACTCGAAATAACATACCTACGGCCAAGGACCATCGCCAAAAAAGAAGAGTTTGACCTCGTTCGAACCACGACGGGTTAACATTTCGACCAGCTCAAAATAATACCCCTACGGCCAAGGGCCATTGCCAAAAAAGAAGAGTTTGACCTCGTTCGAACCACGACGAGTTAACATATCGACCAGCTCGAAATAACACCCCTACGGCCAAGGGCCGTCGCCAAAAAAGAAGAGTTCGACTTCGTTCGAACCACGACGGGTTGACATTTTGACCAGCTCGAAATAACACCCCTACGGCCAAGGGCCATCGTCAAAAAAAGAAGAGTTCGACTTCGTTCGAACCATGACGGATTAACATTTTGACCAGCTCGAAATAACACCCCTACGGCCAAGGGCCATCGCCCAAAAAGAAGAGTTCGGCCTCGTTCGAACCACTGGGTTAACATTTCGACCAGCTCGAAATAACACCCCTACGGCCAATGGCCATCCCCAAAAAAGAAGAGTTCGACCTCGTTCGAACCACGACGGGTTAACAATCGACCAGCTCGAAATAATACCCCTACGACCAAGGGCCATCACCAAAAAAAAGAGTTCGACCTCGTTCGAACCATGACGGGTTAACATTTTGGCCTTAGCTCGAAATAACACCTCTATGGCCAAGGTCCATCGCCAAAAAGAAGAATTCGACCTCGCTCGAATTACAACCTCGGCCTCGTCCGAATTACAACCTTTGGCCTCGTCCGAATCAACCTTCGGCCTCATCCGAATCAACATTCGGCCTCGTTCGAATTACAACCTTCGGCCTCGTTAGAATCAACCTTCGGCCTCGTCCGAATCAACCTACGGCCTAGTCCGAATTACAACCTTCGGCCTTGTCCGAATTCACAGTAGGCGACCTCTTCCGAATTCGCATTCGGTGACCTCGCCCGAATTCACAGTAGGCGACCTCGTCCGAATTCACATTCAGCGACCTCGTCCGTATTCACATTCGACGATCTCGCTCGAATTTACATTCGGCGACCTCTCCCGAATTCATATTCTTTTCCTCGCCCGAATTTACATTTGTCGACCTCGCCCGAATTTACATTCGTCGACCTCGCCCGAATTTACATTCGTCGACCTCGCCCGAATTCAAATTCGGCGACCTCGCCCGAATTCACATTCGGTATCCTCGCCCGAATTTTCATTCGTCGGCCTCGCCCGAATTCCCATTCGGCGACCTCGTCCGAATTCACATTCGTCCTCCTCACCCATCCAGATTCGAGGATGCGAATGACCTCCCCTGATGCCGCCATCCTTGCCAAAGCCGCCATCCTGGCCTCGGCGGCCTTCTCCATCTCTACCGTCTTCTCGATCGACTCATCACTCGAGTGAGTGGCCCTGATCGAACTCTGCTAAAGTTCAGCCCGCGGGGATACCACTTTGACCGAAAGATCGGCACCCTCAGCCGCGATCCACACTAGTCGACCTCCCCATTCGAATTTCTCGAACTACGATTAATAAAATCCGCTCATCGAGATAGACCAAAAAACGACCTCGATAAACGGAGGGACTAACTGTATGTCACGATCCAAACTGGAGGGCCATGACTAGCACCCGACCATACTTGCCGAGCACCAACGTACATTTTATCTAACCTTTTTTTATTATCTTTTAGGGTTGACGAGATCAATATAAATGGTAGACCTGGATCATGGACAACCAGCAATAAAATATGATGGCATGAACATACATAGTAGGGGATGACCAGACAATCAAGAAACTACATATAAGGTACGAGCTACCACGCTACCATGAAAGAATATACAACAAAAACCAGCCGACAAGGCATACCAAACTATACATGAGTCGACACTTGTCTATGAACCTCTATAGGAATATAAGTACTGCAACATAGCCGGAACAGGGCCCCGACATACCCATAATGTCTATAAAAAAAATGCATACCAAGACCACGACAAGTCCGGAGAAGGGATCTCGCCAATCACTGCTGAACTGGACAACCTACTGTGGTGGGGGAGCTGCACCTGCCTGTCTATTAGGGCCTACAGCATGACATGCAGCGTCCACAAACAAAAGGACGTCAGTACGAATAAAGTACTGAGTATGTAAGGCAGGGAACCATAAATATGAACAATAATGTAAGCAGGGATAAAGAATATACAACCTGGAACATCTGAGTACCTCTGAGGGGTACTGACATGAAATGCATGATACATGTGTATGTATACATAAACTTTTAAAACATACGCCTCTGTGGGCATCATCATCATCATATCTTACCCAGCCATAATAGGCTTGGTAAAAATGTACCCGGTCGTCATAAGGCTTAGTAGAATCGTACCCGACCACATGGAGCTCGGTAAAACCCAACTGATCAGTGGTTGCACAATAGGTGTCGTACCCGGCCGACTATAGTGCGGCTCGGTAGAGTAAAATAGATACATATATATAATGCATGCTCGACTCATGGAATCACATTCTAAACCTTTCGGAGTGACATAAGGTCGGTATCCTCTGTACACGTTATTAGGACCAACTCTTCATTACGAACCTTATAAGAATCAGGAAGTACCAGCAACATTGATAACATAAGAATAAGAGAAGCAACATTAACATCAATCGTTCCATAAGAGGGAAAGCAATGTAAGTACTGCTAGCTTCTAAGAGTAGAGTATCTTTGGAAGCTCGTTCATTACATTATGTACAATCGGAGTCGTGCAAAAGAAGAAAAGGGTTAGCCTCACATACCTTGTATATACTTCCCCAATCACAAGCTATGCAATCGTCACAACTCCTTAGTCTACAATAAGAGATACGATACTATCGTTATCATTTTAAGCGTCATAACTATTATGTATCGACCACAACCTATTTTACGTTGAAACGGACAGCACATCCCCTATATATATGACTTCACACCATTCCAAACAATCACCAAACAGCCCAAACAACATCAATAATAAACATATTGAGCCTCCCAAAACAGTCCACGCACAACCTAATTACAACATACATACGACGACCACCGTAGTCGTGTCAAACGACCCGGAAATATTACGAATAACTATCAGCCCATAACCCTACATATATATGGTATTTCTCCACACCCTTCCACATCCAAAAATCTACAAAATAGTAGTAAAACACACAGCCCAATAGCAACACAAAACAGTCCGCTACAAGTGAATAACTCGAACTCATGGCTTCCGATCACCGTCCTGTGAGTTCTTACATGTATAGAACGAATTACATGAATTCACAGCAGAGAAAAATGTATGAAAGATGGCAGTAACTTACCTTACTTGTTGGATAACTCAGCCCTTCCCTTGGTTCTTCAAATTCTAGGTTTTACCTTCAAATAGAACTTGAAAGCAAGGGAAAATCGATTACGGTTTGTGTGGGATTTTTGGGGAGGAGTTGCAGGGGTTAACTTTGGTTTTGAGGGTCTGAAAAATGGATGAAATAACTGAGTTCATAACCCCTTAAAAGTCCTCTCTTGGCCGACTTAGGGTTTTTAATTTTTCCTATCATTTTGGCAAGTAGGTGATGCACCTACTTGTCATCTACCAATCTGCGCAGGCTTGTGAAAATATGAATATATCTATACTACGAGATCGTATTGACAAACAGTTTAATGTGCTGGAAACTAGACTCATAGATATTTAATTTTGTGGGTAGATCACCCCATAATTCCTTGTAAATTAGGAGAAAAACGTAGAAACATTTAACCTAATGTTTAAGTAAAATTATGAACCTAAGTTGCGACAACGTTTGTCGACTTTTGTTTCATAACTCGTTTGACTTCAAGACTTATGATACGGATATTATATGATTCAAACACTTTAATACATGACCTTGAGTGTATTAAGAACCTCTAGGTTTACCTGAAAATACGAGTTACAACATCCTTGATTCGTTTAACTTCTAATACTTGTTAATCACCCTTATACACCCTTGTATCACTTAAGACCAATAGGATTAACTTCTTATCATCTCAAAGGTAATTCATTCTTGAATTTATGTTAACTTATATATGACATGAACTAATGCGTATGGATATGGGTTGTAACACCCTCCCCCCCTTAGGAACATTCGTCCTCGAATGTAAGGGTTCATGGGGAGTTTAAATCATCGTGGATTCCGGCCAAGTTTCTCCCATAAATAGAGGACAAACTTGCAAGCGGTTAACTCAACGTATGGCCTTACAAGAGTATGCAAAGCATTATGGACATGTACATTATCTGCATATCGCCATTTTGTATTAAGGAAGAGTATTCTCAAGTTATTGCTTACCTCATAGAGCCATTTCACCTTCCAATGTATCATGTGTTCCACCAGCATCCTTGTTATCTTCATTCTGGAATAGGTACGGGTATTTAGACTTCATCTCCTCTTCTGCTTCCCATGTTATTTCTTCCATATTCTTGTTCCTCCACAATACTTTGATGGAAGCTACATCTTTTGTTCTCAGCTTGCGGACTTGTCGATCCAATATAGCCACTGGCACTTCTTCATATGATAGGTCCTCTGTAACCTGTACATCTTTGATAAGGACGACTCGAGAAGGGTCTCCAATACATTTCCTCAACATAGATACATGGAATACCGGGTGGACAAATTCCAATTCGGATGGCAATTCTAACTCATAAGCAACCTGTCCAATCCGTCGAAGAATTTTATACGGCCCGATATACCTTGGACTCAGCTTACCTTTCTTCCCAAAACGCATAATACCCTTCATTGGTGAGATCCTCAGGAAAACCCAATCACCAACCTCAAACTCTAGATCACGACGTCGGACATCAGAATAAGATTTTTGCCTGCTTTGTGCCGTCCTCAATCGCTCCTGTATCACTTTCACCTTCTCAATAGCTTGGTGAATCAAATCTGGCCCATATAATTCTGTTTCACCGACTTCGAACCATCCAACTGGTGATCTACATCTCCTCCCGTATAGTGCCTCGTATGGGGCCATTTTAATACTGGAATGGTAGCTATTGTTATAGGCGAATTCTATGAGTGGAAGATGATCATCCCAATTCCCCTTAAAATCTAGAACACATGCTCGTAGCATATCTTCCAGTGTCTGAATGGTACGTTCAGCCTGTCCGTCAGTCTGCGGATGAAATGCAGTGCTGAGATTTACTTGTGTGCCTAAACCCTTCTGAAAAGACCTCCAAAAGTTAGCTGTAAATTGAGCTCCTCGGTCTGATATAATAGATACTGGCACACCATGAAGCCTAACAATCTCCTTGATATACAACTTCGCATAATCTTCAGCCGTGTAAGTTGTCTTAACTGGCAGAAAATGGGCACATTTTGTAAGTCGATCAATTATCACCCAGATGGAGTCAAACTTATGATAAGAGCGAGGTAATCCAATAATGAAGTCCATATTAATCACCTCCCATTTCCAGGTCGGAATCTCTATATTCTGAAGCAATCCACCAGGTTTCTGATGTTCTATCTTTACTTGTTGACAATTGGGACACTGGGCTACAAATTCTGCAATAGACTTCTTCATGTTATCCCACCAATACTGCTCCTTGACATCATGATACATCTTTGTCGAGCCGGGATGGATGGAATATCGGGATTGATGAATCTCATTCATAATCTTCTCTCGCAACCTTGCCACATTAGGCACACATAATCGGCCTGGTATCTCAGTGCCCCATCTCTTCCGATCTCAAAAGCTATACTTTTACACTGCTGAATGCTCTCTCTTAATCGTACTAAGATAGGATCTTCATATTGTCGTGCTTTTACCTCGGCTACCAAAGATGATTATGATGTATTCTGTACAGTAACACCTCCGTCATCAGAGTCTAACAATCTGATTCTCATATTGGCTAGCTGATGAAGCTCTTTAATCAACCCCCATCTACCTGCCTCAATATGTACTAAGCTTCCCATTGATTTACGGCTGAGAGCGTCTGCCACAACATTGGCTTTACCGGGATGATACAATATCTCGACGTCGTAGTCTTTCAATAATTCAAGCCACCTACGCTGCCTCAAATTCAACTCTTTCTGCTTGAAGATGTATTGTAAACTCTTGTGATCTGTGTAGATGTCAACATGGACGCCGTATAAGTAGTGCCGCCATATCTTCAAAGCATATATTACTGCAGCCAATTCCAAATCATGGGTTGGATAATTCTTTTCATGCTTCTTCAATTGTCTTGATGCATAAGCAATCACCTTCCCACGCTGCATCAATACGCACCCCAAACCTATACCTGAGGCATCACAATATACCACATAACCTTCTGTTCCTTCAGGAAGAGTGAGCACTCCTGAAAACTACGTTCACAAGTGTCAGACCACTGGAACTTGGTAGCTTTCTGTGTTAACTTAGTCAATGGTGATGATATAGAGGAAAACCCTTCCACAAACCGCCTATAATATCCTGCTAGCCCTAGGAAGCTGCGGACTTCTGATGGTGTTGTAGGTCTCGGCCAATTCTTTACTGCATCGATCTTCTGAGTGTCGACACTAATACCCTCGTCAGATATCACATGGCCAAGGAACGCTACTGAGTTCAGCCAAAATTCACATTTGGAGAGCTTAGCATATAACTTACGATCCTGAAGCGTCTGTAATACTATCCGCAAGTGGCCCGCATGTTCCGCCTCCGAACGAGAATATACTAGAATGTCATCAATGAATACAATCACGAACACATCAAGATAGGGCCTAAATATAGTATTCATGAGATCCATAAAAGCTACTGGGGCATTTGTTAGCCCGAACGACATCACCAAGAACTCAAAGTGCCCGTATCTTGTCCGGAAGGCCGTCTTTGGAATATCCTTCTCCTTAACCCTCACCTGATGATACCCTGAACGTAAATCAATCTTGGAGAAATACTTGGCACCCTGGAGTTGGTCAAATAGGTCATCAATTCTTGGAAGTGGATACTTGTTCTTTATAGTAGACTTATTCAACTGTCGATAGTCGATACACATCCGTAACGACCCGTCTTTCTTCCGCACGAATAGGACTGGTGCACCCCAAGGTGAAGTGCTAGGCCTAATAAAGCCCTTATCCAGCAAGTCCTTCAACTGCACCTTCAACTCTCGCAACTCTGCCGGGGCCATTCTGTATGGAGGAATAGAGATCGGTTGAGTGTCAGGCAACACATCAATGCTAAACTCAATCTCCCTTTCAGGAGGAAGGCCTGGGAGTTCATCTGGGAAAACATCTGGGAATTCGTTGACCACAGGGATTGATTGTAAAGTAGGCGGTTTCGCCTCCGCATCCCTAACGCGAACGAAATGATAAATGTAACCTTTTGAGATCATTTTCCTTGCCTTAAGATAGGAAATAAACCTACCTTTTGGTGTAGCAATATTCCCTTTCCATTCAATGATGGGTTCACCAGGAAATTGAAACCTAACCATCTTCGTACGACAGTCAACATTTGCATAGCATGAGGCCAACCAGTCCATTCCCATTATCACATCAAAATCAACCATTTCTAACTCAAATAAATTTGCCGAGGTTTGACGACTACAAATCATCACAGTGCAACCTCTATATACCCTTCTAGCAATCACAGAATCTCCTATCGGAGTAGATACCGCAAGGGGTTTACTTATCAATTCAGGTTCAATGCCAAACTTATTAGCCACAAAGGGTGTAACATATGATAATGTAGATCCCGGATCAATCAGCGCATATACATCATAAGAAAACACAGATAATATACTTGTAACAACATCTGGAGACGACTCGAGATCCTATCGACCTATTAGAGCATAGGTTCGATTTTGACCACCCCTCAAACTCGGCACTGCACCTCTACCCCTACCACGACCTGTCGACTGCTGAAAACCCCGTGCTGGAGGTCGAACTGATGAGGAAGAACCAGACACAGATCCAGTCGGCTGAGCCATACCATCACCTCCTCTATTAGGACAATCCCGCATCATATGGCCAGGCTGCCCGCACGAATAGCATGCATCAGAACCTCGACGACACAGTCCAAAGTGGGCCTTGCCGCACTGATCACAATGTGGTGTTGGGGGTCTCATCTGACTAGTATCCCTGTGATGTTGCGAGCCAGATGCCCGCGAACTCTGACCTGGACCAGAATAGGATCGATCATATCGAGGCCTCTGAAACTGTGGAGGAGCACTAGCTACAGGTGGCGCCGAACTCCTCGAAAACTGTGGCCTGATGCGGCCTCTGAAGTCATCAGAATACCCTGCAAATCTCGCCCTCTTATGCTGGCCCCTATCCTGCTCCCTAACTGCCCTCTGCTGGCGCTTACGATCCTCTAGGGTCTGGGCATAAGCTTGAATACGGGAAATATCCATGCCCTCCACCAAGGAGGCTGTCGTACACTCATTTATCAGATGTGGTCCCAACCCATTCACGAACATATGCACCCTATCACTCATCTCGGCCACCATATGGGGAGCATACCTTGCCAAAGAATCAAACTGCATACTGTACTCTCGCACACTCATATTACCTTGTCTAAGGTTCAAGAACTTATCAGCTCTAGCTCGTCGTATCTCAACTAGCAAGTAGTGACGAAGAAAGGCCTCAGAAAATTCCTTCCACACAGCTGGAGGAGCGTTCGAACCCCTGGATCTCTCCCAACTATCATACCAGAGAACCGCTAAATCCCGTAGCCGATAAGAAGCCAACTCTACTGCCTCTGTATCACTAACATGCATAACCCGAAATGTACGATGAACCTGGTCAATAAAAGTCTGCGGGTCCTTCTTGGGGTCTGATCCGGTAACACTGGAGGGTCTAAATTAATAAAATCACGAACTCTCGTACTAACTGGTTTCTCAGCAGCACCTGTATTCTGCCTCTAAGCCTGAGCAGCTACCAAGCTAGTTAATAACTGCAAAGCACTCCGCATATCCTAGTCTGTAGTGCTAGACGGAGGAACTAGAGGTGCTGGGTGCCTCCTAATATCCTCTGGAGGAGACGGAGTAGCTGAGGTATGAGACGACATCTCACTCTGAGCCTCACTTTGGCCTGCTCTGGCTTGGGGCACCTGACTGGTACCCTCTCCCGCAGCTATATCAAGCCGTCTACTAATTGTTTACTTCCTAGTCGAAGGCATCGCTGAAAGAAAACAAGGTGAATATTAGAGACAAACACTTACGACTCAACTCTATGCACGATCTAGATTCAGGAAGAAAGTAACAACCCTAGATGTCATGTAGCCTCCTGATTATAAATGTGGCGCGCTACACATCCATAATCAAGACTCTACTAGACACGGCTCATAGACAATCCCTAGGATAGATTTGCTCCGATACCAAGTTTGTCACGACCCAAACTGGAGGGCCATGACTAGCACCCGACCATACTTGCCGAGCACCAACATATATTTTATCTAACCTTTTTTATTATCTTTTAGGGTTGACGAGATCAATATAAATGGTAGACCTGGATCATGGACAACCAGCAATAAAATATGATGGCATGAACATACATAACAGGAGATGACCAGACAATCAAGAAACTACATATAAGGTACGAGCTACCACGCTACCATAAAAGACTATACAACAAAAACCAGCCGACAAGGCATACCAAACTATACATGAGTCGACACTTGTCTATGAGCCTTTATAGGAACATAAGTATTGCAACATAGCCGGAACAGGGCCCCGATATACCCATAATGTCTATAACAAAAATGCATACCAAGACCACGGCAAGTCCGGAGAAGGGATCTCGCCAATCACTGCTGAACTGGACAACCTACTATGGTGGGGGAGCTGCACCTACCTATCTATTAGGGCCTGCAGCACGACATGCAGCGTCCACAAATAAAAGGACGTCAGTACGAATAAAGTACTAAGTATGTAAGGCAGGGAACCATAAATATGAACAGTAATGTAAGCAGGGATAGAGAATATACAACCTGGAACATCTGAGTACCTCTGAGGGCTACTGACATGAAATGCATGATACATATGTATGTATACATAAACTTTTAAAACATACGCCTCTGTGGGCATCATCATCATCATATCGTACCCAGCCATAATAGGCTTGGTAAAAATGTACCCGGCCTTCATAAGGCTCGGTAGAATCGTACCCGACCACATGGAGCTCGGTAAAACCCAACTGATCAGTGGTTGCATAATAGGTGTCGTACCCGGCGGACTATTGCGCGGCTCGGTAGAATATATATAGATATATATATATATATATATATATATATATATATATATATATATATATATATATATATATATATATAATGCATGCTCGACTCATGGAATCACATTCTAAACCTTTCGGAGTGACATAAGGTCGTTATCCTCTGCACACGTTATTAGGACCAACTCTTCATTACAAACCTTATAAGAATCAGGAAGTACCAGCAACATTGATAACATAAGAATAAGAGAAGCAACATTAACATCAATCGTTCCATAAGAGGGAAAGCAATGTAAGTACTGCTAGCTTCTAAGAGTAGAGTATCTTTGGAAGCTCGTTCATTACATTATGTACAATCGGAGTCGTGCAAAAAAAGAAAAGGGATAGCCTCACATACCTTGTATATACTTCCCCAATCACAAGCTATGCAATTGTCACAACTCCTTAGTCTACAATAAGAGAAACGATACTATCATTATCATTTAAGCGTCATAACTATTATGTATCGACCACAACTTATTTTACGTTGAAACGGACAACACCTCCCCTATATATATGACTTCACAACATTCCAAACAATCACCAAACATCCCAAACAACATCAATAATAAACATATTGAGCCTCCCAAAATAGTCCACGCACAACCTAATTACAACATACATACGACCACCACCGTAGTCGTGTCAAACGACCCGGAAATGTTATGAATAACTATCAGCCCACAACCCTACATATATATGGTATTTCTCCGCACACTTCCACATCCAAAACTCCACAAAATAGTAGTAAAATATGCAGCCCAATAGCAATACAAAACAGTCCGCTACAAGTGAATAACTCGAACTCACAGCTTCCGATCACCGTCCCGTGAGTTCTTACATGTATAGAACGTATTACCATGAATTCATAGCAGAGAAAAATGTATGAAAGATGGCAGTAACTTACCTTACTTGTTGGATAACTCAACCCTTCCCTTGGTTCTTCAAACTCTAGGTTTTACCTTCAAATAGAACTTGAAAGAGAAGGAAAATCGATTACGGTTTGTGTGGGATTTTGGGGGAGGAGTTGCAGGGGTTAACTTTGGTTTTGAGGGTCTGAAAAATGGATGAAATAACGGAGTTCATAACCCCTTAAAAGTCCTCTCTTGGCCGACTTAGGGCTTTTAATTTTGTCCTATCATTTTGGCAAGTAGGTGATGTACCTACTTGTCATCTACCAATCTGCGCAGGCTTGCGAAAATATGAATATCTCTATACTCCAAGATCGTATTGACAAACAGTTTAATGCGTTGGAAACTAGACTCATAGATCTTTAATTTGGTGGGTAGATCACCCCGTAATTCCTTGAAAATTAGGAGAAAAATGTTGAAATATTTAACCTAATGTTTAAGTAAAATTATGAACCTAAGTTGCGACAACGTTTGTCGACTTTTGTTTCATAACTCGTTTGACTTCAAGACTTATGATACAGATATTATATGATTCAAACACTTTAATACATGACCTTGAGTGTATTAAGAACCTCTAAGTTTACCTGAAAATACGAGTTACAACATCCTTGATTCGTTTAACTTCTAATACTTGTTAATCACCCTTGTATCACTTAAGACCAATAGAATTAACTTCTTATCATCTCAAAGGTAATTCCTTCTTGAATTTATGTTAACTAGTATATGGAATGAACTAACACGTATGGATATGGGTTGTAACACTGTATGGGTCAAAATTAGATCAGAGAAATTCGGCACGCGGAGACATAAGGCCGAGATCGGACGGTCATCAATAAGGTCGAGGTCAGGCAGTCCAAGATCGAATGATCATCAATAAGGCCGAGGTCAGGTAGTCATCAATAAGGCCGAGGTCGGACAGTCATCAATAAGGCCGATGTCGGATAGTCCGAGGACGGACATCCATGAATAAGGCCGAGGTCGGGCAGCGATGAAACAACTAGTTTGCTTAGGAATTCTCAAAGGGAATATTCAGAATATTCTACTGAATATTCCCTCTAATTGTACCTTTTTAAGATTTTCTATGGATACCCCTTACAAATAGGAAGAGAGGACTTCCCAAAAAGGGGGAGCTCTCTCTCTAGAAAATATGTAAACACTCCTCTCTAAAGAGATTAGGGGATCAGTGATCCCAGACCTTCATGAGATCCAAAAAGGGTCCTAAGGTTCTTGTCTTTGTTTATTATTCATCTTTATCAAATGGAAGAGGATCCGTCTCACTCAAGATTGAGTGAATCTTTTCCTTTATTAGCATTTTATTGTCATTTAATATTATTTAATGCATCTTTCTTTATACTCTTAAGTCTGGCCATAATCACCGTCAGCATTCATACTCAACTCTATTTTTCTATTCATATTATTCATCTCGGATTAATTATCTTTAATTAGGATTTACCCTCCATCTTCTTATTTAATTAGTTTAACAAAAAAGGTTTCATACTTTTTTTTATCAAACACATATATTTTCTTTCTTAATGTTTAAGTATATCAATTTTGAGAGATATAGTGGATTGTCGAAAAATAGTGCGCATCTTAAAAGAGATCAGTTTGTTCTTTATTGTATATTGGATTGGGTTGTAAAAAACAAGTAAAAAGAATTAGGCTCGCGCATATAAGATTTGAGCCGCAACCCAAGTTAATTTCCCCTAACGTGCCATTAAATTATTCATATGCCTTAAGCTTCGTTCTATTGTTTTATTTTATTTTGAGTTTTTTTTTTTTTTTTTTGTGATTTTATTCTAACACATTACACTTTCCTATTTCAAAGGGTCTTACAAGAATAATTGAGCTTTAGAGGAAATTAATGATATACAATCACACTCAAGATAATACACTCACAATTAGTGGTCCATGAAAAAAAAAAACTAGAGAAAATTAATAAAATGAAAGCAAGATGAATAACAAATTAAGGTTTGAAAGATATTGATAATTAATGAGTGCTAACTTCCAAATCGTTGCCAAGAAGAACCATGAACCGTTGGAACGGGTCCGAGGTGGGTACAGTAGACACAAGGGATGTTGTGACACAAATAGGTGAAGTCATTCTCAACAGGGAACATGGATTCCAATAGCTCATAATGCCCAAACGGGGTTTCACAATCTGTGTCCCCTGCCAACCCCAGTGCCACTCTCCCCCACTATCCACTAACTCTGAGCCAATGAATAATAATGTGATGAGAAAAGAGACTAGGAAAAAGACTAGAAATAGCCGGTGGCGAATGGACCATATAATTAACAGATTCAACTGAACCGAATATTTTTAATATGAAATATAGATATACATGTAAAAAATCATAATTTTTAAAAAAATATTAAATTTTAAATTCATAATTTCAAAAATCAGTTCAACAGCATGAACTTAAAGGATGAAACCGTCAAATTTAAATTCTAGATCCATCTCTCGTCAAAGAGCCGGCCAACATCCAGCATAATGATATATGAACAAAGTAAGCTCACATGCAAGGCAAGTAGGAAAGTACTCGATCGGCGGCCCTTTCCTAGTTTTTGTCCAATAATACTGTTGAGTTGTGAGTGAATGAACAATTAAGATCTGTCCCATGACATGGAGTGTTGCAGTCACTGCTCCTTTCCAGGTTCTTCTGGCATTTATAATTAATTGAGTTTCGCTGCTGACTGCATATGGTGCAGGTCCTCTTCTACGCTGGTCTGATTGTTACTGCACCTTCTTATTTTTTTTAGCAGATATTCTGCTCTTTGTCGTTTCTAACTCTAAATAATAATACTATCACTTCCGATTACGCCTCAATTTCAAACAATTACGTCTAAATAATACTACGACTATTTTACAAAGTAGCAACTGTATGTGTCAAAATCCGACTAAAGAAAATTCGGCATCAAGAAGTGATCAAGTGTGAGAACCGTGGCTCATCATGAGCGAATAGGTCGAGGTCGACCAGGGGTTGACAATAATGAGTCGTTGAGTAAGCCATTATAACCGAGGTTGAACGGTAGGAAAAGAAGTAACAACTAGTATAGCTTTGGAACTTTCAATAAGAATATTCCATTGAATATTTCCTTCTATTGTACTTTTTTAGGGTTTTTGGGAATATCCCACATAAATAGTAGGAGAAAGAAGGCAAAAGAAATATAATATTCTATAAGATAAATTTTCTCATGAAAAGTTAACTCTCAAGTAAATTACAAATATTGTCTTTACATAAAGATTCAATTTGTTGATTCATCCCACTGTCTCGCATTAGATCCGAGAAAGCTTCCTATATTCCCGGGTTTGTTTACCTTACATCATTGTCAGAGGTAGAATCATCCACCTCACTCAATATTTGGGTGAATAATTCCCTCTATTTACATTTATTGCTAGTTAATATATTTATGGCTTATCATTATTCTCCCACACACTCATAACAGTACCATTTAACACCCCCTATGCATTAAATTGGTTAAAATGCAATTATACATTATTTGTATCAACCAATTTCAGATCTAGGATTTATCATGTTTAACTAGGATTTACCCTCTATCTTCTCATCTAATTAGTTTAACTAAAAGGCTTAATACTTTTTGGTCAAACAACAACCTAACTAAATCAAATTAACTTACTACAATTCTCGATATATAATACACGCGGCTTAATTAGCATTGACTTCATTTTTTGCCCCTTTCCCTTCCACGTTGATTTAACCTTAAATTTCTGGCTTTTGTTGTTGTTACGGATCTTTTGTCTCTGAGTCGAGGGTTTCTCGGAAATATCCTTTTTATCCCTCCGGGATAAGGGTAAGGTCTGCACACACTCTATTCTCCCCAAACCTCACTAGTGGGATTCTACTGGATTGTTGTTGTTGATTTAACCTTAATAACCTTTTGTCTTTTTTTCTTCATCAAGAGTTGCATTGTCCATTGCTAGTTGACTATAGTTGGTATATATCTTTGAGAAACATGTATAGTTTTTCCTATATTGTGAATTTTAAAAGGTCAATCGTCTTTCAAGGCCGACTGTAGGTGCAACATATATGGTCAAGCCGCCATGCTTATAAAATGTGAGAGGGAAGGAGGATTTTGAGTTCATTAATAATGTGACACATACATAGTTGAGAGTAATAATATTTTTTACAATTCCAATACTATTTAACTAATCATAGCATAATAAGTATTACTCTATTTTATAGGTTATTGTCATGCTTGCTATAAAAAGTCACCAACCCCAACTAGTGGCGGAGCCAGGATTTCCATTAAAGGAATTCAAAAAAATAAAAGTTAAAAAATATTGTAACTAGTGGGAATTGAACTAATAACCTTACAAAATTTTTGAAACTCTTTGACCACTAAGCGATGATTTTGGGTTGTACAAGGGAATTCAAAACATAATATATAGAGATAACAAACAGATTTTGTCTTATATATACAATATAATTTTTCGATGAAGGGGGTTCGCATGAACCCCTTCCGCCCCTCTAAATCCGCCCCTGACCCCAACTAAACCTAATGGTAGACATTATCGTTGCATAAAACTTGTATTTTTTAAATATTGTATTAGTATTAAGTTTTTACTTTTTTTGCATGATTTAAAACTACGGACTCTTATAACATGTGAGGGGAAGTATATTGCCAGCTTAACTTCTTGTCATCGTGACACGTATTATTATGCGTTTGGAAGAGTATAGGATGGTTCCTTTGGCAATTTTATTTATAAAAACCGTCTAAAAAGAGGATAATAATAAATTTTTGTAAAAGAAACAGCTACATACAATGTACGTATAAACTACCAAATAGAAAGCTAGAGAGCGAAAGCCACGTGATATGGTGCAGTGGATGACACTGCTCCTCCCTTAATCAGACATTTCGGGTTCGAACCCTGAGTATAGAAAAATTCTTTGTAGGGAGCGCTTCCCGAATGGGGCTGTATGCGACGCGAATTCAAATATAATTGGGCTCCAATGCAAATACCGAATAGCGAGTGGGAAACCAAAAATAAAAAAAGAGAGCGAAAGCCAACAGAAACATCATGTTTGGAAAAACAAAGAAGTGAGTACGTTAATTGTTTCTTCCTTTGGCCACGTACACAAATGACACACACGTTATCCAGTCTGTTGACAGGTTGGGGGGCTCCGTTGGGAATCGTTTGAAATGTAACGTTCAATTGAAAAGCTCTTTACATTTAATTTTTACATTTCAAATCAGACGCATGCGGGACGACGTTAATTTGTTGTACCTGCTAAAAATCCCCATGTGTATTCCTGCACTCACCGTCTCACTCTCTCAACTTCCCAACACCTTCTCCCTTTAATATTTTTCTCGGAAGTCTTCAGAATGAATGTAATCTTATTATATAAATATATATATATATAATTTGTATATATACTTTTTCTTTCGAGTTAAAAGCAATTGATCTATAAAAAACAACCTAATACACCTCAAACTTGCTATAAACGAAGCTACACTCCTGTAAGAATGGTCCTGTTGTCGAAAAATTACACTAGATAAAATATTAGGTTTTAATTTAGAGGTATATAATATATATATTGAACACCCTTTGTCGGAATTTTTTTTACTTATTTCAAGTTTGAACACCATTGAAAAAATTTCTGGTTTCGCCACGGTACATGACGTGTACTCTGAACCACTCCTATATTCATGTTTCACATATACTTTGTGTATAGAGAGGATTATATAATGCTTTTTCTGCCAACTAAATAAGAATAATATACTACAGTATATATGTAGCCATGTGGCTATATATTTCATTGACTTGCTGCTCTTTATTTTGCATGCGCCAGTGACTAGAATTTCATGTACTCCCATATACTTTAGTTTATTAAGGAAGACCTTTCGCGGATCTTGTGTCTGTTGGACTGATTAAAATTTTTGATATATATATACTTTATTCATCACTTAAGTTATGTGATGAAAATTCTGACAAAGTATTATTTTTAGCAGTTTCCTTTGTTTGAGCAGTTCAGCAACCGATGCAACCTCTCCAATAAAGCAATTAGAGGCATTGTTAATGTTTATACTTTAGTCTTATTTGTGGTACGTGCATATACCATTAAACTTATGACATAAAGATAATTGTTCAGAACATGTTTTATAGAGATCAGCGGATATACTTTGGGAGAATTATTGAAGAATGTACAAGTTATTATGCAGGTGGTTGCCTTATTAGTTACTGGTCCCTTACTGCCTAGGTGAACTTGTCCCAATAAAGCATAATAATTCTAGTTGATCAAATAACGGTGTACCATATAAGAAACATTACCGTACGTGTCTAAATATTGATGCTTCATTTTCTTGGCATTGATTAGTTTTAATTAAGTATTAGGCATGCAGATGTCTCGAATTCGAGCCTTAGGAACGAAAGCGAATCCGAATTAGTCGGGACTCCAAATTAAAGAAAGGTATCAAATAGTGCATGAACCAAAAAATACTAGTCACATGTTTTTTTTGTTAGTACTTAGACATGACATTTTTTTTGTTAGTACTTAGGCATGACACGTATTAGGAGATTTATGAAGCTGCTATATAACTGAATACATGTCTTGATAATGGACCCTCTTACATTTGATGTATCAAATTGAGACCCTCTTACATTCATTTTTTGTCTCGAACAAAAAATTGATTCATTTCTAATCGCAAAACATCCTTAGTCAAAGTTTAACATGCACTAATAATTACTAACACAAGAGATATAAATTAATAGTAGTAACATAACAAGAGAGGAAATATAGTACGCTAGTAATTTTTACAGTATTATTTTCCTTTGCCCTTCCAAATACTTTTCCTTACCTTTCCACCATTGGAGGGAACTTTAGCTCCTTTTGCAGAAAACACAGACTCTCCCTTGTCTTGATTCTTAATACCATTCTTTGTGTTGGCTTTGTTGTTAGAGCAACCTTTTCCATTATTACCCTTTTCCTTTGGATTCACATAACGAGCACCAGTAGTAATCTTTGCATTTCTAACAAAGATATGACTTGGACCAGAAGAGGCATCAGACGCCATAGAATCATCAGTGTCATCATCTTCTTCTTCTTGATTTCTTTCATTCTTTTGATCTCTTACATCATCTTCTTCCACAAAATCCACTACGTTCAGCTTATCATCTTCAGTACCATTCGAAGGAGATCCAATGTACATTGTCCAGCCAGATTCACTGCTGTGACATTCTTCCTCCTCATTAAAAGTTTGAGAAGCTGGCTTCATTATACGCCACTCTAAAAGAGCAGAATTAATATTGAAATGATGTAAAAGACAGAAAAGTGGAGTTTGGTTATATGTTAATAGGCAAAAGAAAGCTGAATCAAAACACCTATATGCGTTTCTTTTCTGCTCTGGACCAATACAGCTCTCTCACGCACAAAGAACAAATATGCCCAAACTTATAGTACTTCTGAAAGCAACCCCAAAACCCGATATTTATTTCTCTATATTCTCCTTTATTTGTTTTGAAAATCTTGGATTAAATTTCACCACCTGGATATGTACATCGCCATAACTTTACATTGACAGAGGGACAGGTAGAAGCTGTCAAAGATGATAGAGAAACTTGATTTTTTTTACAAAAGGCACAAAATACGACCCTTGAGTAAATACCAAAGGACAGTATTTGGTTTGCTCTATCACTTAGGTTCGAAAATGCATATCTTTACTTCTCTCTGTATTCTGAACGTGCCTCAGCTGCGCGCTTTGAATGCAATATGCAGAAGAGAAGTTGTGCACAGCCTATATGCTATATACTCTTAAAAATATATACTACTACTGCTTACTACTTTTTGTTCTTAATGAGGCTAGCTAGAAAAGGACCTCTCTCATTTATTTTCCACTACTTGATTTCTGTGTCATGTCAAATAAAAACAAGAGGTTGGGAGTAAATAAATTATGCAGCTTTTTCTTCTGTGAAAAAATGAAGGTAAGCCAACTGGAGTTGTCTTGTAGTAGTAGTCTTCTCAAGCAGTTAAGTTCATCTTTTATTATTGCTTTTTCCCCCTGTTTTTCTGGATAGTATATATATAAGTATACGAGATATACCCATTGTTCCCCTACAACCTTTTAAACATTTGGTATTCGAAATTTAATAGCCGGACTAATCCAGATTCACATCGTGTAGGGCATACTAAAGGGTCGTTTGGTACAATGGTGGGATATCCCATGGGGTGAGATATCACACGGGATTAGTTATCCCGCCTTTTATATGAGATAATTAATCTATCACTTGGAAATAAGTTATCCCAGGATTAGTTATCCCACCCTTTCATATATAGGGATAAAAATAATACTATAATTTTGAGATAACTAATACCGAGATTAGTTATACCGCAATTTTATTTCAACCAAATGTGGGATAAACTCATCTCAAATTTAATCCCGGGATTAATTATCCCTTATTCCTCACACCAAACGAGCCCTTAGAGTAAAAGTTGTCTCAGGATTAACTAATACCCCAAATCAAAAATAAAATAAAGTTAATCTCAAATTCTATCCCGGAATTATTATCCTTATCCCATGTACAACAGTTTCTCCATTCGTAAGGTGCCAATATAATCCGATTATTTAAGAATGGAAGATTCCTATTCATCCCACTACAACCTATGGTCCTACCATCTTTCACTCATGATTAGTAATTGTGAAGCTAAAAACCTTTTACTTTCCATTTTGTCATACAACTACTATATACTAATAATAGTACTGTCATTGTCAAATTATGATATAGAATATAGTTAGATCCAGAATTTAAGATAGTTACTAGTTATGACAGTTTTGTAAGCATTCATGTTAGAATTCTAGGCTTATTGGTGGGGGTCATTTTTCCTAGATTTTAAGGGAAGGAGCAGAAGAGTTTTAACCAATTGAAGATATATGGGACATGCCTTGCTTTTAAATGACTTTTTAGTTGTTCCTCACTTTGTAATCCTAAGGCATGGCTTATTATAAGGAAATGCTAGACAGGCAAGGTCCATGTATTATTCTTGCTGTTTGTCCTTTTGGGAGATCATATCCTTGTATTGCACTTGTCTTGGGCTCCATGTGATGAAGTGAAGATGTTCTTTTCTAAATTCTTTTTGATAATAGGACAAATTTCCCAAGGCTGGAAAGATCCAATCTAATTAGACACTTCTCCCTTCTTTTTGCCTTTGCATTTAAATGTTGTGTTGAGTGCCAGAGTATAATTTCGAATAATAAGATAATTCTTTGTATGTATTCAAGTCAAACTTAGATATGACAAATCTTTGTCGTTCACATTAGAAAATTTATTTAGTTCTCTAATTTACTCTTTTGATATATCCTTTATCATTCGAGTCTATCGGAAACAGCCTCTCTGCCCTATCGGGGTAGGGGTAGGGTCTGTGTACACGTTACCCTCCCCAGACCCCATTTTGTAAGATTTTACTGGGTAGTTGTTGTTGATATATACTTTATCATAGTTGTATTTTATTATCTTGGTTTTAGGTTCGACCACCATGAAGTAGGGAATTATCATCGAAGGCGGAGCCAGGATTTCATGTTTATGGGTTTGGAATTTTAATCGTTTTAAGTTATTGAGTTCTAAATTAATAATTTATAGTATATGTTTAATGGGGTTTTTAAGACAAATACATAGTTCAAATCAAAGCTATTGGGTTTGGCCGAACTCGCTCCAACACTCTATAGCTCCACCCCTGATTATCATCACAGAATTACAGTTTCTCTGATAGAGATCAAAACTGTTTCATGAACAAACAACAACAACACTCAGTGAATTCTCACGAGTGGGGTATCAGAAAGGTAGGATGTACGCAACCTTACTCCTATCCTGAAAGGGCAGAGAGGCGGTTTCCGATGAAAACTGTTTCAAGAGCATCAGCTTAATTTGTGCTAATTTCTTGAACTCTTAATTAATGCATTCATTGATCACATGCATAGTTGTAAAGTGCACTGAAATTTGGCATATCATAAAAAAAAAAACCATTTATAACTGTACACCTCATTGGCTAATTATCAGAAAGTAACATGTTACAAGGAGAAAAAGAAAGAAAAAAACAACCCGATGTTGTGCTCCAATGGAGAACTTCTTGGTAGGAAACGTTTTACCCCTTAGTCGACCTACTAATCGAGCCAGCAGGATTCTTTAACCAAAAAACCAAAAAAAAAGAACTAAAAGAGGAATAGCTGCTATACTAGACTTGTTGTGCAGCATGTGGAGAATAAGTAATAGGCTTTGCAAAATACAAAATTTTATCATTTCCAGAAAAGACTACCACAATTTTAGGCTCTGGATCTAGAGGATGTAGTGAATGCCTTTTCTTTTCCTCATTATTATCTGTGTCTATAAAATGCTCTGATGAATTGGAATTTTGGCGACAGCAAAAGAGATAGATTAATGCAAAAGCGATGGTACCGAAAACGATTCCAAAACCACAATACAGGTATGGAACTGGTGAATTCCATTGCCAATATTCAGCAGAAGTTCCTGTTGTATTCATTCTTGCCTTTGTTTTTGTGTGTTATGTTTGCTTATGTTTTGCATGAAATCAGGTGGAGTAAATGAAAGGCTTTTATAGACACACTTGACGATTAACTAATTGTGGATATTGCACTTATTTGGATGATATGATTCTGCCCCTGATATATTCCTCCAATCTCGCAAGATTTAACTGTCATCAGAAAAAAGAAGAATCATATTTAAATTTCAATTTTAAATTATTTAAAAATACTTCTTTTGGAAATATTGAAAGGGAAGATATCTTATTGGAAAGTTACATATTGCTCAAATGATTCTGTTATCAGCCTCTGGTGAAGTTAACGGATTAGGTTCCGATTCACTAACATAGCTATAGGGAAAAATATACGCATCACTAAAAAGGAAAAAAAGATTCTATTATTTGGAAACAAATAATGAATCTATGTATGAAAAACTATGGTGCCTAATATTCTCATGCCGTTTAATATATAGTTCTATGAGAATTTTAATATTCTCTTTACTATTATTTAACCCTGAGAATTTTCTAGTTCCTTTAATGACTACTATTGTCTTATCAAATACTGTACTAATTAGTTACACTGTTTTCATTCATACTTTTGTTGAACTTATCCATTAGAGAGTATATTTAAATCCATACAGTGTGCTTACAAGTTGAGGAATAGAAAATTCCTGCAATTTAATATCTCATTTTATAAAGCAAAATGTATAGACTTCGTTCTGAAAAAGTAAAGGAAATGGAGAACAGAATCCGCAAATAGCGTCTTACTTTCACATTAATTATGTTATTTATGTACCAGTAATGTGAAGGCAGTAATGATCAGGTTATAAAAACATAGCAATGAGAATCAAAGACAAATGATATGACTAATGATTTTAGTGCTAATTATTAATTATCTACAAGAGAAAAAAAATAAGAGCATGAGATTAGAAAAACCGTGCTTATCTTTCTTGAGTCGTAACCAGAACAATAATAATAATAACACTGTATCAATCCCAAGCTAGTTAAGGTCGGATATATATATATATATATATCCTCACTATACATGTCGCTCAATATTCTGTATAGTCAGGACTCGTGATAATTTGACTAGTTTTGCACTACATGTCAACCTACTGTTATCCTCCTCCTTTATTCTAGCTGGGGACTGATAAAGTAAGATCTAAAAATGAGTCACACTTCATCAGTATGATGGGGTGAAGACATGGCAGGCATTGCTAAGCAGGTCGGAGTTCGGTTCCCAGGCATGATCACAACCATACTATGATCCTGTTGATCAGCTGGTATAGTTGATGGCTGTTCAGGCTTTTCTGTGCTTTGCCTTGGTAAATCTGGTGAAAATTCTTCCCGTTTAGAGCAGCAGCATTTAAGCAGGCATACAAAAACCATGAACCCGAAGAAAACCAAAAGGCAACCATTGGCAATGTGGGCTGTTTTGGTATTTGGTGCAGAGGTAATTTCTTCAGTATAGGCCATAGGTATATGTTAAAATTGTTTGTTGAATTCTGTTAAGTGTAAGCAAGGACTATTAACTTTTTAAGTAGCTGATTTAAATGCCAAAAAATGCTGAAAAAATAGCAGATGTTATAGAATCTTGTAATGTTGAAGTGCAAGTTTAATTTGGAAAGGAAAAGACAATGGGACTTTTCCAAAAGGGTGGAATCCTGGAATTATTAGGCAGAATCAAATCATGTGGGAAACAAAAACAGGAACTCTTTCCTTTTTCTGTTGAATTTTGACAGTGACTCTCTTGCTTGTTTGTGCTACTCCGTGATATCCTGTTTAAGAAATACCAAAAAGAAATAAGGAACAAATTAAATTAACAATATAAAGTTTCTCATTTTGGTATTGTACGTTATGGAAATTGATATACAATTTTAAGTTAACAAAAACCTTCAAAGAAATTGAATAAATAACATAAACTTAGATCTGTTTGAAATAAAAAGAGTACTAATTGTTGAACTAGTATAAGAAGTAAGAACCTTAGTCCTTCAACGTTTTGAGAAGCTACAACATAATGATGGTGGCAACCTGAAGCTCAATCTAGAAGCTAAGTCTGCTCAGGCCCCAGGTTTGATGCTTGGAGATTTGCAGTCAGCTGAAGAAGTAAGAAAGGCGAAGATTGAAACGAAAATGAATTAATTCGGGTCACTTAGTGTGGCCACGTACTAGAGTACGCGGACAAGTGTACTTGTTAATAGTTATGCGTGTGAGTTCTTCCTTATTTCTAACGAAAAAACTTTTCTTCAATAATAAAGATGAGTTTTGACGTGTATCTCAGGGCTAAGTCATTAGTTACCTTACTTAATTTAGATTTAGTGAGGACGCGTACCTTGACCATACAGACAAGTGTACTTGTTAAGAGTTATGCGTGTGAGTCTTTTTTATTTTTATCGAAAGCACTTCTTTTAGATTTTAAATAAAGACGAGTTTTGACGTGTATCTCAGGGTTAAGTCATTAGTTACCTTACTTAATTTCTATTTTAGTGAGGACACGTACCTTGACCATGGAGACAAGTGTACTTGTTAAGAGCTACGCGTGTGAGTCTCTCTTATTTTTATCGAAAGCACTTCTTTTAGATTTTCAATAAAGACGAGCTTTGACGTGTAGCGTTAAGTCATTTAGTTAGCCTAAGTAATTTAGATTTGGTGTCCAAAATTGTTAGGAAGAACTACAAACTAAATCATGAAACTAAGGGGTCGTTTGGTAAGGTGCATAAGAATAATGTTGAATATGGTATATTAGTAATGCTGGTATTAGTTATGCTTGCATTAGTTATGTTGACATATTTCTTATTCATTGTTTGGTTTGATGTATTAAAACATGGGAAATTTTTATAAAGTACTATATTTTAGTAGTAATTAGCCATCTATAGATATCATTTGCTATATTACGGATTATAGATACCTTTTCAGTGGTTATAAGATGCATTTGATGTATTTAAGCTATTGTATTCATGAATACAGTAGCAAAAATAGGCGTGAATCAGGGAAGTCCAGCTAATCAGTTGTTGTATTCGAGTGTATTCGACTGTATTCATGGAGTGAAACATGGGATTACAGCTGGACAGATTATTGTATTCGACTGTATTCACGGCGTGAAATAGGGGATTACACTATTTTTAAAACGGAAAGTGAATCAATTAACATAATAGACTCCTAATATAACTCAACAAACTTAATTATAACACACAAATTTTGTATTTTCAGTTATAAAAAAGATTCTCAACCGAAAAATACCCCAAAAACATAGCAATCTTCAGAGAAATTATATAATACATCTGAATGCATAAATTATATTAATTAAAAAACATATGAATACATTCATGGCATATAGCGAGACAGTGAATACAATGAAATACATAGAATACAACGGGATACATTGAAATACAATGAGAAAAAAAGATAGTGAATACAATGAAATACATGGAATACAACGAGATATATTGAATTACAATGGAAAAAAAAACAATGAATACAATGAAATATATCAAAATACAGCGTGATACGTTGAAAATACATTGAAATATATTAACAGAAAATCAAGTTGCTCAGCCCCAAAATCCGTCGTCTTTGTTCAAGAACAAACCCTAAATTCCGACGAATCCGCCGTCGAGCAAAAATCCTGAATCTCACTGTTTCCACGTATCTACATTGCTTCTGACACATCTGGCAGTACCATCGTAGCTTGATGGTGGGTTGAGCTGTGCAAACTATTTTTACAAAGGAAAGTTTGATGTCATATCAAAATGCATTGACTGGCCTCAGAGACAGTTTGCCGTTTAGGCAACTACTCGGAGATTTCTAATCATTGGCTGAGTTAGATGCAATTATCCAGTGAAGACCATATAATTTAAAATCTCTGCCTTTGAGCTTAACAAATCGTTTTCCCCATTTTTGAATTTGGGAATTGAAATAACCAAGTTCAAATCCGATAGAAAATGTAGGAGATGAAAGGAGACAGAGAGAGAGCCGTACAATTGGATTTCGCCGGAGAGGAGGAGGTTCCCAAATCCCAGCCAAGAGAACTGGTGGTCGGTCAATGAATCCGGTATTATTTGGAAGAGAGAATGACATGTATCAAATTAGAGAGAGAAAGAAAATAGTGTAACTGAATAGCGTATTTAGTGGCTTAGGGGTAGAAGGTACCAAAATTAGATATTTTGCTATAAACAGTAAAAGGTATTTATATAATATAATTTTTTTAAAATGGTATTTATTTAAAATAAATAAGGTGTTAACCTTTGCTACAGGAGGTAAAAATTCCTTAAAACATTGCATAATTTCTAAAAAAATTGTTTGTTTACAAATACCCTCATAATCAGCCAATCACTTTATCTTTTTAAAAGAAACATATATTGAGGAATGTTTTTATATGAAAAAGGTTTTAAAAAAATTATTTGATTTTTTATGTAATAAAGGCGAAGGGCAAAAGGAAAATGAATTAGTTGGAGTCACTTAGTGAGGCCTCATACCTTGATCATGCGGACAAGTATAGTTGTTAATAGCTATGCGTGTGAGTTCTTTCTTATTTCTAACGAAAAAGACTTTTCTTCGATTTTCAATAAAGACGTGAGTTTTGACGAATCTTAATATTAACTCATTTAGTTTCCTTATTTTAGATTTTCGTGAGGCCACGTACCTTGAGCACGTAGACACTGTACTTACTAACAGTTACATGCGTGATTTCTTATTTATTTCTATCGAAAGAGCTTTTCTTCGATTTTCAATAAAGGCGAGTTTTGAGGTGTAGCATTAAGTCACTTAGTTAGCTTAAATAATTTAGATTTGGTGCCCAAATTTGTTAGTTTGTTAGAAAGGACTACAAAAACCAATTCTTGAAGCTAAGTACGATTAGGTCAGACTTGATGTTTGGAGATTTGCAGTCAAGCTAAAGAAATAAGAAGGGCTAAGGGCAAAATAAAAATGAATTAATTGGGGTAATTAGCAAAGCTACATGCCTTGAGCATATGGGCAATTGTACTTATTAATGACTACGCGTGTGAGTTTAATGAAAAGGATTTTTTGTTTGATTTTAAAATTTTTTATTATAGTTGGGTAACTATTTATTTTATTTCCTTATTGTTATTTTTTTACTATTTTTTTAGCACATACATTGCACATGTATTCCAAGTTATTTTTTTTTTATTTATAGATTTTGAATAATTACTTGAGATTGTTGAAACATGTTTTTGAATAACAATAAACCAAAGGACTTCTTATAGCTGATGAAATTAAATATTTTCTTATTAATATTTAACAAAATACAATAAATAAGCTAGAAATAAGATTAACCTCCAATTAAGAAAATAAGGATAAAAGGTTTACAAAGAAGAGAGAAAAGATAAATAAATTACTTGGCCTAGGAGAGGTATCACATCACATATATATATGTACAAGACATTAAAGCATTTAATATCAACACATTCTCAATAATCGTTGGAGTATATGTTCTCTACAAAAACTTTATTCTCAAAAAATGTTGTCAATATGATCAAACTTATTAGTTGGTAGGAAATTATGAATTGACTCCTTACAGGGCCAGCTTTTCGGTAAGGAATTTTTACATTCCTATACCACATAGGAAATCTTATTACCCTCAATGTTTAAGGTTTGACTTAATTACATTTAGTATACTAAATTATCAATTCTATACCATAGTGTATTTTAAGGGTACAATTAATGCAATGTATATCCCTCTTTAATTCAAGGTACTGTATATCTCACTCCTCCCACGTTTCTCTCTCCCAAAACCTCACCCTCACCCACGTTTATGTACTGATACTAGGCACCACTGGTTCAAGGGGTGATGAGCCTTCCAGATCTTGCCTCATAACATCATGTGACGAATTCTTTATAGCCTTCTGAGACAAAGCATCACCTGCCTACATACGGCGATTCAATTCCTCCAATTTAGCAAGAGCTTTGGCTTTCGGTTGTTTACTTCGTTCTTCCTCTTCTTTCTGTAGCTGTAAGGCACGCTGCCTGGCTAACTCTTTCATCTTTGCACGCTAATGAAAGCAAGTAGCATACATTAGATTAGATAAAAGGAATAAACAAGTAACTGCGGGATCATGGATAAGTTAAGAGTAAAAGGTAAACATACTACCTGCGCCGTGAAAACAGAGCATCTACAATCAAAATACAAATAATCTACAATTTATCTACAAAATATCTACAAACTGGGTACATTGAATTTTAATATCCCAATTCTCATTCAATTGTAGCTTAACTGGTATTTTCGACATAATTGCGTTTTTTGCAGAAGATTTTGTAGAAGTTTTAGTCGTTTTGGATTTGTGAAAACAGAAAACAATGCATCTACAATCAGAATACAAATAATCTATAATTTATCTACAAACTGGGTACATTGAATTTTTATATCCCAATTTCCATTCAATTGTAGCATAATTGGGATTTTTGACATAATTGCGTTTTTTCAGAAGATTTGTAGAAGTTTTAGCCGTTTTTTATTTGTGAAAACAGAAAATAAAACATCTACAATCAGAATACAAATAATATACAATTTCTGCAATATGTCTTCTTCTTCTTCTTCTTCTTCTTCTTCTTCTTCTTCTTCTTCGAGTTTCAATCTGAAATTCAGTCAAAACCAAGTCTAATCTTCACCAAAACCCCTCAAAATTGAGATATAAACTCCAAACCATATTCCCGATTATTTTCAACAACACCCAATCCAAACAAATAATGATTTTTGAAAACCCAAATTTGAATTCAAAGCTTTCAAGCTTTTTAATGGCTGTCAATGGTGGAATTGCTGCTCTCTTTTCATTTGCTTTGTATTACTGAAATTTGCGATTAAAAAATAGAGAGAGATGTAGAGAGAATTTCGACGAACTAATCTTTTGCAGAACTGATTTCTACAATTTGATTCGAATTTGTTGACGATTTTGTCTTTTTTTGATTTGTGGCTTAAGAAAAAATATCGAAGAACAGAGTTTTTGCAGAAAAGAGTCTATGTAATTTGATTTTAAATTGAAGATATAGGATTTGCGTTTCAAATTTAATCCTAAGGTCGCTAAATCAATTAGAATATTCTGTTCCTAATTTGTAGCGGGCCTAATTAGGAAGGAATTAGCTCATAATAATTAGTATTTAATGAATGGTATAATAATTGTAGAAAATCTGTGAACATGGCGGGTAAATATGAAACTATGCACATTTTTGATAATAAGGTTTCATATATGGTATAGAAAGGAAAAAGTCTCTTTGGGCAAAACCACTGAAGCCCAAGCTTTAGACCCCAATTTCGGGGGGGGGGGAGGGCCCACTTTTTAATTTTATCCTATAATATTTTTTTTTACTCAAGTATTTTTATTCATATTATATTTTTTGGTAAAAATTGAAAAGGAAAGATATGTCTGTTCCTTAAAAATAGGCTCCTAAAATGTAAATACAAAATTTATGGAATAAATAAAGTAATTATTCTTTTTCCCGTTAAATATTATATAAACCTTTCTACTTTCTTTCTTAGTTTCCATAATATTCAATTTTCTTTTTTAATCTTTCTCACTTCTCACCAAACATTACTACTATTATATTTTTTTTTATGTATCCAAAAGATCCTATTGTCGTGCATTTTTCTTCTATCAAGCTAAAGCTATAAGAAGTATATTGAACGCAACAAATATTTATTTTCACATAAAGTTAATGAATCATGTTCCTCCATTCCAACTTTTTAGTATTAGTTTTCATCTAATATTTGTTTTTCTTGATATTTTCAATATGTAGGCATATATTATCGTTTTAGTATTTATTGAAATTTTAATATATCAACTAGAAAGTATGAGTCGGTTATTCAAAATATAAGAAAAAAAGTTGAATCTTTGATACAATCCCAAAAAGCAAAGATGACAAACTAGAAATTTGAAAGAAGTATTTTAAAATTAAAATTAATAAAATCTTACTTAAGATCAACCACGCGTAAGAGTGATTGAATGATTTAGCTATATTATCAATTGAAAAAGAATTATTTGAAGAAATTGATTATAAAATAATTATTCATAATTTTGCATCTCGAAAAACTAGAAAATTATGTATATATATAGGTTTTTTAGGAAAAAAAGTTAAGGGCCTCTTATGAAAATTTGGCTTTAGGCCCCCAATAGTATTGAGCCGCCCTTGACTCCTTAGCTCGCTATAGGCCTTGTATTATATATATGATATATGATATGATGATTAGATTAGGCCTCAATGGTATTGAGACGCCCCTAACTCCTTAGCTCGCTATAGGCCTTGTAATATATATATGATATATGATATATGATATATGATATGATGATTAGAGAACTGAATAATTAATATATTATTATTATACTTATATGATAATACTTCTTAGCTACGCTCTTCAATATTGGATTGGGAAATTTCGACCAAAAAATAAAATAAAATATTGGATTGGGAATCAACTTGTTGAATTGATCTCTTTTAGTAGCTTATTTTATCTTATTACTTTGACGGCTTAAATTCGACTCAATCCATTAAACATGCTTATGTCACTCATGACTCATCCAATCCGTCACACTTAAGGTATTTGGACAGATCGTGTAAATTTAGACCAACTTTGACACCACTAGAATGAGATTCTCTTATTAGTAGAAACTTCTTTAAATCACTAACAGGGAAACACGAGGAACCTACGTTGAATACGATAATCAAACCTAAACTTTCATCTATTGAAGAGATGCATTTTAGTCAAGTCAATGTTAATTAGACATAAAATCATGGAGAAAAGAATGATGGTGAAATTGTTCCATCAACCACTGCGTAGCAAAGACGAATTCAAAATTTAAAGTTTATGAGTTACTACCGTAATCTCAAACTAATATGTAATAATAACTGGGTTCATAGATATTTATAAATATTTCGTAATTTTTTAATTTAAATACAAGAGCTACACAAAAATTACTATGTTTTCCATGTATAATGCTCTAGATCTGCCATTGTCGTGCAGCCACGCTTGAGATTTAAGGCTTTTTTACCACGAAGCCTACCACGAAACTTCTAATATGTATTGCCTTAAGTTAAAAAGAAAGAGTAAAAAGAAATTACTGATTTTGCATTTCTTGCATAGGAAATTTTATTATTTTTCTGTATTTCAAATGGAAAGAAATGTTTGTCAGCTTTTGATTCTTATCTTATCGATGATGTCGGGGTTCTTGTCTTTTCCACCCAATTGGGACTAAAAGTTACACTCTTTTAATCATAGAGTCGACCCGTCAGATTTTGATTTTTCAACTAAAATTCCTCAGCGAAATTTCCAGGACATATCACAATGAGAATATGACTTTGCTACTACTAATTAACTACTCTAGCATTTTTGGTAACTCATTCTAACAAACACAAGAGGGGTTGTGAGTTCGAGTCTCACCAAGAGCAAGGTGGGAAGTTCTTGGAGGGAAGGATGCCGGGGCTCTATTTGGAAACAGTCTATCTGCCCTAGGGTAGGGGTAAGGTCTGCGTACACACTATCCTCCCCAGACCCCACTAAGTGGGATTATACTGAGTTGTTGTTGTTGTTGTATTCTAACAAACACAAAGTTCATTTCCTTTTTTGGTCGAACATGATATACTAATATATAAGGTAAACTAATTAGTGTCTGTTACACAGTTAGTTTCCATTAATTCGAAGAGAAGCCCGAGATGAAGAAATTGTATCAAGCTGCTGCTTCAGTTGATTGGGAGAAAGAGTCTTACCCTGAGTACAAAGATTTGAATTTTCTTATCATTTTCGCTCTATTCTTCCCCATCGTTCGATTCATACTCGACAGATTTGTTTTCGAGGTAATTAAACAAATATCTGCGTTTTTTTTCTCTTGAAAATCTGAGATTGATTTGGTCCGGCCAATATATATTAATTTTTTTACCGTGATGCTAGGCATTGGCTAAGCGCATGATTTTTGGAAATGAGCAAAAGTTGGTAAATATCAATGGCAGTAGAAGGAGGAGGAGGAGGAGGAGGATCAACAAATTCAAAGAGTCAGCATGGAAATTAGTATATTTTTTATCTGCTGAGATATTGGCACTTGTTGTTACTTGTAATGAGCCTTGGTTCACAAATACTCGATATTTTTGGTCAGGACCTGGGGATCTGGTTTGGCCTGATTTAAAAATGAAGTGAGATTCTTAACATCTTCTAAGATTTTTTAATCATATCTGAATCAGGAACATAATGTTTATTTTATAACCTGGTTAATTTAATTATGGCAGATTAAAGCTGAAAGGGTTGTACATGTATGCTGGAGGATTCTACTTATACTCCATATTTGCATTGCTCTACTGGGAAACAAGACGCAAAGATTTTGCTGCCCAAATGGTTCATCACATAACAACAGTGTCACTCATTGTGCTGTCTTACATTTTCGGGTATAATTATAATCACCTTTTTCGAGTACTACTACTCCCTCAATTTTAATTTAGATAAGATAGTTTGACTCGCAATAGAAATGTGTGGACTAATAAGAAAATTGTGTCGTCTAAATTGAAACGGAGAGAGTATTATTTAGCAAAAAACCGTTCGTGTGAGTTCTGAGCATTCTGTTTTTGTAGGTTAACCCGTGTTGGATCAGTGATTCTAGCAATTCATGACGGAAGTGATGTATTTATGGAGATTGCTAAGATGTCAAGATACAGTGGCTTCCAAAGGATTGCTGATATTTTCTTCATTATTTTCGCAGTGGCTTTTGCATCACTTCGTATTATCTGCTTTCCTTTCTGGGTACTCCGAAGCACATGGTAAGTTCACTACAGTTAATTAACCATTACCACTATGCTCATAGTAACATACTACTTCCTCTGCCTCAATTTATTTGTCATACTACGCCGAAGCACAAGGAGTAGTATTCAAAGGCAGATCTAGGATTTGGAGCCTCCGTATGCCACGTAGTTGTGAATGTCCATGTGTCGCTATTTATACATTGAGAGAGTAAATATTTTGTCGGTTTGAGCAACTTTGGACTTTGGTTCGGTTACTTATTTTTTTTTGGTATATAATATAAATCGATTGAACGGAAAAATATAGTAATATAATTATGATAGAGCGAAGATTTACAAAAGAAAATGTTATTTTAACTTTGTGTGAAAAAAGCAAATATTTATCAAATAACAGACACGAAAAGTCAAAAGTGAAAAAATAAAGATCGTTAACAATAATTACGAAAGAAGAAAAAAGAGAACGAAAGGTTAAAAAATTGTTGCCATTGGGGTTCAATCTTTCACAACCAAGGTGGAATCTCCTACCCTTTGTCATTGGCACCTTTGTCCAAGTGGCGTTTTAAATGCATATACGATTTCTTATAAATATATAGAGAGAGTTTCGACCGAAGCTTGCGGGTGGCGTGATCCACCCCTGGTAATATTTATTTAGCAGTAAAGAAAATTAGCCCAAAGTTTATTTATAATTGAGCTTGTTGTTTTCTGTTAGTTCAGTTTCTCTGTACCATACCATGAAATCAGCATTTTTTTGAACTCTGCAGCTACGAAATTCTTTTCATAGTGGACACAGAGAAGAACCGGACTGAAGGAACCATACTGTACTTTTTGTTCAATTCACTGCTGGTGTGTTTGCTTGTTCTTCACATCTTTTGGATGAGACTCATATTACGAATGGTTAACGATCTCATAACAAAAGGCCACATTACTGATGATGTCCGATCAGGTAAATAACCTTTGCTTCATTTATCGTGTATACTTCCAGCATGACAGCTTGTGATTTTACACTGCATTTCTAAAAATGATTTGCAGATTCTGAATCCGATGATGAGCACAAGGACTAATCCTTCAATAACTAAGATTATAAAATAACATGGATTATAGGCGTTGCTGATGTGGATGAACAATTAAACTAGGAAAATTACAGCCAAACCCTTTATTCGGAGTTCCAATCATGTGTATTTTGCCTATATGTATAAAACGAGTTTCATTATTGGAATTATGAGCTCTACGGATGAACTTTCAATTTAATTTGTTTCAATTGTTTCCCCCGTAAATAGGAGGGGAGCCTTAATGTAACTGGTAAAGCTGTTGCCATGACCAGGAGGTCACGGGTTTTGAGCCGTGGAAACAGCCTCTTGCAGAAATGCAGGGTAAGATTGCATACAATAGACCCTTGTGGTTCGGCCCTTCTCCGAACCCAGCGCATAGCAAGAGCTTAGTGCACCAGACTGCCCTTCAACTGTTTCAACCGTAAACAGCTAAATTCGCTGCATATTTCAGCAACTCATCCAAAAAAAGAGAGGGATTTATGAAAATTTGAGAAAACAATATACATGAATTTTGCTCCCAGATTCGAATGTCGAACAACGAATGTAGCGAAGTAAAGGTGTACCAGTGCGTGGTCGTCGGAAAAGCTTCTGGAAAAATAGGCACCACAGATAACTGAGATTTCAGTAACGAGAATAGCATAAAGGACGGCGCGGCAGAGGAAAGGGCTGGCAAAAACAAATGCAACCTGGCCATGTAAGGCAAAAGATTCTTTTGGCGTAAGAACTATAGAGTGGATGATTCACCATTCAACAATTATAAATAAAAACGTATGACTGCTAAAGCCTCTTGCCATGGAATGCAATCCAAACAATAACAAACTATTGCTGCTTCTCTCACATTTTAACAGGGAAAAGTCAAGAATAGTAACTTGCAGTAAGTTATGTAATAAGCTAAAAGACGTTATAAGATGATTCATCTGTAAACTAACCCAACAAATCTTGTCCTATCCTTTCAATGGGAAAACTTTGAGATCAATTTGTCAACATGAATTATGATATCATCTATGCGAGGTCGAACTGTCCCCTGAGGTTGAAGCATCCATGTCACAAATTGGTGAAGGGCTTCCGGATATGGAGGTTTAGGTCCGGCTGGCCATTTTATCTGTGCATTTACAATAGCCAACTGCAGACTTCCACCAGATTCCCCAAGTGCATACTCAAAGGGAGATACTCCATACCTGCAATAGAGATGATGAAAAGATTGGTTACTTCTTATTCATATACACACCGCATAGAAACCACTTTCATGGTCAAGAGATATCTCTATCCTCTGAAATGCCAAAGGTGGGAAACAACTCAATACTTTATCTAAAAAAAAGGGCATGAAAGCTAAACTTGGTATCTACCATAATGAGAAGTAATGGCATGATAAAGCAGTCTCAGTATAAAAAGTAGGGAGCTCTATTTGCAGTGTAAGACCAACCATATTTATTTAACAAAAGTACAAAACTCGTTAGCATTTAATATCTGATTTTCCCATTGATGCTACTTTGACCAGCTCCAAAGAAGAGCCATTTGCACAAGACTGCAACGTAGTACAAGCACCAAACTACTAATGCTACGTACATGTGCAGCAGGTGCAACAAATAGAATAGTTGAGCCAACTTTTGGACAATCTTGTTGCAACTATACGGGACATAGGATTTCACTCTCTCTTGCACGGAGAGAGCTTCAGGTATTAGAAAGTGTTGAGAGGATTCTTACATTATTGCATATAATGTACAACCTAATGACCAGATATCAGTTCTTTCGTCAATATCACATTGGCTTGGGCAATCCCATAATTCAGGTGCTCGGAAGGGTGCGGAAACGTGCTCAGATGCCCATTCCTACATTATCAGCACCACAAAAGACAGCACATTAAGGAAAATGCAACAGTTAAGGTGTAATATGTAAGAAATGGGTGTCAACCAAGAACACAATATGAATTAACTACTACTTGCAATTTGCATATAAAGGTAGCAGTATTGGTGAAAACATTCAGCCCAAACTTGTTCAAAAGAAGGAACCTATTAGAAATTTACAGGCATATAAACAGCAGAAAATATGTATACATTTAAAAAAGGAAATGAAAGTACCTGCAGCTGCAAGGCCTCAGAACGAGAGCGGATTTGCCTTCTTGCAGGACGTGTACTTCCAAAATCCATTAATACAGCAAGAGGTGGCTGTCCTTTCCTATGAGTTAAAAGGACATTACCAGGTTTGACATCATTATGTGCATAAGGAGGATCAAAGCTATGCATATGCTTGAGTCCTGCACAAAGCTGGATAATAATGTTTCTTAAAATACATTCTAGGCTCCAAAATTGATGATGTCCTCCTCTTATATTCTCACAAATTAAATGCACATTTGCAAAAATACAGATCCTTAGTTCACCTGGCGAAATATTTGAAGAACATCCGAAGTGGAAAAGAATTCTTTCTTAGCTTTCATGGCTGTGGCATTATCCAGTAATGTCCCATCCAAATGTACCGGAAACAACAAGTAAGCTTCATGCTTCCAGGACTGATCTGGTGCGGCCTATCCAACAGAGTAAGATATTTATATAGAATATAATGAAAATTGAACATATAGTAGAGGAAAGGGTACAAGGAATACACATATCAGCAGGCACATAGTGTGGAGTACAGCTATGACATATTAACATGATTATAACTTGCCGTTTCATAAATGTCAACTGAGAGTTGCCCAAACTCCATGCCAAATAAGCAGAGAATGTTGGAATAGCAATACCTCTTCACTTTATATGATTGTTTGCCATCCCCCCCCCCCCCCCCCACACACACAAAAAAAAAAACCACCCCAAAAAAAAAAAGAGCTGGGTTCTCAAAGAAAAGTACTACAGAGAAAACATGTTTGACACTCCACATGATCGATAGAATTTTGTATTATTTTGGACTTCAACCATCATTTTAAGACTGAAGAGTGAGCAGTACATCTTTAGAGAATTCAGCTCCTCGGAGTACATCTAAGAGTTCCTGGAACGGCATAAGCTAATCTATTATGGATGATACTGCAAACTCAATTTAATTTTTCCACCACCTAATTGTGCAAAGCCTTCTTGTTCACATAAAGTCTTGACATGGACATCAGTGTATTACTAACAAAAGAGATCAAAATACAGAGTTGGTTTCTTTTTTGGGGGGGTTGGGGGTGGGGCGCACAGTGCCTGCAGAAATTACCTTGACTGCGATGATAGCATGATCAAGGAGAGGAAGCAGATTGCGATGAGTAAATAGAGATGAAACACGAATCTCCTCTTTCACCAACTCCAACTGTTCAGTGTTCTGAATAAGAACCTTCTTCATAGCATAAGTTCCATCATCTGCACATTAAGAGAGTTTTTCAATTGTTTTGTTACAGAATAAAAGAACATGAATACAATAACTGCACACCAAGGTTCAAAGACAAAGCTTAATCTTTGCACTTCCCTTTCCAAAGAGAAAGATTTCATGAATCAGAGTAAACTGGGCCAATAACTACTGAAGTCTGACCTACTAACTGCTAAAAGGAGTTGAAGAACTACTTCTAGTGAAAATATCATTAGGAAAGAAAGCCAATCAGAGAAAGAAAAAGAAAGAATAAGAAACCCAAAAGCTCCTAATGTTCATTCCTGATGCTTAAAAACATGTATAATAGAGTTCATTTTTCTTGGTATTTTACTTCTTCTCTGAATGGAAAAGTTGGGGTAGAGAGGAATATCTACAAAACCTACAGAACTTAGGTCAGGTCAATGCAGCAATCAATATAACTACAGGTACACAGGGAAGAAGCACATTTTGGAGTAAAATACGCCTCTAGTAAATAGAGAATTTGAGCAATATTTGCCAAACCACTCTAACATCATTTTTTTTAGATATCTAAACCACAGAAACATCAGTGAATCAAAAAACAAAAATCCAAATTTGAAGATGATCAACCTATATATATATACACACACACACTCTGATTCAAGAAATAGAAAAGCATGGAGGTTGGGGTACAGAGCATTAGAGCAATCACCTCAATCCCAGTTCCTCATCGCCAAGTGCAACCATAAGAACGTTTGGAAAGATCATATAAGCAATTGATATTGACTTGCAGTAGTAACTATTAGTAACGAAAACCAAAGCAAATCGCATACAATTGGAGAAAAGGAACAAAACCCATTATGCACTAAGCTGACCCAATTGTCAGACCACAAGTAAAGTATGAATTTTTAGCTATAAAAATAGAGAGAGAGTGTGTGTATGTGCGTACCGGAGAGGTGAGAAGAGTCCTTGAATTTGTTTGAAAGACCAGGGTTAGAAGTGTCAGAGATGACCTCCTTCACGAGGAAAACGTAAGCGAAGCCGCCCTCCCCGAGCTGTCTCACGATTCTGAAGCGATTCTCATTGATCCAAACATCCCCACCACCATTAACGGCGTCGTATAAAGCATTCAACCCCGAGAACGAGCACCCCATCTCTTTTCCGATCAACTGCCTGAGTTATGGGTCAGCTCCCTCTCTCTCTCTCTCTTCTTAGATCTCACACTCTCCCTTTCTCTCTCTTCTTTTTTCCTTTACTTCCGTTTTCGTCTCTCTCGGATCCACCACCTGTAATCCTGTATGCGTATCGATTGAGTTCTAATTACTCTACTAGTTGACTTTACCCGGTTGACTTGCTGCTTGCTCAGGGTGCAGTGGTGCATTCCCATTGGCGTTTGGTCGAGGGTAAAACGGTCATTTCGAAGGTCAGGTCAAGTTATGGTTGAATTCGTAACAGTACGCAATTAAATAGTACAACCTCCTTTACAATTTATGTGAACCTGTTTGACTGGGCACGGAGTTTAAGAAAAAAAACTTTTGGAATTTGTGGTCCTAAACAAGTCCAAACGGGGCCAGAGTATTTGTGTGGTTATAAAAGCTTCTTATTAAGGGTAAAGTTGTAACTTTAAGCTAAATTGTTACCAAATTTAGAAAGGATCGAACCAAAAAGGAAATAGGTTCACATAAACTGGAACGGAGGTAGTATTGGATTATGAACGAAGATTAAAATGCACAATAGATAATGTAATTTTGGTAGTATATTCTGTAATTAGCCATTCAAATGGTTGTTGATATTTCCAGGTATTGTAGTTTTTGTTATGTAAAATCACCTTTTACGGTTAACTCTATAATGCTAAGAAGATTATACTGAAAATATTTAGAATTTAGGTTAGGCTTATTTAATACATATTTAGAAACAGAATGTACTATTTGTATAAGTTCATAAGCTTTAGAGGGAATAATTTTTTTTTCTCTATATAAAGAAATTGATCTTCTCTTCAAACTCAATTAAATCAAATAACGTTACATTACCGAGTCCTCCTTTGCAACCTTCTGTAAAATACTTTCCCTTCTCCAACTTTCTATTCTAAAGATCAAGTTCCATAGTCCTTGCTTTCCAATAGAATTTCTCCACTGTTTACTTAGTCTTGAAATTCGTAGGCTTATCGTATCCACTAAAGCTATTTGCCAATAGTTTCATAGCAATCTTGCAGAGGAAATGGTGCAAATATCACTTTTAGGAAAGCGTTTCGTACGTGTTTCAAGCCTCCAATCCTGTGATCATGATTTATATTTTATAACAATCTAAAAACGATATTTCTATTCTGGTTTTTGGGTGGTATTGGACAGTTTTACTTTCTTGAAGTTTGGTGATGTTCTTATCTTCTGAAGTAAAAGAAATTTTCGCTGCCTTGTTTACAATTTTGGCTTCACTAGATTTAATTTAATCTCCAGTTTGTTGATCAAGATCTCTTGGTTCTCTTTTGGTTTCGCTGGTTAGATTTTGAATCTACAATTCTGCTTTTTATTATTTTTCTTTGCGACAGTTACTCACCAAACCCAAGTTTAGTGATGTTTGGCTACAATCCATGTTTTTGCAAGTAATTTTTACAATCCATGCTTTTGCAAGTTTAGTGATGTTTGGCTACAATCCATGTTTTGAATCTACAATCCATGTGTCACGACCCCGGTTCACCCTCCGTGAACCATCGTGACAGCACCTAGCCTCTATGACTAGGTAAGCCTAAAATACAGAAGATAAACCAATTTGCGGAAGAAAACAATTCAAAACATAAATAGAATGATATAACAGCGTTTAAAAGTGTCGCTCGGCATACACAATATAAATCCTCAAAACTAATACATTTTCCCAAAACTCGAAAACCCATGAATTCACAAGCCTTGGAATGTCTACCAGTGTCTAACTCCAGAATATCTAACAAGGAAAAGGAAATACATAAGGGCTAATACAATAGGGAGAGTAGAAAAGGACTCCTCGATCTGCGGACGCGGCAGATATACCTCGAAGTCTCTGAAACAGTCGCCTCAAGGGTGATAGGACTGAGTCAAGGTACCTGGATCTGCACATGAAAAACATGCGCAGAAGGGGCATGAGTACACCACAGCGGTACTCAATAAGTGTCAAGCCTAACCTCGGTCGGGTAGTAACGAGGAAGGTCAGGGCCCTACTGAGGTTAAATAAATTATAAAATTTAACAGTGTAGAACAGAACAGTATAAATAAGTACGACAGTAAAAGTAACACAAGATAATAAGGGCAACAACAACTATTATAGAGACAAGGTAAACACAGAAAGAAATACATTTCAGCACCAAAATAACAATCGGGGATCTCCCAAGATACCATCCTGTAGTCCCAAATATACATATCCAATGGATCTTTCGCGATCCCGTCCCGTAGTCCAACTCATAGTGCGTGGAGATCTACCGGAATCTCCTTCCGTAGTACCAAATGTAAATACCCAGTACTGGGGGAATCTACCAGGTGCATTCCCGTAGTTCCATATAACTGTGTAGAGGGATCTACCAGAATCCCACATCCGTAGTCCCAAAATAAACAGACAAGAGGGAGCTATCGGAATCACACATCCGTAGTCCCAATGTAAATACACAGCAGCAATAGGAAAATATTCAGAAATGACAAATTTCATATTAAGGCAAATGAGTAATTCTAGCCTAGCATGCTGCACAGAATTCAGGTAAGGCAGTTTGAGCAAGTAAAGCAATTAAGTCACTTAAACATGCTTTCCTAAGCTAACAACAGGCTTAATAGTGCAAGTAATGAAAATAGGAAAGGAAACATACTAGTAATTACTTATGAAAACCGGATTTTCAATAATTAGCACAAGTATGCACTCGTCACCTCACATACAAGGTATTTCAATTACCAAATATACCAAATCCTAAGGGGAAAGTCCCCCCACAAGGTTAGACAAGCCACTTACCTCGAACCAGCTCAAAATCAACTCGAAATCACGTCCTTGCCACGAGTATTCGACTCCAAATGACCCAAATCTATTTAATTCAATTGCATAATGTAAATAACACTTCAAGTAACTGATTCTACCATTAAATTCTGAGTTAATACGCGAAATTAAGTAAAATGACCAAAACGCCCCTCGGGCCCACGTCTCGGAATCGGGTAAAATTTATATTTTCAGAATCCTCACACTCTCACGAGTTCATGCATACCAAAATTATCCAAATCTAAGGTCAAATTCCCAATCAAAAGTTGAATTCTAAGTCTAAGAACTTTCTTAAAACTTTTCCCCAATTTTCACCTCCAATCCGAAATTAAATGGTGAAACTAACTATAGATTGATGGAATATAACTAGAAGGGTTAAAGAATTGTTACCTAATGACCTCTTCTTCAATTTCCTTTCAAAATCGCCCTCTCCCGAGCTCCAAATCGAATTTCCAACTTTTGAAACTAAATCCTCGAAATTTCATATTTTTGCCCAGCTATTACCGCATCCGTGGATTTTGCGGAACAATAGTCGCACCTGCGACCTTTCACTTAAGACCCACTTCCGCATCTGCGACTCCCCATCCGCAAATACGGTACCGTTTCTGCAAAAATTCTACCGCTTCTGCGGCTCCTGCTGAACCTCCCCATTTCCGCTTTTGCGACCACAGAGCCGCTTCTGCGGTGCCGCACCTGCGGTCCCACACTCACAGGTGCGGTTAAGACAGAAAACCAGCAGCTGAAGTTGCAACTCCAAACTCCAAAATCCTTCCGTCAACCATCTGAAATCATCCCGAGGCCCCTGGGACCTTAACCAAAAACACCAACAAGTCTAATACCACTGTCCAAACTTATATCAATCCTTAAAACACCTAAAATAGCATCGAAACGACGAATCAACCACGGATTCAAGCCTAAGAACTCCAAAACTCTAGAAATACGCTTTTGATCAAAAAGTCTATCAAACCTCGTCCGAATGACTTGAAATTTTGCATACACGTCACATTCAACTATACGGAGCTACTCTAACTTCCAGAATTCCACTACGACCCTCGGATCAAAACCTCACTATCGAATCGGAAACTTCAATATTCGACATTTCGGCATTTCAAGCCTAAATTAGCTACGGACCTCCAAAACACAATCCGAACACGCCCCTAAGCCCGAAATTGCCCAACGGAGTTAATGGAACCATCGGATTTCCATTTCGAGGTCGTCTTCACACTGATCCGACTACAGTCAAATTTCCAACACTTAAGCTCTCATTTAGGGACTAAGCGTCCCAAAACTCTCCGAAAATCAAAATCGAACATCGAGGCAAATCAAAATAGCAGAAATAAATACGGGAAAAGCAGTTAATAGGGGATTAGGGCGTAAATTCTTAAGACGACCAGCCAGGTCGTCACATCCTTCTACACTTAAACATTCGTTCGTCCTCGAACGAGCATAGAGACATACCTGAAGTAGTGAAAAGATTAGGGTAATGGTTGCTCATATCCTGCTCTGTCTCCTAGGTCGCCTCCTCGATCGGCTGACCTCACCACTGAACCTTTACTGATGCAATGTTCTTTGACCTCAACTTTCTAACATGCCTGTCCAATATTGCCACTGGCTCCTCAACATAGGATAAAACCTTGTCCAACTGGACTGAACTGAAATCTAACACGTGCGACGGATCACCGTGATACCTCTGGAGCATTGAAACATGAAATACCAGATAAACTCCTACCAAGCTGGGAGGTAAGGCAAGCTCATAAGCAACCTCCTCAACACGCCTCAATATCTCAAAAGGGCCAATAAACCTCGGACTCAACTTCCCTTTCTTCCCAAATCTCATAACGCCCTTCACAGGTGAAACCTGAAGCAGAACCCCCTCTCCAACCATATAGGAAACATCACGAACCTTCCGGTCAGCGTAACTCTTCTATCTGGACTAGGCTGTGCGCAGTCTATCCTGAATCACCTTAACCTTCTCCAAAGCATCCTGAACCAAGTCTTTGCCCAACAATCTAGCCTAACTCGGCTCAAACCAATCCACCGGGGATCTACACCGTCTCTCATATAAAGCCTCATACGGTGTCATCTGAATGATGGACTGATAGTTGTTGTTGTAAGAAAACTCTGCCAATGGCAAGAATTGATCCCAATACCCTCCAAACTTAATCACACACACACGGAGCATATTCTCAAGAATCTGAATAATATGCTTGGATTGTCCGTATGGGGGTGAAATGATGTACTCAACTCCACCCGAGTACCCAACTCATGTTGAACGGCTCTCCAAAATCGTGATGTGAACTGAGTACATCTATCTGAAATGATGAAAACTGGAATACTATGCAGACAAACAATCTCTCAGATATAGATCTCCGCCAACCGCTCCAAAGAATAAGTAGTACACACAGGGATGAAGTGAGCGGACTTGGTCAGTCGATCCACAATCACCCAAATAGCATCGAACTTTCTCAAAGTCCGTGGGAGACTAACTTCAAAGTACATGGTGATCCGCTCCCACTTCCATTCCAGAATCTCTATCTGCTGAAGCAACTCACCCGGTCTCTGGTGCTCATACTTCACTTGCTGATAGTTGACGCACCAAGCTACAAAACCAACTATATCTTTCTTCATCCGCCTCCACCAGTAGTGCTGCCTCAAATCCTAATACATCTTCACGGCACCCGGATGAATGGAATACCGCGAGCTATGGGCCTCCTCTAGAATCAACTCCCGAAGCCTATCAACATTGGGTACACAAATCCGACCCTGCATCCTTAAACTCCATCATTACCAATAGTCACATCTCTGGCATCACCGTATTGAACCTTGTCCTTGAGGATAAGCAAATGAGGGTCATCATACTGATGCTCCGTGATACGATCAAATAAGGAAAACCGAGAAACCACGCAAGCTAGAACCCGACTGGGCTCCGAAAGATCCAATCTCACAAACTGACTGGCTAAGGCCTAAACAACCATCGCCATAGGTTTCTCCGATACTGGTAAATAAGCCAAACTCCCCAAACTCTCTGCTCGGCGACTCAAGGCATCGGCCACTACATTAGCCTTGCCCGAGTGATACAAAATAGTGATATCATAATCCTTCAGCAACTCTAACTATCTCCTCTGGCGCAAATTTAGATCCTTTTGCTTGAACAGGTGCTGCAAGCTCCGATGGTCAGTATAAATCTCACAAGGAACCCCGTATAAATAATGGCGCCAAATCTTCAGGGCGTGAACAATGGCAGCTAACTCAAGGTCGTGGACAGTGTAATTCTTCTCATGTATCTTCAACTGTTTGGACGCGTAGGCAATCACCCTACCATCGTACATCAACACCGCTTTGAGGCCAATCCTTGAGGCATCATAATAGACCATATAAGACCCCGAATCTGTAGGCAGTATTCCGTCTACTGGAACGGAGCACCCTTCTGGGTCAACCTAGTCATAGGGGCTGCAATCGATGAAAACCCCTCCACAAAATGACGGTAGTAACCCGCCAAGCCAAGAAAACTGCGGATCTCTATAGCTGAGGATGGTCTGGGTCAACTTTTCATAGCCTCTATTTTCTTCGGGTCCACCTGAATACCCTCACTCGATACCACGTGGCCTAGGAATGCCACGGAGTCCAACTAAAACTCACATTTCGAGAACTTAGCATATAATTTCTTCTCTATCAAAGTCTGAAGCACGGTCTTCAGATGTTGCTCATGATCTTTACAACTCCGGGAATACACCAGAATATCATCAATAAAAACAATGACGAACGAGTCAAGATACGGCCGGAACACACTATGCATTAAATGCATAAAGGCTGTTGGGGCATTGGTCAGCCCAAATGACATAACAAGGAACTCGTAATGACCATACCGAGTCCTGAAAGCAGTCTTCGGGATATTTGGCTCCCGATTCTTCCATTAATAGTAACCTGAGCGCAAGTTAATCTTAGAAAACACCCGTGCACCCTGAAGTTGGTCAAACAGATCATCAATATGAGGCAAAGGATAACGATTCTTAACTGTAACTTTGTTCAACTGGCGATAATCAATACATATACGCATAGAAACATCTTTTTTCTTCACAAACAAGACAAGAATACCCTAAGGTGATACACTGGGCTGAATAAAACCCTTATCAAGCAATTCCTGTAACTGATCCTTCAACTCAAGAGGAGCCATACGATACGAAGGGATAGAAATGGGTTGAGTGCCCGGCAACAGATCAATGCCAAAATCAATATCTCTATCGGGCGGCATGCCCAGAAGATCAGTTAAGAACACATCGGGAAAATTCCGTACTACTGGGACTGAATCAACTGAAGGGATATCAATACTAAAATCTCTCACATAAGCTAAATACGCGTCATACCCCTTTTCAACCATACACTGAGCTTTAAGAAAAGAAATAACTCTACTAGGAGTGTGATATAAAGTACCCCTATACTCAACATGCGGTACACCTGGCATAGTCAGCATCACGGTTTTGGTGTGACAATCAAGGATAGCATAATGTGGCGAAAACCAGCTCATGTCCAAGATAATGTCAAAATCTACCATGTTGAGCAATAATAAATCAGCTCTGGTCTCAAAATCACTAAGAGTAACCAAACATGACCGATAAATGCGGTCCAAAACAAGAGAATCTCCCACAGGAGTAGAAACATAAATAGGGAAACTCAAAGAATCTCCATCATTCAAAAGCATTTTCTTTGGAAGAAATTCAAAAGCACGTTCGAATCAAAGAGGAATCGAGGGAGAGAGATAAGAATGAACATTATTATAATGGCAATAATAAGCCAATGCTTTGAATAAGCCCTCAAACAAATTCAACAAAGAAAAGCAAAGCCAAGGAATTTCTCTTGGTCCTAAAGAAATTCAAAAAGTCTAAACAAAGAGGTTGCTTTGTGTGTAGAAAGCGTGGACATTATGCTAGAGAATGCAGATTTAAGAAGACACAAAAATCAGAAGTGAATTCAACAAAAAATAAATGAAGAGATCATTGCTACTGTGAGCAATATCTATGCCATACAAGGTAAAGTTTCTGGTTGGTGGTATGATACTTGTGCCACAGTTCATGTTTTCTACGACAAGTCCCTCTTCAAGACTTACAAAGAAGTGACTGATGAACAAGAGGTTCAAATGGGAAATGAAGGAAGGTCCAAAGTTTTTGGCAAGGAAAATATTGAACTTGCATTTACTTCGGACAAGATGGTTACTCTTACCAATGTCTTACATGTTCCGATATGAATCAAATTTTATTAGTGACGTACTTTTGGACAAATCGGGTATTAAATCTGCATTTGAATTGAAAAAAATAATTTTTGTCCCGAAATGGTGTCTTTGTTTGAAAAGGCTATTCTACTGATGGAATGGTCAAATTGTCTGTAACTAATAGTTTTATTATTAATTTAAGAATGATGTTTATGTTTATATGTTGGATTTAATTTTTATGGCATTATAGATTAGCATATATTGGTCTAAGTACTATGAAAAGAATGGTTAAAAATGGAATGATTTCTTGCGACTTAAAAGAATTTTAAAAAATGTGAATTGTGTGTTAAATTTAAATTGACTTAGAAATCTTTTATAAGTGTTGAAAGAAATAAAAACTTGTTAGATTTAATACATTCTGATATATGTGAATTAAATGGCATACTAACTAGAGGCGACAATAGATATTTTATAACTTTAATTGATGATAGCTCTTGATATACTTATGTATATTTGTTGAGATACAAAAATGAACCCTTTAATACTTTTAAAAATTATAAGGTTGAAGTGGGGAATCAATTAGGAAAAAGAATTAAAGTTTTAAGGAGTGATATATGAGGAGAATATTTTCCTGTAGAATTTAATACTTTTTGTGAAGAAAATGGCATTATTCATGAATGTTCTGCTCCTCGCACTCCTCAACAGAACGGTTTAGCAAAAAGAAGAGATATAACCTATCTAGAAGTGGTTAATGCTTTGTTGTTATATGCTGAATTGTCATTTAATTTGTGGGGAGAAGCACTTCTTGCTACATGTCACATATTTAATTAGATTCCTATAAAGAAAAATTAAATTACTCCATATGAATTATGGAAAGGAAGAAAGCCAAATATATGATATTTTAAAGCGTGGCATTGTCTTGCATATTGCAAAAATAATGATCCAAATTAGACCAAGTTGGGTCCTAGAGGGATCAAGTGTGCATTTATAGGTTATGCTTCAAATAGCAAAGCTTATCGATTTTTTAATTTAGAGTCGAACGTCAATGTTGAATCTAGGGATGTGAAATTTTTTGAATATCTTCTAACCTCGGGTAGAAGGTTTTAATCTTCATCAACCAATGTAACATTAGAAAAAACATCCAAAGGATTGTTAAGCAATCTAGTTCATAGGAGGTTAATGATCAACCTTGTGAACAAAGGAGAAGCACTAGAGTTTTAAAAGCTAAAATACTTGAATTAGATGAGGTTGACTCTCAACATATTTCTTTTAATCTTGTAGAAGGTAATAGAGATACAGTTGTGGGAATAATTCTAATTATTCTTCAAGTGGAAGATGATCCTAAATCTTATAAAGAAGCTATGGCTTCTAGAGATGCGGTTTTACATGAAACTGTAAGCACGTGATTTTTGACCCTCCCCGGGAATTTTTACGTTCTTAAGCTTAAATATCTAATTTAGGACTAGTATAGCTATTTTAACTATTTTTACTTTATTTTGTTGCAAAAAGAAAAATTTCAAAAAATATATATATATATTTTAGTTTATGTATCTCTCATAAATTTGAAAAATACAAAAAATTGCACTTTATTTTTGTACTTTATATAATTTCGAAAATTATAAAAAATAAATAAAATATAGTTCTATTAAAGTTTTATAGGCATTTTTAACTTTGAAAAATACAAAAATATTACCTCGTATTTTATTTTAATATTTAAAAAACGAAAATTACAAAAATGGTTTTATTAATATTTTGTAGCTATTTTAAATCTTGAAAAATATTTAAAAAGATATAGTTTTGTTTAAATACTAGTCTTATTTTTGGTAGTTATTTTGCTTACATAGGACTAGTTAAGCAACGTGTTTCTATTTCTCGGGTCCGGGCAAAAGAATAATATTCGGGTTCAAACTACCCGATTTTAGGCCTAATTTTCGGACCTAGCCCGTACTAAACCGTGTCCAGGACACGTGGGGAACCCCACCACGCGTTGGGGACATATGCCTCGAACCCCACCACGCGTGGGGCTCATTTTTATGGGCATTGAAACACGGACAAACGAAAAAGGACCGGGGGGAATTTTTAAAAGGGGACTTTTTGAAAAATTGGCGAGGGGTATTGTACAGCTTCTTCTCAAAAGAGAAGAAGCAAGAACCCTACAAAAGAGGACTATTCCTCCATCTTCTAGAGGAAAAAAAAAGAAAACCAGGAAAAAACCCTCCATTTTCCGGAACCTCCCCGTCACCTTCCCCGGTACCCCCACAACGCCATAACCACCATCCAAACGACCACTCCTCCAGTCCGTCGTCCACGACCACTCCTCCACTGCTGCCGCTTCTACTCCCTTCGTCCAAACAACCCACCAACTTCGTCGCATTCCCCTCCGTCGACCAAGCACCACCACCAAACGACCACTCAGTCCCGTCACCTCCACCCATAACCACCATAACCAGTCCGTCACCTTCTCCATCACCCCCCAGCGAAACCACCTCCTCCCTCGTCGTCTCGCAACCAGTCCGTCGACCACTGCCCGACGACCAAGCCACCAGCAAAAACCCACCTCCATTAACGCCGGCACCCTCACGTCCAAAACCTTCAACCAACCCACCTGCTCGTCGACAGTTGTGGGGTCCAAACTCTCCGTCGAGGTCGTCTTTGGTTCGTCGAGGTCCGGTACGTCGAGGCGCTGTCCGAGGTTCCGTCGTTGTTCTTCGTTCAGAAAGGTCCGGCTTAAGTTCCGTCGGAATCGTGTTTGTCGCTCTGAGTTGGTCGAGGTGCTAAGGTTAGTAAACCTCGATGTATTAGATAAATAAACTTACGTTGAATGTTTGAGATGCAATATAAAAATTGGTATGGAAATTTTCTGCCTATGTTTCATTGTCTGCATTTTGGTTCATTCTCATGTTATGTTATTCTTATTTATTTGATGACGTTTAATTAAGTTTGACTAGTTGTTCTATGACACAAGTTTGACGCTAATTTGTTCGTCCTTTACTTCGCTTAGTTCATTCAAAAAAAAATTATTATTAGTACATGTTATTACTAATCCCGAAATACTCATTCGCTAAAACTCTTTTATTAAACCTCTAACAAGTTATGAGATTTTAGTTGTAAAGAAGTTGTAAGGTTTAGTATGGTTAAAAGCGTAAAAATGGCATCACTTTAAAAAAAAAAAAATAATAATAATAATAATAAAAAATTAAATGAGACGAGCCTCGCCAAATGAAAGGGACAAATTGCGGGGCCCTCACAAAGTGTATGTATTAAATACTTAGATTCCGGGATGGGTCGTTTAGCAAATTTCACGGCCGTACCCCAAAATAATAATGCGCTAGTTGTTTTAGGCGCGCCTTTAATAATGTTATCTCCCTAAGCTCGGGTGCACATTTATGTGACCCAAATCCAAATCTCAACGGAGTCGAAATATGTCTCTAGTCACGGGCGCATTGATTGTGGCGTGGCCCGAGATGCATTTCCATGACGTTGCAAATTCTTTAAAAAATAAGAATGAGATGAGCCTCGCCGAATAAAAATACAAATTGCGGGGCCCTCAGTAAATACTTGTTTAAAATTACTTAGAATTCAGGAGGGTCGTTTAGCGAATTTCGCGGCCTCCGCAAAATAATAACGCGATAGTCTCTTTAGGCGCGTGTTTAATAATTTACTTTCTTAAGCTCGGGTGTGCATTTCATGCAACCCAAATCCAAATCCTAAAACATCAAATAAAATATGTTTCGGATTGTGGGTGCATTTCATGTGACACAGTCCAAAGATATATTTTAAGCGATGTTCACATTCTTTTGAAATAACAATAATAAAGCGGCAAAAAGTTAAAATTGGCACATTGGTTCATAATTGTATTTAAAATCAGATAAATAAGCCAAATATAACAGTTGAGCGACCGTGCTAGAACCACGGAACTCGGGAATGCCTAACACCTTCTCCCGGGTTAACAGAATTCCTTATCCGGATTTCTGGTACGCAGACTGTAATATAGAGTCATTATTTTCCTCGATTCGGGATTAAAATTGGTGACTTGGGACACCCTAAATCTCCCAAGTGGCGACTCTGAAATAAATAAACCAATCCCGTTTCGATTGTCCTTTAATTGGAAAAAACTCCCCTGCGCCCCCCGGGTGCGTAAAAAGGAGGTGCGACAGCTCTGGCGACTCTGCTGGGGATTTACACCCAGAACCACTGGTTCAGGGTTAAGAATTCGCGCTTAGAGTAATTGTTATTATTTGGCTTTATTTATTATCTGATTATTACATGTTTTGAGCCTAATGTGCTAAATGCTGCTTTTACCGCTTTGATATTATTTGAACTGTATATAAACTGTGCCGAAACCTTTCTCTTCTTACCTCCGGGGATGTGCTCACTGGTTGAGACTCCCTATTCTGTTAGTGTCATACCCTAAATAAAAGAGGCTCGGAAAGTTTCTAAGCCGGCTGGCCTTTTGGTTCCCGGAAAGGAGCTCCTTCCTCAGCTCGAGTTGTCCGCTCGGGTACACTGTCTAGAACACCGACCCAGGTTTTTGAACCTAGTATAACAAAGCCACATGCCGGATCCCTAGTAGGAACGTTTATTTGCATCATGTGCATTTGACTTAGGGGACTCAACATAGGGGTTGGGTCCGTCTAGGACAAGCAACCTGAAAATAATAGACAATCTTTCGGCATCCTATGTGCTACATGTTATATTTAGTCAAGGGCGTATGTGTCATTTGGTCATTTCCAGCATGATGTTATTTTAATCGAAGCATGGGGAACATTTGTGGAATCCAAGAAGTCTTGGAATTCCCATATGTCCCCCACGCTTCATATGTTGGGAAAAGCGCATAGGGAGCATTTGCGGAATCCAAGAAGTCTTGGAAATCGTTATGTCTCCCATGCCACATTTTTGAAAGAAATAATAAATATAAAAAATAAAAATACCAATAAAAAACAAAGCATGAAAATTCAAAAAAGATTTTGTATGTTGTCATCATTTTCCACATATAAGAAAATCGTGAAAAAAGGAGAAAATAACAGCATAGAAGTCCGAGTAGAGTCGAAACTCTGCCGAAATTTTGAAAATGAAAAAGTATCTTATTAGTTTGTTTTATTAAAAACAAGGAAAAATAGAAAAAAAGAGTAGTTGTCTTGTTTTTCGAAAAAAAAACAAATTAAAAATAGTTTGTCTTGCCATAAAAATAAAAAATAAAAAAGTCTTGTTTTAAAATGGGTTTTTATTTATTTATTTGTTTATGAAAATGCCATAATAAAAATAAAAATAATAAAATAAAATGAGTTGGGCGTTGAAAGTGGTTTTATTATTTGTTGCAAATATATATATATATAAATCCAATAAGTTTTTCTTTATTTCCAAAAAATATATATATATCTTTATTTATTGCAAAAATATTTGTCTTGCCAAAAAGTCTAGAAAAGTTTTTAGACTCCCAATTTTCAAAACAAAAAATCCAAAAATATTTTCCATTATCGACTTCTTTAGAAAGTCTTTTTAATTGTTAAAAATATATATATATATATATATATATATATATATATATATATATATATATATATATATATATATATATATAATAAAAAAATCCGAAAATATTTCAAAAAATATTTTTTTTAGAAAGCATTTCTTTTATTAAAGGTAAAATTCCAAAAATATTTTCTTTCTTCTTTAGAATAAGAGAAAACAAATGAAAATTCAAACAAAAAATATCTTCCTTTTTACTTTTGCAATTCTCAAAGTTCAAATCAAAAGAAAAGGAATTCTTACAAGTCTTTCTTTCAAAAAGAAAATCAATCAAAAAAATACTTCCTTTCTTATTTTGAAGCAGTTCTTTCACAAATTCCAATTAAAAAAATGTGTTAGTTCATTTACTTATTCATGATCTGACCGAACTATGCGGGTTTGATTCTCACCGGATGTGAGATACGTAGGCAACCCTCATCGGGTCCAACCCCACCTTCTCAAAAAAAGAAGGAATGTTTTTCGTTAATTCGTTTGTTTGTTATAAATGAAAATAATAGAATAATAGTCTATTTGATTGTTGTGAAAATAATAATAAAAAAAATATATATAGAAAATGGAAAAGGGTCCCCTCAAAAACAGTTTATTTGCCCGAACTACGCGGGTTTGATTCTCACCGGATGTGAGATACGTAGGCAACCCTCATCGGGTCCAACCCCACCTTTTGCTAAAAAAGCCAAAAACAAATATAAAATAAAAAATAAAAAAAATGTGTCAAAGATTTTTAATTTTGTCGTAAATAAGTCTAGTGATGTAACTTCCCCCTTTTTACAAAAAAAATAGCAAAAACAAATATGTCAAATTTTAGGAGTCATAAATAAGCCAGGTGATTCTGCTTTGTCATAAATAGCCAAATGTTCCCGAAAGGGACGCCGGAAGGCTGACTTTGCATAAACAGCCACTTTTGGGTCATGTTTAGGATTTTGGTCCAGTTGACCCACACAGCCTTAAAAAAGTTTCGTCCCCGAGACGCTGAAGGGTCGTGTTTTGCAACACCAAGTTTTATCATAATTTGAAAAAAAAAACAAAGAGTCGACGGTCAAGTGAATACCGTTCAAAATTTGTTAAAATAAGCCGAGCCAGTTTCGGCCGCGTCTTAAACCGTTCTTGCCGAAGTAGCCTTAGAGTATCTGTCAGTTGTCGAAAGGTTATTTTCGTAAAAGAACGGACAAGTTTGTAAAAGTGTCATAAAATAATCCTCCCCGGCCTCAAAATTCATGTGAAATTTGGAAGGGGCCACATTGGCAAAAATAACCATTTGGTTGCATTTGTCGAACAGAGAAAGGGAGTTAGCCTTTTGTTTTTGAGTTTATAAATCTTTTGATTAAAATAGGCGGGTTGTTTGATTTTCAAGTTGGTAGGTCATCTTTAAACCTTTGAAACCCAGTTTGTTTTAATATGAAAAGTGAAAAGAAAAATTGTTTGTTATGGTTTATCTCTTATTGGCACGAACTACGCAAGGTCTGATTCATGCGGGGTCATGATACGTAGGCAATCTCCATAAGATTCGACCACAACAAAAAAAAAATGAAAAAAAAGAAATGGAAAAAGAAATGAAAAAGAAATGAAAAAAGGAATGAAAAAAGAATGAAAAAGAAAAGCGAAAAAAAAAGAAAAAAAAAAGAGAAAAACATCGAAAAGAAAAAGAAAAAAGATGTTATCAATAATGAGGACCGACTGAGTCCATTCTAACCTTTTTTTTTTCGCAAATAAAGTTAAGGTGGTTGGTTTGTGGTAAGCCAGACAATGACACCCAGAATCCTTTACTTGCACCTCATGGTGCACACTCTGCGAGGATCAGGCCTGATGACAAAAGCATTCGAATCCTGTTGGAAACTTGTTGACGGAGATATGGAAGCTGGTAATGGTCTCGGCAGTATTGATGCAAAGCTCAGGGGCTAAGATGCCAGTTTTTGATAAAGGGGAGGACGCTCCGTTCCTTGGTTAGCAAGAGAGAAGCTTGTGGTGGCTTATTTTGTTGTCATTTCTGTTGTCCGGATTATTAAGGTTGTAATTTGGATTTTGTCATGTGTCAAACCTTCTTATCTTTCCATTTTGTCATAGCAGTTTGTTTAAATTTTGTTAGGATTTTATTCTGGTTGTTTTGTTTGTTTTATTATTCAAACCATTTCGCCGGTAGTCTAATACAAAGCAGATCTTTTATTATTTCCAGTCATCCTTTTGTTTAGTCCTTTTACCATTTTCGTTCGATGCCGATTCTAGTGACATGACATGCGCACACAGTTTGGGCCTAATCTTTAAAGTTAATCATAAAACCCTGGAAGGGCGATCAGACCATTTAAAGAAAATAAGGACGGTTTGAGATTATTCAGAGCTCGAGTCATGTGGAACTGGGGCAAGTTAAACACAAAGAAAACCGTTAAAGAAAGATTCGCCTAAATTGGCATGAGGGTCATTCATAATAATGAGAATGAGAGTGTCGCCCAACGGTGCTTTAGAAGTGACAAATGAACAAACAGATGTTGAATATAATTGTCAAGTCCGGCACCATCGGAAGAGCTATAAATCTATGGTTTAATTGTGTTGTTTGCACTTGGCATGTGTTGAAGACTGGAATGACGAAGGCATTTTGTTCTGCTACCCAAACACTTTATCCTTCGTTAGCCCTTTGAGCCTTATTTATTTTCTTTCATACCCCTCGTTCGGAATTAGTAGCAACGAATAAAATACGCAAGCATGGCAGGTAAGAGAAAAGAAAGAAAAGAAAACAACAAAATGGAAAAAGAAGAATGAAAGAAAGAGAAAGAAAAAGAAAAAAACGAAAAAAGGAGAAATGAGAAAATAAAAGAGAAAAGAAAAGCAAAGTGATTCAAAAAGAAAAAAGAAAGTCAAATGGAAAAGAGGAATTGGGAACTACGTTTGACCTGATTCCTCAAAGAGGATACGTAGGCGCTTCACGGCTCGGTCATAGTTTTGAAAAATGAAAAAAAAAAACAATTAAGATATCTCCAAGCAAGAAACTGGGGCAGAGGTTGCGGTCGTTGTAAATAAATCTGGTTCCGAAAGTTGTAATTAATAACCCAGAATCGATGCACTTTTGAGCCTTTAATACCCTTTCTTTCTAGCCCTATCCAAAACCCACATTACGGTCCAAAGAAAGACCTTCCGATCAGTCTTCAAAAGATGTCAAGTCAGACTAATGAAGAGTCTTGCCGGCGAGCATAACATTCTGTTCCACAGCAAAAGGGACTCTAATCTCCAGCAGAAAGAGGTCATACCGGCGACACTCCAAATCCCCAGCTGGAAAGTGATACAAATGAGAGAGTCTTATCGGTGAAAACCTTCACAGGCACCATAAGGCGATGAAAGCTGAGAGAAGAACCCAAAAATGAGAGAGACTTGATAGTGAAAACCCTTCGGGCACTACAAGTCGAATAAGATTGAGAGTCAGAGGGGAATCACCAATTGAAGATCTTAAAAGATGATTGACGGTAAAGGATAGGCCACATACGCATGTCATGGCCATTAGAGTCGGTGTCTGCATTTGATAGGGTTTTTATTTATAGTTTCTTTTGTAAAAAAGTCATCGTTTCCTTTGTCTTTTATTTTGTTTCTGTTACCTTTCTCCTTTCATAAAAAATTTTCCCCAATAGAGTCTGTCCGGTCAGAACAAGTATGAAATGACTTCAAAATAGGCCATCAGCTTTCCAAAATGAGGTCTGACTAGTACATCCAAGTGGTATAGTCAGCAGGGAACAAACGCGAGGCCAGTGTCAAAAAGATATCCCCAGCAAAAGGGAATTGACAGAAGGATTGACAAGTGTTAGGAGGGATACCGTTGCCTTTATCAAAAGTTATAAACCTCAAGTCCAAGGCCCATGAACGAAGCAAGGAAAGGAGAGCATGATTTGGCGAAATCCATACTAGACTAAAAGGTCGGGGAAAATGCCAGTTTCCAAGCTATGCCACAAAAGAAGAGGGATATCCCCCAGCAGGAAGGGATTATCCCCAGCACATAATATCATCCCCAACAAGTTGTGCAACGCAAAGCAAGGAAGGAAAAAAGGAAAAGCCATCCCGTTGGGAGTATCACAACCAACCACCATGTTTTAAACTAACAATTTTGTTTGATTTGAAACAGGTAAGGGAAATGGCATTGAGGCAGAAACGCATGCCACGAGGGATATTATCAAACTGGGGCAGAAAATTTTCCTTCCATTTAGAAAATTTTCTGGAAGTCAGGTACCCCCAGCTGATAACATTTTACCCCCAACAGGTAAGTAAATAATTCCTCAACAGTGTTATCCCTAGCAGTTGCGAGGGGTCCAACACAAGGTTGGAAAGTCGTTATCCTCAGCGGTTAGACTTCAAAGGAGGAAGCTAATAATAATAATGATAATAATAAATAAATAATAATAATAAAAAAAAGAATAATAATAAAAAGTGGGGAAGGTAGAAAAGGAAAGTTCATCCCAATCCCCAGCAAGTATTCGAGGTAAGACATTTTCAAGTCTTAAAGATATTTTGGGTTCATCCGCCCTCAAATAGGATATGTCGGGTTCATCCGCCCTCAAATAGGATATGTTGGGTTCATCCGCCCTCAAATAGGATATGTCGGGTACATCCGCCCTCAAATAGGATATGTTGGGTTCATCCGCCCTCAAATAGGATATGTCGGGTTCATCCGCCCTCAAATAGGATCTGTCGGGTTCATCCGCCCTCAAATAGGATATGTCGGGTTCATCCGCCCTCAAATAGGATCTGTCGGGTTCATCCGCCCTCAAATAGGATCTGTCGGGTTCATCCGCCCTCAAATAGGATCTGTCGGGTTCATCCGCCCTCAAATAGGATCTGTCGGGTTCATCCGCCCTCAAATAGGATATGTCGGGTTCATCCGCCCTCAAATAGGATCTGTCGGGTTCATCCGCCCTCAAATAGGATATGTCGGGTTCATCCGCCCTCAAATAGGATCTTGTTTTCAAAGTTATTGTTGAAGACAGGCGCCCACCTGAATAACGAGAGGAATACATTTCTGTCTTTTCATTTTTTGTTCTGGGTCACCCACCAGTATAATGCGGGAATACATTTCTGTCTTTTCATTTCTGTTCTAGGTCACCCACCAGTATAATACGGGCATATCATTTTTCATATCTTTACAACCAGGCGCCCACCTGAATAACGAGAGGAATACATTTCTGTCTTTTCATTTTTTGTTCTGGGTCACCCACCAGTATAATGCGGGAATACATTTCTGTCTTTTCATTTCTGTTCTAGGTCACCCACCAGCATAATATGGGCATATCATTTTTCATATCTTTACAACCAGGCGCCCACCTGAATAACGAGAGGAATACATTTCTGTCTTTTCATTTTTTGTTCTGGGTCACCCACCAGTATAATGCGGGAATACATTTCTGTCTTTTCATTTCTGTTCTAGGTCACCCACCAGTATAATACGGGCATATCATTTTTCATATCTTTACAACCAGGCGCCCACCTGAATAACGAGAGGAATACATTTCTGTCTTTTCATTTTTTGTTCTGGGTCACCCACCAGTATAATGCGGGAATACATTTCTGTCTTTTCATTTCTGTTCTAGGTCACCCACCAGCATAATACGGGCATATCATTTTTCATATCTTTACAACCAGGCGCCCACCTGTATAACGAGAGGAATACTTTCAGTCTTTAAAATTCTCACTAGGCGCCCACCTGTATAACGAGTGGAATATTTTCAGTCTTTAAATTTCAAACCAGGCGCCCACCTGAATAACGAGAGGAATACTTTTATGTTTTAGTTTGGACAGGCGCCCACCTGAATAACAGAGGCATACATTCAGTCTTTTATTTCAAGTGTTGAAATTGGGAGCCCGCCCAGATAATAGAGGCATACATTCAGTATTTTTATTTTTAAGTTTTATCAGTAGGAGACGCACTTCCTAAGATAAGTTTCACCAGTAGGAGACGCACTTCCTAAGTTCAGTTTCACCAATAGGAGACGCACTTCCTAAAAATATTTCACCAGTAGGAGACGCACTTCCTAAGCAAGTTTCACCAGTAGGAGACGCACTTCCTAAGCAAGTTTTATCAGTAGGAGACGCACTTCCTAAGATAAGTTTCACCAGTAGGAGACGCACTTCCTAAGCAAGTTTCACCAGTAGGAGACGCACTTCCTAAATCCATTGTACCAGTAGGAGACGCACTTCCTAAAAAGTTTCACCAGTAGGAGACGCACTTCCTAAGTTTATTTCACCCAATAGGAGACGCACTTCCTAAGCAAGTTTCATCAATAGGAGACGCACTTCCTAAGTCAGTTTCACCATAGGAGACGCACTTCCTAAAGCAAGTTTCACCAATAGGAGACGCACTTCCTAAGCAAGTTTCATCAATAGGAGACGCACTTCCTAATCTAAGTTTCACCATAGGAGACGCACTTCCTAGATCTATTGTACCAGTAGGAGACGCACTTCCTAAGCAAGTTTCACCAGTAGGAGACGCACTTCCTAAGCAAGTTTCACCAGTAGGAGACGCACTTCCTAAGCAAGTTTTATCAGTAGGAGACGCACTTCCTAAGATAAGTTTCACCAGTAGGAGACGCACTTCCTAAAAATATTTCACCAGTAGGAGACGCACTTCCTAAGATAAGTTTCACCGTAGGAGACGCACTTCCTAAGCAAGTTTCACCAGTAGGAGACGCACTTCCTAAGCAAGTTTTATCATTAGGAGACGCACTTCCTAAGATCAGTTTCACCAATAGGAGACGCACTTCCTAAGAAAGTTTCACCATAGGAGACGCACTTCCTAAAGATATGTTTCACCATAGGAGACGCACTTCCTAAAGTTCAGTTTCACCATAGGAGACGCACTTCCTAAGTTCAGTTTCACCATAGGAGACGCACTTCCTAAGTTCATTTCACCCATAGGAGACGCACTTCCTAAGTTTAGTTCTACCCATAGGAGACGCACTTCCTAAGTTCAGTTTCACCAATAGGAGACGCACTTCCTAAAAATATTTCACCAGTAGGAGACGCACTTCCTAAGCAAGTTTTATCAGTAGGAGACGCACTTCCTAAGATAAGTTTCACCAGTAGGAGACGCACTTCCTAAGCAAGTTTCACCAATAGGAGACGCACTTCCTAAGTTAATTTCACCGATAGGAGACGCACTTCCTAAGTTTATTTCACCAATAGGAGACGCACTTCCTAAGTTTCAGTTTCACCAATAGGAGACGCACTTCCTAAGTTTCAGTTTCACCAATAGGAGACGCACTTCCTAAGATAAGTTTCACCAATAGGAGACGCACTTCCTAAGTCAGTTTCACCAATAGGAGACGCACTTCCTAAGCAAGTTTCACCAATAGGAGACGCACTTCCTAAGTTAATTCCACCGATAGGAGACGCACTTCCTAAGTTTATTTCACCAATAGGAGACGCACTTCCTAGGTTCAGTTTCACCAATAGGAGACGCACTTCCTAAGCAACAGTTTTCCCAATAGGAGACGCACTTCCTAAGCAGGCTTCACCAGTAGGAGACGCACTTCCTAATTCGATTCATTTTAAGTTCGACCATAGGAGACACCATTCCTAGTCCAGTTTTTTGAAGTTTACCCGTAGGAGACGCACTTCCTAATCGAGATTTTATTCATAGGAGACGCACTTCCTAGTTCTAGTCACTGAAGTTTTCACCCTTAGGAGACGCACTTCCTAGTTTAGCTCATTCCGATTCAACCATAGAAGACACACTTTCTAGTTTGAGTCATTGAGGTTTTTATTTTAGCAGACACATTTGCTAGCAAGAGTTTTGGCTTTACTCATAGGAGATGCACATCCTAGCCTAGTCTTTAGTTTACCCCCATCATTGCATCAGTAGTGTAAGTAAGTTACGATTTTGCTAACGACTCACAAACCTTCCCAGTACAAACTGGGTTAGGAAATTTTGTTTGTTTTGATTGTCAGGGACCCGCCTGTAGAACGGAGGTTGTTGCGTGTCAAAGATAGAAGAAGTCAAAAATCCGCCTGTAGAACGGGGAAACATTTTTCAAGATCAAGCAGTGACCCACCGGAAAGCAGAAGGTTACAACAAAAATCCCCAGCACTCAATCCAAGATAGAAGCAACAAGAAGCTCGCCCCAAGAATGCAAGTCAACAGTCTGGGATGATCAACAAAAGCTAGTCACAAAAAACAAAAACAAAAAAAAAAAGAGAAGAAAAAGAAGAAAAACAAAAAGGGAGAAAAATACGGAAGTGGAGAACAAATGTGGTCTGTTCAAGAACTAGCGCCTACAACTAGCAAGTATCAAGATTCAAATCCAAAGTCTGTATGAAGCACCATTCAAGACTCAAGACCAAGTTTCAGAAGACTTAAGAGATAGGAAACCTTGTAACTAGTAGCTGATAGGCTTAGTTAGTCTTTTTCAGTTTTTCATTTTTGTTGTAATGACAGGACCGCGGACCGGAACCTCAACGGAACGGCACCTCGATCGGCTCTTCACCTCGGTACACTTCACTATCTCTCTCATCCCGAACTACACGTGGCCTGATTCCTGTATAACCAAGGATATGTAGGCAGCTCAGATACCAGGGCTCGGTCACATTCCCTCCCTTTCCTTAAGTGTAGTCCGTCCAAGTAATGGTCGGGTCAAAAACACGTCTAGTCGTTCTTTGTCGGAAAACTCTTCGTGTTTCCAGTCAAAGAGGGGCAGCTGTAAGCACGTGATTTTTGACCCTCCCCGGGAATTTTTACGTTCTTAAGCTTAAATATCTAATTTAGGACTAGTATAGCTATTTTAACTATTTTTACTTTATTTTGTTGCAAAAAGAAAAATTTCAAAAAATATATATATATTTTAGTTTATGTATCTCTCATAAATTTGAAAAATACAAAAAATTGCACTTTATTTTTGTACTTTATATAATTACGAAAATTATAAAAAATAAATAAAATATAGTTCTATTAAAGTTTTATAGGCATTTTTAACTTTGAAAAATACAAAAATATTACCTCGTATTTTATCTTAATATTTAAAAAACGAAAATTACAAAAATGGTTTTATTAATATTTTGTAGCTATTTTAAATCTTGAAAAATATTTAAAAAGATATAGTTTTGTTTAAATACTAGTCTTATTTTTGGTAGTTATTTTGCTTACATAGGACTAGTTAAGCAACGTGTTTCTATTTCTCGGGTCCGGGCAAAAGAATAATATTCGGGTTCAAACTACCCGATTTTAGGCCTAATTTTCGGACCTAGCCCGTAATAAACCGTGTCCAGGACACGTGGGGAACCCCACCACGCGTGGGGGACATATGCCTCGAACCCCACCACGCATGGGGCTCATTTTTATGGGCATTGAAACACGGACAAACGAAAAAGGACCGGGGGGAATTTTTAAAAGGGGACTTTTTGAAAAATTGGCGAGGGGTACTGTACAGCTTCTTCTCAAAAGAGAAGAAGCAAGAACCCTACAAAAAAGGACTGTTCCTCCATCTTCTGGAGGAAAAAAAAAGAAAACCAGGAAAAAACCCTCCATTTTCCGGAACCTCCCCGTCACCTTCCCCGGTACCCCCACAACGCCATAACCACCATCCAAACGACCACTCCTCCAGTCCGTCGTCCACGACCACTCCTCCACTGCTGCCGCTTCTACTCCCTTCGTCCAAACAACCCACCAGCTTCGTCGCATTCCCCTCCGTCGACCAAGCACCACCACCAAACGACCACTCAGTCCCGTCACCTCCACCCATAACCACCATAACCAGTCCGTCACCTTCTCCATCACCCCCCCCCAGCGAAACCACCTCCTCCCTCGTCGTCTCGCAACCAGTCCGTCGACCACTGCCCGACGACCAAGCCACCAGCAAAAACCCACCTCCATTAACGCCGGCACCCTCACGTCCAAAACCTTCAACCAACCCACCTGCTCGTCGACAGTTGTGGGGTCCAAACTCTCCGTCGAGGTCGTCTTTGGTTCGTCGAGGTCCGGTACGGCGAGGCGCTGTCCGAGGTTCCGTCGTTATTCTTCGTTCAGAAAGGTCCGGCTTAAGTTCCGTCGGAATCGTGTTTGTCGCTCTGAGTTGGTCGAGGTGCTAAGGTTAGTAAACCTCGATGTATTAGATAAATAAACTTACGTTGAATGTTTGAGATGCAATATAAAAATTGGTATGGAAATTTTCTGCCTATGTTTCATTGTCTGCATTTTGGTTCATTCTCATGTTATGTTATTCTTATTTATTTGATGACGTTTAATTAAGTTTGACTAGTTGTTCTATGACACAAGTTTGACGTTAATTTGTTCGTCCTTTACTTCGCTTAGTTCATTCAAAAAAAAATTATTATTAGTACATGTTATTACTAATCCCGAAATACTCATTCGCTAAAACTCTTTTATTAAACCTCTAACAAGTTATGAGATTTTAGTTGTAAAGAAGCTGTAAGGTTTAGTATGGTTAAAAGCGTAAAAATGGCATCACTTTAAAAAAAAAAAAATAATAATAATAATAATAAAAAATAAAATGAGACGAGCCTCGCCAAATAAAAGGGACAAATTGCGGGGCCCTCACAAAGTATATGTATTAAATACTTAGATTCCGGGATGGGTCGTTTAGCAAATTTCACGGCCCTACCCCAAAATAATAATGCGCTAGTTGTTTTAGGCGCGCCTTTAATAATGTTATCTCCCTAAGCTCGGGTGCACATTTATGTGACCCAAATCCAAATCTCAACGGAGTCGAAATATGTCTCTAGTCACGGGCGCATTGATTGTGGCGTGGCCCGAGATGCATTTCCATGACGTTGCAAATTCTTTAAAAAATAAGAATGAGATGAGCCTCGCCGAATAAAAATACAAATTGCGGGGCCCTCAGTAAATACTTGTTTAAAATTACTTAGAATTCAGGAGGGTCGTTTAGCGAATTTCGCGGCCTCCGCAAAATAATAACGCGATAGTCTCTTTAGGCGCGTGTTTAATAATTTACTTTCTTAAGCTCGGGTGTGCATTTCATGCAACCCAAATCCAAATCCTAAAACATCAAATAAAATATGTTTCGGATTGTGGGTGCATTTCATGTGACACAGTCCAAAGATATATTTTAAGCGATGTTCACATTCTTTTGAAATAACAATAATAAAGCGGCAAAAAGTTAAAATTGGCACATTGGTTCATAATTGTATTTAAAATCAGATAAATAAGCCAAATATAACAGTTGAGCGACCGTGCTAGAACCACGGAACTCGGGAATGCCTAACACCTTCTCCCGGGTTAACAGAATTCCTTATCCGGATTTCTGGTACGCAGACTGTAATATAGAGTCATTATTTTCCTCGATTCGGGATTAAAATTGGTGACTTGGGACACCCTAAATCTCCCAAGTGGCGACTCTGAAATAAATAAACCAATCCCGTTTCGATTGTCCTTTAATTGGAAAAAACTCCCCTGCGCCCCCGGGTGCGTAAAAAGGAGGTGCGACAGCTCTGGCGACTCTGCTGGGGATTTACACCCAGAACCACTGGTTCAGGGTTAAGAATTCGCGCTTAGAGTAATTGTTATTATTTGGCTTTATTTATTATCTGATTATTACATGTTTTGAGCCTAATGTGCTAAATGCTGCTTTTACCGCTTTGATATTATTTGAACTGTATATAAACTGTGCCGAAACCTTTCTCTTCTTACCTCCGGGGATGTGCTCACTGGTTGAGACTCCCTATTCTGTTAGTGTCATACCCTAAATAAAAGAGGCTCGGAAAGTTTCTAAGCCGGCTGGCCTTTTGGTTCCCGGAAAGGAGCTCCTTCCTCAACTCGAGTTGTCCGCTCGGGTACACTGTCTAGAACACCGACCCAGGTTTTTGAACCTAGTATAACAAAGCCACATGCCGGATCCCTAGTAGGAACGTTTATTTGCATCATGTGCATTTGACTTAGGGGACTCAACATAGGGGTTGGGTCCGTCTAGGACAAGCAACCTGAAAATAATAGACAATCTTTCGGCATCCTATGTGCTACATGTTATATTTAGTCAAGGGCGTATGTGTCATTTGGTCATTTCCAGCATGATGTTATTTTAATCGAAGCATGGGGAACATTTGTGGAATCCAAGAAGTCTTGGAATTCCCATATGTCCCCCACGCTTCATATGTTGGGAAAAGTGCATAGGGAGCATTTGCAGAATCCAAGAAGTCTTGGAAATCGTTATGTCTCCCATGCCACATTTTTTAAAGAAATAATAAATATAAAAAATAAAAATACCAATAAAAAAACAAAGCATGAAAATTCAAAAAAAAAAAAGATTTTGTATGTTGTCATCATTTTCCACATATAAGAAAATCGTGAAAAAAGGAGAAAATAACAGCATAGAAGTCCGAGTAGAGTCGAAACTCTGCCGAAATTTTGAAAATGAAAAAGTATCTTATTAGTTTGTTTTATTAAAAACAAGGAAAAATAGAAAAAAAGAGTAGTTGTCTTGTTTTTCGAAAAAAAAACAAATTAAAAATAGTTTGTCTTGCCATAAAAATAAAAAGTCTTGTTTTAAAATGGGTTTTTATTTATTTATTTGTTTATGAAAATGCCATAATAAAAATAAAAATAATAAAATAAAATGAGTTGGGCGTTGAAAGTGGTTTTATTATTTGTTGCAAATATATATATATATATAAATCCAAAAAGTTTTTCTTTATTTCCAAAAAATATATATATATCTTTATTTATTGCAAAAATATTTGTCTTGCCAAAAAGTCTAGAAAAGTTTTTAGACTCCCAATTTTCAAAACAAAAAATCCAAAAATATTTTCCATTATCGACTTCTTTAGAAAGTCTTTTTAATTGTTAAAAATATATATATATAATAAAAAAAAATCCGAAAATATTTCAAAAAAATATTTTTTTTTAGAAAGCATTTCTTTTATTAAAGGTAAAATTCCAAAAAATATTTTCTTTCTTCTTTAGAATAAGAGAAAACAAATGAAAATTCAAACAAAAAATATCTTCCTTTTTACTTTTGCAATTCTCAAAGTTCAAATCAAAAGAAAAGGAATTCTTACAAGTCTTTCTTTCAAAAAGAAAATCAATCAAAAAAATACTTCCTTTCTTATTTTGAAGCAGTTCTTTCACAAATTCCAATTAAAAAAAATGTGTTAGTTCATTTACTTATTCATGATCTGACCGAACTACGCGGGTTTGATTCTCACCGGATGTGAGATACGTAGGCAACCCTCATCGGGTCCAACCCCACCTTCTCAAAAAAAGAAGGAATGTTTTTCGTTAATTCGTTTGTTTGTTATAAATGAAAATAATAGAATAATAGTCTATTTGATTGTTGTGAAAATAATAATAAAAAAAATATATATAGAAAATGGAAAAGGGTCCCCTCAAAAACAGTTTATTTGCCCGAACTACGCGGGTTTGATTCTCACCGGATGTGAGATACGTAGGCAACCCTCATCGGGTCCAACCCCACCTTTTGCTAAAAAAGCCAAAAGCAAATATAAAATAAAAAATAAAAAAAATGTGTCAAAGATTTTTAATTTTGTCGTAAATAAGTCTAGTGATGTAACTTCCCCCTTTTTACAAAAAAAATAGCAAAAACAAATATGTCAAATTTTAGGAGTCATAAATAAGCCAGGTGATTCTGCTTTGTCATAAATAGCCAAATGTTCCCGAAAGGGACGCCGGAAGGCTGACTTTGCATAAACAGCCACCTTTGGGTCATGTTTAGGATTTTGGTCCAGTTGACCCACACAGCCTTAAAAAAGTTTCGTCCCCGAGACGCTGAAGGGTCGTGTTTTGCAACACCAAGTTTTATCATAATTTGAAAAAAAAAACAAAGAGTCGACGGTCAAGTGAATACCGTTCAAAATTTGTCATAATAAGCCGAGCCAGTTTCGGCCGCGTCTTAAATCGTTCTTGCCGAAGTAGCCTTAGAGTATCTGTCAGTTGTCGAAAGGTTATTTTCGTAAAAGAACGGACAAGTTTGTAAAAGTGTCATAAAATAATCCTCCCCGGCCTCAAAATTCATGTGAAATTTGGAAGGGGCCACATTGGCAAAAATAACCATTTGGTTGCATTTGTCGAATAGAGAAAGGGAGTTAGCCTTTTGTTTTTGAGTTTATAAATCTTTTGATTAAAATAGGCGGGTTGTTTGATTTTCAAGTTGGTAGGTCATCTTTAAACCTTTGAAACCCAGTTTGTTTTAATATGAAAAGTGAAAAGAAAAATTGTTTGTTATGGTTTATCTCTTATTGGCACGAACTACGCAAGGTCTGATTCATGCGGGGTCATGATACGTAGGCAATCTCCATAAGATTCGACCACAACAAAAAAAAATGAAAAAAAAGAAATGGAAAAAGAAATGAAAAAGAAATGAAAAAAAGAATGAAAAAAGAATGAAAAAGAAAAGCGGAAAAAAAAGAAAAAAAAAAAGAGAAAAACATCGAAAAGAAAAAGAAAAAAGATGTTATCAATAATGAGGACCGACTGAGTCCATTCTAACCTTTTTTTTTTCGCAAATAAAGTTAAGGTGGTTGGTTTGTGGTAAGCCAGACAATGACACCCAGAATCCTTTACTTGCACCTCATGGTGCACACTCTGCGAGGATCAGGCCTGATGACAAAAGCATTTGAATCCTGTTGGAAACTTGTTGACGGAGATATGGAAGCTGGTAATGGTCTCGGCAGTATTGATGCAAAGCTCAGGGGCTAAGATGCCAGTTTTTGATAAAGGGGAGGACGCTCCGTTCCTTGGTTAGCAAGAGAGAAGCTTGTGGTGGCTTATTTTGTTGTCATTTCTGTTGTCCGGATTATTAAGGTTGTAATTTGGATTTTGTCATGTGTCAAACCTTCTTATCTTTCCATTTTGTCATAGCAGTTTGTTTAAATTTTGTTAGGATTTTATTCTGGTTGTTTTGTTTGTTTTATTATTCAAACCATTTCGCCGGTAGTCTAATACAAAGCCGGTCTTTTATTATTTCCAGTCATCCTTTTGTTTAGTCCTTTTACCATTTTCGTTCGATGCCGATTCTAGTGACATGACATGCGCACACAGTTTGGGCCTAATCTTTAAAGTTAATCATAAAACCCTGGAAGGGCGATCAGACCATTTAAAGAAAATAAGGACGGTTTGAGATTATTCAGAGCTCGAGTCATGTGGAACTGGGGCAAGTTAAACACAAAGAAAACCGTTAAAGAAAGATTCGCCTAAATTGGCATGAGGGTCATTCATAATAATGAGAATGAGAGTGTCGCCCAACGGTGCTTTAGAAGTGACAAATGAACAAACAGATGTTGAATATAATTGTCAAGTCCGGCACCATCGGAAGAGCTATAAATCTATGGTTTAATTGTGTTGTTTGCACTTGGCATGTGTTGAAGACTGGAATGACGAAGGCATTTTGTTCTGCTACCCAAACACTTTATCCTTCGTTAGCCCTTTGAGCCTTATTTATTTTCTTTCATACCCCTCGTTCGGAATTAGTAGCAACGAATAAAATACGCAAGGCATGGCCGGTAAGAGAAAAGAAAGAGAAGAAAACAACAAAATGGAAAAAGAAGAATGAAAGAAAGAGAAAGAAAAAGAAAAAAACGAAAAAAAGGAGAAATGAGAAAATAAAAGAGAAAAGAAAAGCAAAGTGATTCAAAAAGAAAAAAGAAAGTCAAATGGAAAAGAGGAATTGGGAACTACGTTTGACCTGATTCCTCAAAGAGGATACGTAGGCGCTTCACGGCTCGGTCATAGTTTTGAAAAATGAAAAAAAAAAACAATTAAGATATCCCCAAGCAAGAAACTGGGGCAGAGGTTGCGGTCGTTGTAAATAAATCTGGTTCCGAAAGTTGTAATTAATAACCCAGAATCGATGCACTTTTGAGCCTTTAATACCCTTTCTTTCTAGCCCTATCCAAAACCCACATTACGGTCCAAAGAAAGACCTTCCGATCAGTCTTCAAAAGATGTCAAGTCAGACTAATGAAGAGTCTTGCCGGCGAGCATAACATTCTGTTCCACAGCAAAAGGGACTCTAATCTCCAGCAGAAAGAGGCATACCGGCGACACTCCAAATCCCCAGCTGGAAAGTGATACAAATGAGAGAGTCTTATCGGTGAAAACCTTCACAGACACCATAAGGCGATGAAAGCTGAGAGAAGAACCCAAAAATGAGAGAGACTTGATAGTGAAAACCCTTCGGGCACTACAAGTCGAATAAGATTGAGAGTCAGAGGGGGAATCACCAATTGAAGATCTTAAAAGATGATTGATGGTAAAGGATAGGCCACATACGCATGTCATGGCCATTAGAGTCGGTGTCTGCATTTGATAGGGTTTTTATTTATAGTTTCTTTTGTAAAAAAGTCATCGTTTCCTTTGTCTTTTATTTTGTTTCTGTTACCTTTCTCCTTTCATAAAAAATTTTCCCCAATAGAGTCTGTCCGGTCAGAACAAGTATGAAATGACTTCAAAATAGGCCATCAGCTTTCCAAAATGAGGTCTGACTAGTACATCCAAGTGGTATAGTCAGCAGGGAACAAACGCGAGGCCAGTGTCAAAAAGATATCCCCAGCAAAAGGGAATTGACAGAAGGATTGACAAGTGTTAGGAGGGATACCGTTGCCTTTATCAAAAGTTATAAACCTCAAGGCCAAGGCCCATGAACGAAGCAAGGAAAGGAGAGCATGATTTGGCGAAATCCATACTAGACTAAAAGGTCGGGGAAAATGCCAGTTTCCAAGCTATGCCACAAAAGAAGAGGGATATCCCCCAGCAGGAAGGGATTATCCCCAGCACATAATATCATCCCCAAAAAGTTGTGCAACGCAAAGCAAGGAAGGAAAAAAGGAAAAGCCATCCCGTTGGGAGTATCACAACCAACCACCATGTTTTAAACTAACAATTTTGTTTGATTTGAAACAGGTAAGGGAAATGGCATTGAGGCAGAAACGCATGCCACGAGGGATATTATCAAACTGGGGCAGAAAATTTTCCTTCCATTTAGAAAATTTTCTGGAAGTCAGGTACCCCCAGCTGATAACATTTTACCCCCAACAGGTAAGTAAATAATTCCTCAACAGTGTTATCCCTAGCAGTTGCGAGGGGTCCAACACAAGGTTGGAAAGTCGTTATCCTCAGCGGTTAGACTTCAAAGGAGGAAGCTAATAATAATAATAATAATAATAAATAAATAATAATAAAAAAAAAGAATAATAATAAAAAGTGGGGAAGGTAGAAAAGGAAAATTCATCCCAATCCCCAGCAAGTATTCGAGGTAAGACATTTTCAAGTCTTAAAGATATTTTGGGTTCATCCGCCCTCAAATAGGATATGTCGGGTTCATCCGCCCTCAAATAGGATATGTTGGGTTCATCCGCCCTCAAATAGGATATGTCGGGTTCATCCGCCCTCAAATAGGATATGTTGGGTTCATCCGCCCTCAAATAGGATATGTCGGGTTCATCCGCCCTCAAATAGGATCTGTCGGGTTCATCCGCCCTCAAATAGGATATGTCGGGTTCATCCGCCCTCAAATAGGATCTGTCGGGTTCATCCGCCCTCAAATAGGATCTGTCGGGTTCATCCGCCCTCAAATAGGATCTGTCGGGTTCATCCGCCCTCAAATAGGATCTGTCGGGTTCATCCGCCCTCAAATAGGATATGTCGGGTTCATCCGCCCTCAAATAGGATCTGTCGGGTTCATCCGCCCTCAAATAGGATATGTCGGGTTCATCCGCCCTCAAATAGGATCTTGTTTTCAAAGTTATTGTTGAAGACAGGCGCCCACCTGAATAACGAGAGGAATACATTTCTGTCTTTTCATTTTTTGTTCTAGGTCACCCACCAGTATAATGCGGGAATACATTTCTGTCTTTTCATTTCTGTTCTAGGTCACCCACCAGTATAATACGGGCATATCATTTTTCATATCTTTACAACCAGGCGCCCACCTGAATAACGAGAGGAATACATTTCTGTCTTTTCATTTTTTGTTCTGGGTCACCCACCAGTATAATGCGGGAATACATTTCTGTCTTTTCATTTCTGTTCTAGGTCACCCACCAGTATAATACGGGCATATCATTTTTCATATCTTTACAACCAGGCGCCCACCTGAATAACGAGAGGAATACATTTCTGTCTTTTCATTTTTTGTTCTGGGTCACCCACCAGTATAATGCGGGAATACATTTCTGTCTTTTCATTTCTGTTCTAGGTCACCCACCAGTATAATACGGGCATATCATTTTTCATATCTTTACAACCAGGCGCCCACCTGAATAACGAGAGGAATACATTTCTGTCTTTTCATTTTTTGTTCTGGGTCACCCACCAGTATAATGCGGGAATACATTTCTGTCTTTTCATTTCTGTTCTAGGTCACCCACCAGCATAATACGGGCATATCATTTTTCATATCTTTACAACCAGGCGCCCACCTGTATAACGAGAGGAATACTTTCAGTCTTTAAAATTCTCACCAGGCGCCCACCTGTATAATGAGTGGAATATTTTCAGTCTTTAAATTTCAAACCAGGCGCCCACCTGAATAACGAGAGGAATACTTTTATGTTTTAGTTTGGACAGGCGCCCACCTGAATAACAGAGGCATACATTCAGTCTTTTATTTCAAGTGTTGAAATTGGGAGCCCGCCCAGATAATAGAGGCATACATTCAGTATTTTTATTTTTAAGTTTTATCAGTAGGAGACGCACTTCCTAAGATAAGTTTCACCAGTAGGAGACGCACTTCCTAAGTTCAGTTTCACCAATAGGAGACGCACTTCCTAAAAATATTTCACCAGTAGGAGACGCACTTCCTAAGCAAGTTTCACCAGTAGGAGACGCACTTCCTAAGCAAGTTTTATCAGTAGGAGACGCACTTCCTAAGATAAGTTTCACCAGTAGGAGACGCACTTCCTAAGCAAGTTTCACCAGTAGGAGACGCACTTCCTAAATCCATTGTACCAGTAGGAGACGCACTTCCTAAAAAGTTTCACCAGTAGGAGACGCACTTCCTAAGTTTATTTCACCCAATAGGAGACGCACTTCCTAAGCAAGTTTCATCAATAGGAGACGCACTTCCTAAGTCAGTTTCACCATAGGAGACGCACTTCCTAAAGCAAGTTTCACCAATAGGAGACGCACTTCCTAAGCAAGTTTCATCAATAGGAGACGCACTTCCTAAGCAAGTTTTATCAGTAGGAGACGCACTTCCTAAGATAAGTTTCACCAGTAGGAGACGCACTTCCTAAGCAAGTTTCACCAGTAGGAGACGCACTTCCTAAGCAAGTTTCACCAGTAGGAGACGCACTTCCTAAGCAAGTTTTATCAGTAGGAGACGCACTTCCTAAGATAAGTTTCACCAGTAGGAGACGCACTTCCTAAGCAAGTTTTATCAGTAGGAGACGCACTTCCTAAGATAAGTTTCACCAGTAGGAGACGCACTTCCTAAGCAAGTTTCACCAGTAGGAGACGCACTTCCTAAGCAAGTTTTATCAGTAGGAGACGCACTTCCTAAGATAAGTTTCACCAGTAGGAGACGCACTTCCTAAGCAAGTTTCACCAGTAGGAGACGCACTTCCTAAGCAAGTTTCACCAGTAGGAGACGCACTTCCTAAGCAAGTTTTATCAGTAGGAGACGCACTTCCTAAGATAAGTTTCACCAGTAGGAGACGCACTTCCTAAGCAAGTTTCACCAGTAGGAGACGCACTTCCTAAGCAAGTTTTATCAGTAGGAGACGCACTTCCTAAGATAAGTTTCACCAGTAGGAGACGCACTTCCTAAGCAAGTTTCACCAGTAGGAGACGCACTTCCTAAGCAAGTTTTATCAGTAGGAGACGCACTTCCTAAGATAAGTTTCACCAGTAGGAGACGCACTTCCTAAGCAAGTTTCACCAATAGGAGACGCACTTCCTAAGTTTATTTCACCAATAGGAGACACACTTCCTAAGTTTCAGTTTCACCAATAGGAGACGCACTTCCTAAGTTTCAGTTTCACCAATAGGAGACGCACTTCCTAAGATAAGTTTCACCAATAGGAGACGCACTTCCTAAGTCAGTTTCACCAATAGGAGACGCACTTCCTAAGCAAGTTTCACCAATAGGAGACGCACTTCCTAAGCAAGTTTCACCAATAGGAGACGCACTTCCTAAGTTTATTTCACCAATAGGAGACGCACTTCCTAGGTTCAGTTTCACCAATAGGAGACGCACTTCCTAAGCAAGTTTTCCCAATAGGAGACGCACTTCCTAAGCAGGCTTCACCAGTAGGAGACGCACTTCCTAATTCGATTCATTTTAAGTTCGACCATAGGAGACACCATTCCTAGTCCAGTTTTTTGAAGTTTACCCGTAGGAGACGCACTTCCTAATCGAGATTTTATTCATAGGAGACGCACTTCCTAGTTCTAGTCACTGAAGTTTTCACCCTTAGGAGACGCACTTCCTAGTTTAGCTCATTCCGATTCAACCATAGAAGACACACTTTCTAGTTTGAGTCATTGAGGTTTTTATTTTAGCAGACACATTTGCTAGCAAGAGTTTTGGCTTTACTCATAGGAGATGCACATCCTAGCCTAGTCTTTAGTTTACTCTCCATTATTGCATCAGTAGTGTAAGTAAGTTACGATTTTGCTAACGACTCACAAACCTTCCCAGTACAAACTGGGTTAGGAAATTTTGTTTGTTTTGATTGTCAGGGACCCGCCTGTAGAACGGAGGTTGTTGCGTGTCAAAGATAGAAGAAGTCAGAAATCCGCCTGTAGAACGGGGAAACATTTTTCAAGATCAAGCAGTGACCCACCGGAAAGCAGAAGGTTACAACAAAAATCCCCAGCACTCAATCCAAGATAGAAGCAACAAGAAGCTCGCCCCAAGAATGCAAGTCAACAGTCTGGGATGATCAACAAAAGCTAGTCACAAAAAACAAAAACAAAAAAAAAAGAGAAGAAAAAGAAGAAAAACAAAAAGGGAGAAAAATACGAAAGTGGAGAACAAATGTGGTCTGTTCAAGAACTAGCGCCTACAACTAGCAAGTATCAAGATTCAAATCCAAAGTCTGTATGAAGCACCATTCAAGACTCAAGACCAAGTTTCAGAAGACTTAAGAGATAGGAAACCTTGTAACTAGTAGTTGATAGGCTTAGTTAGTCTTTTTCAGTTTTTCATTTTTGTTGTAATGACAGGACTGCGGACCTGAACCTCGATGGAACGGCACCTCGATCGGCTCTCCACCTCGGTACAACTTCACTATCTCTCTCATCCCGAACTACACGTGGCCTGATTCCTGTATAACCAAGGATATGTAGGCAGCTCAGATACCAGGGCTCGGTCACAATCCCTCCCTTTCCTTAAGTGTAGTCCGTCCAAGTAATGGTCGGGTCAAAAACACGTCTAGTCGTTCTTTGTCGGAAAACTCTTCGTGTTTCCAGTCAAAGAGGGGCAGCTGTAAGCACGTGATTTTTGACCCTCCCCGGGAATTTTTACGTTCTTAAGCTTAAATATCTAATTTAGGACTAGTATAGCTATTTTAACTATTTTTACTTTATTTTGTTGCAAAAAGAAAAATTTCAAAAAATATATATATATATTTTAGTTTATGTATCTCTCATAAATTTGAAAAATACAAAAAATTGCACTTTATTTTTGTACTTTATATAATTTCGAAAATTATAATAAATAAATAAAATATAGTTCTATTAAAGTTTTATAGGCATTTTTAACTTTGAAAAATACAAAAATATTACCTCGTATTTTATCTTAATATTTAAAAAACGAAAATTACAAAAATGGTTTTATTAATATTTTGTAGCTATTTTAAATCTTGAAAAATATTTAAAAAGATATAGTTTTGTTTAAATACTAGTCTTATTTTTGGTAGTTATTTTGCTTACATAGGACTAGTTAAGCAACGTGTTTCTATTTCTCGGGTCCGGGCAAAAGAATAATATTCGGGTTCAAACTACCCGATTTTAGGCCTAATTTTCGGACCTAGCCCGTAATAAACCGTGTCCAGGACACGTGGGGAACCCCACCACGCGTGGGGGACATATGCCTCGAACCCCACCACGCGTGGGGCTCATTTTTATGGGCATTGAAACACGGACAAACGAAAAAGGACCGGGGGGAATTTTTAAAAGGGGACTTTTTGAAAATTTGGCGAGGGGTACTGTACAGCTTCTTCTCAAAAGAGAAGAAGCAAGAACCCTACAAAAGAGGACTGTTCCTCCATCTTCTGGAGGAAAAAAAAAGAAAACCAGGAAAAAACCCTCCATTTTCCGGAACCTCCCCGTCACCTTCCCCGGTACCCCCACAACGCCATAACCACCATCCAAACGACCACTCCTCCAATCCGTCGTCCACGACCACTCCTCCACTGCTGCCGCTTCTACTCCCTTCGTCCAAACAACCCACCAGCTTCGTCGCATTCCCCTCCGTCGACCAAGCACCACCACCAAACGACCACTCAGTCCCGTCACCTCCACCCATAACCACCATAACCAGTCCGTCACCTTCTCCATCACCCCCCCAGCGAAACCACCTCCTCCCTCGTCGTCTCGCAACCAGTCCGTCGACCACTGCCCGACGACCAAGCCACCAGCAAAAACCCACCTCCATTAACGCCGGCACCCTCACGTCCAAAACCTTCAACCAACCCACCTGCTCGTCGACAGTTGTGGGGTCCAAACTCTCCGTCGAGGTCGTCTTTGGTTCGTCGAGGTTCGGTACGTCGAGGCGCTGTCCGAGGTTCCGTCGTTGTTCTTCGTTCAGAAAGGTCCGGCTTAAGTTCCGTCGGAATCGTGTTTGTCGCTCTGAGTTGGTCGAGGTGCTAAGGTTAGTAAACCTCGATGTATTAGATAAATAAACTTACGTTGAATGTTTGAGATGCAATATAAAAATTGGTATGGAAATTTTCTGCCTATGTTTCATTGTCTGCATTTTGGTTCATTCTCATGTTATGTTATTCTTATTTATTTGATGACGTTTAATTAAGTTTGACTAGTTGTTCTATGACACAAGTTTGACGTTAATTTGTTCGTCCTTTACTTCGCTTAGTTCATTCAAAAAAAAATTATTATTAGTACATGTTATTACTAATCCCGAAATACTCATTCGCTAAAACTCTTTTATTAAACCTCTAACAAGTTATGAGATTTTAGTTGTAAAGAAGCTGTAAGGTTTAGTATGGTTAAAAGCGTAAAAATGGCATCCCTTTAAAAATAAAAAAAAAATAAAAAATAAATAAATAAATAATAATAATAATATAAAAAAAAATGAGACGAGCCTCGCCAAATAAAAGGGACAAATTGCGGGGCCCTCACAAAGTATATGTATTAAATACTTAGATTCCGGGATGGGTCGTTTAGCAAATTTCACGGCCCTACCCCAAAATAATAATGCGCTAGTTGTTTTAGGCGCGCCTTTAATAATGTTATCTCCCTAAGCTCGGGTGCACATTTATGTGACCCAAATCCAAATCTCAACGGAGTCGAAATATGTCTCTAGTCACGGGCGCATTGATTGTGGCGTGGCCCGAGATGCATTTCCATGACGTTGCAAATTCTTTAAAAAATAAGAATGAGATGAGCCTCGCCGAATAAAAATACAAATTGCGGGGCCCTCAGTAAATACTTGTTTAAAATTACTTAGAATTCAGGAGGGTCGTTTAGCGAATTTCGCGGCCTCCGCAAAATAATAACGCGATAGTCTCTTTAGGCGCGTGTTTAATAATTTACTTTCTTAAGCTCGGGTGTGCATTTCATGCAACCCAAATCCAAATCCTAAAACATCAAATAAAATATGTTTCGGATTGTGGGTGCATTTCATGTGACACAGTCCAAAGATATATTTTAAGCGATGTTCACATTCTTTTGAAATAACAATAATAAAGCGGCAAAAAGTTAAAATTGGCACATTGGTTCATAATTGTATTTAAAATCAGATAAATCAGCCAAATATAACAGTTGAGCGACCGTGCTAGAACCACGGAACTCGGGAATGCCTAACACCTTCTCCCGGGTTAACAAAATTCCTTATCCGGATTTCTGGTACGCAGACTGTAATATAGAGTCATTATTTTCCTCGATTCGGGATTAAAATTGGTGACTTGGGACACCCTAAATCTCCCAAGTGGCGACTCTGAAATAAATAAACCAATCCCGTTTCGATTGTCCTTTAATTGAAAAAAACTCCCCTGCGCCCCCCGGGTGCGTAAAAAGGAGGTGCGACAGAAACCATATGAGTTATTTTTTGGAAAGAAGCCTTCTGTTTCTCATCTAAAACACTGGGGTGTTTATGCTTTGAAAGTGCCCTACCTAATTAGCCTGATAAGTTTTCAAGTAGAGTTGCAAAGCAGCATTTATGAGGTATTCTAGTGTTATAAAAGGGTATATTCTATATGATTTAGACAGACACATGTTCTTTATCAATAGAGATGTAGTTTTCAAGGAGTCTATATTTGCCTTTCAATTTCATAGTGATGCCTTAAGGAAGCCACTCTAGCCCTATATTCACAACACTACTAATACTGATTTTGGAATTGAAATTACAAATGCAGAAGATACTACTTCTACATCTGAGCAGCTGTATGTCTTAGATAGCAATGCAGGTGATACTATTTATGCTCCTGAGCAGATGAATGCCTCAGATAGCACTGCATCCTCGCATGATGCTGAAGATCCACCTTATGTTAATACATAAAGCTCTCCTCCTAAAATCAGTGATCTTGAGGTTGTCACGGACTTCCCTTCTCCTCCTGCTACATGCACAACTCCTAGCCTCTTAAGAAGATCAAAGAGGGAATCTAGAACCTGTTTGGCTGACAAATTATGTCACCACAAAGAAATCAGTTAACCATGTGATATATCCAATCCAAAATTGTGTCTCCTATCAGGCCTATTTAGGTATTATTTTCTTCAGTTATGGAGCCCCAAAACTTCCAGAAAGCTTCTAAGGATGTGAGATGGGTTGAAGTTATGCAAGCTAAGATTCAAGCCTTGTAGGACAACAAGACTTGGGAACTAGTTCCTTTACTACAAGGGAAGACAACAATATGTTGCAAATGGGTGTACAAAGTTAAACTCAAGGCTAATGGATAGTGGAGAGATTCAAAGCTAGGTTAGTAACTAAAGGCTATAATCAAAGAGAGGGTCTTGATTACAATTAGACTTTCTCTCATGTAGTTAAGATCACTACTGTGAGAACTGTTCTTTCCTTAGTAGCAATGCACAACTGGCCAGTCTATCAACTAGATATATATAATGTATTTCTGTAGGGTGACTTATATGATGAAGTTTATATGCAATTGCCACAGGATTTTACAAGCCAGGGGAGTCTGGGATAATATCTAGACTTGTAAAATCTCTTTATGGTCTGAAACATGCAAGTAGACAATGGAACCTAAAGCTAACAAAAGCCCTAGTGCAGTTTGAGTTCAAACAAAGCAACTTAGATCACTCATTGTTCATAAAACGAAATGGAACAGATATGTTGCAGGAAACAACCTACAGTTGATTGAAACCACAAAAGTTTCCCTACAACAAGCTTTCAAGATCAAAGACTTAGGTGAATTAAAATTCTTCCTTGCAATGGAATACAGGAGGTCCAATAAGGGTATTTTGATCAACCAAAGAAAGTATGCACTGGAAATAATATCAAATTTGGCGTTAGGAGGAGCAAAACCAGCATGGACTCCATTAGAGGAAAATGTAAAGCTGACAATTCCAGAACTTGACAAATTAGTTGGCACAACAGAAGATCAATTTTTGGAAGATGCAGGTCAATATTAGAAACTCATTGGAAAACTATTGTATTTGACCATGTCCAGGCCAGATATTGCATTCTCAGTATAGACTCTTAGCTAATTTATGTAACATCCAAAAAGGTCTCATTGGGATGCAGCTATAAGAGTGGTGAAGTGCATTAAAAGGGAGCCAGGACTAGGGATCTTATTGAGCAGTCAAAGTTCAAATGAGCTTAATGTTTTATGTGATGCTGATTGGGCTTCATGTCCTAACACTTGGAAGTCAGTGTCAGGGTATTTAATTAAGTATGAAAAATCCCCAGTTTCATGGAAATCCAAGAAGCAAAGCACCGTCTCTAAAAGCTCAATTGAAGTTGAGTATAGAAGTATGGCCAGTGTAGTCTCAGAACTTGTTTGGCTAGCAGCATTGCTGAAGGAGTTGGGAACAAAAGTAAAGCTACCAGTATATGTGTATAGTGACAACAAAGCTGCAATACAAATATCAACAAATCCAGTATTTCATGAAAGAATAAAGCACATAGAAATTGACTTTCATTTTATTAGACAGAAGATTCAAGAAGGCCTGGTGAAGACTCAGTACATTTGTTCAAAAGATCATCTAGCAGACGTTCTAACTAAAGGCTTGGGAAGACCACAACATTAGTATCAAGTTGGCAAGCTGGGTGTGCTCAATGTCTTTGCACCCTCCAGCTTGAGGGGGAGTGATGAAATAGGGATTACATGATGTATTAGTGTACAGTAGTGAAAGCTCATTATTCGGTTAGTTAGTTGTGAATGAATATACACGTAGGGTATTAGTTAGGTAGTTAGTGGAAGTTGAGATGTCTATATATGTATAGTTATTTCATTGTAACAGTACACATTTTCATTTTCCTCTCAATACAATACTCTGCTTCTTCTCCTCTCTCCTATGTTTAGCTGTGGCAGAATCAAATTAGGGCTTTCATTGTCAATTTATCAGAGTTTCATCAGTGTGGCCGTAACTAGTCCTTATGGACTTTTATAAGCCAATTCTAAGTTGGATACTAATTTATAAACTTTTTATTAATATTTTCATACTGAAAGTATAATCCCATTTCAAATGGGTTTAACAGCCTATTTGGCGAAACTTCTCCAATCCTAAAAGCACTTTTTTCAAAAAAAAAAAGTATTTATTTTTCAAAGTTGAAGTGTTTGGCCAAGCTTTTGGAAGAAAAAAGTTGCTTTTGAGAAGAAGTAGAAGCATTTTTGGAGAAGCAGAAAAAAATAACTTCTCTCCAAAAGCTCTTCTTTGAAAATCACTTTTGAGAAAAATACACTTAGAAGCAGTTTTTAAAAGTTTGGCCAAACATCAATTGCTGCTCAAAAGTATTTTTCAAATTATTTAGCCAAACACAAACTGCTTCTCACCAAAGGTACTTTTGAGAAAAAACACTTTTGAAAAAAAAAACTTCTCTAAATAAGCTAATTTTTTGCAGCTTAACCAAACAGACTATGTCGAATATCCCTAAGGATTCACGTCACTCCAATTCAACATTGGATTTAACTTATACGTCCTGTATGGACCGTATAATTCCAATTCCAATTCCAAATTGGTAAGAATAAATTAATATTATATACATAACCTTTATATAAATCAATATTAATTTATTTTATATATATATATTACATATATGTTTCAACTAAAAGATGTAATTTAATTTTCTATTCCAAATAGTAAACTTCAATTTGTTCACAATATTAATTATATCTTCGGTGCTAGCAAAGAATATAATAATATTTAATTTGGACTAATGACTTTATTTATTTGACTAATTAAAATTTTAATTCAATTGTCAAATAATGAGTTAATTAATCATTTAGCAAAGATCACAACACCTAGTGGGCGACCCCAATACTAAACCGATAGCAAATTGATCACATCAATAGACTAATCAAGGGTGACGTCTAGCAACACTCCTTAATCGGCTGGATGGAATAAAATATACAATTTATTCTCTAGAAGAATAATGTAGTAATTCCTTCTGTCCTTATATCTCTAGATCATCCTAGGATATGGTTTAACTATCAAATCCTAACAGGCAACCAACTATGCGTACATGTCAAATATAATCGACCATTGAGTGACCTAAGAAACTCTCTTCTTTCATTCAATTGCTCTAGCTAAGGTCCTAATTTGATCGTGTATAATGAGTCAATTACTCAAATGGTCACTCAACAATCCCAAATTATCTCCTAAAGTCACTTTTCTTTCATTTGTAACAACAAAGTTACTGAACTATGCCTGTTGCATTCACAAGGTCACTTAACTAGATTTTCCAAATTTTGGATTGCCAAATACCTATTTTACCCTCTAAATTATAAATATTTATCTTCTTTTTATTTTTTTAAAACTTTTTAGTATTAACAACAAAAATTCAAAAAATTATTTATACAATTCAGAATGAAAGAAAATAAAGGTTGTAAAATATATATTCCATGCACGTAATATAAAAAGAGTTATTTAAATAAAGGTATTTTTATAATATACATTATATATTCTTGAAAAGTATGCTCAATTATATCATTATATTTCTACCAACTTTCCGATGACACAAAGTAATGTCACCAGAAAGCAGGGGAACTATCTGTATAGGGTAAAATATGCTATGTTAAGCCGTGGATGGAATATATATAATATAATTGAGCATAATTTTCAAGAATATATAATGTATATTATAAAAATACCTTTATTTAAATAATTATTTTATATTACATGCATGGAATATATATATTTTATAACCTTTATTTTCTTTCATTCTGAATTGTGTAAATAATTTTTTGAATTTTTGTTGTTAATACTAAAATAATTATTGTTAACAAATTATTCTAATTTTTTTTTGCTATGCTCATTTTCCAGCATTATATATGCTTAAATATTTTTTATTTTTTTAATTTATAAATAATATTTATTTATTTTATAGGTAAGTCCATAATATAAATAATAAAGAAAAAAATTATAATATTAAAAAGTTTAAACAAAATAATAAGAAGATAAATGTTTATAATTTAGAGGGTAAAATAGGTATTTGGCAATCCAAAATTTGGAAAATCTAGTTGAGTGACCTTATGAATGCAATAGGCATAGTTTAATGACTTTGTTGTTACAAACGAAAGTAAAGTGACTTTACGAGATAATTTGAGATATTTGAGTGACCATTTGAGTAATGGACTCGGTTTATAATTCATGACAACATGAAGCTTAAACTCATTACCAAGATTTGACATACTCCATCTTGATCAATTACTAATTTTACAAGTATTTAATCATACCCATTATCCTTTCAACTATCGCCTTAGGACCATAGGTGTGTAATATCAAAGCACAATTAATAAGTTGTCAATTACTATTACGATCTTAGGTCAAAGGAAACTCTTACATCACATTCTTCAATAGAATATCCTATTGACAATTTATGGTAATTCTAACCATTAGGAACTCCAATGAATCTATTCAATGATCATATCTCTATATGCATCATCTATCTATGTGATTTAGTTAATGAGATCAACTAATCTTTATCCCATAAAGACTACCACATAAATATTAATCTAACCAGATTACTAATGTCTAAATTAATAATCATACGAAGATTACATTGTAAGAGACTTTACTCTCATTATCATGATCTCCATCACGATGACAAGTCTCAAAATTTAATCAAGGACCTTATTAAATTAATCAAATAATTAATAATAATTATGATAAAAGAATATCAAATGCCATATATTTTATATTAAATAATATTTACGAAAATATATTCAAAATAATCAAACATGAGATTGGATATAGGGCATATCCACTATATCGCTAACAATTTATACGTAATAAGTCAACAATTCCTTCATCATAATTACTGCAGAATTCATCCATTATGATATTTCCACAAATAGGAAAGTACCCCGTAGTACTACTAGTACTAGTATTTATGAACCAAACAACCCCTAATCGATTCTACGCAACGATACGGCGTACGGTTTTCCTTTTCTTTCCCTCCTTTTTCTCATCTTTATCTAATAAGTCCACATGTTTCTTTTCCCCTGTCCTACAGCGACGGCCAAAGACAAAATATCCAACTAACTCAGTAACTTCTCCGAGTTAAAACCCAATAGCAGTCAGTTCACTTGGACAGCACCAAGAACCAAAAATTCGAGCTAATTTCGGATTCCTCTCTAATATATACGTGTCTTCTCATTTGATCAGAGGTACAAGGATTTGCCCCAACTTTCAAGGTCTGTTAATCAACGGTCTTTAATTCAATGTTTTTGGTATAAATTGTTTGGTTTTGCATGCAGTTCCAAATTATTTGGGTTTTGATTGAATATGTGATTGAGCCTTCTGTTATCTCAAAGTTGTACTTTCTGGTTGATCTTTGAAATTAGTAGTTCGCTTTATCAATTAACACCAACAATTAAATTGTACGGATTCTTTCATGTTGCCTACTTGAAGTCGATAATCTTGAAATTCGTCGGTAGGTTGACTAAAATTTATATAGCGCTCACTGGATCATATTACCACGAGTAGTTTCTTTTTACAGTCTTTCATTCATATTCCTCTTTTTTTTCTTTTTTTTTTTTCACTTTCTTACTACTCCATTAGTTACTATACTATATAATTTTGGAGGCATTCTTCCTCCTACCCTTTAGATATTCAATTTCAGTTTCCTTTAGTTTTCAGGACCTCCTTTGCCGTTTAAATCATTTGATTGTGCTCTTAAGTAAGGTAGCTAGCTTAAATCATTTGATTGTGCTCTTAAGTAAGGTAGCTAGCTTAAACTCTTATTCGAAATCTATTCAGAGAAATTATTGTTTCTCATTCGGAGTTTTTTCTCACTTTCACTTCTTAGGGTTAATTTGACCTGTTTTGAGTGCTAAAATCAGTCGCCTATTAATTGACATTTGAAAGTGAACTTTAGATATTTATAAACTATACAAAAATTACTCTAAACTGCGATTCTTTTCATATCAAAATGACATTAGAATATTAATTATCCATTAATTTCGCGTCAACCGCAAATTATTGAGGTTGGCTCAGGGGCAGATTAGGGGGGCGCAAGGGTGTTCACCCGAACACCCTTCGCCGAAAAATTACACCGTATATATAAGGCAAAATCTGTTTTTTATCTCTATATATTAAGTTTTGAACACCCTTAACACAATCCAAAAGTGTAGTTTAATGGTCAAGGGGGTTCAAAATCTACATAAGGTCATGGTTCAATTCTCACTAGCTACAAAAATATTTTTTTGAACCCCCTCCGTGGAGATCCTGCCTCCGCCACTGGGTTGGCTTGTATCCATTTTCAAAGATTCATCATAGTTAAATCATTTTTACGCCTTCAGCCTACTACAACTTTTCTTTTAACTAGTGTTGAGACCTGCTACACTTAGCGACCTAGTGGAGTTAGACAAACACTATTTTTTTGAAATTTTTAAGTCAAGGATCATTTTGGTTTACTATGGGGATGCAAAATGTAACGACCATCTTGGGATAGAGTGAGTGGCCAATTAGTGGTTTGATATGCACTGCTGGAGTATCTCCAATTTTCTGAACTGCAAGCTGCATAGTGAGATGTAAACTCGCTGTTGTTGCTATTTGTTGTAACATGCATTACGTCAACCACTTTGTTCATGATTAGATATACTAGCATGTATTCTTCCTACACACGCATGTGCACATATATGGTTTTTCTCTTTTGCTTTGATTATCAAGAGCTGCTTTGAGACCTCATTTTCTCATGATCAGTATCCTTTCAAGAAATTTACGTGATATCTGCAGAGATTAAATTTTTGTTTAAAGCATGCCAAACAAATACAGAATTTGCAACTTTTTCTTTGCAAATGAAATTCTCTTGCAGATGATGTCGTATACCCCCCCCTCCCCCCCCCTTCCCAACGATGTCGTTCTGGGGGCCATAGACTACTGTAATGTTTGGATTGCTGTTTTAATTTAAATTCCTTATTTGCATCTTTATTTGCAGCATTTTCGAGCTATTTAATGGCCCAGGATATTCTTTCAAATGCCGATTCACCTCGAAGAAGGTCTGGCCTATTAAGAGATCAAGTTCAATTGGTGAAAAGAAGCAACTCTGCTCGTTATGAGATAGTCCCAATTCAAGATCAACTATCATTTGAGAAGGGTTTCTTTATAGTTATCCGTGCATGCCAGTTGTTGGTTCAGAAGAATGAAGGAATTGAACTGGTGGGAGTCGCTGGTCCTTCAGGGGCCGGAAAGACCGTGTTCACAGAAAAGATCCTGAATGTTATGCCTAGTATTGCTATCATAAACATGGACAACTACAATGATCCCAGCCGTATCATTGATGGAAACTTCGATGGTAGTCTTGCTTTCGGTCTTTCTGATAGGTTATTACATGAGATAATTTGTTGTCTATGATTTATTCTTCTAGTGACCTTATGTAGCATTTGTTTGATTATTTGCATCATCTTCAAATAGCAACCTGCAGATTTCTCTTACTGTGGGATATGTTGATATCACTCCATATGGGGAAGGAGATTGCAAACACTAGGATTTGAATGATATATGTGGAAAGAATTCATAGAGAAGCATGCACAAACACTCTGTTTCACAGAATATTGAATTGGGGATATATATCTAATACACTTATTACGTGTTTCTGCTGTACCTCTCCTTTGCTGAAGAGAGAAAATTTTGAGAGATGATTCTGATGGTAATTCTCTTTTTGTTAACTTGGTTGCCTTGAAAGTAATTAAAGTACTAATATAGGAGAGTATGTTACCATCCAAGTCATCCATCTGGATACATCATCCTGAGCATAGATGTCCTTACAGAACAACTAATAAATAGTAATCACAAAGTACAACGGTCATGAAGTGTGGATTCTTCTAAGAAGATGATTATTGCACGGGCATTGTCTTTATCCATCTTCCACAATCTTCATCGAAGTACGTATAGCAGCATGTTAAAAATCAAATAAGCTTTGAGGAAATATTCTAATATATGTTATAAGGGAAACATTCTGCATCTATTTATAATAATTTTTTTCCTTTACTCTGATAAAGTATTTCCAACTTTTATCATCTACAATAGATAAGACATGGTAACTTTATATTGGCTTAGTGATTATATAATAAAATCATGTCCTTGAGGAGAACAATTTGAGCTGAATATCTTGTTTTATGAAATTTACTAGTAAAATAACGCTCACCCAGTAATCAGTCCGAGTGAATTATTTAGTCTATACTACCAACTAGAAAAGCCAAAAATCTTGAGATCAGTTGATTATACTGTTAGGGAGTCCACATGGAGAACATAGAAGCTGTTTGCATTTCGGGTTAAGGAATTCAGCATTTGTTTTCCATGACCCATAGTTTGCCCAAGGCTTTGGTCTAGAGGTTTGAGTGCAACACGTGATGTTTGGGTGTTAGGCGCACATCACGGGTTTAAAATCCTTCCACAGATGAAAGCCTAGTATTTAAGTGGAGAAGGATAGTGGGGCGGGCCCATTCTCCACCGAGTTTTGAATCGTGCACTACTGACCCCTTGGAGATTTCTAAGTTATCAAAAAAAGAAAAAAAAGGAAAAAAAAGCTCCAGAACTAGTAGTCTTAACACTTCTCTAAATTCATCCCTGATCTATATATATATATATATATATATATATATATATATATATATACACACACACACACACATATACATATATGCATATGCACATGAAAGATGAAGACATCATTTGAACAGATACTTTGTACAGTTCAGTAAAGCACACTGCAAGACAAAGTATATATCTATGCTGAAGAATGTAGCTTAAACCCTTTATACCTTGCTGCTACTGCTTCATCTAAAAGTTAAAGTTGGCAAAGAAGGGAGCCACCTATTTATTTATTTTAGGCCTGCAACAGTATGGCTGATTGATACCTCCTGACTTCATGGCATTCTTGATTTATGAATCTTCTAAAAGTCAAATCATAATAAGAATATTCAGGCTGCATTTGCAGCTGGTTAATGTGCTGATGAATGATTAGAGTAAAATACCAACAAGGAATACTATTTTCATAGCTGGAGCATGACCACTGTTGATATAAGGAAAAATATTGAAAATGCAAAAGTATCTAGTCTTCTTGAATTAATGAATAAATATTGGCTGCTAGCCAGTTTCTTAATTTGCAGATCTTATTGCTCCTTTCTTTCACGGATGATTGATGTGTACAGCTGTCACCTCTCCTTAATTTAGTTTTTCAATTTGTTCTTTTTTATGTGAAGACTGTTCATGAGTCTAAATCTCTCTGGATTCTATGGTGCTGAGTTTGGGAATCAATCATAATCATCAAATAAATGTTGCTAGAAGTTTTGGAATTTGTCTCATAAGTGAAATTCTGTCACAGTATGCAACTCCTAATGCTTTTTGCACATCTTATCAGGAAGGATATAACAGACGAGTTTTTTGGTTTAACTTTTTTCAGCTAGAAAGTTAAGAGCTAGAGTTTTATAATCCTTGATTATAAACAACTCTTGAAAAATCTTGATATATAGCTGTGTATATCAGGCTCACAAGGCCTTGAGCATAAGGTGTTCCTGTAAAATGCCACAAAGGATCGTTGAAGAAAACAATGCACTTATTTTTTAATCGAAAAAAAATCGATTGAGTGTTCTTGCATTTTGAGATGTTACTTCCAGCATGTGGTCTTGCGGAAATGGTTAGGCCATATTTTACTGTTTTGGATCATTTCAGCACTCAGCATAGTCGGTTTTATTTTGCTTTAGTTTTTAATGTTCTTTTGCCACCTTATTACCAAGGAGAGTAGAAGCTATGCTGTGACAAATGATTGAATTTAAGTGAAGATTTTCAATGACTTTTATCTCCTGGTATTGTTGAAACAGATCCACGCTTGACAGACTATGAGACGTTGCTTGAGAATATACATGGGCTGAAAGCGGGGAAGCCTGTTCAAGTTCCTATATACGATTTTAAATCGAGCTCTCGCGTGGGTTATAGGTCGGTTGTCATTCTTCTCTTCACTATTTCTGCTAGCCCGTTGTTTACTTTTCCTGACAACACACTGCTTTTTCTATGGATCCTTCTCTTTCTTCACGTTCTTTTTCCTCTTTAGATTGTTCCTTGGTGCTAGGATTTTTCTTCTTTTTCTTTTGTATATGTTGGAGTTCAAGGAGAGGGATTGAAGAAAAGTACTTGTCGTGCAGGGGAAGGAGGTTTCTGCGGTGGGGTTTACCAAAAAAATTTTGTACTGCTCATTAACCACTTTTATATTTGAAAGACATTAAAACGTCTATTTTATTTCTACTGTTTGTATGTAACATTTGATTGAAGCCCATGAATGACATTGCACATCATTCTTAATCTAGACCTTCATAATATCCATTAACTTTTTGACCGAAATTCTGCTCATCATTTATTATTGGATTTACTTGGTGAAGAAGACAGGGAGTTGTGATTTGTGTGTGTATCAGCCATCCCAGTCCCCCCGCACCCCGCGTGGTTTTTAGTTACATTCATGACCTGATATATACACTATCGAATGAGTTTGTGTATACACAAAGATCTTAATAGAAGATCAACAAGAGGAATATAAAGAGCTAATAGTATATGTTCAGAGAGAAAAGAGGAAACAAGAAGAGAATGGTGTAAAGAGGGGAGAGATTCAGAGAGACCTATCGAAACACAATTAAGAGCTTTATCTAGCTGACATTACTGGAAGAACATCTGAAATTTATAATCAAGAACCAGTTCCATACAAAATGTTTCATTTTCTTACTTGGCAATGTAAAACACACGTTTTCTACTTCTTTCTGATCCCATTACTTTTTCTGACCTTTGATTTGACAGAACACTCGAAGCTCCAAGCTCTCGAATTGTTATAATTGAAGGGATATATGCTTTGAGTGAAAAGTTGAGGCCATTACTAGATCTCCGTGTGTCTGTCACGGGTGGAGTGCACTTTGACTTAGTGAAACGGGTTCTCAGGGACATTCAACGTGCTGGACAAGAGCCGGAAGAGATAATCCAACAAATCTCGGAAACGGTTCCGTTTCTGTTATTATAATAATATATTGCAAGACATATCTGTTTCAAATTTCTTTATACATTTAGCTTGGCAACCAAGTACAATGAACCTTATGTCATTCTTCCAACAGGTCTATCCTATGTACAAAGCCTTTATTGAGCCTGATCTACAGACAGCTCATATCAAAATTATCAACAAGTTTAACCCGTTCGCTGGATTTCAGAACCCAACATATGTTTTAAAGGTCTAACATTTTGACCTTTCTCTTTACGTTCCATTTAAATTGTGACTAAAAGGTTACTTGTGAACTGCAAGCACAACTTTTGAGACTGATGCATTTTAAATATATTACAGTCAACAAAAACTGTGACCGTAGACCAGATCAAGGCTGTGTTTCCAAATGAGCACAAGGAAATTACAGAGGAAACTTATGATATTTATCTCCTACCTCCTGGTGAAGATCCTGAAGCTTGCCAATCATATCTTAGGATGAGGAACAAGGATGGAAAGTACACTCTTATGTTTGAGGTGTGACCGATAAATTCCTTGTTTATATGCTGAGCATATCATTTATTAATTGTTGGACTACTTGTCACCTTTTTTGTCTTGTCATTTTCAGATGGTAAATTTGCTTGATATTGGTTAAGCTACTTGGATCCTTCATATGATCTATTTGATTGCGATTGCATATATTCCATTAGTGAAGTAGCAAGAATGCTGTCAGCATGTACTGCCGGTCATTCTGTGTATGCTGAATGAACTACCTTTTAAATTCTAGGTTTTAATGGTTATAGAGCTCGCTGGGGAAATCTGGCCTTAGTTGTCCCATATCATACAGACAGAAGAAATATAGCAATCAATCTAATACAGATTAAGGCTTTTTAAGTAGAATCCTACTGTTCTGTCATAGATATGTAGACGCTAAATAGAATACAGTCTATTGTGTGACTAACTTCATTTTAACATTTTGCTGATATGACTTATCATAATCTAATCTCTCTCCATCTTGCTCTATTTGCATCTGTCTTCCCCTGATAGATCATTTTTGCACCTTGTTTTTGCGATGAAAACAAGATGTTGTAGTACCAAAATAGTAGATAAATCAGATCGTATTTGTCATTCTAATATGGATGACACCTGACTCACTTATAAGGAAGATACTTCGAAGGAGAATCCAAGTTCACCTGTGACCAAAAGTCAAATGCTGCGCTTTAGCTTGTTATTCTATTTGCTAGATTGCTATAAATGAGCAGTCAAGAACTTTCAACTTTGGAACTTATTTCTGTGTTTCCTATTTTGGGTTCATTATAGGTATCTATTGAATTCTTAAAGGTATTGTGCGGAATGTCAAGAAATAGTAATCTTGTATCATCTGAGGATTTTCATGTACTTCTTTCAGGAATGGGTGACAGATAGTCCTTTCATTATATCACCAAGAATCACCTTTGAGGTCAGTGTACGACTTCTTGGTGGTTTGATGGCATTAGGATATTCAATTGCGACCATTTTGAAAAGGAGCAGCCACATCTTCTCTGATGACAAGGTTTGTGTGAAAACAGATTGGTTGGAGCAACTTAATCGTCAGTATGTTCAGGTATGATAGTCACAAATTACTAAGTCACCCTTATCTTATTTTGAGTTTTCTTTTAAATGTTTTGAATCATGATTTGCAAGGTAGAATTTATTTATTCTTTTTTTTTTCCGTCTTTTTATCTGTCTCCTGTTTTGAGCATTTGGGTTTATTTTATTTTATCTGGAATTCAGGTAAAGATGTGTGTCATTGACCTCCTAGAGAATCTCTGTAAGGCTTTACCCAGCCAATGCATAGACTTAGAATGCGGCTAAGCCATGAGTAATTGAATGGTTTGAGGCTTGGCATGGCACAATTGACTAACCTTTCATTTTATTAATCTACTGGAAGCAACATTGATTTCTGGGGTTGAGACAATTGTAAGAATAGTATTTAGGAGAGTTGTCCAGTTTGGATACTTGCTTGATTATCATTCATCACTATCATTTGAGTGTTTACATTATTTTTTTTTTTATTTAATAAATTATAAACGTGACATGAAGCATGCTGAAAATGATGAAAAGGAGGAAGAGGAGTTCCCTAAAACTTCAGTTAAAGAAATTTAACAAATATCAATGAAGAAGAAAATTTTATGGTGAATATGTGAGTTAAGTTTTAAATTTCCTAATCGCTGACGACTTGAGGAAAATAGTGAAGTCTGTTAGAAATGAGTTTCCTCTTCCTCAGTTCTGTCATTTGGCGTGAAGTTAATTGCTATTATTATTTCCATTTTTTTCTTATGAAGGTGCAAGGAAGAGATCGATTACATGTAAAATTTATTGCTGACTCTCTGGGTTTGGATGGTTCATATATTCCTCGCACTTACATTGAACAAATTCAGCTGGAGAAGCTTTTAAACGATGTTATGGTAAGATCAATTTTAACTAAATACAAACTTTTCCAATGTTCCTGGTTCTGAGTATCACAAACTGTGCAGGCATTGCCAGACGATCTGAAGACAAAGCTGAGCATAGACGATGATTTGGTCTCAAGCCCTAGAGAAGCTTTATCCCGAGCCTCGGCAGATAGGAGAACGAAATTTCTTAATCGGTAGGTCATAGGCTAAATTATTATCTTAACTACTACTCAAAGTAGTCTATACTTATTGCACCATTATTTAGATGTTTTTACCCTGTCTGGAAACAACCACCACCTACTTATTTCTGCAAAAGTCATGGACTGAAAAAATCTTCATATGTTCGCCTGTAACTATTGGCAGTGGTATCCCACATACATACTCAATACAACGAGAAAAACACCTGTCCAAGTTGACCAAACTTGCGGTTAATAGTAGAAGATATGATGGAAGAATTCCAGATTCTCCAGCACCAGTGGCTAACCAGGTAACTCTTCTGAGAAATAAGTTCATGTTTTTGTGAGAATTTAATGTCTCCACTATTTTTGCTACAGATTGAAGGCATTTTTGGTGTGTGAACTGATTTCCAGTTTTTTTTCTCTTGGTGTTCTGTGAAATTTCTTTTAGAATATATTTTCCTTTTTTTTTTTTGAGAAGGTAACATTTGTGTGTATTGATATATAACAGTACATAGGTTGTACTGAAACCATATTTACAATGTGCAAAAAGATAGACTACTGAGCTACAATCCTAGCAGTATTCTAGGACTTCTAGGATCGATACAGTATCTTCTGGCCACTTTTGCTTACACCAAAAATAAAAAAGTAGGACACAATTCATTTTGATCTTTTGTATTGAATTGCTACTATCCTCAAAATATCTAGAGTTTCTCTCCTTCCATATTGTCCACCATATACATGAGGGGACAATCCTCTATCTCTGCTTCCAGCTCCAGTTCCAGCTTCATCCCAACTAGTGAGCACTTCAGTAATCTTAGAGGGCATTGTCCATGAAATACCTCTGAGGTTAATGAATATCACCATTGATTGATTCTTAATTGTTGTTATCGACACTCGAGAATATATTCACCCTTTCCTACTCTTTCCTCTTAGGGGCTACCACCATGTCTCATAGCCCAACCATTGACCAAAGTTATAGGCTGTCAATTTTTCTTATAATTCAAATATTCCTTATGGCATAACTCGAACCAACATAACCTTCGGAAAGATTTCATATCAGGAGAAGGAAGTGAGTCCTCCATTAGGAGTTAAAGAGGCACACGGTTGGATTTTATGGTTTTGAGAATCGCCAGAGTAAAATTGACTTTATAGCTTTAGAAAAGCAAGCCAAATAATGATCTCCTGGCAACCCTGGGCACAGGTGGCTGGAAACGCCTGCAAAAAACTGATGGATCCCTTTTATAGTCATGTAGAACAGCAAGAGGGTCTATTTTTATGATTTACAATTGTTCATATAGATTTATAAAAAGCATATTTGGTTTATTTTAATCTTCATAATAGACTTTTATTCAAGTCCTATAAATCTTTTTATTAGTCATACAAGGATCCATTCATTTTGTAAAAAGATAAAGAGTTCATGACGCCTATATGGAGAACTTGGTGCTGGAGACTGTGCACCGGAAGTAGTATATTGCATATGCTGTTTTTCCTTTTCCATCTTCCTGCTTAATTTCATCGTTTCTCATACACCAGAAGAGTAGTTAATTGCTACCAGTACCTCCCACTTATGCTGAACAGTTTGTAATAACTCAATCTTGCATTTTCCTGTTCTCTCTCGATCACTCAAGAATTGCTTTTTTCAGGGAGTTGTTTCTCAACTTTCAGAACAAATTTCCACGCTGAGTGAGCGAATGGATGAGTTTACATCTCGGATGGAAGAGCTAAACTCAAAAATATCTGTCAATAAAGTTTCTGCCAGCCAACAAAATTTGGCAGTGCACGCTGAGGCTTGCAATGGATCTGCACCCACTTCTCTTTTTGTGGCTGGGTTAGGAAATGGCTCATTGACTGGTTCTCTTTTACCTCATTCATCATCTGCTTCCCAATTGGCAAGGGAATCTTCTCTTATGGAAGAGGTATTTTAAGATTATCTTCTGCTCATCATTGACACTAAGCAGAGACAAAAGAAGGCATTGTGGCCTTGTGGGTGCTTTGATATACTTTCTAAGACAATTGTTGTCCAAATCTTGCCTTTTGATCTATTTGACCAAATTTTAGAGTAAACTCGATTGTGGAATAATTCGTCATTTGAAAATAATACTTACTAGAGATAGCACTGAAAGTTAATGACTTATGTTTCCAAGTACTAAAAGATTCTCTAACAAGAACCATAGTCCAAGTTCAATGGAATTGTCTCATGAAGATCAGGAAAATGGACAATTTGGTACTGAGGAGGTAGGTCGGTTTAGACAATTACGCTTCTGATGCAAACCATCTTGCAAGCAGGTACTTCTCATTGGGAGATCACAGCGTCAGATCATGCACCAGATAGACAATCTGAGCAATATCCTCCGTGAACTCAATGGAGAAAGATCTCGCCAAGGAAGAACGGATAGGACGGAAGGAATGGCTGAAGTTGTTGAATCAATTGGTGTTCCTCTACTTCTTACTCTTGCTATTGGCGGTGTAGGTATCTTCTTGTTCAGGACCTTGTCATCTCAAAAATAACATATTCAGCTAATGCTACTGAAACAGTGAACTCGAAGATGTACATATATTAAGAGAGAATTTTAGCGTAAATAAATGTATATATTTTTAGCCTTGTTATCTTTGAAGAACCACAAATACATGAGAGGATGAAATAAATTGTCTCTTGCAAATGGAGAAAGTATTTCTTCTTGGATTATTACTGTAAAGATATAATAGGGCTGGTATTGGTGCTGTAATCCTTGTTTAGGATGTTGTCCAAATGTCTATCTGGTCCTTGTACCTGAGATAGCTCATGCTATGTTATCTGCACTTAAAGGAGAAAAATGTTGATCCAACAGACTGACTTCAAGATTTAAAGAAAAAAGGATATCAATTAAATAAATACTAGTAATAAATCGTTTTTAGGTCCTTTTGATAGGAAATCCTCATTTTGTTAATTAAAAAAAAAAACTTTTTCTCGAAAATCCTGTCAGGTTAATTTTCGAAAAAGAAAAAAAAAGTGAAACGAAGTCCTGTTGATTTTCTTAGAAGTTCCTATTTAGTTGTCAAGCTGAGCTCACTTACTAATAATAATATTGGTATGATTTTATATAAAATTCCAGTTCTGCAGAATGGAGATGAAAATAACTTTGTACTCCAAAATAAACTGTATATTTGAGCAAACTAGTACGATACTGGTTTCGTTTCTTTTCCAACGTGTATGCAAGGCCAATTTGTAACTTCATTCAGGGGCAATACCGAATGATCTTTCATTCCTTATGCCTTGTACTCATCAGCTTTCGGCTACTTTATTCAAAATGCAACGGATAGCTGCAACAGATATCTCTAATGAGCATGCCACAGATCAGACATGAATGTAGATAGATGATCAGATGGTAGGCGCAAATAAATTGCAGCATCAGATTTAGAAAGGAGAGAAGAAATGGCGGCGTATGCAGTTCGAGATTAATAATCGATAATTACTTGCTATTTAGCAGAACTAAGTACAGTGCAATTAAAGTAAAACAACATAATTCTGTCAATCAAAACAACGATGAAGTTGTTTCACAAATTTCTGATACAACTTGATCATAATCTTCTTTCAGTTTCTCTTGATCTTCCTGGCTAAGTTCCCCCTTAGTAGGCTTTGTCAATACCAAAACGCAGCAAGTTGGCCTCTTTGTTGCTCCAGCATTTGCAAGATCCTGAAAACACAATGCTTTTACAATCATGACCTTCAAACACACTAGCATTATATTGCCATTTTTAAGAAAATGAACTAGACAATAGTACCACTAAATACTACTAATATAATACTCAAGGTAATGGGGTTTAATGCAAAAGTAACTGGCTTACTTCTTTTGAGGGAGCATAGATGTATGGTATATCAGATTCCTCACATAAGATTGGAACATGGGTAATGACATCTACTGGAGAAATATTTCCAGCTATAACACACAATCTGCAATTTCCCACAAGACAATGCTTTTCACAAGTTTGTAGTATGTAATATGGTGGAGTAATTGGCAAATACAAAGCATCTTGGGCCTGCTCCTTAAGCCCAGTGTCTTTTGTCTAATTAATAAGTTTAGGAAAAATTATGCCACACAATAAACATTTGTTTCACCTGAAAAATATATACACCGTATTTATCATTCGTAGCTATAGTTTCAGAAAATTATCATTTATAGCTATATTTGAATTTTATAACAAATCCACCTGAAAGTACTGAAACAAGAAATCAATTGTTTTGAACAGAAACAAGAGGACAACAAGCTCTTGTAGCTCAATTGGTTCAACCACCTGCTTAGTAAGTGGAAGCCTTGAGTTTTACTGCCAATGAGAGCATTTTATTTTTCTGTATTTCGCTTTGGCTGTATTTGTTGTGCGAACGAATATATTTGAGGTTGTATTTGTTGCATGTCTAAATACAAGTGATACAAGCCTCGTGAAAATTCATCATTAATATCCTTTATGCGTCTAAAATAAATACTCTGTTTCTTCGGGTTCCGATGGAACCACCAACTCCTTGAAGAGTAGTTTAGATTTTGAAATGGTTACTCAGAGAAATATGATTGATTACCTAATTTTGTCACGTTTTACTAGATGATGCAGCTGAAGCAAGTAATTCATGTAGTAGGACCACGTAAATATTATTGGCAATAATCTTTTAGGAGGTGAAAATTGGATTAATATTGACATTACTCGTAAGTTCAAAATTCAAGCTTGTTTCTTAAAGAACTTAGAGGTGTCACGTTGGAAATTTGCTCGTGCTGTTATTTCCTAACTGTCATTATTGAAAGACTTAGGATAAGACTCCTTCCATTGTATAGTTTGTATAAGACTCTCTTCTTTATTACATAGTCTATTAGATCACATTTGATAAGCCTCCGCAGCATTGTATATATACAGTCTTGTTTATTAATAAAATCAGTTAAGCAAGTAGCTTCTTCTCATAAACTCTATTATTGATTTTCACATGGTATCAGAGCCAACTCGGCGAACAATCCGACAGAAAAAATAAATTAAAATAAGCAATGGGCTCAAAGGCGCAAGACGTCAAATTGGTGAACTACAATTCTGTGGGGTCCATCCCCATAATGAAGAAGAGAGAGAAAAAATAAGAAGAAAAATTTGCAAGATGCCAAAATTGGTGGTGGGCTGTCAAATCACCAAAACATATTTTTGACCAAACTTAGTTTTGGTGTCAATTTGACAGAATCAAATTGGTAAGTTGCAACGAGGCAAGCTTCTGATTGGTTGAAAGTAAGGCCACTCTTCCTATAAATAGATGTAACGGCTTCATTCTTTAGATACACGAAAGCAACAAAACTTCAAATATTTCATAGGTAGAAAAATAGTCTGTGTTGAAAAATATAGAATGTGAGTGATACTGTAGTGAGGTGGAAATCACAAAAGAGAGTTTTTTCTTTTGAGTGTATAGTGGTTCCTGAGTATTTACTCGAGACTACGGAGTATAAAATTCCTCATTATAGTGGATTACTTTGCTTCTCTCAGGCACGTGATTTTTCCTTATTCAGAAGGGTTTTCCACGTTAAAATCTTTATGTTCTTGTTTTTTTTTATTCTTGTTTATTACCATATCTCGATACTACGTTATTATTTCGCTTTTATTACAGTGAATATTATTTCTATAGGAGTTTATTCCTAACAACTGGTATCAGAGCACATGTTCTGCTTGTTCACAGAAGTACTATTCAGTGTCAGTGGTACTATACTCAGTGAAAAAGAAATGTCTGGAGTAAAGTACGAGGTAGCAAAATTCAACGGAGATAGTGATTTTTCAACATGGCAAAGAAGAATGAGGGATCTGCTCATCCAGCAAGGATTACACTAGGTACTAGATGTTGATGCCAAAAAGCCTGATACCATGAAAGATGAGGACTGGGCTGACTTAGATGAAAGGGTTGCTAGTGCAATCAGGTTGCACTTATCAAATGATGTGGTAAATAATATCATTGATGAAGGCACCGCATGTGGCATTTAGACAAGGTTAGAAATCATATACATGTCCAAAACGCTGACCAATAATTGTACCTGAAGAAGCAGTTATACGCTCTAGACATGGGTGAAGGTACGAATTTTTTGTCATATTTAAATGTGTCTAATGGACTAATCACACAGCTCGCCAACCTCGAAGTAAAAATCGAGGAAGAAGATAAAGTCATCTTGCTTTTGAACTCATTGCCATCTTCGTATGATAATTTGGTAAAAACCATCATGCACGGTAAGACTACCATTGAGTTGAAAGATGTCACATCGGCTCTTCCACTCAATGAGAAGATGAGAAAGAAGCCTGAAAATCAAGGACAGACTCTCATCACAGAAGGTAGTGGAAGGAGTTATCAAAGGAGTTCGAGCAACTATGGTAGATCCGGAGTTCGTGAAAAGTCTAAGAACCGATCCAAATCAAGAGCTAGAAATTGCTACAATTGTGATCAACCAGGTCACTTCAAAAGAGATTGTCCAAGGAAGGGAAAAGGTGAAAGCGGTGGCCAGAAGAATGACAACAACACAACCGCCATAGTACAAAACAATAATAATGTTGTCCTCTTTATAAATAGGGAAGGGAAATGCATGCACTTGTCAGGTCCAGAGTCAGAATGAGTGGTTGATATAGCGGCATCTCACGATGCCACATCGGTTAGAGAAATGTTTTGCAGAAATGTAACAGGTGATTTTGGATCTGTGAGAATGGGTAACACGAGTTACTCAAAGATTGCAAGGATCGGTGACATTTGTATCAAGACAAATGTCGAATGTACATTTGTTCTAAAGAACGTGTGGCATGTTCCTGATTTGCAGATGAACTTGAACTCGGGAATCACTTAGACCGAGATGGATACAAGAACTATTTTGTAAATTAAAAGTGGAGACTCACCAAGGGATCATTGGTGATTGCAAAGGGAGTTGCTCGTCGTACGTTGTACAAGACAAATGTAAAAATATGCCAAGGTGAATTGTACGCGACACAAGATGAGATTTCTACAGATTTGTGGCACAAAAGAATGGATCAAATGAGCAAGAAGGGATTGCATATTCTTTCCAGAAAATCACTCATCTCTTTTGCCAAAGGTACACCAATAAAACCATGTGACTATTGTTTATTTGGTAAGCAGCATAGAGTCTCATTTCAGACATCATTCGAAAGAAAATTAAATATGCTTGATTTAGTATATTCTGATATTTGTGGTTAAATGGAAATTGAATCGATGGGTGGTAACAAATATTTCATTACTTTTATTGATGATACTTCACGTAAATTATGGGTTTATATCTTAAAAATCAATGTTCAGGTATTTCAAGTTTTCTAGAAGTTTAATGCTCTGGTGGAAAGGAAGACAAGTCGAAAGCTAAAACGTCTCTGAAGTGATAATGGAGGTGAGTACACTTCAAGGAATTTGAAGAGTATTATTCAAGTCATGGGATTAGACATGAAAAGATAGTTTCTGGAACCCTACAACACAATAGCATAACCGAGAAGATAAACCACACCATTGTAGAGAAGGTGAGAAGCATGCTCAGAATGGCTAAACTGCTTAAGTCATTCTGGGTGAAGCAGTTCAAATATCCTTTTACCTTATCAATATGAGTCCATTAGTTCCATTGGAGTTTGACATCCCAGAGAAAGTTTGGACTAACAAAGAGGTGTCCTACTCGCATCTGAAGGTGTTCGGTTGCAGAGCTTTTGCACATATACCAAAGGAGCAGGGAACAAAGCTGGATAATAAATTTATTCCTGCATATTCATCGGATATGGAGATAAAGAGTTCGGATACAGATTGTGAGATCCTGTAAAGAAGAAGGTCATTAGAAGCAAAGACATAGTCTTCCGAGAAAGTGAAGTTGAAACTGTAGATGACCATTCAGAGAAGACAAAGAATGGTATAAACACTAACCTTGTTACCATTCCTTCCTTTTCTAACTATCCCACAAGTGCAGAAAGTATGACCGACGAGGTTGCCGAGTAGGGAGAGCAACCTGGTAAGGTTATTGAGCAGGAAGAGAAACTTGATGATAATGTCAAGCAAGTGGATCACTCACTCAGGGAGAAGAACAACCTCAACCTCTAAGGAGATCAGAAAGGCCAAGGGTAGAGTCATGAAGGTACCCTTCGACATAGTATGTCCTCATCAGTGATGAGGGGGATCCAGAAAGTCTTAAGGAGGTGTTGTCTTATCCAGAAAAGAACCAGTGGATGAAAGCCATACAATAGGAGATGGAATCTCTGCAGAAAAATGGCACATACAAGCTGGTTAAACTTCCAAGGTGTACAAGACCACTCAAATGTAAGTGGGTCTTTAAACTTAGGAAAGACGGAAATGGCAAGCTAGTCAAATACAAAGCTAAATTGGTGGTCAAAGGCTTCGAACAGAAGAAAGATATTGATTTTGACGAAATTTTCTCATATGTTGTCAAAATGACTTCTATTCGAATAATTTTGAGCTTAGAAACTAGCCTAGAAGTGGAGCAGTTGGATGTGAAAACTGCATTTCTTCATGGAGATTTGAAAGAGGAGATTTATATGGAGTAGCCAGAAAGATTTGAAGTACCTGGAAAGAAACACATGGTGTGCAAATTGAATAAGAGTATTAATGGGCTGAAGCAGACACTAAGGCAGTGGTACATGAAGTTTGACTCATTCATGAAAAGTCAAACATACATAAATACCTATTCTGATTCATGTGTATACTTCAAAAGATTTTCTGACAATAATTTTATTATTTTGTTGTTGTATGTGGATGATATGTTAATTGTAGAAAAAGATAAGGAGTTGATCGCAAAGTTGAAGGGATATTTGTCCAAGTCATTTAATATGAAATACTTGGGCCCAACACAACAAATTCTGGGTATGAAGATAGTTCGAAAGCGAACAAGCAGAAAGTTATGGCTATCTCAGGAGAAGTACATTGAACGTGTACTGGAATGCTTCAACATGAAGAATGCTAAGCCAATCAGCACATCTCTTTCTAGTCATCTGAAGTTAAGCAAAAAGATGTGTCCTGCAACAATGGAGGAAAAGGAGAGCATGACAAAAATTCCTTATTCCTCTTCTGTTGGAAGTTTGATATATTCAATGGTATGCACTAGACCTGATATTGCTCATGCAGTTGGTGTTGTCAGAAGGTTTCTTGAAAATCTGGAAAAGAATACTAGGAAGCAGTCAAATGGATACTCAGGTACTTGAGAGGTACCACGAGAGATTGTTTGAGCTTTGGAAGATATGATCCAATCTTGAAGGGCTATACAGATGTTGATATAGCAGGTGGCGTTGAAAACAAAAAATTCACTACTGGATATTTATTTACATTTTCAGGGGGCTATATTGTGGCAGTCGAGGTTGCAGAAGTGTGTCGCACTCTCTACAACTGAAGCAGAGTATATTGCCGCTACTGAAGCTGGCAAGGAGATGATATAGTTAAAAAGGTTCTTTCAAGAGCTTGGATTGCATCAGAAGGAGTATGTCATCTATTGTGACAGTCAAAGTGAAATAGACCTTAGCAAGAACTCCATGTATCATGCAAGGACCAAACACATCAATATATATAAGATATCACTGGATTCGAGAAATGGTAGAGAATGAATCTCTAAAAGTCTTGAAGATTTCTACAAGTGAGAATCCCACAGATATGCTGACCAAGGTGGTACCAAGAGACAAGTTCGAATTGTGCAAAGAACTTGTCGGAATGCACTCAAGCTAGAAGTCTGGTGTTACCTCCTTCAGGTGAATGGGTCTGAAGGGGGAGATTGTGGGTCCATCCCTATAATGAAGAAGAAGAAAAGCAGGAAGATAAATTTGCAAGATTCCAAAATTGGTGGGCTGTCAGATCACCAAAACACGTTTTTTACCAAGCTTGGTTTTGGTGTCAATTTGACATAATCAAATTGGAAAGTTGCAAGAGGCAAGATTCTAATTGGTTGAAAGTGAGGCCACTCTTCCTATAAATAGATGTATCGGCTTCATTCTTTAGACACAAAGAAGCAACAAAGCTTCAAATATTTCAAAAATAGAAAAATGGACTGTGTAGAAAAATAGAGAGTGTGAGCAATATTGTAGTGATGTGGGAATCTCAAAAGAGAGTTATTTCTTTTAAGTGTATAGTGGGTCCTGGAGTATTTACTCGGGACTATGAAGTATAAAATCCCTCATTATAGTGGATACTTTGCTCCTCTCGAGCACATGATTTTTTTCCTTATTCATAAGGATTTTTCACGTTAAAATCTGTCTTTTTGTTGTTCTTATTCTTGTTGATTACCATATCTCGGTACTACATTATTATTTCGCTTTTATTACCATGAATATTATTTCTCTAGGAGTTTATTCCCAACAAGTTCTTCATTCCATCTTCATGCCTAGGACAACCCCGGGATGCTGCTCACTTCATGTATGCTTGATGGGACAAACTATGTGACGTAGTCCAGAGCCATGAAGAATGCTCTGAGATCCAAGAACAAGTTCGATTTCTTGAATGGCGTAATAAAAGGCCTAGCGATGAAAAATTGGAAGCAAACTTGTGGGAAACATGTAATTCCATGATTATATCATGGATATTCAATTCTCTTGACAAAACTTTGCATAGCAGCATAGCCTACGCCGAGACTGCAAGGAAAGTTTGGATAAATTTGGAGGAGCGTTTTGCTCAAGGCAAGGCTCCAAGGATTTACCAGATTAGAAGGGGCATCAGTCTTCTTGTCCAAGATGGGCAAACTGTGTTGACATACTACACAAAATTAAAGGCGTTGTGGGATGAATTGAATGATCTTGACTCTTTACCAGAATGTAATTATGTGGCCAGACAAGAGCATCAATGGAGGCAAAAGGAAGAGATGGTTTATCAATTCCTTATGGGTCTTGATTCAGGACTCTATGATGGCGTGAAATATCAGATATTGAATGTTGAACCTATAGTAAATCTAAAAAAGCATATGCTATGGTGGTCAGGGAGGAAGGACAACGAAATATTGGGTGCAAAAAGAAGCAAAACAAGAAGGTTCAGTCTTCCATATTACTAGGAATGTGATTATGCAATCTGGAAAGGGAGCAATGAAAGAGATGCACTCATTGCCAGAAGGTTGGCCATGAGAAGAGCCAGTGCTTTGAGATTGTCAGTTACCCTCCCAATTGGAACACGAGGAGATCTGTAGAAAAAGGCAACTATAAGGGGCATCCAAATTCAGGGGGAGCTGCTGGACATACATCATATGTTGCAGCTGTTCGAGAGCCAGAGCTGTCACACCTCCTTTTTCCGCCCTCGCGAGGGTACAGGAGTTTTTTCCAATTAAAGGACAGTCGAAACAGGATTTATTTCTTTATTTCAGAGTCGCCACTTGGGAGGTTTAGGGTGTCCCAAGTCACCTATTTTAATCCCGAATCGAGGAAAAGAATGACTCTGTATTACAGTCTGCGCACCAGAAATCCGGATAAGGAATTCTGTTAACCCGGGAGAAGGTGTTAGGCATTCCCGAGTTCCGTGGTTCTAGCACGGTCGCTTAACTGTTATATTCGGCTTGATTATCTAATATAATACGTATTATAAACTTATGTGCAAATTTTATCCCTTAGCCGCTTTTATTATTCTTTTTATTTATTGTTATTATTTTACGAAAAATTGCAACATTGTGAAAACGTATTTCAAATCACGTCGCAATCAATTGCACCCGTGGTTATCGACACATTTCGACTCCGTTGAGATTTAGATTTGGGTTACATAAATGCACACCCGTATTTAAGGAAATAACATTATTAAATACGCGTCTAGAGCGACTAGCGTGTCATTATTTTGGGTAGGGCCGTGAAATTTGCTAAAACGGCTCCTCCCTAATTCTAAGCAATTAACTGTACATTTATTGAGGGCCCCGAAATCTATACATTTCATTAAGCGAGGCTCATCTCATTTATTTTAAATGGACAAATCTTAAAGCGACTACATTTTTTCTATAAAAATTAGTCTCTAAAATAAAGAAAGAAAAATCCTAATTAATTACTAGCTTTTATAATTTTAAGAAAACATGACATGCTAATTGCTTGGTTAATACAAATATTGATGAAAAAAAATAAAAATTTCGAAATTTAAAATAAAATAAAAATTCAACAACTAATATTCAAAATAAACAAATATAGCTAGATTAAAACTCAGCATTGTTATTATTATTTTTTTTAAAAAAAATATTATTGAGATTAATTATTCACAATCATTTGAAACTAGATTTAACCATAATTACTAAAGCTTATTAGAAAGTTTATTAGACTTAAACGTTCTTCTAATCTTGCTTAAGCTCAAGTCATGCCTTAATGCCTAATTTACGATGTTTAATTTAAATTCATGTTTTAACTAAATTTAGCTACTTGTTCATGATCAACCTACAATCTTGAAGCCTTCATAGCTAGTGAATTAACCTGTTTTGCCGAACTGATTTATTACAGACTAACTTATGATATTATTTTCTTATTCCAGCTATTATTTAGTAATTCATGAAATAGCTTAAATACAATCAACAAAAGAAACAAAGAAAAAAAACGAAATTAAAACTTCAAATTTTCATTCTTCATATGTATTCATGCTTCATATTTCGGATTACAATAACCAGCTTTTCAGTTGTGTACCTGATATTGGAAGCAAAAGAAAATGAATATGAGTATCAGCAGCAGCAGTAAAATCAGTACAACACAGCAACAATAGCCCAGCAACAGTAACAAACCAGTGGAGTAGTAATCCAAAAAAAAACAAAATCTTCCAGCTTTGATGAAACAACAATTAATTCTGATTTCAAACAACAAAAGAAAGCAGAATATTTTTTTTAGTTTTATTTTTATTTTTGAAAGCTTAAATATTTTTCGGAATTTTCTATCTCTTAAATGTTCAGCCCTTTTCTCTCTCTTATTTTCAGATTTGTTTCTCTCTCTCGTATCTGTGTATTTTTTCTCTATCTCTCTGTATATTTTCTTTTGATTTCAAGACTTCACATATATAACACATCCCATAAACCTTTCAATTAATTAAAATCAATACTTTTTCTCTACCCAACCCATTATCTTTCCACTCATCCCCATTACATTAAATAAACATATCACACCACCCCATTTCATTTTGTCCCCCATGCTTCATTTAAAATAATGCAAGATTCCCCTTTAAATTAAATCTTGTCCCCCCTTTATATTAAATAATCATATCACAACCCACCCCATTTCATTTTGTCCCCCATGCTTCAAATAAACAATTACAAAATGTACAATTCCTAAACTACCCCTTCCGACCTTACTGAAATTACCAAACTACCCCTGAACGTATTACAAATTTACCAAACTACCCATCAGCTATAACACATCAATTAATCAAACTTAACCAAAATATAGACAATATGATCAATTTCTAACAATGTTCAAACAACAATATGAACACGGATGAACATCATAACAACAATATCACATGAACATGATTTTAACAACATTTCAACAACAAATCACATGAACACAAATTGAACAACCAAGAACAACTAAAATTTGATTGAACAATATTTTTAGCAACAACAAACCTATTTTTCGGATTTAAACAACAACAATCAAACAAGTATATTTAGATTCTTAAATTCAATAATATTGAACTTAAAATCAACTCTAACAACATTACAACAAACAATTCTTATATTAAACTTTAAACAAGATTATGAGACCAATTCAAGAAATAATCACAAATGATAAACAAGAAATAAGAAAATCAAACTATACAAATTTCGGATTCAAGATCAATCAAACAAAGTATGAACATGAATGAAAAGATTCAACCACAATAACAAACTTTATTCAAATTTCGAATTGAACTTAAACAAAACAAATAAACATATTCAAATCACTAATCTTCAAATAATCAATTAATCTTTCTTAATTAAATCCAACAAAAAATAATAACAAAGATACATGATCATGAATGAAATCTATATTAAACAAACAACGGATTCAAGCGATTTAAACTAAATCTAACAATATTAAACCTAAACTAACAATTCCTTTTTTGCAAAAATTAAATTAACATGAAATAAACTGAAAATCAATTAATTAAATTTTCATTTGAATCTGAAAATTAAACCAACCAAACATATAAACAAACTAAAAAAAAATTATTTCAATGATGAACAAACAAAACAAGAATTGAATCATTTATCGATTTTGGATCCGAAAAATATCAAACAAATTACGGGCAAAAAATGAAACTCAAAAACCCACTAACCGGATCGAAACAATGACGAACTTGAACGGAAACAAATCTGCCCGGAAACAAATATCGCACCAAAATCATTTGACGCCGAAGACGATCACGAACGGACAAACGAAGAGCTTGAAGGAGAGGTAGCAGACAACCGTGAAAGCGATGCCGGACGGGGCAGCAGCAACGCAAAACGTGAGCAGCAGTAGATGCTGGACGAAGCAGTCACGCAGCATCATGAAGTGAGGAAGAAGAAGAAGCAACGATCAACGTGAACTTGAAGAAGAAGAAACACTCGCGATCTTGAAGAAGAAGAAGAAACACGGGCGGCGGGTGTGTGTGTGTTGTGTTGCCGTGGTTGTGTGTGTGTATGTGAAGGAGAAGAGGTGGGGGAAGGGCAGCCATGGATGGGGTGTTTGGATGCTTGAAGAAGAAGAAGAAAAGAGAGAAAGAGAAAGGGGGGGGGGCAGATGAGAGAGAGGGATTTTTTAGGGTTTTCTTCCTTTTCTTTTTTTGTTTTGTTTTGTTTTGCTTTGTTTTTTTTTTGAAATGCAAGATAGGGGGTGTTGGGTTATGGACCGGGTTGACCCGATTTGAAATGGACTGGGTCGTTTGGGAAGATTGGGCCATTTTTTGGGCCTGTGGCTTGAAATCGAAGAAGAGGCCCAATTCCGACTTTCTTTATATTTTCGCTCTCTTTTCTTCTTTTTATTTCTCTAAAACTAAATTATAAAAATACTTAAATTATTATTAAGAACTAAATTAAGTTATAAAAGTGCAAATTAACTTCCAATAACAATTAACGCACAATTAAGTAATAATTAAGCATAAAATTGTATATTTGGACATTAAATGCTAAAAATGCAAACGATGCCTATTTTTGTAAATTTTTATTTTTTTGTAAACAAACTTAATTACTAACAAATTATAGAATTAAATCCTACATACAAAATGCGATATATTTTTGTATTTTTTATTAATTTAGCAAATAAACATGCACAGACAAATACAAATAATTATTCAAAATATCACAAAATTGCACACCAAGGAAAATTATTTTATTTTTGAATTTTTGGGAGTAATTCTCATATTGGGCAAAAATCACGTGCTTACAGCTGCCCCTCTTTGCCCGAAGACACGTAGGGTTTTCGTGCAAAGATAAAGCGAGCGATTTTTGCCCATCCGAGTACTCCGTGTGAAGCATTTTTGAAAAAGATTTGACCGAACCTTTGCTTCAAAGGTTTCCTACATATCCTGGGCTAAACAGGAATCAGGTCAATGTAGTTCGGGAAGTTTTTGGTAGCTGGGACTACCGTGGGACTGCATTGTTACTGTTGTTGCATGCTATTACTACTGCTTACCGATCTCCTTGTTACACCTTGCTTAAAAGAAAACAAGAAGCTAGGCTATACTGCAATTTTTCTTGTTGCCTTGCTTTCTTGTCTGCTTGCATTTTTTCCGGTGCTTTTCTTCCGATGCTTTTCTTCCTTTCGACACATGCACTTGAGTTTTTGCTGGGACCTCTTATTGCAACCTTCTGCTTCCTGATGCTGGGGATTTTTATTGTTTTATGCGGGCTCCCAACTTTAATACTTGAAAATTAATGCTGAATGTGTTCCTCTGTTATATGGGCGGGCTCCCAACTTCAACACTTGAAATGAAAAGACTGAAATGTATGCCTCTGTTATCTGGGCGGGCTCCCAACTTCAACGCTTGAAATATAAAGACTGAAATGTATTCCTCTGTTCTATGGGCGGGCTCCCAACTTCAACACTTGAAATAAAAAGACTGAATGTATGCCTCTGCTATCTGGGCGGGCTCCCAACTTCAACGCTTGGAATGTAAAGACTGAAATATATGCCTCTGTTATCTGGGCGGGCTCCCAACTTCAATCCTGAAATGTAATATCTCTATTCTCCAGGCAGACTTCTGACTTTTAAAATTTAAACTATGTGTCTCTGTTCTTCAGGCGGACTCCTTACATCAAACTTGAAAAGTATGTCTCTGTTCTCCAGGCGGACTCCTGACTTTTAAAATTTAAGCTGTATGTCTCCGTTCTTCAGGCGGACTCCTGACGTCAAACTTGAAAAGTACGTCTCTGTTCTCCAGGCGGACTCCTGATTGCTAAATTTGAAATGAATGTCTCTATTCTCCAGGCGGACTCCTGACTTTTAAAATTTAAACTGTATGTCTCCGTTCTTCAGGCGGACTCCTGACGTCAAACTTGAAAAATACGTCTCTGTTCTCCAGGCGGACTCCTGACGTCAAACTTGAAAAATACGTCTCTGTTCTCCAGGCGGACTCCTGACGTCAAACTTGAAAAATACGTCTCTGTTCTCCAGGCGGACTCCTGACAACTTGCATTTATCCTAATTAGTGCTTGTTTTTCCCTCCTGGAGAATTCCTCTTCAACAACTAATTTTTCTCCCCCTGCTTAATCAAAGAAAATTTCGTCAGTTTAAAACAGTGGTTAGTTGATGGCATTCTTGCTGAAAAATCCTTCCACTGCCTTGCTTTGTGTTGACTAATTTCCACGCACTGACCTTGAACCGCTTGACTTTCTGACCAACTTTTAAATTTCCCAACCTCTGGCTACCTAAATGCTTTACACCCCTGCTGTTATTTCACTTTTCTGACCTTTTATTTGAGCTTTCACCTTTCCCACGACATTTCCCAATCATTTCACCGATGAAACTTCCGTTAATTCCCTGTATTCCACTTGACATTAAGTTGTTTTTGACATGCTCTGACCACGTTGTGCTTTACAATTCTAGAAGCTGGTAGTGAACTTTGAAGTCCTTTCTGCTTGCATCGAACAAAACTGGCACTTGAAACATCTCAGCTAGATAAAAAACCCTCAAAAGAAAAATGAAACGATTTTTGAGTTAAGGATAAGAAGAATCCAAAACCAGATGACTGTTTGAAAAGAGAAAGAAAAGAAACTTATCTGAACGAGACAACTAGTACCAATGGTCAAGACATGCATTTTGGATTAATCAGCCCAATCTGTCCAAACAAACAACTCTCAATTGCCGTACCTCATTGCCCAGAACTTCCATCACTTGTTTGATTTATCTAGACCTTAACCTTGTTTCCCTGCGGTACCGCGAAACGGTTTCTATCAACATACCTTTCTCAGTTTTCCATTTCTTATCTCACCTTCGCCTTGAGGTGCCCGTAAAGGTTTTCACCAACAAGACTCTCTCATTTATTTTTCTCTCAGCTCCCGTCGCCTTACGGTGCCCGTGAGGGTTTTCACCCATAAGACTCTCTCATTTATTTTTGTTCTTCTTGCTCGAACCAGAGTGTTGCCCCTGTCGTGGGTTATTCCTACCTGTTCATCTTGGCATTTCTCAAAACTGATCATAAGGTCTTTCTTCGGTCCGTAATGTAGGCTTTTGGATTGATTTAGAAAGAAAGGTATAAAAGGCTCAAAACAATTCCAATGGGTTCAAATTACAACTTTCGGAATCCAACTTTCATAACAATCACCACTTCTGCCCCAGTTTCTTGCTTGGGGATTTTTGGATTTCTATTTGGTATGACTGAACCTTGGAGTAAGGCTGCCTACGTACCCTTTCGGGATCAAGTCAAACGTAGTTCACTTGGCGAGACTACGTTGTTATGTTTCTCTTCTTTCTTTTTTTTCTTCACTTTTCTTTCTTTTCTTTTTCTTCTTTTTTTTTCTTTTTCGACACTTGTGTTCTCTAATAATGCTGCTGATTCCGAAAGAGGTGTATGAAAAATAAGTAAGGCTCGAAGGGGATAACAAGGGATATGAGTGTTTGGATAGCAGAACAAAATGCCTTCATCATTTCAATCTTTAAGATATGCCAAATATGAACGGATACATTCAGAACATAAAGAAATCATACATAATATCTCTTGACCGCATCGGAATTGATGGTCATTTCTACACATTTTCCTTCCACATCTGTCAAATACAATGCTCCATTAGACAACACTCTGGTTACCACAAATGGTCCCTGCCAGTTTGGGGCAAATTTTCCTTTTGCCTCAGCCCAATGAGGCAAGATCCGCCTCAGTACTAATTGCCCGACTTCAAATTTCCTTGGACGTACCTTTTTGTTGTATGCTCTTGCCATTCTTCGTTGGTACAGTTGGCCATGACACACTGATGCCAATCTTTTCTCATCGATCAAACTCAACTGCTCAAGACGGCTTTTCACCCATTCATCATCATCGATCTCAGCCTCTGCAATGATTCGCAGAGATGGGATTTCCACTTCTGCGGGTATTACTGCCTCGGTACCATATACCAATGAGTAAGGAGTCGCCCCTACCGAGGTACGCATGGTGGTGCGATATCCTAACAATGCAAAAGGCAATTTCTCGTGCCATTGTCTAGATCCTTCAACCATCTTCCGGAGTATTTTCTTTATGTTCTTATTGGCCGCTTCAACCGCACCATTTGCCTTGGGACGGTACGGAGTAGAGTGCCTGTGAGCAATCTTAAACTGCTCACATGTCTCCTTCATCAAATGACTATTAAGATTAGCCCCATTATCTGTGATGATTACCTTTGGGATCCCAAACCGACATATGATATTTGCATGCACGAAGTCAACTACAGCCTTCTTGGTCACAGACTTGAATGTCTTCGCTTCCACCCATTTGGTAAAATAATCTATAGCTACCAAGATAAATCTGTGCCCATTTGATGCTGCTGGATCAATTGGCCCAATAACATCCATGCCCCATGCAACAAAAGGCCATGGCGCGGACATCGTATGTAATTCTGATGGTGGAGCATGAATCAAATCTCCATGTATTTGGCATTGATGACACTTACGCACAAAACTTATACAATCTCGCTCCATCGTGAGCCAATAATAACCTGCTCGAAGAATTTTCTTTGCTAGAACATACCCACTCATATGCGGTCCGCAAACTCCGGAATGCACCTCAGTCATGATAGTTGTGGCCTGCCGTGCATCTATACATCTCAACAAACCGAGCTCTGGCGTTCTTTTGTACAGTACTCCTCCACTAAGGAAAAACCCACTTGCCAACCGTCGAATTGTTCTTTTCTGATCACCGGTGGCCTGCGTTGGATACACTCCCGCTTTGATGTACTCTTTGATATCATGGAACCATGGCTCTCCATCGATTTCCTCTTCTATCATATTGCAGTAAGCATGCTGATCACGGACTTGAATCTGCAATGGATCAACATAGGCCTTATCTGGATGGTGCAACATTGACGCCAAAGTAGCCAAAGCGTCAGCAACCTCATTATGAATCCTTGGAATGTGTCTGAATTCTATGGCCTGAAAACGCTGGCAAAGCTCATGCAGACATTGTCGATACGGTATAAGCTTCAAGTCCCGTGTTTCCCATTCCCCTTGAATCTGGTGTACCAGTAAGTCCGAGTCACCCATGACCAAGACTTCCTGTACACCCATATCCACAGCTAATCTCAATCCCAATATACACGCCTCATATTCTGCCATGTTGTTTGTACAGTAGAAACGAAGCCGAGCTGTAACAGGGTAATGCTGACCTGTTTCCGAAATAAGTACTGCTCCTATTCCCACACCCTTCATATTTGCAGCCCCATCAAAGAAAAGTTTCCATCCCGACTTCTCAGCTTGTTCTAATTCTTCAATGTGCATTATCTCTTCATCAGGGAAATAAGTTTTCAAAGGCTCATAATCTTCATCAACGGGGTTCTCAGCCAAGTGATCGGCTAATGCCTGTGCTTTCATGGCAGTCCGTGTCACATAGACAATGTCGAACTCTGTAAGTAAGATCTGCCACTTTGCAAGCCTTCCTGTGGGCATGGGTTTCTGGAAAATATACTTCAACGGGTCCAAGCGAGATATAAGGTAAGTGGTGTAAGATGACAAGTAATGTTTCAATTTCTGTGCCACCCAAGTTAGGGCACAACATGTCCTTTCCAGATGAGTATACTTGACCTCGTAAGATGTGAACTTCTTACTGAGATAGTAGATAGCCTGCTCCTTTCTGCCCGTAACATCATGCTGCCCCAGTACACAGCCGAATGAACTGTCCACAACTGTCAGATATAGAATCAAAGGTCTCCCTGGTTCTGGTGGGACCAGCACGGGTGGGTTTGACAAATACCTCTTTATCTTATCAAAAGCCTCCTGGCATTCATCAGTCCATTTGACCGCGACATCTTTCTTTAACAATTTGAAAATTGGTTCACACGTTGCCGTGAGCTGAGCAATGAACCTGCTGATATAGTTCAGTCTTCCCAACAAACTCATCACCTCGGTTTTGTTTCTTGGAGGTGTCAACTCCTGAATAGCTTTGATCTTTGACGGGTCTAATTCAATACCCCTCCGGCTAACTATAAATCCCAACAACTTCCCAGATGGCACCCCGAAAGCACATTTCGCAGGATTGAGCTTAAGATTGTATCTGCGAAGCCTTTGAAAGAATTTTCTCAAATCTCTGGCATGGTCAGATTGCTGTCTAGACTTAACGATCACATCATCCACGTATACCTCAATTTCTTTATGTATCATATCATGGAAGATAGTTGTCATGGCCCTCATATAAGTTGCCCCAGCATTTTTCAAACCAAACGGCATGACCCGATAACAATACGTTCCCCACGGCGTGATGAATGCCGTCTTTTCTGCATCTTCCTTATCCATTAGAATCTGATGATAACCCGCATAACAATCCACAAAAGAGCCAATATCATGTTTGGCACAATTGTCGATCAGTATATGGATGTTGGGCAGTGGGAAATTATCTTTTGGGCTTGCTTTGTTAAGGTCTCGATAATCGACGCACACCCTGGTCTTGCCATCTTTCTTTGGCACAGGCACGACATTGGCTAACCAAGTGGGGTACCGTGTAACCTGAATGACCCTTGCCTCAAACTGCTTGGAGATCTCTTCTTTGATCTTCACACTTATGTCTGTTTTGAACTTTCTCAACTTCTGCTTGACAGGGAGGAGTGCTGGATCAGTGGGCAATTTATGAACCACCAAATCGGTGCTTAGACCCGGCATATCATCATATGACCATGCAAAAACGTCTTTGTACTCATGCAATACTTTAATTATCTCCTCCTTGAGTTGTGGATCCAAATGAACACTTATTTTAGTTTCCCGTACATTATCTTGGTCCCCTAGATTAACTGCTTCTGTGTCATTTAGGTTAGGTTTGGGTTTTTCTTCAAAGTGGCTTAATTCTTTACTAATTTCCTCATAAGCTTCATCATTATTACAATCCATCCCATCATCACACTCGACCTCTTGTATTATTACTTCTGAATTAGATTGGCTTTTAAAGCTGGGCCGAAGATTCCTCATGCATGTCATGTCATTGATATCAGCATAAAGAGAACTGTACAAAGAAAAGAAACGAAAATGGAAAGAGAATTAGGGACGAAGAAAATTGCATTTCATTAAACGTAAAGACAACAAGGTTTTAACTCATCCAAACGGACGGAACATAACAACTGGATTACAAACCCTGGAATAATCCAGGTGACAAAAAGGAAAACAAAACCCACTACCACGACTCCCTCCGAACTGGAAGAGGAGTAGCTTCCCAATTGCTGATGTTAGCACGTGGTCCGATGTACTGTATGTCTGCTCTGCTTGACCCTTCCCCGGCCTCAACCATGTTTACTTCAACAAATACTTTCTCAAACACCTTATCCAAATTCCCATCCGCCTCAACTAACGAACCCGATATCTTTGCCAATGACTGTTTCTTGATATTCGGCCTGACGAAGGACCTGGACAATCGAGGAATTGGTTTAGGGAGCACCCAAGCTTTCTTCTTCAATTTACGGGCCTTTCTGACATCTGCCGCTGTTGGTTTGAACCCTAACCCGAAGGTGTCCAAATTTTTGGGCAAAGACACAGGTTGAGTAATGCCCTGCAGTTCAACCCCCAAACCCTTCCCGGGCACGAACCCGTTATTCAACATTTCTGACACTACCATGACGGTCGTAGCTGACACCCTAGGACATGGCATGCTTTTACCCTCAAGCAACCTGCTCACCGGAACCGTGTCGAGGATCTGATACACCCATGGCCCCTTATCATCTTCGGTCTCTATAAAGGGTACAATGGCATCATTCACGGCGCATGTGGGATCTTCCCCATGTAACACAATTTCTTGTCTGTCCCACTCGAATTTGATCATTTGGTGCAGTGTGGAGGGCACGGCTTTTGCCGCATGAATCCACGGTCGACCCAACAAAAGATTATAGGATACTGCAGCATCCAACACCTGAAATTCCATCGTGAACTCGACTGGGCCAATAGTCAATTCGAGTACAATATCCCCTACTGTGTTTGTTCCCCCTCCATCGAACCCTCGAACACAAATGCTATTTTTGCGGATTCTATCCTCATCAATCTTTAACTTGTTCAATGTGGATAACGTGCAAATATTAGCGCTCGACCCGTTATCGATTAGTGCCCGAGTAACCATTGAACCTTCACATTTGACCGTCAAATAGAGAGCCTTGTTGTGTTCTGTGCCTTCCATAGGCAATTCATCATCAGAAAATGCTATCCTGTTCACTTCAAAGATCTTGTTGGCAATTGTCTCTAAATGGTTTACTGAGATTTTGTCAGGCACATGAGCCTCATTCAATATCTTCATTAAAGCTCGGCAATGCTCATCAGAGTGAATTAATAATGACAACAACGAGATTTGGGCCGGTGTTTTTCTCAGTTGATCAACAATGGAATAATCTTGTCCTTTCATCTTTTTCAGAAACTCTTCTGCTTCCTCTTCCGTTACAGCTTTTTTAACTGGCACTGGATTGTCTTTTGCGCCCTTAGCTTTTCTCAACTCTTCAGGGGCGAAACAACGTCCTGACCGGGTCAGTCCCTGTGCTTCACAACTTTCTTCCTCAATTTCCTTTCCTTTGTATGTCACCACTACTTTGTCATATTTCCAGGGTACGGCTTTGCTATCAACCATGGGTAACTGGACTACCGGTTTTATGACAACCGGCTCTATATAGACTCCCTTCACGACCACCACGGGCATGGATACTGACCTTGGTACCACTATCTTGACTGGCTCCTGCTTTTTCTCGGCCACAAACGATCCCTTTCCCATTACTAGCACTGGCTTTGTCTTCTACTGCTTTTAACTGAACCACTGGCCTTGCACTCACTGTCTTTTCTTTGGTTTCCGTAGAACGAATCACCATAACCACCTGCGAAGGTTTCTTAGGCTCTGCCCCCTTATGTATCAGTTCGATCATGTTGGCCTCATAATGCGCTGGTAACGGATTTTGATTGATGTTCGGGGCCTCTGGAGCCTGTACCTCAATACGACGATTATCAATGAGCTCTTGGATTGCGTTTTTCAACTTCCAACATTTTTCAGTATCGTGCCCCGGCATCCCTGAGCAATACTCGCAGCTAACAGAGTGGTCCAGGTTTCTGGGAAGAGGATTTGGTGCTTTGGATTCAACTGGGGTCAACATCCCCAACTGTTTCAATCTGTGGAAAAGAGAAGTGTAAGATTCTCCCAGCGGGGTAAATGTTTTTTTGTTTGGGGCCTTCTCATTTCTAAAAGCTTGGTTTGGGCGGAAGCTGGTTCCTGGTCTGTTAGCCCTGGGAGGTGGATAGGTGTTTTGTGGGTGTGGCTGTGTATTTTGGGGACTTGGTGTACGCCATTGCGAGTGCACTGGGGGTTGAGTGTAGGTCTGGGCGTGGTGAATAGAAAATTGTGGTTCTGGTGGTGGATAATAGTGTTGCGGTGGACCATATGAGGTATATTGATAGTTTGGGTGATGGGGTCTGGGTTGGTTGTAGTAGAGTGGACGGTTATTGTGCCTGGACCAAACATTAGCTTCAACTGCAGCAACTTCTTCTTTCTTCTTCTTTCCCAGCACACCACCAGTACCGCTTTGGATGGCCTGGGTGGTTGCTTTCAAAGCCGAGTAGCTCAAGATCTTGTTAGATTTCAATCCTTCTTCAATCATGGCTCCCATCTTTACCACTTCATTAAACGACTTCCCGACAGATGTCACTAGATGACCAAAATAGGTAGGTTCCAATGTTTGCAAGAAGTAATCTACCATCTCACTTTCCCGCATGGGAGGATCAACCCTTGCAGCTTGTTCCCTCCAGCGGAAACCAAACTCTCTAAAACTTTCCCCAGGCTTCTTTTCTAGTTTCAACAATGACAGACGATCAGGGACTATTTCGAGGTTATATTGAAAATGGCCGATGAATGCCTGGGCCAAATCATCCCATGTATACCATCGACCGGGGTCTTGCCTCGTGTACCATTCTAGCGCTGACCCGCTCAGGCTTTGCCCGAAATATGCTATCAACAACTCATCTTTTCCCCCAGCCCCTCTCATTTTGCTACAAAAACCACGCAGATGGGCTACTGGGTCACCGTGCCCCTCATATAAGTCAAACTTCGGCATTTTAAACCCCGCAGGCAACTGTACATCAGGAAAAGGGCACAAATCTTTGTATGCGACACTAACTTGGTTTCCTAAACCATGCATGTTCCTGAAGGATTGCTCCAGGCTTTTGACTTTACGAATCACCTCCTCTTGTTCTGCATTCTTAACCGGTTTCTCAACTTCTCCCGGGATTTCAAAATGGGGAGAGGAGGTATATGGCTCAGGCGCTTTGAAAGTGGGTTCGGGAGGGTAATATTGGGTGTCGTGAGCTTGGAATAGCGGCTCACTGGATGATCTATGTAGTGGAGCTGGGGGAGGTGCCACAAAGACGGGAACATTTGGTGGAGGAGGGTTTTGAGTGGGAGGTGGAGCTTGGGAATCATAAGCCTCTCTTCCCTGATAATAGTGATGGCTTGGGAAACTTGTTGAAGGACCGGGAGAGGGGTATTCCGGCGTGTGTACTGGTTGGAGGGTAGGAGTAACGGGTAGTTCTTGCCCCTTCTGGGCTCTAGCTAAGGCTATCTGCATTTCATTCATTTCTAGCCTCATTTTTTCCATTTTCTCCAGGGCTTCCTTCAGCATCTGATTGGCCGTTTTTTCTGACTCAACGCTGTTGTCTGACCCAGTCATGCTTTCTGGTATAGGACCTTTTGATCTTGTTTGATAATGGTACGGTGCCAGTACGCTCTAACAACTAACTGATATTGGAAAAACAACAAACTTGTCAGTGTTAGAGTCTTAACAGATATTGTAATTGCACGTTAGGGGGATGCAATGCTCCTAGGCATTTAATCATTTCTAACATGCTTTTGCTCTGACCTCATGCATCATCCCAGCTTATTTTTGCTTTGACAAACATATATTCTTTTTTTTTTTTTAAATTAAGGTCGAATCCTATAGAGATTGCCTACGTATCGTGACCCCGCACGAATCAGACCAAGCGTAGTTCGTGCAGATAAATGTAAAAATATGGGTGGAAATAAAATGCTCAACTTTCATTAATAAACAGACTCTTACAAACTCGACATCTTTTGTTTTGGAAAGAAACTAACAAACGCAATCTGAAAGCAAACAAAAACTCTAAGCTGCAAACATACTCAATCCGGACGTACAAAAGACTGACTCGACATGGTAGACACTCAAAGACACGGACTATGCATATTCTAGTGCTTCAAACTTAGGTATCCGCGGGGCGTCGTTCGGCCTCGCCGCGGGTCTAGGATCCAAATCCCTTTCAAGCTGCTCTAACTCATTCATGGTTCGCTTCACATAGATCATCACTGCTGAGATAAAAGTAGTACGGGTCATGTCTTCACAAACCCGACATCTCCTGACAATAGCATGAGCAATGGCTCTAATCCTGTCTTTTGTTTGCTTCTTTTCTATGAGCAAGCGTCTTATCTGATCGCTGCACGTCTTTAAAGCTCGGGAGTCTTGCAAGTGCTGGTCTTGCAGCTGTTGCACTTCTGCCTCCATTTGGGCTAACAAGTTGTAACAATGTCCGCTCTCAGTTTCGAAGTCTCTAGCCTGCCTAACCGCTCTACCTTCAAGGGCAACTACTTTTCTCTTTAAATTGGCAACAATTTTCTCATGGTCCCTCTTCAACTGATTCAAGTATTGGCGACGCTCTTCGGTTCTTGTCGCCCATTGTGCTTTGAGTTCTGCCATGACATTTTCAGCTTTTCCTAGCTCATCCCGCCATTCTCTGACTTCGCTTTCCAATCTTTTTACCAATTGTTCATCGGATCGGCTCCTCGGTTGCTTATCGATGGTTATCTTCAACTGTCGGACTTGGGCTTTAAGAGCGTCATTTTCTCTGGCTAGTCTATTCTTTTCACCTTGATCCTCGGCAACCTGTACACTGCTCTCGAATTTCAGACTCTCGACTTGTTGCTTTAATTTACCAATCTCAACTCGATAGCTTTCTTCCTTTGCTAACCAATCCCACTGCTCTTGGGACGACTTGGCGAAATCTTCGAGATGAGGTCTTTTAGCCGGTCTTCCATATGCCACGTCGCCTCTGAACCATTCGTGATACCCTGGAGCAATTTCCCCTCTGACCCTATCAGACACACAAGTGTTTGCCATCAGATATTGACACTCACTCCAAATTTGACGAACCTCTTCCTCGGGGAATCGACCGTCAGGACTAATTTCGATCACTTGGGTACTTAAATCTTCATCTCTCGGTATTACTTGATATCTACCGAGTTGCCTCAGAACCCGATATGGTGCATAAGGTTGTATGCTTTTGAGTCCCATTAACAAAAAATGAGGTCGGGCTGCTGGCATATATATGACTTCCTCGACAGACAACCATCCAAGCACCCACTGTATCTGGCTAGCCTCGAGGTTCCGAAATAATAATGCCCAAGCTGTGACTCCTTCAGGTAGACCAACCCCTTTGATTCTCGTACAAAATTCCCCTATACAAGTTTTCTCAGCCGAGCCATAACTCAATAACTGAGAGCGCGGGCACAAATGCTCAATCATCCATATTTGTAACAATAAGTTACATCCCTCAAAAAATTTGCCCCCAGCTTTGCACGCAGTGAGAGCTCTGAAGATATCAGCCACAATCATAGGTGCTAAAGTGCTTTTCCCCATGGTTTGCAAAGTACTGACGACGCCTGCTATTTTCAAATCAATATTACCATCTTTCCTTGGGAATATTACGAGACCCAAAAAAGCTACCATAAATGCCACTCGCCTGTGTTTCTCCCATTTTTGTCGGCTATTTCTGCTGCAAAGCTTAAAGTCTGGATTATTGAACCCGCCCACATGTCCATATCTATCATACACGAAGCGGAAACTGCAGAAACCCTTTGCAAAATCTGGGTGATGAACTGTCCGGGGTACTTTCAAGGAATCCAGGAATCGATGTATGGTAATGGCTCTAGGAGCAATCAAGTATTTGAATCTCAATGGAGCTTGGTCACTTCCAATGTACCCCGCTATTTCTTCTATTGTTGGGGTGAGTTCAAAGTCTGAAAAATGAAACACATTATGTGCCGAATCCCAATGGGCGACCAATGCCCTGATGATATCCCCCCGAGGCTGAATGTCTAATAAATCCGGAAGGTCTTTCAAATATTTTCTCACTTCGTCTTGCCCTTCTTTGCCCAAATCATTCCACCACAATTGCAGCTCAAAAGGGATTTTGGTCATTATTGAAAAAGGCTCATTTATTGTTGTGCTCATCCTGCACATTTATTAAAGCGTTTAAGCAAAAGAAAACTTTTATTTAACTCCAAAAACTACTATCTATATTATCGACTCAAAATTAACCCTATATTTTAAATGAAGAACTCAATTCTTAATTCTAATATTTTTAGATAAAAGACCCGATATTGCGACACGGCCTTCCTGCGCCTCAGGGGCAAAAATTTTAAGGCTGTGAAGGTCAAAAATCAAAATACGACCAAAGGTGGTTGTTTATGCAAAGTCAGCCCTTCGGTGCCCCGTTTGGGAATATTTGGCTATTTATGACATAACAACATCACCTGACTTATTTATGACTCTTTTTTTTTATCGTTTTTCAAATTAGGAAACTCACTATTGCAAACACAGCCTTTCAACGTCTCGGGGACGAAGATTTTTAAGGCTGTGTGGGTCAACTGGACCAAATCTTAAATATGACCCAAATGTGGCTGTTTATGCAAAGTCAGCCTTCCGGCGTCCCCTTCGGGAACATTCGGCTATGTCTTCATAAAACAGCGTCACCCGACTTCTTAGAAATTTGACATATATATTTTGCTATTATTAGCAAAAGGGGAGGTTGGACACCACCCGACTTATTTATGGCAAAATTAAAATTCTTGACATGTTTTTTTTTTATTTATTTATTTGTTTTTTGGCTTTTTTTAGCAAAAAGGGGGTTGGACCCGATGAGGGTTGCCTACGTATCTCACATCCGGTGAGAATCAAACCCGCGTAGTTCGGGCAAATTAACCGAACTATTTTAAAACATGACTCTTTTACATTTTTATTTTTTCCTGGCAAGACAATCTATTTTCCTTTTCTATTTTTGAAAAAGACAAAATAACGATTTTTTTTTCATTTTCAACAAACAATAAAACAATCTATTTTTCCGAAAAAAAAATAATAAAAGACTTTTTTTTTTATATATATATTTTAGTAAAACAAAATAAAATATTTTCCTTTTTTTTTCAAAATTTCGGCAGAGTTTCGCCAGTAATTGGTCATTGATTTTTTCTAAAATAATCAATTAACTCCCTAACTGATATATTCTTTTTCCCTTTTTTTTCTTTTTTTTTCAATTTTCCAACATTCCCGAGATTCAGAAACCGGTCAACATGCAAGTTCGAAACAAATATATGTACAGAGCAAGTAGGATGCATCAGAATGGTCTTTTCATTTCAGGTTGCTAGTCCTAGACGGACCCAACCCCTGTGTTGAGTCCCCTAAGTCAAATGTAACGTGATGCAAATAATCGTTCCTATTAGGGATCCGGCATGAGGTTTCGTTATACTAGGTTTATAACCTGGGTATATGTTCTAGACTGTGTACCCGAGCGGACAACTCGAGTCGAGGAGGGGGCAACTTATCGGGAACCAAAAGGCCATCCGGCTTCGTAACTTATCCGTCCTCTTTCTTATTTCAGGTATTGACACTAACAGAATAGGGAGCCTCGACCAGCGAGCTTCTCCCCGGAGGTAAGAAGAGAATGGTTTCGGCACAGTTTATATACAGTTCAGATAATATCAAAGCGGTAAAAGACAACATTTAGTATGTTATGTCAGAACATGCAATATATATCAGATAATAAAGCCAAATATAACAATTATTCTAAGCTCGAATTCTTGAACCCTGAACTAGTGGTTCTGGGTCGTTATCCCCAGCAGAGTCGTCAGAGCTGTCACACCTCCTTTTTCCGCCCTCGCGAGGGTACAGGAGTTTTTTCCAATTAAAGGACAGTCGAAACGGGATTTATTTCTTTATTTCAGAGTCGCCACTTGGGAGATTTAGGGTGTCCCAAGTCACCTATTTTAATCCCGAATCGAGGAAAAGAATGACTCTGTATTACAGTCTGCGCACCAGAAATCCGGATAAGGAATTCTGTTAACCCGGGAGAAGGTGTTAGGCATTCCCGAGTTCCGTGGTTCTAGCACGGTCGCTTAACTGTTATATTCGGCTTGATTATCTAATATAATACGTATTATAAACTTATGTGCAAATTTTATCCCTTAGCCGCTTTTATTATTCTTTTTATTTATTGTTATTATTTTACGAAAAATTGCAACATTGTGAAAACGTATTTCAAATCACGTCGCAATCAATTGCACCCGTGGTTATCGACACATTTCGACTCCGTTGAGATTTAGATTTGGGTTACATAAATGCACACCCGTATTTAAGGAAATAACATTATTAAATACGCGTCTAGAGCGACTAGCGTGTCATTATTTTGGGTAGGGCCGTGAAATTTGCTAAAACGGCTCCTCCCTAATTCTAAGCAATTAACTGTACATTTATTGAGGGCCCCGAAATCTATACATTTCATTAAGCGAGGCTCATCTCATTTATTTTAAATGGACAAATCTTAAAGCGACTACATTTTTTCTATAAAAATTAGTCTCTAAAATAAAGAAAGAAAAATCCTAATTAATTACTAGCTTTTATAATTTTAAGAAAACATGACATGCTAATTGCTTGGTTAATACAAATATTGATGAAAAAAAATTTACTCTTAATTTCGAAATTTTAAATAAAATAAAAATTCAACAACTAATATTCAAAATAAACAAATATAGCTAGATTAAAACTCAGCATTGTTATTATTATTTTTTTTAAAAAAATATTATTGAGATTAATTATTCACAATCATTTGAAACTAGATTTAACCATAATTACTAAAGCTTATTAGAAAGTTTATTAGACTTAAACGTTCTTCTAATCTTGCTTAAGCTCAAGTCATGCCTTAATGCCTAATTTACGATGTTTAATTTAAATTCATGTTTTAACTAAATTTAGCTACTTGTTCATGATCAACCTACAATCTTGAAGCCTTCATAGCTAGTGAATTAACCTGTTTTGCCGAACTGATTTATTACAGACTAACTTATGATATTATTTTCTTATTCCAGCTATTATTTAGTAATTCATGAAATAGCTTAAATACAATCAACAAAAGAAACAAAGAAAAAAAACGAAATTAAAACTTCAAATTTTCATTCTTCATATGTATTCATGCTTCATATTTCGGATTACAATAACCAGCTTTTCAGTTGTGTACCTGATATTGGAAGCAAAAGAAAATGAATATGAGTATCAGCAGCAGCAGTAAAATCAGTACAACACAGCAACAATAGCCCAGCAACAGTAACAAACCAGTGGAGTAGTAATCCAAAAAAAACAAAATCTTCCAGCTTTGATGAAACAACAATTAATTCTGATTTCAAACAACAAAAGAAAGCAGAATATTTTTTTTAGTTTTTTTTTATTTTTGAAAGCTTAAATATTTTTCGGAATTTTCTATCTCTTAAATGTTCAGCCCTTTTCTCTCTCTTATTTTCAGATTTGTTTCTCTCTCTCGTATCTGTGTATTTTTTCTCTATCTCTCTGTATATTTTCTTTTGATTTCAAGACTTCACATATATAACACATCCCATAAACCTTTCAATTAATTAAAATCAATACTTTTTCTCTACCCAACCCATTATCTTTCCACTCATCCCCATTACATTAAATAAACATATCACACCACCCCATTTCATTTTGTCCCCCATGCTTCATTTAAAATAATGCAAGATTCCCCTTTAAATTAAATCTTGTCCCCCCTTTATATTAAATAATCATATCACAACCCACCCCATTTCATTTTGTCCCCCATGCTTCAAATAAACAATTACAAAATGTACAATTCCTAAACTACCCCTTCTGACCTTACTGAAATTACCAAACTACCCCTGAACGTATTACAAATTTACCAAACTACCCATCAGCTATAACACATCAATTAATCAAACTTAACCAAAATATAGACAATATGATCAATTTCTAACAATGTTCAAACAACAATATGAACACGGATGAACATCATAACAACAATATCACATGAACATGATTTTAACAACATTTCAACAACAAATCACATGAACACAAATTGAACAACCAAGAACAACTAAAATTTGATTGAACAATATTTTTAGCAACAACAAACCTATTTTTCGGATTTAAACAACAACAATCAAACAAGTATATTTAGATTCTTAAATTCAATAATATTGAACTTAAAATCAACTCTAACAACATTACAACAAACAATTCTTATATTAAACTTTAAACAAGATTATGAGACCAATTCAAGAAATAATCACAAATGATAAACAAGAAATAAGAAAATCAAACTATACAAATTTCGGATTCAAGATCAATCAAACAAAGTATGAACATGAATGAAAAGATTCAACCACAATAACAAACTTTATTCAAATTTCGAATTGAACTTAAACAAAACAAATAAACATATTCAAATCACTAATCTTCAAATAATCAATTAATCTTTCTTAATTAAATCCAACAAAAAAAATATAACAAAGATACATGATCATGAATGAAATCTATATTAAACAAACAACGGATTCAAGCGATTTAAACTAAATCTAACAATATTAAACCTAAACTAACAATTCCTTTTTTGCAAAAATTAAATTAACATGAAATAAACTGAAAATCAATTAATTAAATTTTCATTTGAATCTGAAAATTAAACCAACCAAACATATAAACAAACTAAAAAAAATTATTTCAATGATGAACAAACAAAACAAGAATTGAATCATTTATCGATTTTGGATCCGAAAAATATCAAACAAATTACGGGCAAAAAATGAAACTCAAAAACCCACTAACCGGATCGAAACAATGACGAACTTGAACGGAAACAAATCTGCCCGGAAACAAATATCGCACCAAAATCATTTGACGCCGAAGACGATCACGAACGGACAAACGAAGAGCTTGAAGGAGAGGTAGCAGACAACCGTGAAAGCGATGCCGGACGGGGCAGCAGCAACGCAAAACGTGAGCAGCAGTAGATGCTGGACGAAGCAGTCACGCAGCATCATGAAGTGAGGAAGAAGAAGAAGCAACGATCAACGTGAACTTGAAGAAGAAGAAACACTCGCGATCTTGAAGAAGAAGAAGAAACACGGGCGGCGGGTGTGTGTGTGTTGTGTTGCCGTGGTTGTGTGTGTGTATGTGAAGGAGAAGAGGTGGGGGAAGGGCAGCCATGGATGGGGTGTTTGGATGCTTGAAGAAGAAGAAGAAAAGAGAGAAAGAGAAAGGGGGGGGGGCGGATGAGAGAGAGGGATTTTTTAGGGTTTTCTTTTTTAGGGTTTTCTTCCTTTTCTTTTTTTTGTTTTGTTTTGTTTTGCTTTGTTTTTTTTTTGAAATGCAAGATAGGGGGTGTTGGGTTATGGACCGGGTTGACCCGGTTTGAAATGGACTGGGTCGTTTGGGAAGATTGGGCCATTTTTTGGGCCTGTGGCTTGAAATCGAAGAAGAGGCCCAATTCCGACTTTCTTTATATTTTCGCTCTCTTTTCTTCTTTTTATTTCTCTAAAACTAAATTATAAAAATACTTAAATTATTATTAAGAACTAAATTAAGTTATAAAAGTGCAAATTAACTTCCAATAACAATTAACGCACAATTAAGTAATAATTAAGCATAAAATTGTATATTTGGACATTAAATGCTAAAAATGCAAACGATGCCTATTTTTGTAAATTTTTATTTTTTTGTAAACAAACTTAATTACTAACAAATTATAGAATTAAATCCTACATACAAAATGCGACATATTTTTGTATTTTTTATTAATTTAGCAAATAAACATGCACAAACAAATACAAATAATTATTCAAAATATCACAAAATATCACAAAATTGCACACCAAGGAAAATTATTTTATTTTTGAATTTTTGGGAGCTTTGTCTACAACAGAGGCAGAATACATGGCTATTACAGATGCTGTGAAAGAGGCAATTTGGCTTCAAGGATTGCTAAAGGAGCTTGGTGTTGAACAAAAAGGTATCACAATTTTTTGTGATAGTCAAAGTGCTATTCAATTAGCGAAGAACCAAGTTTATCATGCAAGGACGAAGCACATTGATGTTCGGTATCATTTCGTACGAGAAATCATAGAAGAAGGTGGAGTCACGGTGAAGAAAATTCATACTACAGAGAATCCTGCTGATATGCTGACAAAGGTGGTGACTGCGGTCAAGTTTCAACATTGTTTGGATTTGATCAACATTGTTGAACACTGAAGATTGAAGATGAAGACACAACCAAAATTTGTTATTGAGAGAGAATTGAAAATGTGGAATTTTGCCAAGGTGGAGATTTGTTGAAATTGGCAAAATGTTTGTCCCACATCGGTGGGAAAACAAAAGTTGGGGGGATTTTCCCCCTATAAAAGAAGGCTTAATGTTTAGGATTTAAACACACCTCTCATTTGCCTTCTCATCTGTTTAAGGCATTTGTATCTTCTCTCTTTAGTATTATTTCACTTGTATTTTTGGAGTGAAATAAAATATTGGTTGTGTCCGAGGAGTAGGCAAAATTAGCCGAACCTCGTAAATTCTGGTGTTCCCTTTATTGTTGCTTTATTGTCTTATTTATTATTTGGTGGCTGTCATAATTTTTGGTATAGTAGTTGTGACTTATTCACACTATATACATTTGGCTTCCGCAACAATTGGTATCAGAGCCAAGGTACTGTCTAAGTATGCTCTGTGGTTGCAGCATAGTCTGATCTTCCACATCAGAAAAGATTTATCTTGGTAACTGAGTCAAGGTTCTGTCTGAGTATGCTCTGTGGTTGCAGCTTAGTCTGATCTTCCACACCAGAAAGGAAATAATCTTGATTTGTGTCGTCAGCTATTAAATAATATTTGTGTCAAAGATGGGAGACAATAAACAAGAAGAATCTACATCAAGTGTCAACAATACGTCATCATTGGCATCTTCGCTTATGACAAGAATTGTGTCAAATGCGAAATTTGCGGTCGAAATATTTGACGGGTCCGGACATTTTGGGATGTGGCAAGGCGAGGTTCTAGATGTCCTTTTTCAACAAGGGCTAGATCTGGCCATTGAAGAAAAGAAACCAGATGTTATTGGAGAAGAAGATTGGAGAATTATCAACCGTGTTGCTTGCGGTACCATTCGATCCTACCTTGCTAGAGAGCAGAAATATCCATACACAAAGGAAACTTCTGCAAGTAAATTATGGAAAGCACTGGAGGATAAATTTTTGAAGAAAAATAGTCAAAATAAATTGTACATGAAGAAGAGACTGTTTCACTTCACCTATGTTCCTGGTACCACGATGAATGAACATATCACCAGTTTCAATAAGTTGGTCACAGATTTGCAAAATATGGATACAACTTATGATGATGGTGACTTGGCCTTAATGTTGTTGGCGTCACTTCCTGATGAGTACGAGCACCTTGAAACTACTCTACTCCATGGAAATGACGAAATTTCTCTCAGAGAAGTTTGTTCGGCTTTGTACAGCTATGAACAAAGAAAGCGAGAAAAACAGAAGGGCGGAGAAGGAGAAGCACTGTTTGTGAGGGGTCGTCCTCAAAATCAAACGAGGACAAAGAAGGGAAGATCCAAGTCAAGATCCAGACCCAGCAAAGATGAATGTGCCTTTTGTCGAGAAAAAGGGCACTGGAAGAAAGACTGTCCGAAGTTGAAGAATAAGGCCAAACATAACAATGGAAAGGCTATTATGGATTCAAATGTAGCTGATTGTGATGATTCAGACTTCTCATTAGTTACAACAGAGTCATCAACATCATCAGACATATGGTTGATGGACTCGGCTTGTAGCTATCATATGTGTCCCAACAGGGACTGGTTCGTGGAATTTCAAGAAGGAGAATATGGAGTCGTCCACACAGCGGATAACAGCCCTCTTACCTCATATGGCATTGGTTCAATACGATTAAGGAACCATGATGGAATGATCAGAACATTGACAGATGTTCGATATGTACCGGATTTGAAGAAGAATCTCATCTCTGTGGGAGCCCTAGAATCAAAAGGGTTCAAAATCATTGCAGAAAATGGAGTGATGAGAGTATGCTCCGGTGCACTAGTGGTAATGAAGGCTAATCGGAAGAATAATAATATGTACCGCTATCGTGGCAGTACAGTTATTGGGACAGCGACAGTGACATCCAGTGACGACAAAGAGGCAGAAGCAACCAAGCTATGGCACATGCGCTTGGGACATGCTGGAGGAAAATCCTTGAAAACTCTATCAGATCAAGGATTGTTAAAAGGAGTAAAGGCTTGCAACTTGGAGTTTTGTGAGCATTGTGTTAAAGGGAAACAGACAAGGGTTAAATTTGGTACAACGATCCATAATACTAAAGGCATTTTGGATTATGTACACTCAGATGTTTGGGGTCCTTCCAAAACACCTTCATTGGGTGGGAAGCACTATTTTGTAACCTTTGTTGATGATTTTTCCCGAAGAGTATGGGTGTATACAATGAAGAGCAAAGATGAAGTGTTGGGAATTTTTCTCAAATGGAAGACGATGGTGGAGAATCAAACAGGCAAGAGGATCAAGTGTATTCGCACAGACAATGGAGGTGAATACAAAAATGATCATTTCAATAAGGTCTGTGAAAATGATGGCATCGTCCGACACTTCACTGTTAGACATACACCACAACAGAATGGAGTGGCAGAACGTATGAACCGGACCTTGCTGGAGAAGGTACGGTGTATGTTGTCCAATGCTGGCTTGGGCAAAGAATTTTGGGCTGAGGCAGTTACATATGCATGCCACCTCATTAATCGCTTACCATCTGCTGCTATTGATGGCAAGACACCATTTGAAAAATGGTATGGAAAGTCTGCTGTAGATTATGACTCTTTGCATGTGTTTGGCTCAACTGCATATTATCATGTGACAGAGTCAAAATTGGATCCAAGGGCAAAGAAGGCTATTTTTATGGGAATTACTTCTGGAGTCAAAGGATATCGCTTATGGTGTCCTATGACAAAGAAAGTAATATTCAGCAGGGATGTTACCTTTGATGAATCTGCTATGGTAAATAAGGTAACAGAAGATACCAAACAAAATGAAGGTGCTTCTAAGCAGGTGGAGTTTGAGGGAAAATTTATTTTTCCTACACAAGAAGCAGAGGAGGAAACAAATGAAGATTACCCTCTGGAAGGAGAGCCAGTAGAGGAGATTCCAACTCAGGAACCTCAACAACAACTTGAATCAATAGCAACCAGCAGGCCAAAAAGAACAATAACGAAACCTGTTCGTCTCATAGAGACAGTTGCTTGTGCAACCTCAATTGTAGCTGATGATGTTCCTACCACTTATAAAGATGCTGTCCAAAGTTCAGAAGAAGATAAGTGGAGGATTGCCATGAATGATGAAATACAGTCCCTTCATCAGAATCATACATGGAGATTGGCCAATCTCCCGAAGGGAAAGAAAGCAATTGGGTGCAAATGGGTATTTGCAAAGAAAGAAGGATTTCCTAACCAAGTAAATGTTCGCTACAAAGCAAGATTGGTGGCCAAAGGATATGCTCAAAAGGAGGGAATTGATTACAATGAAGTGTTTTCTCCAGTTGTAAAACATTCCTCCATTAGAATTATGTTGTCTTTGGTAGCACAATTGGATTTGGAACTAGTTCAGATGGATGTAAAAACTGCGTTTTTACATGGAAACTTGGAGGAGGAAATCTACATGACTCAGCCAGAAGGATTCAAAGTTGCTGGAAAAGAAAATATGGTGTGCAAACTTGAAAAATTGTTGTACGGATTGAAACAATCTTCTAGACAATGGTACAAGCGATTTGACGAGTTTATGTTGCGGCAAGGGTACAAGAGAAGCAAATACGATCATTGTGTGTATTTGCACAAGCTTAAAGATGGTTCTTTTGTATATCTTCTCCTATATGTTGATGATATGTTGATAGCTTCCAAGAATTCGGAAGAAATTGATAAGTTGAAGATTCAACTGAAGAAGGAGTTCGAGATGAAGGATTTGGGTGAGGCAAAGAAAATTCTTGGCATGGAGATAATTAGAGATAGACGTTCAAAGAAACTCTGTTTATCTCAAAAGGAATATTTGAAGAGAGTACTTCAACGTTTTGGCATAGATGACAAGACTAAGCCAGTTAGTACTCCACTTGCTTCCCATTTTAAGCTAAGTACTACTATGTCGCCAATGGATGAAGCTGAACGAAAGTATATGTCAAAGGTACCATACGCAAATGCTGTTGGTAGCTTGATGTATGCAATGGTTTGCACAAGGCCTGACATTTCACAAGCTGTTGGAGTTATTAGCAGATATATGCACAATCCAGGGAAGGAGCATTGGCAAGCTGTGAAGTGGATTCTACGGTATATTCATAATACTGTAGATGTCGGGTTAGTTTTTGAGCAGGAAGACAATCAGTCTGTAGTTGGATATTGTGACTCAGATTTTGCGGGTGATCTGGACAAACGAAGATCAACTACTGGTTATGTGTTTACTTTTGCAAAGGCACCAGTTAGTTGGAAGTCTACTTTGCAGTCAACAGTTGCTTTGTCTACAACAGAGGCAGAGTACATGGCTATTACAGAGGCTGTGAAAGAGGCAATTTGGCTTCAAGGATTGCTAAAGGAGCTTGGTGTTGAACAAAAGGGTATCACAATTTTTTGTGATAGTCAAAGTGCTATTCAATTAGCGAAGAACCAAGTGTATCATGCAAGGACGAAGCACATTGATGTTCGGTATCATTTCGTACGAGAAATCATAGAAGAAAGTGGAGTCACAGTGAAGAAAATTCATACTACGGAGAATCCTGCTGATATGCTGACAAAGGTGGTGACTGCGGTCAAGTTTCAACATTGTTTGGATTTGATCAACATTGTTGAAAACTGAAGATTGAAGATGAAGACACAATCAAAATTTGTTATTGAGAGAAAATTGAAGATGTGGAATTTTGCCAAGGTGGAGATTTGTTGAATTTGGCAAATTTTTGTCCCACATCGGTGGGAAAACAAAAGTTGGGGGGATTTTCCCCCTATAAAAGAAGGCTTAATGTTTAGGATTTAAACACACCTCTCATTTGCCTTCTCATCTGTTTAAGGCATTTGTATCTTCTCTCTTTAGTATTATTTCACTTGTATTTTTGGAGTGAAATAAAATATTGGTTGTGTCCGAGGAGTAGGCAAAATTAGCCGAACCTCGTAAATTCTGGTGTTCTCTTTATTGTTGCTTTATTGTCTTATTTATTATTTGGTGGCTGTCATAATTTTTGGTATAGTAGTTGTGACTTATTCACATTATATACATTTGGCTTCCGCAACAGCAATGACGTGTTACTCAATTGCAGGAATTCAGCAAGGAATTCGAGGATTGAGTAGCTGTTTAGGAGTTTGAGGACTCGAGAGTTCAGTTATGGAGTTGTGAAGAAGAAAATGTAAAGAGAGGAAAAGAAAGAAAGAGAGAGAGAGAGAGAGAGAGAGGAAGAGATTTTATAGGAAATTGTAATAGTTTCATATATGATCTGTAACTATGAATTACAATGCTATATAAGGATTGAGAATGGCTACTATTTATTACATTTGAAAGAATCCGTCTCTACTATTTTCTCTAACTGTCTAACTAACCTCAGTTGACCTCTAACTAACTTTTAACTCCATCTAACTAACTTTTAACCATCAAGCTGATGTGGCATTGAACTGGATTGTTTCTTGTGCTTAATATGTAATTGTGTATCAATACTCCCTCCTGTAGAAGATCCTTGACCACAAGGATCAAAGTGAGGAAACCTAGTCTTCAAGGCATTGAAGAACTCCCATGTGGCATTATCAGCGGGCAAACCTGTCCATTTAACCAAAACCTAGGCAAAACCCTTATTTCCTTTCTTAATCATCCTTCTCTGTAGAATAGCTTCTGGTTCAGAACAATTAGGATCAGCAATGTCATTGGTAGGAGGGTAGGTAATTTGTGTAGGTAACTCATAGCATTTTTTTAGGAGAGAAACGTGCACGGTGGGGTGTATCTTAACTGAAGGTAGAAATAAGAGGGTGTATGCCACAGGACCTACCTTCTTAGCAATCTGGAAGGGTCCATAATATTTGGAAGCTAATTTGTGGAAAGGATGAGATGTAATAGTTACTTGTCTGTAAGGTTGAGCCTTGAAATATACCTAATCTTCCACTTCAAAATTCCGGTCACTTCTATGATTGTCAGCTTGTTGTTTCACCTTGAGTTAAGCCCTCAATAGATGATGCTGCAATAATTGGAGCTTCATCTCCCTATTGAGTAAGGTGTTATCAACCTCTGTGGAAGCTGATTCTCCTGGCAAATAAGGTAAATGAAGTGGTGGTGGCCTGCCATACAATACCTCATAAGGTGTAGTTTTTATGGCTGTGTGGAAGGAAGTGTTATACCAATACTCAGCCATATGTAAATAGGAATACCAATCTGTGGCTTCTTCAGAGCAGAAGCCCCTTAGATAGGTCTCTAAACACCTATTTAGGACCTCAGTTTGGCCATCTGACTGAGGATGATAAGCTGTTGAGGTGTTTAATTGAACTCCCTGAATTGCAAATAACTCCTGCCAAAAGGTGCTTAGAAATAATACATCCCTATCACTCACTATGGAATCTGGCAATCCATGTAGTTTGTATATGACCTACATGAATAACTTTGCCACAGACTGAGCAGTATAGGGGTGTTTCAAAGGAATAAAATAACCATATTTGCTCAATCTATCCACTATGACTAAGATGACTTCATACTCTTGGGATTTAGGAAGACCATCCATGAAATCCATACTAATTTAAGACCAAACTACCTCAGGAAAAGGGAGTGGTTGCAGAAGACCAGGATAGGCTGCCAAATCAGCTTTATTTCTCTGGAAAATATCACATCCATGAACAAAAAGCTTGACATCTTCCCTGATTCCCTTCCAGTAAAATAATGACAGAATCCTCTTGAGTGTTGCTTCTATGCCAGAGTGACCACCTTGAGGGATAGAGTGCCATAATGATATAATATTCCTTATAAGCTGAGGGTCCTTCCCAACTACTAGCTTCCCTGTCCTCTTCAACTGATTGTGAATCCATGTAAATTGACTATGACTAGCTGGATTAGTCTGTAATTGTTCAATAAGGGTCTTCAAGTTAGCATTTGTGTTCCAGCTATCAAAGATAGCCTGTAGCAGCTCTGAGCTAGTTGTGGAAATTAATAAAGAGAATAACCCAGCTCCAGGTACCCTAGATAGGGCATCTGCTACTTTGTTCTCCGCCCCTTTCTTGTACTCAATAAGATAGTAAAAAGATATCAACTTAGTGAGCCACATAAGCTGAGAATTTATGTGGAGTTTCTGCTCCATTAGAAATTTAAGGGCCCTCTGATCAGTTCTTATAATAAATTTCTGACCAAGTAGGTACTGGGACCATTTTGTGACAGCATAAACAATAGCTAGAAGTTCTATGTCATAAACTGAAAGAGCAGCATGTCTGGGAGAGAGTGTTCTGCTGATAAAAGCAATAGGGTACCCTTGCTGCATTAGAACAGCCTTTATACCATGTCCACTTGCATCAGTTTCAACAATAAAGGTCTTGTTAGCATCAGGTAATTCCAACACTGGAGCCTGAATCAATGCAATCTTCAGTTGTTCAAAGGCTTTTGAAGCAGCATGCGACCATTTGAAATTATCTTTCTTGAGGAGGTCGGTTAATAGTTTGCTAATGGAACCAAATCCTCTAATAAACTTCCTATAGTAACCAGCTAGCCCAAGGAATCCTCTAAATTGTTTAACATTAGTAGGTAAAGGCCACTCCTTCACAGCTTCTATCTTTTGAGGATCTGTTGAAACCCCTTCAGCAGTAATAAAATACCCCAAGTATTCTATTTTTTGAACCCCAAAGAAACATTTGCTCTGCTTAGCAAATAATTGATGCTTCTTCATTTCCCCCAAAACAGACTTCAAGTGCAACAGATGATCATCCATGTTGCTGCTATATATTAGTATGCCATCAAAAAAGACCAAGACATATTGCCTAAGGAACTTCTGAAAAACTGAGTTCATTAATCCTTGAAAAGTTGCAGGAGCATTTGACAACCCAAAGGGCATTACTAAATACTCATAATGGCCAGCATGGGTTCTAAAAGCAATCTTTGGTACATCTTCAACTTTCATCCTTAGTTGATGATAACCAGATCTCAGGTCTATCTTTGAGAAGATTTTAGATCCTCCTAGTTCATCCAGTAAATCTTCTATAATGGGAATAGGGAATTTGTTTTTTACTGTTTGCTTGTTCAAATCCCTATAATCGACACACAGCCTCCAGGTACCATCTTTCTTTCCAACCAAAACTACAGGTGCAGCAAAGGGACTGCTACTTGGTTGGATAATACCATGATTTAGCATCTGTTTTACTAAGGTCTCAATAACATCCTTCTTGACTGAGGGATACTTATATGGTCTTTTATTTATAAGTTCAATTCCATTTTGAAGGACAATCCTATGATCAAACACTCCTCTAGATGGTGGCAATTGAGTAGGTTCTTTGAACAACTCCTTAAACTCATTTAACAAGTTCAGTAGTCTAGGATCTTGTTCAAATGTCTCCTTAGTTTCCAAAGAACAACATTGTACTTCATTACACATAGCAGGCATTACTTGTATCATGCATAATTCAGATTATTTACCTGAAATTCTAGCCAACTTCCCATCTCCAGGAGTCAGAATTTGCTTCCCCGATCTTCTAAGTACATGCTTCCTTCCTTTGTAATAGAACTCCATGGTAAGTATTCTGAAGTTCATTTTGATATCCCCCAATGTTAATAACTATTGAACTCCTAATACCACTCCACAAGATCCTAATGGCAACAGCAAGAATTCAGTAGAAAATTCAGCTCCTTGTAGAAGCCAAGAAATTTGCAAACTTTATCCACCTTCAACATGTTTCCATTGGCTACTGCTACCAGTTGTGGTGTAGTTGCTCTCACAGGGCATTTCAATCTCTCCACTAACTCAGGATCCATAAAATTGTGAGAGTTTCCTATGTCCACTAATATGTGCAAGGGTTTTTGAGAATGATACCATGTCACTCTTAGTGTCATGTACCCCAATGATCCATTCAGAGCATGAATGGAAATTCCCACCTGCTCTATTGGATGTGTTAGTTCCATATCCTGCTCTTCTAGTTCACTAACTAATTCTTCTGAAAACAACCCTTCTTCTGGTTCTTCCAATTCAAGCAAGTATATCTACTTCAAATTCTTACATCTATGCCCTACTACATATTTTTCATTGCAAAAGTAGCATAGGCCTTTAGCCCTTTTTCATTCATCTCCTCTAGACTTAAAGTTCTCCTATTAAATCCTTTATAAGTCCCAGCAATACCTTGGCTAGAAGTTGGTAACAATGGTCTGCTATTGTTTCTTTGATCCATGACCCTTCTGGGAGCATTGGCTGGTACATTGCTAGTTGAAGAAGGTAGCCTAATAGCAGCTAAATAAGCCTCTTGCATCCTAGCAATTTTGTACACTTGAGATAAGGTTGTGGGATTGGTGAGTTTTACTGCAATGTTCAACTCATGTTTAAGTCCACCAAGAAAACAACTGATGGCATTTTCTTGTGACAGATTCACCCTTGTGAGATTCCTTTCAAAAGCAGCTTGGTACTCCTTGACAGTACCCGTTTGTCTGATCTTCTTGAAAGTCGACTCCAAATCTTTCCACCAATGCCATTACATACTCCGTCTATATAGTTGGTTGGGGATATTGTCTATACCTCATGAATGCTAAATGCCACTGTATAGCTTCACCTTCTAACTGCATTGCAATGACCTCCACCCTTTCTTCAGCAGGAACCTTCTCCATGGAGAAGAACTGCTCAATTTTGAATAGCCATGACTTCAGATCTTCCCCATTAAACCTCAAGAATTCCATCCTCGACCACTTCGAGAAATTAGAATTGTGATGGTTATAATAGTCAGGACTCTTTTCTCTTGGTGACCTTTCATCAGATGGTTCACCTTCATGTTGCATAGGCGTTTTGTCCCTTTTATTTTCTCTAGAATGATTTAACTGTTCCTTTAATTCAAGAACAGTTTGGTCCAAACGTTTCAGATTTGAAACTTCTCCAGATAAAGCCCCAACTTCTGCGATTAACTTCTGCATCAATTCACGTAAATCCCTTGTTTCTTCTGTGGCAGTGTCATTCAATCGAGCACCTTTCGCCATGATTGCCGAGGATGATCAACTCTAATACCATTATTACTCAATTGCAGGAATTCAGCAAGGAATTCGACGATTGAGTAGCTGTTCAGGAGTTCGAGGACTCGAGAGTTCAGCTATGGAGTTGTGAAGAAGAAAATGTAAAGAGAGAGAGATATGAAGAGATTTTAGAGGAAATTGTAATAGTTTCATATATGATCTGTAACTATGAATTACAATGCTATATAACGATTGAGAATGGCTACTGTTTATTACATTTGAAAGAATTCGTCTCTACTGTTTTCTCTAACTGTCTAACTAACCTCAGCTGACCTCTAACTAACTTTTAACTCCCTCTATATAAGGATTGAGAATGGCTACTATTTATTACATTTGAAAGAATCTGTCTCTACTGTTTTCTCTAACTGTCTAACTAACCTCAGCTGACCTCTTACTAAAATCAGCCTATTCTAAAATCAGCCTAAAATCTGTATATCTATCATGGTTATTCTAACATGGGATGTTAATAAATAAGAGGTTAGGGGTGGCGGGCAATTGTTACAAGTATCACCAACTGATTATTTCTTAGGTACACCAGAAACATGAAAATAGTCTCAATTAGAAAACCAATATTACTTGTCCAGATTTTGATATTGCTAAATGTCTCGCCTTACCTTGTTCATTGCACATTTCCACCATTTAGAGAGCTCCTACTTCCATACACTGAACCGTAGGCCCTGACTCTGCTGCTTTCGATGCAAAAGGTGACGGACCTTACGCAAGTGTTGCGGATGGCAGAGTAGTCAAATATCAAGGTCCAACGGTTGGCTTCACTGATTTTGCTATTACATCACAAAACAGGTAAATTCAAATTCTAAGCTTAGATTTTTTTTCTCCTTCTTTTCTCAACGGCTGATAATTTTCTTAATGCATTATGCATCTTTAGGAACAAGGAAATATGTGATGGAACAAATGACCCTATTTTACAACAAATATGTGGAAGACCATAGGCCTCGGATTTTACTATAAAACTGGTGACTTTTACATAAGAGATGCATATTTTGGCCTCTTGGTGGTTAGAGCAAGCGGAGGGATCGTTAAACAACTTGTTACTGGCTTTAAGCACGCATTTTGCCTTTCTTGACTCACTAGATATCGACCAAGAAATTGGAGTCATTTATTTTGTAGATTCAGAAGCCATATTCCGAACTGGATTCGTCGCTCTAAAACTTTTGTCTCAATTATTTTCCAATATTACATTTAATATGATTAAGAAAAGAAGAATAGCTAACTGATTTTCTTTTAGCAGCAGAGTCTAATTGCTCAAAGCGGAGATACGTCAATACAACAACAACAACAACAACAACAACCCAGTATAATCCCACTTAGTGGGGTCTGGGAGGGTAGTATGTACGCAGACCTTACCCCTATCCTAGGGTAGAGAGACTGTTTCCAAATAGACCCCGGCATCCTTCCCTCCAATAATTTCTCACCTTGCTCTTGGGAGACTCGAACTCACAACCTCTCGGTTGGAAGTGGAGGTTGCTTACCATCAATAGAAAGAAAAAAAAAACAGGTCATATTATTGCTAAGTGGAGTTTCAGGGCCAGCAGGGTTAGCACTCAGCACATGTCTTGATCAGTGGATCTATTGCCCAAAGAATTCGAGGTTTTGGCTCAAAGGTGCAAAAGCAAATTTTCATCGGATATTTTAACAAACATAGGAGGAAATCCAGATAACATTAAGAGGACTGTGACGGGAGACCTTTGGGTGGCTATTGTCAGCATGAAACAACAGCTGATTCCCACCACATCTTCGACAGGAAAAAGGATCAATCAGTTCGGAAAAGTCACGGAAACACGAAATTTCACAGCTCAATATAATACTCTTAATGGGATAACTTAAGTTCAAGTAATATAATGGCAGACTTTATGTTGGGTCTTTAGATCAGAACTTCATTGGTGTTTCTGGAGTTTGATGTCTTCCGTTTTTTGTGGTCGAATTTTGATGTATTTGGTATGTATGAACTCGTGGGAGGACAAAGATTCTATTGATGTAATTTTTATCGGATTCCGATACGTGGGCCTGAGGGTCGGGTTGACCGATTTCGGAATTTTTTATGTAATTTGATTATTTTTGCATATGCTTCGTTCCCTTAGCATATATTGATGTTATGATTCTGACTTTGGATAGATTCGACGTGAGTGGAGGCCGAGTCGAGGGGCAGAGGCATTGCGGGCTAGAGTTTTGACCGGATTGAGGCAAGTAATGATTGTAAATGTTGGCCTGAGTATATGTAACCCCAGATTTCACATCGTTTCACTACTTTGAGGTGACGCACACACTAGATGATGAGCGTGGGATCGTGCACCGTAGGGGATTGTGATTTGGTCCGTTCCGTACGACTATTATATCGCGTATTTGATTGGAAACTATTTGATACTATTGTGTTTTGGAAAGTATTGCTATGTTTTGGGCTGGATGTCATAGTTGGGCCTCGTACCAACTGTTTGGACCCTTAATGATTTTCTTTACTGAAATTCCTCACTATTTTGATTTAATAATTGTACTCAGGCATGCTATGTTTTACTAGTTTCATAACTCAGTCTTATTTACTCCGTTTTGATACTTTAAATGATATTTCGACTGAGCATCCTGTTTTACTGTATCCCGGGTGGCTTGAGAGGTTTCTGACTGAGTGAGGCCGAGGACCAGTGTTGTGAGGATATTAAGCTTTATGATATAAGCATTTAAGTACTATCCACACTAAAATAAAAGATGCTGCAGGCCTTTCTTACAGCATTGCATTTGTATTACCCGCAGTCATCTTGATCTTAAGAAAGATATTTTTGACTATTCAACAATGCATTTTCCATGTAATACCAATTCTCAGTTAATTAATGTATACAGAATTTTAATTTATCCTTTTACCAAGAGCACTTTTGACTTTCTAGCCGCCTAGAATATGAACCACACTTGGTAGCAGGTCTACTTAGTGTCATCCATAAGAACCTGTAACTTGCTTTACCATTACTATTGGACTACTGGAGGGACTAAGAACCAAACATCATCAATCTCATCCAGAGTCGTTTTGGCTGCAGGTTTTTGCAGTAACAACTTTGCTTGTGCTATTATTCTTGCACAACTTTGCACAAATTTTCTTATCAAAAGCCAATGAACTTAGTTTTCCCTAACCTCGCTCCCTCTATTCCAACAGATCAATGGAAAAGAAAATAAAACTGGTGGAAATTTGAGGTTGTGGCCCACATAAGAGCAGCAGCTAAAATTTATGGCTTTTCATTGAGTTTGTCACAAACATGCAAATCATCTAAGTATTGACAGGTCATCACTGATACGCATTTTTTTCAAAACAGAAAAAATATCCCACAGAAATTTTTTTACATTACTAAGCTCTACAAAAGCACTTCTTTACAGCATCAGTAAATTAAGCCACCGTTTAGTCACGGAGAGTCTTTATATCATTCACAAATTCTTGAAGTTCCTCCAGTGTCGCACTCAGTAGGCCTACAAGATAATATGCAATATTTAGCGCATAAAATCTATCAAGGGCATTGTCAAATAATTAAATTAAGTTAGCCAGAATGCTCACCTCCATCATTGCTCAGTCTAAACATTTCCCCATTTGAAGTGCGAATTCTTTTTGCTCTTCGGTGCTCACTGTTCTCCACCATTCTGGTCGCCAAATTCTCCACTTTGGTTTGAAAACCTGATGCAGTTCGTACCAGTTCTGGCAGAAACCGCCAATTAAAAGAACCATATCAATAACTTGAATTTAGTGGAATTATATCATTAAGAAGCACAAAGCACTGCAACAGAAAGTTTCGGGGTGATCTTCCCGTATTAAGGATTTCAAATATGTAGTGCAATCACCATTTCAATTCCATAAAGGAATTACATAATAAGCTGAAATAGGAAAAGTTTAGAAGTAGAAGCTGGATTAAGTCGATTCCACTCTCAAATTTAAGAGAAATTAGATGATCAGCACATTATGCAAAAACACACACATGCCTACTTTTCTCACAAGCTACAACCACATCTTCTGCAAATTCAATCTTCTATTTGGCCAAAGATAGACATCCAGTTTCAGCCATCCTTCTATCTACTTCCCTTCTTCGCTGTTTTATTGTTGCTAGGACATTAGAAGCTATATCAAGGTGCAGAACCCCAAAAAACTGACCATACCCATGAGACTGTGCAGATAGTGAATTTTCCATAGTTGGCTGAACCTCCCTTGGAATGGAAGAGCAAGGAAACAATTAATAGCAAGGTGGAAAATTCCAAGCCACTTAACTACTTAAGGTCTTGGCAAAGCAAGAAAGGTAGTATATTAGTTGGAAAAGAGAAAACTAAAAAACAAACACCGCCTAAATTATAGTCAACATCCAAGGCAGGTATAGTTCATATGAAAATCCAGATCATTTGCAGTAACACGTATCTTTATTTAGCCCAGCTGCAGAAGGTTCGGATCCGAAAAATAAAAGAGGAATTATCAATCATAAAACGCCACATACGTACTATTTTCACTAATAAAGGCTTGTATCCACAGAAAGGTATCAGATTAAGTCGCAATTTTCCCAAAATGGTTTTTCATGACTCCTCAAGTCAAGAAGCATTTACGAAGTTGAAGCTTTGCAGAAAAATATTTACCTTCAAACTTCTCATCCACTGCCAGTTGCTGATACAACTCCAATGCTTCAGTAAGAGAGGCAGCAGAGTGGCCACTTAACATGGACTGCCTTTCGAGAGCTCGTAGTTCTCTGTGGAGCTCAGCAGACTCTTTTCCCACCTGGAGAGATCATAAATTGCAAAGGAATTATCAATTTATAAAGACATGAAGCATCTACTAATTTGCTGAGGATCCCCTACCTCAGAAATCTTGTTCCTTAAGAAATCCAACTTTTCATCTAGTTCAGGATTCTCAACAGCATTAATATCAAATGAAGTGTCACCAGATGGTCCATCCTAAATAAACATGCCAAAAGTAATTTTAATTCATAGATAAAAGTGTCTAGTAGCCATCAGCAGATAATGAATCAATTTTTAATAAACAACATTTAAACTAAAAGATCCATGAATGTCACCGAGATTGAGATTTCATCACCGCTCAGGCATTCTGCTCATTTAAAATTCTCCATTTATTCCCAATCAGACGAATTACCAATAGAAGATTGATGCTTATATTCCTTCTACTTTCTAATAATTGTAGATGGATATAACTGCAGGTTTAACGATAGTTACCTCTTCATTGTGCACTTTCAGTAGGATGTGGCATGGGAAGCATGTCCTTTGACCCATATCCATATGAACAACTTGCACCAATCTTCTCCACTCCTACATTTATCCCTTTACTATTTCCTACTTACAAATTTGGCTATGAAGTGGACCACGCTGAATGACAGCATTTTCTATCTGTATGCTATCATGGAAAGACTCTAATCAACTAGCCCAGGTACTCCTATTTCTTAGGGAGTCAGAGATGGTTGAAGAGCCAGTTGACAATCATCTCACTATAAACAAATTATTTTTGTTCTCAAACTCCATATCTGTAACTTGACATATGCTATTGAACAAACTTCACCAGAATGATTAAACAGATCACATCCAAAATAAAGATTTTAGTACTCAAATATGCATGTCTTAAACAAGGGATGGTATATAAGCATGGGCAGAGCTAGGGGCGTAAGGGGGGGGGGGGGTGCATTCGACAAAAAATTACAGTGTATATAAGGTAAAGGTTTATTTTATGTGTATATATTAGATGTTGAATACCCTTAGCTTCTTCGCGTCTTTAATGTTTAATTCAGATTTCCAATATGCAGAAAATGAAGCTATATACTTAATATCAAACAAGTTATATTTCTCAACCGAGGTAAATAAAAAACACGGGGAACTATCAATAATAGAGAACATACAGCTTTAGGCAAAGAGAACCCTTGCGGAACCTTAAAGCATTTGTCCAAACAGTACTTCTCCCAATAACTCAACCGCTTGTCCAGAGTCAATTGGACCATGTTCTTAATTTGAGCCACACCCTGCAAATAAAATTAGTTTGTCTCTCAGTGGTCTGAGCTGCTTAAACTTAACAATATTCAAAATAAAAATAAAAAACTATGAAAACTGACCTCTTTTAGATCTTCCGATCGATTTGTTCCTTCAGTTTTCAGAAGATTTGCTGCCTCTCTACAGAAGGTCATAAAGGAAAAATAAACGGCAATGGAATTCGACGACAATTAGTTAGACATGAAGGAGGGGAGCTACAACTTACCGGTGGAAGAAATCAAAAGCATCATCAACTAACTCGTCGGCAATATTGAGTGCCTCGTTGACGAAGTGTTTCGGATTTAGGTTCAGCGAATCGAACACTTTCTCGCTCTCGCTTCCTTCCATTTCCTCGCTTTCCAATTTGCTCAAGGGTTTGGGGTTTCTGCAATTTCAAAATTCTTAATTCAAGGGTTTTCGCCTTTTTTATTTTATTTGTGTCAGTGCCCCTCACCCATTTCCCGCCATGAAAGGTTGGGCCTTTCCCCCAAATAGACCGAGCGCGTAGGCCTGCATAAGAGGGAAAATTTTAAGAAATAGCCTGATTTATAACTGTTAATTGAAAATTAGCCCTAGGTTTTAAAAGTAATCGAAATTGAGCTATTTTTTATGTAAAAATAAAATTTGAATAAAAATACACTTAAAAGTCAGAAGAAATTTCAGCATAATATATTGGAATTCGAATTTTTACATATGAGATTCCAGCATAATATGTTGAAGTTTCATAATATGCTGGAAGTTTATATGCAAGAACTTCATAATCCAATATATTATGTTGGAACTTTTCGTGTTTTAGCCAGAATATTTTTTCTAGATTTTTCTTCGCATAAAATAGTGGCTATTTTTCAATAACTTTGCAAATGGTAACTATTTTTCAATTATCAATCCGAAAACTGACTAATTCATATTATTTATACTACATAAAATTGTGAAAGTATAAATGCCCTCATAAGAAAATGTTGAGAAACGCCCAGATACGGTTAGAGGCCATAAAATGTATCAAAAATAGCTTGATTTATAACTGCTAATTGAAAATTAGACATAGTTTAAAAAGTAATCGAAATTTATCTAATTTTTCATGTGAAAATAAAACCTGAACAAAAAAACATCCTTAAAATTTTGGAAAAGAAATCTGGCATAATACGCTAGATTTCAAAAAAAAAAAAATCATATGATATTCCGACATAATATGATGGAATTCATAACGTGCTGGATTTCCAATATAATATAATGAAATTTTATATGCAGAAATTCCATAATTCAGCATATTATGCTTAAACTTTTCGTATTTCAGCTGGAGTATTTTTGTCCATATTTTATCTCTTCAATAGTGGCTAATTTTCAATAACTTTACAAACACTGTCTATTTTTTAATAACCACCCATAAAGATATATATGCCATGCTATTTTGACTAGTAAAATTAATATTTTGTGAAAATTAAAGAGAAAATAGTAGAGAAAATGCATAAAGACCCCATTCAACTTGTCCTGAAAAATTATTTACACATATAAACTTTACGGGTGTCCTAAGACCTCACTATTATTAAAACAATTGTATTTATTTACTCCCTCCTATGCCATGGCCCAGTTATATTAATTTGAGTGGGAAACACGCGCTTCATTAGTAAGCCGCGTAATTAACATGGACTTCACTCAACAAACTGTCTTTCCTCTATCTAATTTTCATAGCACATTATATATTTCTTTGTCATTTTCCTGTCTTTTCTCCTCAATTCAAGAATTCCAAATACCAATTCATTCCCCACTGAAAATTCAGGAAAAAGAATTACATAAAAACCAAGAAAAAAATAGTGTTCAATTCAATGGAAAAAATCTGGTTATGAGCGTGATGGAATATACAGATCACTTAGACCTCTTATGTTCTTCCAAAGAATCAAAATCTTTCTATGGTCACTTTTCTCTTCATAAATATTTCATGAAAACCCAGCTCTTTTTTATGTTGATTCTGGTCAAACTTTGATTTTTTTCTTAATTCAAAATGTCTAGTAAATAAAAATAACAGTCTCTAAACGGGCCTTATTCACCTATCAGTTAAAAATTCCCAAATTGAAGAACCCTAATGCCCAACCATTGAAAATTCTTCTTGCCTCGCCAAAATCGATTTACCCGAACAAAATTGAAGTGACAGTTGCAAAATCCTTCGATTTCATTATTTAGAATTCCTGACGAGTTGGAGGAAGACCTGTTCGAAGCCAAAGTTCTTTGAAGAATCAAGATTAAACATTGAAGTTGAATTATCTGTGAAAAATTATTATGTTTGAAGGAGAAAGATTAACCTTTGCTTTCAAAGATCAAAACTTCAAAGAGCAATTTGATGCAATTTCGGCAGAATTTAGATGAAGAAAAAATTAGGGTTCTTCAATTGGGTTTGGTAAAATATTGGGGAAGAATGGATTACTGTTGAGGGTTATATTGAAGTTAAAAATTTAATTTTTATTCTTTTTGGGGTTTTTTAACAATTAAAATTGAGCAAAGACGCGCTCAATTGCGTTGTCTAAGACGCACGCCTGACCAAGGCTTAGGAGGGAGTAAATAAATACAATTGTTTTAGCAATAGTAGGGTGTTAGGACACCCACAAAGTTTAGGTGTGTAAATAATTTTTCATGACAAGTTGAGTGGGGTCTTTATGCATTTTGGAGTTGATAAACTCGAGAACTACATTACGAGCCCGTTTGGACATAAAAAAAATTCATTTCATTTCGAAATCAGCGTTTGTTCATAAAATTTTCAAATTTCACTTGAAGATGCATTTTGAAAATTTTTAAAAAATTGAAAAACATTAAAAAGTTGTTTTTCAAAATTTTCACTCAAATCACTTATAAAACTTCAAAACAACCCAAACTGAAATTTATGCCCAAACACAACTCTAAATTTCAAATATCATTTTCACTTGAATTTATTTTCACCATTTTTGGAATTTTACAATTCTTATGTCCAAATGCCTACTGCGTTTCTACATTAAAGTGAAAATTTTAAAAACCAGAACCGCCAAGGACACTGAGGCCTCATCTGTTTGCACTTAATAGAGGTCTGAATCTTAATCATTCAGATCTAAAACATTAAGTGTGTTTATTTTTAAAATTTGAATCTTAATTATTCATATTTTAATCATTAAGTGTGTTCATGGGCGAAGCTACATGTTATAAAGGGTGGTCCCTTCATCGAAAAATTACACTGCATATATAGGTAAATTATTAGATTTTAGAGGTATATAACAATATTGAACATTCTTTCTCGGACTTTTTTTTTCACTTTTTCAAGTTTGAATATCCTTGAGTAATTCCTGGCTTCGCCAATAAGTATGTTTATTTTTTTTACTTCACAACCACTTGATGGGTATGAATAGGTCTGTATAATTAAGATCTATAACTGAGATTTAATTTCATTAAGATGTTATCATACATATTCATAATTAACTGTTGCCACCATCTATCATTATCAACTACCACGATGCCGCCGCCACCATCACCACCACACCACCATCATTCTCAATCATAGCCGCCACCATTATCGATTATCACCATCCACCATCCCCACCACCACTATTCTCAACCACAATCAACACTCATCCACCTTAACTACCACAACTAACCACTCTATCACTATCAACTACAACTGGTAATGTCCATCATTATAACCTACCACCACCCACTACTACATTCCTTAATCATAACTGCCACCACCACTCGTCATTATTAACTATCACCACCCACCACTACCATCCTCAATCATAACCACCACCACTATCAATCACCACTAGCTACTACCCTAAACCAGCACCATCAATCAAAACTACCACCAACCACCGTCTCCAATCGACATTCACCCGTTAGCCATCACCACCAACAACTATCATATTTTTAAAAACTATATATTTTATTGATAGAATATTATACTAATTAGTATTTCATTTGAATTTTATATTTTTTAAATTTTCAAATAAAGATAAATTTTATACTTTCAGATGTTAAAAATCAAACAGTCATAATCACTTATTATTCTTATCTTAATACACATCTTGATATTCAGATGTGTATTCAGATGCCTTAATCTTGAAAAACAAATGAGGCTTGAGTCGCTCGGAGCAAAGAAAATTTACATTTCCAAATGGTGAACTGCTACATAGAATTATGTACATATTAGAATTGATCCTATAAATAAAAAACAAGCAAAAAAGTACATATTTGGGGCAAATTTCAATAGAATGATACTTTTTAATTGAACTAGACTATAAAAAAAAACAAATGAGATATTACTGGTATAAAATTAATAAATAAATAAATAATAATTAGTTCATAATTTTGAAGAATGAAAGAGTTTCCAGTCAAATATTTTTTTTAATAATGATATTATCGGCAATTAAAAAAATAAGGCGAAATGGCTTCTTAGCCACTTAAACTTGTCGGGTTTTTTAAAGCCGATACATAAACTTATAACTTTCCCATTTGAACACTCGAACTTATTTTTTTTCATAACTAATAAACACATATGATCATTGACCATGTGCGCATGTATTACACATACACATACGTGTCCATCCAGTCAACAAATGACCAATGGATGTCTTACACGTAAGGGCGCGAAAAGTCAAACAACAACTCCTTCTCTTTGACTGCTTTAGCGTTCTTCTTCATTAACAATGGCTACCTGCTTTTCATTATTTTGTTTCACAGGTGGCTCAGCTTGATCCTTTTCCATGCTTCTCTTTCGTTCCTCTTCCTTCTTTTTTTCAGCTTTTTTATTTCAAGGATTCAACAGTTAACAAGTTAGTGCCCTAATTTCCTAAAATGTTTGCAGAATTTGGGTATGTTTGTAGACCTTCAATTTCAATCACCCGCTTATATAGAACAAAATTGTAATCTTCATCATTAGTGAAGCTGAGAAACACATTTAATTTATCATAAACTCCAATTTTTGCAGATCCCTTCAAAGGGAATTTTTTAGAGAATCTTGACCTATAATTCGGGGTCGGGTCTTCAGAAATCGACCAACAATTGTCCTCTTACATTGAGCCGCCATGATGACATAGTAGTCTCTTGTTTTGAAGATCACTGCCGGCATGCCGTTGTGTGTCGTCTTTCTAGCTTGGAATTTCAGAGAGAATCCGAAGGCCCTCCTCATTGAAACTTGAAATACCCCAGAATCTCTTCTTCTATACATAATAAAAACATGGAAGAAAACATTGCAGAATTAGGCCCTCCTAATTTCCCTACTTTCCACCATTTTCACGGTATGAAAAATGAAAAAAAAATTAAAAATAGAGCTTTAGATTTTTAAAAATGGCGGAAGGGGGTATTTTGTAATGTTGGGCGTTGGGAATGGGTTTTCACGCTCCTGTGCGTCGTGTTTCTCACGCGTGCTGCTGATTAGGACCAACTGACACCACATGAGCATGATCAATGGTCAAATGTGTTTATTAGTTATGGAAAAAACGAGTTTGAGTGTTCAAATGAGAAAGTTATAAGTTTATCTATCGGCTTTAAAAAACCCGACAAGTTTAAGTGACGAGGAAGCATTTCGCCAAAAAACAATGATATCAGCCTTAATTTCTTGTTGGGTCCTCAATTGTTCCAGAACATGTCAAAATACATCTAATAATTTACTGATATTTTCCTCCGACCAGATAATCACTCGATACATACTGGTAATGTGTGTGCAACAAATTCGAGGGCTCTTCAACATGACGAAGAAGAGTCCTTGTTCCGTTCAGGCTTTATTCGACCTTTGTAAGCAGACTTTCACGCCGTCTGCAACTTCCCCACCTTCTTCTCAAGCCGTTCACAAACTTTATTCCCTTTTAGGTACTTATCTCTTTTACCCTTTTGCCTTTTGGAACTTGTTCATTTGCATCTCCATGTTTTCATTTTCATTTAATGTAAATTGCAACAATTACGAGCTCTGGGTTGTTTTTATTAAGGAAATAATTGAGGAACTAAAGTTATTTATGTACATAATGTAGATGTTAGATGTGGATTATAATGAAGAAAGTCGGTTAACTAGATGAATTTGATGCAGAACATATCTGCTTATCCTATTGAAGAATAATCAGCTTATTAGAGAGTAGAAGAAAAAAAATTAACGAAGGATTTACAAAATGTATGTATAACCGGCAACAGTTAACTCCTATTCCAATAAGGTAATGAACTTTTTTTTGCTGTTTGTATCATTACAAATGTGGAGCGTTTACAAAAAGGTAAAGGGGATTTTTGAAGTATTGAGAATGGAAATTCAGGGAAGGTATCGTATATGGTCTCAAGGGCTGCATTTTAAAAGCAACTTACAATTTTTTTTTCCAGATAAAATTGGTCCTGAAGAGGTTGGACTGAAAGATGAGAGCTTAGAGGATGAAAGAGGTCATGGTCTTTTTGGACTTAATGTCTTCAACAGGGTGGATCGCTGGGCTCAACCGATAACATATGTGGATATACATGAGGATCAAAACTTTACTGTAAGATATCGTGCTTATTTAGCTTCTATTTGCATGTGTATTTGTCAAATGCATTTATGTGGTCTCTCTTTGGATTGTTGTTTGATCACTCAAATATATTTGTGCTAGTGTCATCCTAGCCTTTGAAGATGTACTACAGAATGAAATGCAGAGCTGCATATCCTTACTATTTGTATGTCAACAGTGAGACGTTTTTGTGATCTCCACCATCCAACCTTTGAGAAATAATCCTACAAATTTGACTGGACACATGCAAGGATATTCTAGAATACACTTTGACTATAAAGCCTGAATCGATAGGTCTACATTTGTGGATAAAAAATAATTCTTCAAGTTATAGTGTAGCGTATTTGACTGCGTTATTTTCATCAGGATCAAACATGTGGTTTTACATTAAATGAAGCATTTCAAGCTTCTGTTATATGTAGAGTAACTCAATTGAAAATGATGTAATGCAGATGTGTATGTTTTGTTTCCCAACTTCTGCAGTCATTCCATTGCACGATCATCCTGGAATGACTGTACTGAGTAAAGTCCTCTATGGATCCTTGCACGTGAAAGGTTATGACTGGGTTGAGCCAGCTTGCATCAGGAAGAGTGTACAAATTGGTCATCCTACAGGTTAGATTTAAATGAATTTCAAGTGTTCAAGTGCTTCTAAAGTCGCTTTTTATTAATTTAAGGTGCCAAAGAAATAATATTCACATATTAATCCCAAAAAAACAATATCACATTCTTTTCATTAGAGTACCCACTAAGCAAATTTCAGAGAATCTGAAAAATTTTGGTGGCGATGATAAAGTGGCCAGAAGTCACTTCATTGATATGGTATCACGACCATTAGCTATAGATAAATAAACCTTTCTAAGCAGCGCAGGCAAAACCAATAATGTAAATATGTTGCCTTACAATATGTTGAAAGCTTTTAGAGGCAGTTGAATTTCCATATGGTCCTGGAATTGTATGATCAAAATTTTGAAAATGGAAGATGTCCAAATATCGGTGGATTTGCATTCAAAGATTTTCAGGCTATGATTGAGTGTTTCTTTTACAAATCACATTGGGTATAAAGAGCCAGAAAGGAAAAAGAGTAGGAAAGAAGCACTTTGTTGGGTGCGTTGGATCCTGTAAGACAAGCGAGCTTTGTACCCTTAAATTAAAACATGTGGACGCAAAATTACAAATCTGTCTGGCACTCATATTTGACAGTTTGTCAACTCGACCATGTCTGTTATGGTCCTTCAGTGGCTGTTATGATGATCGCTTGAAAAATTATCAGGCACCATGGAGTTACTTAGATGTCCTCTTTCTTTCAGGCGTCATCGTGATAAGAGATCAACCTTTTACTTCGTAATGACTAAAACGTTCCTATTAGAGCTATGTTAGTTATAACTTCATGATAAGTCGGAAGAATACGGAATATGACAACAAGGCTTGTCTAGCAAAGTACAATTACCATAGACACATGGCATGTGGGAAGTGTAGGCAGCTGAAGCTGTTTCATAGTGAATGTTATCCAGTGTTCCAAATGAATGCCAACCCGGGTGAATACCTGAGATTCTTATGTTGAGGATTGGCTTTTTATTAAGAATCACCTTTAGATTTCTATGGATGAAATTTAGGTTGGCAGCTCGTTGATTTTAGTAAGCAAGAGTATCTCATTATGAGCTCAATTAATTTGTAATGATCTATGTGCTAGTACTCGATCTATTTCAATTTGGGATTAGTCAAGCTTGAGCCCAGTAGCTTGTGAGCTAAGCTGAACTGAGTCGAGTCCTTTTGAGGTCCTACTTTGTTCAGCTTGTTTGTTATAGCAGTTTATTACATTGTCCTATTTGATAATGCTTTCCTCTGTATTTTATTATCGTATATTCTTTTATTGACCATAGATAGGAAGGTATGGAGGTTGAGAATAAAGATAAAGGGTTAGAATAGGTAGCCGTGCGTTGTTTGTCGTATCCCTTGACTTCTGTTATTACTTGTTGTTGCTTTCGTTTGGCTTTCTGATTACAGTACCTACTGTCAGTTTTGTATTTTTGCTTGGTTTTCTGATTGGTATGCTTGTTGTTGTCCTTTTACCTTTCCTAAGTTGAGGGTCTACCGGAAACAACCTCTCTGCTTCTTGAAGGTGGGGGTAAGGTCTGCGTACACTCTACCCTTCCCAGACCCCACTTGAGGGATTACACTGGGTTTGTTGTTGTTGTGGTTGTATATTCTTTTACTGATTAAGATGTTTGCACTTAAATTATTGACTATCTCATTGTAGAAATGCTTTTCACATCTCTGCTTAGTCAACCAATATCCTCATCAAAATCAACATTCACCAGCACTGTATTAGGCTCTCGGAATCATAGCACGCTAGATGCAGTTGCTTGTTGTTTTGTTATTTTGTGTATATATTGCTAATTCAAAGTGAAATAGTATCTCTGACATTTTCTTCTGGTGTAATACCTCCAATGCTATGCGAAAAGTTTGCTGATTTTGATAGTTATAACTATCTTATTTTCCCAACTTTACTGCTTGTGAATCCTTATTATTTACTGCACAGATGAAAAAGTATTAAGAAAAGGAAACATGATGCATTATTTGACAGTGAGACTAGCCAGGTTGGCGGTTGATAAGGTCATAACGGCACCACATAGTACATCTGTTTTGTATCCCAAGAGTGGAGGGAATCTGCATTGTTTTACTGCCATTACACCTTGTGCGGTTCTGGATATTCTTGCTCCTCCTTATCTTGAAGCAGCTGGCAGAAGATGTACCTACTACCATGATTATCCTTATTCCAGCTTTGGTTAGTGTCTATCCTCTTTCTGTTTGAAGCCTTGTCTTTCTCAAGGATTTCTTAGCTATTTCACATTGGAGTCAGATGCACTCAGTTTGTTCTACTGTTGTATTGACATTAACATGTCATGCATTTGCAGCAAATGGGGATGAAATTGTTGGTAATGGAAAAGAACAAGACTATGCGTGGCTTGCTGTGGTTGATACACCAGAGGATCTGTACATGCGCCCGGGAAGGTACATGGGTCCAGCCATCCAAAGGTAGCAGTATACATCTTTATCCTGCAATCGATTCGTTGTGGAGTGCGGATGTTCATGGTCCTTTAACTGTGACCCGACTAAGATTGACCTATAAATCAGTAATTGATGCTTACTGCTGTGTATTGTTACTGATTCCTTTTTTTTGGGGGGGGGGGTGTCAAAGGCTGCTGTATCATGTTACTAGAATCTTGAAAGTGCTACAGTATTATGTCTTAGTTTAGCCTTCGCCATTGTATATCAGAGTTGATATTAGTTCCAGAAGATCATGATCTGCTCCCCCATGTCCACAAAGTATTTGCCACGATATAAATTTTTGAGCCCTTGTAATTTGTTTTTCCCTGTTCCTCTTACCCTAGAACAAAATAATTTATCTACACATAATTCAAGATGTTTCAATCACTCCAGTGTTTGTCAATACGCCTTTTGTCTTAGGAGTGTGGAAATTGATGGTGCTAAATTTTGAACCCAGATCTACTACTGTAGTGCATTCACTTGTTACGCTCAAGTTGGTTTTATCAGCGTTACTGCAAGCGTTCAACATTCTACATTATAAATTAATAGCATCCTGTACAATGCACTCAAGTTTCCAAGCCTTGCTTTACTTCAGCTGGGAACTGTTATGGAAAAGACTAATCACTGATAGATGGTCGCTTTTTATGTATGTAGTTCTTAACCCACATTTCCGGCATTATCATAGTCAGTTTTTACAGAGCCGACTCCAGCAAAACTGTAGCACTATAGCCTTTGCTAATTTGATTGTAGTTCTGGTTGGTCACTTTGTGATGTTTAGTTTAAATGTGATTATATGATGGTACTGTGTCTCTAGTAACATCTGGAGAACCGATATATAAAAATGGCTTCATTGTACTTTATCAAGATATTGTTCGTCCAAACCCTGAAGAATTCATTAACACAATAATTACTGATTTGACTTGATATCAGGCCTCCCCCAACTAGACAAATATTGTCATGACATCCATAACAAAAAGGAGGGCCTTATTATTTTGATAAAGAGAACACTCCTGCTGGAGACAGGGAATTCCATTTTGGAAACTAAAAGTAAGACTTGTTTATTTTTCGAAAACAACTGCATGAAATGTTGATCAGAAGTAGCTTCTAATGCCTACCAGATCCTCCTCGAATACATATATCTAAACAACAACGCCGATTGAGTATACAAAAAGGAAAACTTTAATGGATTCTCCCTACTTTAGTTTTCATCTATTGTAGGTGTGGCGCGAAGAATGTTTCAGTAATTTAGCTTTTGATGCTTTCTCATGGAGATCTGAAAGATTCACCAGCATAGCGAACATCTCCAAGTTCCTCTTCGATACGCAGAAGCTGCAATCAGTATAACGAGTTTAGCCACTCTAACAAGCAGGAAATAATCTTTTTTTCTGAAAAGAAGTTATCAACAAACACAGAGCTAGTGCAAAGAAAACATAATGGGACAGACATCAGACATCAATAAAATCCAGTTGAAATGCTTCGAGGTTTTTTTTTTTTTTTTTTGATCCAGGGAGGAAGATTAAACGACTTCAGTATAACTTTACAATCTGCTATATGTAACTATCCACATCGAAAGCTCATTAACTTCCAAGCAGTGACAAGACTGAGTAGTAAAATTGCTAACAGCAGGATGAATAAAAGTTGTTTTTTTGTTTCTGATCATGAATAGAAAATAGGGGGAAAGTAATCCTCACCTAACTCGCTCTACAAATGTTGGTTAGCAAAACTCTAGTAAAAGAGTAAATAATACTAATTTGTTTGAGCACGGGAGGGATAGAGAAGGAATACTAAATGAGATGATGAGATAACAGTAGCAATTACAAAAACAAGAAGAGCAATGGCAACAATTTAGAAATAAGAAGACAGAAACAAAGAAAGAACGGTAATTAAAGTGTTCCATCTTAACCTGGTTGTATTTTGCCAGCCGCTCACTCCGACAGGGTGCTCCCGTCTTGATCTGCATTAAAGGGAGAATTTAAAAGAATATTAATATGCTGCCGATGCATAAAAGAGTGGAGAAGATTAACCAATGTTAACAGCTGGAAGTCAAGAGTACCTGTCCACTGGCCAAACCAACAGACAAATCTGCGATAAAATTATCCTCTGTTTCACCGCTTCGGTGACTGACCATAACACCCCAGCCCGCAGCTTTGGAGTCTAGTGCTGCTTGAATGGATTCTGTCACTGTACCAATCTGGTTAACCTGCAATTTGAAAAATGATGAGCCAAGCCCCTCGCTACCATGTGTCATTCATATATCAAACAGCTGAGGAAGTCCATCAAAGTGAATATCCATGCACTTCTACAAGCTGACTGAGGTTTTAAACCTGTCGACCATTCAGCTGCTTAAGTTCCACTACAGATGGCTAAAAGTTCATTCAAGAGAGCTCTACCGTCTTTAACACCTAACCTTATAGGAGGGATTTATGTACATCAATGCAGTGCTTTTGTCTTGCAGGACTGGACCCATGACAACGTATAAATTGCATTTTCTATGTCTGAAATTTCTCCCTCTAGCCCATTAAAGTTATAGTATAATTGAAATAGAACTATACATGAAAACAAAGTGTACTGCATGTGAGCTCTGACGAGTCAAGTGCTTAAAGTAGCATTGAAAAGAGGGAACCCAGATTAATCAAACGGTATAAAAAATGTGTCAACATCAAGTGTTTAACTATATTTGAGACATAAGCTGTGAAGTATACCATCTATGACATATGCATTCATTCAAAAAGGTTCATAACATAATACTATGGTATTGTTAAGCCGAGATCTTTCTAGGACAACCCTTATTAGTTAAATACTCTAAGCATTTTTCTGGCAGGAAAAGACTAGGCTTTTCCGGAGAAACGTACCAAATTAAGCACCACTGTTTTAAGGCTCTTCCTGTTAATTTATTAAAGGCTATTTTGCTTATATGCCGAGGATCAACTCAAAGGTACTGTACTTTACAGGTAACATAACCTCATTTTGTTTCTTTAATTTAGTAAGTTTTATACCTTTGTGCGACTAAGCATTTGAAAAGAGAAAGAAGCCTACTGATGGAACAAGGCAGCTTTGCTACAGAGATTTGTATGTTGCTTTAAGGCATAAGCCCTTACCTTCAACAACAATGCATTGCATGCCTTTTTCTGAATTGCTTCAGCAATTCTCTTTGGATTAGTCACCAACAAATCATCACCAACAAGCTGAATATCAACTGAAGATTGTAGTGATGCCCATGAGCTCCAATCATCTTGGTCAAATGGATCTTCAATAGATACAATAGGAAATTCTTTGACAAACTCCTTATAGAGTTCACAGAGGCTCTGAGCACTAAGTACATGAGCTCCATCATTTGGTTGATTCTTGAAATTGAGATCATATTTCGCATCTTTTGTCAAGAACTCAGATGCTGCTACGTCCATGCCAATTTTAATCTGCACCAATCTTTCAATGAGCAAGTCCATAACTTCTGAAAGTAAAATAATGTAATAAAACTGAAAGGCCAAAAAGAATGCCGACCTTTCCAATGTAACCGGCCTTCTCAATTGCATCCATAAGCAATACTAGCCCTTCCCTGTTATCCTGGACATTCGGAGCGAATCCACCTTCATCACCAACATTGCATGCATCTTGCCCATACTTAGCTTTGATAATTCCCTTTAGAGTGTGGTAGACTGTTCTCCCATCAAGCGTGGACAGTTAAATACCATGTATAAAGATATTCATTACAAGTTTGCAGAACACATAATATGCAAAGGTTACAGGTCATGGAGAAGAACAGCTATAGGTACTTCAGGACAAAGCAGCATTTTAATGCTCAGAATAAGAAGTTTAGCTACTGTTTTACTTCATCTAATGCAGATTTACTGAAACCAACACTAATTTGTTAAAGTGAGACAGAGATAGCGATCAAGAAAGAGGAAGCAATTTTCTATTTACTCCTTTTTCTTCAATTCTGATTCCAGAGGACGGGAGCGAACAGATTTCTCACCTTCACTACCCATACAAAGTGCCTCAGCAAATGTTGACGCTCCAACAGGTAGAATCATAAACTCTTGCATAGCCAAATTGTTACCAGCATGGCTCCCTCCATTTATCACATTGAACGCTGGAACTGGCATTACAAGTTCTTTGGTTCCAGATATTTCTTGAATGTGTTTATACAAAGGTACTGCTTTTGCTCCAGCGCCAGCTCTACACACACTGAGAGAAACTCCAAGAATGGCATTAGCCCCAAGTTTTGATTTATTAGGAGTTCCATCAATCTCCAGCATAACAGCGTCAACGTCAGCCTGGTTCCTTCACAAGAAGAAATGAAAATTGTCATACTTGGATGGAACAATGTTGAGAAATAAAATTGCAAGCATATTAATTGCTCACCTCGTCCTAGTTTATATGACACTTTTTTCCATTTTGGGATGCCAAAAGGTTTGACACTTTTCCTTTAATATATTATATATACTATACAATTTTCACAACTTTTAAGAAATTTAATTCAATTGATTATTCAAAGACTAAAGTAATGTGTTATTTTCATTATCAAACTAACTTCTCAACTATCATTTTAGTATACTTTCTTTCACTACCACTACTATATCAATTAGAGCAAATTAACAATTAAATTTTATGCGGTCAGTTCCATCATAGATAACGAAATAAAAATACACCAAGGCAGCTATTTCCTATGGCATTCATTATTAGGAAATATAGTAGTACCATACAAGCAATAGCACTACTTTGAGTTGCCATGGTGTGTAATATGTAGCAGTTATCTACTTAGTTTCTACCTCAACTTTAACCAAGCTAAGATCAGCAAATTTTATTATTAGTAGCCAAAATCATATGTGCAGCTACCTAATAAAGACCAGTAGTAAAATGTACATTTACTCAGCTCCTTTCATTATATGTTTAGAGCACTAGAGCAATCAGAATGAAGGTCCTTAGCAAGGGGTTGTGTACGATCCATTACTGTATGTAATACACTTGGTTCGTTAAAAAATTTCAGTGCATGACAAGAAAACTACGATTTTGTGAAAGATTTAAGTTACATAATAAATTTTTCACACCATAAGCATAATTTAACCGGATGAATTACCATTTTAGGTAACTATCAATGCTATTGACTATAGTAAGCTACAATTAAGTGATCTTATGGCGTAAATATTTTTAAGGCAGTGCATAGAACTTAAAGTCAGTTGTAATATACAAATTGAAAGCGGATACTAGGTGGAAGATTGAGCATTTTACTTTATAAGCAAACAATAAGAAGGAAACGAAAATTTTAAGAAATAAGAAAATAAACACTACTAGCAATATTAGTTACCTGACATCAACACCAACAAGTTTGGGGCCCAAGAATTCATTAATATTTTTAACAGCATTGAGGACTCCTTTACCCCCATACACGCTCTTGTCACCATCTCTAAGCTCTAGAGCCTCGTAGATCCCGGTGGAAGCTCCACTTGGCACCGCCGATCGATAAAGAAGATCATCGCCGGTAACCAGATCAACCTCGACGGTAGGATTGCCCCTGCTGTCTATGATCTGCCTCGCCTTGACAGATTTCACCTTAGAGGAGGCCTTGGCTGCAGTGGCCGACGGAGCAGCGGCGACGGAGCAGCGGACAGTGGACGGCCGATATTGAATCTTCTGGGAGGCAGGTAATGAGAAAAGCGGCGCTTGTGATTTGGGTTTGGTGGAAAAAAAGGGCTTAGAGAGCTGAGCTGGAGCTAAAGCCATTTTGTATGTATATATGTATGTAAAAATGCAGAAAGAGAGGAGAGTTGATTTCAGGTGAAGAGAGTTAAGGGTTTTGGGGGTTATTTAAATGGAGAAAAAGGTGTTTATAGGAAAGTCCGCCGAAGGGCGAAGAAAGCACAGAGTTTGGTGTTGAAAATGGTTTCAAGGGTGGTGGTTGGTGCTTTGGAGGAGACGTTATAGTTATAGTAGTAGTAGAATACAAATTTCATTTTATGACTTGAAAGGGTTGCATGCTAACAATCCCACTTCCAACCGAGAGGTTGTGAGTTCGAGTCTCCCAAAGAGCAAGGTGGGAAGTTCTTGGAGGAAAGGATGCCGGGGTCTATTTGGAAACAGTACTGGTTTGTTGTTGTTGTTGTTGTTTGACTTGAAAGGCCATTGGGTAGGTAGGCATGTAAAAATTTCACCTTCTTATACGTCCCTCGTTTAATCTATACTTATTTTTTAAAATTTTAATTTGTACTCACTTTTTAAATAACTTTCGTCATCTTTCTCCTCCTGCTTCTCCTCCTTTGTTTTCTTCTTCTTCTTCTTCTTTTCTTCTGTTGCTGTCGGTGCTGCTATGAAACTTCAGTTCATAGGTTACACTCTTCACCTGAGCTTGATGATTTAATTTTCAGTCCAAATTTGGAAGTTTATATATAACTATGGATTAGAATCCATAGTTATGAGTTTTAACTATATATTAGATCATATTACTTGAAATCATATAAAGTACGCTGATGGCTACAAACATGTGTTGAATTTTCAGAGTACTTCATGATTTTGTCCTTATATTTAACTTATGGTAAGATTGTTGACGTATATTGAGAGCACGGGTTGTGCAGCTAAAACGTGCTTAAGTTCAGCAAATATAGAACAAAACTTCAGCTAAAACATGCTAAAGTTCAGCAAAAATAGAGAACAAAACTCTAGCTACTAGAATGTTTAAGTTCAACAATTACAAACAAAAACTTCAGTAAATAGAGAACAAAACTTCAGCTACTAGAATGCTTAAGTTCAGCAATTACAAAGAAAAACTTCAGCAAATAGAGAACAAAACTTTAGCTACTAGAATGTTTAAGTTTAGCAATTACAAACAAAAATTTCAGCAAATAGAAAACAACACTTCAGCTACTAGAATATTAAATTCAACAATTACAAAAAAAAAAAAAACTCCAGCCAACACTTGGTTCAACAATTTGCTACTTCAGGCCCGTCTACTAGAATGTTGAAGTTTGCGTGATTGTCTTTGCTACTTCTGGCTCGTATGCATGAAGTTACGCGAAAAGTGGGTACGCTTGCAATTTTTTTTGTAAAACGGGTATAAGTTAAAACATGATCCAAAAAGCGGGTATAGATGCAAATGGAAGCGTAAAGTACAGTGTTTGGTATTTCCTATTGGAATATTTGGGCACCAAATCAACCTTTGACGGGCAAAAAAAAGAAGAGAATTCGGGTGTGTTTGGTAGGAAAGAAAATATTTTTCATGAAAAATGTTTTGCTAAAAAATATTTTCAATGAGTGATTTTATCACTTATTTTTCCTTGTTTGATTGGTGAGCGAATTTTTTGGAATTTTTTTTTAGTGTTTGGTTAGAGAGTAGAAAATATTTTTTTATGCTGCTCTACTCACCCCCTTCCCCCAAGTCCCCATGTTTTCTTGCTCCCCCCACCCCCCCACCAAATACTCAACCTCTATTTTCTTTAACAATTTAATTATTCTTCTAAAAATTCTCATAAACCCAAAGGATCTAATGTGCCACTTTACTTTTTAACGCAAACAACGTTGAAATTTTTGATTCATAACTATAAAAAAAAATACTCTTTTTTTGGTTGAAAAAGAAAGTACTCTTTCTACGGCATGAAAATAAAGTAATCATTTTATTGAAATAAATGAAAATACTTTTTCTAAATCATGAAAAGAAAATACTCATTTTGTTGAAATGAAAGAAAATACTTTTTTCTACGTCATGAAAAGAATATACTTTTTTGATAAAATAAAAAAAATACTTTTTTGTATCATGAAAAGAAAATATTCATTTGTTGAAATGAAAAATAATCTATCTATAACATGAAAAGAAAGTACTATTAATAATATTTTTATTTGGGACGGGGGTGGGGGATGAGAATATATACTGATTGGGGTGGGGTGGGTAGGGGTGCTGGGGTACGTAAGTGGGGTGGAGGGTAGGTTGGTGGGGATGGGGAATAGGGTGGGGAAGGTTGAAAAAAAAATTGGAAAATGTTTTCCCTTCTCTTGATAGGGAAAATATTTTCCTCCAATTAGAGGAAAATAAGTTCATGAGGAAAATATTTTCCAAAACATTTAAGCCAACCAAACATGGAAAAATTGAAAAATATTTTTCGGAAAATATTTTCCTTCGTATCAAATACACCCTTCATGTCAAATTGTTTAAAACTAACCTTTTGAATTTAATTTCGTTAGTCATTATCATTATTAGTTATTACTGATCATCCTTTGAGAATTAGGAAGCCTTTCAATTATAAATGATTCTTTTCTTTTTTTACAACATAAGTGATTCGTTAATTATTAATACATTTTGTACATTACAATAAATTTCGGTGATGAATTGAATATTTTTAAAAAATTAAATTATCCGACAGTTAGGATCGAAATAATCATATGTCATTTGAAAGGTAATAAGGATAACAAAAAAAAATACACCAAAAGAGACACAAATATTTAACGTAATTTCGGTCAATTAACCTACGTCCACAGGTGGATTCACTTTATAAAATAGAGTACAAAATATCTAGAGATCACAACCTCACAAAAAAAAAAAAAACGCAAGTGGTAGGGTAATACTTGTCACAAAAATTCTCCTCCTCTCTTATAACTATATTATGGATGGAATGAGAATGAAGGATCTTTAATTTATAGAAATCAAAATATTTTCCTTTAAAAAAAGAACAAGCCATATATGAAAAAAAAATTAGTATTTTTTTCTTTTTGTAAAAGAAAAAAATTAATTATAATAAATATGTTGCCTTTTCTTTAAGACATAGAAAAACTAAATATGGTAAGAAAATCAGGACAAACACGTAATATTTGGGCTAATTGAAACTACTTGGGGGCTTTTGAATTTTGTCAATTTTTTAAAAAATGACATGGATAAAAGTTTTTTTAAAAAAATTCTCCTTCCATCATAGTGATGAAAATGCGTTTTTATAATTATAAAAAATAATTAAGAATATAACAAATTACTCCCTCGGCTCATTTTGTGACAATATTACTATTATGAGTTTAAAATTTTTATATTACACACTTTTTAAACTTTTTTCCTTAAATATATTTATTAACTATGAAAAGTATGATTGTAATGCATTTTATGTGAAATTTTATTTCAAAATCACAACGAAAACTAGACATATTGACCATGAGCCTTACTATTCTTTTTGAGAAGGATAAAGCAAATCAATCGTCAAACGTATAAAATTTAGAAGATAAACTATGCTCGAGAATTGTAGTGGCGACAAACATTAATATTTATACCTCAAGATCTATAGAAAACTTAAGAGAAGACCATATATAAGTTGAATTTTGACCTAGAAAAATATTAGAAATTCTTAGTCTAATAAAATTAATTAATTTGTACAGTCTACTCTCTCTATACGTTACTGTTTGGATAGAATTAAGAAACTGATTAGAATCTAATTATCGTGCTGTCCCCGACCCTTCTTCTGAGCTATAGAAAGGATTATTATCAAATATCCTACTAAATCCTCTTGAATTTTTGTAACCCATTGGTTTAAGAACAATCTGATCGATTGGGACACAATCAGGGGCGGATTTAGGGGGGGTGAACCCCCTTCGCCGAAAAAATACACTGTATATATAAGGCAAAATCTGTTTTTTACCTCTATATATTAAGTTTTGAACCCTTTCTAACACAATCCAAAAGTGTAGTTTAGTGGTCAAGGGGGTTCAAAATCTACATAAGGTCATGAGTTCAATTTCCACTAAATACAATTTTTTTTTTGAACCCCCTTCGTGGAGATCCTGCCTCCGCCACCGGACACAATAAAGTGTTACGTGGCAGCTCTCATAAGCAGGAAAAACCATCCAAATCCGACCAACGACCCGGACCCGGACCCGTTCTTTAGTGCATTTTCGTATATATCTAAAACATGAGGGGTAAATATGAAGAAAATAATGCATGCGTATTAACCGGTGGCTGCGGAAACAATTGGAACTTTTTCAGCGGATCGGAGACTTCCTTCCGCCGCCTCCTTTTCCGGCCATTTTGTTCTCATTAATTATTCTCAAATTATCTACTCAACGAGGACAAAGAGTAGTAGTACTAGCTATCAGTTCTTTCTCACTTTTGAGATTCATTAGTTCATCCAAAAAAGAAAGGAGTTATGGTCCAATTAAGCAACTCCATAATCATATTTAATTTGGTAACTCTAGGGTTTTCTCTTGTATGCCTATGGCCGTTAGACGATGAATTTCCTTGCCGAAAACTATTGCAGACGCCTTTACTGATACTGGGAGCTTCTCTACTGGTTGTTTCGCTGTTGGGATTTGTTGGGTTCGGGTTGCGAGTTACATTTTTCATGTGGCTATATTTGTTCTTGTTGTCCCCACTTCCAACCGAGAGGTTGTGAGTTCGAGTCTCCCAAAGAGCAAGGTGAGAAGTTCTTGGAGTGAAGGATGCCGGAGTCTATTTGAAAACAGTCTCTCTACCCTAGGGTAGGGGTAAGGTCTGCGTACACACTACCCTCAAATATTAGAACCAAATCAAACCAATTAAGTCGGTTTTTTTCGATTCGGTTTATGTCGGTTTTTCGGGTATTTGTCGGTTTTTTCTTAAATATAAAACATACACTACCAAACACATATTCCGGCGACCACATTTTCAATGTAACACTATCAAATCAATTGCCCTTTAAGAAATCTATTATTTACCAAAATATATTGATGATAATTGAATCAAATAGTGATGAATAATTTAAGGACTCAATTAAAAATATGTTATTTTTAACACGAAATGGATTCTTACACTAAACAAAAGAAAACTACCAATCAAACTAAAATGTAAAGGTAAAGAACTATATTAAAAGTGCAAACTATTAACATTTACCATAAATTTTTTGAAACTTTGTATAATAATATATATATATATATATATATATGTATGTATGTATAATAATAAATTTGAAATAGCTACTCCTATAGTCGGTTTGGTTCGATTTTTTCTGATTAAAATCAAAACCAAACCAAATTTGATCGATTTTTAAAATTCAAAATCAAAACCAAACCAAACCAAAAAGTATCGGTTTTTTTGGTCGGTTTAATTTGATTTTTCGAGTTTTTATGAACACCGCTACACGCGAGCTCCAAAAGATGTGAGTAGCGAACTGCATAAAAATGGTTCTGTAAATAAAGTTGGAAATACATTTAATTAAAATTTTGAAATTCTTTTCAGACGAGATTTTTTTAATTTCAATTGCGTATATCTGAACTTGATTCTAAATTGACTAAACTTACAAAAATTTAAATTTCGTCTATGCTTTAAATTGGAGTCCTGAAATCAGCTATGCATTTGCCCCTTTTCTAAGCTAGAGAAAAGATTAGGATCTAATTACCCTACTAAATCCTCTTAGATTTCGTAACCCATTGGATTAACAACAAACCATCTTTCCTTCTTTTTTTTTTCTCCTTCCTTTTTCTAACAATGGGACCCCACAATTAGTGATGTCCACGTCGTCTTTAGGTAATGGGACTAGGGCTGTTGGTAATTACCGAATTATCGTATCGAAACCGAAAATTTTGGTATTTGGTATACGGTATTTTGATATTTGGTATGATATTTGGTTTAAGTTTTAAAAAAAAATTGGTATTAGGTATGATATTTGGTATTTTAAAATAAAATACCGAAATACCGATACCGTACCGAAATATATATATTATATTACACAAAACATATATTATCAATTATAACATAAATATAAAAATCTAAAATTTTACTTTTCTTTATTCTCTAAGTTCATCAATTAACTCTATACAAGTAACAAGACATTTCTAATGATCAAATATTCTTTTATGTACAATTTTCTCTATTTGGGTCGATTTTGCTAGTTTTGGACAAATTTTTTGTCAACAAACATTTTCAGTTTTGTATTTTTGAGTACTATAATTAAGAATATTAGAGTTTATAGCTCTATGCACTAATTAGTATTCAAACCGAAATTACCGAACCGAATAAACCGAAAAGAGAAAAATCGAACCATACCGAATTTAATTTGGTATGATATTGGTATAGGATTTTAAGAAACCGAATACCGAAAATATCGAACCGAAATATCTAAATACCGTACCGTATCGACAGACGAACACCCCTAAATGGAACACTATGAAATGTTACGTAGCAGTTTCCATAAGGTGGATGTGACAAGAGGGGTTGCTCTGATGGTAAGCAATCCCCACTTCCAACCGAGAGGTTGTGAGTTCGAGTCTCCCCAAGAGCAAGGTGGGAAGTTCTTGGAGGGAAGGATGTCGGGGGTCTATTTGGAAATAGTCTCTCTACCCTAGGGTTGGGGTAAGGTCTGCGTACACACTACCCTCTCCATAAGGGAAGGATGCCGGGGATCTATTTGGAAACAGTCTCTCTACCCTAGGGTAGGGGTAAGGTCTGCGTACACTACCCTCCCCATACCCCACTAAGTGGGATTATACTGGGTTGTTGTTGTTATTGTATTAGTACTATATATTCATACAGACTATCAGTTATTTTTTCAACTTTTATATATAATTTCATTTATCCAAATAAAGAAAGGAAGATGGTCCGAGTAAGCAACTTGATAATCACATTCCTTAATTGTGTGACCCTAGCGGTTTCACTTGTAGCCATAGGGTTTTCAATTTGGCTCCGTTTTGAAGGCAGCGCTACACTTTGCCAAAAAGTATTTCAGAAACCTTTGTTAATACTGGGAATTTCTCTACTGATTGTTTCGGTACTGGGATTGATTGGGTCCTGTTGCAGAAGTATGTGGTTAATGCTGAAAATTGGGAGGAGATTAAGAGTTGTTTGGTTGATACCAAATATTGTCAACGTCTACCTACTGAGAAAGGCGCTGACTTCTACAAATATAGCCTCTCTGCTACTCAGGTTCTTAATATTTTTTTGTCTTTACAACCAACTCCAAACACACACGTACAACCAAAAAATAAAAAAATAAACGATGTTTTAGTCCAGACGCCACCATTTCTTTTAGAGAAATAAAATTGCTAATCTAATTGCTATCAGTAAATATGTTGCATATGATGCATCACCCATTCGAAGGGAGCCTTGGAGTAACAGTAAAGGTTGTCTCCGTTTCTATAGGTCACGGGTTCGAGCCGTGGAAGCAGCCACTAATGCTTGTATTAGAGTAGGTACTAGGTTGTCCACATTACACCCCTTAGGGTACGGATACTACGTGAATGCGGGATATTTTGTGTACTAGTACGATGAAAATGCATCTATTATTCCTTCTGCAATGGAGTTGTTGTGATCTTTCCACTGTTGATAAACTATTCACACTAAAACCCTACACTTTTAGTATCTCCATTTAAAAATTCAATCAAAAGAGACGAGAATGCAATATACACTCATTTATTGAGATAGGTACTACACAGAGCAATCCTGGAAATATCCACTTTAGTTTTTTTTCTATTTATTCTTAAATTTTGAAAAGAAATTGGCTTGAAATGTATTGTTTTGAGAAAAAGGGTGACAGCATTTAAGATTAATTCCACTCGGTTTTGTTGTCACATTTGAGTTTTATGTTTATATGAAGTCGTAGCGGTTCCAACTCCAAGTCATTTTTGGTTCAACGTCTGAGGAGCTCTGCTCATTGATCAGATCAGAGTTAAGAGAGAAATTACCTAATGAAGATGCTATAATTGTTTTAAGATTTTAAGTTCAGACAGTATAACAAAAATTTACTACTTTGAATATCATTCTATATAACTTAAATCTCTGTTTTTATTTTTTTGCGCATGTAGTCGAGTTGCTGTAAGCCACCCTCTTACTGCGGCTTAGAGTTCCACAACGCTACCTACTGGACTATGCCCAAAGCAGGGCCGGCCGTACCAGACAACAACAACAACAACAACAACAACCCGGTATAATCCCACTCAGTGGGGTCTGGGGAGGGTAGTGTGTACGCAGACCTTACCCCTACCCTAGGGTAGAGAGACTGTTTCCAAATAGACCCCCGGCATCCTTCCCTCCAAGAACTTCCCACCTTGCTCTTGGGGAGACTCGAACTCACAACCTCTCGATGACTGCAAAATATGGAGCAATGTACAAACTGAGCTCTGCTTCAACTGCCAATCATGTAAGACAGCATTCCTTGACAAAATCAAGAAAGATTGGAAGAAATTGTCCCTCATCAACTTTGGCCTCTTCTTTGTCGTCCTCATTGTTTACTGTGTTGGCTGCTGCGCTCTCAGGAACAACAGATCAAAGGGATACCATAGGCATAAACCATACCCTTGAACCATATTGGTTTGTCACATTTCCAGTTTCCTAAAGATTATTTGTTTGACTGAAGCTTGGTTTATATTATAAGACATTGATATTGTATTTATTGTTTATTACCGACTTCTCTTCTCTTATTATATGTTTAGCGAGAAGCTATCCTACTGCTAGAATTAGACGTCCCACCGACAAGAAGCTTGCCAAAATCTATCAGAGACCTAATGTACACAATTTTTTCTGATTCAAATTACTAAAACTTAATTGGTAAATCGACAAGAAAAAAGAATCTGAAGTATAATAATCTGACATCAAACTTAATCTGTTAACTCTTCCGATCATAATCAAGTGCTCCGCGACCTCACTCTTTGTTTACAAGCCACTGCCAGGAGAAGCACACTATATACACTACTGAAGTATAATACATACCCATCTTCTCTAAATGTACTGTAATCACTGTCAGCCACTCAAAATAGTTCACAATCTCTGGTAAATGAGAGAGGAAAATGTTTCAATAGAACCATGACACAAGATTGCTTCATCTCTCTGCACATGCTACGTCAATATGTCGAACAAATGTGATTTGCAATTAAATAGATCTTGCAGATAAGAGAAACGCCAGTATAGAAGATGAAGGAACCAATAGGATGAGCAGGTGTAGTAACAGGCACGTTTTCTCTCGCTTAATTTTTACTTTAATTTGGTGAAAGGAAAACGAGAAAGCCAGATGTGTGTCTCACTTACAACATCACTGGAAAATTCAAGCATAAAGGGAGGACACAAATTCGGACTAAACTCCTAGTAGCTCGATAACAATTTCCTATCGCAATATAACAATATAACGATCTTGAAGGAACAAAATACTGAAGGAACACCATGAATTAATCAGGATGCGACATGTAAAAACTGCTACAGCAAAACGGGTTCTGTAGAGCTTCATTTGAGAAAAGTACAGCCCAGAAACAAGGAAACATAAATAAAGAGAGATGTTAAGAGTTCAAGACTCCAAGTTGGGTGCAACAGATTCGGAGGGATCATGGGAACCAACAGTGAACCACAAAACCAACCAGCCACTAGGGCTCCAAACCTGAAATGTAAAAAGGTTCACACTGAGTGATAGTCGAAGTCAATAATGAAAGTGAAATATCTGAAAATGTTTGGACTTTAGAAACCAGTAACTTTTTTGTTCATGAAAACAGAGAGAACCAATAAACGTACCCTATAAGAGCAGCTCTTCCTATGCTCTTTGTCTTGTCATTAAGGAAGTACACACAAGCTCCAAAAGATATAGCTACCTGCATAAAAGAAAGAACAAATTGTAATTAAAATTGGAGACATTCATATAAAACTTTGAAAAAGTTGTAAGAGCCAATTATTTCAGAGGAGTGATCCAGACTGAAATCACCAAACCACTATTCCACCAACAGCCGCCCAATATAAACTTTGTATTATCAAATAGGTCAAGCTCTGGAACTGTCTGCTTTTTTCAACTAAAATACAGGAGATTAATTTACATCACTTATAGCCTTTGGATTTTATACTGTAAAGGAGTTAAAACTGCAAAACTAGTGGCCTCTTATGTGGTTTTGTATAGGCAGTAAGGGGGATTTTGATAAAGCCAAATATTCTGTAGACGGATGAAAAGAGGTATATATTTTTTTGAGATGGTAACATATTTGTATATATTAATCAACTCAGTACATAGGTTGTACTGAAACTATATTTACAAGAAGGCAAAAGAAAAGAAAAGTTCTGCTATGCAGTCCTAGCAAAGTTCTAGAATATCTAGGATTGACATAGTGTTCTCTGTGTAGATCTGCTTACACCAAAAACAAAAAAGTAAAACACAGTTTAGTTTGATCTTGTGTACTGAGTTGCTACTGTCCTCAAAACATCTAGAATTCCTTTCTTTCCAGATTGTCCACCAAATACATGCTAGGACAATCCTCCATCTATCTCTGTCTCTTGCTCCAGCTTCATCCCAGCTAAAAAGCACTTCAGTAATCTTACTAGGCATTGTCCAAGCTATACCTCTGAGATTAATAAAGATTTTCCATAGTTGATCTGTTGTCGTGCATTGAAGAAATAGATGGCTGTTTCCCCGCATAGAAAGCACCTTGAACACAGTGGAATCCCTCTCTTTTTGAGATTGTCTTGGGTCAAGACAGCCTCCTTTGCTAGCAGCCAAGTAAAACAAGCTACCTTATATGGAGCTTTTACTTTCCAAATATGCTTCCAAAGCCAATTAGTTAATTGCTGATTAATGGTTTAAGAGCTTATAGGCTGAACTCACCTTATACATACCTTTGTTGTGTCCCTGCCACCATAGTGTATCCACCCCACTCTGTAACCCTTTAAAGTCTTCCAATTGTTTGTAAAACTCAGTTAACCTAGCCACCTCCCAATCATTTAACATCCTCCTAAATATAAGATCCCAACCTTGGGGGGTCCATACTTCAGCTATTGTTCTATGCTGATGTTGAACCAAACCATATATATCAGGGAAGAGTTCCTTTAAACAACCAACTCCCAATCAGTTATCTTTCCAAAAGGAGGTTTTGTTGCCATTATTTACTCTTATGGAAGAATGACTCTTCATCACAGGCCAAAGTGACCTAATGGACTTCCATAAACTAACTCCATATACTGTATTAACTACCTTTGATATCCACTTGTCTTCCTCACCATATTTAGCTTTGATTACCTTGCTCCATAAGGTTCCAATTTCCGGTGAGTACCTCCATAACCATTTCATCTTTAGGGCCTTGTTTTGGTTCTTCAGGTTCCTAATGCCTAAACCACCATGAGCTTTGCCAATTGTAAGAGATTTCCACTTAACCAAATGAACAGCCCTTTTTTCTTTGTTTCCTTGCCAAAGAAAGAATCTTCTAAGTCTATCAAGTCTCTGAGTAACCCCTGCAGGAATGGGAAAGAGGGACATCATGTATGTTGGAAGAGAATCTAAGACTGAGTTGATCAAGATGAGTCTACCACCCAAAGACAAATATTGGGATTTCCATCTAGCCAGCTTCTTTTCACATTTTTCAATAACAGAATTCCAAATCAGCTTAGATTTAGACTTTGCTCCCAAGGGCATACCAAGGTAAATTGTAGGTAGGCTTCCTACTTCTCCACCCAAGATTAGTGCCAGATGCTCCATTTCAGGAACTTTATTGATGGGGAACAAGTGGCTTTTTCTCCAATTGATGTGCAGTCCTGAAATGCCTTCAAATAGTACCAAGATAATTCTCAAGAACCTCGGTTGCTCCTTTTTTGCATCCCAAAAAATTAAAGTGTCATCCGCATACTGGAGATGTGTAACCTCCAGACTATTGTTTCCATTTTTGGCTACCTCAAAACCTTTGATCCAACCCTGACTTCTTGCTGTCTTAACCATATTGTTAAGACCTTCCATTGCTAGTATGAACAGAAAAGGAGACAGCGGGTCTCCTTGTCTTAAACCTCTGTGTGTGCAGGAAAGAATCCTTCAGGAGATCCATTAATAAGAATAGAGAATCTAACAGTGGAGATGCAATGTTTTATCCATTTGATCCATTTCTCCCCAAAACCCATTATGTCTAACATTTTCAACAAGAAGTTCCAGTTGACATGATCATATGCCTTCTCTATGTCTAGTTTACAAAGAATTCCTAGCTTCTTCTGTTTGATTCTAGTGTTTGATTCTAGAGTCCACAGCTTCATTAGCTATCAGAACAGCATCCATTATTTGTCTTCCTTTAATGAAGGTCATTTGTTGTGAGTCCACCAATTTTTCTATCACCTTTTTGAGTCTCCCTGTCAAAACCTTTGAGAACAACTTATAAACACTGCCTATCAAGCTTATAGGCCTGAAATCTCTTAGTTCTTTAGCTCCTGTCTTCTTAGGGATCAAAGCAATGTATGTAGCATTGAAACTTGTTTCAAAAATTCCATGGGAGTGGAAATTCCGGAAAATAGCCATAATATCCTGCTTCAAAACATCCCAGCACTTTACAAAGAAGCCCATTATGTAGCCATCAGGTCTGGGAGCTTTATCCACTGCACATATCTTCAGACAATCTAAAACCTCTTGTTCCTCAAAACTTCCTTGCAAAAACTCCTTTTCTTCCTCAGATATTACTGGACAGTTATCAAAATTGATCGTTGGTCTCCACCCTTCAGCCTCTGTATACAATATTTTATAAAAATCAATAATCTCACCCTTGATTCTATCTGGCTCTTCTATTGTTTCACCGTGGGTCACTAACTGGTCTATGTTGGTGCTTCTCTTGTGAGCATTAGCAGTTATATGGAAGAACTTTGTATTTCTATCCCCTTCCTTAAGCCAAAGGGCCCTTGATCTTTGCCTCCATGCAATTTCTTCATTTTTTATGTGTTCTTCGTATTCCATAAGGAGAGATATCTTCTTGACTGATTTATCCTCCGTCAAGGCTCTAATATCCTGAATTGAATCGAAAGCTGCTATTTGACTTAGCAGATTGGTCTTTTGCAAGGCCAAATTACCCTGGCTACTTCTGCTCCATTCCTTAAGCTTGCCTTTAAGAGCTTTAAGTTTACATGCTAAGATGTAGTCTGGTTTCCCTGAGAACTCGAAAGAAGACCACCATTCTCTGATCATGTCAACAAAACCTTCAGTACTTAGCCACCAATTATCAAATTTGAAATAGGATTTGGTTTGCTCCTAGGAACCACATTGTAAAGATACAGGTACATGATCAGATTCCAATCTTTGAAGAAGGGTTTGCTTGATGTTTCTGAAACTAACATCCCATCCAGAAGCAGGGATGGGATAGCAATATTCTATCAATTCTAGAAGCAGGGACTCGGTTATCCCCTTTAAACCAAGTAAAAGAACCCCCATCCAGTTGAAGATCAATCAATTCCATATCTTCAATAAAGTCTGAAAACTCCAACATAGCTCTAGTTCTCCTGAAAACTCCAACATAGCTCTAGTTCTCCTATTGCAATTTCTTTTTTCAGAAGCATACCTGGTGACATTAAAGTCACCACAAACAGCCCATGGTCCTTCCATCAATCCTCTAACACCACCTATTTCCTTCCAAACTGCTCTCCTTTCAATGTAGCAATTAGGAGCATATACCCCTATTATGTGGCACTCAAAACTTTGCAAAAGTGCCTCAAATCTGCATGTCACAGTATAAGCTTCAATCTGCAACACCTCCTCTTTCCAAACTCTACTATCCCAAAACATCAAAATCCCCCCCCCCCCGTACCACTAGCTTCCAAACAGAAAAGAGGTATTTTTTACTTAATACTTCTTTGTCCAATGAACTGCTCGACTTTTTACAGCTCTTTTACTCCGTTTTTTTCATTTCCCTGGAGATGTACGGGGCTCATAATTAATGACCCTTCTTATGTAGAAGCCAGAGAGATGAAAGAGGATTATAAAAAGATATTTGAGAGTACAAAAGGTTGTTTCCTATGATTCAGCTTGGAATCAAGAAAATGTACCTTGGACATAACTCAATCCAAACAGCTAGCTCAAGTACTGAGGTTTCTCGAAGACCATATGAAAAGACTACAACTCATTGACTTTACTTATGAGGGAGTTGACACCCCCTCATGCTCAAGGTTGGATGTCTGGAACGTGGAGTAATATAACATGGGTGCTTCAAAAGGTTTTGTGATGAGTTAGGTCTAAGGTCCATTTTCTTTACACTTTATTATAGCCAGACCTTTCCCGATTATAATAACATGTAAAGAAAATGGACCTTAGCCCTAACTCATCACAAAACCTAGCTCCAGCAGTGAGGATCATCATAGACTATAGTCCATACACTTAGAAATGCGGGGATCAAACAACAATATAAAGTGGCCACTTGTTATTTACTTAAACAAGCCCCCTCCACCTTTCCACTGTCGAGAACAGGGCAAATGAAGATGTTCGGCAAGGATATCTTATTGTAATGATATTACAAGGCATCACGGAACAATTCAGATGAAAATCCCAGCAGAGGTAAATCACTAATTGATTTTTTCACATCTGTCCAAGCCTTGGTGGACAGAGTTACCCGGTATCTGTGCCGCTGTGCTGGTGGGAGATAGCAGGTACCCCATGGAATTAGTCAAGGTGCGCGCAAACTGGCCGAACACCACGGTTATGAAAAAAAGGAAACAATTCAGATGAATAAAAAACAAGTTCTTTGCCTTTTTGCAGACTATCAGATATAATTCTTTATCAACAGGAGAACATTGACATTTTCATTCTCTTTACATGTTGTGTTGGGTATCCTTATCTTTCCTTTTCTTTGATATCAGTAAAGTTTCTCATCTCTCTTGTTTTCTATATTTATCTATTTTTTGGTTTGGCATACGGGAGGGGTTGGCAAATGTGGAATGCATGTACGGTCCATAATCGCAATAGAGAGACACTATCAACGACCTGGCGCTAAAAGCCAAATTAATGCATTAAAAAGTAGTGACTTTAATAAAAACCTTTAAGCAACAATCTTTGTAGGCTGTAAATTTAGCTCTAATAACCAAAATGGAAAACTAAAAACACTTGTATAGATCTTTTCGCCTATGAAACTTATCTCTGAATCAATTTGCACTCATTGAAAACATTTATTCACAGCGAGAAAACATAGTGTGCCGTAAGAACCTTCCCTTCCCATCCCAACGGGTATCGTCAAGACAAATTAGCTTTGAAGACATCTCATGGATCAAAATGGAGACGGAACAAACCTGGAATGCAGGTCCAGCTTCAGCAGAGTTCATCACACTCCAGCAAGCCATGAATCCAAAGAGGAATAATCTCCTCAAAATAATTACAGGCGGTGGAAGTTCCACAAAACTGAGGAGGTTCTGAACCCAAGGGGGAGATTCCTCGACTTTCTTTTTTAGCCTTGTTTTCAAGTTAATCTTTGTCTTCTTTCTATTTATGAAGCTTGCCATTAGTATCTTCTCAAAGGCAGCTTCAATTGATTCTGCACTTCTCTCGTGATTATAATACTGGTTTAACAAAAAGTTGCGTGAGCTCCAAACTTCTTCCTCAGAAGCATCGCGACTTATTCCAAGACGTTTGTAGGGATCCCAAACATTCACTCGAGGAAACTGCGGAATATTACCTTCCAAAATCGAATCATGAACATCAGCATAAAAGTTTAATGCTAGAATTTTAAACAAACATTTCGAAAAGAACCTGAGATCCAATATACATATGTATCATATCCAATACCAAAAGACAAGGTTAATTTAACTATCCCTTTTTCCCTCTTCTTACAGCTCCTTGGAAACACAAAAAAACTTATCTAAGTGAAAAAAGTCAACGCCCTTTTCAATAATTTGGCTTGGAGGGAATGATTAAGGCTTCAGAAAGATATCTGTGCCCCAGAATTTTTGTTTTAATCCCTTATCATTTTCAATGGAGTTTTCAGTAGAGAAATTTACAGAGTTTCAATTCTCTGAATACTTTTGAGTATAAAGTTCCCCTACTAAATACTTAGTTTCAACTCAGCTCCTTGAGCACCAAGATTCAAGCCCGTTATAACATTGTAACACAAACTTCAACACTAACCCAGAAATCCAAACCGGCCATTGATTTATCTATCTAAACCTACTAAAATTCATCAATTACTGTTGTCTATTCTATCTATTTGACAATTCCCTTCTCATACGTTTTAATTTGATGGGTGTTAGTATCAAAAAACTCACCTCCATAAGGAGTGTCCGTCGCCGCACATCTTGGGCCCCTTAGAAACAAACCAGAGGGTGCCGACCTCTTTGAATTTCCTCTAGTCGAACTGCAAAAATAAAAAATAAAAAATTAGGAACTTTTAAACTCCAACAACAACTTAATAGATCCCAAATGTTCAATATACGACTTATAATAGACAAGAAAATCCCACGGAAGATTTCTCTAGGCAGAGATGCTTACAGTTGTTGGCCGAGGAAAGCAGAGGAAAGGGTAGGTTTCGAGATGAGAGTTGACGCCATGAAATTGTCCCCTCCAATAAGAACCCTAGATTTTGAACTGATTTCTGAATGAAAATCGAGCTTATTGTGGAGAAAATTTTTCCATATAGGCCGTGCCGGCCGAGGTGGTTCACTCCGTCTCCGGTTAGGTGGAACTTGAATGCCTGCAAAGGAGGAACTTCTTGCTAAGCTTTTCGATTATGATATCGTGTTCTCTAGTGGTCTCTAGATTGTGCCTGGTGCGCATTGTGCCCCCTCTACAGTAATTTAATTCCACTTTGATCCTTAAATTATAGCTTAATTTCAATGTAATCCCTGCATATCGTGTTCAATGGTAGGGTTGGGCATATATCGGATAAAACCGATAACCCGAACGTTAATTGTTTATTGGGTTATCGGTATTAGGTTATTGGGTTAATGGTTTGGTAACAGTTTAGAATTTTTTCACTATTGGGTTATCGGTCCGGACCTCAGTTTGCCAATTTTATTAATGGGTTAACCGATAACCCAATAAGAATTAATAAAATTATGACTTTACCCTTAAGGATATACATAGCTAGGGTTTCAGTTCATTCTCTCCTATTCTTTCTCAGCCGCACTCTTTAGTTGCTTCATCTTCATTTTTCATAGACCTTACTAGTTACTCCTAGCGTAAACCTTTCATCTTCATATAGGTATTGCTCTATGGTTTCTTTTTTCAGGTTAGGCATTTGACAAACAACATTTATATTATATTGGACTGTTTGAGGGCTTCAACGCTTGTGAAAGTGCATGTATTGTGTGAAATAAAAATTCAATCAACTATTGTTGTTATCATATTGGAGGAGGCAACTAATGCCTTGGAATATTTTGTGGGAATTGCTGCAGTTTGATAAGTATTTATCCACTGATTTTTTGGTGAAGCCTACAAGGATTGAGTAGTTGTTGTTTTGTTAACTTGAATTTAAATTGTTAGTACTATATGTTTGGACTAGTTAATTTTAAGGTGAAATTGCTACTACTTTGTATTATTATTAATGTATTTGGGCAACTGGTCGTTGAAGTATTAGTATTACTCCAGTTGTGGCCACTAGACATAATGTAGAAATGGGTAGTATAGTATATGTGAATTCTTCTCTCTTTTGCTTAACTCCAAATGAATTGTCTTATCTTTTTTGTTTAACTCTAGATTGAGTTATCTTATCGGGTAAACCGATAACCGAACCGATAATGATCGATAACCGATTAATCAATATCCGATAACCGATATCTTATCGATTTATTAAATTTATAAACCGATAACCGATATGCTAAACCGATAACATTCATAACCAAACTGAACCGACTGATGCTCACCCCTATTCGATGGGTTCAGTAGCTCCTTTCATCTAAGAGACATCATCGGAGAGTGAAAAGAATACTCCCTCTCGTACATTTTAGTTGTAGTAGTTACTAAAAATAACTGATCCAAAATACTTAGCATTTTAACAAATTAAGATATAATTTTTTTTTAATTTGTCCCTAATATTAATTATTCTTGAAAGTAAAACATATTGATTATATCGCATAAAAAACCTAAATGTAGGTAAATAAAAGTATAATAATCAAAAACTCTACTTGTTAATAGCTTCTTAAAGAACGTGTAAGAAGAAATTTGACAACTAAAATGGACAAGAGGCAGTAAGTAAGAGGAACAAACAACAATAACAATCACCCAGTAGAATCTCACTAGTGCGGTTTGAAAAGGGTAAGTGTATGCAGATCTTACCCCTACCCTCGAGGGGATAGATAGGCTATTTCCGGGAGACCCTCGGTTCAGAGACAATATATCCGTAATAACAACAGAAACCAGAAAAATAATAACAGTACCGTAATAGACAACAAATAAATGGAAGGGCAATAATAATGATAATAATTAAAAAAAATATGAAACACAACAAAAACCGCTAGTAGTCCTAGACAAAATACTATCAGACTAGTCGATACAACGAGGAAAAATGCTCAATTACCCCCTAACGTACAATCCTAATGCTCGACCTCCACACCTTTATATCAAGGGTCATGTCCTCGGAAATCTGAAGCTGTGTCATGGCCTGCCTGATCATCTCGCCCTAATACTTCTTAGGCCGCCATATACATCTTCTTGTATCTGCCAAAGCCAACCGCTCACACCTTCTAACCGGGGTATCTAGGCTCCTCCTCTACATGTGCCCGAACCATCTAAGTCTCGTCTCCTGCATCTTGTCGTCCATGGGAGCCACGCGTACCCTCTCCCGAATATCTTCATTCCTAATCTTATCCAACCTATTGTGCCCGCGCATCCATCTCAACATCCTCATTTCTGCTACTTTCATCTTCTGGATATGTGAATTCTTGAGTGGCCAACACTCAACCCCATACAACATGGCCAGTCTAACCACCGCTCTATAGAATTTACCTTTAAGTTTCGGTGGCATATTCTTGTCACACATGACTCCAGACGCTAACCTCCATTTCATCCACATCACCTTGATACGGTGCGTGACATCCCTATCGATCTCCCCGTTTCCCTGGATAATTAACCCTAGGTACTTGAAACTCTCTATTCTAGATATGACTTGTGAATTAAGCCTCATTTCTACGTCTGTGTCCCCCGACACATCGCCGAACTTGCACTCCAAATACTCCGTCTTGGTCCTACTCAACTTGAAACCTTTAGACTCTAGGGTCTGCCTCCATACCTCCAATCTCTCATTAATGTCGCATCGCATTTCATCAATCAAAACTATATCATAAGCGAACAACATACATCATGGCACCTCCCTTTGAATATGGTGTGTCAGTGTGTCCATTACCAGGGCAAATAAGAACGGGCTGAGCGTAGATCCTTTGTGTAACCCCATAACCACAGGAAAATGCTTTGAGTCATCTCCCACAGTCCTAACCCGAGTCTTAGCTCCATCATACATAACCTTTATCGCCCTAATATAAGCTACCGACATACCTTTCACTTCCAGGCATCTCCAAAGAACGTCCCTAGGGATCTTGTCATACGCCTTCTCTAGCTCAATAAACACCATGTGTAAATCCCTCTTTCTATCTCTGTACTATTCCACCAACCTCCTAATAAGTTGGATAGCTTTTGTAGTAGAATAACCCGTCATGGACCCAAACTGATTTTCTGATATAGACACCGCCCTTCTTACCCTCCTTTCCACCACTCTCTCCCAAACTTTCATGGTATGACTTATAGCTTGTTTGGATGGTTGTTACCTATTGTATTGTATCGTATTGTTACTTTAAATACAGTGTTTGTTTTGATTGTTACTTAAATTTTATCGTATCGTATCTTAAATCCGTCGTTACATAACGATGAAATGTGCCACTTTATGCAACGACCGATTTGGTGTGGTCGCATCGTTACCTTGTCCTTTTCTCTCAATTTCACCCTTCATTTTTATTAAATAATTTTATTTTATCATTTACCCTACCTTTTTATATACCGCATCATAATTTTTCTTTATAATATTGCAAGCTTATTCATCATATTACTGGTGCGTGATAACATAAAACGACGACAAAACGACACAATCCATCCAAACATTATATTCATCAAACGATACAATACAGTACAGTACAATACAATACGATACATGATGAAACTATATAAAACAACCATCCAAACAAGTTGTTAGTAACTTGATACCCCTATAGTTAGTAAGTAGAGGAACAATGGTTGAGAAAACTTAAAATTAATTGCTAAGTCAAATTTTGCTAAATTATTACACTATCACAATTTTAACATTAATGTTTAGTTTAAAAATCAAGTTTTTGTCAATACTTGCACTATCTAATTCAAACATTAATTTTAGGTTCAAAGTCAGCAAATTTCGGCTATTTGTGAATTTAGTCGAATGAAAAGATAGTCCATAATCTGTTTCGACCCTAAAAGCTAACTATAACAACAATGGTGAAAAGCTGAATTATGCTTGAAGAACAAGATATAGCAACAAACAAATATTAAATCAGATAGAATAATCCACCATTATAGACTAATTGTTTAAATACTTCATTATTCTCATAATAGTAGTTCTAATCAAACTAGTATAATTACAAGTCAAATCAAGGGCCTACATAGTTGCATAGATCACAGTTTAGAGCCAATTTGAGAGAATTGGTGTCTCAAAACTCTTCTCATGACTTTATTTGTTGCTGTTCTTGGAAGGGAAGGGAGGGCTACTATATGGGAAACCTGCAATATTTAGGCCTGATAAGGGAAAATTCAACACTTAGCATTACCAAAGCTGAATATAAATGCATACCTTGAATAGAGGATTCAATTTCTTTTGCAAAGCTGAGTTGAAAGAGAACTTCAATGAATTCAAGTTGTGCTTTGACCCTTCAGAATCCTTAAATACAACGGCGATAACTAACTTATCAGGGCCACCTCCAGGAGGTGGTACCCCAATAGCTGCCGTCTCAAGGATAGTTTCAGCAACTGCATTACAAACTTTCTCAATCTCGACAGAACTTACCTGGCAAAACGAATCACAAGTTTCAGTTACGGGTAAGAGAGAAAACAATACATAAATTTGTCTGCAACTAATACAATTGATAAGCTAGAAGAGAAAACATGCATTTATTCATAAATATACACAGGGATAACAAGGATATAGATGTAATGGGCCAAGGACCACTTATTATGAGAATCTGAATTGATTAAATATATATCAAAATAGAATTTTTGTTTGGGAATGAGGAATATTATCTTTCTGCAAATGAAGCATATATCAGTTACATAAGCAGGATTGGTTCAACTGAAAAATTGATAAAATAGGAGTAGTCTCAAGTAATGATATTTATCAAATGAAGTCTTAAAACCAAAGAGACCCTAATTCATGATCTGTGAGTAACCATACAAGGTAAAGAGTAAACCTTCACACCCCCCAGATTCATGGTGTCATCTGCACGGCCATGTGCACGATAATAACCTCCAGAAGTATGCTCAAATACATCTCCATGTCTTCTCAGAACCTGCTAGGTGATGAGTAACTCATTAAGCAAACATGTAAGAAAGATTAAAGTATCATAGAATTAGAAATAATAACTAGCTACCTTTCCATTCCAAACTGGCATTCCTTTGAAGTAGACACCATAGTGGTCAGCATTCAGCAGTGTGCTCGACGCCCCAAGTAGAAGGGGACCAAGGGCCAGTTCACCAATCCCAGGAACATCTGATGGCTACAATTAAAGTTACAGCATTACTTTGAATGTATCGAATATCTTTAAAGGGCTACTTACAATATTTAAACTTCAATGTAAAATTTCAGCTTTTCATTTAGCAGCCATCAATTGCCATTAGCATACGTGCTCATCCCCCTATTGATTGGAACCCTGTACTTGACCATGAAAAGGGCATTTAGGTAAAGTTTGAAGTTTCCTCATAACAGTATCTTTTTTTTTTTTTTGGGAGAAGGCTTCCTACTCAACGGTAATTATGGCACCACTTTATGAATAAAAGGAAGCTCTCTTTCTTTACAACCCTCAACCACTCCACCTCCTCCCTCCCTCCCCTGCAAAGAAAAGAGGAGAATAAAGATCACTTCGCTGCAGTTTGAATGAACAGAATTCTACCCAATTCCCGCTACTCTTTCCTCTTTCCTACAATATTTCGTCCATGGCCATCCTTTTTCATGACATCTACTTTGCTTCAAGTGTTCTAACAGGATTTAACAAAGATGACACTATTTTAATTTGATTTCCACTTAAGGAATCAGGTCCACTGTCCAAGTCCTTCAAATTTTAATTCTCCCTAGGAGTTGACCAGCTTTGTCCATCTCCCATTAAGATATTTTTACTCTGAAGTTCATTTTCACCTGTTTCTAGCTCTACATTCAGCAGTGGTTTCTTCCTGATCCATAATAACGGGTGGAAGATCTCGAAAATTGTCTTATGCTTCCTATTCACTCCATTTCTATTTTTCGAAAAGGAATTCACTTCAATTCTGTTACATTCTAAATTTTCTTCCATCTTCCACAGAAATTTGAATTTTTTCTGAAATTCTTCAAGTGCTTATCTGCCATACCATGTTTAGTGCCGAAGACTTCCTTATTACTCCATTCAGAATTCCCTTGCCATCAGAAATTTCTCCTTAATTTGTCCAACTGCTTAGCAACGACGGAAGTATAGAGTATAACGACTTACAGTATGAGGAGCTTTCGTCCAACACACTGTTCATGAGCGTGAGTCTCCCTTCCAGGGATGATTACTGCTTTTTCCATGCAGCTAACCTCCTTTAATAATTTTCAACTATCCCTGTGATAATGTAGATTGCTTGACTTTTACTCATAGCAAGCTAAGATATGCTATGGGAAATCTTTCAACCTTGCAACCCAGAATATTAGTAAAAACTTGGAAGTTTACTAAATTGGCTGGGAACAAGCTGATTTTTTATAAAAATAACATGTAAACCACAGACAACCAAAAACCAGAAAGACCACCTTAACATAATCTCTTTCAAACCATTTTCGTTATCCAACTCCAACTGCCAGATTGTCACTATATTTTATCACTTCTTAGGCAGTTGACTCTCTAACTTGAAAGGATGCTCCACTCTATCACTTGGAATATGAGGTACATGCATGCCAAACATACAGATCAATGTACCAGAGCATTTTTAAGAACAGCTTAACAGCAGACAGATGCAATGGAATATTCTGCTCTTTATGTAAAAGCAGGGGACTGTTTGCTCATCTGACTTGGAATATTATGCAGTAACATATTATGTTTTCTAATACCAAAGGTTCTAACTTCAATACTATATCCAAGTATGCTAGAGATAGACAGAGCCCAGAAATAAGCACGATACTTTAGAGGAAGAGCCCCTAGATGCAGTATCAACAGAAGTTGAAATTTACCAAGAGCTAAGGCATTATAATGTTTGACAGCCTCCTACACGAGACCTGCAATGTTTGCATCTTAAAGAAAGAACTGATCTGTGCTGATGAACTCGTTTAATAAGAAAATCACTCTTTATTGTTTTGAGAAAGGGTGAAAGATACTTACTCTAGGGGACCCATCTTCGCCAATAATAAATAGACTACAACCCATAGCTGCTGTGCTAAAAGCAGATAAAGATTGTGGTTGCAACAACGAACCAGCAATAAATCCACCACCAATTTCTGTCCCACCACAGATCTCTATTACAGGCTTGTAATGAGCTTTTCCCATCAGCCAAAGGGATTCATCCACACCAGATGCTTCACCAGTGGAGGCAAAGCGGCTGCCATCATACATAACTAAATTAAGCTAGAAAAAGGTTGGAAGTATCTTTGGTGCGTGAGACATTTCAAGTTTCAACACGGATTATGGAAGTCAAATAAAATTCTAAAGAAACTCATTTCGTATAGATATGTCCAAGAGCACAGAGCAGTGTTTGCATGCAGGTCTAGGGGTAAAAAGAAAAGGCAACAAAATAACACATAATTTCATTAACAATACAGTGTCTCTGTAAAGACCTAACTATTTGAAAGATGCTTAAGAAGCATTACCAGATGGCTGACCAATCATAACCAGCAGTGCAATTTGTAGATTTCCATGTCCTCACAATACTTGGGACCACCCCAAGCATAGTTACTTTAGCATCCTAAAAATGTTTTTGAGAATTTTAGATGGCAAAAAATGGTAGAATTCATAAAAGGGAAAATGTCAAGAGAAGCGAGCTTGTAGATAGTAAAACCTATTTTTCAATCTAAGATCATTTGGGATGTATCTAGCTTTGAGAAATCACAAGTTAATAATTGATAGCATTAGAGGGAAAAAAAGGAACGATGTCCAAAATACTACTCCCTCCGTTTCAATTTATGTGAACCTATTTCCTTTTTGGTCCGTGCCAAAAAGAATGACCTCTTTCCTTATTTAGAAACAATTTACCTTTATGCAATGATTTATAGCCACACAAAATTTATGTGCCTCATTTTACACCACAAGTTCAAAAGTTTTCTTTCTTTTCTTAAACTTCGTGCCCAGTCAAATGGATTCACATAAAGTGAAACGGAGGGAGTACTACTAATTACAGAGTTGGTCCTAGGTTGTATTGGCATAAATGCTTAGTTTGCTGTTATATCTACTTGGTCCAGCAAGCGAGCCACCTCAAGTTTGTACAAGTCCTCTGACCATCTAGCTTGAAGTATTGAGTGTTATTTAGAGAGTTCCTTGCTTTACGTAAGGCCAATCAGGTATGCAACTAGTCAGATTCATAAAATTGTGTTTTACAAATCAAAGTTGTTTGTCATCATCACCATCACCCCCACAACTGATTCCGTAATTGAAGTGGGTCTACAGTGTTAGATTGCATCAAACCTGCACAAACTTAGCAAAGCCAGAGCCAAGGGGGGACCCATTGTGTAAGGCCATGGTTGCTCCATTCAGAAGAGTGCAGTAAATTAGGAAAGGGCCCATCATCCATCCAAGATTAGTCGGCCAGGCCACCACATCACCTTTGCCAATGTTCAAGTGGGACCATCCATCAGCAGCTGCCTTAAGGGGTGTAGTGGTAGTCCACGGAATCGCCTTTGGTTCCCCTAAAACACATTTATAGAGGGTAAATGTAATAATCTTGTATTTGTAGTTCTACTCTACAAATTCTTTTTTAATCCTTCATGAATGGGTCGACTAAGCAGCTTTTACATTATTCTCATACCAATACTTAAAAATGAATTCTACAAGGACACTAGAAAAAAACTGAAAATCTTTTCCCGTAATTATCATGAAAATTCTTCAGTAAATATGGGAGAGAAAAGAAAGGGTCCTCTTATTATAAGGTAAGATATTATTGATAAGGTAGAAAGGGTCCTCCTTTCCTTCCATGAGAGAGAATAATGAACATATACATTAACAGTGGAACCATAAAATAATTTTAACCGGTCCCTGAATTTCGAGAAAACTTTTACACCAGTACAGAGAATAAGTGAACAAGACAGAATACTTGCAATGGATATCAAAATACCTGTCGTGCCAGAAGAGAAAAGGATATTTGTGAATGCTTCAGCAGGTAGTTCCACCCCAATATACTCAAACTTCCTGCTTTTTAGAGAGAGAGAGAGAGAGAGAGAGAGAGAGAGAGAGAGCAACAATTTTTTATTCCAGAGCCAGATCTACTTTAGCTAGTGTAGAGTTTATACTTAGTTATTTATAACCAAAGTCAAGGTAGCGGCTTAGATGGTAAAAGATCCGATTAGGCAATTACCAGGATTGAGGAAGAATAGGTTTGTAAACAAGACCTCAATTTGGGTAAAGGACTATTATTAATGCTTCCCTATTTGGATGTCCTCTTGGGCATAAGCAAAAACTTTTCTTTTTGCAGAGTTGGCTATTGCTATCTATGATAGTAAAGCTGGAACTGTATTGGTTGCCTTAATAAGTAGTCACCTACTAAGAAACTTGCATAATCTCTATTCTCTGCATTCATCAAGGAACAAAAAGATTTTTTTTATTTCTGCTGCTATTGTAGAAGTGCAGGTTCAGATGGTGGAGTGAAGCTATTTGGGGTTATTGCTGCTGATGGCTCGATTTCTGATGATCTACAAGTCATTAAAGCTGGCTGCGCAAAGTTACTTGCACCCTTTCCTACAGGTAATATCTTCAAGGAATTTGATTGTACGACAACAACTATGCCTCAATCACAAGCCAATTGGAGTCGGTTATATCACTGACCATGTCGCTGCACTTCAGTCCAAAGAATTTGAGGGTATAGTCGGGGAAAAAAAGAAGAGACGTTTCCTTTGTTAAACATGTCACTGGTTTATTGATACATTTTTTTCGCGTAATTGACCAAGTCTAATTGAGGGGATAAAATGCACAGGTTGCATGTTCCACGCTGAGAGAGGGCTAATGAGTTTTGAGCTTCCCATGAACAAGATTGAAGTAAAAATGTGCCATGGTTACCTCACAGGATTGGTAGGAAGTATAAGAATCCTTGATGTCTTATGATCAGCTAAGTAGTGATAAAGCAAGAAAGTTATATACAGTCAAACCTCTCTATAACAGCCTCGTTTGTTCCAAATATTTTTGGATGTTGTAGTGAAGTGCTGTTAATTGTTATAGAGAACATATATTATAACATAACATAAATATCGGTTCCGGAAAAACTTGGCTTTTATAGTGAAGTGTTGTTTAGGGATGCTGTTATAGAAAGGTCCGACTGTATACATAGTTGTTTATTTCAAAACAATTACTCTATACCGCTTGAGAGTCTTGTCAGACATGGAATGATTTTGAGCATGTTTAACGCGTAAATAGTCTTCAAGAAGTTAGGATAAGGGTGAAATTCTTGGTTGCTAATATTGAGTTGAGCTTAAAGGAAGAAGCGAGGATTCATATCTACAACCCAACTTGTTGGGACTGAGGCGTAGTTGTTGTTGTTGTATGGAACAGCTAGATAGATGTAAATCATTAATGAAGCAAAATCCAACTTTAGCTATCAAAAAGAAGGAATTAAAGCCATAAAATGACGTCAGAAAGAGGAGTGCTTACTTAGATTCGTCTACTCTTTCTAGGAATTCATGCCATGAAATGTCACCATCACGCAATTTTATGCTCGAGGTGGAGCTTCTATTCGGAATTACAATTGCTATTGGTGATTGAGCATCAATGACTTTGCTGCAGGTTTGAAATGTAAGTTAGGAAGGTGAAACAAATAAATAGAACAAAATGACAAAGGAGTGGGATATCACCTGTACAGTGGTAGTTTTTTTCCGCCACGGCTAATGAAATCCTAGGAATATAGTCAACCAAAAGAGTTTTAGCCAATGAGTGAGAGAGAGAAAGAGAGATCAAATACAAAGAGTCAGTGACTGAAAGTCCAGTCAGAATTCTGAAGGATAAAGAACAGCCTTCAAGATAAATTCAAACAATCTCAGAGAACAGAAGCAGAAATAGTTCATGGGATGGGAGTCATGGAGCATATGAGCATTAGGCCACAATACTCTTTTTCCCAAATGAAGTATCAGGGCTATAACTCAATTCCCAATTTTCACTATAACATATGACTTCAATATGTGCAATGTTTACTCTTGAAAGAGGAATTAATCACTAACCATAGATTCTCTGTGAGAAGCCCAGAAGTTCAGATCTACAAAGCTGAGATCCCAGGAAGTTAGGTTACATAGCTTACCTCTTAATCTGAAAAATAAGTGCATTCATGTCCAACTTTCTCAAAGCCACACACAAATTTAGCACTCTCATATGTAATGTGTTTATCACCAACCCTACTGCAATCACTAGGTTGCCTATGATACCATGGATCGGATAATAGTTCTGGTTATGCAGTCATATATTTTTGTTTATTTCCAGAAGGACAAATAGGATCAACCTGAGTGAAAATAGCCTTTGCTTTTGATATCACGAGTCTCGTCGAAATTTCATTTGGCGCAAAACTGTCAGCAATTGAGACAACCATATAACCAGCAATAACGACTGCCAAGTAGATCACCACGGAATTGACATCCATTGGCATATCTATGGCAATTGCAGATCCTTTTTTCAATCCCAGTGTATCAATGGCATATGCGACTCTCCTGTGATTTTAAAAAGCGCTTTACAATTAATATCCATAACTCATAACAACAGATGAAGCAAATATCACTTCCAAATTGCCAGAAGTCATATTCTTTTTCTTCTTGGCAGCAAAGTCAAAAAATTGTTCCAAATTTCACGTACTAAGTATCTTTTCTTTTTTGGAAAAAAGTACTGAATCTTCAGTTAAAAAAAAAAGGTTGCCACTACATAGGTTTCATATTATTGAAGGTAGCATTTATCTGTTTTAGGCAAAATCAGATTGGTCAACCTCAAAAATCTCCGAATTCTCTTCTTTATTCACAACAAGCACGGAGGCAGATATCTCAAATCACATCACATCGCATAAACTTTCTATGCCAGAGTTGGACGACTCTAAAGTTTTAGAAGACATAACCCAGTGGATACAAACACAACATGTTTTAAGGCTTCTCTAGCCAATGCAATGTGCAAAAAGATATGATTTCTTCCTTCAAAAGTGCCTTTCATGAGGAATTAAGGAAACATGGAAAAGCATTTGCTACATCTTGTTTTCATGTGCAAACTCCTAATCCCCTCCCCCTAAAACCCCTGCCCAGGCAGAAGTTAATAGTGGCCTATTCCCACTTTACACCTTTGATGATTTGAACATCTAACCTCCTTGCTCGACATGAAAAGCATTTTTTTGTGTGTGTTTTCAATGTGGAAAGCTCTTGCCACTAAGTAAACCTCGCTTTTCTTGTTGATAGAGTACATCTTAGCATTTTTTCCAGATATGTGACATGACCAGAGTTGAGTCACCATAAAGTCATGAACTGTCAGCAGAATTTGCTGTACGTACGACGTATAAAAGGACAAACATTTTGTGATGCACATAATGATATATTTGAGTTCATGCAGCAGGAAGTCTCATTGGAACGTTTACACAGACCAAAATAACAGCACAAATATTCCAACTTGAAATCAAATCGAGACACATACTACAACTCAATTTATAATGCACAATAACAAAAGCCTTTGTACCATACTGCTGATCTTAGTTCCTCAAGAGTCAATTTGGTAACAGGTGCCTCATCATCTCCGTCATCGCGAGTTATCACAACTACGTCACTTAAGCTCCTATTTCCAATCAAACTCAAGCAATTCTCTGCAGGATTGAAACGTGCTCCAGGAAGCCACTGACCACCAGGGTGCAACGGAGTTTCACGCAAAATACATTCAGGACTAACAGAGAAAGAAATATTCATTTCCTCCAGTATGATCTTCCAGTAGAACTACAAAGATATTTTGATAAGGAAAAGTTCCCAGTAAAAAAGAAAGGAGAACAGGCATCCAATTTTACTCATTCACAAATAAGAAATTAAAGTTGCAAGTAGCAAAAGCCAAAAGATAAAAGTACCTCCAAGTTTGAGACTGAAAATTCTTGAAAATCAGAAAAGCTTGAAATGGGATCCTTATAACTTGATCCTAATAACTCTTTTCCTCGGCGCTCCAATAACTTACCGATGTTAGTCAACTTAGCAGCTTCCCTGTGCCAGGAGTAAGTAACATATCATAAGTTCAAATCTTGGGCAACTGAACATAACCATTCAGCAACTTCCCACAAAGGGAACTTTTTTTCTTCTGATAGGTACTTCCCAAGAAGGAAATTAACACTAAGTTCATAGTAGACTAAGGTGTATCCCAAATAAAGACCCAACTTTTTTCGTAGTAAAAGAACATTTATCAGTTGTTAGCCTTACTTTATCAAATTCCTAAATTAAAAACGGAAATACAGAAGAATACTAACGGATCGGGCAACCAAGCAGGAGGGTCGGGTCCAAAGTTGATGTAACAGCCATAGTACATCATCTGATGGAAAGAGAAAGGAATGTCCGGAGTAAGGAGGTGTTGGGATATGTGCTGCCATGTCTTGGTAGCGTCAGCACCGTAAGTAGCAACTATCTCCGTGAGCTTAAGGTGGAGTTGGGCGGCTGCGTCAGAGGAGATTCCCAGTGCCTGGATGTTCTCGACTGTGATTGAGTGCAGAGGTTTGTAATCTTGATGATGAGCCATGGGAGTGAAAATGAGCGTTCTTTCGCGTTTTTTCTCACGTCTCTGCTAACATGTGTCGTACTGCGTTAATCGGGTTGTCCATTATATATATATATATATATATATATATATATATATATATATATATATATATTGACAATCCGCTAGCCAAGCGTCTAGCTAGTTTTTTATTAATAAAAGAAAAGAAAATACAACAATTAGTAAAAGTACAAATAAAGGGGACAATAGCACCGGTATTGTTACCCATATGCCTTGGCTATATAATCACTTCTCTGCGCCTGACACTGCCTTATGATGACAGCCTCATGTAGAGTATTCATGGTGTAGCTGTCGGCAACGTCTCACAAGGGCATATAATCTCATAGTCATGTGGATATTTTTGTAAAGGCATAGGACCAAGGCAGCACAAATCTGGCTAAACCTTAATCTGGGTTAATGTGGGTTGTCCATTGCTTCCTATATATTGTTTTTTTCAATCGATCCCCCACACTTTATATAATCACAAAAGTAGGTAGAGGTTGATGTATATTTTTTGAAAATTGATTTATTTTCTGAAAAATAATATTAAAAAAAATAGTTTTTGATGTTTGGTTACAAAGTTAAAAATATTTATTAAAGATTAATAATAATATTAGCAAATTAAATATATTTTATTTGAGCTTTTAAGTATTAAAATTTGAAAATAATAAGTGTGTTTAGAGTATGATAGGAAGTTAAGAATTGTGAAGCAAAATGACTTATGTCAAAAAATAAGGTGTCATTTTTCTGCTTTTGATTAGAAATAGAAAATATTTCATGACAATCAAACATCAAAATAACTTTATTAAGAAATGAGAGCAAGATAGTATAATGGAGACAAGATATATTTAGGAGTAGAATGTAGAAGTTATCTTATTCAAGTGTGTTTTTAGGTGTCTTTCATAGGAGAATAACATCCTATTTATAGGTTACAAAATGTCTTCTCAAATTATATGTATTAATGAACTCATTCATTTGGTGTATGAATTCCCAAAGACAATTACGGAAAGAACATCTACATACATTGGAAGGGATATCCACATACATTGGATTTACAAAACTCCTCCTTGAACGTCCATAGATAATGTGTCTCATTAAAAACTTACTAGGAAAAACCCGATGGGAAAAAGCCTAGTAAAGGAAGAATAGTACACATATCTTGTAATACGCATTGAGTGCTGACTCATTAAAAACCTTGCCGGGAAAATTCAATTGGGTCAAACCCTTGGTTAAGGGAAAAAAAGTACATCGCGTATTATACTCCCCCTGATGAAAGTTTTATTTGATATCTCGGAGACGACACATTCCAATCTTATGTCTCAGCTTCTCAAATGTTGATGTTGGCAATGCCTTAGTGAATAAATTTATTAGATTGTCACTTGAACAGATTTGTTGAACATCTATCTCACCATTTTTGCTGAAGATCGTGTGTGAAAAGAACTTTGGTGAAATGTGTTTTGATTTATCTCCTTTGATATATCCTCATTTAAGTTGAGCTATGCAAGTAGCATTGTCTTCATACAATATCGTTGGAATCTTCGTTTTTAAAGAAAGACCACACAATTGTTGAATGTGTTGAGTCACTAATCTCAACCATACACACTCTCGACTAGCCTCATGAATAGCTATTATCTCTGCATGATTGAAAGATGTAGTAGCTAAAGTTTATTTTATTGAACGCCATGAAATAGATGTACCACCATAAGTAAAATGGATAGCATGTTTGAGATCGGGCTTTATGTGGATCAGATAAATAACCTGCATTTGCATAACCAGTCATTTGTGACTCGGATTTATAAGAATAAAATAATCACATATCAATAGTTCCTCGGAGGTATCTAAAAATATGTTTAACACCATTCTAGTGTATTGTTGTTGGAAAGGAACTAAATCTTGCTAATAAACTTACTGCAAAAGTTATATCTGGTCGAGTATTATTTGCAAGATACATTAGTGCCCCAATTGCACTAAGATATAGAGTTTCATCACCAAGAAGCTCTCCATCATTTTTATGAGGTTGAAATGGATCTTTATTTATATCAAGTGATCTCACAACCATCGGGGTACTCAATGGATGTGTTTTATCCTTATAAAAACGCTTTAGGATCTTCTCGGTATAAGTTGATTGATAGACAAAAATTCTATCTTTTATATGCTCAATTTGTAGACCAAGACAAAACTTTGTCTTTCCAAGATCATTCATTTCAAACTCTTTCTTCAAATAGTTTACTGCTTGTGGAAGCTTCCCGGGAGTTCCAATGATATTTAGATCATCAACATACATAGCAATTATAACAAATTCTGATCCAGGCCTTTTTATAAAGACACAAGGATAAACTGGATCATTATTATACCCTTCTTTCAGCAAAGTACTCAAGCGATTATACCCCATTCATCCTGATTGTTTCAATCCATATAAGGATTTTTGAAGCTTTATTGAACAAGTTTTCCATAAACCTTTATAAGCTTCAGGCATTTTAAACTCTTCAGGAATTTTCATATAAATTTCATTGTCTAATGTGTCATACAAATAGGCTATGACAACATCCATCAGACGCATATCAAGTTTTTCATAGACTGCCAGATTTATAAGATACCTGAAGGTGATTGCATTCACCACGGGAGAATATGTCTCCATATAATCAATGTCAGGTCTTTGCGATAATTCTTGTGCCACAAGTCGTGCTTTATATCTAACGACTTTATTTTTATCATTTAATTTAGCACAGAAACCTATTTATATACCACTGGCTTTATTCCTTCATGTGTTCGAACTATACGTCCGAATACATCACGTTTTTAAGTGAAGTTAATTCTGTCTGGATAACATCTTTCCATTTTGGCCAATCATTTCTCTGTCTACATTTCTCGACAGATATTAGTTCAAGATCTTCATCTTGTTGCATTATTTCAACAGCAACATTATAAGCAAAAGCATTGTCGATAATAGTATTATTTTGGTTCCATATTTTTTTCGTAGAGATATAACTTATTGAGATCTCTTCATTCTTATTATTTTCAGGTACCTGGACTCTTATCATTTGTTATGTCACATGGCTCTTTTTGATCAATTGCCTCCATATTATGATCCCCTAGATCATTTGCTCCTTTTTTCTAGGGGGGGGGGATTTTTATCTTTGGAATCGATTGGTCTATCACGTTTCAAGCGTGACTTAGACTCATTTGTATCTTTAGATTGTCCAGCCAGGACATCAATTCGAATAGGAGCATTAGCAGTTGGAATATATGACTTAGTCACCTTTGGTAGGTCAGTGAATGCATCTGGCAGTTGATTTGCAATATTTTGTAAATAAATTATCTTTTGAACCTCGTGTTCACATTGATTTGTTCGAGGATCTACATGACATAGTGATAATGCATTCCAATCTATCTCTTTTTCCAACTGCTTATTTTCTCCCCCCCCCCCTAATGTTGGGTATACTTATTCATCAAAATGGCAATCAACGAATCTTGCGTAAATAAATCTCCATTCATAGGTTCCAAATATTTTATAATAGAAGGAGATTCAAAGCCAACATATATCCCCAATATTCTTTGGGGATCCATCTTTGTGCGTTGTGATGGAGCAATTGGAACATACACCGCACATCCAAATATATTAAGATGGGAAATATTTGGCTCCTAGACAAAAACTAATTGTAATTGGGAGACTTTATGATAACCTGTGGGCCTTATCCGCATAAAAACTGCTGCATGAAAAATAGCATAACCCCATGCCAAAATGGGAAGTTTTGTTCTCATAAGCATCGATCTAGCAATTGATTGGAGGCGTTTGATCAATGACTCCGCTAGACCATTTTGAGTATGAACATGTGCAACTAGATACTCAATTGTTATACCAGTTGATATACAATAATCATTAAAGGCCTAGGACGTAAATTCACCAGCACTATCAAGACGACGTGTCTTAATTGCATAATCTAGAAACTGTGCTCTTATTCTTATTAATTGAGCTAGTAACCTCGCAAAGGCCAAATTGCGGGTTGATATCAAGAACACATGTGAACATCTTGTAGATACATCTATCAAAACCATATAATAGCTGAATGGTTCACATGGAGGGTGTATGGGTCCACATATATCACCACGTTCCAAAAATGCAGGAGATTCAACTCCAACTTTAATTACTGATAGTCTAATAATCAGTCTGCCTTGAGAACATGCATCATAAGAGAATTCTTTAGTTTGAAGAATCTTCTGATTCTTCAATGAATGTCCATGAGGATTACTGATGGTCTAATAATCAGTCTGCCTTGAGAACATGCATCACAAGAGAATTCTTTAGTTTGAAGAATCTTCTGGTTCTTCAATGAATGTCCATGAGAATTCTCAATTATTTTGCGCATCATATTATAACCGGGATGACCCAACCAGTCATGCCAAATAATAAAATCATTAGTAAAGTATTTGTTTACTATGACATGTGATTCGACTACATTAATGCTAGTGCAGATAATCCGGAGGAAAATGCGGGAAGTTTTTCAAGAACATACTTCTTTTTTGCTTTTATTGTAGTAATATGAAGATATTCAATCTTTCCTTCATTGGTGGTCTCAATATGATAGCCATTTTGGCTAATATCTTTGAAACTTAACAAGTTTCTTTGAAACTTACTACAATATAATACATTATTAACAACCAATATAGTTCCTCCTGGTAGTAATATAGTCACTCTTCTATAGCCCTAAATTAATTTTGTACAACCAGATATTGTTATGATATTGGCTTTTTCATAATTAAATAAGAGAAATATCTCCTATCTCTTAATATGGTGTGCGTCGTAGCACTATCCAGAAGACATATTTCTTCTTTATTATTCATACAACCAACTGAAGACTGTGAAGTTTTCATATTCTTCATAAAGAAAAAAATACAACATAAGTAATATTGAAAAATTTAAGAACAAAAGAAATTATATTTAGGAAAGTAAATACCGACAACATAAAAAAAATTTATTCAAAATATGAACTTCATAAAAAAATACATTTATTCTTATATTTTTTTTTCAATAACAAATCTTCAGTTATGATGCTCAAAGAAGTCTCCAGCTTCTAAATGAGTAATATCTGCAAGGCCTTCAAAAATATCATCTGTATAGGCAAGATTTGCTTCAACTTTATTATGATTATTTATAGGGCCCACCTCAACATCATTTTGAAAGGTCAAGTTAGCTTCAACCTTATTTTGTTTCCCTTTTATGGAGGCTTGATAAAGTTTGACAAAATATTCAGGCGTACGACAAATTCGTGCCCAACGATTTTTCATACCACATCGATGACAAATATTACCTTTCCCTTTTGAAGGATTATTCTGAGAACCCTTATTGTTCTCTTGTTTATAACGACCACCACCATGGCGATTATTATTCACCCCTTGCCACACCCATGTATATTTATACAGCCACGATAATTATTTTGCCTTCTTTCAGACTTTGGATCTATTGCTACCAGATTCATTTCTGGAAATGGAGTTGATCCAGTGGGGCGGGCTTCATGATTTTTTATTAAAAGGGCATTATGTTGTTCAACCACCAAAAGACATGAAATTAACTCAGAATTCTTAAAGCCCTTTTCACGGTATTGATATTGTAACACCATATTTGAGGTATGAAAAGTGGAAAGAGTCTTTTCCAACATGTCTTCATCATTCATAGGTTCCCCACATAATTTTAGTTGGGAAATTATGCTACATACAACAGAATTATATTCACTTATGGTCTTATAATCTTGTAATCATAGGTGCATCCACTCACGACGAGCTCTTGGCAATACCATGCTCTTTAGGTGGTCGTATTGATATTCGGCAAAAAATGCATGTATTTAACCATTGTTATCTTACATTATAGCACCTTTTATTCATCTTTTGAGTATTAGTTATATAATTTTGTGCTTAATATTATATTTTATCTATGTAGGAATAAAGCAGTATGAAGATGAAGAGATTTGAAGAAAAATTGGATAAAACGCAGAAGAAAAAGAAAAGAAATAATAATAATAATAAGACAAAAGGGGACACCCTTTGGTGTTTGTCCCCCCTAGTGGAAGACAAGCAAAAGAGTTACAATTGATACAAACAAAAATGAAGGCAAAAACGTTACTGCCTCCAGCGCCAGGGCCAATGCCAGGCACTGCCCTGGACGCTGAGTACGGATTTTTCCTTCTTCGTTCAGGATAAGATTATTTCGATCTTACACAGTCGCAACTCGTATAAAAGGGGTACTAAACCTAATTTGGAGGAGATCTAGCATACTTTGAAGGAGAATTTATGTGGAGGAACACACACCACGTTTGGAGGAGGGTTTTAACTAGTTTTTCTTCTCTTCTCTTCTCTTCCTTTAATTTCATAGTTCATTAGTTCTAGAGTTTTGGGTGTTACATGAACGTTGTAGTTTGAAGCTTGAATTGTTCTTATTATTTTATTATATTGGTTTATTTATTCAATCGTGCGCTTAATTATTTGATTGTTTGATCACCAATTGAATACTATCTACGAATCTAGGATTGAACTCGGGAGAGGGAATTCTAGATTGCATATAAGATTGAGTAGAGCAAGATCTTAATTCTGGGGGGGGGGGCAGATTTGCGGTTAGGATAGGAATACACCTAATCGCCTTGTTTGGTTTCTATACAGGAATTATTAATGCGTTCTTGTTAATTCTAATTCCATAGGAATATGGGCGTTAGATTAGCTTGAATAGGCGAGTTATACTTCGGGAAAAGGCTACGAGCAATATTAACCCTATCAACCAATAAACCAAATAAATTAATTAGACGATTTAAGTGGAAAACTCAACGGGATTGTTAGCTAACCCATAGCTCTAGAATATTTACTCACATTGAATTCGTCTCTATAATTCACCAACTTGTTTTCTTTAATCTCTTAATTTGTTACTTTAGATTAATTTAAGTTAAATATTCATGCGTTAGGATTCGCTTGAATAGATTAATTATTTGGTTTAATTTAGTTGATAGTTAATCACAAGTCCCTATGGGTACGATATCTAGACTTACAATCTTATATTACTTGTCGACCACGTTGTAACGACCCGACTAGTCGTTTTGAACAATTACATACGGTCTGCCAGTTTGCCTGCAACAAGATATATGAAATGGGAGTGTGTTGCACCCCTGCAACAAGATATATGAAATGGGAGCGGGTTGCACGCCTGCAACAAGATATATGAAATGGGAGTGGGTTGTATGCCTGCAACAAGATATATGAAATGGGACCGGGTGGCACGCCGCCATGGTAATATTTGAAATGGAATCGGGTTGCACGCCTGCAACAAGAAAGAATAAAAGTGAATATTGATTCTTATGGTGAGAACGAGAGTAAAAGCACGAAGGGTGATGTCGTGCACTTTCTGTTTGCTATGCTTATTTATTATTACCAATTCAAGTGTTTTAACTGTTCTGATTCCTTTACCGCTGTGATCTTTTGTGAAGGAACCCCATCGTGTTTTCAATACTTCGCCGTATTTATATACATATTTTTCAATACTTTAAAATTTCAGTAATTGTTTCATCTTCAATTCATTTAGTTACTCAATTAAATTTCCTTAAACCGTCTGAGGTTGTATTTTACTTAAAAATGAAATTTCTACTAAGTTAATTTATTAAATTCCTTGTTAAAGGCAATAATTCATTCGATGTTGTATTTTAATTGAAAATGTTACTTTCTTTATTCAAATGATTTCTAAAAATAACTTTATCTTTTCTTTTGGGTTCCTAATTGGTTTATAAGTTGTACTCTACTTTATGTTATGTAAATCAGACTCCTTGAACATCTTAATTGCATTAGTTATGGACCCTATGAACTGAGTAACAAGAGAACATTATTGTGTAAAGTGAGATAGAAATATGTGAGCACAAGGTGTCGGGTTGTGCTAAAAGTTTGGTAATTGAGGTTATGATATGAGACATCGAGTTTGAGATGGCTGGAAATTGTGCATCAGAAATGATATGATTTATTGAGCTGACATCGCCTTCCTTGTTGAGTACATTTTTACTTGTCTATGTTCCAGCTATGTTGGTGTTAATTTATATGGTTATCTTTCGTTTCCACTCATGTTTCTCTTTATTATTTCTACTGATTGTAGTTTGTTATTTCCCTGTTGTTGATAGTACTATGTCATTCTAAGTTGATAGTTTATTATCAAATCCTGTTCAATTTATTTGACCAGTAGGTGTCTAGACTGTTCCTCGTCACTACCCCACCGAGGTTAGTCTTGATACTTACTGGGCATTGCCGTGGTGTGCTCATACTACATTTCTGTACATTTTTTGTACAGATCCAGGTATTTGATCAGTAGTAACTGTGCGGATCGTTGCGGTGGAGACTCGAGGTAAACCTGCTACAACATTCACAGGCCTTAGAGTCACCTTCATTTGTACTTATTTTCATTTGTTCCTTTTGTTTCAGAGCAGTGATGTATTTATTTTGTATAACTACTCTTAGAAAATCTTGTGACTTGTGCCACCGGTTTTGGGAATTATAATTTACTCAGAGTAATTTAATTTAAAGTTGGTAAATATCAATGTTATTTCAGTTTATGTTAGGCTTACCTAGTTTAGAGACTAGGTGCCATCACGACTCCTTTGGAGGGATTTTTGGGTCGTGACAAGTTGGTATCAGAGCACTAGGTTCATAGGTGCTACAAGTCACAAACAGGTTTAGTAGAGTCTTGCGGATCGGTACGGGGACGTCTGTACTTATCTTTGAGAGGCTACAGAACTGTTAGGAAATTCCACTTTTTTTATTCCTTATCGTGCGATATTGATTCAGCTCGAGGTATATAACTTATGTTCCTCCACATCCACTCGTGTATGATATTACGCTCTCAATGTCCGCTATGCGTCAGTGGTTCGTGATGCTACAAACGGGCTACGAAGGAGTCAGGGATGCTCAGGCATTGTCTTAACATGTCGCCCAGATTGAAGATACAGAGGCATTGAGAGACTATTCAATTGTTCATATGGAGGTGCAACATTTTCCGACATCTGGTTGATAAGTGCGAGCTTGGGAAGGTCTAATTGGTTGACTAGTCGTCGCAATTGTGGCAATGTTGCGAGGTGGATGTTGATTGAGGACGACTGGTGGTATTGGAGTACCTTGTGATTGGTGTTGTGCGAGCTGCGAAAGTTAGTTTTGCAGATCATCAAATGTTTTTTTCTATGGCTTCGCGCTAAGTGGAGGAGTCCACTAGCGGTGTTCAGATTGTAGAGTCAGATTTACATCAGTTTTGGCCTGAGGTATGTATATAATTGGTATTGGAAGGTTTCCGAAATTTGTATATAACTAAAGACTGAGATCTTTCTAGGGATGATATTGGGGCTTTGATGGGGGATATTGCTTATCGACTATCCGAAGAAATGGTTTAGTTCGTTAGTGATGGGGTCAGCATGGCAATGGAAGTAATTGGTCATTTTGAATGGGAATTCTCTACTGGCATTTGTGGCAACACTCTTAGATTGGACGGTCTGCGTGACTCGGTTGAGTTGGGGAGGTGCAATCCTGATGGCTTAGTTGCGTGCGGGCAGACCTCGGAGGGTTCTCGATGGTTCGACAAAGGCTTGAGTTGGTTGTCTACTATAGGCGTAAGGAATATGTGGTACTATGACTTTCTACTAAATATATATCAGAAATTAATAGAGTTTTGACCTTGTTGAATATCATATGTGAAGGGTGTGCATTTTTGGAAGGGACCTTGAGTTTTTGTTTGCGGGTGCGTGGCTAGCAGCATGGTGATTACTGGATTTTGAGGCTTTCAGGGTTCATGTTTTGATACGCGGCCAGAAATCCTATATAGGTGCTTCAGCAGAATAATAGGGTGTGAGTGATATATTAGCCATTTGATTTGCGTAGTGGAGTTGGGTATGGAAGTTTCGGTATTCCTGAGGTTTGGGGCTAGCTGCCCTCATGAATGGACTATTTCCTGGTTACGGATCTTGAAGAAATGTCGAGAATGGAATAATTAATAGCATGTGTTATCGATAAGTTGTTGTGGATCTTTTTGAAGCATACTTATCTAATTGGGAAGGATCAGAATTTGGTTAGGACTATTTGAAAGCTCAATGAGAATATGTGTTTTGTATCAGATCAAGTTTGTGTGCTCCTGTGAGATTTCCGTTTTGGTTATGCTATCAGGCAAAATGGATATTATTTGCGCCCTTAGCCTATGTTATGTGCTACTCTTTTGTGATGTGCTAGGCGGTGAGGTGCATGATTATCCCCCACGCATGTTGTGATTTCATTCAGGCCTTATGGCGATGCGGGCGAGATAGCCATCGTGAGGTTGATTTGTTCATAGCACCTTATGTGTGCTTGCTTCTCTCCTATTTTATTACTTTTATTCATTGTCCCCATAGTTTTACATGTGCACTCTGCAGTGCTTGATATCAGTATTCATATGTTCAATGAACTCGATCATTTTGACTTTATGAGTATTTGGGAGCGGGCTGCACGCCGCAACGGATGTTATGAGGGATATCCTTTCCTTGTGTTTATCTGGTGTTGTGTTTTCCCTCTGTGGGGCGATTTGATGAAAAAAAATTAATTAATTATACTTTTGTTGTTACACGTGTTGTACTTGTTAGATAATTCTTATACTTTGCTTTCCTTTATTTGTGCTGCATAATTGAGTCATTGTTAGGCTGGTGTACAAACTGTGTAGTTTGAGAATCCGTGTGGTTCTGTGATGAACTGTTAGTTGAGTTTCTTGTATTGGCTGAGATGAGGTTTTTAGACCTGAGGTTTGAACTATGGAATTGGGGGTGAGGAGTGTTTGGGAGTATGTGGTTGTTCCTGCTAAGAGTTGGTTAATGGCCATTGGCAGGCGAGAGAGTTTCTTGACTTGTTGGCTTCATGAGCGGCTATGAGTTTCCGCATGTTTCTTTATCATGGGCAGTGTTGTGGAAGTCCGGAACAAGGTTGTATTCAATGTGAAGTGTATTGTCGGCATCCATAGTGTTATTTGAGCAGCTATGGTGGTCAGAGGTTATTGCTTCGAGTATTTGAGATGCGTGGATCAACATGTGATTGTATTCTGGGTTGGAATTTTTGGCTCGATTCGTCTTGTTCGGGTGTAATCAGTGTGATGATGTGGAATTTGGGTTCTATGACAAATTTCAGATGACGAGGTTTGGGTTTTGTTCTAAGGTTATGGACTAAGGAGGAGATGGGACCTTCAGTTAAGTGGCATTGTCAGTTCTGCATAGGTTGGGTGATAGGGAAACACCCACGAGTGTATGTATGAGGAGCTCATGTAGTGGTTCAATGGCTTTGGAATGACTCCTGGCACATTCGAGGACAAACATATGTTTAGGTGGAGGAGGATGTAACGACCCGAATGGTCATTTTGAACAATTGCATTCAGTTCGGCAGTTTGAGTTCAAGAGCAACTTCACATTATGTATATCGACTTGTGTGTAGGGTTGGATTCAGTTTTCGGATGAATCGAAGTCGAATTGGAAAGAAGGAATATAGTCCTGGAAGCTTAAGCGGAGAGAATTTGATCGGAATTTGACTTTTGAGTAAACGGATCCGGAATGAGTTTTGGATGATATCAGTAGCTTCGTATGCTAATTTTGGACTTGGGCATGTGTTCGGATTTGGGTTTGGAGGCTCGTAGGGTAATTTGAGGCATTTTGGTGAAAGTTGGAAAAGTTGAAGTTTGGAAAATGGAGAGGTTTGACCCATAGTTGACTTTTATGTTATCGAGGTCGGAATATACTTCCGAAAGTTGGATCAGCTCCGTTATGTCATTTGGGACTTGCCTGTAAAATTTGGCGTCGTTTGGAGTTGATTTGATATGGTTCAGACGCTTGGTTGCAATTTTAGAGGTTCTTGAAGTTCATAGTGATTTTCATGTGTTTGGGCATCTAGTTCATGGTCTTAGCGATGTATGAAGTGATTTGAAAGTGGGGCTAAGTTCATATGATGTTATGGAATGTTTTGGTACATTTGGTTGAGGTTCCTGGGGCCTCGGGTGTGTTTCGTGGTGAATTTTGAGCGAGTCCGGGTATTTCGGTACTCTGAGATGGTTCTGGCACTTTTGGGAGTGCGGACCGCACCAAATATATGCGGACCGCAGAGGAGAGTGCGGACTGTACTAAAATTTCGTGGACCACAGTGCGGACCGCATAATTTCGTGTGCGGCCGCGCATCAAGATGTTCTGCAGGATCACTGGTCCGATTTCGGAAGCTTATATCATTTGATCTATAAGGAATTTTGAGATGATTCAACAACGAAAATTGTAACCCTTCGTGTCTAGTTTTCAGAAAGATAAAGAAATCATAATTTGGACATATGTAGAGAAAGTTATGGCCAAAATACTAAAGCATGTCACTGCAGTCAATGTTCTCCGCGGTTAGCGGTGATGGACCGCGGTCAGCGTTGGTTTTTTTTGCGGTCAGCAGTGATGGAAATCTCGGAGGTGCACTATAAATACGAGGTTTAGGGTTTTATTTCATATTTTGACCGAGAGAGCTCGTATCTTGGCGATTTTTTGAAAGGTTTTTCAAGAAATTCATTGGGGTAAGTGATTCTAACTCGGATTTGGCGAGAATACATGAATCTATCATTGAATTTATCATTTGATTTGTGATTTGGGATTGAATTTGGGAAAAATTGTGAAATCTTTCAAAAATATAAAATGATGATTTGAAAGACCAAATGGTATCAGAATTGGATAATTTTTGTATGGGTGAACTCGTATCAGAATAGGTATTCGATTTTTGTAAATTTTGTCGGGTTCCGAGGTTCAGGCCCGGGGAGTTGACTTTTGTTGACTTTTTGCAAATTGTATAAAAATTATAGTTTTGTTAATTGGAATTATTTTCTCTTGCATTGTTAGATGTATTCAAGTCGTTTTTGACTAGATTGAGCCGAACATTGATGAATTGGTAAAGGAAAAGCTAAATTGATTATTGAATTGGCCGGATTGAGGTACTTATCTTGCCTAACCTTGTGTGGGGGACTTCCCCTTAAGAATTAAGTCTTCTATGCTAATTGTAATCCATGCATGCGAGGTGACGAGTGTGTGCTCGGACTTATTTGGGGGAAATTTGCCTTTAGGGTTCTTAGGTCCTTATGTGAAAAGTATCCTGTTATGATTGGGTTTCCTAATTGCTTAAATTGCTTCTATATGCTCCATATGACGTTGTTAGCTTTCCTTTAATTCTTAGGTGTTACCTTGACAATTGACCCGTAATTGCCTTAATTGAAATGATTGCATTCCTTATTGTTTTGATACTTCTTGATTGTGAGTTACTCTATGACTTCGTGCAAATATGTTACATGTCCAATTTGTTATGGTTACCGGTGTAGTCATCACATTCTTATTATGGCTTGTTGTTTTGTTGAGATTATTGTGCTTCTTGGTTTTTCCGTGACCCTTATTATGTACTTGTTTATTCCCTTTCCGGGACGTTATTGCTTATGATATTATTTTCCTTGCCGGGATATTGTTGTTATACTATTGTTCCCTTGCCGAGATGTTATTGCTTATGATATTGTTTCCCTTGCCGGGATATTGTTGTTATACTATTGTTCCCTTGCCGGGATGTTGTTGTTTACAATCTTGTCTCTCTTGCCGGGACATTGTTGTTATACTCTTGTTCCCTTTTCGGGATTCTTTTATGATTGATGTTGATTTGTAAATGGGATCGGGTGGCACACCGCCACAGTGATATTTGAAATGGGAGCAGGTTGCACACCTGCAACAAGATATATGAAATGGGAGCGGGTGGCATGCCGCCATGGTGATATATGAAATGGGATCGAGTGGCACGCCGCCACGGTAATATTTGAAATGGGACCGGGTTGCACGCCTGCAACAAGAAAGAATAAAAGTGAATATTGATTCTTATTGTGAGAACGAGAGTAAAAGCACGAAGGGTGATGTCGTGCACTTTCTGTTTGCTATGCTTATTTGTTGTTACCAATTCAAGTGTTTTAACTGTTCAGATTCCTATACCGTTGTGATCCTTTGTGAAGGAACCCCATCGTGTTTTCAATATTTCGCCGTATTTATATACATATTTTTCAATACTTTAAAATTTCAGTAATTGTTTCATCTTCAATTCATTTAGTTACTCAATTAAATTTTCTTAAACCGTCTGAAGTTGTATTTTACTTAAAAATGAAATTTCTACTAAGTTAATTTATTAAATTCCTTGTTAAAGGCAATAATTCATTCGATGTTGTATTTTAATTGAAAATGGTACTTTCTTTATTCAAATGATTTCTAAAAATAACTTCATCTTTTCTTCTGGGTTCCTAATTGGTTTAGAAGTTGTACTCTACTTTATGTTATGTAAATCAAACTCCTTGAACATCTTAATTGCATTAGTTATGAACCCTATGAACTGAGTAACAAGAGAACGTTATTATGTAAAGTGAGATAGAAATATGTGGGCACAAGGTGCCGGGTTGTGCTAAAAGTTTGGTAATTGAGGTTATGATATGAGACATCGAGTTTGAGATGGCTGGAAATTGTGCATCAGAAACGATATGATTTATTGAGCTGACATCGCCTTACTTTTTGAGTACATTTTTACTTGTCTATGTTCCAGCTATGTTGGTGTTAATTTATATGGTTATCTTTCGTTTCCACTCGTGTTTCTCTTTATTATTTCTACTAATTGTAGTTTGTTTTTTCCCTGTTGTTGATATTACTATGTCATTTCTAGGTTGATAGATTATTATCAAATCCTGTTTAATTTATTTGACCAGTAGGTGTCTGAACTGTTCCTCGTCACTACCCCACTGAGGTTAGTCTTGATACTTACTGGGCACCGCTGTGGTGTGCTCATACTACACTTCTGTACATTTTTTTGTACAGATCCAGGTATTTGAACGGTAGTAGTTGTGCGGGTCGTTGCGATGGAGACTCAAGGTAAACTTGCTTCAGCGTTCACAGGCCTCAGAGTCACCTTCATTTGTACTTATTTCCATTTGTTCCTTTTGTTTCGGAGTAGTGAGGTATTTATTTTGTATAACTACTTTTAATCTTGTACCACCGATTTTGGGAATTATAATTTATTCAGAGTAATTTAATTTAAAGTTAGTAACTATCAATATTATTTCAGTTTATGTTAGGCTTACCTAGTTTAGAGACTAGATGCCATCACGACTCCTTCGGAGGGATTTTTGGGTCGTGACACAAGTATACTTGCGTGTGCATTTGGCAGAAACAAGTTTTTGGCGCTGTTACCCAGGACTTAGAAATTAACTATTTTACTAGATTAGATTTTTACTTTTTATCTATTTAAGTTTTTAATTTTAGTTTAGTGTAGTTGGTGTTATATTTTTTTATATAGCATCTTTGAACGAAAAGTGGTGGGATAGTAAGTATTCTTATTTTTGTGATCCTTGTCCATATTGTAAAGGATTCCACTTGTGGCAATTTGTAAAAATATTCCTAGTGCCGAGTTGTGTGCACCATCTCCATCCTGTACTATTTGTGATGGTAGATGGAATAATTGTCCTAAATATTGTTATCCTACTCCAATCCCTTCTTATGTTGATTCTAATAATTCCTGTGAGTTTGACAGGAACAAATTGGATAATGGGGAACACGATGTTCGCATTCTTGATATGCACAGAAAATTATTAGAAGAATATGGAGGTTTTCGTGAGAAAATTACAAATGGGAGGCAACACTTTATAGAAGGAAGAGATGTATTGGTACAAGAGATCGACCAATTTGGCAGTTCTATTCGTGACTTGGATGCAGATTTGAGTGCAAAGATTGATGCGTGTAACACCCAGCAATTTAATGATGAATTGTGTGAAGTCGAAAAAGATTTTCTAGGCCAAATTGAGGAGCTAAAACGAGAATATCAATCACTAGACCATGTTTTTGTTGATAATGCCGGGGTTGAGGGAGTACGTATTACTGAGGATATCAAAAATAATGCAGTTTTAGAGTTGGGGCGTATTGGTCCTCATTCTACACATTTTTCTACATTATGTTTGGATGAAGACATGAAGATCGAACCTTTGGAGAGATGTATAGATGAAGAACAAAACCCTTACATACTGAAATTTGCCACACCAAAAAGGCAAAACGACATACCTCACTTAAGGGCCAAGAGGTGCAAGATGCGATGTTATTTACTTGGTTCTTTTGTATTTACACCATCGCCCTAGGAATGTGACAGAAAAATTGATGCAAAATTGGGGGCGCAACTCATATCTTCAAAGTGGAAGAAAAAGTGGTGAAAGTATGGCGTCGTACCGCGACGTTAAATCAGGTGATTGTTGGGAGGCAACCCAATTCTATTCTTTTTTTTTTTTTAATTGTGTTATTTTTTTTTGTATTGTTGTTTTTGTGTTTTGTAGGAAGAGGGGCATGGAGTCAAAGCCAATAGGCATGTGAAAAATCGAGCAGATGGTTGAAACTAAGTGTGAGGTACCCACACAAGGGATCATACCTGGGAGAAGTCTGAGTATCCCGTGAGCTGCTAATTCTTCGGCCTTTGGCCTACCAGGGAATCTCTTTTACCCTCTTGTTATTTTCAGTGTGCATTGAGGACATTGCACAATTTTAAGTGTGGGGTGAGGAGATTGTCTGGGTAATTTTCTATGCTAACTTAGCTTAGTTGTAGTACTAGTTCTTAGTGTAATATTAGTTTTGGTTAAAAAATAGAAAAGAAAGAAAAATGAGATAAAAAAAATCAAAAAATTTGGACTTTTCCCGATGATGAATTTTGTGGACGACTTTCTTGAGGGATTAAGGTCTAATAAAAAAAATTCAATAATATTTTATTTTTATTTCTAGTTAGTTTTAGTTAGATAATGATCCCCCTTGGTTTTTTTTTTTTTTTTGCATCGGTTCTTTTCCAGGGGATGTAACCTAAACTGGGTAATTTTTTTTTTATTTTTAGGATTAGATTTTTTTTTGGAGTAGTAAAAGAGGGAGAAGAAAGTTGTTTGATACTAGCATATGTAGGCCTAAGCTTGAGTAGTACTTTCGTTTGTGTGCTTGAGTAATGAATAAAATAGCAGACTTTCTGACACCTAAGCTCACGGTTGTGATTCTGTATATAACTTATTCTTATTTTGTTGTTCGCTATGATCCTGTGTGTCTCAGAGTAGAATTGATCCATCTTGATTGATACTTGTGCCATGTGAGGTGAGGATTTCTTACATATATTCCATATTTTGCATCTTAGCTTAGAACTTGCCCTGCATGTTATTGAAGCGAAATAAAAGTGTTGCTCTGTTTAGAGGATGATAATAGACTTTCTTTGATATGTCTTTTGAAATTTAGCCTTTTCAGATATTGTACCACCAGTTAGCCCTTTGAGCCTGTAGCCTTTTGTTTGGAAGCATATTTTTGCCTTGATCCTTTTGTTGAATCTCTAGTTTTTGCACCCTGCTTTCTTGAGCACTATTGCTTAGACTGTGATATTAATTGATAAATTTGAAGAATGGGATGGTTAAGTGAAAAATGGTGACCAATGATGGTTGAAAAATAATGAAAAGACACTCTTGAAAAGAATATGACATGATAAAAAAAATAGAATGAAAAATTTCTTTGAAAAAAATGAAATGTTCTTGATATGAGGGAAATACTTGTGAAATAATTGTTGAAGAGAGGGTTGAAAAATAAAAGTGAAAATATGAAAATAATGGGTGATGAAGTCTAAAAATGCAAAGTGCTTAGGGAAGTATAAGTCACTATTATATGTTCTCCTACTTGTCCCTTAGCCAACATTACAACCCGTTAAAGTCTTATTTGATTCTATTCGACCATACTTAATTAGTAGAGATGTACATAATGGGCAAGCCTATGGTTCTTTGTGCATACATGTGAATTTATTTGTGAGTGCGAGAGTTGTTATTTGATGATAAGTCCTTAAATTATATCCATTCTTTGATTTGAGTGTATAGACTATTTATTCTTGTGAGGGCACGTGTTTCATGATAGATAGGTGATGTTATTAGCTTCTTTGACAGAGTAGGTGAGCAAGCTTAAATTTGATAAGATAAAGTCCCTCTCTGAGGTTAGGAGGTTAGAAGTTTGTTGTTTGTTTGTGACTTGTATATTTTGCACGATGATCAGGCGCTGGTCCTGGACGCTGGGTACGGACTTTTCTTTCTTCGTTCTGGATAAGGTTATTTCGATCCTACACGATTGCAACTCGTATAAAAGGGGGCCTAAACCTAATTTGGAGGAGATCTAACATACTTTGAAGGAGAATTTACGTTTTGGAACACACACCACGCTTGGAGGAGGGTTTTAACTAGTTTTTCTTCTCTTCTCTTCCTTTAATTTCATAGTTCATTAGTTCTAGAGTTTTGGGTGCTACATGAACGTTGTAGTTTGAAGCTTGAATTATTTTTATTATTTTATTATATTGGTTTATTTATTCAATCTTGCGCTTAATTATTTGATTGCTTGATCACCAATTGAGTACTATCTACGAATCTAGGATTAAACTCGGGAGAGGGAATTCTAGTTGCATATAAGATTGAGTAGAGCAAGATCTTAATTTTGAGGGGGGAGGGGGGTAGATTTGCGGTTAGGATAGGAATATACCTAATCGCCTTGTTTGGTTACTATACATGAATTATTAATGCGTTCTTGTTAATTCTAATTCCATAGGAATATAGGCGTTAGATTAGCTTGAATATGCGAGTTGTACTTCGGGAAAAGGCTACGAGCAATGTTAACCGTATCAACCAATAAACCAGATAAATTAATTAGACGATTTAAGTGGAAAACTCAACGGGATTGCTAGCTAACCCATAGCTCTAGAATATTTACTCACATTGAATTCGTCTCTATAATTCAACAACTTGTTTTCTTTAATCTCTTAATTTGTTGCTTTAGATTAATTTTAGTTAAATATTCATACGTTAGGATTCGCTTGAATAGATTAATTGTTTGTTTTAATTTTGTTAATAGTTAATCACAAGTCCCTGTGGGTACGATATCTGGACTAACAATCCTATATTACTTGTTGACGACGTATACTTGCGTATGCGTTAGGGAGCAACACATATCGTTCCTTCAAAGTATAATTGAAATGGATCTTTCAAGGTTAAATATCCACTTTTTAACCCTTCATCGAGATAATGGCCAAGGAAAATCATGGCTTTTGCCTTATCCTGACTTGTTGCTTTATTTCCTTCTTTAATAGTGTCACCAAGACCTTTAGCGTCAAGGTGAATTTCAGCATCAAGTACCCATGGCATATAGTTATTCCCAGAGATGTCAAGTACCACAAATTCAAGTTTTGACAAATTTGACATAGTGAAAACTATCATAGAAAATAAGTGAATTAGAATGATAAGAATTGTTATCAATGAAAGAAAAATAAAATCACTGCAGAATATAGTCGTGTATTAACATTCTCTATATAATTGTTAGAACAAATAATTATGTGTAGTGCGATGATGAATTAGTGCTCAATATTACACATAAGAACTTTAGACATGTAAGTATATTTTCAGAGAATAAATAAGTTGAAGTAATCTCATTAATAGGTACTAGTATATTTGTTCTACTTAGAAGACATTTCAATAAGTTAAGTAGGCATAAAACTAGATGATATCAATTCTGCCAAGTTTCAATATTGAATACGATTCATCTAATAGTTAAGTCATTAATTCTAAAGTCATCAATTAGTTTGTATACTTAGGTGATAAATTCATTGAATATACGTTTAAACCTTTTGAAAATTTTGCAAGAATTCCTTCTACGTGACCATTCCGTCATAACATTTGGATGTGGGATTAATTTGTCTAATCATTATAATTCAATTTAATACTTATCTATTTATGTGTAGGTTTAAACTTCTTCGTAGATTATATAATAAAATAACAATTTAACCGAAGCTTATTGTTTTCGTACCAAGGCAATTATTATAATCATATTCAAAACATGTTATGCATATGGTAACTAAATTACGTTAAAGAAGATCCTAATAGAAACGTTATAAACATAATAATGTATATCCGGACCGGAAAAGAAATTAACTACCTCTTTTTGGAAGAAGATAAAATTCGAATGAAGCAGATAATCTCAGTTGGTTAGAACTTTGTGCTGATAACGTATTAAGAAATGAGAGCAAAATAGAATAATGGAGACAAGATGTATATAGGAGGAGAATATAGAAGTTATCGTATTTAAGTGTGTTTCTTATGTGTTTTCCACAGGAGAATAACATTCTATTTATAGGTTACAAAATGTCTTCTCAAATTACATGTATTAATGAACTCATTCATTTGGTGTATGAATTCCCAAAGACAGTTACGGAAAGAACATCCACATACATTGGAAGGGACATCCACATACATTGAATTTCTAACAAACTTATCTTTTTAGAAAATATTTTACCAGACCAAACAATTTGCCAGGGCCTCAAATAATATTTACGTATTTATAATAAAGAACTTCAATATTTACAGTTTATAAATATTGGTGTAGCTGTCAGCAATTTCGAATGAGAATATTTAAAAATCCTGGTGAAATATTAAAATATTAGTTTAGAGAATATTTCAAGCAACATGATGTTTTCCCCACACAAATAAACTTTCACAAACTATTTTTCAACTAAATTTGATGTCCAAACACAATCGCCCAACTTTCAAATATATTTTTGTTTAATTTCAACTGGGAATATTCTTTTCTTGACTTTTAATAAAATATTGTTCAAATGCCTGCTTCATATTTTGTGATTTGAATTATGCCCAAATTAATGAAGGTGATGCAAGAATTGCTTTGACGATTACTGCAAAATCAAGAGCTTGAACTTGGAAAAACTTAAATCCAAAACAAAGTGAAGGGATGGAACCTCTTAAGCTGAACCTTGCTCAATGTGCCATTAGCACTTACGTTGGATGTAGAATCAAAATCTGAAAACATGCAGTCACATGCTAAAACAAAGTGAAGAATTGAGGCAAAGGATAGTTCATTAGAACTGATCAAAGAATTACACCAGGCTATCTTAAAGAATCCAAAACTATACTATGGCCATTTGTTGGTCATTACAAGGGGAAACTAATTAATCACTATCCCCTGAAAGCAATCTGACGGTGCCTGTTGTACCAAAACGTCTAGCTGCTGCTGGTATGACTCTTGATGGTGATAAGACTTGGGCAAACGAAAAGTTATAAGAATCTGTTCCCAGCCGACTCTGCAACCAACCCCTCCCTCCGGAGAAGCCATCAGTCATGATCCAGCAGTTCTTAAAGCCAAGGCTCGTCAGTGTTTTAGCAACTGTTTTAGCTGAATCAGAGTACCTGAAAAGTTTTAATAATATATCATTGATAACTAAAATTATACATAGGTGCACATAGAGTATAAGAGCATAAGAGAATTAAGTGTGGTGCTCGAGTTTATTATGAGAAAAACTCACGAGTCCATTATCACAATGTTAGACCCTTTGTTGATTTTCTTGAGGTATGATATCTTCAGAGCTACTAACTCAGCTTCCACTTTCTTCGCATTTCTCACGAGACTCCTTAGTTTGCTCGGTAAATCTTCCAAACTGAAATGTACCAGGAGAACAAATCCATAAGTCTAAACAAACTTTATCTCAAAAAAATTTCCACATCTTCCCTAGGAAGTTTTTTCCTCAATACCTTGTCAGAGTTAAATGATTGCATGTACAACATAAAAACAAGGTGAAAGCAAGTATCCTAGACCTGGTTAACTTATCACTAGTACATAAAGTCAATTCATCTCCAGGTATTACTACCTTCTTTTGTCAATTCCTCCCCCACCCCACCCCCACCCCCTTTTTCCCAATTGGTAAAGGAGAGTGTAGCGAGGAAACAGAAAATGAAGGCCTAGTCAATGATCATGCATATTTTAATCCCCCCCACCCCCAACAAAATCTAATGCTATTTTCTTCTTTTTCCTTTAAATGCTTCTGATGGAGAATTCTCAAGAAATTAAGAGAACCTTCTTAACCTTCAGACAAGTAACATAATAGGCTTCTTTTAGTCTTTATGCATGCCATTCTAAGGTATTTATCTTGATAAGCTTGTTTCTGAGATAGAATGAGAAGCATCCTAAATTTCCTACAATTTGGAACACTAGAATGGTGGTGGAAATACAACATGATGCTTGTAAAGATAGAGCATGGTTCATTTAGCAAGAATGTTAATTTCAAGCCAACTTACGGGATTTGAATCATATTGTTTTTAGCACTAGATGGAAGACGAGGAATTCCAGCCTTATCCTTGTCCTTCTCTGTTCTAATATCAATCAAGACATAATTCTTAGAACACATCTGGTCCAGTGTTTGAGCAGGAGTTAGTTCACCTGGAAATGTCATTCCAAATCAAGTTTCTTTAGTCCCAAAATTAACAGGAAAACGAAAATTGTTTAACAAAACTATAAGCAACAAACTTGGATTCAAGATAATGCTATTAACGCAAATTGTGAAGGCAATTTCCAGTATGATAACAATTTCAGTCACTCAGGACACCATTATTTGATGTTGCAGAAGTTAATAACTAAATGAATGCTGGTTCTCGACTGATTACATATGGTCTTACTTTGCTTTACAGAAAAAAGCCAAGTTTAGTTGTTGTGAAATGCCAAGCTTCTCAACTCCCAAAAATAATAGGAAATCTCAAAATGGCAAGACAGCTACAATGTGATTACTTGATATCAAGACACTGATAATAAAATGGATTGTGAAGGCACCTCCCCTCATGACGATGACAAATTTCACTATTTCAGCTACTTGGGAGTCATTTATTGGTAGCAAGAAGGAATTGGATAATCCATCCAACCAAGCCAAAGTTAGTCATGGTCTTATATTTTTGCATTACCTTTTTTTCTTTTAATTTTAATTTTCTTGTGGGGATGGGGAGGTTGGTGGCAAAAACTTTTGAAAAAGCCTTGTTTAGTTTATGTGAAAGTGAAATAGCACTCACACTGTACCACCATTAGAAATGCAGGAAACAAGCAGCATTGAATTTTTTAAAACTATTACTTGCATACTGTCATCTTAGTCTAGTTACTTGTTTTCTCATTCTGGTCGAATGTAATTTACGATATTCTAAAGCAGATTGATTTTAAATGCATGACCAATAACCACATGATTGAAAATGAATATTACGTTTCTCACAGATAGTAGCAGGCATTGGTTCTTGGGACCGAGTTCATCTAGAAGTCCCATAATCTAACACTCCTAAATATTATTCTTAGAACTATTATTATGCTTATGTACTTTAGGAGATCCCTCCGGAGTACTACATCTATTCTCAGTTGTATATCTCAGTGGTCTAAAGCGACATAAATTCGGGGAGATAAACAAGAGTAAGAAAACCCATCCAATTACCCTTGTAACCACGAAGGCTGAAAGAGAGAGCGGAGAAAACTGGGGGAAGTAGAAGATATGCCAGGAATAATGAGCCACCGGCCACTGCAATAATAGCTGGATCAGCTGATGAAATTGTTTCAACTGTGGATGAGGCGATTGGTTTGGCCCCTTCGATCACCTTGGATGTCTGTTGAGCTGCATCAACAACTGTCTGCAACCAAACAATCATTTATCTCTTAAAGTTGAGTAAGGAAAGATGAAACCCAAAATATAACGACATGGCAAAGTCCAAGAATATCATTTTCATGTCCAGAAATGGATTAAAGAAGAATAAAGCATTGAATACTATTTTGTTCTATATCCAGTGCTAGTACCTTCACCTTTATCCACCAAGATACTTTTCCTCCCACATATGACTTACATGATTATTGCTTCAACAACAACAACAACAAACCCAGTAGTTTCCTACGAGTGGGGTCTGGGGAGGGTAAGATATACGCAGCCTTACCCCTACCCCTAGAAGGACAGAGAGGTTGTTTCCGATAAACCCTCGGCTAGAGAACGACTGAAAAAGAAAAGGTAATTGCAACAAGTAGGAATAACAACAAGATGAGATAAGATCGAATCCAAGAATGCAGTCAAACTCTAGGTAGTAATAGCCATCTATGAATAAAAGATATCATACTAACACTAATGCTAGCGAACTGAGTAAGACAAAGAGAAACGCTCGTCTACCTATCCACCAAGATACTTTTCCTCTCACATATGACTTGCATGATTATTACTTCTTACAAGAAAATTTCACTGGTCAAAAGGCAATGTACAGATGGCTGGCAAAGTGGCAATTTATTCACAAAGCACAGATGAATTTTACTGACTAATTGAAGCATGTGAAACAAGAACTTCCTATAGCCAAACCTTAGCTGCAGTCATCACTGGCTGAGTGTCCATGCCAGCGCTCTGCATTGCCTCTTGGGCTTTCTTAGTGGCATCAGATATGACAGGAGAAGCATTCTTTAAAATTTCTTCTCCGGCCTGCTTTACTAAAGGCAATGCCACATCAACCCCAGGCTTCACAAATTCAATTATGGGCCCAATCACTCGGCTTGCAGCATCAAAGATGTTCGAACCAACCTGTTGAGCTTGATTAACTGCAGATTCTACCTGTAAAGAGGAAGCTTCCGATAAATTGCTAAGAACTAAATTTTTTCACAAACCACAAACACAGAACATAAATTTATGGACCTGCAGTCCTCTGCCATTTAATACACAGCATGTAGAATCATAATTATCCGAGCAAAATATTGTCACAAAAATTCTAACTTTAAAACTATCAGGAATAGTAAATTTAACAACGAAAATCAACAGGAAATGCGGCTAGAACCACAAAATAAATAAATAAATAAAGCTTCAAGTGTTATTCGATAAAACAATTTCTAGAAGAGCTAAAGCAACCAAGGATGTGAAACAAGAATTGTCATTAAATACAAGGGCGAAAGCAAAAAAAAAACTATACCTAGCAGAATTGCCATTAAATAAATGGCTTTTAAAAAACATCCAAGAAAATGTAAAGAGTTAACTCAATTGAGGGAAAATTAGTAAGCGGTACCTGATTAAGGGAAGAGACAATATCTTCCTTGGGTAAGCTGAGTGCTCTGGCTTCATGGGTAGCAGTGAAGAGAGGAAAGAGGAAAAGAGCAGTTGAAGTAGAGAGTGATACTGACACAGATTTTGAAGTGAATTCCGGTTTCTGGGAGAGTGTAGGGAAATTAAAGATTTTCGTAGGTGTAGAAGAGGAAGAAGAAGAAGGCGGAGGAAGAGGTGATTTTACGGTGGCTGAAGCTCTTAGTGCCATTGCCTTTCAGCTTCTTGCCACCGCTTGCCTGAGTCTGTCCCTCTAATGAAAGTTGGTTGTGTTTATGGCCTCTGTTTTGTGGTATAATAAAGGTTTGTATCAATGATAGCTAATGTGTGATGAGAAATTGAGAAACCAACTCAACGGCTGAATTTATTTTTCGTGTTCCTTGGTCCTTATAATCCGACGTGGTATTACAAAATTCTGATGAGGCCATAACCATGATGACACGTGGCTTACAAGATAGAGAAAAATGGGGCCCTTTTTTCCCACTGTGTACTACATCTGTCTACCTTTTGCTTATGCGGACTGGAGTAGTACTGGGGATCGTAAGATTAGTAGTACAACACTTTGTCGCAAGTTTTATTTCGTGTCTCGTACAACTAACACTAGTTGTATGAGGTTCTTTTTTGTCTTACAAATTTGTAGACCTCAATCTTACACTTTTGAATCTACAGAAATTTGGGTTCACAAAATTGTGAGATAAAAAAGTTACCTCATACAACGAGTATCAGTTGTATGAGACATAAAATAAAATTTTCCTTGTGAGACCTTTCTGGGTGTGTTTTGGTACGAAGGAAAATATCTTTCAATTTATTTATGTTTGGTTGACCTAAATATTTTAGAAAATATTTTTTTCATGAACTTATTTTTCTCCAATTTGAGAAAAATATTTTCCCTATCAACAACAACATACCCAGTATAATCCCACAAGTGGGGTCTAGGGAGGATAGTGTATAGCAGACCTTACTCCTACCTAGCAAAATAAAGAGGTTGTTCCAATAGACCCTAACTCCAAAAAAGGTGAAAAGAGAGAAAGGAAGAAGACGAAGAAGAAAGAAAGAATAGGTGGGCAAAAGACCATAAGGAAAATGGGAGAAAGACAACTATAGTAACAACAACAATAACAACAACAACGAAACTAGTAACATAAAATAGCATCAAGCAGTAACAAACTGGAACAAACGATACACAGGAACGAAAAAATAAGGGAGCTACTAATACTACTAAAAAAGAATGGGAAACTCTCGACTACCTACTAGACAACTACCCTAATCTTCGACCTCCACACCCTTCTACCCTGGATCATATCCTCGGTGAGCTGAAGTAGCGCCATATCATGCCTAATCACCTCTCTCCAATACTTCTTCGGCCTTCCTCCACCCCTTCTCAGCCCCGCCACGGCCATCCTCTCACACCTCCTAACAGGAGCATCCGTACTCCCCCTCTGCACATGCCCGAACCACCTCAGCCTCAACTCCCACATCTTGTCCTCCACTGGGACCACTCCTATTTTTTCCGAATAACTTCGTTCCTAATCTTATCTCTCATGGTGTGCCCTCACATCCATCTCAACATCCTCATTTCTGTTACTTTCATCCTCTAAACATGGGAGTTTTTGACTGGCTAACACTCAGCCCCATACAACATAGTAGGTCTACACACCATTCCATAGAACTTACCCTTAATTCTTGGTGGCACCTTTTTATCACACAAAACATCGGATGCGAGCCTCCATTTCATCCATCCCGCACCGATACGATGGGAGACCTCATCATCAATCTCTCTGTTACCCTGGATTACTCGAGATACTTGAAACTATCCCTCCTCGGGATGACTTGGGTATCAAGCTTCATATCCACGCCCGCTTCATGAGTCTCCTCACTGAACTTACACTTAAAGTATTTCGTTTTGGTCCTGCTCAACTTGAAATCTTTAGACTCTAGGGTCTACCTCCAGACCTCCAGCCTCGCATTGACCCCGCTCCTCGTCTCATTAATCAGCATTATGTCATCAGCAAATAACATGCACCATGGCACCTCTCCTTGAATGTGTCGTGTCAGCACATCCATCACCAGAGAAAATAAGAACGAGCTAAGAGTCAATCCCTGGTGCAACCCTATCACTACTGGGAAGTGATCTGAGTCACTTCCCATTGTCCTCACCCGAGTCTTAGCACCATCATACATGTCCTTGATTACCCTAGTGTAAGCTACCGGAATGCCGCTAACCTCCAAACATCTCCACAGAACCTCCCTTAGAACTTTATTATACGCCTTTTCTAGGTCTATAAACATCATGCGCAAGTCCTTCTTTCTCTCCCTATACTGCTCTACCAATCTCCTCACCGGATAAGTGGCTTCCGTAGTCGATCGCCCGGCATAAATCCAAACTGATTCTCAAAAATAGACACACTCTTTCTCACCCTGATTTCCACCCCCTCTCCCATATTTTCATAGTATGACTCAGCAGCTTGATACCCCTATAGTTATTGCAGCTTTGTATATCACCCTTGTTCTTGTACAAAGGAATCATCATACTCCACCTCCATTCTTCGGGCATCTTCTTCGTCTTAAAGATAATATTAAACAACTCAGTAAGTCACTCCACGCCTGCACGGCCCATACTTTTCCAGAATTCTATCAGGATCTCCTGGCCCATTTGCTTTTCCCCTACTCATCTTACGCATCGCTACCATAACCTCTTCGACTTTAATACATCTACAATAGCCAAAATCATGCAGACTCTCGGAGTGCTCCAACTCACCCAACACAATGCTTCTGTCCCCCTCCTTGTTCAACAGTCTGTGGAAGTACGTCTTCCATCTTCGTCTAATATGGGCATCTTCTATCAATACCATGCCGTCCTCATCTTTGATGCACTTCACTTGGTCCAAGTCACAAGTTTTTCTCTCCCTCACTTTGGCTAACCTGTACAACTTTTTGTCCCCGACTTTGCTCCCAAGCTCCGCATACATGCATCCAAAGGCAACAGTCTTAGCTGTCGTAACCGCTAACTTTGCCTCTTTCTTTGCCTTCTTATAACATTCCCAATTCGTCCTCTTTTCCTCCTAGTTTGTGCTCTCCACTAGTTTCAAATAAGCCGTTTTCTTAACTTTAACTTTACCTTGGACCTCCGTATTCCACCACCAATCCCCTATACATCTCCCAGGGTATCCCTTTGTAACCCCTAAAGCCTCTCTCGCAGCTTCCTAATGTAGTTCGCTGTCATGGCCCACATCACAGTCGTATCCCCACTACTCTTCCAAAATATTTTCCAAAACTCCTTCTCAACCTTCCCCACCCTATGCCCTATCCCAACCCACCCCCACACCCCACCTACTGTAACGATCCGATCAGCCTCACCCTGGCGCCACCCCTCACCCCAATCCTAAATAAAAATATTATTAATAATACTTTCTTTTCATGTTATAGATAGATTTTTTTTCATTTCAACAAATGAGTATTTTTTTTCATGATATAAACAAATATTTTTTCATTTTAATAATAAAAAAAAACTTTTTTTTCATGTAGAAAAAGTATTTTTTTTATTTCAATAAAAAAAGTATTTTTTATGATGTAAAAAAGTATTTCTTTTTTCATTTCAACAAAATGAGTATTTTATTTCATGATGTAGAAAAAGTATTTTCTTTTATTTTAATAAGATGAGTACTTTATTTTCATGTTGTAGAAAGAGTACTTTCTTTTTCAACAAAAAAAAGAGTATTTTTTTTAGTTATGGAGCACAAATTTTAACGTAATTTTTGCATAACAAAAGTAAAGCGTCACATTAGTTCCTTTGGGTTTGTGTGGATTTTTAGAGACTTGGGGGAGGGGGAGGGGGCGGTGAAGAGAATAGCATACAAATATATTTTCTACTCTCTAACCAAACGCTAGAAAATATTTTTCGAAAAATATTTTCCACTCACCAACCAAACAAGGGAAAATAAGTGATAAAACCACTCATTTTTCATGAAAAATATTTTCTAGGAAAACATTTTCCATGAAAAATATTTTCCTTCATACCAAACACACCCCCAATCGCTTCTCCTTTTTCTTTTGGATTCAAGGTTAACCACAAAACTAGGAAACAAACGATAATGTTATGTTTGCAGCATAGATAAATTCAAAATTTAAATTTAAAGGGTTTAGCTTTTAAAATTTTTAGCATTAAAAATATTGTATTACTACTAAAATTATGGGTTTAAATTTAATATTTATTGATATTTTAATAAGTTTGATATTTAAATTCATATTCCGTATCGAAAGTTATGAGTTTTGTTGAACCGTAACCAAAAAACTTTCAACAAAACTACATTGACCCTGTGCACCAGCCGGAGAAATCCTCCTGTTAGGCATTCTATTTCGGAATCCTTAGGTAATAAGCCAAAGTAGAGGAAACACGACTTAAAGTAGTATGACTTTTTGATTTTTTTATTTTGGTCCAAAATAAATATCATTTTATATAATCAAGAAGCAATTAACTTTATATTTTCGAAATTTGCCCTTATTTATATATCACAATGCGTTGAGTTAACAATATGCAAATTTTAGTTAATGGTAATTTAGTCTAAATATTTTTTTCCTTTAGGAAATAATATTTTCTTAAGATGTGCGCCAAAAGACAAAAAGCCACTTATTTTGGACCGAAGGAGTAGTGTATATGACATAACTTTAATGCTAGAATTTTTCGGCACTGTGTTGAATGGAATACTGAGTTATAGTAGGGATGGCAAGCGGTGCAATGCGGGTTTTCTCTTAACCCGCAAAAATTCAATCCGCCCCGCTTCGTATAGCAAATGCACTCGTGTTCACCAGCTCCGCATTCACACCCGCATCTACCTGCCCTGCCCCGCTCTGCACCCGCTTAACTTTTTTTCCCCTTTATTTTGTTAGTTTATTTATATTTTAATCTTTTGGCTGGAATTTTTTTATACATTTATGAGATCTACTCATACTTTTTATTAATTTTAAAGAATTGCAGATTTTGTTGAGTGTCAGACTTACTGTAATTCCTTTTGGGTTACTAGTAAACGAATTGTTCATTCTTTCTCCACATAACATTTCTATTCAATCGCTTTATTTTACTGTATCAAAAGTCTACTGATTTGAAAATACCGAATTTATTATGTTAGAAGTTTACTTAGCTTAGACCCAATTTCCATTAGTTAAAATTGAGTTTCCTTTTTTAATGAAATTTTAAAATCCGCAATCGCACAGTTTTTATTTTGTTTATTTCGCCCCGCCCCGCCCCGCATCTGCATATGTTTAAATACGCCCCGCATGTGTTTAAACCCGTACCGCCCCGCACCCACACCGTCCCATTTGCAATCTCTAAGACCCTAACCTTTAGCTACTCAGTAAAGTTCACTTCTTTTTTTGGCGATCTTCTCCACAGAAAAAGGCTACGACATATATATTCAGCCATGAGCCAGCTTGGTGCAAAAGCCGAAAGGAATTCCGAATTATTCCAGCTCGAGCATCCAACTATCCAAATATTTCAGCAACCATCTGATCATTGGACCAGTGTCCATTATGTTAGGTTAAAGCCCCGTTTATTTGAGCCCAACAAAATTGACCCAAATTAAAACGTAGATCTTGATTGATTGGACTGACTGGTTTAGCCCAATTCAAAAGTTAAGAAGAAAACACAATCAGCCCTAATAACAAGAAACTATATACACATAGAACATAAGACATATATGGAGGGGAGGTTGGAACAATACGGATCCGAGCCGTGGAATTAACCATGGATTCTTATGTCAAAGGTAAATTGATGCTTTATGCACTATCTACCTTTTTTAATAGAACATAAGATATATTATTGCTTGTAATAAATCCATTATGGATGTGGCAACTTCTAGGAAGCAACTATTTTCTACAAGATATGAATATTCCCAAAAAGTTTTGTTAACATACCAGAAAACAATCATCTTAGTCTTACATATATATAATTACAACTATAATACAAAATAACCAGATTGATAGTAGCAGTATCTAAATCATAAATTCAGGAAATAATAAACGTGACAACCAAAAAATTATTTTTAATTTGAGGCTTATTTTAACAATTCATGACAAATCCACCAAGCACTCTGATGTAAGCATCTGTTCAAATACAGATGATGAATTGAAGTATCAGATTATTAAAAACATATTGTTCTAAGGGACTAACAAAGACATACACTATGTGACAACAGCAAAATATTAGTTTTTCAGCTTTCAAAAAGGAAAGAGAGTGAAGTCTAATTCAGAAAAAAACATGGAGGAGCTAGCTCTATTCAGTTTTGGACTTTTGATGAGCTAATTTTGTTTGTTGCCTCTTGGAAGTATTATATACAGGACATTAGTTGTACTAAACCTTTATCATTAAACTTGATCCTATGACAAGCCATGACAAATATTGCTTGTAGTAAGCACCCAATGTTTCTAAGAGTATAATTTTTTTGGTAAGTTGACCTACAATAACATGTAATTTTTCATGACAAGCTCAGTGAAATAATTGAAAAATAAAATAGTACTATTTTTGTTGTTGTAAAATAGTATTCCCTACGTTTCAAATTAGATGAGGTACTTTCTTTTTTAATCTGTTCCAAAATAAATGACATATTTTTAAATTTTGAAATAATTAAATTGTAAACTCTTCATTTTACCCGTACTGAAAATCTGTTATAACCACAAATGTTATGATCCCACAAAATTTTTAAGTTACAAGTCACAAAAATCTTTTTTTCTTCTTCTTAAATTCCGTATCGAATCAAACTACCTCACGTAATTTGATAATTTACTATAACCTTTCGAATTGCACTGTAAAAATTATTTATGTTGTGCCAATTCATAATCAACGTAATCATAAATTGTCAATAATTGTAGATAGTAAACTACAAAAATACCCAATAAAGACAATCAACATATAATTATAACACCTCTTTTCTTCTTTCTACTATATATACAAACCACTGTTCCCAATCCTACTAATCATAAAACAAACCACTTCTAATTAATCTCCTCTCTAAGTATAGAATGGAAAGCTCAAAATCCCAATCATCTGAGTCTTTAAACAACTCATCCAAAAATATCCAAGAAAAGCAAGTGATAAAAAGAAAGTCAAAGTTAATTTCCTCAAATGATGGAAAGAAATTTATTGGAGTGAGACAAAGGCCTTCAGGTAGATGGGTTGCTGAAATCAAAGATTCTTCACAAGAACTCAGGCTATGGTTAGGAACTTTTGACAGAGCAGAAGAAGCAGCTTTGGCTTATGATAATGCTGCACGTCTTCTTCGTGGTAGAAATGCCAAAACAAATTTCAAATACCAAGGAATCTTGAAACCCAATGAAGAAAACTGCAGTTTGTTGGAAAAAAATCCAAGATTATATCAACTTCTTAAACTTGCAATCATGAAGAAACTTGCAGGGAATAGATATCAAAATGAAATAGAAACAGAGGCATTTGTTCAAGAAAATATGGGTTGTGATCAAGATAAAGAAGAGATCTGCAGGATCCAATTACAAGGAAGTAGTTCAAAGGTTTATTCTTCAGTGATTGTGGCTCCTTCTTTTAGTGCTTCTGTAGCTGATCAAAGTGGGAAAAAAGACCAAGAAGAAGAAGAAGAAGAAAATCACTATCAAACTAGTGCTCAATTATTTGAGTGCCTTTTTTCTCATGCAAATAAGTCGTCGGCAGAGAATAATGGATTAAACAGTTCCTTTTGATGTAGCTTAATTAGTATAGGAGTAGCATTTTTCACTATATTTGCGTGTCTCTGCTGAGATCAGTTTAATGCAATACATATTTACTTTTTGACACCAAAGTTTATTTGCTGTTCTCTTCTTATTCTCCTGCCCAAGATATGGGCGTTCATAGTTCGGTTTGTATCGGTTTTTTCCTATAAAGAAATCAAATCAAGTAAGTCGATTTTTCAAATATTGGAACCAAACCAAACCAATTAAGTCGGTTTTTTATCGATTCGGTTTTTATCGGTTTTTGTCGTTTTTCGGTGATTTATCGTTTTTTTCTTAAATATGAGACATACACTACCAAACGCATATTCCGGCGATTACATTTTCAATGTAATACTATCAAATCAATTGCTTTTTGAGAAATCTATCATTTACCAAGATATATTGATGATAATTGAATTAAATAGTGATGAATAATTTAAGTACTCAATTAAAAATTAATTATTTTTATCATGAAATAAATTCTTGTACTTGCAAAAGAAAACTACCAATCAAACTAGAATGTAAAGGCAAAGAATTAGATTATTATAATAGCAAAAAACTAGACTAAAAATACAAATGACTAATATGTACGACAAAATTTTAGAAATTTTATATAAAAATACATATATGTAGGTGTAATAATAATTTTAAATAGTTACTTTTATAGTCGGTTTGGTTCGATTTTCGGTTTGGTTCGGTTGTTCGTGTTTTTATGAACACCCCAACTTCTAGCATATTATGATGGAACTCCAACACGCGGAAAGTTCCAGTATAATATACTGGAGATTGGAGCACCGGTGTTCCACTCTCCAGTATATTATGCTGGACCGATATATTATACTGGAGTTCTAGTATATTATACTTGAGTATTTTTCCGGATTTTGAATAGTGTTTTCGTTCAGATTTATCTTTACATGAAAAGTGGCTATATTTCGATTACTTTTGAAACTATGGCTATTTTTGAATGACCACTTGTAAATTTGGCTATTTTTGAATTTCTCCCCGTTTAGCATATTTGACCATTGGGCTGCGGAGATCTTTACATAAATAGCCAACTGGATTCCCTTTTTACTTTTTCTAGCTGATTTACATAAATTGTAGTACACGATTGTGCATATTATACAAATATTGTACATCAATTATAGATTTGCCGGTTATTTTTAGTTTAAACGGCTGGATAAGTGGCTATTTAGGTGACCTTTGGCCCTATGGCAGAATTCTTACCTAACTATACTATAATAGAAACCAATTTACCATATTTATTTAGGTTCCTTATTAATTACTTTGTATATCTATATTTACAAGTTATATATTGTCAAGGTAGGCCCATGCTTCAATGGACCGGGATACAGACCATTATGATCCAACTTACGAAATGGAGCTAGTTTCTCGACTTTATTGGGCCAATATAAACACATATAATTCTGAATTCTAAAGAGATTTTTACATTCCTATGCCATATAGTAAACTATATTACCCTCCATGCTTAACTGTTAATATAATTACCTTTTATATACCTAATTACCATTTATGTATATTTTAGAGGTTTTAATGGTATTAATTAGTCTCGTAATTTAACTCTACCGTATATTCCCACTCCCCCCAAGTTTCTCTCTCCAAATCTCACCCCCTCACCCACGTATCAAACCACACCCCACGATTTTCTCTTCAATCACCCACTATTTTCTCTTCTAAAACCAACGAAAATCTGTATCCCCTTCACCATTGACAACCATTAAAAAGCTTTGAAACTTTGAATTCGAATTTGGGTTTTCAAAAGACATTGTTTGTGGATTGGATGTTGTTGCAAAGAATTGAGAATTCTCTCTACGTCTCTATCTATCTCTCAATCCCAAATTTCAATAATATAAAGCAAAGGAAAAGAGAGCAGCAATTCCACCATTGACAGTCATTAAAAAGCTTTGAATTCGAATTTGGGTTTTTAAAAATTATTATTTATTTGGATTAGGTGTTGTTGCAAATAATTGGAAATATGGTTTGGAGTTTATATCTCAATTTTGAGGGGTTTTGGTGAAGATTAGACTTGATTGTAAAAATTGCACGGGGTGCCCTATTTGGTCGCCCTCATTTAACCTATACCCATTTTTTTTTAAAAAAAAGTTTTAACTTGTACCCACTTTTTAAACAACTTCAGCCCCCTTTCTCCTCCTTCTCCTCCTCTTCAAAGTTTTATCTTTTCTTTTTCTAGAAGTAAGTTCAGCCCTATCTGCTTCTTCTTATTTCTCCGGTGAGTCCTATAAATTTTCAATCATTTTATCCTTTTCGCCGACACCCTCAGCTGTAAAGGTTCTATCTTGGTTTTGCAACTTGAATCTTATTCACAATTTTGATGTGAAAATGGGACAAGAAAAATTAATTATTAATTTTATATTGTTGTTTGGTGAATTGGGTCTGACGAAAATTGGAGATTTCAGTTGTCGATTGGATTGGTAATGTGTTGATGTTTCTTGGTTCCTGTTAATGTTGCTTTAAGTTACTTCGTTTGGGTACAACATGCCTCCTAGAGCTCTAGAGCTGAAGTTCGCCAGTTACAAACAAAAATTTCAGCTCTAGAGCTGATGTTCGCCAGTCTCTAGAGCTGAAGTTCGCCAGTTACAAAAACAAAAACTTCAGCTCTAGAGCTGAAGTTCGCCAGTTACAAAATAAAAACTTCAGCTCTTACAAAAATCAAAACTTCAGCTCTAGAGCTGAAGTTGGCCTGTTAAAAAATAAAAACTTCAGCTCTATAGCTGAAGTTCGCCAGTGACAAAAACAAAAACTTCAGCAATTACAAACAAAAACTTCAGCAAATAGAGAACAAAACTTTAGCTATTATGCTTAAGTTTAGCAATTACAAACAAAAACTTCAGCACACTTGGTTCAACGTATGCTGAAGTTACGTGAAAAAGTGGGTACACTTGCAATTTTTTTTGCAAAGCGGACACAAGTTAAAACGTGACCCAAAAAGCGGGTATAGATGCAAATACCCGACTTGATTTTTGCTGAATTTCAGATTGAAACTCGAAGAAGAAGAAGAAGAAGAAGAAGAAGAAGAAGAAGAAGAAGAAGAAGAAGAAGAAGAAGAAGAAGAAGAAGAAGAAGAAGAAGAAGAAGAAGAAGAAGAAGAAGAAGAAAAAGAAGATATGACATACATTATATTGCAGAAATTGTAGTAAAATTGTTGAAATATTATAGAAAAAATGTATTCTGTTGTTTATTTATTTTTCTTTTATTCATTTAACTATCGTATGAAAGTTGAACAACATTGTATAAAAATTATATTTAAGTTTTATGATATTGTAGTTATATATAATTGAGTAGAAATAATGTATAAAAATTGTAGATAAGTTGTATAATATATAATTAATTGTATGAAATTTATTTTTACTATGTATAAATCAGATACAAAATATACAAAAGATATATTGTATAAAGTTTGTATTTAAGTTGTATGTTATTGTAGTTGTATTTAACTGAGTAGAAATAATATGTGAAAGTTGTAGATAAATTGTATAATATATAATTAGTTGTATGAAATTTGTTTTTACTATGTATAAATTAGATACAAAATATACAAAAGACATATTGTATAAAATTTGCATTTAAGTAGTATTTTATTGTAGTTGTATATAACTGAGTAGAAATAATGTATGAAAATTGTAGATAAATTGTATAATATATAACTAGTTGCATGAAATTTATTTTTACTATGTATAAATCAGATACAAAATATACAAAAGATATATTTTATAAAATTGTATAAAAAATATTTAGTTCTATCGAAGTTCGTTTAGAACATAATAGAAAGAACGTACAGTGCCTTGCAGCTTAATTCCAAACTCTCACAGCTACTACAATAACAATGTAGTTTTGGTTCTGTAATCACCTTTCTAAGCCATAGGAATGTGGGTTGTCCCGACACATTGTGTTATAGAATATGAAACAGGTCATGGACGATTTTATGTAGATTATAATATGTTGGAAAGGTTCATTTTTAGGATAATGAAATTTATTTTGGACACAAATTAAGTTTAGTTCGACACTTATATCACTATTTGTTCATAAAATACCTTCATAAGAATCTGACGAGCAAGAAAAGCAAATAAAAAAAATGCTAAAGGTAAAGTAATTATATTTTTCACTTTTTATGTTCATCGCTGTTTTAATTTTTGTTTGTGTTAACATAATTTAAGATTATGCACTGTGGAGGTAACTTCGTGCCCCGCAGGAATGTGAGCACAAGCAGTTGAACTTTTACCGTTTATCTGTTTATAGTCCAAACTCTCAGATACTTATGAATGATTAAAACTTGAAGGAGGAATGATAACTTTCAAAAATAGCTCAGGGCGTGATCTGTTTCATTTTGATTGGAAAACATATAGACGATATATTTATTAAAACTCACACAAAAACTTATTTGGAGTGTGAGTGGAAGATCAGGAGAAAAAAGGGGAAAGAGGTGAAAAAAGAAGGAAAATGATGTAACTAAATCCCTTAATTGAAGGCATTAATAATGGATTTGAAGTCTTTTAACGTAGAATGTATATATTTTGTAAACAAAATTTGTGTAGGTAGGGTAATTTACTAAACATGAACATTTAGGGTAATAAAATTTCCAATAGTGTATAGGAATGAAAAAATCTCAATTCTAAAATTAGAAGAAGAATTTAAATCTTCACTTTAAATTTAAAAGTCGTCATCTGCTAATCTTTCGTCCACCTTACCCATAATAACAAAATATAAGCTAGCGTTTAGACATAGATTTGATTGAAACTTGAAAAAAGAATTTTTGAAGTTGTGTTAAAAATAATTTTTGAAAGTTAAAGTTGTGTTTGAATATGGATTTTATTTGAAGAAAAGTTAAAGTTTTGTAAGTGGAAGAAAGAAATTTGCCTAAACCATTCGGGAACTTGAAATTTTTTAATTTTTTTTCTTCAAGATATGATCATATTTCATAAACATTACAACAACAACAACAACAACAACAACAACAACAACAACAACAACAACGACCCAGTGTAATCCCACAAGTGAGGTCTGGGGAGGGTAATATATTTGCTTGTCTCTGCTGAGATCAGTTTAATGCAATACATATTTACTTTTTGACACCAAAGTTTATTTGCTGTTCTCTTCTTATTCTTCTGCCTAGCATGGGCGTTTTTGGTTCGGTTTAGATCGGGTTTTTCCTAAAAATAAATCAAATCAAGTAAGTCGATTTTTCAAATATTGGAACCAAACCAAACCAATTAAGTCGGTTTTTTATCGATTCGGTTTTTATCGGTTTTTGTCATTTTTCGGTGATTTATCGTTTTTTTCTTAAATATGAGACATACACTACCAAACGCATATTCCGGCGACTACATTTTTAACGTAATACTATCAAATCAATTGCTCTTTGAGAAATCTATCATTTACCAAGATATATTGATGATAATTGAATTAAATAGTGATGAATAATTTAGGTACTCAATTAAAAATTAATTATTTTTATCATGAAATAAATTCTTGTACTTGCAAAAGAAAACTACCAATCAAACTAGAATGTAAAGGCAAAGAATTAGATTATTATAATAGCAAAGAACTAGACTAAAAATACAAAAGACTAATATGTACGACAAAATTTTAGAAACTTTATATAAAAATACATATATGTAGGTGTAATAATAATTTTAAATAGTTACTTTTATAGTCGGTTTGGTTCGAATTTTTTTGGTTATTTTTTTATTAAAACCAAAATCAAAACAAATTTGATCGGTTTTTAAAATTCAAAACCAAACCTAAAAAGTATTGGTTTTTTTGGTCGGTTTGGTTCGATTTTCGGTTTGGTTCGGTTGTTCGGGTTTTTATGAACACCCTTACTTCCAGTATATTATGATGGAACTCCAATACGCGGAAAGTTCCAGTATAATATACTGGAGATTGGAGCACCGCTGCTCCACTCTCCAGTATATTATGCTGGACCGATATATTATACTGGAGTTCTAGTATATTATACTGGAGTGTTTTTCCGGATTTTGAATAGTGTTTTCGTTCAGATTTATCTTTACATGAAAAGTGACTATATTTCGATTACTTTTGAAACTGTGGCTATTTTTGAATGACCACTTGTAAATCTGGCTATTTTTGAATTTCTTCCCATTTAGCATATTTGACCATTGGGCTGCGGAGATCTTTACATAAATAGCCAATTGGATTCCCTTTTTACTTTTCCTAGCTGATTTACATAAATTATAGTACATGATTGTGCATATTATACAAATATTGTACATCAATTATAGATTTGTGGGTTATTTTTAGTTTAAACGCTGGATAAGTGACTGTTTAGGTGACCTTTGGCCCTATGGCGGAATTCTTATCTAACTATACAATAATAGAAACCAATTTACCATCTTTATTTTGGTTCCTTATTAATTACTTTGTATATCTATATTTACAAGTTATATATTGTCAAGATAGGCCCATGCTTCAATGGACCGGGATACAGACCATTATGATCCAACTTACGAAATGGAGCTAGTTTCTCGACTTTATTGGGCCAATATAAACACATATAATTCTGAATTCTAAAGAGATTTTTACATTTCTATGCCATATATTAAACTATATTACCCTTCATGCTTAACTTTTAATATAATTACCTTTTATATACCTAATTATCATTTATGTACATTTTAGGAGTTTTAATGGTATTAATTAGTCTCCTAATTTAACTCTACCGTATATTCCTCCCCCCCAAGTTTCTCTCTCCAAATCTCACTCCCTCATCCACGTATCAAACCACACCCCACGATTTCCTCTTCAATCACCCACTATTTCCTCTTCTAAAACCAGCGAAAATCTGTAACCCCTTCACCATTGACAACCATTAAAAAACTTTGAAGCTTTGAATTCAAATTTGGGTTTTCAAAAGACATTATTTGTGGATTGGATGTTGTTACAAAGAATTGAGAATTCTCTCTACGTCTCTATCTATCTCTCAATCCCAAATTTCAATAATGTAAAGCAAAGGAAAAGAGAGCAGCAATTCCACCATTGACAACTATTAAAAAGCTTTGAATACGAATTTGGGTTTTCAAAAATTATTATTTATTTGAATTGGGTGTTGTTGCAAATAATTGAAAATATGGTTTGGAGTTTATATCTCAATTTTGAAGGGTTTTGGTGAAGATTAAACTTGGTTATAAAAATTGTACGGGGCGCCCTATTTGGTCGCCCCTTTTAACCTATACCCATTTTTCTCCTCCTCCTCCTCTTCAAAATTTTCTTTTTTCTTTTTCCAGAAGTAAGGTTCATCCTTATCTGCTTCTTCTTATTTCTCCGGTAAGTCCTATAAATTTTCAATCATTTTATCATTTTCGCTGACACCCTTAGCTGTAAAGGTTCTATCTTGGTTTTGCAACTTGAATCTTATTCACAATTTTAATGTGAAAATGGGACAAGAGAAATTAATTATTTATTTTATATTGTTGTTTGGTGAATTGGGTCTGGCGAAAATTGGAGATTTCAGTTGTCGATTGGATTGGTAATGTGTTGATGTTTCTTGGTTCCTGCTAATGCTGCTTTAAGTTACTTTGTGTGGTACAACATGCCTCCTAGAGCTCTAGAGCTGAAACTCGCCAATTACAAGCAAAAACTTCAGCTCTAGAGCTGAAGTTCGATAGTTACAAAACAAAAACTTCAGCTCTAGAGCTGAAGTTCGTCAGTTACAAAAACAAAAACTTCAGCTCTAGAGCTGAAGTTCGCCAGTTACAAAACAAAAACTTTAGCTCTAGAGCTGAAGTTCGCCAGTTACAAAAACCAAAACTTCAGCTCTAGAGCTGAAGTTCGCCAGTTAAAAAATAAAAACTTCAGCTCTAGAGCTGAAGTTCGCCAGTTACAAAAACAAAAACTTCAGCAAATAGAGAACAAAATTTCAGCTACTATGCTTAAGTTCAGTAATTACAAACAAAAACTTCAGCACACTTGGTTCAGCACACTTGCTACTTCAGTCCTGTCTACTAGAATGTTGAAGTTTTGCGTGATTACCTTTGCTACTTCAGCCCCGTATGATGAAGTTACGCGAAAAAGTGGGTACACTTGCAATTTTTTTTTGCAAAGCGGGTACAAGTTAAAACATGACCCAAAAAGGGGTTTTGGTGAAGATTAGACTTGGTTTTGGCTGAATTTCAGATTGAAACTCGAAGAAGAAGAAGAAGAAGAAGAAGAAGAAGAAGAAGAAGAAGAAGAAGAAGAAGAAGAAGAAGAAGAAGAAGAAGAAGAAGAAGAAGAAGACATGACATACATTATATTGCAGAAATTGTAGTAAAATTGTAGAAAAGATGTATTATGTTGTTTATTTATTTTTCTTTTATTCATTTAACTATTGTATGAAAGTTGAACAACATTATATAAAAATTATATTTAAGTTGTATGATATTGTAGTTGTATATAATTGAGTAGAAATAATATATAAAAATTGTAGATAAGTTGTATAATATATAATTAGTTGATGAAATTTATTTTTATTATGTATAAATCAGATACAAAATATACAAAAGATATATTATATAAAGTTTGTATTTAAGTTGTATGTTATTGTAGTTATATTTAACTGGGTAGAAATATTGTGTGAAAGTTGTAGATAAATTGTATAATATATAATTAGTTGTATGAAATTTGTTTTTACTATGTATAAATTAGATACAAAATATACAAAAGACATATTGTATAAAATTTATATAAAATTTATATTTAAGTGGTATTTTATTGTAGTTGTATATAACTAGGTAGAAATAATGTATGAAAGTTGTAGATAAATTGTATAATATATAACTAATTGTATGAAATTTATTTTTACTATGTATAAATTAGATACAAAATATATAAAAGATATATTTTATAAAATTGTATAAAAAATGTATAAAAAATGTTTAGTTGTATCGAAGTTCGCTTAGAACATAATAGAAAGAACGTATAGTGCCTTGCAGCTTAATTCCAAACTCTCACACCTACTACAATAACAATTTAGTTTTGGTTCTGTAATCACCTTTCTATCTACTCCAGCCATCAATTTTACCCAAGCCATAGGGATGTGGGGTTATCCCGACACAATATGAAACAGTTCATGGATGATTTTATGTAGATTATAATATGTTGGAAAGGTTCATTTTTAGGATAATGAAATTTATTTTGGACACAAATTAAGTTTAGTTCGACACTTATATCACTATTTCTTCATAAAATACCTTCATAAGAATCTGACGAGCAAGAAAAGTAATTAAATAAAATGCTAAAGGTAAAGTAATTATATTTTTCACTTTTTATGTTCATCGCTGTTTTAATTTTTGTTTGTGTTTACATAATTTAAGATTATGCACTGTGCAGGATTGTGAGCACAAGCAGTTGAACTTTTACCGTTTATCTGTTTATAGTCCAAACTCTCAGATACTTATGAATGATTAAAACTTGAAGGAGGAATGATAACTTTCAAAAATAGCTCAGGGCGTGATCTATTTCATTTTGATAGGAAAACATATTGGCGATATATTCACTTAAACTCGCGCAAAAAATTATTTGGAATGTGGGTGGAAGATCAGGAGAGAAAAGGGGAAAGAAGTGAAAAAAGAAGGAAAAGAGTGTAACTAAATCCCTTAATTGAAGGTACTAATAATGGATTTGGAGCCTTTTAAGGTGAAATGTATATATTTTGTAAACAAAACTTGTGTAGATAAGGTAATTTACTAAACATGAACATTTAGGATAATAAAGTTTCCAATAGTGTATAAGAATGAAAAAATCCCAATTCTAAAATTAGATGAAGAATTTAAATCTTCACTTTAAATTTAAAAGTCGTCATCTGCTAATCTTTCGTCCACCTTACCCATAATAACAAAATATAAGCTAGCGTTTAGACATAGATTTGATTGAAACTTGAAAAAAGAATTTTTGAAGTTGTGTTAAAAATAATTTTTGAAAGTTAAAGTTGTGTTTGGATATGGATTTTATTTGAAGAAAAGTTAAAGTTTTGTAAGTGGAAGAAAGAAATTTGCCTAAACCATTCGGGAACTTGAAATTTTTTAATTTTTTTTCTTCAAGATATGATCATATTTCATAAACATTACAACAACAACAACAACAACAACAACAACGACCCAGTGTAATCCCACAAGTGGGGTCTGGGGAGGGTAATATGTACGCAGACCTTACCCTTACTTTTAGGGGAAGAAATGTTGTTTCCAGGAGACCCACGGCTCAAGAAGGCCACAAGAGACGATATATTAGTGCCATCAATAGAATCACAATAAAATGACAAAAATATAAGAAATATGAAATAGATGGAAAGTACAATAATAACCAGCAGATAAAGCCCTGCATCAGTTGATGACCACTAGCATCCAAATAGTAACTCCTAACTGGCTAATCTCACCCTGGTGCACCGTAGAAATATTCACAAATTTCTCCTAACCTACAACATTAATGCTCGACCCCCACAATTCCCTGTCCAGGGCCATGTCCTCTGTAATCCTAAGTCGCGCCATGTCATGCCTGATCACCTCTCCCCAATACTTCTTAGGTCACCCTCTACCTCTCCTCATGCCCACCACAGCCTGTCGCTCGCACCTCCTCACCGGTGCATCAGTGCTCCTCCTCTGAATGTGCCTGAACCATCTGAGTCATGCTTCCTGCATCTTGTCCTCCATGGGGGCCACGCCCACCTTCTCTCGAATATTTTCATTCCTAATCTTATCTATCCTTGTATGCTCGCACATCCACCTCAACATCCTCATCTCTGCTACTTTCATCTTCTGGATGTGTGAGTTCTTAACCGGCCAACACTCAGTCCCACATAACATGGCAGGCCTAGCCACTGCTCTATAAAAACTACCTTTTAGTAACGGTGACACTTTCTTGTCACACATGACTCCCGACGCTAACCTCCACTTCATCCACCCCACCCATATACGGTATGTGACATCCTCGTCGATCTCCCCGATCCCCTGAATAACCGACCCAAGCTACTTGAAACTACTCCTCTTAGGAATGACTTGAGAGTCAAGCCTCACGTCCACTCCCTCTTCCGTCGGCTTGACTCCAAATTTGCACTCGAGGTATTCCGTCTTCGTCCTGCTCAACTTGAAACCTTTAGATTCAAGGGCATGTCTCCAAACCTCCAACCTCTCATTGACGCCGCCTCATGTCTCCTCAATTAGAACTATGTCATCAGCAAATAACATGCATCATGGCACCTCCCCTTGAATATGATGAGTGAGTGCATCCATCACTAGGGCAAATAGGAATGGGCTGAACACAGACCCTTGGTGCAACCCTGTAACAACCGGAAAATGCTCAGAGTCACCTCCTACTGTCCTAACCGGAGTCTTAGCTCCATCATACATGTCTTTAATCACCTTAATATAGGCAACCGGAACCCCTTTAGCCTCCAAGTAGCTCCATAGGACCTCCCTAGGAACCTTGTCGTACGCTTTCTCCAAATCAATAAACACCATGTGGAGATCCTTCTTCCTATCCCCGTATTGCTCCACCATCTTCCTAATAAGGTGGATAGCTTCTGTGGTAGAACGCCCCGGCATGAATCCGAACTGGTTCTCTGAAATAGACACTGTCCTTCGTACTCTCATTTCTACCGCTCTCTGCCAAACTTTCATAGTATGACTCAGTAATTTGATACCCCTATAATTGTTACAGCTCTGAATATTTCATAAATTTTATTTAAAAAAAAAAGCCAGAATCTATGGCCAAACGTGAGTTAAGTTTCACTTAGGTGAAATCGATTTCCGTCTCCCTCAAGTTGCCATGCTATACTTAACGGTAGGTCTCTTGTTGGTTTAGGTAAATAAAATTTCAGGTAGGATGCTTCTTTAATCAGCGACCTATGAATTCGATGCATCTTTTTTCTTTTTTAAACTTTTTTATGATTTAATCGGTGTATAGTGTATCATGAAAGGTAAAAGAAAATATATGAAATGATTGTCATGTAAATATAAGCTGTCTCTTTTAAGTTTTATCATTATTACTAATCATCAAATAGCGCACGCAAACAAAAATTATCTCACTATCAACAAGTCATTATATTGCTGTGACGGACATGTGTTTTGTCACAGTATGCTCCATATATCATTTGGAATTATTGATCTGTTTAATGTCAATCTTGTTATTATTGTCATGTCCATTATCACCTCTTTGTCAATTGCATCATGTTCCGCCGCCGGGGTGGGGGGGGGGGTGGGCAAGGACCATTTTATAGAAAGTATTTTAAGCGAAATATTTATGTTCATGAAATGAGGACACTTTCTACTCAAACAACTGTGCAATGTGATAAATTTGTCACATGTGACGAAAGAGACCTATATGCAAATTATTCGAGTACTGTTTTACAATTACGTCTCTCACTAAGGGGCACCATTTTCTGAAGTAATATCCGAAACAACATTTTACTCTTTTTTTTGGGTTGGTAAATCATATTGTTTGACTAAAAAGATATTGGAACCTTTTTAGGACAAATCAATCAAAGAAAGAGAAGGGGAAAATCTTAGTTAAACATAATGAATTCCAGATCAATGAGCTAATTGAATAAGTAGCATATAAGATGAAACAGAGGTAACCAATCTTATTGAAACTTTCGTTGTGTCTCTCATTAATCAATGGGGAGGTTGTTTTACATATCCTCCTTTCGAGATTGCTATATTGTTCCTTTTGTGTTTAGGAAGACTACAGAAAAGGGAAGTAAGGAGAGCGGGAGAAGCCCCAGATCCCCTTAATCGAAGGTTTTTCCTTACTATATATAGTCATGGGACCTTTGCTATCTACTTGGTTCGACGGTCTTACATTATGTCTGTCTTGGTCGTCCTCTAAACATCGTTTCTTCTGGCTCGACGGATATCGAGAATGCTTGATGTGGAATAGGCCATGTCGTCTTTCACCGTGTTGTCGCCTAGACGGGAAGTAGGTCAGCTTGATGACAACGATCAGATTTTGACCAATACAGTTAGTCTCTCCGTCTGTCGGGGTCATCCCCTGTCGGGCCAGGCACACGGATTATGATTGCTACGAATTCGAGAGAAATCTGACCGCTTGTTCCTCGGTTATTCTTTTTAGGTTTCAAGTGGGATGACGACATTCTTTCGATATCCTCGGATCGTTGCTGCTATTTCAGAACCGAAACGTCGTTTGGCATTGAAGCGTTGTTTCGTGACTGCCGCCATTATGACACACATTCCTGGGAACCAAAACGTTTCGTGCCCTATCATATTTGATTGGCGACTCTTTGGTTTCGTGCTTGGGGGATTTATGTCTCTTATAAATAGAAGGAACTCATCATTCGATTGACACACTTCTCTGCCTTTTGCTTGAAAGAATTCTGCAGATATACTTTTTTCTGGATACTCTGAGTTTTCGTTTGTCCTCAGTTAATCTGAAAACTTTTATCCTTTCTTTCCGTTGTCTTTTTGCCACATCATCTTGACAAAATGGCTGGTGATTCCTCTCGCACCGATCTCCCTATCACAATTCCGGCACCGAAAAATATTGCTCAGGCCACTGGAGGGGCAGAAGTAGTGGAAGACGAGGAGGTCCCGTCTGTAGTTGAGATTTTGCCTCGTCTGGGAGAGAATTGACCGACTTCAGCAGTCGTGCCGGGGCGGAGCCGGAACCTGTCCCTTCTGTTATAAGAGAAGAAGACATTCCAGAGTTGAAAGCTAGGTGGGGGATTCCCGGTTATGTTAACATGCGACCGGCGATAGGGAACGACATAGTTCATTTTGACTGTCCTGGGTACTGCGTGTTTGACACCTGCCCATCTCTTATCGGATACACACTTCCTCTCCTCCTCCTAGTGGTAGATTTCTGCCGTTTTTATGAGGTATGCCCCGCCCAACTTTTGTCGTACCTCTACAATTAGTTCCTTATGTTGCTCAAGTTTGCTGAACTCGCCGACCGTGAGGTCACTTTGGAGCACATGCTTAATATCTTTGACCCTCATCTTATCCGCGGCACGATGCTTCACATGCGTCCTCGGGGGTCGAAGAGTATGGTGGTGAAAATGGACGATAAGGCTAACCGTCATTTCTACGAGAATTATTTCTATGTGCGGACCGAGCACATTGTGGCGGATCCAACGGGGTTCCCAGAGAAGTGGAACTTTGCACGTAAGTTTCTTATGTTTTTAGTAGGAGATATATCTGACCACTATCTGTTACAGTACTAAACCCTGTTATGTCTCCGCAACCGAGAAATTGCCTCCTCCATCTGTCGAAGGTATCCGCGAGTGGGTGAGCGCCATCCTTCCCCATACGACGGGGGTTCGCACATGGTCGACCTTTTATGAAAAATTTGGACGCAGACCCCTTACAGGTGAGATGTCGTTTCTATTTGCTATTTTTTCTCTCTTTTTACTTAGTTTGTCATGTGTTGTTTGTCGATGCTAGGGAGAGTGCGGAGAGCGAGGGCTCCTCCGTTGGCCTTTTGTTAGCCGACCTCGTCTGCTCGCCCTGTTGCAGCACCTGTCGCTCGGCCTTCATCGAGGGTTGCTTCAGTCAAGTCGACAGCTATGGTTATTCCTGCGGAGGCCACTTCTCAGACTGAGGTCCCAACTCGTGTTGCTCGTCAGACGAGTGAATCTCCCCGTGCTGAGGAAGAAGAAAGGTCGTCCAAGAGGCGGCGAGTGGAATTCGAGGCAGCCCCTCCGACTGTAATTCACCTGGACGACTCTCCTTTGAAAGAATCTGGGGTGCGGGGTTGATACCGTTCCGCCCATAGAGATGGAGACATCCGTCGTATCTGCCCCGTCGACGGAGATTCCTACTACTATTGTTGATCAGCATCCTGTCGTGACAGGGGCGAGATTTCCGAGGTTTCCGTTGTAGTTTCGGACGTGCCTTCGTCCTCCGTACCTGGTCGTGCTTCCTCCTCAACTGCTGAAAGAGGAAAAGGCGTTGTGGTCTTATGAATCCGAGTCGGACCTCTATTCTGATGATGTTAGGATGTTTGATGGGGGTATTACCCACTCGGTGGTTCGTGCGGGAGGGCTAACCCGTATTCTTGAAATTTCTTTGGATGTTAATCTCCTGAGGTACATGGAGGATCGGGTGCCATAGTTCGACATTTTGTGTTCTGCAGCCGAGAACGAGGCTCTCCGGAACATTCCTGATGTCGATTTGATGAATGAAATGGCCGCTATGGGTTTGAGGGTACGTTGCACTTTTCTTTTATACTTCTCTCATTTTTCTTGTTGACATGGCTTTAACCCATCTTCTCGTTTTTCAGATGTACATAGTGGAAGTGAAGAGTATGCGTAGGGCCGACATTTGGGCCAAACTTTTCTTGAAGATGTTGGAATAGTATTGACGCTATCACAATAAGTGCCGTGAGATGCACGAGCGACTGAGGGAGAATCCTGTTTCTCGATCCCTCGGCGAGAAATTGGAGAAGAGAGATCAGCAGTTGATGGAGGCCATTCGCAGGAACAATGTGCTCGAAGAGCAGCTTCGCGTAAAGGATGAAAAGCTCGAGGTGGGAAAGGGGTGGCCGCAGAGTGTGATTATCTGCAGAGGAGGCTGAGGTCAATGCAGGCCGAAATGTACCAGAACCTTATCAAGGTCGAGGCGATGAGTGCAGAGTGGATGGGAAAGATTGCCGAGTTGGAGAGAAAGGTCGTAGGGCTGGAGAGTATCGAGAGTGCCTAGTCTGCGGCTTCAGCAGGAGCAACGGCCCTGGAGAACACTATTTGCATCCTCTAGTCTGAGCAAGAGTCGGAGAGAGCAACGACAATGCTAATGGAGGCGAGGCTTGAGGAGAGCATTGGTGAGATCGATCGGGAAGCTTCGACCTTAGGATACCGGGTCGCCGCTCTTGAGGCTGAAAAGGAACGACTGTTAGCTCAGATTGAGTCTTCCTCCGTCGCCATTCCCCGCCACCTGCACGAGCTTTAGGTTCATGCTGAAGCTCATCGGCATATATACAAGAGCCTGCGGGAGGCGGGTAATATTACTGAGGCCGCATATGAAGGAGCACGAGCAAAGGCGCGGGAGGCCCGTATCAACTGTGGTTATGACTCTGCGACTCCGGAGGCCAAATAGGGTGCACATTATGAGGGAGAGCTTCCTGGAGATGATGGTGTCAGTGATGACGCCGAGTGAAAGAATGTTGTCTTACTCTGTTTTCTGTTTTTTTATATTCAGCGTTGATTGTCGATGTTCCTTTCTCTTTTTTTTATTGTTGGCTTGGGCCGTATGTAATCTGCGGCCGTTAGCGTGGTGACCTTGTATAAAGAAGAATTCTTTCGTTATTATTCGCCCCGTATTTTATATTTATTTTTGCCTTTTGTGACTTTGGCGCGGGATGGATTCTCCTATGGCGAGTCCCGGTCTTTTCTTCCCTTTTTGTTTACTGACGGCCCTTGGCCTTAGATATATTTCAAACTTTCCCATTTGGCGATGGCTCATGGCCTTGAGGGTGTGATTTCAAACTTTTGTCGAAATATCGACCCGTCGTTGTTTGATTAATGTCGAACTTCTTCTTTTTGGAGAATGCCCTTGGCCTTAAAGGTGTTATTTCGAACTTATCAAAATATTAGCCCATCGTCGTTCGATCGAGGACGAACTCTTCTTTTTGGCGAAGGCCCTTGGCCTTAAAGGGTGTTATTTCGAACTTATCGAAATCGTAGCCCGTCGTCGTTCGATCGAGGTCGAACTCTTCTTTTGGCGAAGGCCCTTGGCCTTAAAGGGTGTTATTTCGAACTTATCGAAATAGTTGCCCGTCGTCGTTCGATCGAGGTCGAACTTTTCTTTTTGGCAAAGGCCCTTGGCCTTAAAGGGTGTTATTTCGAACTTATCGAAATAGTAATTCATCGTCGTTCGATCGAGGTCGAACTCTTCTTTTTGGCGAAGGCCCTTGGCCTTAAAGGGTGTTATTTTGAACTTATCGAAATAGTAACCCGTCGTCGTTCGATCGAGGTCGAGCTCTTCTTTTTGGCGAAGGCCCTTGGCCTTAAAGAGTGTTATTTCGAACTTATCGAAATAGTAATCCGTCGTCGTTCGATCGAGGTCAAGCTCTTCTTTTTGGTGAAGGCCCTTGGCCTTAAAGAGTGTTATTTCGAACTTATCGAAATTGTAACTCGTCGTCATTCGATTGAGGTCGAGCTCTTCTTTTTGGCGAAGGCCCTTGGTCTTAAAGAGTGTTATTTCGAACTAATCGAAATAGTAACCCGTCGTCGTTCGATCTAGGTCGAACTCTTCTTTTTGGCGAATGCCCTTGGCCTTAAAGGGTGTTATTTCGAACTTATCGAAATAGTAATCCGTCGTCGTTCCAGTTTTTGGAGAATCAAACATCCTCTGGGGGAGTCCTAGTTCGTTTGACATTGTTTGCATCAGAGAGTGTAATGTCGGAGAGTACGAAACGTTGCTGTTTCGCTTATGTTCGTTCTGCACACACATTGTAGTTGCCTTGTCTGATTCCTGCCTTCCGGCTTGGAGGTGTCACCGACGGGCGGTATTTCGGTTGTCTTGTAGTAGTTTCTCATTCTTTCATCGAGATGTTTCTTTGCTTGCTCACCCGCGCGGCATTTGTGTTCCTGCTTGAGCAGAGAGCAGAAGGTGAGTTAAAATGATACTTTCCACACCCCCATTCGATGGAGCGGTGAATGAGAGCAGATTTGTAACGTTGCTCGTTTTGTTTGGCATTTCGATGGTTGTTGGGGCGAGGATTTCTAAATGCGACGACTCTACTTGGCTCTCCTTCCCTTTCTATGCTGCGCCTTTGTCCCGCCTGGGTTGGATTTTTCCCTATCGCTTTTTCTGGTAAGTAATCGTGTTTCTTATCTTTGATCTGGAAAAGACTAGGAAATTTTACTAAGAAATTCCTACAAACGGCGCCAAATTGTTTGACTCAAAAGATATTGGAATCTTTTAAGGACAAATCAACCAAAGAAAGTGAAAGGGCAAATCTTAGTTAAACATAATGAATTCTACATCAATGAGCTAACTGAATAAGTAGCATATAAGATGAAACAGAGGTAATCAATCTTATTGAAACTTTCGTTATGTCTCTCGTTAATCAATGGGGGAGGTTGTTTTACATATCCTCCTTTCGAGATTGCTATATTGTTCCTTTTGTGTTTAGGAAGATTACACAAGAGGGAAGTAAGGAGAGAGGGAAAAGCCCCAGATCCCCTTAACCGAAGGTTTTTCCTTACTATATATAGTCATGGGACCTTTGCTATCTAGTTGGTCTAACGCTCTTACATTATGTCTTGGTCGTCCTCTAAATATCGTTTCTTCTGGCTCGACAGGTATCGAGAATACTTGATGTGAAATAGGCCATGTCGTCTTTCACCTCCTTGCCGTCTAGACGGGACGTTGGTCAGCTTGACGGCAACGGTCAGATTTTGACCAATACACATATAGTAGTATAGATGCTATTATCTACTAATAATAGAATAAAGGCTTGTTGCACGTTAAAGCATGTGAATGATCCACAAGAGGCCGCATTCCACACCATTGACAAGTGCTAAACATTCAGGTAATAATTTGAAGATAACAAACGAGAAAAATTTCTCCAGATATTGAGAGAGAACTTAATATTGCTGGTAATGAATTCTGAATTTAGTGGGTGGCCTTCAACAAGAGCGAAAATGTGAATTCAGAATCAAGTGGTTTTAAGTTTTAACTACCAAAGGTTTGTGGTGCGGTGGTAAATACTCATACTCCTCAATTCTTAATAGTTTGGATTCGAGTCATGAAAATGAAATCACCATATGTAACGAACGTTTTTACCACCCATAGTGAAACTGTCCGGACCCAAATTCATAGGAGACCCAAAACCAAGTATTGGACATAGAGTGGGAAACTAACAAAAAAAAATCAAATGGTTTAGGCGACCTAGAATCCTTCTTTTCTCAGGGGCTAGTTTCAAGGAAGAAATATTATTGGCAGAATAATCTTTCAGAAGCAGCTGTGTGGGCACATCACCACTCTATGAATTACAACACAAAAAAGCTAGAAGCAAAAGAAGATCCTCAATATTGAAAGTGACAGAGACTCTTTTCTTTTCCATTAACTGATGCTATTCAGAGGTACAGTCAAAAAAATTACTACTATTTTGATTGCTCCAACCTACTAAATTCTTGACTAGGTTTCTAGCTTTGCAAAAGGAATGTGATACCAGATTCCTAAGAGTTCCCATCACTTGTAAAGATTCTCTGACGATTTGGCACTTTATACAACAATTTTCCAATTCCTCTTTACTTTCACAGGCACAACATGTTCCCCACTTTCAATACTTTCTTTAGAAGGTAAACTTTCTCTCCTGAAGGAAAACAAAAGAAACCCCCCAAACTAGTAAAAACAACTTTTGACTCACTAATTGTGAAAGTGACATCCAACCACATAGTTGGTAACGAATTGATTCTTTGTAAATATAGTTCAACTTTTAAACTAAATCTAAGTGATAAATCCATGTGGGTGCATTCATCTCAAATGTAGCATTCCAATCAATCGTGGATAGTTGGAAATTGGAATAGCACATTTAATCCAAAACCATAGAAAGTGCCAGTTAAAAAGAAATGAAGTATCACCAGCCAATTCCAGATATGACAAAGGAAGAGTATATTCACCAATTCTAATTCTTTTTTTGCAGAGTGTCACTGCAGTGGGCAAAATGGGGATCAAATTAATTGCATAGATTTTCCGCAAAGAATCATAAGTATTCAACTTGACATCAGTAGAAAAATGACTTACGGCAACCAGGAATAGATATGAGGCATAAAAAGAAGAAAAAGAAAATGGGGCAAAATACATAACTGGCCAGTCGACTAAAACTAGTAATTACATTCGCTAGCCAAAAAGTGTATAAAGTACATAAATTTTTTGTATATAATAAAAAAGATATTTTTTATCGATTATTATTTTTGTGAGCGGCTAAGATTATAAGATATCTCAAGAAAATACCCATATCAACTAGTAAGAGCAACTCAACAATTCTTAATTAGTTCTTGGATAGCAACTTTTTCTTATGGAAGGGAACAGTAATCGAAATAATAGGTGCAATTGCACGGAGATGCATTAAATATATCTTAAAGCTTCCCTCAGAACCCCGAAAAGTTCAAATGCAATTACCGATATGCTTTTTTCACCAAAATGAAAGAAAGATATAAACCGCACTCTTTTCGGATAGAAAAACTATGCAAATAGGACTAAATATCTACATGTGTATATAATTACAAACTTATAAGGTATTTTTTTGTCATCCAAAATAAGCGATTTTTTCAGATTTCAAAAATGATTAATTATTATTTTTTTCTACATTACCTTTGGAGTAAATAGTGTTGGATTATTTATATGAAAAGATAGTAAAGGTTAATATGATCAATTTTATTGCTAATTAATGTTAAAAGATGAATTTCTTAATCTGTGTGAAAACAGTTAAAAAATCATTTATTTTGGACCGGAGTGAGTATTTCTCTACACAACTAAACCAAAACCAGACCTTAATTACATATTCTGGAACTGATTACTGTTCTCTTTCTGCCTTTAGTACGGTAATTATCCTTTTAAGATGACAAATCTTTGTGAAAATTGTGCAAATTAAATCTACACATTTTAGCAGAAAATCCAACAAAACGCAGTTAATACATCTTAAAAGACCAAACATGAACATATCATGAACTGCGGAAGCAATTAATTCAAAAAAAATTAAAGAGAAGAAAAATGAAAAACAATATGAGAGAGAAGGGGGTTAAGCGCTGGATGCAGAGGTTTATCGACCGATTCCTGTTGCTATATTTTGTTTATCGCCTTTCAGGGAACAGATCGATGAACCGCTGCCTCCAGTGTTCTTAACCAACCAAAAGAAGAACAAAGAAAAATATTAACAGCATCCCGCTCTCAGTTTGTGACATATCACATAGATCTAACCTCCATAAACACAAATCAAATACATCTACCAAATAATTTGCATAAACACAGGCCGCCAAACTCACCGAAGTGACATAAATATTATGAATTTAATAGTTATATTTTTTTATACATAGAAAACTGCAGTAATCTATAGCAACATTAATCTAGATTCAAGAGAGAGGAAGAAGATAAAACCCAGTGCCAGACTGCAGAGCTGCCATTGATGAACTGTCACGCATCCCTTATTTATTTATATTTTTTGGGTACTTATGGTGTATATTCATCGGAAAATAGCAGCTGTGGGGTAATTATACGCATAGCGGCAGTGACTTAGGGAGGTTCAATTTACCATTTTAACCCCTGATACTGAAGCGTCGACCAATAATATTTGTGTTTTGGCTACAAATCGGAAGGGTAATTAGTATAGTGAATTGGAATAGTGAGAGTGACGTGTCGGACTGAAATTAGTAGGGGGAGTCCCGGGTCTATTTACAGAGCGTGCTTGGGAACAGTGTACACGTGTTTGGATCCTGTTAAAGGAATCCTCTGCAGATGGCGCACTCTTTTTTTTGGTACAAAAAGATAATATTTATATATATTTAAGTATTGCGTACAAAGAGTCTTCAATTACGACGGAGAGGTTTTGAGTTCGAGTCTCCCCAAGAGCAAGGTGGGAAGTTCTTGGAGGGAAGGATGCCGGGGGTCTATTTGGAAACAGTCTCTCTACCCTAGGGTAGGGGTAAGATCTGCGTACACATTACCCTTCCCAGACCCCACTAAGTGGGATTATACTGGGTTGTTGTTGTTGTTGTTGTAGAGTCTTCAATTACAAGTGGCTTTAGTGTCATACTGTAATACACTAGCTACATTAATACTACTACTATCATTAACAAGCATCATATTGTTTACATAGGAACTGGGAATAGAGCCTGTTCTCTGGCTTATATTTATATCCAAAATGTGTTTCTTATCAGCTTCCAAAGCTTGGTTCACAAAAAGTGGTGCTACAGGATAGACATACGGATTGGCTGCCTTTGCTAAGTGGTCTGCTACATTATTTTGCTCTCTGTACGCATGTTGGACAGACATATTATTAAGCTGGTGAAGGAGGTACCTGCAGTCATTTAGCATATTGGCAAATAGAAGGTTGTCGGTTTGCAACAATGTAATAATATGTTGAGCATCTAACTCAACTTGAATAGGTAATAAATTATGTTGTAAGACCAATTTAAGTCCTGTAATTAAAGCATATAACTCCGTTGATAACGACGATCCCTTGTGGATAGCTTGTGCAAACCCTAGTATCCATTCACCCTTTGAATCTCGAATTGATCCTCCAATTCCACTTGCATTTGTGTCATTGGCTCCGTCAGTATTTAGCTTATAATTATTTTGCGCAGGAGGTTGTCATCCAAGGTTAGGCAAGCGCTGTTTCTTAGATTTATGGTAATAGGCTGTCAAATAAGCGTACTCAGTAGCTTGGTAGGTTGTTATGGAAACATTATCTCGTTCATTTGAAGAATTAAAATTATTCTTGTTACGAGTTAACCAAATATTCCACAAGCTCAGCGACAAGTATGTTTTGGGGCTTAAATTATAAGGGAGGATTACATTCTTAGAACTAAGAGTATATAACCAATTCTTAGTCCCTTGGATGGTGCGTATATATATCGGGAGATTTCTAAGTCCTAATTCCTCCCAATAGGCAGTAGCATTGTCGCAAAGAAGGAAGATGTGCCTAATATTTTCTTCAGTATCTTGGCAGTAAATGCAAGTGTTGTTTTGAATTAAATGAATATTAGTGAGATAAGCTTTGGTGGGTAAATCTATCATGGTATAACAGCCATAGAAACGTTTTTATCTTTGCTAAGATTGGTAGCTTCCATATCCATGAAAAGTTAGAGGAGGTGTTGTTGAAGTTGTGAATTTATCTACCAAATTATGGTACATAGAGTGAGATGGAAAAGTACCTGTTTGTGTTAATCCACAGTATGGGATGTCCGGAGTCTTGTGAAGTTGAGAAATATAAATTTGGTGTACTTGTTCTGTGATATCTTTTGGTAATTCAAAAGGCATTACCTTCCAATCCCAACCAGCATTGTGGAGGAAAGAAGATACTTTGATATTATCTTGATTTAGAGGAAGTGGTCCTTGAATTAAGGAACGAATTGTGAGTCCAGGATTTAACCAAGAATCATTCCAGAATTTAATGTGTTGACATGTTCCAATTTTCCATTGTAAACCATTTTAGTAGTGTTCCCATCCTTTTAAAATATTAGACCAAATCCTGGAGTATTTAAAGCTGTTTTTCCTGGTTAAAAACTTATTAAGGAGTACCTGAGCCCATAAAATGTTAGGAGATTTAAACATTCTCCAAGCTAAATTAGCAAGGAGTGCTGAATTTTTTATGTCTAGCTTTTGAATTCCTATGCCTCCTAAATCTTTTGAAGTAGTGATGATATCCCATTTCAGAAGGTGAATTCTTTTCTTTGTAGCAGTTGTACTCTAGAGGAAATTCCGCTGGTATAGATTCATTTTAGCAATAATTGTAGGTGGAATATTAATATATTGCATAATATGGTTAGGTAAGTTATTTAAAGTTGATTTTATAAGTGTTGCTCTGCCTGCTATTGTTAGGAACTTAGTTTTCCAGCCAGCAAGTCTATTTTTAAAATTATCTAGCAGGAATTGGAAATCTTCCTTTTTTGGTTTCCCTTGGAACATTGAAAATCCTAAATATTTACCAAATGATATCCCCTCTTTAATACTAAAGGAGTCCATAACAAATTGTTTATCTGCCTGTTTGCAATTTTTGGAGAAGTAATTTTTTGATTTGTCAAAGTTAATTTGTTGTCCTGAATGATGCATGAATTGGTTTAATACATCAACCATTGCATGACAACTTTTAGTAGTAATTTTTGAGAATAAAATAATGTCATCTGCAACGAATAAATGTGATAGTGTTGGTCATTGATTAGAGATCTTGATAGGTTGCCATTGGAGATGTTCTATAGCTCTTGAAATATTATGCGATAACATTTCCATACACATTATAAATAAATATGGCGATAAAGGATCTCCTTGCCTTATTCCTCTAGTAGGTGTAAAATATTGAGTTTTGGATCCATTAATGATAATTGATATGGAAGATGTAGTGACGCACGACATAATTAAAGAAACCATAGGTTCTGGAATATTAAAATAGTGAAGAAATTGTTTGATGAAAGACCATTCCAGGCGATCAAACACTTTTTCTAAATCTAACTTTAGGATCATGGCAGAAGACTTACCGTTCATTTTTGCAAGATAATTTAGAGATTCGTGAACTATTATGGCATTATCAGAAGCCCTCTTTCCTTGTTGAAAACTTGTTTGTGTAGGTCCAATTATTTTATTGATAATATGTTTAAGACGATTAACAAAAATTTTAGTTATAAGCTTATATAAAGTATTACAAAGACTAATGGGACGAAATTGCTGAATTGTAGATGGATGTTTTATTTTTAGTATTAAACAGACTAGTGTTTTATTCAATTCTTCAGGAATAACATTAGTGGTGAAAATTTCTTCACAAAAATGAATAACCTTACTTCTAACTTCTGCCCAGTATCTTTGATAAAAGAACGGGTGCAGACCATCCGGACTAGGGGATTTATAAGGTTTAAAGGTGAACATAGCTTCATTTATCTCCTCATGGCTAATTGGGGCACTGACCAATTGAATGTTAGTATAAGACATGTTCCAAGTACTAGGGTTCTAACGAGAATTAGCCGTACTTATATCTTTAGTGTTGAACAAAGATTTATAGTATTGTAGGATAAAATTATGTAGCTGAAAGTGTTCATCAACCCAATTTTCAATTGTGTCCTTTAAAGCCGTAATTCTATTCCTACATCTCCTTTGTAGAGTAGACATATGGAAAAACTTAGTATTAGCATCTCCATCATTTATCCAATTAATGCGTGATTTTAATTTCCAAAATTCTTCATCAACACGTAGGAGGTTATTATAATCTAAATTGAGTTGTATTTCCAAGTTTTGGAGGAATTGACCTGTAAGATAATGAACTGAAGCCTGTATACCTCCTAGTCTAGCTAAAATTCTCCTTTTTTGTTGGAATATATTACCAAAAGTTTGCTTATTCCATCTAGTTGCTACTACTTGAAAATTACGAATAGTTTCAAACAAAAGTTGGTCGTCAGACCAAATATTATGAACTAATTGTTGAAAATGTGGGTGTGAAGCCCACATAGTTTCAAAACGAAAAATATTATGATGTATTGTTGTTGGGAGTTCTAAAGTAATTAAAAGAGGGCAGTGATCTGAATAAGTACGAGGTAGATGATTAACTAAATCTTCAGGATATAAGTTCAACCAATCATAGTTAGCCAAAAAACGATCAAGTCGCTCTAGGATTGTGTACCCATGTCTACGTTTATTAGTCCAAGTATATCTACTACCTTGAAATCCTAAGTCAACTAACTTACAAGTGTTAATAAAATTGGCAAAGTTATCAGTTCTTCGATTATTAATGGGAAGTCCACCAAACCTTTCTTTTGCTTCTAAAATTTCATTAAAATCACCCCCAATTAGCCACGACGTAGAAACCGTGTTATGCAAATTCAGTAGATTATTCCACAGTATATCACGGAGTTGATAATAAGGGCTAGCATATATTGTAGATAAAAACCACGGTTGTTTATTTGGACTTACCCGGACCACACAGTGGATCTCTTGCTGTGAAAGCCTCATTTCAGTAACATTGATAGTAGCTTCATTCCATAAAATAAGTAATCCACCTACAAGACCATTGGCTGGCACTTACGACATATTAGTAAAATTAAAGTCATCATGAAGCCTAGTGTGATCTTGCATGTGAGTTTCTAGTAGAATGGCTAACATTGGCCTGTGATTATCTAAGAGAGATCGAAAATGCCTACGAAACTCAGGATTGTGTGACCCCTTACAATTCCATATTAGGAAATTCATATAAGAGTTAGGAGAGGTTATCTCCCTCATGGGAGGTCGAACTGTCGGACTGGCTGCCTGAGTCGTGATCTGACCTAGACTCAGAGAATGAGTGAACTGAAGTAGTGTGAGGATGATCACCATCGCATATTTGCCTACTTCTGGATGTGTTGTTTGACGAAAAATTAGACTGCATCTTATCATTTCCGGGGGGCATTTGAGAATATTTTTTTTTCAAACTGTTCTTCTAGGTTGTAAAGTTGGATTCCCTTTAACCACCAAAACTCCGTCCTTGTTGCCCTTATTTCTGCTAGTATCACTGCTAATTCTTGCCTTGTTTGAGTATCTAGTGCGGGTGGAGATCGAGAAGGAGTGTCTTGTGGACTGTCCTGTGGTGTAAGGTTCTCCAAGGGACTCAGGGGGCTCGCATAGGGAGAGAGAGGGTTGAATGTGTCTAGTGCCTGAAACCAAGGGGCATAGATTTGCCCTATGTGATGAGGAGGGTAGAATGGAAGAAGTTGGAAGTTCTGATTTCCTAATGGATTCAGAGGAGTTGGAGGGTACTGCCAGTGTGCTTGTGTTGAGGAAGATGCTTGGCTCTCTAAGAACAATGGGGTCTGAGTCGAGTACCATTGGTTTTGATTGTAAGACTCCATTCCTATCCTCATTCCCTCTGTCACTATCTCTGCACGGTGAGTTGGATTTTGAATGAGCAACACAACTTCCTGATTGTTTAACTCCAAGGTGAATATTAGGGCATAACCCTGCAAACCCATCTCCAGCCAGGATTGAAGGGTTGATCCATAGACATCTGTTGAGATGTGTAGATCATCGGTGTGGAGATATGTGGAACCTGGGGACCCTGCATGATCAACCTTGGTAGATGGAAAAAGTGATTGTTCACCTACATGTTCTCCCTGAAGTACTGGTTTTGACTGTCGTTGATGAAAATTGGCCTTTGCATTTTGTATGGTCTCAGAGGAGGGAAGTAATGGTATTGTAGTTATTAAAGGTTCTGTATTATTCTTATGAAAAGGCTTAAGAGGCAGAATTATCAAGGAAGGATTTAGTGGTATAGAATGAGTAAGAATGGATGAATCACATGGATAGTAATCATTATGTTTGCATGGATCGGTTTCATTACTATCCGGATTTACTGTGGCATGCAAATTACTTGAAGAGCTATTGGGGAATGAGGAGGACGTGTCTAAGGGTGGGATAGCTAGAGGTAATAAATCATTTATTGATAGGTCTGTAAGCACGTGATTTTTGCTTCATGGACAGTTGCTCCAAAAGAAAACAAAAATAGTGACAAATGACTCCGTTGTACAATTTTTCGTTTGTTCGTGACGCGTGTTGTCAGTCATTGGTGGTTCGGTCCATGTTACATTTGATGCTATCAATCAAAAATACAAAGTATGTCTGTCCTGGTAATCAAACCGTAACTCGGTCGTTAAAAGAAAATTCAAAAATATATGTGCATCGTTCGTTCTAGGTTTTTAGTTAACTTACTTAAATATTTTTGTGATAATTGTGTTAAAATGTTACATTGTTGTTGGTTTTAATTTCATTGTTTTATTATTGTTATTTCATTTTTGTTTTAAAAGAAAAAATAAAATAAAAATATAATAGAGAACAAAAAGAGTGAATGAAAATAGGGTCAGGCCCAGGAAATAAAACAAAAAAATGGGCCCAAACCAGCACAAGTCCGGTCCAAATTAGGCCTGTCCAAGTACGAACCCAAACGACGTCGTTTCAGGGACGGTTGATCTGAGCCATTCATTTCCATTGATCCGATGGCCTTTATTGGCCCTCATGACCCGACCCATTCCCATTTTGACCGACCCCCCTACTTAACCAAACGACACCGTATGGTTAAGCTTCCCCAATCCTGGCCATCAATTGTGATCAATCCAACGGCCAGGATTGAATCAGCCTCCCCGTATATAAGCCTTCTATCATACCCCACGCCCCTATTCGAACCCCCCTCCACTCATCGTCTTCACCCAAACACTGAAGCCCCCCCAAACCCTAGCAGCCGCCCTAGCTCCCCTTTCACCAGAACCCGGCGGCACGAACGCCGGTGACCACCTCCTGAACACCCTAAGACCCCCTCACTCTCCTGAACATGGATCTGTTACCCCCTAACTTCGAATCACCTTCCCTCGTCTCGAATCTTCATTTGAAGATTCGAGTCGAACCCGGACCTATACTAAACCACCCCATCTTCATACCAGACACTCCCCGGACCCTCCTCGTGACCAAACCAGACTTGGTTTGGTCCGAATCTACCCACAACTCCAAAAAAACCAGATCTGAAAATCCAGACCTTAGAACACATGCACCTGGGGAATCCGGCCGGTCTTGAAAGGGGTTGAGGTTTAATGGATCTTAACCAAGGTGTTCTCATGTGAGAACACCCTGGTTAAAATTTGTTCGGCCTCAAATGGTCAAAGTTGAGTCTGATTTGGGTCTGTTTGGTTTAAACATTTTTCGGTAAGTTTTCCTTTCCCTTTGTTTAGTTCTAATTAAGTTGCCAGCATGTTTCGTTGTGTTTGTTTGTTCTTTTGTTATTTTTCTGATTTCTTCCGTCCTTGTAAATACCTTTTATTTGGTCGATTGTCTTCTGTGTATGTTTTGAACGTATTCTGTGATATACATGTCCGATTAGGATAGTCGTCGCATGAATAATTTATAGGTTCCCAGTGATTGACCAAAGTTGTCCGAAGCCCTTTAGGTCCATGTACGTATTGTTTATATGAGTGACTGATTGCTACCTATTATAATTAGTATAGTCGACTTGATAAATGTCGTCGATTAACTTCCTACGACTAAATGTTCAAATACTCTAATACGTACAACCTCACTTGAACTGAATGGACCTGTATTGTGATTTGAATGTTGGACATTATCTATGGATGCTAGTCTTTAACTGCATTGTAAACAATTAAAAGGACCAGGCTAGGGCAGTTCTGAAATGGAACTCTCAGAAGTTCAAAATGTCCTGAGGCTGCAGTGATGTAGGACAGTAATAATCAAGGGCTAACAGGGGTAGTCTGGGGTTTAAAAAGAACAGAAATAATTAGTTTAAGTGAGCTGACAAGTAGGGTACTAATTAAGATTAAACTAATACCAATGGAGAACAAGACACAAGAGTATGGGTTTTAAAATGAATAATAAAATGAGCCCATAACTCTTGATTAAAGAATAAGCTAGGCGTGGGGAGCAAATGGCTGGCACCAAAAGATGCTTAAGCATGGGTTTAAAGGGTATGGGCAGTCTGCAAGTGGGAGGATGCAGGCAGCTTAGCTGCACTGGTCGTTTGGATTATAAATAGGCCATTTCAGAACTTAAAGAGGGCTGGAATTTTTAGTCTTGAGAGAGGTCTTGTGAGTTTTTAAAAAAAAAAAGACTGAAAACATAAGAAAATTTCAGTAAAACACTGTAACCAAATACTGTCTGAGAGCTATATAAGAGTTCATATTGGTCAAGCTGTCTTGGCCAAGTTCTGTTTCTTTGGCACTGACTGAGCTGCTTGTGATTGTCAAACTGTTGGTTTGCTGCATTGAACACTTTGTCCCTCCTGTTGTTTCATTACTCTTTCCTGGGATTGTTCGTTTGGTGCTCGACCATCTGCTGGTTTTCTTTGTTCTAGGAATTATTGCTGTTTGTCTGTGGACTGTGGACAACACTTGGATTGTTTATTTGTTGCTCGACTCCTTGCTGAGCTTCATCATTGTTGGCTGGTTGTTGTTGTTGTGTTGTTGCTGTGAATCTGCTGTTGCTGTTGTTTGCTGTGTACTACTCAGCTGATCCTTTTCCTTCTTCTTTTGTTCCTCTATACCAGGTACACAACTAATACTGTCCATGTAATTTGAAAGTCGAGCATGAATACAAAAGGGAAGATTTGAAGACATCTATGTCCACATGTAGTTGCTATATAGATGATCATGTAGTGTGTAATGGTTTACAATCTTGTTTGGGTATTGGAGTTGGTCCTTTCATATAGTGAATACAAAAAATGTAGTATGGTTTAATATCATATGTTGGTTAGGTTGACAGACAAAAGGATTGGCAGTATACTAGGCTATGTCTTGGAAATTAGTTGTGTTTTGTAATTAGCATTCTCTTTTAATGCATGTCAAAGAATAAAACTATCCGCCTCAGTTAGTTTTCATTCTCTTTTGATAAACTGCCTCGTTATAATTATCAAGCCACACCCTTATAACAATTAGCACAAGTCCGCGCCCCTCAACCTTATGAAGGTCGAGCCCAGGTCAAAACAGACCAAACAGACCCGCCTCGGATAAACAGTGGCCCAGGTCTGGCCCATTCCGCATGAGCTGGATTTGGGCCCATAATGTTCGATCAGCTGTCCGTATGCATGGTCACGTTTCCTTATTCTGTAAAAGCATTTCGGATCCTGCTATAAATAATCTGCAAGCATGTAAATAATTAAGAGATTTTCTTTTATTTTAGAGACGAACTTAATAGGAAATATAGTCATTATAGGTTTATCCTTTAAAATAAAAATGAGACGAGCCTCGACAAACAAAAATGTAGAAGCTGCGGGGCCCTCTAAATGTATATATTAAATACTTAGATTCCGGGACGGGCCGTTTAGCAAATTTCACGGCCCTTCCTAAAATAATAACACGATAGTCTCTTTAGGTGCGTGTTTAATAATCTACTTTCTTAAAACTTGGGGTGTGCATTTCATGCGACCCAGATCCAAATCCCAAAACATCAAATAAAATATGTTCCAGATTGTGGGTGCATTTCATGTGACGCAGTCCAAGGACATGTTTTAAGCGATGTTCACATCCTTTTGAAATAATAACAATAAAGCGGTAAAAAGTTAAAATTGGCACATTGGTTCATAATGGTATTTAAAATCAGATAAATAAGCCGAATATGACCGTTTAGTAAAATTCCACGGTCCTACCCAAAATAAATATGCTAGTCGCTTTAGGCACGCCTTTAATAATTTAATTTCCTTAAACTCGGGTGCACATTGATGTGACCCAAATCCAAATCTCAACGGAGTCAAAGTGTGTCGATGACCACGGGTACATTGATTGTAACGCGGTTCGAGATACATTTTCACAACGTTGCAATTCTTGATAAGAACAGTAAATGATAAAAGTGGTAAAGAGTTAAAATTGGCACATCGGTTCATAATTGTATTAAAATCAGATAAATAAGCCAAATATGACAGTTGAGCGACCGTGCTAGAACCACGGAACTCGGGAATGCCTAACACCTTCTCCCGGGTTAACAGAATTCCTTATCCGGATTTCTGGTACGCAGACTATAATATAGAGTCATTCTTTTCCTCGATTCGGGATTAAAACTGGTGACTTGGGACACCCTAAATCTCCCAAGTGGCGACTCTGAAATAAATAAACAAATCCCGTTTTGATTGTCCTTTAATTGGAAAAAACTCCCTTGCGCCCCCTCGGGTGCGGAAAAAGGAGGTGTGACAAGGTCTATATGAAGAGGTGGAGTGTTACGTAGAAAATCCATCTTATGTGGATTCTGTTGCTGAGGAAACGTGGTACAGGTTGGAGAAAGATTAATAGGCTTAGGTGGTGCATCAGATAAGGTAGAACTAGGTTGAGTAATTTTTTGATTGAGTAAAAAGGGAGGCTGTAATAATGAAATGTTGGAATGGTGTAAAGTGACGTCGGTTTGCATTATTACTACTTTAGTAGGTGAACCAACTCGGTTTGGAGTACTATTCAGTGGGCTTGAGTCCATATGATCCGTTTGTGGTCTATATTGCCCAATAAGAGGACTAAACTTGTTAGACAAATCCTTATTGAGCTTAGACAGCTCATCTTCGTTTAACAAAAGAGAGGAGCCCAAAGATGGGCCTTTAGGGTTTGAGGACTTACCTGGTAGCAGATGTGCCGGCGTTTGTTCCAGTGGCCGAGTATTGGTGGGTCTACTATTCTGTCGTTGTTTATATGAAGAGTTGAATCTTTTGAGAAAACAACTGTTTTCCACTCTGGTTCAGGTTTGGCAGAAGTGGATGGTTGATTTGTTATAGGAATTGGTATAGTTTTTTTCGGAGTTGGACAGTTCTGAATTATATGACCTAGGTGGCTACAATTAGTGCAGAGTACATTGATACTTTCGTATAGGAGGATTTGCTTGTGATTTCCTATGTTTATGTGAGTTTTGAGGGGTCGCTCCAAGGGTACTTCAATGCAAATACGTTCATAGCGTCCTCTTGTAGTTGTTGAAGTACATGTATCAATCTTTAAGAGTTGTCCTAATTTAGATCCAACTCGTTGTAATATCTCTACATCGTAAAACTCTGTTGGTAGCTTAGGGAGCCTTACCCAGATTGCTGAGTAGGTTAGCTGTGTGGATGATGCAATAAACTTGGGTTCCCACCTACGTACTGATAAGAAGTGATTTAGAATAAACCATGGACCACCCTGCAGAGCTTTTAGCATGTTGTCTTCCTGTTGAAATTTGATAAGGAAGAAATCTGACCCTAGGTCAATAATAGGGAATTCTTCTGTGGGTTTCCATAGTTCTATAAGCTTGGTCTTTAGCAGGTGGTGTGCAATTCTTCGTCCAAACAGCTTAATAATTACTGAGTATTTCCAAGGTTCATATAAACGCGCCTTATCTGTAGTTGAAATTGGTATGAAAGTATCATCCTCATCTTTGTCATGGATGAATTCATAGATAGGTCAGGGTTAGGTAACGGTTGGGAATGGTTGTTGATAGATGTAGAGATATATTTATTAGCAAGTAGTGTTTGGAGGAAAGATGTTGGTTTGTGGTTTATAAGTTTGCCATCTATATGCATAGAAGTGAGGTCGGGTGGTTCTTCAAGTTGTTGATTGGATAAAAGGTTGTTGCTAGGAACAGACATATTTAGGATATATGTTGTGTTTATACGCAGCAGAAGGTATAAAGATTAGTGGAGTGTCTATGGTGGGAAGTTAAACTGAGGAGGAAGGAAATATTAGGCATTCTCCCTCTAGGAACTAAATTTCTTAACTTTACATAACTAGCATGAAGACAAGAGGGGTTGCTCTTATCGTAAGCAACCCCCACTTCCAACCGAGAGGTTGTGAGTTCGAGTCTCCCCAAGAGCAAGGTGGGAAGTTTTTGGAGGGAAGGATGTCGGGGGTCTATTTGGAAACAGTCTCTCTACCCTAGGGTAGGGGTAAGGTCTGCGTACACACTACCCTCCCAGACCCCACCAAGTGGAATTATACTGGGTTATTATTGTTGTTGTTGTTGTTGTTGTTGTACATAACTAGCATAAACTTGCATATTCTTGAATATACGCAATGCTACTTACTGTCAAACAAAAAAGAATTTATGAAGGACCATTCCTGAATGTCTCACCAAAGAGCTACATCCAGTTGTACTTTTCAGATGGCGCACTCAAATAGAATTACATCAAATTAGGAGTATTTTTAGCATTGTCAAATAGGTTAAATCAATTAATGGACAAAATACACATAAAACCACATTTTATGTGTATTAATTTTAAAGTGCGCACGTTGCACCTGAATTCTCATCGATGACAATAAATTTTAAAAAATCAATGAGTTTTATTATTATTTGACTTCTTTATATTTAAGTAAGCATAGATTTAAAAGATATATGCAGTAAGTTATACTTTAAATAATCCTAAATTTCTTATAAATAACAGTACGATTCAATTATAATCTCAATATATAAATTTGAATATCTTATCTATGCTTCACTTGTCGAATATTATAACTGAATTTGTGATTTCATATGGGAATAATTGCAATATGTAAATAAAAAATTAAAGTATATTTTGCATGTCATTTATTTAAAGATATTGTATTTCTCGTCCTAATGTGTTTATATGTGTGGTCACATTGTATAGTAAACTTTAATATTTAAGAATTTAAGGAATAAATTTATATAACCCTAAAATTAGGAGTTTTTACATAGTTCAAATAAGAAAAGATTTATTACCAAAATTTAGCGGATTTCAAAGTCTTAAATATTATAAAAGCTATTAATTTATACTCTTATCTAATGTGAAACTAATTTTTAAATGGTAAAAAAAGCGAACAATATTTCACTACAAAAAAGCTTAAAGATAATGCATAAGATTTCACCTTCTGAAAATATAGAACATCGACTATAATAATAAGAAGACGAAGAGAAGTTAATATTGATCCATTATAATCAGATGTGTCCAAACGGACACTTAACAATTCAATGATGTTCAGCAAGGAGATACAATTGCGCCATGAAAAATTAAAAGTTAAAGTTATAAAAGTTTCAAACTTGGAATTGCAGTGACGAAGAAACTCTATTTTTTAGTCCAAACGAAAAAGAGGAGCTAAAATTTAATTTGAAGGAATTGTAATATAAGACAGTTCGAAATAATAAGTATTGTAATTATATTCAATATAGGATTATAGTTAATTTTAAAGTCCTAATACTTTTATATGTCAGTCAATAAGGAAAGATTTAAGAAGTTAACATTTTATTTGATTTTTAAATCCAAAATATTAGAAAAATAACTCAAATTACATTTTTGTCTAATGTGAAATTCCTTTTTAAAGACTACAATAGAACAAAGATGTGAGTAAAATGGATCACAAAATATCCAGGGATTGTTTGGTTCATCTTAGTTATAAAGGGATTATAATGTGAAAATTGTTTGTGTGATGATTTATAATAAAGAATGAAAGGATTATTGTGCGCTGACTAATAATAAAGAGAGAATGTTATCCATGTATTACTTAGTGGACGTTTGGACATAAAAATTGTGAAATTTTGGAAAAAATAAGAAAAAAAGCCGAAGTAAAAAATTGGTATTTAAAAATTAGAGTTATGTTTAGACATGAATATAATTTGGTGTTATTTTTGAATTTTTATGAGTGATTTGAGGTGAAAATTTTGAAAAAGAACTTTTTCAAATTCTGAAATTCAACTTCAATTGCATTTTTAGATTTTCATGATCAAAAAAATTATGGCCAAATAGGCCATTAAATACCACTAATCAAATACTGTACTCAGGAGTATTGTCTTAGAACGATTATTTTTATCTTGTGGGGCCAATCAAATATTGTATTATGTTGTGATTAATTATGTATGTACGGTCGACCAAACGCCCTCATAGGTTATAGGCCCCACCGCAGCAAACTTGAGTAATTGTTATTTCGGCTTTTGATGATTTTTGTTTGGTATCCATCTATTCACATCGTAGCTATAATCATAGTTACGAAATGGTTGCAACTTTACTTTAAGTGTGTGTACGGGTGAAATCGGAGGCAAAGTTTTTCCTGATTCTCCGATAAAGTAACAAAGGGGAAGCACAACTCGAAGTGATTATAATCGAAGCCTAGGAGCCCCTCACATCGAAAATCGGGAGGAATGAACGATATGTTTGAGGGACACGGTGAAATGGTAGGCCTGGCCAAGCGTATAGCTTCTGGACCTCGAGGAACGCGCTGAATGGTTACGCATGACGTACACGGGGCCATAATATTCGCCCTCAATCAGATATTCACTACTAGAAATCCGAAAAAAAACGTCCACAAAAACCGACCAAAATAGATCGGTATTGGCTAATAACCGTCCAAAACGCGACCATTAACATGTGGTCTGTATTTTAAAGGTTGGAAGAGCATATTTTGCGACCGGCCAAAACTAAAAAAATGCCCAAAAAATCGACCGAAGTTGATCGGTTTTTTCAGACCAAAGTGGGTCGGTTTTTTCCGACCAAAGTCGGTCGGTATTTTAATTATGTAATTAAAAAATGTAACATTTGGGAATCGAACCGGGGTCTGTACTATGGTAGGATACTTTTCTACTACTAGACCATTGGTGCATTTTGTTTTAAGACTGTCTTTTATTTCATTTTATACTCTTTAATTGTATTTTCGCACGAAAATAACCGGTCGATATATGTCGGTTTTATTAAAAAAATAAAATTACCGACCGAATTCGGTATTTTTTAATTTTAATTTTAATTTATTTCAAAAAAAAATCGGCCAAAGTTGTTCGATTTCTTAAAAAATAAATTTTGTAGGACTCAAAAATAGTTTCCCGCATTTTTACGCCAAAGAAAACCGACCAAAATTGGTCGGTTTCGTAAAAAAATTAAAACATAAAATATTTTGAAAAATCGACCGACTTTGGTTGTTTTTTGGCCGATTTTTTGATCGACCCGGTTGACCAAGGTCGGTTTTTCCCGAATTTCTATTAGTGATTACGGCGCGAATCCCGTTCAATATCAATTGTAGATCAACATTTAGCGAAAAAAGAAGATTTTTATCTTTTTTAGAAGTGCAGTAGGATTAAAATTCCCTTACTATATAAAGAGGAAAGTTTTATTTATTTAGACACATTGTGACACGCAAAGCAAAAGAATAAAAGTTTACTTTTGTGTTCTAACTATTCTTAAAAGCATTACTCATTTGTTTTTTTCTTCGCTCCCGACCGAGCTTGCACCGAGGGTCCAATCGAGGACAAATTTCACTATCAGTCTAAGATAAGGCTTGGTTATTCATTGTGTTTGGTTTGATCATTTATTTTGTCTTTAACTCATTTACCTGTTGTTCTTAATTATTTATATTAAATTAAATCACATATTTTTTAAACCACATATAAATTTAATTATTATTCATTTTTGGATAAACAAAGTGACCTACATATAACATTCTAATTTATCGAATATCTTCTCTTCTTTATTATCCACGAGTTTATTTTTATTTTTGAAACAACTTTAGAAGGCGACATAAACATATTATCTCCAGGAAGTTGCAATAATAAGAGCTTATTCGCGTGTGTCATAATATATATCACTGTTATTATTTGGAAGTCGATCTACTAAATTATTTTTAACTGCGACTCTTTTAATATTTATTACATTTTTTAAAGTTATTAAAAACTACTATATTTGTTATATATGTACTCTATATTCCAAATAAGAGAGTGACATAATTGACAATTATAACGCATCGACAAGCAGTTAATTTCTAAGCAGAGGCGAATTTAGGATTCAAACGCTATTGGTTCAGCTTTTAAAGTTTTTATTATTGACTTATTGTATTTTTAAAAATTACGGGTTTATATATATTATTTGTTACAATTTTAGTAAATTTTTACACATAAATTTATATACCATATTAAAATTATGAGTTCGATTGAACCCGATATTAGAAGGCTAGGTAAGCCCGTGAATGCAGCAAAGATTATTTTTGTTAAGAATTAATGCTCTACCATGTACCCCTTCTTTTGTTGCTTCTCCTTTTTATATAATGATTGCCTGGGGACTATGCTCCACCAAAAAGTCAAGCTTTATAATAAGTACTCCCTCCAGTGGAAATTAATCTTATTTTTTCAAAATGTATCTATATTTATATATTTTAATGTGTCAATGTAATAATTAATTAAGGTTAATTTAATAAATATTTTTTTTTTGGAATTTGTATTTTTTTAATGAGTGTGACAAAGATCAAATGGCCACTTATTGTGGACCGGAGAAAATATTAAATAACTTTTACTTATTATTAAAATATATAAGTATCTCTTGCGCACAAAAAAAAAGGATTTACAAGCAAGTAGACATATTGTAGCTGAATTTATTTCACATAGTTGAAATATTAAAGTTCAATTAGGTCGTCATAAGCCTAAGATTTCTTATTGGGAAACTTACATAAATGCCCCAAATAAGTTTCAACTTACCAACCTCTAGTCATTAGTCATAGACTTACCAAAACTAGCCAAATGCATATAAAAATTGAAAAATCAAATAAATAAGGTTCTTTCTCTCAAAGAATCACATGCAAAAATCACCTTCCATACTGTTAAGCGTGATTAACAACATTAGATGAAAGCCGGAAAGAAAATTTCATGGATGAGCTAGCAAATAAGGTGATGAAATACACACAAAAGAAATACAATATTCCAAAAACCTACTCAAAAAAAAGGAACTTTTTAAATGGGTATAGTTGAAATTCATTGAAAACATATAGATAAGTCAATATACAAAATTTGAGAAAGGTTGGAGGTGATTTGGACTGGTTTTGTATCAAAATTCGTAAATAAATCGAGTTCAAAAAATTCTTCTCCGACACATGTATCAAATATGTATCACGCATGTATCTCACACACATGTATATATGGATATACATGTGATACACAATTGATACAAATATGACACATATGCGATACACAAATGATACACAGCGTAATACACATATCATTTTTTTCATGTTCAGTTTTTACTTCGAATTTTCAATTTAAGCCACCTCAAAACTTCACCAAATCATCCCAAAACTAAGATTCAAGCTCCTTAAGTTGTGCCCAATCTATTCTAATAACACCACTCAAAACAAAGCAAAAATTTAATATTTTTTTGCTACAAATAGCTAATTGGCTAATTTGACTAATATTAGTAATATTTTATCAATTGGCTAATTTTTGTAATGAGTTACCTATAAATGAACATAGCTGATAATTTCTCTTTATTATTCGTGACAGTATTTAATTATTCATATTGTGACCTTGGACCACTTAATCTTTGCACTTAAGGACTACTAAACCTAAATTTTTATATAAAAAAAATACTCGTAAACCCAAAATAAATAAAAAAATACTCGTGAAATGCTTGGAATTCAATACCCTAAATCTAAATAGAGTTTATATGAAGGACTCCAATTAAATAACATAACTTTTTAGATCAAATTCCTAAGAGCTAGGGAAATAATTACCTGATTATTCCTAAATAATAGAAATATAATTAAATGATAATTCCTACAATTAAAAAAATAAATTATTATTTTGTTTAATATAAAAGCTAGTTTTAAAGAGTAAAAAATATGAACCATTGCGCGTGAATACTATCTAGATGAGTATGAACTATTAAAATGTTACATAAATATTCTATTAAAAAATTATGTTTGAGAGATAAAATAAAAGTTATAGAAAAAATATAAGTTCTTGAAAATAGTAATTGTTGAACCTATCTTAGCTAACACAATAAGCAAAGAAACTATACCCCGTATAAGCCCCCAATCATGTGAGTCAATATATTCAACTTAAAATTATTATAAGTTTTATAATATCATTACTTTAATTTCACAAGTTATCATTCTTCAATTTTAGTTTTAGCAAGAACGCATTAATCCTTGAATATTTAAGTTATTACGTAAAATTTATTTGAAAAGTTATATATTCTTAAATTCATTATAGAAAACACAAATAATTCAACTAACTTGCAAAAGATGCCTTTTTTTTTCTCGCAAATACAAATTGTGATATATACTTTTATCAATAAAAAAAATATAGTAACTGATTTCAACAAATTAGTAAAGAACCCAGTGTCTATGATTGTAATAAAATTATATGCAATTCACGGGTTCTAAAAAGACTATGCTAATACTATTTTGGAAGCAGTAACAATATGTAATACATGTTAAAATTAAAATTAGGTTTAGTTCTACATGTTATTCAAATATTTTAAACGTAGATTTACTTTTTAAAGGAAAAAAAAAATTAGTTTTCAAAAGGTATAAAAGTTAGTATATAGATCAATTTTCACTATGTGGCAGTTAACTCTATATAACTCTCTCTATAAAATTTTAGGTTGTTAGGTATTTTAAATACTTATATTTATTATTATGTTCATTTTCCCGAACATGAACAATTATTTTTATCCTTTGAGAATATATATTTTTCAAATTCAAACATGACAACTAACCAAAATGTTAGTTTTCAAAATAGTTCTTCCAACTAACATTAACTAATTTTTTTAAAGCCAAAACTTACGTTGTTTTCCGATAAATATAATATTTGGTTTTGTTCTTTTACGTTAAGATTCATAATTTATTAAGAATGTTTTGGTTCATTTGTATCTAGAGAAAGATACATACTCATAATTACAAAGTTAATTTTGTATATCAAACGTTCTTTGTGTGGAATTAAGATTATCTAATCTTTATGGAAGAAACATACTTATAATTATACGCAAGTAGTTATTTTATTCAATTCAAACAAAAAGAATTTACATAAATAAATGCTTACTTGATTTAAATTCCTAAGTATTAGGATTTCTTAAATAGTTCAAATAAGGAAATATTTAATAACTATAATTTTAGTTTATTTCAAAGTCCTAAATATTAGGAAAATAAAATGTCTTAATTATTAGGAAAATAATTAAATTACTATTTTGTCTAATATGAGATCTATCTTTAAAGGATAAAAAAGGCGAACGACATTTCGCTAAGGGCCTTCGTACTTTTAATATAGTATAGATTATTCCCTCCGATTCATTTTTAAGTGATTTCTAGCTTTTTTTCACGCATATTAAATAATTCACCTTTTAGCATTAGTTAACAATTAAATTGACCATATTGACCTTAATTTGCTCATTGAAAATATAACAAATTATTCCTAGACTCTTTACTCCAAAGACAATTTTGAAAAGAAGAAGTTAATTTCTACTTGATATCTGAAAAAATCAAATATTGTGAACCACAAAAAATGACCAAAAAATCGCTTAAAGTGGAAGAAGAGGGAGTACCTCTCAAATCTTTAATAATAATATATATATATATATATATATATATATATATATATATATGGGAAGCACTTAAGACTAAAGTTAAATTACTAAAATACCCATCAAAATCTAATGGACAATTTTACCCTTCACCAAAGAGATAAAAGAAAAACCTTCTAAATAAATCTAATTCCCTGCTCCTAGAAAATGACACTAATTAACTAATTCTCAGGAAGAGAACTAACAGTCGCACCCCGTCAATAACACTTATACAACATGTCACGACCCAAATTTTTTCCTGTCAGGATCGTGGTGGTGCCTACTCGTGAAAGCTAGGCAGGTCAACAATTTCGATTTTTAATACATTAACAATTAACCCCAAACAGAATTAAATAATAACTAAAGCTAAACAAATTTAAGATGCGGAAGTGTTATAACAGTTCAAAATACTCCAATACATGTCTACCCCAATGATCTGGTATCACAATTCACAAATGTCTAAGAAGTTCTAGAAATACTGATTTAAAGAAATTACAACTGTTCTCGGAATAGAAAGAGACAGATAAACCAAAATAGGGGGAATGGGAGACTCTAGGATCTCCCGTGGACTGAAGGCAGCAACCGCAACACTACTCACGTGGTCCAACACCAAAATTTGCACAGAAAGTGCAGAATGCAGTATCAGTACAACCGATCATATGTACTGGTAAGTGTCGAGCCTAACCTCAAGGAAGTAGTGACGTGGCTAGGACACGACAACTATATAAACCTGTGCAGTTAAATCATATACGAGAAACAATAATAACAAAATTGAACAAATAAAGACGGGAAAGGGTATATCAAATTATGACAGTTATAAAGTAAAGATGCAAGATAAATATCAACTTTGAACCAACAGAACGATAATACAGTTGTGAGCACGTGATTTTTGCCCTATATATGAATAATTCCCAAAAATTCAAACAAAATAATTTTCTTTATTTTTACAATTTTTTGTGCATTTTGGTATCATTTTTCTGATAATGGTTGCATTTTATTTGTGCATGTTAATTCATATAAAACACAAAAATATGCATTTGCATTTAGGATATAATTTTATATTTTTAGGACCGATTAGGGGTTAGTTTGTTTTAGAACCAAACATGAAAAATTACAAAATAGCTCACTTTCGCATTTTAATTGTTTTAACCGTAAATTTGGCATAAAATAGGTTTTTAATAATTTTAGAATTTAATTAGTCTAGTTTTGAAATATATTAGGACTTTATTTTAATTGTTACAATTTTATAAAATCAGATAAATAGATACAAAATTACAAAGTGGAAAACAAAATACAAGAATAGATAAAAGAGAAGAAGAAAGCAAGCAAGAACAAAATTGGGCTCATCTCAATTTAACCCAAATCCTATACCTAAATAGTGCCCAATTTCGGACCAGCCCAAATGCCCAAAACCCCTCTTCTTCTTTAAACCGAGCCCAACCCCCTTCTTCTCAATAACCCGCCCAGACGCCTGACCCGACCCGTCCATATACACTCAGAAGCTAATCAGTCGATCAACCCCCCCAGACCCCTAATCTCAGCCGCTACTGTGCTTCTTCTCCCAATAACATCCGAATTCAACCCTAATCCTGTCCAAATCCATGACAAGTGAGCCTCAAATCCACAACCCACGCGTTCCCCCATCCCTCCTCTCACCGTTCTAACGGATTTTCCCACGTGAGATTCCCCTCCCCTCTCACTCGCCCGATTTTGATCCATCTCACGTGATTGGAAGGTCCTAGAGATGATTCGTTGGATGAATGTGAGGCATTAGATCTATTTCGTTCAATCCGAGCCCCACATTCATCCGGGGTTCATTTCATAAAAGGACTGAATCCGATTCTTTGAGAAGAGAGATTTTTGGGAGAGGGGAGGGGGGGGGGAGAATTTTGGAGAAGAAAACTGGGGTTTTAAAAAATAGTCTTTCTTCTTCTTCTTCTTCTCTATGGTTAATTTTAGTTTAGTTCCAATATACACAAAAAAAAAATAGTTTGAGTTTTACTTTTTTCGAGTTTAATTTTGTTTTCCCTGTCAAAACCGGAGAGGAACAGTTAGTGGTGAAGCTAGTTTAATTTTCATTCCAGTCTGGATTTTGGTTTTAAAATGGAGCTCGTTTGAGAATTGCTGAGTTCGTCGTTGGTCAAACTTCGTACTTCTACTCAGCTGCTACTGATTTGCTGTTCTTCGAGCTTTGATCTGCCATCGTGTTCTTGTGATAGTTTTTGGAGTCGAAACTGTGTAATCGTCTTCGATTTTGTTATCAAAAGAAATTCGAAATTTCAGGTTCATCCTTCATCTCTCAGTTCTTGCGATTCTATTCCGTTTCAGTATTTTGAACTATGTGTTTCTGTCTCGAGTGCTCTATTTGTGGTATGATCGAATTCCTTGGTGACTAAATCTATTCGTGACAGTGTGATGTATTTGAGTATTATCAACTAGTTGAAGTCGATTTTGAGTGGTCGTTTTTCGCTTATATGGTTTAAATGTTGTTATGTTGTCGAGTTTTCATTTGAGTCCAGATTTCGTCGATTCCAAATAGTTGTTATAACTTAGTCAGTTTGACAGTGGGAAGTCACTCCTGTCTTGTTAAATTTGGAAGATGAATCATAGGTTTGCTTGGTTTTGAACATGACAGTATGAATATAAAACGTTGCATTTGAGCTGATATTAGTTTCTGTCGAAATAGGCTCTCACGAGAAGTCTGCTAGAAATGCTAAAACCATTTTGTCTGTCTATGTGCGCTTCCCTTCAGCTGCTTACTTTTGTTTGAAATCACAATTTCTGGAAACTTGGTTAAAAGCAAATTTCTCACATCTAATATTGTTTGGCTAAGGAATATTCCCGGTTTGTCATTTTCCATGCTAAATACAAGTTGGATGCAAGCTTAAGCTCTTAAGATCAACTTTGAAACTGTTGTCAGTCATCTGTTGGAATTCTTCCCTTGGCATTCGAGTTCTCTGAGATGCTAACCTGTAGGTCATGCGTGTCTATACAAGAATAGTTTAATTAGTCATTGTTCACATTGTCCAGAAATCCATGATACTGCTTTTACATGCCTTAAAGTGCTGAAATGTGATGAAATGGTTTTGCTAGATTCTTTTAAGATATGTTGCAACTCTTGGTTTAGGACGAATTGAAATGAATCGATCATTTCCTTTAGTTTACAGCCACGAGCCAAGCTGTTCAGGTTTAGCTTAAGCTTCAGTTCTCGTTCATAGATTTTTCTTGATGTTGGTTAAGTTCTCTCTGTTTGGTCTTAATTGGGTGCAGAGTTCTATTTGCCTTATTTTACAAAAAGGGGTAATGAACCTGGTGTTCTCATGTGCATATAGATAAATGGAAGGCTTCTGTTATAGTTTTAGGGTCATCATTAGCATGTGTGCAGAAATGCAATTGGTTTGTAGTCACTGAATTTTGGGTTTGGGAGTGTGGTGACACAATGCTTGCTATTTAAAGTGCATGAGTCCTGTTGCTTGTCATGCTCTCTAAAGTCGTTTTGCCTGATTTGATTCGAACAACTAGTATGAATTGGTATTTGATGATATGCTCCCATGTACTGAAAGTTATGATTTTGTAGGGCTGGGGTGTTTGAATAAGTGAGCTGAATAAAGGTTGTCCTTACATCTAAGAGAGGAATTATTATGTTAGTCCATGTTAGGAGTTGGATTCGAGTCAGATATTGCTAATTGCATTTAGTTTCAAATTTCATCTATCAAATCAATTTGTCTCAAACTTTTGAGAAATCGTGAATTCAAATGGACCGAGGGTCTGCTTGAAATGAATTGCAGACTTTGGTCATGCGGACCAGTACGCTGAGCCTTAAGGATTATCTGTTGGGCTTTGCATCGAGATTAGGCCCTTCCCTTTAAAATCTTTAGCCTTCATTCTGTTATTTTCCAATTGTAGACTTGAGTTTTTTTATTTAACAAATAGAGGTCTTTGTTCGTTTTCGGTTAATTCGATTTAATAGTTCGGGGTGTGCCGTGCCGAATAAAATCTCAAGTTGCATGGCCCTCGTTTAATTAATCTTGTTTATCCTTAGAACTCGAGGTGTGCCATTTAGCAAATTCCATGGCCCTCGCAAAGTGCGAACGCATAGTTGCTTTAGACGTGCTCTTAATAAAATTACCTTCCTAAACTCGGGTGGGCATTGATGCGACCCAAATCCAAATCTGGGCGAAGTCGAAATGTGTTGACGACCATGGGTGCATTGATTGTGACGTGGTTTGAAACGTGTTTTCACGACGTCGCAATTCTTTTAAAATAAATAATGATAGAAAGCTGTTTACGAATAAAAAGCACATAATCTAGCCTGTATTAAAATCAGATAAAATCAAATACAACAGTTAAGCGACCGTGCTAGAACCACGGAACCCGGGAATGCCTAACACCTTCTCCCGGGTTAACAGAATTCCTTACCCGAATTTCTGGTTCACAGACTGTAACAGAGTCATAAATTTTCTCGGTTCGGGATTCAACCGGTGACTTGGGACACCATTAATATCCCAAGTGGCGACTCTGAATAATTAATAATTAAATCCCGTTCCGATTGTCCTTTAATTGGAAAAACTCCTTTACGCCTCTTGTGGGGTGTAGGTAAAAAAGGAGGTGTGACAACAGTAATAAGTGCGCGGCATCACCCTTAGTGCTTTTACTCTCGTCCTCACCATAGGAATCAACAAAAACGGCACGACATCACCCTTCGTGATTTTACTCTCTCATAATCACAGCACGACATCACCATTCATACTTTAACACTCACAGAAATATGACATGACATCACCCTTCGTGCTTTAACACTCACTGAATATGGCACAACATTACCCTTTGTGCTTTAACGCTCTCTCACAATATCGTGCACGGCATCACCCTTCGTGCTTTACGCTCTTCCTCACCCAAACAATAGAAACAATAACATCCCAATAAGGGAATCAATAATAGAAACAATAACATCCCGGCAAGGGAATCAACTATAATCAATCTTGTTTCAACAGTTAACTTCACAAAATAAGTGTCAACTTGAGTCACTACTTAACAATGGTAAATTACCAAGAAAATATCATAAGCCTTGTTCAACATGGACAATCATTAATTTAAGCATGAACAATACATAATAAGAGTTATAACAGTCTGTATGCTCGACGCCAACGTATAGATATTCGTCACCACACCTATACGTCGTACTCAACACTAATACGTAGCAAATAAGACAACAACATCTATTCCCTCAAGCTAAGTTTAGACCAAATACTTACCTCGATTCTACAGCCAAAAATCAAGCCTCAATTACCGTTTTTCCTTTGATTTCCACTTCCAAACCGCCCGAATCTATGCATAATTAACTAATTAACATCAATTTAAAAGCAACGCCAAATAAACCAATTCTAATGCATGAGTATAGATTTTTCAATGTTTTTCCCCAAAAGTAAAAAATCGACCTCGAGCCCATTTAGTCAAAACTCGAAGTTCGAACCAAAACCCGACTACCCATTCACCCACGAACCCAAATATGCAATTGGTTTTGAAATCCGACCTCAATTTGAGGTCCAAATCCCCAAAATTCGAAATTCCTAAATTCTACCCAAGAACATCCAATTTCCCATGAAAAACCCAGATTTTGAGATGAAATCATGTAAAAAGACGAAACAGATTGAAGAAAATGAATTAGAAATCGTTTACCTATGATTTGGGGAAGAACTCTCCTTTGGAAAATCGCCTATGAGAGCTTAGGGATGTGTTGATCAGGTGCAGATGTCGCAATTGCGACAGGAGCTTCGCAATTACGAAACTCGCAAATGCGAGACAGGCTTCGAAATTGCGAACCTGCTGTAAGTCTGTTCCTCTCGCAATTGCGATGGTTGACCCCTCCCTGTTGACTTCGCAACTGCGAACTATGCTGGCCTGGGCTTCTTCGCAATTGCGATAAGGCTATCGCAATTGCCAAGCCTGTGAGGCTCGCAATTGTGAAGCCTGACCTCGCAATTGCGAGATCAGAGCCTGCAAAGAAATACCAGATGCAACAGAAATTTTTCTAAGTCTAAACTCACTCCATGGCCTATCCAAAACTCACCCGAGCCTTGGGGCTCCAACCTAAATATGCACACGGGTCTAAAAATATTATACGGACTTGCTCGTGCGATCAAATCGCCAAAATAACATCTTAAACAACGGATTTGACACCAAAACTCATGAAATTCTTAAGAACATTGAAATGGGTCCGGATTATATCAAATCTCTTCCGTTTTTCACCAAATTTCAAAGATACGACTTAAATATTATATCAAACTTGTACCGATCTCCGAAATCAAATACGGGCCCGATACCAACGAGTTCAACCATTATTCAATTTCTAAAAATCCTTATATTTTCCAGCAAATAATTTTCTTCAAAAATTAATTTCTCGGGCTAGGGACTTCGGAATTTGATTCCGGGTATACGTGCAAGTCCCATATTTTACTACGAACTCTCCGGGACAGTCGGAATACGGGTCCGGGTCCGTTTACCCAAAACATTGACCAAAGTCAACTTTAATCATTTTTAAAGGCAAATTTCAATATTTTTCTTAAATTTCACATAAAAGCTTTCCAGAAACGCGCTCGAACTGCGTGCGCAAATCGAGGAAGAAGAAAATGAGATTTTCAAGGCCTGGAACCCGAATTCGAATTCTAAAACAAAAGATGACCCTCTGGATCATCACACAACATGGCTCTTGGAAAAAGTATTTTATCATTTTTAAAAGATGCTCTTGTAACACATAGTTGTACAAAGATGCCATCCATAGTATGGAAGAATAAATCTTGAGGAGTCGCTGGAGATCAGAGTTCTCCACAGAATGATTTAATCAGGGGTGTCAATTCACAACTCTTTGTCGGAAAATTACACTATATTATTAGATAAATTTTTTTGTTTATTCATATTTATTATAAGTTGAATCCCCTAAACTTTTTAGTGTATTGAATTCTTTATATTTTGATACCTCTTAACAAAAGTTCTGATTCCGCCAAATTCTTGGTAAAACTTATAAGATAAGGCAATGGAGTAAACAATGCAACGTTTGAATTAAAAACTTATTAGTGAAGAATACATTTCTCTTCAAGAAATTAATGAAGAAAGGCATATAAAGGAAAGAAGAAGAAAAATGAAATATACAAAAATAAGGTGCATATGCCAGCGTGAAAACCATTCATCATCACAATCATAGATGGACAAAACCAATTGGAAAGAGCAGTTATTTCTTTGCATGGTAAAGTGTCCAACAAATCATGGATATTAGGGAAAGTTTACAAAGAACCACTTCTTGAAATTTGACATGGAAAAGAAGAATCCAAAATAGTTGTTTGTTAGGCAATTTGAAAATAAATTATATGGCAGAAGGAATGTACGTTCTTTCGCTTTAATAAGTTTTTCTTTTTGACAACATCAAAACGATTAATATCGAATAAATTGGTGACAATCAGGTTTTATATTGATGTGTGGTTATAATTTCATAGTTTAGTACATTGTGTACCTTGTATTTTACATACTTTAATGATAAATTATATTTTATTTGCGCGTAATGGAGTCTATTTTATGTGTAGATAAATTAGAGATGAAGGTAAAGCAAAAGGGATACTTAAACGTTAAAAGTGTGCTCGAGAACAGTGAAAAGGAGAGACCTAGCGAGGCCAGGCTAATGCCAGCTTAACTAGGCTTTAGCCTGGCGAAGCCAGCCAAAGGCCAGGCCTGGGGTGTGCACATTCCTAATTTTGAAGACTTATTTCGTCTCCTGGTTTTGACTAGGACTTGGCCTACACGTTTAGGTCTTTTCATACACATATAAATAGACTTAAAAAGGTCACTTTTGACACACTTTAGACTTAGGAAGAGCATGAAGTTGTCGTGGAGACCGGAGATTCGATCTAAGGAGGCAAGAACACACTAGGAGCAAGGCGGAGAATTCTTCTACAACTTTTTCACTTCCTTCTTCCTATTTCATTATTGGTTATGAATTCTAGTATTCTAGTTATGCATACTATTATGAATAGCTAATTTGTTATCTAGGCTTTTGATGGAACCTATTGGAGGATGATTTTCCTGTAACATTAATATAGATTTGCTGTAGCTTTTTCTCTAATTGTTCAACTATGTTTATATTGTGGTTGGTTGAAGTGCTCTCAATCGACTGTGCCTATTTAGTGTGTATTACTCGGGAGAAAGCACATATTTAGGTAGTTTTGCCAATTCCGATCGCAACTCGACCTTCAAATTCCCAATTTGAAGTTTATAAAGTTTCTACAATATTTCCCAAATTTTCATCTCAAAGTACTAATTAAATGATGAAATCAGTGATATATTCATGTATATTAACAAAATGTGAGTTAGAATCACTTGCCCCAATGATTTTCTTGAAAAACCTACAAAAAATTATCATAAACCAAGCTCCCAAAGTTCAAAATGTCAAATAATACCCTAACCCTCGTTTATATAGTACCAAAGCTGCCTTACAAAGTGCTGACCACACATTTTCAAGTGTGGTCGCACATCCCAGGTCCTGCGGCCGCAATCCAAATTGTGCGGCCGCACTTCAGCAAATTCTGCCATATCAAGTTTTAGAAAAATGGCCATAACTTTTTGTGTAAATTTCCAAATGATGATTTCTTTATCTTTCTGGAATCTAAACGCGAAGGGCTACAACTTTTGTTTTTAAATCATCTCCAAATTCCTTGTGGATCAAAAGATAAAAGATTCCGAAGTCGGACCAACGAACTTGCAAAAAACCCTGAAGTGCGGCCGCAAATAGAGTTGTGCGGTCTGCACTTTTCCTCTTTGGTCCGCATTTTTCCTCTGCCTCAACACTTTTTCTGTGCCTCAGCACTTTTCTTCTTCCTCAGCACTCTAAAACATGCGGCCCGCACTTTCAAAAGTACCAGAACAACATCAGAGTGCCGAAATGTCTAGACTCGCTCAAAACTCACCCCGAAACACATCTGAGGCCTCCGGGACCTCAACCAAAGATTCCATCAAGTCCTAAAACACTATACGAACTTGGTTGAACCCTTAAATTACCTCAAACAATATCAAAAACACGAATTACATATGGATTCAAGCCTAGTGAACTTTGAAATTTTCAACTTCTGCAAACGACGTCAAAACCTATCAAATCACGTTTGATTGACCTCAAATTTTGTACACCAGTCATAAATGACACCACGAACCTACTCCAACTTCCCAAAATCTAATCCGACCCCGATATCAAAAAGTCCACTCCCAGTCAAACTTCCCAAAATTCCAACTTTCGGCATTGCAAGCCTAATTCTACTACGGACCTCCAAGTCACAATCCGGACGCCCTCCTAAGTCCAGAATCACCCAACGGAGCTAACGGAACCATCAAAAATCCAATTCGAGGTCAAATACTAAAAAATCAAACTTGATCAACCCTTTCGAATTTAAAGCTTCTAGCTGAGAATCATTCTTCCAAATCAATTCCGAATAACCTGAAAATCAAAACCGATGATTCACATAAGTCATAATATATCTTACAGAACTATTCATGCCCGTAAACTACCGAGCAAAGTGTAAATGCTTAAAACGACTGATCGGATCATTACAGGGAATGATATAAAATATGTTATTTGAAAGTATCGCGCGCTTGTACTTGAAAGTTATTTTATCGTGAGATTAGACATTGTTTATATTTAATGTAGATATTTTTTATTTATTAATGACTTTTTGTAAATTTCATATCTCTTGAGAGAAGTATAATCTATTACTAATATTTAGAATTAATTATGCTTGATTATGATTTTTTTTCCATAGATGTTATGGAAAAGAGGTATTTTCATAATTATATTTAGCATTATAATTATGCGAAGTAAATTTCATATTTCTCTGTGTGATATTGACCTTTTCTCTTTACAGGAATTTGAAATATATTTGGGTAAATTCATAAGATATGTTGTTATTTTGTGTTACTTTATTGATATGTTGATAGCATGGTAGTAGTTCATGCACGCTATTAATTGTGATTAACAATATTCATGAAAGTTGACATATTAAAATTACTGCATAGACATATATACAATAAAAGAAGAACGAATTTTTTTTGAGAGTAATATAATAGTTAACTAAATAATTTATTACTATTGAAATGGAATATTGGACATGGGCAATAGAAGCTTCATGTAATTAACTGCAACGTTCAATATCCTACATTATGAATTAAATTTTTTAACTTAAAGTGATATGTGGATAGAAAAAAGAGAGTATATTATCGATATTATGTGTGAAAAATCTAACATGTTTACAGTCGAAAGTAAGCTAACACGCATAAACCTAAAAGAAATTAGTAAAACGAGAATATTAAAATTAGATTTTAAAGAAGTATACAAACATTAAAATGGTGTAAAAATAAAGGATGATAAAAAAAATATGTGTCTACAATATGTATCTTAGTAAATATTCTTATATGAATACTTCCATTAAAGCACTATCAAACTATACTAACATCACTTTTCCTCTAGCGTTTTTAACTATTGAGGTACAATGTTAAATTTTAAACCAAAAAGGAAGTGAGAATTTACTAGATAAGTATATGCAAGTAAAATTAACTCTTGAATAAACACATAATAATACAATCAAGGCATCAGAAAAATATGGGTGTGAAATGTGAAGTTGAAAAAATAGGTGGCAAGAAGAGATTTTTTAGTTATTTTGATCCATGCATCTATTTGCTGGGAAATTTGAAACAAAATCTCATAAATAGTAAAGGTAAAAAGGAAATGTAATTACCTTTAAGTCTAGGAGTTTACCTTTGTTGTAACAAGTAAACACTACATCACGTAAAATATGCATATTTGATTTTCTTAGTATATTCATAAACACTAATGTACTTACTTTTGTAAATTCAATTTTAGCTTCTTCCAAATGAATGATGCATTGCAAATTTGCAATGTAAATTTTAGTATTTTATCTTTTCATGATCATAGTTTATTCGTTTCGACTGCTAGCCATTTGCTATAAATTTTGTCTTTCAAAACCATTGTCATATTCTTGCTTATTTAAAAAAGTCATTTCCCCATTCTTTGATCATTTCTTGCTTTTCTAACTTGACTTTGCTATGGTGTCGTATATTTTCTACTCAAATAATTTCCTTAGTGTAATAGTTGGTCTATGTTCCTTTATTCAAATTTTGCTACAGACAGGACATGAAATCTTATGCATTTTAACTTGATATTGGATATTTTGTTTTATTTGGAAAGTTTTGTTGTAAACTGTATTTTTTTTTTTTTTTGATGAAGAGAATCTAGACTTTTTATTATTAGACAAGTACTGCAAGAAATTAGGGCTACAACGACATTTAAAAAGCGACTTGTAGTGAAGTGATTTTTGAAGTCGGGTCTTGCTTTTGTTTGCAAGAAAGTTACATATTTTTAATAAAAGAGTCGTATTTTTTATCATTTAAATGTGAAATAATTTATAAAATGCTTTTAATTTTATTCTTTTAAACAGTGGCTACTTCTGGATACAGTTTGCTACTTCTTTGATTTCCAAGACACTAAGCTATCTCCAAACTTTACGACATAGCCAGTGATAGACCTCCTGGTATTGGGACATGCAGCCCAATTTGAATCACATCAGCATGTGAGGCTTTCTGTATTTCCAGAACTCATCAAAATGCCTTGCCTAAGTGCTCCTTTCAAGTATCTTACAACTCTCATTGCTGATTCCCGGTGAGACTTCTTAGGCCTTTGCATAAATTGGCTTAATGTTTGCACGGGATAGTTGATATCATGCCTGGTAATAGTAACATATAAGAGCTTACCCAGGCCTGGTATACTGCAATTTTCACACAAATGTCCCAATACTTGATAGGTATTGATCCTTGAATCTTCAATGCTCTAGCAGAGTCCAAAATATGTCTATGTTTCCTATCAACTATGTCATTCTACTGAGGGATATAGGCACAACTGCTTTGATAAATTATGCAAGACTATTTAGAAATTCTGCACATTGAGTGTTGAACAACTCAGTCCTATTAGCTGACCTAATGAGGTTGACTATATTTCCAAACTGGTTCTGAATCATTGTTAAAAATTGTTTCATCACAACTATTGTCACACCTCCTTTTTCCGCCCCCGCGATGGGTGAAGGAGTTTTTCCAATTAAAGGACAATCGAAACGGGATTTGTTTATTTATTTCGGAGTCGCCACTTGGGAGATTTAGGGTGTCCCAAGTCACCAATTTAATCCCGAATCGAGGAAAAGAATAACTCTGTATTACAGTCCGCGAACCAAAAATCCGGATAAGGAATTCTGTTAACCCGGGAGAAGGTGTTAGGCATTCTCGAGTTCCGTGGGTCTAGCACGGTCGCTCAACTGTCATATTCGGCTTGATTATCTGATTTTATACAAATATGAACTTATGTGCAGATTTTAACTCTTTACCGCTTTCATTATTATTATTATTATTTTACAAGGAATTGCAACGTTGTGAAAATGTATCTCGAACCGCGTCACAATCAATGTACCCGTGGTCGTCGACACACTTTGACTCCGTTGAGATTTGGATTTGGGTCACATAAATGTGCACCCGAGTTTAAGAAAATTAAATTATTAAAGGCGCGCCTAAAGCGACTAGCGTATCATTTACTTTGGGTAGGGCCGTGAAATTTTGCTAAACGGTCCATCCCGAAGTCTAAGAAATTTTAGAGCAAATGTTTACTGAGGGCCCCCCAATTTTGTATTTTTATTCGACGAGGCTCATCTCATTCTTATTTTTTAAAAGGAATTTGCAACATCATGGACACGCATCTCGAACCACATCACAATCAATGTACCCGTGATTAGAGACACGGGTACATTTTAGAGCAAATGTTTACTGAGGGCCCCGCAATTTTGTATTTTTATTCGACGAGGCTCATCTCATTCTTATTTTTTAAAAGGAATTTACAACATCATGGACACGCATCTCAAACCACATCACAATCAATGTACCCGTGATTAGAGACACATTTCGACTCCGCTGAGATTTGGATTTGGGTCACATAAATGTGCACCCGAGTTTAAGAAAGTAAGATTAATTAAGACGCGTCCTAAAGAAACTAGCGTGTTGTTATTTTGGGTAAGGCCGTGGAGTTCGCTAAGCGGCCTATCCCGAGTTCTAAGTACTTAACACATACATTTTTGTGAGGGCCCCGCAATCTGTGCGTTTTATCTGGCGAGGCTCGCCTCATTTTTATTTAAAAGGTCGTCCTATAGTGGCTATGTTTTCTATTGAGTTTGTCTCTAATAATGAAAGAAGAAGAACGATCCAACTTTATTTACATGCTTACAAGTTAGTTATAGTCGGGTTCCGAATATGATTTGCAAGATCCGAACATGAACGCGCATATGGGTAGTCGTTTAGATATTACGGGCCCAGGCCCAATGTGCATAACGTGAAACTCGGTCTGGGCCATCCTTATTCCAATTGGGCCTATTTAACTTATTTGGTATATGTTTGACATTTATAAGGGGGGGCTGAAATGTAATTACTACTTGTCTCATCAAGCAATATTCCTACCAACTTAAAAACAGGCCATTTGTTTAAGGAAGTAACTATTGGGTACCTAATATGCTTCTTGACAAACAATAATGAACTAATAGAACATGGCTACTACAACATTAGTCTCTTTTAATTATAAGCAACACATAGAGTTTTCCAACTAAATGATATGTATAAAGGTTCAGTTACATCACAGCTACTACATAGTTCTATTAGAGAAAGCGAACTATCATACATACAAACTAATGTTCAGTATATTTCTAAAGTGAATCCAAAATAACTTCAACTCTTCATTTCTTTGTATTCATGCTTCAAATTTCAGCCTACATTGATCAATGTATCAGGGGTGTACCTGGTATTTGGGAAAGCAAGAGAAGAAGATGAATGATCAGTGGAAACAGTAGCATACACAGCAACAGCAACAACAAGAGAAACAACACTCAGCAACAAACAACCCAGCAAGCAGATTTTTAAAACCAGAACAAACCCAACAGGAAAATCCAATAATAATCAGTAGGAGGAACCAACGACAGGTTTAAACCAAAACAGAAAACCAGTGAACTTTCAAACCAACAGAAAAACCAAGACACTCAACTGAAATAGTGTTCAACAAGTAGAGAAACCAGGAATAACTAAACTGAAACCCAGCGGTGTCCCAACCCAACAGACTGGTGCACGAAAGTAGTAATTTCTGATTTTTGTCAAACACTCCAGAAAAGCAGCCTCAAACTCTTTAATGTAGAAGTTTGGCTTTAACACTCTACCTCTCTCAATTTCTGATCTCCCCCTACTCTATTCTTAAATGAGCCTATTTATAGGCAAAATAGGCAAGCCCCCAGGCTGCCTCGTTCCCTTCAAACCTCAACTCTGCCCATACCCCATTATCAGGTGTTTCGTGCCCAAAATGGTATGGGCAGCTGACAACAACCAACTAATCCCCCATCAATTCATTTTATTATTATGGGCCTATTATAATACTCAACTAACATCCCATGCTATCAAGTTTTGTTTCCCACTATTGTATTAGTTTAATCATACTTCAGTACCCTACTGTCAGCCCAACTTAAACTAACCATTTTCTGATCTTTTCAAACCCCAAACTACCCCTTTTTACCCCTGGTTATTACTGTTTTAACCTAAGCTTCAGCAGCCTGAAATTTGAACTTCTGAAAGTTCAAACTCAAACTTCCCTAAACTGAGTTCTAGCTATTGCACTGCAGCTACAAACCATTCACAGATAATGTCAAACAATCAGCTAAACGACAATGGTTCGATCAATCATATGAAGCTATACGAATCAGAATATTTGAACATTCAGTCCTATAAAACTAATCGACAACGTTTATCTAATCGACTATACTAATTATAACATAGAACAATCAGTCGATTAAACAAATAATACGAACAGGGCCCCAAATGGCTTCAGACAACTTTGCACAAAACAGAGGAACAACATGAATGGAACACTTGACAACACTGATCAAATCGAGTATGTATATCACCATACGTATTTAACAATAAACAGAAGAATAGTCGACCAAATAAAAAAGGTCTTACGAAGAGGAAATTGAAAGAACATATCAGATATCAACAAACTAATTAAACATGTTAACAAACTCAGACAACATTCAAACAAGAAACAGAAAAGAAAAAGGAAACTCACTCTGGAAGCTCAACAACAAACGACCCAAGCTTTGACTGGATTTGACCATTTGAGGTCGAACAGACTTTAATCGAGGTGTTCTCAACCGAGAACACTTCGATTAAGGTCTATTAGACCCCAACCCTCCGTTTAAACTGGCCGGATTCCCAAAGTTCTTGTGTTCTAGGGTTTGAACAATCCGATTTGGGGCTTGAGGGTTTGTGGGTAGATTCGGACCAAACCAAACTGGATTTGGTCACGAGTGAAGCTAGGGTAGTGACAGGTGTGAATTTGGGGTGGGTTGGTGTAGATCGGGGTTTTGCTCGAACCTTCAAACGAAGATTCGAGACGATGGGGGATGATTCGAGGCAAGCTGCTAACAGATTTTTGTTCAGGGGGGTTGGGTGCATCCGGGGTGTTATTTTGGCGGTCACCGGCGTCATGGTTGCCGGGTTTACGGCGAGGGTGAAGGGTGGAGGCTAGGGTTTGAATGGGGGATGCTGGGTTTGTGTCTGAGACGAATGGTGCACAGTAGGCGAGGGGAGGGGGGGGGTTTGGTTTGGGGGCGTGGGGTGTGATGAGGGGTTTATATATGGGGTAAGAGATTAGACCCTGGTCGTTAGATCGAGTTGGATCTATGGTCAGGATCTATTTTGTAATAGGAAACGGCGTCGTCTCCCTTAAATAAGACTGGGTCGGCCTAAGGTTTAAACGGGTCGGGTGCTGGGGAAGGCCATGGGATCGTTAGATTAGAATGGACGGACGGCTCAGATCAAACGCCCTATGCGGCGGCGTTTGGGGCGTCCCTGGAAGACCTGGTTTGGACTGGGTCATTGTATTGGTTTGGGCCTGATTTTCAGTTGAATTTTTGGCCCAAATCCGATATTTTCCTTCTTATAATTAAACAAAAATTCCTAAAACCAAAATTAAACTACACAAATATTAATTAACACCTAACAACAATTATCGCACGAATTAAAACATTTAATAAAGTTACCATGACAATAAGTAGAATAAAAATGCATATTTTTTGTGATTTTCGCTTTTAAAATGGTTAATTAATGTACCATTTTTCCCTAAATGCATGCAACATGTATTTTTGTATTTTTAACTATAGCAAGGCGAGCATTTACGGATAGAAAATTATCAAAATGTCACGCAAATTCTCAAAATTGTACCCGAAGGTAACTTGTTTTATTTCTTTTGGAGTAGTTTCCGTGAAGCAAAAATCACGTGCTCACAGCTACCCCTCTTTGACTGAAAACACAAAGAGCTTTCGTGCAAAGATGAAGTGAGCGGATACGAGTGATTTTTGCCCTGTTGGAGTACTCCGTGTGGAGCATTTTTTGAGAAAAATATTTAACCAAACCTTTGCTTCAAAAGTTTCCTACATATCCCCGGCTAAAGGGGAATCAGGCTAATGTAGTTCGGGAAGTGTTGGTAGCTGGGACTACCATGGGATTGCGATTTGCTGTTACTGCTGCTGCATGCTGTTACTACTGCTTACCGATCTCCTTATTACATCGTGCTTAAAAGAAAAATCAAGAAGCTAGGCTAGATAACGGATTACAAGATCCCATCCATCTTCCCTTTATTCTGGACGCCTTGCTTTCTTGTCGGCTTGCGTCTGTTCCGGTGCTGCTTTCTTCCGAACACTGATGGGGTGACACCAACCTTTTGCTACTCTGAATACCAATTCTCACTGTCTAGTTCGGTCTGCTGGGGATATGGCTTCCTTCATTAAGCTTTTCGGTGGTTCCTCTGGGGATACGACTCTCTTCATCAAAATTTGTTATGCCGGGATTTTTTGTTGTAACCTTCTGCCTTCCGGTGGGTTACTGATTTGCTATAAATTTTGTTTGATTATTTTAAAAAGTCATCTCCCCATTCTTTGATCATTTCTTGCTTTTCTAACTTGATTTTGCTATGGTGTCGTATATTTTCTACTCAAATAAATTTCCTTAGTGTAATAGTTGGTCTATGTTCCTTTATTCAAATTTTGCTACAGACAGGACATGTAATCTTATGCATTTTAACTTGATATTGGATATTTTGTTTTATTTGGAAAGTTTTGTTGTAAACTGTATTTTTTTTTTGATGAAGAGAATCTAGACTTTTTATTATTAGACAAGTACTGCAAGAAATTAGGGCTACAACGACATTTAAAAAACGACTTGTAGTGAAGTGATTTTTGAAGTCGGGTCTTGCTTTTGTTTGCAAGAAAGTTACATTTTTTTTTTAATAAAAGAGTCGTTTTTTTATCATTTAAATGTGAAATAATTTATAAAATGCTTTTAATTTTATTCTTTTAAACAGTGGCTAACTACTTTGATTAGCTGAATCAAGAATTATTTCTAATAATGCTTTTGCAAAAGGCTAAAATGCAAGGTTTGAAGCTCTCACCTTGTTCGTTAATGGGCCAGAAGAGAGAAAGTGAAACAGATTATTGAATAAGGCAACTGTTTCATTCAATTCTATCGTTAACATTGTACATTCTTTTTATACAAAACTAACCACTTCCACTAATTAACTTAACAAACTAATACAGCTCATTGACAGCTGTCATTAACTACCTAACAGCTGTAACTAACACCCTAACTAACACTGTACACGTGATCTGCACATGCTCTATTTGAACATGCCCCTCAAGCTGGAAGGTGCAAGAAATTGAGCACACCAAGCTTGCCAAGTAGATGTATGTGTTGTGTAGTCCCTAGCCCCTTTGTCAGCAAATCTGCTTGTTGATCCTTATTACTCACATAAATTGCCTTGACTACTCCTTCCTTGATCTTGTCTCGAATGAAGTGGCAATCGATTTCAATATGCTTTATTGTCTCATGTAAGATCGGATTTTCTGCAATCTTTATGGCTGATTTGCTGTCACTGTAAGCACGTGATTTTTGCCCAATATGAGAATTATTCCCAAAAAATCCAAAAAGAAAATGAACTCCCAACTCCTTAAATAGCCCCAGTAGCCATGTTATTTCTGCTACTGCTACAACCATGCTCATATATTCAGCACCGACTGAGCTTCTGGATACAGTTTGCTGCTTCTTTGATTTCTATGACACTAAGCTATCTCCAAACTTTACGACATAGCCAGTGATAGACCTCCTGGTATTGGGACATGCAGCCCAATTTGAATCACACCAACATGTGAGTCTTTCTGTATTTCCAGAACTCATCAAAATGCCTTGCCCAGGTGCTCCTTTCAAGTATCTTACAACTCTCATTGCTGATTTCCGGTGAGACTTCTTAGGCCTTTGCATAAATTAGCTTAATGTTTGCACGGGATAGTTGATATCAGCCCTGATAATAGTAACATATAAGAGCTTACCCAGGCCTGGTATACTGCAATTTTCACACAAATATCCCAATACTTGATAGGTATTGATCCTTGAATCTTCAATGCTCTAGCAATGTCAAAATATGTCTATGTTTCCTATCAACTATGTCATTCTGCTGAGGGGTATAGGCACAACTGCTTTGATGAATTATTCCAAGACTATTTAGAAATTCTGCACACTGAGTGTTGAAAAACTCAGTCCTATTAGCTGACCTAATGAGCTTGACTATATTTCCAAACTGGTTCTGAATCATTGTTAAAAATTGTTTCATCACAACTATAACTTCAGTTTTCAGTTGTAAAAAATATATCCATGTGTGTCTACAGTGATTATCCACAATTGTAAAGAAATAATGCTTTCTATCAAAGGTTGGAGTTTTGTAAGGTCCCCATAAGTCCATGTGTAAAAGGCGAAACAGAACATTTGATCTGGATTCACTAAGAGGAAACTTCAACCTTGTCTGCTTTGCCAATGAACATACAAAACAGGTATTTTGTGCTATACTACTAATATCAACATGTAAGGTTCTCATATTTTTTATGATAGACAGTGAAGGATGACCTAGTCTCGTATGCCACGGGCTGCTGTCTCCTTCAACTACTCTGCTTACTGCATTTATTGCCTTTATTCTGTTAGCCAATCTACTATCTTTGAGCACATACAATCCTCCATTTTTTTACCAATACCCTTCACCTTGCCACTCCAAAAATTCTGAAATACACAGAAGTCAGGGAAGAAATTGACATTGCAAGATAATGCCTTGGTTAGCTTTGAAACTGATAATAGGTTGAATCTAAAGTTAGGTACATAAAGCACATCTCTGATTACTTCTTTGTCAAATAGTCCGGTGTTATCAATGTAAGTAATATCATCTTTCTCCCCTGTAGGTAGGTGTACTTTATCTCTGATGAACCTATCTGTGCTTTTGGTATTGTCAAGCAATTCTATACTAGAAGCAATGTGATGAGTTGCCCCTGAGTGTACAATCCAATTTGTGTCCCTTTGATAGAATTTTTGATCAAATCTAGACATTAGGCTAGTGATCTTACCTGTTGTATTTTCTTGACATTCTCTAGAATCCTCGCTGAGAAGTCTGAGTAGCTGGCTATATTTCTCATCAGTGAAGTAATTTCCTTTGTCAACCGACTTCATGAGTTATCCACCTTCAGTTGCCTGAGAGGATGAGCCTACATCTGCATGATTCATAACAGCAAGTGTCTCTCTCTTCCAGTTGTCTGGTTTTTCTCGATCATAATTCTGAGCATAATTTTGAGTTCCAGCATGAGCTTTCTTCCTTTGATCAAAATCAGATAGATAGCCAATGAGTTTATAGCAATTTTCTTTGGTATGGTTCCTCATGTGACAATGCTCACATTGCATAAATTTCTTTCTTCCTCGAACACCTCTATCTCGTCCTGCTTGCATTGCCATAGCATCAGCCTTATCAGTCACAATATTAGCACCAACTGTTTGTTGACTCTCATCTTGTATAATCATAGCATAGGCTTGATTGAGATTTGGTGCGGTGGTCATCAGGATTTCCTGCGTGCTTGATCATACGAATCATTTAAGCCACTTAGGAATAGCATTATTCGCTGCTGGTGCATCATTTCCACATTCTCCTTTGATTTTGGACACCCATAGTTATAGAATGGGGCTAAAACATCATATTCATGCCAAGGCTCCTTCAATTTCGAAAAGTAAACTGAAACTGAGCTAGTTCCTTATGATACTGCTCTAATTTCACGATGTAACTGAAAAATCCTCACTCGATTGACCTTGTTAAATCTTTCTCATAAGTCTTCCCAAACGAGATGTGCATCTGATGCATAGACGATGCCACCTAGGAGTTCTGCACTCACATTGTTCATGATCCATGACAGCACCACCGCATTGCATCCATTGTTCCTGCAATTCAGCGGTTCCGTACAGATCCTTCTTGCATGTGCCAGTAACAAACCTTAGATTTCTTTTTCCTAAAAGTTCTATCCTCATCGATCTGCTCCAAAGCCCGTAATTGTCTGATCCAGCGAGTTTCACTAGTATAGAACCTGAGCTTGGAGTGTCAAATGGACCTAGGTATAAAGGATGTGTGTGGTCGATCGAAGTTTCTGCCATTGCTCAGAATAACTTGACAGGAATTGATCGAATTGAAGACTTTTTGTAAGTTTCGAACTAAACGAGATGTGAAGCAAGGTGCGATGCGTCAAATCGATTAGTCCCGCTCTGATACCATGCTAAAATGCAAGGTTTGAAGCTCTCACCTTGTTTGTTAATGGAGTCAGAAGAGAGAAAGAGAAACAGAGTATTGAAGAAGGCAATTGTTCATTCAATTCTATTGTTAACGTTGTACATCCTTTTTATACATAACTAATCACTTCCACTAATTAACTTAACAAACTACTACAGCTCATTGACAGCTGTCATTAACTACCTAACAGTTGTAACTAACATTGTACACGTGATCTGCACATGCTCTATTTGAACACAAAGCAATAAAGATAGAAAGATAAAGGAAAAAGGATTATTAGGAAGATACACGAGAGTAGTCGCATATGTACGGTCCTGTTTACAACTACATGTCATCTTCAAACTTGCAAAAATCGCAAGTTTTTACTTAAGTAGTAATGCATTTGGAAGAGGATGATATTGCGGGTTTTGACTTTGCAGTTGGGGTTCTGTGCAAATTAAAATATTCATAGTAATACCAATTGCTCCAAAAAAATTGAAACGGAGTTGAAAATGAACTGTGCCAAATAGCTTTGCATTTTGGTACAGTTGCAGTAATGCCATTGACCAATCCACAAAGAAAAATATTTAACCATACTCTGTCAAGTTCATAAATAAAATACAAGCATTTGGGGATCCAACTTACTAGATATATCTATTATTTGGTAGTGCTTATAATATTACTGCCCTCTAGATGCATCATGAGTTAAAAGCTTAATTTAATAGGTCTCATTTGTACTGCACCATTTTAGCCTATTACTTTTTTTTGTGAAAAATGAAGTATTAATAAACTTGGGACTTAGACCTGGGCCGGATCGAGCCTAAAATAAATAATTTATATTTTTATTTGTTTCTAAATTAAAATTTGTTTTATTTAAAATTTAAATTTTAAATATATTTAAATAAACATATGTGTCTGTTTGTGAAAGAACATATCTTTAGGCTTAATGAGATGAAAGGCTATTTAACAGACCCAAACACAATATGGGCCGCCTAATATTCGCCAGATGGAGTTACTAGAAAGGTTCTCGTCTCGAGCTGTGATAGATGTAGCAGGTGAAGTCAAGGGCGGCCCCGACAAATTTCGTGATCTAAAGTCAGATATGGGCCTATTAGGGATATAATAGATATGCCCTAGATCCAAACTCATAATTGATGATTTAAACATATTTTTGTAAACGTTATTTGATATAAAAATATATGGCACTCGTTTATCATAGTTATTATTAATTGTTTGATTAATTTGATAAGGTCATTGATTAAATTTTGAGATGTGTCATCGTGATAGAGATCATGATAATGAGAGCAAAGTCTCTTACAATTTAATCTAAATTTGTTCTTGATCGTAGGATTATTAATTTGGACATTAGTAATCCGGTTAGATCAATATTTATGTAATTGTCTTTATGAGATAAAGATTAATTGATCTCATTAACTGAATCACATAGACAAATGATGCATATAGAGATATGATCATTGAACCGACTCATTGGATAATTCTTAATGGTTAGAATTACCATAAACTGTCAATAGCATGTTCTCTTGAAGAATGTGATATAAAAGTTTCCTTTGACCTGAGATCGTCATAGTAATTGACAAGTTATTTGTTGTACTTTAATACTAGACATCTGGCCCTAGGGCGATAGTTGAAAGGATATTGGATACAATTGAATACTTGTAGAATTAGTGATTGATTAAGATGGAATCTGTCAACTCTTGGTAATGAGTTTAAGCTCCATGTTGTCATGAATTATAAACGTCCAAATTAAGACCTTGGTCAGGGCAATTGAATGAAAGAAGAAAAGAGTTTCTTAGGTTATTCAATGGTCGATTATATTTGACATGAACACATAGCTGGTCGCCTATTAGGATTTGACAGTTGAACCATATCCTAGGGTGATCTAGAGCTAAAAGGACAGAAAGAATTACTACATTATTCTTCTACTGGTTCTTAAGAGTAAATTGTATACTTCATGCTATCCGGTCGTTACCGAATGTTGCTAGACCGCACCCTTGATTAGTATATTGATGTGGTCAATTTACTACCGGTTTAGTATTGAGCCTATGTGTGACGACCCAAAGGGGTCATCACCTGTTTTCTTATTCATTCCGAGCATCTGAGGCCTTGAAAAACTCATTTATAGTTGCCTCGATTTACGTGCGTAGTCCGGGCGCATAGTCGAAAGCTCAAATATGAAATTCTGTGAAAATTTGCTAAGTTTTGATATTAAAATGAATAACTTTGACTTCGGTCAACATTTTGAATAAATAAACCCGGACCCGTGATTTGACGGTCCCAGGGGGTCCGTAGGAAAATATGGGATTTGGGCGTATGCCCGGAATCGAATTCCGAGGTCCCAGACCCGAGAAATGAATTTTTGAGTAGAAATTGTTTTATCAAAATATTTAAGAAAAATGGAAATGAAATTTGATTAGAAAGTGATGGTATCGGGCCCGTATTTTGGTTAGAAAGTGAGATTTGATCGCACGGTTAAGTTTGTAGGATGTTGTTGAGTTAGTGCATATTTTTGGTTAGGAGCCCCGAGGGCTCGGGAGTGTTTCGGAGGTGTCTCGGAGTGATTTCAGACTTAGGAAACAGAAAAATTGCAGAAATAGTACCCCGTGAACAGTACTGTGTACAGTACCCCGTGAACAGTGTCATACAGTACTGTGAACAGAATCGTGTACAGTGCCCCGTAAATAGTAAAAACGCGTGAACATTACCCGGAATTTTTCAGGACAGAACATTAAGTTCAGAAAATGGGACTTTGTCCCATTTTCCATTTTTAGCGAATTGGAGCTCGGGAAGAGGCGATTTTCGGGAGATTTTCAGAGAAAATAACGGGGTAAGTGTTATTAACTTAATTTTGGTTAGATTACCCGAATCTATTTCTAGTTTTGGCATTTAATTGGTGATTATAGTTGGGAAAATTTTGAAAACCCTCTTAGTTTAATTTGAAGATTTGAGGGTCGAGTTGATGTTGGATTTAAGTAAAATTGGTATGACTGGACTCGTGGTTGGATGAGGTTTCATATTCCATAATTTTTGTCGGGTTCTGAGACGTGGGCCCCACGGGTGAATGTTTAGTGCAATTTCGGTTTTTTAATAAAAAATGTAGAATTTCATATGGAATTAATTCCTATAATTTTTATTGACTGAATCGAATTGCTTATTACTAGAATTGAGAATTTCGGGCACGAATTCGCGAGGCAAAAACTTGTTGGAATTTTGAATTGGTTGCAAAGCGAGGTAAGTGTTTGGTCTAACCTTAGCTTGAGGGATTAGGAGTTGTGTCTTATTTGATACATGTTAATTGCGGAGTACGACGTATAGGCATTGTGACGAGTATCTATACATTGGTGTCAAGCATGTTCGTGAGTCTTGTATTATAATTGTTATGACTCCGTTGTGGTTTATTGCGCTTCATATGTTATTATCACCATTGTTCCCTTGTCGGGATATTGTTTGATATTATTGTTCCCTTGTCGGGATGTTTGTTTGATATTATTGTTCCCTTGCCGGGATGTTTGTTTTGATAGTATTGTTTCCTTGTCGGGATGTTGTTGAAATATCATTGTTCCCTTGCCGGGAAGTTGTTATATTGCTCTTGTTCCCTTGCCGGGATTCCTTGTAATTATTGTTGGCTTGTAATTGGGAGCGGGTGGTACGCCTACCACAAGATATAATAAAATGGGAGCGGGTGGTACGCGTACCACAAGATATAATGAAATGGGAGGGGGTGATACGCCTACCACAAGATATAATTAAATGGGAGCGGGTGGTACGCGTACCACAAGATATAATGAAATGGGAGCGGGTGGTACGCCTACCACAAGATATAATGAAATGGGAGAGGGTGGTACGCCTACCACGAGATACATGAAATGGGAGCGGGTGGCGCGCCTGCCACGAGATACAGGAAATGGGATCGGGTTGCACGCCTGCAACAAGATGTGAAAAGAAAGTAAAATATGCCTTTGTTTTCCTTATTCTTGTTAGTGGTTGAATTTTGATTCCTTTATAATTCTCTTGATATTCTGTTTTTAGCTTTATATATATATATATTTTTAGCTTAATATATATATATATATATGTTCAATACTCCAAATTTCAACAATTGTTACATTTTTAACTCAATTGATTTCTCAACTAAATTTTTCTTAAATCATTTGAGGTTGTACTTTACTTAAAAAGGAATTTTTACTATGTTTTGATTTATTGATTTCTCGTATTAAAGGTAAAGGATTCATTTGATATTGTACTTTAATTGAAAAGGGTACCTTCTTTATCAAATGATTTCTAAAAATAACTTCATCTTTCCTTGTTGATTTTCTAATTGGGTTGGAAGTTGTACTCTACTTTATATTAAGTGAATGAGGCGTCTCAAGGTGACATTTACTCGAAAGAATTATTTTCGAAAGATGCTTATTTGAAAGATATTTTTTTAAAGGAAATATATTTGAAATATATTCATTGAAAAGCATATTATCTTAGAGATTATTACTTGAAGGATTTATAGGCGAAAGATTTATATTTGAAGGACTTGATAAATTGATTGCACTTGTATCTATTATTTGTTGAGAAACATTTATGGTGTTCTTGTGGCATGCTATTTACACCACTGGTTGATCATCGTTGTCATCATTGTTATCTGCTTCCTATTATTTCTGTACGCTATATTGCACAGGTTTATTTGGTAGTCTGGTCCTAGCCTCGTCACTACTTCGCCGAGGTTAGGCTAGGCATTTATTAGCATATGGGGTCGGTTGTGCTGATACTACACTAAGCACTGTGTGCAGATACTGATACCGGAGTGCTTGGACCGCAGTGAGGGTGCTATCTTCAGCCCACACATGCGACACGAGGTAGTCCTGTTGACGTCCGCAGGACTTGGCGTCACCTCCTATCTTTTCCTTAATCCTGTTTCCTTTACTCATTTCAGAAACAATATTTATTTTATCTTTCAGACTTTGTATGTAGTATCTTAGACCATATGTGAAGCTGCGACACCAAATTCTGGGTAGAGTTGTATTTAGACTTCCAAAGTTTTGTATTAAGATAAATTGTCAGATTTTGTCTTCCGCTTAATTATTTTTGTTATTTGCATGATATCTATTCATCACTGATAATGGTTTAAAACTGGAAAAAAGTTAAGTAATTAGGATAATTTGGCTTGCCTAGCTTTCACCAGTAGGCGTCATCACGGCTCTCGAGGGTCTGAAATCCGGGTCGTGACACTATGGGGTCGCACACTAACGAGTGTTCTGATCTTTGCTAAAGGATTAATTACTTTATTATTTGTTAATTAAATTAAAAAATCTAATTAGTCAAATAAATTTAGTTATTAGTCCAAATGAAATATTATTATATTCTTTGCTAGCACAGAGGATATAATTAATATTGTGAACAAATTGAAGTTTTCTATTTGGAATAGAAAATTAAATTATATCTCTTGGTTAAAATATATATATATATAATGATATATATAATTAACACTTATTTTATAATGTTAATGAAAGACTTATGAATCAAATCCAATTTAGAATTGGATTTTCAGGTATAAAGTCCACAAAGGACTATGGTATACATGTAATTTCTATTAGGAATGAGATATACCTTTTCCACTGTAAAAGTGTTTAACTTGGAATTGGAGTTATAAAAGTCAATAGAGTATCTTCAATAGTCACGTTAACTTGATTTATCAAATTTTTCATAAGTTTATTTTTGGAATAAACTTTTACCCTAAGTAAATCATTACTTCAACCAAATAAGAAAAGGGTTTATAGATGATGCTATATAAAGGGTGATGGAACAAAATTTGTACAATTTTTCTTAAGAAGAAAACTCACTTTGTGAAGTGAGAATACAATACAAAGCCAAGAGAGAAAATACAATTATAAGAAAAAGTGTTTCTTGTTTTTCTACAGTTGAGTTGAGACTTTTGAAGAAAAAAAATTCAGCACAAGGTTTCAATCAATTTGTTCGCGTGTTTCATTATTCAAAGAGTTGATAGCAAGGATCGGTCTCGGTGTGGATACGCATAGAGTCTTCGCATTATCGAAGAAATTTTGAAACGAGACTCTCTTCACCAGGTACGTCTTAGATCCGATATTTGATATGTAAATAAATTTTAAACACTATAAGATCTGCCTAGGATTGTTATTGTCTTCCGCTGCGTGTTATGAACACCTATATGCAATCCTTCAGTGGTATCAGAGCCGTGGTTTATTGTGTCCAAAATTTATTTATGAAATATTTTAAGATTATATATGAAGAGTTCAAACCGTAATACATGTGTATTCTGCAATATTCAAATTGTTTGAATGCATATGGATTGATATAATTTTATTGTGAATAAAATATATATACATATAAGTTAAATTATTGAGATAGTTCGTAACTTGAATTTGAAAAATCATATAATAGGTTATTGGATTCTACTGTTATTTTAATTATTATTAGTTCATGAGATGTTAATTAATAATAATTTTCTGGCATGAATTATTTTTATGTAATATAGATTAAACATGTTAGAAGAATGTTGATTTTTGTTTTTATGTCACGTGCTTGTTCATTACATAATTTTGAATTATTTATTACATGTGATGTAAATTAATTTAGGACTAAGCATGTAGACAATTTGAACTAAATTCACATGCTATAAAAGATTTGATCTTCATGTTATTGAAAACTATTTTAGTAACAATTCCCTCTTACTAAAATTTGAGTTCTTAAATAATAAAATATATGATATTTTATTATAGAGCTATCCATCAAAGTAAATAATTTTACTTATCTCTTGTTTATAAGGAGCGGTCTGACTACCAGGAGACTTATAGTTCGAGAATATGTTAAAATTATTTATTGCATTAGATGCATAGATTGGAAGAATTATTCAATTTTTTACTAGATGCCTGGACTACCCGGAGAGTATAAAATTTAATAAGTTCTTTGCTATCATGATGGTTGAACTCAACTATGCCAATAAGATCGACTTGACTACCAGGGGACTATTTGACATAGAGCTATTTAAGAAAATTGTATGGGGATATAATTGGTAAGAGTACCTACCTTTAAAATATATGTGAGAAACGACTTGACTTCCAAGAGGCTCATACATATTGTTAAAGGATTCCTTTACTCCACTAATAAAAATAAAGATTTCGTAAACTATAATGAGGGTAAATAGTTTAAAATAATTAGTGAAAATATCACTTAGATAAAAGTCCATATCTTTATGATATATGCAAATATATTCTTATATCATTGCCTTTTTTCTATATTTTAGATTTTTCAATATGTCTGTTATATCACTGCGTAAAATACTTGAGACCAACAAGTTGGTAGGACCAAACTTTGATAACTGGTATAGAAATTTGAGAATTATTCTCATGCATGAAAAGCTCATTGATGTGATCGATAACCTTGCAAAGATAATCCCACCAGAGAATGATGTTCAAGGCACCAAAGTTTATCAGAAATACTTGGAAGAATGTCTTGCTATTAAACGCATCATTCTCGCTTCTATGAGTTCTAAACTCCAGAGGAAACATCAGAATATGGATCCAATTGCCATTATTGAGTATCTTAAGAAGATGTTTGATACACGGTAGGACATTAAAAACTTTCTAGTTGGACCCCTTGTCAATCATGTGATTGTTCTTACCGACGAACATGAGAAGTTGGGGTACAAGCTTGCTAAAGAGCTTTCTGAAGATTTGATCTTGCAGTCAGTATATGATGCGGAATGTTTTCACTATAAGAAGAAAGGGCATTGGAAGAGAAACTGCAAGGAGTATCTTGCAACTCTAAAGGACAAGAAACAAGGTGAGACATTAATGAAAAATGTTTTCAAGGTTTCTTTAGCTACTATTAATTCTTCACTGTGGGTATTAGATACTGGTAGTGGTTATAACATCTGCAATATGTTGCAAGGGTTCAAGATAAGTAGGAAACTAAAGAAAAGAGAAGTTAATCTACAAGCTGGAAATGGTGCAAAAGTTGCGGCCGTAGCCGTAGGATCAATTTCTTTAATAATGCCTACGGACAAAGTACTTATGTTGGATGATTATTATTACGTTCCTAAATTTATTTCGAACATAATTTCATCTTCTATGTTAGACAAACATGTTTTTCGCATTATTATAGGCAATGGTATTTGCTCTATTAATTATGGTGATAATTTATATGTGAATGACTATCTCCAACATGATGTTTATGTCTTACCTCATGTAAATGCTAATTCGATTATGCATGTTTCAAGTCTTAAGAGGAAAATAGATGATCATGTAAATTATACATACCTTTGGCATTGTAGGCTTGGTCATATTGGAGAGAAAAAAACTAACAAGTTGTACAAGGAAGGGTACCTTGACAAGTATGATTTTGAATCATATCCAACTTGTGTATCTTATCTCAAAGGAAAAATGACCAAATCTCCATTTACTGGAAGTGGAGAAAGAGTTTCTGAATTATTGGGACTAATTCATACAGATATTTGTGGGCCCATGAAAATTCAAGGTAGAGGTGGATATTCTTACTTCATCATCTTCACTGATGATATGTCAAGATATGGATTTTTATATCTTATGAAACATAAGTCTGAATCTTTTGAAATGTTCAAAAGTTTCCGTAGTGAAGTTGAGAAGTAGACTGGTAAAAGTATCAAAGTACTAAGGTCTGATAGAGGTGTAGAATATCTTAGTGAAGATTTTACCAGATATCTCAAAGAGAATGAGATTCTCTCACGGTGGATACCTCCAGGAACACCACAACAAAATGGTGCGTCTAAAAGAGAGATCGAACCTTATTAGATATAGTGAGATCTATGATGGGGTTCACTGATCTTCCAACAAATTTATAGGGATATGCTTTGGAAGCATCAACATACTTACTTAATAAAGTTCCCACTAAGTCGGTCTCTACAACACTATATGAGATATGAAAAGAGTGTAAGCGTAACCCTAAACACATTAAAGTTTGGGGTTGTCCAGCTTATGTTAAGAGACTGCAGTCTGATAAACTTGACTCAAGATCTGATAAATGTAGGTTCATTGGGTATCCCAAAGAAACAATGGGATATTATTTCTATCACCCTTCTGACCATAAAGTGTTTGTGGCTAGAGGAGCAACCTTTTGGAAAGGGAATTTCTTTTGGAAGGAAATTATAGTAGAGAAATAGAACTTGATGAAGTTCAAGAAACTAATGAATCGACACAAAATCAAGATCATGAGACACAAGTTGAAGAACCTTAATTGGATGTTTTGAAGTTGACATTGAAGTTGCCATCTTCAACGGTTGAGGTTCAAGAACTAAATTAGTTCAAGAACAGGTTAATGAACCAGTTCTAAACCAAATAGAACAACAACCAAATCCAGTACAAGGTGAAAAAGTTGTACAAGAACCTCTTAGAAGGTCTACACGAGAACGTCATGTACCAACTATATTAAATCTAATGGTACAAGATGATGTATCAAATGAGGGTGATCATAATGATGATGATCCAAAGACCTATAAAGAAGCTATACAAAGTTCTGATTATGAAATATGGCAAATGGATGTGAAAACTACTTTCCTTAATGGTGAGCTAGAAGATGATGTGTATATGACACAACCTGAAGGTTTCACATCTCGGTCTAATCATAATAAAATTTGCAAGCTACAAAGATCCATTTATAGACTAAAGCAAGCTTCTCGAAGTTGGAATATTCTCTTTAACAAGACAATTGAAAAGTTCAATTTTGTTAGATGCGAAGAAGAACCTTGTATGTACAAGAAGATTAGTGGGAGCACAATTATATTCTTAGTATTATATGTTGATGATATATTGCTCATAGGAAATGACATACTGGAATTGCAAAGTACCAAAATTTGGCTATCTGAACAGTTCTCCATAAAAGACTTGGGAGAAACAGCTTATATATTAGGAATAAAGATTTATAGAGATAGATCAGGGAAGTTGCTTGGACTTTCCCAGTCTTTGTACATTGATACCATTTTGAAAAGGTATAATATGAATAATTCCAAAAGAGGCTATCTACCGATAGGCACTGGAATTACTCTCAGTAAGGAGGATTGTCCTAAAACACCTGAAGAGAGAGAACGCATGAGTAGGATCCCATACGCTAGTGCAGTAGGAGTTATCATATATACCATGACATGTACACGTCCTGATATGGCTTATGCACTTGGAGTGACTAGATGATATCATGCAAATCCTGGTGAGAAACATTGGAAGGTGGTGAAGACCATTCTTAAGTACTTAAGAAGGACTAAAGACGAATTCCTCATTTATGGATATTCTGAGTTGAAACTTGAAGGTTAAAGTGATGCAAGTTTCTCTTCAGATAAAAATGATAGCAAGTCTATTTCTTGTTATGTATTTACCTTAAATGGAAGTGCAGTGAGTTGGAAAAGTTCTAAACAAGCTACAGTACCTGATTCAGTGACTAAAATAGAATATATAGCAGCTAATGAAGTTGCTAAGGAAGTTGTATGGATGAAAAAGTTCTTAACTGAACTTGGTGTGGTTCCTTCAATAGAAGGTGCGATTCCACTGTTGTGTGACAATACTGGAGCCATTGCTCAAGAAAAAGAACCAAAATCACACAAAAAATCCAAACACGTTATGCCAAGGGATCACTTGATAAGAGAAATCATTGGACGTGGAGACGTCTAGATTCAAAAGGTTGATGGAAAGAAAAATGCTCCATACCCATTCACTAAAGCTCTTGGTGCAAAGGAGTTTGACAAGCACAAGTGAAAATTGGGAATAAAGTACAAGAGCGATTGACTTTAGTGCAAGTGGGAGATTGTTAGGGATATAGTAGACATGCCCTAGATCCAAACTGATAATAGGTGAATTGGACTATAATTAGGCCCTAAAGAACCACCTTCTTGTATAGTTTTTATGGTAAAAAGTGATAACAAAATGCTCTGATTAGTGCTTTTCATGCTTTGCAGGCTATATACAATAAAAGAAGTCTATGGGGTACTTTTGGGATCAATTACAGAGAAAAAGAGGCCAATCTTACAATATCCGCTAAGTGTACCACGCGAAGACAGCAAAACCAGAACTGGAGATGGATTGCCGCGGTCCCGGCGTAACCGCGGTCTGACCGCGGCAGAAGGCTGTTGCGGATTCTGAGAAGCTAGTTGGCCGCGGTCCTGGCGTAACCGCGATAAGAAGCGAAAAATTGAGGGACTGAAGTGCAAAACACGGGATTTTTAGCCCAAAATCCTATATTAAATAATAGAACTCGTCCAAGGGAGGCATGTAATGTTTTAGAAAGTACTTTGGCAAGAGAAACAAGTGTGAGAGATCACCCAAAACATCATATTTTCTTCTTCTCTTTATTTTTCTTGCAATTTTGATCATGAATATTTTCATAGTTTATTTACCCATTGTCATGAGTAGCTAAATCTTTTGTCTAGGGTGTTGATGTAACCTTTTGAAGGATGAACTTCTTGATTATGTTAATATAGTTTGCCAATTTAATCTCTATTTGTTCAACTACGTGTTTGTTGTAGTTAATTGACAGGATCCTCAATTAGCTGTGCCTATTTAGTATGCATAACTCGGGAGAGAGTGCATATTTAGGTGATTGTTGAACAACACCACTCCCAAAGTATAAGAGGGATTTATAACTGCGGGTTTAAAGGTGGGATTAGGGATAACGAAGTCTTGGGTGCAATCTAAAGTGAACTGTAATAAACAAAGCCAGCTAGCATATCTCGGAAGAGTGCGTCTAGTAAATTATCGTGATTACTCGGGAGATATTCACGGTAAAAAGAGTGTTCATGGTTGATAGAGATGTGTTGGTAAATCTATATGAAACATAAACAGAAGGGATTCCATCAATAGGGAAATCACTACCTTAGAACCTTCTCATTATTGTTCACAACTTAAGCATATTTAGTTTACAACTGTTTATTGACTTTCAATCTTAGTTATTAAATATACCATCAACTGTTATTCACAACATTTGGGAAAGTTGATTATAAAGAATTTAGTAAGTCCAACGAAAGTAATTGATAGGTTAATTCTCTGTGGATTCGACTCTGGGCATAAATACTCAGGTTATATTTGCAACGTCAGCATTGTCCTTTTATAAGGCATAGTTGGGCGTGATCACAAACTCATATTTGATGATTTAAACATATTTTTGTGAACGTTATTTGATATAAAAATATATGGTACTCTTTTATCATAGTTATTATTAATTATTTGATTAATTTGATAAGGTCCTTTATTAAATTTTGAGATTTGTCATCGTGATAGAGATAATGATAATAAGAGCAAAGTCTCTTACAATTTAATCTAAATTTGTTCTTGATCGTAGGATTATTATTTTGGATATTAGTAATTCGGTTAGATCAATATTTATGTAATTGTCTTTATGGGATAAAGATTAGTTGATCTCATTAACTGAATCATATAGAAAGATGATGCATATAGAGATATGATCATTGAACCGACTCATTGGATAATTCCTAATGGTTAGAATTACCATAAACTGTCAATAAGATATTCTCTTGAAGAATGTGATGTAAGAGTTTCCTTTGACCTGAGATCATCATAGTAATTGACAAGTTATTTGTTGTACTTTAATACTAGACACTTAGGGCCCTAGGGCGATAGTTGAAAGGATATTGGGTACAATTGAATACTTGTAGAATTAGTGATTGATCAAGATGGAATCTGTCAACTCTTGATAATGAGTTTAAGCTCCATGTTGTCATGAATTATAAACGACCAAATTAAGACCCTGGCCAGGGCAATTGAATGAAAGAAGAAAAGAGTTTCTTAGGTTATTCAATGGTCGATTATATTTGACATGAACACATAGCTAGTCGCCTATTAGGATTTGATAGTTGAACCATATCCTAGGGTGATCTAGAGCTATAAGGACAGAAGGAATTACTACATTATTTTTCTACTGGTTCTTGAGAGTAAATTGTATACTTCATGTTATCCGGTCGTTATGGAGTGTTGCTAGACGCCACCCTTGATGTGATCAATTTACTATCGATTTAGTATTGAACCTATAGGGTCGCACACTAACGAGTGTTCTGATCTTTGCTAAAGGATTAATTACTTTATTATTTGTTAATTAAATTAAATAATTTAATTAGTCAAATAAATTTAGTTAGTTAGTCCAAATGAAATATTATTATATTCTTTGCTAGCACAGAGGATATAATTAATATTGTGAACACATTAAAATTTTCTATTTGGAATAGAAAATTAAATTATATCTCTTGGTTAAAATATATATGGAATATATATAATTAATATTTATTTATATAAAGTATATATATAAAATGTTAATGAAAGACTTATGAATCAAATCCAGTTTAGAATTGGATTTTCACGTATAAAGTCCACAAAGGACTATGGCATACATGTAATTTCCATTAGAAATGAGATATACCTTTTCCACTGTAAAACCTTTATTGTGTCTAACTTGGAATTGGAGTTATAAAAGTCAATACAGTATCTTCGGTAGTCACGGTAACATGATTTATCAAATTTTCCATAAGTTTATTTTTGGAATAAATTTTTACTCTAAGTAAATTATTACCTCAACCAAATAAGAAAAATGGTTTATAGGTGATGTTATATAAAGGGTGATGGAACAAAATTTGTATAATTTTTCTTGAGAAGAAAACCTACTTTGTGAAGTGAGAATACAATACAAAGTCAAGAGAGAAAATACAATTACAAGAAAAAGTATTTCTTGTTCTTCTACGGTTGAGTTGAGATTTTTAAGAAAAAGAAATTTCAGCACAAGGTTTCAATCAATTTGTTCGCGTGTTTCATTGTTCAAAGAGTTGATAGCAAGGATCGGTCTCTGTGTGGATACGCATAGAGTCTTCGCATTATCGAAGAAGTTTTGAAACGAAACTCTCTTCACGAGGTACGTCTTAGATCCGATCATTGATATGTAAATAAATTTTAAACACTAAAAAATCTGCCTAGGATTGTTATTGTCTTCCGGTGCGTGTTATGAATACTTATATGCAATCCTTTAGGGCCCCATGAATATGGAACCTAAAGCAGTTATTTTAATAGACTTGGTATGTGGCCTCTTATATTTAATAACTAACAATAATAATAGGGATTTATTTTCACAAAAGTTTGTGTGAGGAGAATAAGCTCGGAAAGAATAGCTAGGCAGAACATGATAGCAGAATATACATTATATATAGTCTACTCATATGGAAAAAGATAACAAGACAAGTATTCAATTACTTTCAATTCTATAGTAGATATAATTGTCCCGACCTTAAATCGGAAGAGAAATAAAAAAGGGGTTATAGGATAGTTGATCATGGTGGTCCATATCTAATTTTTTCTGGATATATTTAGCTAACTTGGGCACGAAGAATATATGAAATAACAAAACACTATAGAAGGATTTGCAATAATTAAATAAGAGTTTAATTTATATACACTTGATACTATAATACAGAAGTGTCAAAATGGTTAAAAGAAAATAGTTATTCACCCACAGTATTCATCAAAAAATGGGTTGGATAATGAACCATTTAAAAGCGGGTCGAATATGGATAAAGAACCATATTATCCACTTAGAAAATGATTAACCAAATGGATAACCAATTGATAACTAATGTGTTTAACTTTTACACTATAAAGCCTCAAATTAGAGTTACTCAAGTTTGGAAGATAAGGAATTCTCTCATAAGTGATCATATTTAAGAAGCCATGGATAATATGGATATTCATATTATTCGCTGGATAAACCCGTTTTTATCCATCTCAAATACGGATCGGGTCGAATAATTTATCCATTTTTAAATATATCCGTTTTGACCATTTCATATCCGGCACGATTCGCCCGTTTGTCACCCCTAATGTAACACAATTGTCCTTAGTAAATAAGATGAGCAAATTGAAAAATTTAGTGGGTAATCTGCTACTACGGAGTACATAATAAAATATACTAATAATCTAAAAATTATATCCACGTGGTGTCTTGGTCTATGCCTTAGCAAAGAAGATTTATTCAAGAAGGGGAAAAAGATCAAAGTGTAGCCACATGGGGGACAAACATTGAAGCTTTAAGCCTGCCGATCTTTATCTTTACGTAAAAAGTCTAATATAATTCATTTCAGATAAGCACATGCACAACGCAATTACATGCAAAGTAGAAATAATCTACGTAAGACTCGTGAGTTCCCTTTGCCTTTCCATGCTGTAATCCCACTCTGCTCTTGGAAAAAAGCACAACGCCTGTCAGTCGTACATATAGCTTTTAATTTGTCACTACTATTCATACAAATTAAATACTTTTATACAACTCAACAGAGAGACACTCTGCTTTAATTTCTGCCTTTTGTTATGTGTATAAATATCTGTGTGTTGTTTGTTAATTAAGCTAAAGAGAAATGGCAAACACAGCTTCGACAATTTGGCCAAATGAACAGCAACCGATGGAGCAGCAGCAATTACCTCAACAATCAGTACCATACCCTGAAGTTGTGCCGAATAGTGCTTGGCAATCTTCTGGGTCCATAGGGCCATTTTTTGCTGTGATCTCTGTGTTAACAGTTCTTGCTATTCTTTCGTGTATAGTGGGAAGATTTTGCATGAATCGTAAACCAGTAACGCCGCTTGATAGCATCAAAGGGGAGAGAGATTGCTGTGGGTGGCTGAGGAGCAAATTATACTGGCGATGTATGGATTGTGGTGATCATTTTTTGGGGAATAAGGCCAATGAGGGCAAGGTTCAAGACGTTGTTTGATGATTATTTCAAAAAATAGTGCTACTACTATTAATACTCCATTATTGAACAATTGGAGTTTCCTATTGACTAAGTTGATGTGCATCATCGTTATCGTTTTCTATGTATGACGATAAATCAATCTTTTTTTCTTGTTGATAAATTAACTTGTTGTATACATGTGATGACCAATTACGAAATGCTGACAGGTGGATGCTTGATCATGAATTAAGTGACTGGTTATAAGAAAAATAAAACATTTGTATATGTCTTATTTCCATGTTGTGGTTTATGTGCAACTTATGTGTAGACCAACTACACATAGGCCGAGTTTCCACGTAAACATCTTGGATTAGAGAAATCAAAACAGAGATTCAATTCAAGTAGGTATCCTTGAGATTTGGATGCTGAGATGACAGATTAAGATGAAGAATTAGAGCAAATGCAATCCAACTTTTAGATCCCTGTTTTGGGTAAATTAATAAGCATAAAGTATTATTTCTGGGAATAATAAAAATTTAAGCTGGATCATGATCATTTTCCAACCAAACTGAAATATTAGAAACCTGATCCAAATTTCATTAATGGTTTATTACTTCTAGCATTCAACTTGCACCAGTTTTTTATCACATTGTTCAAACTATATTCTAGTAGTAATGTGTGCAAATTAATGTAAAAGATTCTTTGCACAAGATCAGAGAAAATCAGAAAATTAATATCATTCAGCAAAGTCCAAAGAGTAAAGTTGATGCAAGAATAAACAATTTTGAAACCAAATCTTGGTTCTGTGACTTTCTTTTTTGTATTGAATGAAATGTCATATGTAAAGGTATAGCCAATTTATACAAAAATCATATGTACTATTTTGCTAGGTGTCCCTATACTATTTTGTATTTCTCTAATTGATAGAAACTAAGAGTCCACCAAAGTATATAGAGAAGTTCCCACAATAAGCAACTGATTGTAAAACCAAATAGTATAAGGAACCAGGTTCTCTATCAGTTCTCTCAGTAAGCAACAGATTGTAAAACCAAACAGTATAGTTGTATAGGGAATCAGGTTCTCTATCTGTTCCACAATAAATTGATAGTAAATAAAGAACACGCGATATTTACGTGAAAAACTCCTTGCTCAAGGGATTAAAAATCATGGCCTATCCTAGTATGATTTCAACTCCACTAAACCGAGCAAACTTCATATTACAACCTATTGTAATCTAGGAATTAAACTCTTAATCTTTCACCCCTTACAATGACTCTATTGTAAGCCCTTTGCAATAACTCTATTACAAAGCAACAAACCTTGACTAACTCTAGTCAAGAAACTAAACCAAACAGTTGTTTAAATTTGTCCTACAAAGTCACTTCTTGAAAGTAGTGTATGATTAAAAATGAAGAACAAAATAATAAAAACTCAACAAATCTAAGGACTTAAGATATCTTCAATCTTTGGATCTGGTCCTTGAGGTTGCAGCAGCTTTGTGCTTGAGAGAGGTGGTGGCTAGCACTTGAGAGAATATTGTCTTTTGATTTGCAAGTGTTAGAGAAATGAAATCCCTTTCCTCATGTTGATAATATGTGTGTGTGATGTCATCAAGGATGATGCAATAAAGCGTCCTTTAGTTTGGCCTTAGCAAGCTACAGTTGTGCTGCCAGACAGTACAGTGCAGCAGTGTCATGACTCAATTTTCCTCCGCAGGATATCGTTATGGCGCCTAGTTTCTAAGACTAGGTAAGCCTAACACTTACTGAATTATTAGAAGAATCTAACCATTAACTACTAAGATGAAATAAAATCCTTTATTCACAACTTACAATTTTCAAAACCGGCAGTACAAGTCATAAGCTCTACTAAGTTCGCTAAGAAAATCCTTAAGTACAAATGTTCGAAATGGAAATCAAACATTACAAAAACAAAATCAGAAGATGATTCCGAGGCCTGCGAACGCGACGACAGGTTTACCTTGAGTCTCCGCAGCTCGACCAGCCAGCTAATAATCAACAACAACCATGGAACCTGGATTTGCACAAAAATGTGCCGAAGCGTAGTATGATTATACTACAGCGGTAACCAGTAAGTATCAAGAAAACCTCGGTGAAGTAGTGACGAGAGACAGTCAAGATACCTACCAGACTAAACAACCTGAACAAGTATGTAGATGAACTAACAGAGGACAATATCAATATAAAGTTAAGCAGGATAAGGAACATAGATTAATACTTGCAATGATACACTAATAACAATAATATTTAACAAGAAGTTGTCAGGTGTTAATGCTGTAGAGTAAGCTGAACACAGTTTAAGCCGGGGAAAAATCAAATAAAAGGAATCCAACAACAACTCTATAAGAACAACCGCTTTCACACCAGATCTATTCAAGCATTTTTACGAGGTATCGAACCTCATAATCATAGCTCGCGGGTCCCAATTCTTGAACCCTAATCACTTGGCATCTTCTGCCCACATTTTAATTTGTAACCACACGGACGGCTCACGTGCCAAGGGAAAGAAGCTCTCACACAAAAGGCAAGTAGACAAGGATACATGTAGTGGTCAATAACGTTAGGATTCCTCTTCTTAAATTGATGTAGGTGATTAATCTACGTGTATGCTTGTGCAAGTGTTCTACCATGATCCAAGTCAACAAGCAAGAGCAAAGACGATGAATGGCACATAAGAAATGATCACCACAAAATATACAGTGTAAATAAGACAACAACGAAGTTTGAAGCAGCGACCAGCACAACGAGATAGAACTAAGCAAATAATGCAACACGGAGGAGAACAATTAGTAGTACACTAAGGAAAAAAACAATCAAAGACAAATGCATAGAAAAGGAAAATGACAACAGAGCCCTCCCGATGTATCACCTCGTAGTCTCAAATCATAAAATGAATCACAACAGCACGGCAGAATCCTCGTGCAAACAATAACAACCGCACGGTAGAAACCTCGTGTAACAATAACGACCCGCACCGCAGAAACCTCGTACCACAATAACAATCCGCATGGAAGAAACCCCGTGCCACAATAACCTCCGCACGACAGAATTCTCGTGTCATAATAACATCAACATGGCAGAAACATTGTGCCATAAGAAATGATCACCACGAAATATACAGCGTTTATAAGACAACAACGAAGTTTGAAGCAGCGACCAACACATCGAGATTAGCTACATAGAACTGAGCAAACAATGCAACATGGAGGAGAACAATTAATAGTACACTAACGAAAACAACAATCAAAAAAATTGCACAGAAAAGGAAAATGAAAACAGAGCCCTCCCGATGTATCGCCTCTGTCACGACCCAAACCAATGGGTTGCGACGGGCACTCGATGCCTTACTCAACCGAATACCAACGTAATATATCTTTCATATCATATTATCATAGATAAATGAACCAGAAAGGTTGTCATGAGATAACTAGAATAAAGCATGAGGGAATACTCGACATAGGGTGACCCAACTTGATATACGGACTTATACATATGACATACAGGCCTATAAGACCGGTATGATCCTTAATATACTTAAAGCATAGGCCGACAAGGCCATACAAGTATATGTATGTATGACATCTGTCTACAAGCCTCTAAGAGTACATAAATATCATAAATGTTGGGACAGAGCCCCACCATACCAATCAATACATGTCCAAATCCTACTGACTAAATACTCAACTCCGGAGCAAATGGAGCGCACCAACACCTTCTGTTGAGTTGATAGCCTACTTGTAGGACTTTCAACCTGTGTATCGGGACCTCCGAGCATGAAATGCAGCATCCCCAAGCAAAAGGAACGTCAGTACAAATAAAGTACCGAGTATGTAAGGAATGAACATCAGTAAATGAAAGTCATGAGAGAAACATGGAGTAAAAGACTCAACATGTAAGTCTGAATAGTTTTGTGAACCATTTAATATTTAAAAGGTCATGCATATGCATATAAATGTCATACCATGCATAGGTATATGTGTACATAACATCATCAAGCCTTTGTGGGCATCCCATCATATTATATTGGCCAATGTGGGCGAAATCATCAACGTATACCAGTTGATCAGGTGGTGGTATGTATATAACGTCGTAACCTTTTACCATAACCCATATACATATAATATATGCGTATATAACGACATCTGGTCATGGGTCGATATAAATGTATAAATGCATGAAATGCATAAGAAGTACGTCTGTAAGATCTTTCGATATGTCATAAAATCAATATGCCTTCGATTAATATCATGAATAAACTGTATTAACTTACGTATTTTCTGAGATCCATGAACAAAAGATAGAACAATAGGACACATGGGGAATCAAGAACATAGGCACCTCTAGTGTTTCTATGAATAGAGTCATTAATGAAAGTTGTGCATTTGCTCGTTTCGTTTGTATCGTATGGATCATGCCAAAAGGAAAGAAAGGATAGCCTTAACATACCTGAGTCGATTCTCTTGACAATCCATCTAACACACATCAATCGCGGCAAATTACGTAATGGCAGATCGAAGTAGAAAAAATTTGTATGATATTCTTAAGAAAGATTGTACCGTACTCCCTTAGAATCGCGATTTCACACTGCTGCAATTTCATACGAATTGTTGAGCTCCATCTGTTACTTTTATTGAAGATTTCATCCTTTATTTTGTTGAATCCTTCCTCCATCCCCATTAATGAATTAGGGATGTTTCTTATTATATGTGTGGGGCCCACTTTGCAAGATGACTTGGCCAACAATTTCCTCTAAACATGCCACCTACTTACATGAAATAAGAGTCATAATTGCCTAAGGCCTTTGCTGCCACGTTAAGGTTCCTTAGGCTTATCCAAGATCTTAATTAATTATTCACCAATTTCTTAATTAACTTATTAATCTCTCATTAACCAATAATTAATCAATTACCCACATAATTAAGAATTATCTTAAATTACTTAAAATACTACACACTTTATACATCTTACTATCATGGTCATGTGGTACCTTGTATGGCACTAGTCCATAAATACGAGGTATTATAGCTTGGACCATATTTTATCTCAAAATGTCAAACTTCGATGAAACTCATTTTCTTCGATTTGCTTACCCTCTCACCTTCACGAATTTACCTATCACTTGTTTGAAATAGCATAATACTTATAACCTCAAAAATAATCTTGTCCTTGAACTGATGTCAATTATCTTACGACAAATTCAACGTACAATACTACGAGGTGTAACATCCTCGTAGTCTCAAATTGCAAAATGAATCACAACGGCACAGCAGAAACCTCGTGCAAACAATAACAACCGCACAGCAGAAACCTTGTGCAACAATAACGACCCGCACTGCAGAAACCTCGTGCCACAATAACCTCCGCATGGTAGAAATCTCGTGCCAAAATAACATCCGCACAGCAGAGACCTTGTTCCACAATAACATCCGCTCGGCAGAAACCTCATGCCACAATAACTTCTGCACGATAGAAACCTCGTACCACAATAACATCCACATGGCAGAAACCTCGTGCCACAATAACATCCACACAGCAGAAACCTCACGCCATAATAATATCCGCACGGCAAAGACCTCGTGCCACAATAACATCCGCACGGCAGAAACCTCGTGCCACAATAATATCTACATGGCAGAAACCTCGTGCCACAATAATATCCGCACGATAGAAACCTCGTGTCATAATAATATCTACACGACAGAAATCTCGTGTAACACAACACTGAGTACAACAGAAACAACGACAATACACAAGAATCAGGCAAGTAAATCAACTTAGGAACCCCGGAACACAAATAGACGGAAGAACAAACTCATAAGGAAAGGAAAAATAGGAAATAATGGTACAACATAGCAATAACTCAACAAGGAAGAGATAATGTGTAGCAAATATTCTACATAAGTACAAATTCAACGATAAGAGGATAACGTGAATCAATGGCTCCAATTAAGGGTAAGTCAACAATGATATGGGATCATAAATCTTCAATTAGGGCTGAGAAATTACGAAAGAGAATTAACAAACTCAATTAAGGATAAGTAGATCATGGTAAAGATAATAATAACTTCAATCAAGGATAAGCAATTATGAAAAGGATAACATAGCAATAAAAGAAGCAATAACTCCAATTAAGCACATAAGAGTTTAATCGGCAATAAAGGTAAAACATGGAGCAATTAATTCCAATTAAGACACGTAAAGTGAATTTAGTAAATGAGAAATTTTAAATAATAAAACAACTTCATATATAATGAACATAAGAACCTAAAAGGCCTAAACGATCGAATTTCCAAAAAATAAGTCTGAGCACGTACTCAACACCTCGCGTACACGGGCTTCACATGACATAATTAACATAATTAGTACCAAAGACTCAAATCCTAAAGGGTAGTTCCCTCACACAAAGTTAGGCAAGATACTTACCTCAAAGAAGATAGATCTTTACTTTAAAATGAACTTCTCGAGTGAAATAACCTCCAGATGACTCAAATCTAGCAAAAACAACTTCAAATCATAAATAAAACTCATAAGAACAACTCTGGATAATAAAGCTTCAATCTTTAACAAAAACTAAAAAGTCAACCCAAAAGTCAACCCCGGGCCCGCACCTTGAAAGCCCATAAAATTTATAAAACCTAAACACTCATTCCGATACGAGTTCAACCATACCAAAATTATCAATTTTCGATACCAATTTATCCTTCAAATCATCATTTTACATTTTGAATGATTTTTCACAAATTTTCCCCAATTTTCCAACTTAATTCACTAATTAAATGATAAAAATAGCAATGGATTCATGAAATATAACAAGAGTTGGATATAGAACACTTACCCCAATGAGTTGCTTGAAAACCCCACGAAAAATCTCCTAAACCGAGATCTACATCTCAAAATATGTTGAAAATTGCAAAACCCTCGACTTATATGATTTTGCACAGGCACGATCGCACACGCGGCGCATTAGCCGCTTTTGCGATGTCGCATTTGCGACAAAACATCCGCTTTTGCAGAGAATCACCGGAGGTATCTCACCGCACCTGCGGAGAAAGCCTCGCTTCGGCGCTAATGCAGGTGCAGCTAGTGTTGCACTTATGCGATGCCTCTTCACTCTTGCGCCTTGGTCGTCCGCTTCTACGATCACGCAGGTGCGGAATATTCTTCGCAACTGCCTAGACCTGCCCATTTTGCTTCTGTGACCATTTCACGCTTCTGCGTGCACGCACCTGTGGTCCCTCGCGCGCAGGTGCAAAAACACCAGTTAAGAGAAATTCCAGCAGCTCTAAACAATGCTCCAACTATCCAAACCACGTCTGAAACTCGTCAAAGCCACTCGGGAACTCGTCCAAATATACCAATAAGTTCCATAACCTAATACGGACCTGCTCTAGGTCTCAAATCGCATCAAACAACGTCGAAACTATGAATTGAATTTATGAACTTTCAAATATTCCAACTTTCAAAACTCGTGCTGAAACATACCAAATCAATTCGGAATGACGTCAAATTTTTCATGAAAGTACCAAATGACATAACTGAGCTAATAAAACTCTCAAAATTGCATTTCGACCCCGATATCACCAAAGTCAACTCTCGGTCAAACCCTCAACATTCCAAAACTTCAACTTTCCAATTTTCACCGAAATGATTCAAATCACCCTACAGACCTCCAAATACAAATATGGATGCACGCCTAAGTCCAAAATCACCATCGAAGCTATTGGAATCATCAAAATGCCATTTCAAAGTCGTCTACACAAAAGTCAAATTCCAGTGAACTCTTACCGCTTAAGCTTATAAAAAGAAGAATCATTCATTCAACTTGATCCCGAATCATTCAAAAACTAAACTCGTCCACACACGTAAGTCATAACAAAAAATACGAAGTTGTTCGAGACCTTATGCCACCGAACGGAATGCTAATATTTAAAATAACCGGCTGGGTCGTTACAAGCGCTTGCTAGACGATGCATCAGCTTTTACAACTGTAGAGTTGACTGTATGACAACCAGGGGAACTGATCCATATATGTTCCCTATGATGTTCTCTTATCTGATTTCATTGAGAATTGAACCATACATCTGACTAGTTATACTACATGCAAGGGAACTAATTGTATTAAGTTACTTATCTGGTTCTCTCATGAAGTTTATCAAATCATCAAAATAGAAGATGCATAACTTATCAACTTCCCATTTTTTGATGATGACAAAATTAGAATTGATATTCCTCTTGAACACTAGATCTCTACATTGTTCCCCCTACAAATCAACCATATTCCCCCTGAGAACCAAAACAAAGTAACTGATCACAACCGGTTCCTCGAGACTGTTTGGCAAATCATCAAACACAAAGCATAACATATCAATTTTTCCCTTTTTGATAATGGCAAACCCAGAATTGATATTCCCCCTGAGAATCAGATTCCTTACATGTACTGATCACATCTGGCTTGTACCTAGTTCCATGAGAACGTTTGACCAATCATCAAAACATGAAACATCGTAACTTAGAGCAATTTCCCCCTTTTTGATGATGACAAAATTGATGTTGCTCTTGAGAACCAGATTCCTCACATGTTCCCCTGCGGATCAGACCTATAATGAACATGTTATCAACAATGTTCCCCCTATGAAGATGAGTTATCTTTCATGCACAACACAGCATATCAATTCGATTTTGTTTCCCCCTTGTTGACACCTATGTAACTTTCCTTTTTGGCATTATTGAAAAGAATAACAGAAGAAGCATAACTAAAAAGAAGTTCAGCAATATTAACTCATGCCACTTACACAATACAGCATAAACAAGAACAACAAGTGAATGTGATTGCACAAAAATAGAGTAATTTCCCATAGTAGAGTAATTATAATAAAAATACAGTAGTTTCAACAATATAGAAAATGACAATTTAAACAACTAAAGTACCATTGTCATCAAACATAGGGATAAAAAGAAGATAGGAATTTGAGGGAATTTGGAAGAAGTGAAAGACATGGATCACTGGGTAGGAATAAAAGTAAGGGTTTAAGGCCTTGATGAGCTTGTCCATTCATACATTCGCAATCCTTTGATCAATAATCATCTGCTCTCTCAGGTCATCCACTTGTTTCTCAATCTTTCATTTTCACTCTTCTACTTAGCATTATATTTTGTCAAAGGTCCATAGGGACCTGGATCTCTACTTATCTGTGCATGTTGGACCATCAATCAGATCACTAAGAATCTTCCCAAGCTTCTCCTCTTCAAGAACAAACTCTGTCCCATGCACATATAGCATCAGAGTATCATATACAACATAGAAGTTTTTACTTCTTCTTCATAAATATTGGGACTTGGAGGAACAAAGAGGTGATTCTAATCATCAGGATTAATATCCTAAGAAGGATTTGAGGGACCAGGTCCTTCATTCAGTTCCCTATTTTCCAACACATTCACCAGTTCCTCCATCCTTCAAGGCCTCTACAAACCCAGCAATAATTTCAGCCTTACTCTCTAGAATATTAGATCTACCATAATCCTTTTCAGTTAAAAACCTATCAAAATCTACCAAAGACTTCTTGGGTTTCGATTCAGATGGAGTTAGGATTTTGGAAGGTGACACAGTTGGGTTCACTTCTAGCATATTTGGAGATAAAGATTCTTTTGAGATAAGGATGATTTGGTTTTGAAGAAAAGAACCGATTTTGGTTGGGTGTGAGAGAAGGAAATGGTTTTCCTTTTTTTGGGGCAACAGGTCAGTTCAGAAATGTTTAACATTGGACGTCAAAAATTAAGAGAGAGGCAGAAATAAATTAATGATATGACACTTCAGCAGTTTAAAAAGGCATACAAGTATTGAAGAGACTACTAACCTGAGTCACGGGAACCAGGTTCCTTGACGGTTTTTGAAAATTTGAGCAAAAACTCCTAGAGTGCAATGGCACTCATACTTGTTTTCTCCTGAAACTGTTATATGTGTATAACTATAACAGTATAGAATTGTTTATGGAATTTTTCTTTCTCGTATCATTTCCATTCAACACTATATAATCCACATAAACTGCTATGATGGAAATTAAAGTTCCTTTTTTTTATTAAAGAACAAAGAATAATCATTAAGAGAGTGTGAATAACCTTTAAAATCGAGTTCACCTGTGAGCTTTGAATACCACTGTCTTGATGCTTGTCGAAGTCCATAAAGAGACTTCTTTAATCTACATACATGTTTGGGTGATGAGGGATTCATACCAGCTGGAAACTTCATATACACTTTTTTATTTAAATCTCCTTGTAAAAGCGCATTGTTAACGTCTAGTTGGTATAATCGCCAGCCTTTCTTGACAGCAGTTGCCAATAAGAATCTAATTGTGGTCATTTTTACCACGAGAGAAAATATTTTATTGAAGACAATTCCATCTCTTTGTATATCTCCTCTGATTATTAGTCTGGTTTTTAATCTTTCAATGCTACCATCTGAATGATGCTTCACTTTGTATACCCATTTACATGGTAGGGGTTTCTTGTTAGGAGAAAGTTTTATAATTTTCCATGCGTCATTTTTCACAAGTGCTTCAATCTCTTTCTACATCGCCTCCTGCCACCCTGGGTGGTGGGCTGCCTGTGCATAGTGAGTGGTTCTTGAATATTTGAAATTGAATTGAAGAGAAACTAATTAAAAGTTGATAATGCAGCAAATAAATATGAATTGGGTGTTATAGGAGAAAAAACATGAAGTGCTAAAATTTGCTAGTTGAACTGCATTAGTGATGTAATCACTTAGGTAAGAGCGAGTTGTGCGAGTTCTCATGGATTTCCTGACTGTGAATGGTGTGTTACTAGAATTCCTAGGTGCAGGTTGAGGACTGGAAACTGGCATGGGGATTTCTGGGATTTGTGTAACTATGGAATTGCTTGATTGTTCAATATTATTATCTGAATTGTTGGGGGACAAGTCAGGAACCTCAATATTAACTTCTGATGGTTTGGAAAAAGGAAAAAATGATTTATGAGAAGTGCTAGGATTTATAGAAGCAAAAAGGGTAGATATCCTCATGAAAAAACTATTTCTCTAGAAACAAAATTCCTCTGTGTAGTTAGATCAAGCACCTTATATCCTTTCTTACCATGAGGATATCCCAAACAAATACAAGGCAAGGCCCTTGGATCAAACTTTTTCCTGTGAGATAATAGTGTAGGTACAAACATAAACAACCAAAGAATTTAAGCCTAGAATAATTAGGCTTAGTCTTGAATAGGATTTCATAAGGTGTCTTTAATTTTAAAACTTTAGAAGGGAACCTATTGATCAAATGTGTTGTAGTCAACACATAATCTCCTCATAAATGAACTGGTAAATGAGGCTAAAATTAAAGAGATCTAGAAGTCTCCAATAGGTGCGTGTGTTTTCTTTTCATAATTCCATTTTATTGTGGAGTTCCAACACATGTGGTTTGATGTAAAATTCCCAGTCTCAAGAAAAATTCTGCTTGAGTGTTCCCAGTACCAAGCTCAAATGCATTATATGAATGTATGACTTTTACTTTTCTGTGAAACTGCCTCTCTATCATAACTAAGAAAGATCATAAAACAGGAAAGACATTCGATTTGGTGCTAAGAAGATATGTCTGAGTACTTCTATTATAGTCATCAACTATAGTTAGAAAATATTTATACCCATCATATGTGGGGGTGTTGCAGGGACCCCATGTGTCTATGTGAATTAATTCAAATACTAACTTAGTAGTAATGGAACTATTAGGAAAAGGCAACTTGGATTGTCTAGCCATTGGGCACGCCACACAAGGCATAGAAAATTTATCACAAGAAGAATTAGAAATAAAAGAAATATTCTTCATATTACTCAAAGGCATATGGCCTAAACGATAGTGCCAAAAATTCTTTACATCAGATTGTCTAAAGAAGGAAAATAAAATTGGAAAGCTTTTCTGAATACATGATTTCTTCCTTAAAATAGATTGGCTACTAGGTAAAATTGGTTGCTTGGAAGTGAGTTCTAAATGCCTTGATTGCAAAAATGGCTCCTTGAAAATGAGTTCCAAATGCCTTGATTATAGAAGATAAAGACCACAACTTTGTCTACCAATCACCAGAGGCTTCAAGGGGGCCTGCAGGAAAAAAACAAAATAAAGATGTGAATAGAAGTGAACAATTATGGTGCTTGCATAACTTGTGAACTGAAAGCAAATTGAACCTAAAGGCAGGAACATATAACACATTATGAAGAGTCATGTTAGAAAAACTTAAAACTCTTCCCGTGTGTGTGACCCTGAATTTATGAGAATTTGGTAAATTTATACTTTTAGGTTTAGGCAGAGCAGTTATATTATAGAGAGCAGTTTCATCAAATGTCATATTTTCATATGCACCACTATCTAATACCCATGTTTTTCTGCTATTGTGTGCAAAATAGGTGGTGCGATTATGAGAAAAAGTTGTATCAGTGCAGTTAATATCTACATTATTCTCCGAACTGTTGTCTCCATGTTTACTCATCTGAACCTGCTGAAGAAGCTGCAGGAGTTGAGAGATGTTTCCTGAGTAAGTGACTTGATTCCTGAGTCATGTTCTCCATTTTTTTAGAAGTGAAAACAGTACTTCCTTGAACTATCCCTTGATATTTCTTTTGGTTGGTAAACTTGAAATCTAGGGGAACCCAATTAACCTGTAGCATTCTTCAACCACATGACATGGCTTCTTGCAATATGAGCACAGGTTGTTCTTTTTTCCCTCATATCTAGTTTTCTTCCCTTTTGAGTCTCTCATATTGAACCTTTTTGCACCAGCACCCCATTGTGCCGCTATGAATGAAGCAGAATCTCCAGGATAAATAGGAGAATCATGTAATTCCCTTTGCTTATTGAGTAAGCTTGCCCAAGAGAAGGCAAAGGAGAAGACAATTGAATATTGATCCTCGCACCTATATAGGTGTCATTGAGTCCCATAAAGAACTGCAGAAGTCTTTGGTCTTGGTGAGTCTTCAAATTTCTTCCGTTTGCACCACAAACACACTCACATAAATAAGTAGAGAAATTGATAAGTGTATATAACTCATCCCACTAGCTTTTCATTTTTGTGAAATAACTAGACGCACTAGAATTTTCTTGAACCACGGCACTTAGTTCTTTCTGTAGTTGAAAAAGTTTAGCCCCATTTTCTGACTAAACCTGTCTTCTAAATCATTCCACAGGTCTTTTGCACTGTGTAAGTATAGGACACCCTCTGCTATATCCTTTGACAAAGAAGTGAGCAACCAGGAGAGGACCATGTCATTACATCTTGTCAAGCACCTTGAAGACTATAGTTTTCATCTGGATAGAGAGGGTTCCATCTATGAACCCTAATTTGTTCTTTACAGAAAGGGCTATAACTACATCTCTACGCCAAGCTCCATAGCGTTTGCCATCAAAAGTTGAAGAAAACAACTTCATCCTTGAATAGTCAGAAAGATAAAGAAAAAAAGGATGAGATAAATCAATCACCTCTTTCTTGGATAAACCAGTTCCAAGAACTGTAGCAGCAAGTGTAGGTTCACTTTTTTCAATCATCTTGAAAGAAAGCAAGGAAAAACACAAAAATTGAAAGAGAAGATTTGATAACAAGCAAATTAATTAACCTGCTTCTGATACCATGCAAGAATAAATAATTTTGAAACCAAATCTTGGTTCTGTGACCTTTTTTTGTATTGAATGAAATATCATATGTATAGTATAGCCAATTTATACAAAAATCCTATGTAATGTTTTGCTAGGAGTCCTTATACTATTTTGTATTTCTCTAATGAATTTGTACCTTTGTACTATTTATTTATATACAATAAAAATAGAAAATACAGCTAAGATGTTCTAGACTATTCCTTCATTTATCCGTTAGAGAAACACCTAGATAATGAGTCATGTGGTGCTAGCACTTTTGGGGCAAATTGGTCTTTTTCTGCATCTGAAAATATGTCAAACGTAACAAAAGACTCTAGGTTAGTGTTGTACTTAGAAATTTTAGGTCATTCTTCTTCTTCTTCTTCTTCTTCTTCTTTACTTTATCATACGATGGACCTCTATAAGCCTCGATCATAACTTCGATCATCTCCAATTTTAACGTCAACAGTTGAATTGTTCAAACTTCAGACCCAAGAGAACAGTATATGTGCCTCTTTCTGTTACAGATTACTTTCTTAATCTCAATGTAGTGGACTAGGAATTTGCTCTGTTGGTCACCATTTGGTCTACGACAATGTGTTGAGAGGGCATTAATAAGCAAATATAAAAGGGCACAGGCGGAGCCAGTATTTCAAGTTTATGGGTTTAGGATTCTAATCATTTGATGTTACTGGGTTCTAAATTAATAATTTATGCATATTCAATAAAAAATTAAGACAAATACATGATTCGAACCAAAATTATTAAGTTCCGCCGAACCTGCTCCTATCACTATAGCTCTGCCCCTGTAAAATGGTGATAATTTTGCAATGAAAGTACTAAATTATACATGTTCACCATCATCATGTACACTCGTAAGAGGCCATCTTCTTAAGACTAAGAAAACAACAATCAGAAGTGTTTGATCAAAAAGTGTTGAACCATTTATCTAAATCAATTAATGATGAGAAGAGGGGTGAATCTTAGTAAAAGATAATAAAATCTAGACCAAATGATAAATGAAGTAGACGAGACGAAAGATGTTAGTTAATATGTTGAGCCGATTAGACACTTATGAATGTAGCAACATCAATGCACAATAAATCTAGATAAATACGGCTAACGTAATCAAAGTATTACTACCCAATTATTGTGATCTTTTGGGAAGCCTCTTCCCCTGGCCATAGTGTAGAAAAGAAGAAAGTATCAAATGATTGAAGACTCATTGGATCTTGTCAGTATAGAACAATAATGTACACTTTGAGTTATGCAATCAATGAATCAGTTCACCTTTGTATATTCTTTTAGATAAATCTTTTACAAAGTATTCTTTTGTTTTTTTTGCCGGATCCGTTTACTTCTTTACTCTCTCTTCCTATTTATAAGGGACAATTTCTCAAGAAACCCTTAAAATTACAGCATAAAGAATATTTGAAAATCATATTCTCACTATCTCCCTCTAAGTTTAAACTATCGTTAACGTCCTATTTCGGCTGACCGCTCTTGGTTGTCGTCCTTGGCCATAATGACCATCAGACGTTGTGTTGTAGTAACCTCATTCTTCACCTTACTTAACAGCTATCAAGTTGCCAAATTTGGACCCATACAGTTAGTTCATTCACTTGTTGAGGTCGTGGCCCTGCACGTCCTTGATAAGCGGACATCGCCTATATTCGTTTGAGAATTTGGCTATTGGATTACACCGGTTTGGCGAAGGCCGAGAGAGTGACATATTCTATGGAACCCTTGTCGGTGCAGCTTATCAAGATGTGACATCACTCCCATGCGCGTCATCATTACGCACCTTCCCGAGACAGCGATTGATTGCTTATCGCTTTGGTTTTAGCGCCATTGGCGGCCTTCCGCTTCGATTCTCGCGCCACCCAATCCTATAAATAGGGGAAGGTTTTATTTTTTCAAGAACTTTTAGCCATTTCCTTTCTTGTATATACATTGCCTCCTTTGATCACCTCTCATCGGGTCTTCAGCTCGGTTTTCGTATTTTTCTCTTCTTATCTTTTCCGTTCAACCACTATTCCTCATTTCACATTTCACCAACATACCTTCTATTATCAAGATGCCGATAATGCATCGAACACATGAAGAAATTTCCGACGCCACTTCGTTATCCATGGCACCTCCTCCCGGTGGTGAGGATATGGCAGTTGAGGAAGAGGATAACTTTTCTACCGTAAAAGAGATACCCCCAAGAAACCTTATATCCCGGAATGACTTTCATAAAGAACCTGCCTCTTCCCCTATTCTGGTGGTCTCTGAAACTGGGCAGGCTCACATAAATGACCTCCGATCTACATACAACATTCCTCCCCACATTGAGATGGTTCCGTCTAAGAGGGATCTTATGGAGGTCCATAGACCGGGATATAGTGCTTTCTACGTATATCCCTTTGTGATCGGTCACACCCTCCCTCTTCTTCCACTGGTTGAGGAATTTTGTCGGGTCTACGAGGTCTTCCCGGAAACTATCTCCGTATACGTATAAAAATTTTCTAGTACTGACAAAGTATGCGGAGTTGGCGGGGTGTGAAGTTGGACCTTATCACCTTTTACACTTATTTTCCCCAAGTTTTCATAAGAGCACCATGGTACACTTGCGGCATCGTGGGACCAGGGGGTTATTGGTCGGAACAGACGATCGGTCAAGCTGCAAATTTTGGCAAAAATACTTCTTCATTAGAATCGAGCACCTAGTGTCGGACCCCGCTGGATTCCCAGAACGGTGGAATCATAATCGTAGGTGTTGGTACTCGTTGTTTACTTTCGTTCTTCCTAATTTGTACTTATTTGTGACTTTTCTGTGTAGCTGTGAGACGTGCACCTCTTCTCGTTGTTGGTATCGAGGACTGGGTAGCTTGCATACTTCCTTATGTGGGGGGAGAATCGAGATTGGCCTGCTTTCCTCAAACGCTTTGGGCCAAAAGTTCCATCCGGTAAGTGTTCCTTTTGATTTAACCTTTGGCTGTTTGATGTCATCTATTGATATGACCTCTTCGTGATGATAGGTCGTAAGGCTTCCAAGAAGAAGGCCTTAGTACCGGAATTTTTCCAGGCCATCGCATCAGCAGGGATGCAATTTGCCCTGGACGAGTCCGTCCGAGGAGGCCGTGCTCAATCTGTATCGGATAAAGACTTTTCTCGTTACATCATTGTACGGGAAGAGATCTCCTCTCGACCCGTCTATTACCTCATGGATGAGACCTCCAACGGGGATGAAATACCATCGAGGAATAGGAGGAGGTTAGAGCTTGGGAAGGTTATCGCCGCAAATACTAGAAAGAACAAAACTGATGCTTCGGGGGTGGCGTCTTTGCCTGGATCAGGCACAGGTGCTGTTTTTATGGCGGACGCCATTTTGACAGGGAAGTCCCCCAGGACCGAAGGAATATATCAAGGTGGGGGGTCTGTACGATCCGCCCTAGGTGGCGCATCGTCTGTCATCGGAGAAGGCTGAGTTGAGCTTGTCGAGGTCAATGATTCAGGTTTGGATGTCAACCCAGAAAACGTACGAGCTTACTTGAAGTGGCATACTCACGTAGAAATGAGGACGGAAGGTCCTGATCAATACATAGTCATCCTTGTGGGTTATGACTTGTTGGCGAATTACGAGCAGGCAACATCGGTGTTTGCCCCTTTGTGCACTGCTTCCGAGAGCGTGGTACTTAAGGCAATAAGTGATGTAGAGCTATTGCGAAGTATTTCCGACATGGCTCTGTGGGTAAGTGCTTTTCTCTTCTCTTTGTTTTTGGGTTTTTTTCTATACTTAACCCCTTCCTTGTTTTGTATTTGCTTTTCACACTAGACCCTTATCTTGGAGACTGAGCGTGATCGGAGGGATAGGTGGAAGAGCTGTCTTTAGGAGAATGGCCTCCAAATATAAGGAGTACCGTACCAAACATCATGCATTGGCCAATCTCTTCACTTAGGACAGTGATTTTGGTTGTTCCGTGATGGGCTCAAGTAGAAGGAAAAATAGTTGGCGTAGAAAGTCGAATAGCTGAAAGAGCCGGACGAAGACCTGATGAAGGCAATTGCCCGATGTAGTGAACTTGAGGCAGCTCTTAAGGCCAAAGAAGATGAACTCGAGATGAGTAAGGGGGTGATGGATGAGAGTGTCGACATTCAAGTGCGGATGACTGCCTTAGCTGCTGAGCTTGACAGGAGGGCGGCGGAGGCTGTCGACCTTAGGGGTGAGCTGAGCGCTAAGGCTAATGGATTGGCTCATGCTAAAAGGGATAGGGTGTCTACCATCTCTCAGGTAGCGTCTTTGGAAGACGCCCTTCGTGTTTGTAGATCAGAGCAGGATAAGGAAGCGGAGACGTCTGCGCTTAAGGCAGCAAGGTTTGAGGGACGTATCCGAGATCTGGAGGCGGAGTTGTCCGTGTTAAACGAACAAGTTACCACTTTGAAAGATGAGGATGTGAGACTGTGGTTGCAACCCTCTACATCTCATGCTTCGGCCGACCATGTCATGCTATGAGGTTTATATGAGATGTGGGTTCATGCCGAAGCTCAACTTGACATGTATAAGTCTCTTCGTGCCGATGAGAAGGTGTTTGAGGCAAAACTTTAGGAGGTGCGTATTAAAGCAGGTGTCGCTCGTAAGGCATGTGGTTACGACCCTGGCATGCCTAGAGGAGACGATGTTGATTATGACGATACGGACAAGCTCGCCTCCGATTCGTGGTACAATGAGGAGTATGCCACGAGGGACGATGTGGCGTAGGACTTGGTTGTATTTATTTTTGTTTTGCTATTTTTGTGAGTGCGTCCTTGAGCCCTTTATAAAAAAAACTCTTATAATGTTCTCTTTTTTTGTTGCGAGAGGGGGGCCCTGGGCTATCCAGCCTTGTGCGATATTTTGCCGTAGGTGACCGCGGTATTTAATAACTCGAACGAGTTTATAGTGATTCGGGCGATGTCGGATGTCAAGTAATCCATGTGACATAGACTATTTAATGATTTTGAGCGAGGTCGAAATCTTTATTTGGCGATGACCTTTGTCGTAAGGGTGTTATTTCGAGTAAATGTAGAAATGTTAACCCGTTGCATTTCGAACAATGTCGAATCATTGTCTTTGGCAACGGCCTTTGCTGTAGGGGTGTTATTTCGAGTAAATGTCGAAATGTTAACCCGTTGCATTTCAAACGAGGTCGAACCATTGTCTTTGGCGACGGCCTTTGCCGTAGGGGTGTTATTTCGAGTACATGTCGAAATCTTAACCCGTTGAATTTCGAACGAGGTTGAACCATCGTCTTTGGCGACGGCCTTTGCCGTAGGGGTGTTATTTTGAATAAATGTCAAAATGTTAACTCGTTACATTTCGAACGAGGTTGAACCATTGTCTTGGGCGACGGCCTTTGCCGTAGGGGTGTTATTTCGAGTTAATGTCGAAATGTTAACCTGTTGTATTTCGAACGAGGTCGAACCATCGTCTTGGCGGCGGACTTATCCGTAGGGGTGTTATTTCGAGTTAATGTAATAATAACTCGTTGCGTACGAAATGAGGTCGGACCATCCTCTTGGGCAACGGCCTTTTCCCTAAGGGTGTTATTTCGAGTTAATGTCGAAATGTTAACCCGTTGCATTTCGAATAAGGTCGAACCATTGTCTTGGGCGACAGCCTTTGCCGTAGGGGTATTATTTCGAGTTAATGTCAAAATGTTAACCCGTTGCATATCGAACGAGGTCGAACCATTGTCTTTGTCGACGGCCTTTACCGTAGGTGCGTTATTTTGAGTAAATGTCGAAATGTTAACCCGTTGCATTTCGAACGAGGTCGAACCATCATCTTTGGTGACGGCCTTTGCCGTAGGGGCGTTATTTCGAGTAAATGCCAAAATGTTAAGCCATTGCATTTCGAACGAGGTCGAACCATCGTCTCTGGTGACGGCCTTTGCTGTATGGGCGTTATTTTGAGTAAATGTCGAAATGTTAACCCGTTGCATTTCGAACAAGGTGGAGCCATTGTCTTGGGTGATGGCCTTTGCCGTAAGGGTGTTATTTCGAGTTAATGTTGAAATGTTAACCCGTTGCATTTAGAAAGAGATCGAACCATCGTCTTTGGTGACCGCCTTTGCCGTAGGGTTGTTATGTCTAGTAAATGTCGAAATGTTAACCCGTTGCATTTCGAACGAGGTCGAACCATCGTCTTTGGAGACGGCCTTTACCATAGGGGTGTTATTTCGAGTTAATGTCAAAATGCTAACCCATTTCATTTCAATCGAAGTTGAACCCTTAGTTGTGAAAGAGGATCAATGGAGAAAAGTTTTATTTCATTTACTGGAGTATTGTACATGTCGATTTCATTCATTCATTGGAGATACATGTTGCTTTCGTACGTACATTATTGTACATGTGGATTTCATTCATTCATTGGAGATACATGTCGTTTCGTACGTACATTATTTTACATGTCAATTTCATTCATACATTGGAAATACATGACACTTTCATACGTACATTGAAGAAGTTTCCTTGTATCTAGTCCCTTCATTTCTTGGCATGAAGATTTCATCGGTAGGCGGGGCGATGAATTATACTTTGAACTTCGAGACGTCCCCCTTGTCTCCTCGTTAAAAACCTCCCTGAGAAATCCCAATTGGGATAAAACCTGAGTGAGGGAAAAAGAGTACGACTTGGGTGGCGTCGTTTTTCAGAAGTGGAAGTATTTGAGATGGGCGAAATTCCAGTTGTTTTGTAGTAGTTTTCCCTCCATCGTTTCTAGTTGGAATGCCCCTTTCCTTGCTGCCGCTGTGATTTTATATGGCTCGTCCCAGTTGGATCCCAGTTTTCCTTCTTTTGGTCTTTGGTTGCTTGTGTTTTGGCCTTGAGGACGTAGTCCCCGACTTTGAGCGGTCTTATTTTGGCCTTCTTGTTGTAGTACCTTTTCGTTTGTTGTTTTTGGGCTACTATCCTCATATGAGCCATATCTCTCCGTTCTTCTACTTCGTCCAGGTCTTGTATTCTATTTTTGTCGTTGTTTGGTACACTCTCATTGGAGTATCTCAGGCTGGGTTCTCCGACCTCAACGTGTATGACGGCGTCAGTTCCATAGACTAACGAATATGGTGTTTCGCCTGTGCTGGTTTTGGCATGGTGCGGTAGGCCCGTAGTACTTCTGGTAGTAGTTTCGGCCATAGCCCTTTAGCGTCCTCAAGCTTTTTCTTTAGTATATTCAATATTGTTTTGTTGGAGGATTCTGCTTAACCGTTTCCAGCAGGATGGTATGGCATGGAGAGTATTCGCTTGATGCGCCATTTTTTGAAGAACTCGGTCATCTTTTTTCCGACGAACTGAGGTCCATTGTCGCAGTTGATTTCTTTGGGGATGTCGAAGCAGCATATGATGTTTTTCCATATGAACGTGATGACTTCCTGTTCGCATATTTGGGCAAATGCACCTGCTTCCACCCATTTGGAAAAGTAGTCAGTTAAAACTAAAAGGAAACGTGTCTTACCTCTCCCTGCAAGGAGGGGTCCGACGATATCCATTGAAGTGACGGAGTGCAAAAGTTTGCCTGCTTGGTGTATCATAGATGTGTACTTTTGGCATAGTTCACATTTCTTGACGTAATCTAGGCCTCCCTTTTCATAGTGGGCCAGTAGTATCCCACCTGGATGAGGCATCTGACGAGGGCTCGATTGCCTGTATGGGCACTGCAATGACCCTCGTGTACTTCCTCGAGCACACGCCTTGTTTGATTTGGTCCTACGCATTTTGCCAAAGGACTATCGAACGTCTTTTTGTAAAGGTCGTGATTTATGAGGTTGTACATGGTCGCCTGTATTCGAAGCTTTTTGGCCTCCTTTTTGTCTTGCGGGAGTGTTCCCTCCTGCAAATATGTCATGATGCGGTTGCGCCAGTCCCATGTTAAATTTATAGAATGTACCTCTACTTGGTCTATTGATGAGTGGAGGAGGGTGACCACATTTTCCCTGATGATATTTTTGGTTGCTGCTGCCAGTTTAGCGAGACCATCTACTTTGATGTTTTGTGCCTGGGGTATCTAGTCGAGTCAGTAGTCGTCGAATTTTGGCAGTAGCTTATGGATTTCTGCCCGGTATTTTTGTAACCTTTTCTCCTTGATTTGGAAAGTTCCAATAACTTGGTTAATAACGAGTTATGAGTCATATCTGAGGACGACTCGTCATGTACCATATTTGAGGGCCAGTTTCAGTCCTACAATTACGGCCTCATACTCGGCCTCATTATTAGTCATTTTGGGCACCATATGGATTGGCAAATCACTTCGCCTATTGGGACTTCAAGTACAAGTCCCAATCCAGACCCCGATGCATTAGACGCACTGTTAGTATAAAGGACCCAGAGGTCGGGTCGTCTAGGGGAGGTGCGAAGCGCTTCTTGCTCGACCCCGGACAATATTTCTGCACTAAAGTCGGCGATGAAGTCGGTGAGTACCTGCTACTTTATCGCAGTTCGTGACTAATATGCTATATCGTGCTCGCTCAATTCTATGGTCCATTTGGCCAATCTGCCTGATAGTTCGGGTTTGTGCAGGACGCTCCTGAGGGGGGGGAAATCATCACTACTGATATAGGGTGACATTGAAAATATGGTCTAAGCTTTCGTGAAGCTATGACCAATGCTAGAGCTAGTTTTTCGAGGTAGGGATACCTCGTTTCGGTGTCAACCAAGGTTTTGCTGATATAATAAATTGAAGATTGCGTACCTTTGTTTTCACGGACCAAAACCGCGCTTACCACGACTTCTGAGATGGCTAGGTAGACAAGGAGGCGTTAGTCGGGGTCTGCCTTAGCGAGTAATGGTGGCGAGGACAAGTATGTTTTTAGTTTTCTTAGGGCGTCGATGCATTCTGAATTCCACTGGAGTCCATTGTATTTCTTTAGCACATTGAAAAATTTATGGCATCTATCCGATGACCGTGAGATGAACTTCGACAGCGCGGCTATCCGACCCGTCAATTTTTGTACATGTTTTTTTACTGGTTAACATTTTGGGTATTCCTTTGATGGCCTTGATCTAATCTGGGTTGATTCGATGCCTCTTTCTGATACCAAGAAGCCGAGAAATTTGCATGAGGTCACACTGAAGTCGCATTTTTCGGGGTTTAGTTTCATGTCGTAACGCCTTAGTATGTCGAAAGCTTCCTTCAGGTCATCGATGTGGTCTTCTTTTCTTTTCGATATAGACTTCTAGTATTTTGCCAAGTTGATCTTTGAATATCTTGGTGACCAACCTTTAGTATGTCGCTCCCGTATTTTTTAGTCCGAACGGCATGACTCTGTAGCAATACGTTCCCTAGTGGGTAATGAAAGTAGTTTTTTCTTGGTCCTCTTCCTCTATGACGATCTGGTTGTAACCCAAGTAGGAATCTAAGAAGCTTAGCAACTCATATCTTATTGTTGCATCGATGAGATGGTCGATATGTGGCAATGGAAAGGAGTATTTTGGGCATGCTTATTCAGGTCCGTAAATTTAACGCACATTCGCCATTTTTCGTTTATCTTCTTTACCATGACCACATTGGCAACCCATTGGGGATACTTTGACTCTCGGACGGAGCCATTGGCAAGCAGCTTATCGACTTCTTCGGTGATGGCTTCGTTGATTGCGGAGTGAACTTTCTCCTTATTTGCCACAATGATGGGTAGAGGGGGTCAACATTCAATTTGTGCATGGCGATGTCTTTCAGGATGTCTGGCATATCTGAATGGGAGAAGGCAAACAGATCGGCATTGTCAGTTAACAATTTATGAAACTTACTTGGTTCTGAGAGATTGTGCCCGATATAAGCCTTTTCTGTGCTATCATTGCCGTCTAGTTGGACGGGATTGAGATCTTCTATGGTCGACTCGCCGGCTTCCACGATGTCGGGATCCTTCATAACGTCCATCTGTACGTCGAGTTTGGGTCCCGACGTCACTAATTGTTATGCTTCCGTACTTGCTCCCTTTAGTTGTTGGGTGTGTACGCAATCCTTGGTGATGTGATAGCATTCTTACGCGGTGCATTGCTCACTACGGATGCTGAATATTCCCCATGGAGTAGGGAACTTGATTACTTGATAGAGACTTGACGGGATGGCTCGCATGGCGTGTATCCATGGATGCCCTATAATGGCGTTATAGGTTGTGTCTTGGTCCATGACGTGAAACGTTGTTTCCAGGGTGACTCCTCCTGCCAGGACAGGTAGCATTATTTCTCCAGAAGTTTGCTCGACTGCATATTAAAATCCGTTAGTGTTATGCAACGCGGTACTATTTTATCTTCAAGCCTCATCTGTGCGAGGACTCGAGGATGGATAATACACGCTCCACTTTCATCGTCCACCATTATTCTTTTCATATCAATATGTGAAATACGTAAAGTAATAACAAGAGCATCGTAGTGAGGAAAAGACAAACCGTCGATATTTGACTTGTCGAAGATGATACTATCTTCGAGGTCATTATATCGTTCATGAGTGATCAACCGTTTGAGTTTGTGTGTAGTAGTGAACTTTACATGGTTGATTGTTGTCCCGTCACCTCCACCGATTATCATTTGATTGGTACGAGTGAGGGAGGGCAGTTTTGGAGGTCCCTGGGGTTGTTTGCATCCCCGGGCAAAGTTGGCTCGCCCTCAGTCACTCATCAGTTCTCTCAGGTGTCCCTAATTAACATTCTTACTACCTCTTGCCGTAGACCTATGCAATCCTCTGTTTACTGACCTCATTGTTAGTGGAATTCACAGAGGATGTTCGATTTCTGAGTACTTGGATCGGATTTCATTTTTTGCGGCCATTGTACCTTCGTGCCGAGCTTCTCCAGTGCATACACTATTTCTGAGGGGGAAACACAAAAATTGTGAGCAGATAAGAGCGGAGGCATGCCTCTTTCGTTTTGTTGTGTCGTGGCATTATGAGGAGGGTCATCTGTATTCCACGGGGGAGGTTGGATGGCTACTCTAATGTAGGGTTGATGTATATCTCGTCCGAGACGGGGACCCAACTGGCCTCTTCGACCGTCATTATGACGATCCTTCCTTATTTTTGCTTGAACTGATGTCAGTCGTTGAATCTGGCCATTGAGATCGTCCTCGTCGGCCCTTACCTCGGCGCAATAGGCGTTGTAGATTTCTTCCCAAGTGGTGGGAGGGTATTTCATGAGCCTGCTTAATAGCTTCCTGGTTGCTCTCGACCTATTCCTGCTCAACCTATTCTGAAAGGCCGCTACCGCCATCCCCTCTAATAAATTCGATAGGCTCTTTCTCACCCTGTTAAATCGGGCTAAGAAGTCCCTGAGTCCCTCACCGGACGTTTGCCTAATGGCGAATATGTCGTTTACCCTGGCTTTCGCCTTTTTAGCTCCTGCATGAGCGGTGACGAACTTGTCCGCCATTTCCTCGAATGTTGCTATTGATCGCGCCGGCAGTTGTGAGTACCAGGTTGGGCTCCCACCGTTAGGGTTTTGCTGAATTTTTTCAGTAGTACTGATGGTACTTTTTCTTTCGAAATATCATTGCCTTTTACGGTTGTGACGTAGTGGATGATATGATCCTCTGGGTCTGTAGTACCATCATATATTTTCAGGTATGGTGGTATTTTGAAGGTTTTAAGTATGGCGTGGGGGTTGCTTCCTCGTTGTACGGTTGCTCGATGAATCGACCGACGTCCCATTTCGATAACAACTTTGGGGTGCCTGATATTTTATCGACCCTTTCTTGATGCTCCTTCATCTGGTCATGGAGTGCCTTATTCTCATTTTCCATTTCCTCCATTTTCTTTAGAATGGCTGCAAGTGTGTCGTTACATGCGTCAACAGTGGTATGAGTATTACCTGTTCGAGGGGCGTCTTGTTCGCCAATGGTTGTCATGATATCTATGTGTGCAATGTCTCTATTCTCCCTTTGAGCGGATTTTTCAAGTATGTTGTTCAGAGTGTTTGTTAGCCATTCTTCTAGTAACCTTTTTACCGTCGGTGGTGCCTCTCCTGTTGTAGACGTGGAGGCTTCCTTTTCGCGCGAAGCAGTTACGCTTTCGCGTGGAGAAGGCGAAGCGTCTCTCCTAGGTGTAGCGGTTGGTGTCACGTTTTCATTGTCTGCCCTGCCGTCTTTGTTGATGGTGTCCAGGTGGTTAGTTGTGACACCCGCTATTACTTTTAACCTTGCATCTCGTTTTCCTGCCATCGTTAGTTTATGCAAAGCTAGGAAAGATGGATATCCCTTTATACGATCTAGATGAAACTAAAATTTCAACCAAAGACCCCCCCCCCCCACACACACCACATTTCAACTAAAGACCCCCTCCCCCCCCCTACAGACGGCGCCAAATTGTTTGACCAAAAGGTTTTGAACCTTTTGTCTAAATCAATTAATGATGAGAAGAGGGGTAAATCTTAGTTACAGATAATAAAATCTAGACCAAATGATAAATGAAGTAGACGAGACGAAAGACGTTAGTTAATATATTGAGCCGATTAGACACTCATGAATTCAGCAACATCAAGGCACAATAAATCTAGATAAATACGGCTAACGTAATCAAAGGAAGTTACTACTCAATTATTATGATCTTTTGGGAAGCCTCTTCCCTTGGCAATAGTGTAGAAAAGAAGGAAGTATCAAATGATTGAGGACTCCTTGGATCTTGTCAGTATAGAACAATAATGTACACTTTGAGTTATGCAATCAATGAATCAGGCCATCTTTGTATATTCTTTCAAATAAATCTTTTACAAAGTGTTCTTTTGTCTCTTTTCCCGGATCCCCTTACTTCTTTATTCCCTCTTCCTATTTATAAGGGACAATTTCTCAAGAAACCCTAAAAATACAATATAAAGAATATTCAAAAAGCATATTCTCATTATCCCCCTCTAAGTTTAAACTATTGTTAATGTCCTGTTTCGGCTGACCGCTCTTGGTTGTCGTCCTTGGCCACAACGACCATTAGACGTGTTGTAGTAACCTTGTTCCGCGCCTTACTTAACACTTGTCGTTGTAGCCAAATTTGGACCCATACAAAAAGCATTCCCTTTTTCTATTAGGTCCTCTTTAATTTACTTTAACCTATTAAATATCTCTTTTTAAAGTCAATAAGCAATCAGCATTCTCTATCAACAAAAGCTACGCCTCTCAAGCTAGCTGCTGTAGGTTGGTATGACCCCATAATATCATAAATGCTCTATTTGGGTTCATAATATTTCAATGCTCTATCATGTTTATTTATAAGAAGATAAATATATGTAAATCTTTAATAACCAATAGTTTATAAAAATAATAATTTAGTTGTAATCAGTATATATAATTTAAAGTCCATTACTTTTTAAGTTTTGAGTTGAATGATGAGCACAAAATTAAATCCAGTAACCCACCTCAGGGACACAAATGACTTTAGGAAAATTCAAAGAACTGACATACGAACGGCTCTTTCTATTTTTTTATTTTTTTTATTTAAGAACTGAGCTAGGAAGTTCCCCTGAATGATACATTGAACTTCATCCTTCCAACTTTAGGCTAAAAATTAAATTAAATTAAATTAAATTAAATCCACCGACGCCCAATTCTTTACTACAAAATAATCATTACATGGAACCCATATATTGCTTTCAATTCTAACTGACCAATTCTACGCCTTGACTGAACTCACATCTCTTTAACACTGCACAATCTCCTCTCATCACCACCAATTTTCTCTTCCTATTTTTATCTCTTTTCCTTTTTTGTGTCCTCTTTTTTCGTTTCTCATTCTACTATCCTTTAGCTAAATAATACCAAAAAAACATGCAAATGATCAAGCCATTATTATTAGAGGGGAAAAAAGGAGGAAATCAAATTATGTCAATTCTTCAAGTTGATCAACTTGACCAATTACGAAACATATTTTCAAGATTTGACATGGACGATGATGGTAGTCTCACACATTTAGAACTAGCTGCACTATTACGTTCGTTGGGTATAAAACCATCTGGGGATCAAATTCATGTTCTTTTAGCCAACATGGATTCTAATGGAAATGGAGCTGTGGAATTTGATGAACTTGTTAATGCCATTATGCCAGATTTAATTAATGGAGAAATATTGGAAAATCAAGGACAGCTTTTGGAAGTTTTTCGATCGTTTGATCGAGATGGCAATGGTTATATTACGTTGGCGGAGTTGGCTGGATCAATGGCTAAGATGGGACAGCCGTTAACGTATCGTGAACTAACGGAGATAATTAAAGAGGCTGATGTTGATGGAGATGGTGTCATTAGTTTTAATGAGTTTGCAACTGTTATGGCTAGGTCTGCTGCAGAATTTCTTGGCATCCCTATTTCATAACAATGGCGATGCTTTGATGGTTTGGTATTTGTATCAATCAGCTAACTGTACAAAATCTCATAACTGTCTTGGTATCAATGTGTTGATGATCATCTTTACTTGTGAATAGTTTTGAGTCGATTAATGGGATATTGTTAGGCTTTGTTTTATTCTAAATTTTACTAGTTGGTAAGATTCATGTAGATTAAGACTAATTCCCCCCGTCCCCTTCCCCTGGTTTCTTCTCTTTTCTCCCCAACAGAAAGGAAAGAAAATGTGTCTCTGTATTTTTTTTATGTAGACATTAAAGCAGTTAGGTGCGTATTGATTAGCTAATCCAGTGGAACCATTGTGGCTATGATTTGAGTTGACATGGAGACTGCAGAGTGTTTTTCAAGTAAATTTGTCCGCCAGTTGGCTAAAGCATTCCCTTGCCAGAAAGCATTACCAACCAATATAAATACAGGGAACAGCAAGTGAATATTAAAAGAGGAATGGTGACAGATTGTCAAATTTTAGAAAGACTGTTAGCAATAATACAAAGGGAATTTTGGGGGTACAGTTGACTCCAGCAGATAAGACGCACCGTAGGTCATCCTCGGCCTTCTTCGTTTTCGATGAAAAAAAAAATGTCTATCTCCAAAAGCGTTTTCCTTCCCCTGCCACACCTCCCTCCCTTCGTCGAGCCTTTCCTTTAATGGTTGGGGAAAGCCCTACAGGTAAAATACAGGAAAAAAAGGGATGGATTTCAACCTTGCTTTTTTAGGTCTCACGCTAGCTTTTGACTTATATGGCGCTTAGGCCTAAGGTCAAGTAGTTTGCCTGTAGGCGAGGTAACAGGAATTACTTCGACAATTCGTCGAACTGATCCTTATAACTTGTAAAGGCAACTAGCTTATACTTAGTAGGAAGTAAAATCACTTCACCCATGTAAGGCAGTATCCTTTTCTAGAGCTTGATATGGGATCAATTACTCTATCATCGTCATTCCACAGGTTTTTTCATTTTAAAGGATGGAGAATGCAAAGCTCTATCTAGCAATGCATCAGCTTAACAAGTAAACTTCCGACAAGCAAGCCATAAACCAGTTGCGACGTCCTTCCCAGGTATACATTTGCCATTTTTCAGTGCAACCTCCAAAGAAGAAAAGAAAATTGAAAAGAAAAAAGAGTATTGGAAAAATTGAAGCAGGATAGATAGAAAAATCCACTTGCTCAGATAGTAAAAAAGGAATCACATACAACATAGAACGTACAAACCAATTCCCAAGACCTCAGAAAGAAATATAGGTGGCCTGCTTTACCATTAAATAAGTCTTTAAACCATGAAACAGATATTCAGACCAACCCTACAATTATACAACTGTGTACAATGAAAAGCTCGATGGATGAGATGAGCCAGAGCAGACTGAATGAAGATGATCACTTGGCAAGTCGAAGGATTTTCCTAGTGAGATCTTCAGCATCCTGTCTCTTGGCACCTATTGATTGACCAAAGAGCACGAGCTCTCTGCATAGTGCTCAAATGGGCACAAAGCAGTAAAAGCAAGTAGCATGAACTGATCCAGTAGAAACAAACCATTTATCTGGAACATCGTGGATATTTATTCAGCAATGAATTAAAGTAGTTCCTTAAATCCATTTCAATTGGGCAGATGATAAAATGTTTCAGTTCCTGTATCTACGCTTCTCTCTCTTAGCTTCTCTACGTTCTTTTTCTGAACCACCGTGACGAGAATGTCTACTAGGACTTCGAGAGTCTCTCCTTCTATGTTTATGGTGCTTTGAGTGCCTTCTACTACTCTTTTCCTGAGATGATTTTTTCTTTCGTGACCTTGAACGATGACGGTCTTTATAATCTTCGGATGAATGAGAAGAGGCATCCCCATCTGGACTGCTGCTTCTGTGAGCTCGCCTGCGCTTTCTATCAATTTCATCTTCTGATGAACTGCTGCTCTTATTTTGGTGCTGATCTCCTTTTGCTTTTGCAAGTATATGTGCTTGAGTTTCCTTTTCAAACCTATTTTTTTCAACATCATCCCCGTATCTTTCAGTTACACTTCCTCCGCGACCATTTCTCTGAGAGTTGATATCTATAGTTCCTTCTCTACTAGATCTACCTTCTCGAGAGATGTTCTGATTACTATTTCCTACTGCCAATACTGGATCTGACAAATCCGCACCAACAGTGTGGGAGGCGGATGATGCATTACCAGTTTGGTTAATGCTCTTTGCTCCCAGATCTACCGGAACAGCATCCTTTTTAGCTGGGTTACTGGTTTTGTTTTCTGGCAAAGGCATATCGACAGGAACCTCCAAACCTAGTTCTTTGCCCAATGATTCTAAGAAGTCACCAGCTATTAAGCGATTTAAAGTTGTATTAGCAGCTTCAACCTTCTTTTGAGGATACTCTGCAACATTCTGATTGCTAGTTTCTGCTTCATCATCCGAATCATCAGAGAATATAGCCTACAGATGAATATTGAACAATACGATAGGCTGTAAGCTTATGCAAAGGAGACAAAGCACACTAGGTAAATGAATTCATACTACTCGCTCATCAGCAGCTTGATCTTACAATCTCTAAGAAAAGCACCCAACCCCATCCCATCACACACCAGGGAACAAAGCACATTAGATAATTGAAGTCACACTACTCGCTCATTAGCAGATTGATCTTAAAAACTCTAAGAAAACCACCCAACCCCATCCCACTCCAACAGAAGGGGAAAAAAAAGAAGAAAAAACATATCTGCTAGAAACAACCTATGTTGCGCGGACTCTCCAAAATATAGCCGCACCCGTGTCGGATCCTTCAGAAATGCACTACTTTTGGAGGATCCGACACATATCCGGCCACATTTTTGGAGAGTCCGAGCAGCATAGGAAACAGCAGTAAGGCAGTTGCAAATTGAACTACTTTTTAAAATAATCAATATCAGCAAAAAAGCATCCTTCTTCAGGCAATGCACTAGGAAACTGAACCAACTAACCCAAGCAGTAGCTAAGTTCATGAGATTTCCAACTTGATCCACAAAGCAGGGAGGAATTCCTGAGAACAATAGCCCCAATCAGAAAGCAATAGAACCCGCCACTCACCCATTCGTGGAACTAGAAATTGAGAAGAAAATAAGCCATCCCAACCCTTCTTCAAACAAAGAAAAATGAGAGAAGAAACATTCCACACTTCCATCCCTTTTGACCTCCGTAAAAGTACCACCTATCCCTTTTGACCTCCCTAAAAAAACTAAGTAATCGAAAGCACTAGTTTTTTTAACCTAATCTAAAAGCACTAGTTTCTAACCTCGTTTTTGTAACCTCGAGGTTACGATCTATCACATACATCTGATACATCTGATATACAACCTCATCAAGGAGCAAATAGAAGCGCTTATTGCGGATATATTATCGTTGTCCCAATAGCAAAATCAGTATTGTGAATATCCCAAATAAGAGAGAACTTAGCAAGAATAGTCTCCTTTCAATAAGGAACTACAGTATACTTTAACAACTGATTTGGACAAGAAGACTAAATACCTTGTACAAATCAACAGGCCTTTCAACATTTTCTGGTTCTGTCTCAACCTCAATTTCCTGGTCAACCATTAGTTTTCCTTCTTTACGGCCTTCCTGGACTCGGAGAGAGGATTCGATCCTATCCCCAGAAACATCATCTTCTTCAAGCTTTGCAGCTTTAACAGAATCAGGCAAAAATACAAGTGAGTCCAATTTGCTCCTCGAGCGTGGAGCTGGGGGTGGCTGCATAATACAAGATAGAGCTCAGTCAACTTTGGTGATACATGGCAAAAGAATTAGATAAAGATGTATTGAATGACTTCAGAATTAGATAATAACAACTCACCTATTTATATATATCTAAACAATATGTCTAACAAGGACAATATCTAATTTAAAAACTAACACTTCTAACATTCTAACACTATCACTTAACAATCTAACACGCTCTCAGTAATCTTAACATTGTAAGATGCCCCTCAACCTCAAGGCGGGATACCAAATTGAGTTTGCTCATTCTGCGCCTCAATAAATTAAACCCTTGAGAGAATAACACGTAGCCAGTATTTCAAAAAAGCTGCTCGAAAAGTTGTCAAACAAAGGCAGGAAGAGCTGCCGAAAGAATAGGAGGAACTGTGGATGGAGAGAGTGTGACTGGAAAGATCACCAGAACAGTGAGTAGTAGACCACTGTCTGATGACAAAGGAGTTTTTTTATTTTTTATTTTATTTTGCTCTTCTTAGTTTCAATCTTTGTAAAAGACATTCTTATGTCAAAGCCTAAATCAACTTCCAGAACAGAAAATACAAGAGGTGCTGAATGCAAATATAGCAATGACTTTTTTTTAATTGATAAAAAAGGGACTTTTCGTTTTCAAGAGCTGAAGAAAAAGTTAAAAGATTAAAAAAGGCCACATACAAATAAGGTGAATTCTCCCTGGAAACTTGGACTCCCTTAATCTTGCCATATCCATCAAAAAGCAATAATTTACTAGGAGCCAACTAGGTATCTACGGATAACAAGGAGACCCCTTTATCTTCGCAAGTCATAATTACAGCCTACATCACAAGCAAAAGCCTAAATATATCAAATCCATTAAATTCCATGTGAATAACCTAATTCTATTTGGATCACTTAGAGAAGAAATCAGAAAATTCCTACACTCAAGATTCAAGAATGTTTACCGTGACAATCAATTACAGTTAAAAAAAAAAGGAAGGAAAACAACCCGTATCACAATCATCTGTCAACTGTCCTCTCATCTACCAGAACCAACCTCACTGCTAGCGTGAAGATGTGCTTAACTCTTAGCGAATTAGTAGGTACATGTGTTGGTGGGAGGTATCAGGTACCCTGTGGATTAATCGTCCCGGACACCATGGTTTTAAATATATATATAAAAAAAAAGGCTTTCCTGGGAAAACACATGAAGCCCAACTGAACTTTCATAAAAAGAAAAAGTTGATGACTTCAACAACTGCAATTTCTTCAGGAGATACCAGTGCCCAGCCAAAGTACAGGGGTGGAGTTTGATAGATTGACACATAACAATCATGAAATATACACTAATTGTTGGTACCTTGCCCATATAAGGGTCATTAAGATCAAAGCGCTTGCAAAGAAGAGGTGAAGGTCGCCACTGGAATTTCTCCCGTTTTGGATACATTTTTGCTGCCGCTAAACCATCATCTTTACCAAATTTAGGTAGCTGCAACAGACAGCAGTTAAAATCAGGACAAACTGCCAACTTCAAACCATTCACTCAGAAGTTAGATAGTGTACGTGCCTCAGCTCCAGAAGTGAATTGCAATCCTGCAGTAGCTAACGTACTTGAGAAAAACTCATTAGGCGGAACACTTTCCTTTCCCAATTTTCCTTTATTTATTGCCTCGGCTACAGATTCAAATTCTAACCTTTCACGAGCACGAGCAGCTTCTGACATATTACTTGCTCCACCACCATCTTTAGGGCGAAGACCTCCGTGGTATTTTTCCTTCAGAAACTGCTCGAACCTTTCTTGCTTAGCAGGATCATCTTGGAAAGGCTTTGCAGCTTCAGGAAGTTCAGTCTGCAGAAAGGAAGTTCAGAATCAGCAATCACCAAAACAAATTCCAGTTTACGCTGTGGCAAAACTAACTCATGTATGCCTTTCTAACCTCAAATGCATTTTTCATTTTTGAGGCCTTAAACACTAATCTACTAGTTACTCAGCACTAAATCTGAATACAGCTTGCTACATAAACGAGACAACTTTTCAACTAAAAGTAGCCAACTTTGATGATCACTATACATATGACATTTTTACACTTAAAATCGAGGCCAAAAAATTAAGTTTAAAAAAAGAAAAAGGAACCTGGATCCCAAGTATACCAACCTTTGTCTTGGACACCAGAAAAGACAAACAGTAAGACACTACCTTGACCGACCCCTACCAAAGTTGACTTAAAATGGTGCCAAGATAGTTCGTGAAACAACCAAAGATTTATTCAGCCGAAACTGAGTATCAAGCTATACTAAAGCTACCCAGTAGTGAACTACTTACCACTGAAGCAGGTTTAGTAAATGTATCTGAAAGATTGGATGGGAAATTGATCACATCAGCAGATATACCAGCAGTATTTGCGTCTCTCAAACTTCTTTCGATAGGCTTCTCTCCTAATATCTGACCGCGGCTTTCCGCGGTCATCTTCTGCACATTCCGAGACATTTTTGCATCCACCTGTTGTTTGCCTTGATCATTACGTTTCTGTCTCTCCTCCCAAAGTTTCCTTGCATAATAGTCACGACCCATTCCTCCATTCAGGAAACCAAATAAAGGGTTGAACTGATTTTTCTCTCTAGAAATGTCCTCAAGTAATTTACCGGAACGAGCTACTAATGTAGCCAACCCTTCAATCAAGATTCTAAGATTATTATCCTCTGGAGGAGGAACATCAGGGGGAGGGAGATCTGAAGTCTTGTAATCAAAGTCAAGCGGAGCTGCAAACTTATGATGGGGAACAAAATTCTGTGGAATCGCTGGAGGATCAAATCTGTTGACATTGGTGAACAAATATGAGTTAGAGTGAAAAAAATGAAATAAAAGTTGACAAGGTTTCCATCATATGCAAGTGTGACCATACACCTTAAATAACTTAATTTCTTGATCGCATCTAGAGAAATAGCAGCTGTAGAATAGATGAGGAAACAACAAAAGACGGATAAAGGAGTCATTAAATCCTTCATGACCACAACAAAAGCAAAGTAACAACAACAACAAACCCAGTAGTTTCCCACGAGTGGGGTTTGGGGAGAGTAATATGCACGCAGCCTTACCCCAACCCTTAGAATGGCAGAGAGGTTGTTTCCGATAGACCCTCGACTAGAGAACGACAGAAAAAGAGAAAAGGTAATTGCAACAAGTAGGAATAACAACAAGATGAAATAAGATCGAATCAAAGAATGCAGTCAAACTCTAGGTAGTAATAGCCATATATCATACTAACACTAATGCTAGCAAACTGAGTAAGACAAAGAGAAACGCTCGACTACCTATGAACCTTCTACCCTAATCTTTGACCTCCACACTCTCCTGTCTAGGGTCATGTCCTCAGTTAGCTCCAGTTGCGCCATGACCCGCCTAATAACCTCTCCCCAAGACTTCTTAGGCCTACCTCTACCCCTCCTACTGCTCACCGAGGCTAACCGCTCGCACCTTCTAACCGGGGCTTCTATACTTCTCCTCTTAACATGCCCGAACCATCTCAAACTCGCTTCCCGCATCTCAACCTCGCCTCCCACAACAAAAGCAAAGTGACGACCCTTATTGCGGAGAGCTAAAAATTGTTGTGGAAGAACCAAAAAATGGTCTTAGGAATTTTGCTACTAAATTTCTTTATCAATAGAATTTTTCATTTTTCTCTTCTTTTTTTGGATAAAGACTTATCAAGGGATTATAACTTTCCCCTCGAGGCATTACCTTCTATGGGTGCTGAAAACTGAAGGATTCCCACAGTTAGGACATAAGAACATCTGGCCTTTATCATGTCACCAGCTCTCTCATCTTAATATCCACCTCATGTTTGTTAGCTCTATTGCAGCCAATGAATGGCATACAAAACATTCTTTCGGAATCTCATTCTAATAAACAAGGGGAAGTTGTAAATAATAAAAGGCATATTTGTCCAATGGAAGACCAAGACATGACTTGTTTATCTGCATAGTCTGGTACTAAAATGGACAAACCCAGATAGAAAACATGGGGTATAGCTATAGACAGTAATTTGAACATGTTGGGCCATGCATAATAGACATTAAGTGTAAAAACTAAGTCCAAAAATTATTCCAGTTACTGTATCCATTACAAGAGCTTTTTATTTACTTCAATAGTGACATATTGGCTGTTTTTCATCTGGGTGCACCCACAGATGCAGATCCTCTGCTCAAAAACATATCCTTCATCCATCCAAGGAAAAATAAAATGGCATGCTTCAACATTCTTTGCACCATCTGATTTTTTCTATCTTCTAGATTGAACTGTGGTCAAGCAGGCGCAATAAGATAATTAAAGATGGAGAAGATACAAACAGCTTGAGTTTCTTCCGATAAAAGAATAAGTGTCGTGAGAATACCTTTCCAGCTGATAATCGGACTTTGAAGCAGCACTAAAACCAGGTAAAACATCATGCGCCTTCCTGTCCAACAGTTTCAGATTCTCCACCTTTGGTCTTGAAGGCTCTTCAACTTCCTCGACATAAGTCTCTTCGAAGTCATAACCTGTTAAGGAATTATAGCCAAGATAAGAAACTTTCAAGCACAACTACATTTTTGCCCCATACCTCTGCGCTATTACGAGCTGGAGGGATGCGAATAAAGACACAATTAACGCAAAGTCATAAGATCACCCGATACTAGAAGAAAGAAAAATAGTGTGTTACTTTGCAGTTTCCAACCTGCAAACTGGACCAAACGAGCATGCAGGACAACACTTGACTGTATTCAGGAAAAGTCTACTTAGAGAGGGAAAAAAAGTACTGCAAATCCAGGATGGCAAAACGAAGCTATAATCTCTAACTTATAAACACTACTTCTTTCTTGAAAAGTACACATGGGGAAAGAAAAATAGAAGGTAGTAAAGACATTTTGCAAATACAAAAGAAACTTGAGAACGAAAGGGACTTCAATAAAATTGTTAAGTAGTTAGTCATATATAGTGTCCCACATCGAGAAGTAGATACTTATTATTATGTAATCATGTATATAAATAGGGCATTGTACAACATTTTAGATAATTAATAATATTTTTTTCTCGTGCTTTCTCACATGGCATCAGAGCAATCGTGAGATATTTATCGCTGTGCATAAATTCCAGCGACTCCCGGAAAAAAGAAAAAAAAAACAAATAGCCTTTTTCCGGCAAAACAGCACTGTCCGCAAAAAAAAGTCCATATTCGTCTGTATTGTGCAAAAACCAACACCACCACGAGGTAGATCAGCTTTCGGCGATCAACCGGTAAAAATTTCTCCGGCAAACCTCCTCCCACGCGCCCTCACGCGCCGCCGGGAAATTTTTCCGGTGAATCTCCGACGTCACACGCCGGAGCGTGAGGCTTCTTCCGACCATTTTTTTGGCCGAGCTTCTTCGGGACAGCCTGGTTGCACAGTAATTCCGATCCTACTCATACCTTTTTCTTTTTATTCCGATCACTTTGAGATTTTTCGGCAACTACACTGACTTTCCGGCAGCTACAGTTATTTTTCCGACGAAACTTTTTTTTGATAGATTACTCGGGAGGTTATTCCGAGTCTTTTCATTCAAGTTTAAATCAAATTCCGACCACTTTTATATTCTCCGGTGCAACATTATAATGGCATTCATATCAGAAGCCTTTAACTCACAATCAGTTGGATCCAATCCAGATGGTTTCTTTACCAGATTATATTGAGTTCCTTCAGTACAAAGCATGTAAACAGACATCTTCAGGGATAGCTTTCATTGTTCAAAGAGATAGTAGTGTGACTTGTGTCTCCCAATCTTCAACCCCTGAGTCTTGGGTCATTGATTTAGGTGCATCTGATCATATTTCTGGTAACAAATCTTTTTTCACTAGCATTTCGTATTCTAAATCTCTTCCAACAGTCACAATGGCCAATGGGTCTCAAACCATGGCAACTACAATACGTCAAGCAAGTTTACTTTCTTCCTTACCTTTAGATTCTGTTCTTTATGTTCCCAATAGTCCTTTTAATCTCACTGTCGTTAGTTGCTTAGCCAAATCACTTAAATGCGTTGTTTTGTTTCTTGATGACCTTGTTTATACAGGAACGCAATACGGGGCGGATCATTGGTACCTGCATGAATCAGATGAACTTTATTACCTTATCCTTGCAAAATCACATGGCCTCACATCTTGTCTTCCTTCAATAACTTGTCTTGTTACTGATTCACCAAATTTATCACATAAATGGTTGGGACATCCCAGTTTGTCAAAACTCCAGAAAACAGTACCTGGTTTATCTCACTTGTCCACTCTCGAGTATGAGTCATGTCAGCTCGGTAAGCATACCCGCTCCCATTTCCCTCGGCGTCTTGATAATCGAACAAAGTCATCTTTAACTTTAGTCCATTCAGATGTCTGAGGTCCTAGTCGGGGCAGTTCTACCTTGGGATTCCGCTACTTTGTCAGTTTCATTGATGATTATTCCAGGTGCACTTGGATATTTTTTATGAAAAATCGGTCTCAGTTGTTTTCTATTTTCCAGACCTTCCACGCTGAAATTCAAAATCAATTTGGGGTTTCTATCCGCACATTTCGTAGTGATAATGCCCTCGAGTATTTGTCTTCCCCATTTCAGCAGTTTATGAACTCTCATGGGATCATTCATCAAACATCTTGTTCATACACATCTCAACAAAATGGGGTAGCTAAAAGAAAGAATAGACATCTTATTGAAAATGCTCGTACCCTACTCATACAATCTCATGTTCCGTTGCGTTTTTGGGGGATGCAGTTCTTAATCTTGTTATCTTATTAATCGTATGTCATCTTCGGCTATCCAGAATCAAGTTCCATTTTCTGTCCTGTTTCCTCACTTACCTTTATTCTCTCTTCCACCCTGTGTCTTTGGAAGCACGTGTTTTGTTCATAACCTTACTCCGGAAAAAGATAAGTTAGTTCATCGTGCTCTTAAGTGCGTAGGTTACTCGAGAACGCAAAAGAGGTATCGATGTTATTCTCCTGACCTCCAGCGGTACCTTATGTCAGCTGATGTTACCTTCTTTGAAACGCAATCATACTTCATAGGTCCAGGTAATCACTTAGATATTTCTGAGGTGCTACCAGTTTCATCTTTTGGAGATTCAGTCACTATCTCTCATTCATCTTCCTCTACAAATCCAGCTCCAACACTTACAGCTCCTGTTGCAGCTCCAACACCTATAGCTCCAGTTCCACCACTTATAGCTCCGGTTCTACCACCTAGTCCAGTTCAACCTTCTGCAACTCCACCACTCTTGACTTATCATCGTCATCCACATCCAGCATCAGGCCCAGGTGATTCACGTCCTGCATCAGATTTTGCACCTACTGCGGACTTGTCTCCTCTTAGTCAACCAATTGCACTCTGCAAAGGTGTACGATCCACACTTAATCCTAATCCTCATTATGTCGGTTTAAGTTATCATCAACTGTCATCACCTCATTATGTTTTTATATCATCTTTGTCCATTGTTTCTATCCCTAGTCTACAGGTGAGGCACTATCTCATCCAGAATGGCGACAGGCTATGATTGACGAGATGTTTGCTTTACATGTGAGTGGCACTTGGGAGCTTGTTCCTCTTCCTACAGGTAAGTCTACTGTTGGTTGTCTTTGGGTTTATGCAATCAAAGTCTGCCCCGATGGCCAGGTTAATCGGCTTAAGGCTCGTCTAGTTGCAAAAGGATACACTCAGATTTTTGGGCTTGATTATAGTGACACTTTCTCTCCCGTGGCTAAAGTAGCATATGTTCGTCTCTTTTTGTCCATGGCTGTTGTACATCATTGGCCTCTTTATCGGCTAGACATTAAGAATGTTTTTCTCCACGATGATCTTAAGGAAGAAATAATATAGAGCAACTACCTGGTTTTGTTGCTCAAGGGGAGTCTAGTGGTCTTGTATGCCGATTGCGCAAGTCACTATATGGTTTGAAACAATCCCCTCGAGCTTGGTTTGGCAAATTTAGCACAATTATTCAGGAGTTCGGTATGACTCTTAGTGAAGCTAATAACTCAGTATATTATTGGCATTCTACTCCTAATCTGTGTATTTATCTGGTGGTTTATGTTGATGATATTGTTATTACCGGCAATGATCATGATGGTATTACTAATCTGAAGCAGCATCTCTTTCAGCACTTCAGTATTTTCTAGGTATTGAGGTCGCTCAGTCTAGCTCAGGTATTGCTATTTCATAGCGGAAGTATAGCTTAGACATTCTTGAGGAGACTGGAATGATGTGCTGCAGACCTATTAACACTCCTATGGATCCGAATGCTAAGCTTTTGCCTGGACAGGGGGAGCCTCTTTGAGATCCTACGAGATATAGAAGGATGGTTTGCAAATTGAATTACCTCACAGTGACTAGACCTGACATTTCTTTTCCGGTGAGTAAGCAACCCCCACTTCTAACCAAGAGGTTGTGAGTTCGAATCACCCCAAGAGCAAGGTGGGGAGTTCTTGGTGGGAAGAAAGTCGAGGGTCTATTTGAAACAGCCTCTGTACCCATGGTAGGGTTAAGGTCTGCGTACACACTACCCTCCTCATACCCCACTAGTGGGATTATACTAGGTTGTTGTTGTTGTTGAATGTTGTAAGTCAGTTTATGGATTCTCCCTGTGATAGTCACTGGGATGCAGTTGTTCGCATTCTTCGGTATATAAAGTCAGCTCCAGGCAAAGGATTACTATTCGAGGATCAAGGCCACGAGCAGATTGTTGGGTACACAGATGCTGATTGGGCAGGATCACCTTCTGATAGGCATTCTACGTCTGGATATTGTGTTCTAGTAGGAGGTAATTTGGTCTCTAGGAAGAGCAAGAAATAGAATATAGTTGCTCGATCTAGCCCGAAGCCGAATATCGGGCCATAGCTATGGCAACATGTGAGCTAGTTTGGGTCAAGCAGTTGCTCAAAGAGTTGAAGTTCGGACAAATCAGCAAAATGGAACTGGTGTGTGATAATCAAGTTGCTCTTCATATTGCGTCAAATCCGGTGTTCCATGAGAGGACTAAACACATTGAGATCGACTATCACTTTGTCAGAGAAAAGATACCCTCAGGAGATATTGTTACAAAGTTTGTGAAGTCGAATGATCAACTAGCAGATATTTTCACTAAGTCTCTCACTGGTTCTCGTATTAGTTACATCTGTAACAAGCTCGGTACATATGATTTATATGCACCGACTTGAGGGGGAGTGTTAAGTAGTTAGTCATGTATAGTGTCCCACATCGGGAAGTAGATACCTATTATTATGTAATCACTGTATATAAATAAGGCATTGTACAACACTTTAGATAATTAATAATATTTTTCTCCCGTGCTTTCTCACAAAAATTACTTGAAAAGTGCACCAGAGTGCATTTTGCACCCCAGTAAATGGACTTCTATTAAACCTTACTTCTGCATTTTGCACCAATGAAATTCCCCATTGATAACATATGAATTTCAAACTTTTTATGCCTCAATTTCCTATCCCGAACTTTTGGTTCACCAACCACTACTCCCTCCCCCTCCCTGGGGCCAGTCAATGAGCATAAACTTTTTTGATAGTAATAAAGAATTTCATTAAAGATCAATGAGCATAAACTCAGTGGCGGTGCTTGGTATAACCATAAGCAGCACCAGAGTTTCTGCAACAAAAAGGAATAGACACAACCGGAAAAAAATGATCTTGTCTTCATAAGAGAAGAATAAAAGAAGGCAGCAGAGGAATTTCCATAGTCCATATTCCTACAACTAATTTACTGATTCTTGCACTTATCAGTAAAAACCTGAATTTATTTGTTTATTTTTGCGAACTTGATTTACTGCCAAAAGGAGAAGACATAAACCTGATGCATACACATCTTCATCTTCAACATCAAGATCTTCAAGTGCCCCAATACCAAATCCAGGAGCAACCCTTCCTGCTGATAAAATCAACCCAAATAGCTAAAGAGCCTACATAGATAATGTAGTCTTTGAAAGAAGATAAAAGGTACTATATGAAAACACATGGATTAAATCTTACATTTGAAACCAAATAGGCTATCCTTCAAGACTAGAGGTTCTCGATGCCCGATTTCCCTACTCTTAGACATCCGTGACCTCTTCTTTTCTGAAATAAGCAAAGCAGTTAGCCACTGACAATATAAGAGCTCAGCTAATGTTTTCTCTTTATTGAGACATTAAGTACCTCTAAACTCAGGAGCATGTTTGTAAGGATCATAGCCTAAACCATGCAAGTCCTCCTTTGGGTTTAGCACATAAACCTAAATAAGTAAAGAAACAACCCGGAAAAAAGTTAGGGAACCAAGCATCCCAAAGCATAAATTAAAAGAGAGCATAGAAATTTCTGTAAGAATACAAAACCACTACTTTTGTTATCAAAAAGAAAAAGAAAGAACGCAAGCAAATGACAATCTTCTGATCTCGCTTACAACCATGTAGTAGGAACGAATGCATCCAACCCAAATGGAGAATCCCATTTTGTCTTTATCAGTTCTCAAATACTGAAAACTCAAAAGATTTCATGAAAAAAGGAATGCATTGAGAAAGAGAGTTTCTTGCCATTGAATGGCATGACAAAAAGACTGTTTCTTGGAGTAATCAATCTCCAAAGGCCTGTGTGCACTTTTTTTTTAGATCTTTAATTGATTTACATCTTATAATGTTGTCAATTGAGGCCAGCTTTCGTTCTCCTTTTACTCTTCATTTTCTAAGAAAATTATTTTTGTCAGAACAATGTCGGGCAAAGGAACTATGTTAGGTCGGCAAATACATGCAATGAGTTAGTATGTTGTAATCTAAATTCCCTTCGCATGTAACATGTTCATAGAAGATGTTATATTATTCATTATCCAGGGTAACATAGGTCAATCACTAGATTCAGTTGACATCCCCTTCTTTCACCAAACAAAAAAGTGAATAGAATAAACTTGAGAAATCATACAATCAAAAAGTTCAGTACAGATAACCTCACTTTGTTCTAGTTGAAACTTGAAAGAGAAAGAAAAAACTGAGATCCACACATCAGGCACTCCTAAAAGATTAGGGGCATAAGTTATAAGAAACGAATGCTTTAAGAAAATCGATAGCATCATTGTATCGCCCAAAAAAAAGAAGAAAAAAGACAGCAAAATCTCGCAGTCTTCCACTCACACTGGCCACGCCAGTAACATAAACAGACTAAATGAAGCATTACCATGAGGATGAGATGCAATTAATAAAACGCTGAAACAGTCAACTTTCAAAATTGTAACAGAAATATAAAGCCCTAGATGATGAAAAAAGACTTGAAGATATAAAGCATCAGACACACCAAGACGGTGAAACAGTCAACTTCCAAAATTGCAACAGAAATATAAAGCCCTAGATGATGAAAAAAGACTTGAAGATATAAAGCATCAGACACACCGGTGTGCTCTTCGAAAACTGACTCCCATCATCAGTTGGTAGATCCACAATATTATCAGCAGCATCTTCAACTAGCCCTGAGCGCAAAGGTTGTGTGTTGACATCAGCAAAAGAAAATGCAAGAAAAGCTTTTCTTGCCTCTCTCCTAGCATCTGCAGATCAAAAAGAGAGAGACGTGTTTACTGAATATACATATTCCAACAAATCCACTCATAGTTTTTTTTTTGTTGATAAAGTAATCTACTCAGTTCATAAAGCATGAGAATTAAATATTTAACTTCAAAATTATTGGGTAACAATGATCAAACACTACACCCAAAAAATTACGCCAAGAACAAAGGCAAGAATTGACTGTCCTACAATGAAAGCTCAAACAGGTAGCCCCAATATTTTTATGATGCTAACCGGTAACCCCAACTCTCTATGAAGGTATTCTTCAACACCAAATATGTACCATAAATGTACATGAAAAATGTTAGGCATCATTAAAATAACTCTCTAGAAACAAAGGAAAAGGAATTCTGATGAAACTTGTAAAACAAGTTCACACTTCCTTAGCACCCGCGGCCTAGTGGTCAATGAACTGGGAGGAGAACCATGGGGTCTCTACATCAAGTCACTTGGTGATTTCTTCCTATCAGCCCAAGTTTTAGAGGGCAGAACTACTGGGTACTTGTATTCGTGAGAGGTAGCAAGTATCCGGTGGATAGTCAAGGTGCGCTAAAGTTGGCCCAGACACCATTGTCATTAAAAAAAATAAGTTCACACTTCCTTCCGGTCTAAATAGCTTTCTTAAACCAGTGCAAAAGTACTCTAGTAAGGTCAATTTGTCAACTCCGATATGTTTGCTTCTGACAATATGTCAAGAACTGATTGGACTATACAAATTTTCAATATCAAACTAAAGTTCTACCAGAGCCAAACAACTAGTTAAAGCATTCTGCAAAAATTAGTGGAAATTCATGATGGCTTGCTCCCAGTCTTAACAGTTATCTTCGAGCAGCTTAAAAGCTGCCCAATTAAGTCATTGCTAAAGTTCTTTTCACGCTTGTTTTCAAAAAGCTCAATAAATACTGGTCTAGTATATTTAAGTGTCGGACTGTCTACTGAACTCATCAAGGGACTCAACTACTAGATTAAACTTTCAAGGACAAGAATTGTAGCTTCATACTAAGAGATAATAAGGTACCGACCAGGCATACATCAAAAAGTACCGACCCACATCACCATATACACATTTTGACCACCACTGCTCCCTAATGAGGGCGATAGATCAGCAGACAGACAAGAACATGGTCCCGAAAATCAGTCAGCTTAGTTGAACAAACTTTCACTGAATTCCATTGACTAACAATGGAAGGAATTCTGAAGGATCCTCACAAAAATAGAGATGCATAGAACAATTGTGGTTTTTGCTGGAGCGGTACATAACAAAATTCACAAATGTTCCAAAACCTCAAGTTATGAATCTTTAGATAATCATATCCTTGTGGGTATTGGCTTTAAACTGAAGCTTTCTATATGAAAAAGTGAGCAGAAAATCTTAAGAAATAAAAAATTTATTCACTTGACTGAGCACCACACTAAAAAGACCAGAAATTACATTCAAATTCCGAAATTTTCAAAAGCACAACTAAAAAATGGCAGCCCGGTGCACTAAGCTCCCGCTATGCGCGGGGTCCGGGGAAGGGTCGGACCACAAGGGTCTATAATATGCAGTCTTACCCTGCATTTCTGCAAGAGGTTGTTTCCACGGCTTGAACCCGTGACCTTCTGGTCACATGGAGACAACTTTATCAGCTACGCCAAGGCTCCCCTTCAATCAAAAGCACAACTAAGGCTATGAAAATTGAATTTTCAGAATTCAAAAGGAATACCATCTTCTAGTTGGGTTTTCCACTTCATATTTGATATTACCTCCCTATAACACATATAAATATGGAAAATATTTGTAATACTCCCCAATCTTACCCAGCCAAACAAAAACATAAACAATTTGAAGCATGTATGGCTAAATTACATCCGAGACCAATATTGCATGCCAGGAAATGCTCCGTACATTAAAAGTATTCAGCAGACTAAGCATGACATAGGGAAAAGGGGTTTTAAATGTAGACACATACTATATAGGGAATCAGTATGTGAGTCCTTAATTGAGCGACCACATCGCCATCCCATCTTCTGCAGTAATTTGAGCCCTGCCCAAAAAATAAGAATAACATAGTGAGAAATTATTCTCTTCAAGAACAAAAGGTACTTCTCAATGGACATAGAATCAGACCAATGGACTCTGTCGCTGGAAGTACCACTTCGTCCGGAACTGGTCCAGGTATAGCAGAGGGCCTGCAGTACAAGCAAAATTTTAGAAGTATAAAAAGAAGAAGATGAAGGAAAAGAGTAATTAATTTAAAGCTAAAAGAAGGCAATTTAAACATCAAAGGTTCCTTCAATCTAGTTCTACTCGAGTGAAGATGGAACCAACACTAACGAAAAACAGAGAATAAAAGTTTAAACACAACAATTAACTGAGTCATGTTAAATAGGGTAGGCTGGCACGGACAGCATAGGTAAACGCAGCAAATAAGGGAAGCTATACTCCTGGTACATCGAGAAAACTATTCATTCGCAATGTCGACTACATCTGTTGCTGAGAATAATATATGTACATCAAGGAGGCGACTATCTCACCCATTATGCGGTCATTTAATAATCACAAGAACCTTTTTAGGAAGATGCAAAGCATATATGATATAGTGACGAAAGAACATGCCTTAATGTAAAATGGACATAAATCCTTTCAATAACAGTAAAAATTGTGCAGCAAGACTGCAAGAAACAGGGTTGCACTTCATGAGGAGGATATTAAGATTACAACAGTCTAAGCTAACAGACTAATAATTTTATACATAAGAAGCAGCTAAACATAATAGAACACCTCTGATTTTGCTCCTTCTCAGCTTGTTTACGAGCAACTTCAGCAGCAGTAAATCCAAATGTATCATACTGCATCGATGTCCCCAGACGACCCTCCATTTCCTATGATGTAAAACTAGAGTAAGCTTCTAGGGAAACAGAAACAATAATGAACGGATGATCAGTACCAGCTCAACTCAAAAACATGTCATTTTAAGCTTCCAGATAATTCACAAAATGAGCACCATGAAGCCGTAAAAGCTAGCATTGCCAAGGCAACGGTGGAGACCGTGTGATTAACCAGTAAACGTATATTCTCTCAAAAATTCTCTGTCAAAGTAAATACACGGAGTTTGTATTTGCAAAAGGACGTCAACTGATAATAAATTATCTTTTGAGTAAGCATAGCATCCCTCGCTCTCTCACATTTCCAGCCAAAAGCTGATATATTTTCAGCATATTTATTGAAATTTCTAGGTGTAACTCAAAAGCAAAATAATATACCATTCTATATTCTTATTATAAGTTTATAACTATGAAGAAAATGCAAGAAAGAGAACATACAGCTTTCTCATCATCATCCAAGAAGTTAAAGAGACTCTGTTGTTTGAATTCAGCTCTGTTTTTCCTGGACGACGTAAATGACTGCGGAGTCCATCCTACAACATTGTTATGAATGGTTCAAAAAGAATCTTACATTAGTAGGTCCAATAAAATTATCAAAAGTCACTGAAATGAAGCTCAAACAATAAAATGGGAAATTACACTCTACCCTCTTTAGAGCCAACTGTATTGTAGTATCCAGCGGAAAAGCCACCAGTAAATGCCCCATGAAATCTCCTCCGTCCCTCTTCATCTGTGACCTGAAAATCAATTTCTCTAGTAAGTAAAAAAATCAGATGGAAGAAGATAAACAACAAAGCTTCTGTGGATGAAAAACTTTGATCAAGCACCTATTTTAATCAAAAGTGGGAATGGGAAATAAAATGGGATACAGGTATTAATAAAGTAGTAGGTCGTCTGGTTACCGCGATAAGGATACTAATAGCGGCATAGAATTTGGGATTGTATTTATCCCATGCTTGGTTATGGGTATTGGTTAATATCCGTAGACATTTTATACCAAAATGGTGGTATTACCTATCCCATATAGAGGTGGGGTAGCTAATCCAATGGGATATCCTTGTCTATCCCACAATTGAACCAAACAACCCTAGGTTCGGCAAAAGCGTTAAAACAAATTATCAACTTTCTTATACTATCAATTAAAACTACCTTAAACTCAACACGCGTGATATTTAACCCCCAAAAAAAGGTGCTATGCAATGTGTAAAAAAGGAGGTTACATTGTCCACTGGAACTCAAGTAATTTCACACAAGAAACGAGCAGAAAAAAAAAATCCAAACTCATTAATCCATGAAATCGAGTACCTCTTGTTTCCATGGGGCAAGGGTTCGCAACTGGCCAGAGGCCTCAGCGACGGCCTTCTTCTTGCGGCTGGTCACATCTTCTTCTCGTTCTATAGGTGTTCCGTAGAATACGAAATCTTCCTCGTCGCCATCCATTAATTCAAGAAATTGGCCTCCGATGTACGCAGACAACGGCGTGAATTCTACACTCTACGGGGCTCCGGGCCCCGAATGTCTGGTTTTTTATAATCTCTTCTAGAAACTAGTACAAACAAATTTGGAAATAGAATGGCTTTTCACAATTGTTAATCAACATTTTATACGTTTGGAGTATTTTAATTGGTTTTCCCCTCCTATACCAAGAAAAACAAAATGCTTCTCTCTTTAATACAAGAAACACATTTTGATATTTTATGGCAATAAATTAATACTTTTTTCACCTTAAGTGATTTGTTTATAGTTCAAATTATTGAATGTTTTATTTGAAATTATATTCTTACGTTCATTCAAATATAAATGAAGAAGTTATTTGGTGAATTTGTTAAATATGCTACGGATATTTCTAAATGAATGTTATTAATATTGCGTGTATTATAGATGAAATTATGAATTTTGAATATCACTAGCAAATTGATGAGACAAGTAGTTTTTTAACATTTTTTATTATTTTCTTTAATTAGTTAGATTTATTGGCCAATGGCATTTGAAATTCTTTAATTAGTCAGAGTTATATTTATTGCCTTATTTTTACTCCATGAATATAAAACAATTTGTTATATAAGCAAATACCAATAATATAGATTAAACAATTGTGATATTAAATTATACAAATGCAAATGTTGATGATCTAAATAATATAATAGATTTTGCATTTATAAAGTCACCAATCAATTACATTTGAATTAAGATATGTCACCAATTTTGTTGGTACATATTCTTCACAAAAAGGTTAATAATTTTATGCCAACTGATTCTAAAATCTATCATCCATCAAAATGTAATACAAATTTGATAGTAATAAGAAATGCACAAAGTGGACAAAAAATGTTTCTCTACTGACATAGTTACGAAATTTATTGTCAAGGCAAAAATATATTAAATGAAGTGTTTTAAAAGGCATGGGCATATGGCAAGACGGCGAGACCTAAGCCTTGTGACACGGGGCTAAACTCCATGGATATTTTAATTTTAATATTTTATAAATTAATAAGATAAATATATAAATAAAAATACAATAAACTTATCAAAAGATTCCAAAAAATTTTAAAATTCCTATATGTGTGTGTGACCCCGCGCACACGCATGAATCATACAAAAGAATATTTTACTTAACTTCACACATACATAAAAATGCATTAAACATGTAGCATGACTGTGATAAAGTATACTTGAGTTGTAAAAATGATATTCTAATTCCTAATAATCCTAGGAAAGAAAATGGAAATAGTATAAAATAATTATTTAAAAGTATAAAACTAGAAAACTTATTATGTACGACATAATAGAGTCTCTAAATTAATATATAAACTAGAACGAAACGCCTTCTAAAATACTAATAAATGAATACTCTAAGTTCATTATGTTTGATTCCTTATTTACTGTCAGAAAATAGCTATTAAAAATAAATGTACAAGTGAAAAGTATAAGCATTTTTTTTTATTTGAACCAACTTTATTTATAATTGTCATGCTGCATATGCAAACCTTAACACTTCGCAGTATTGACATTTCAACAAGTACTTTTGCAGTAAAAACTTGACTAGTATAATTAGTAAAAACGAGGCTAGATTTTTTTTATCACTAACTTTTATCTATGAAATTTGTCCAGCGTAGAGCAAATCTTTAATTGTCAAAAATATATGGTGATTCAAATAGGTTGCGTAAGATATACTTTGAAATTGAATCTATGTCTTAATCATACATTTAACTTATGCAATTGACCCGAGTGATGGAATAAAGCTAGAAACTTATTACAGCTAGATTTCGATCGATTTTGAAAGAGTCAAGATCTTCTCTATATTTGTGTGTTTTAGGATTTAAAACGTTCACTTTTCACATACGTTGAAGACTATTTGAGTTCAGAATATATATATATATATATATATTAAGGACCAAAGTCCATTGGTGATATATTTAGGAATAAAAGGCGAATTTTAGCCAGGCTCAATGGTATTCAAACTTCTACTGCTTATCATTCGAGCCACCAAAATTTGGAATCTGCCTTGAAACTTGAATTTAATAATATCCTAAAGATTGAGGAAGACTATTGGAAACTCCGCTTTATAAGTCAATGGCTCAATGAGGGAGATACAAATACAAAATTTTACCATGTTATGGCTACCAATAGGAAAAGAAGAAACAAAATTATTTTCTTTAAAGATGAAAATAACAATCGGATCGATGATTCTAAGGTCATCCTTAATCATACTAAAGAGTGTTTTAGTAACATTTTCACAACAACACACACCTCCAGTGATTGGAATGCTATAAGATACGGTCCAAAAAGCTATAACAATACTGACCTATCCTCACTGGATAATCCTCTCACAAACGGTGAGATTATTAAAGTTTACTTCTCTTTTAAACAATACAAAGCTCCGGGACCGGATGGACTTCATCCTTTTTTCTTCCAAAATTATTGGAACATAATTGACAACTCGGTAATTTATCTTTGTAAAGAAGCCTTCAGTAGTGGGGAAATTCCTAATGGTATAAACGACACCCTCATATGTCTTATCCCCAAAATTCCCAATGCAAATAACTTAAAAAAATTAGGCATATATAGGACTTTGTAACACTATTTACAAAATCATTACCAATGTCATCTCAAATGGATTATAGCCCTTCCTAAATAGCCTCATTAACCCTTATCAATTAAGCTTTATAAAAAAAAATAGGAAGGCTAGTGACAATGCTATCATTATTCAAGAACTCATGCTCAAAATGAATAAATACCGTGGTAAAACACACAACATGTTCTTAAAAATTGACCTAGAAAAGGCTTTTGATTGTCTTGAATGGTCCTTCATTTATAGAGCCCTCACCTTCTTTAATTTTCCCCCAAACATTACTAAGCGTATTATGAACTGTATTTCCTCATCAAAAATTGCAATCCTAGTTAACGGCTCTAGAATTAATTATTTTGCCCCTACAAGAGGTATTAGGCAAGGGGATCTGTTGCCCCCATACCTATTGTTAGTTTGTATGAGTCCATCAAACAGTAGAAAACTAGAAAACTTATTATTTACGACATAATAGAGTCTCTAAATTAATATATAAACTAGAACGAAACGCCTTCTAAAATACTATAAATGAATACTCTAAGTTCATTATGTTTGATTCCTTATTTACTGTCAGAAAATAGCTATTAAAAATAAATGTACAAGTGAAAAGTATAAGCATTTTTTTATTTGAACAACTTTATTTATAACTAGTTATTTATAATTGTCATGCTGCATATGCAAACCTTAACACTTCGCAGGATTGACATTTCATCAAGTACTTTTGCAGTAAAAACTTGACTAGTATAATTAGTAAAAACGAGGCTAGTTTTTTTTATCACTAACTTTTATCTATGAAATTTGTCCAGCGTAGAGCAAATCTTTAATTGTCAAAAATATATGGTGATTCAAATAGGTTGCGTAAGATATACTTTGAAATTGAATGTATGTCTTAATCATACATTTAACTTATGCAATTGACCCGAGTGATGGAATAAAGCTAGAAACTTATTACAGCTAGATTTCGATCGATTTTGAAAGAGTCAAGAGCTTCTCTATATTTGTGTGTTTTAGGATTTAAAACGTTCACTTTTCACATACGTTGAAGACTATTTGAGTTCAGGATATATATATATATATATATATATATATATATATATATATATATATATATATATATATATCAAGGACCAAAGTCCATTGGTGATATATTTAGGAATAAAAGGCGAATTTTAGCCAGGCTCAATGGTATTCAAACTTCTACTGCTTATCATTCGAGCTATTTTTCCAAATTTTGGAATCTGCCTTAAAACTTGAATTTAATAATATCCTAAAGATTGAGGAAGACTATTGGAAACTCCGCTCTATAATTCAATGGCTCAATGAGGGAGATACAAATACAAAATTTTACCATATTATGGCTACCAATAGGAAAAGAAGAAACAAGATTATTTTCTTTAAAGATGAAAATAACAATCGGATCGATGATCCTAAGGTCATCCTCAATCATACTAGAAAGTGTTTTAGTAACATTTTCACAATAACACACACCTCCAGTGATTGGAATGCAATAAGATACGGTCCAAAAAGTTATAACAACCACTACTAAAAAAATCAGGGTTTAGCGATGGACAAAATCTGTAGCTAAACAGAAAAATCCGCCGCTAATCTCATTTAGCGACGGATTAGCGACGGATTATCAAAAGATTCTTCTAGCAACGAGCATTTTAGCGACAGATTAGCGACGACGTTCGTAGCTAAATCCAGTTTTTTTTGTAGTGAACACTGACCTATCCTCACTGGATAATCCTCTCACAAACGGTGAGATTATTAAACCTTACTTCTCTTTTAAACCATACAAAGCTCCGGGACCGGATGGACTTCATCCTTTTTCTTCCAAAATTATTGGAACATAATTGACAACTCGGTAATTTATCTTTGTAAAGAAGCCTTCAATAGTGGGAAAATTCCTAATGGTATAAACGACACCCTAATATGTCTTATCCCCAAAATTCCCAATGCAAATAACTTAAAAAATTAGGCATATAGGACTTTGTAACACTATTTACAAAATCATTACCAATGTCATCTCAAATGGATTATAGCCTTTCCTAAATAGCCTCATTAACCCTTATCAATTAAGCTTTATAAAAAAAAATAGGAAGGCTAGTGACAATGCTATCATTATTCAAGAACTCATGCTCAAAATGAATAAATACCGTGGTAAAACACACAACATGTTCTTAAAAATTGACCTAGAAAAGGCTTTTGATTGTCTTGAATGGTCCTTCATTTATAGAGCCCTCACCTTCTTTAATTTCCCCCCAAACATTACTAAGCGTATTATGAACTGTATTTCCTCATCAAAAATTACAATCCAAGTTAACGACTCTAGAATTAATTATTTTGCCCCTACAAGAGGTATTAGGCAAGGGGATCTGTTGTCCCCATACTTATTGTTAGTTTGTATGGGTCTATCAAACAGTAAAGTATCTGGTACTCTATGAGGTTAAGCTGAGAATGCTAATAAAATTGTAAGTAAAGAAGACAGGGGATTTTTACGTGGAAAAATCCCATAAAAGGGGATCAAAAAACCACGACCTACACTCGTAGGCTTTTAACTTCACTAACTTGCAATCTTACTATTACAAGCCACTTTGTAATAACCCTATTATAAAGACTTCAACTAACTTGTGATGCTTTCACCACAAGCCACTTTGTGACTCTTCTAGTTACAAAGACTTTAAATTTATGACTAATCCTAGTCACAACATAAACTCGGAAGTTTACGGATTTTTGGTTTTCCTAAGACAAAGCTTATAAGAAAGTAAGATAGGAGATACAATGAAGAACAAATAACAAGATTACAACTCAATTACGGATATACATAAACTCATTATGAAACTGATCCTTAGTAGAGTTGTCTTCTTGTTCTTGACACACCAGTGACTTCAATGTTGGATGAACACTGTTATGCTTAAGAGAATATCACTGAATGCACAAGTAAATTTCTTTTGCCTTGCACCAGGTACAAAACACATCACAATGGATGGTAATGTCAATTCTTGGTAGACGCTTCTTCCCAATGAGAAGTGACTGTTGCACTGTCTGTTGCACTGTCACTTTTGTGTAGTTGCGTTCCAGTTGTAAAGCTGACTTGTACTTCTGTCAGAGAACAGTAAGGGACCAGGTCCCAGTTGTGTTCCTCTTTTGTAACAGTTACGAGATAGTCATTTTCTGTTGTTACGTTCCAGCTGTACAATTGACTTGTACTTCTGTCAGAGAATCGTAAGGGACCAGGTCCCTGTTGTGTTCCTCTTTGTAATAGTTGCGGACAGTCACTGACTTGTACTTCTGTCGGAGAAACCTAAGGGACCTGGTGACCTGGTCCCTATTGTGTTCCTCCATGTGGTTGTTCATTCATTTGCCGGAGATCAAACTAGACGTTATTCATTTGAAATGTATACCATGTGGGTCAGGTTATCTATCTGGTTCCTCACAATAAGTTTGTTAGATCATCAAAACATAAGAAGCATAAGACAAAGATATTGAAAACCCATCAATTTCCCCCTTTTTGATGATGACAAACTGAGGCATTGATAGTATTTGTTTAGAGCATAAATAACCAGATAAGATACCAGAAACTATACAAGTTCCCCAAACTACACAAGTTCCCCAAACTACATAATCTCCCCCTAACCGTTAGCTTTTGATTCCCCCTTAAATCAACTCATGACCATTGACCATTGATTGATTCCCCCCTAATCTCAGATCCCTCAGACATTGATTGATTTCCCCTTAATCTCAGATCCCTTATGACATTTTTCCCCCTTTGGCATCATTAAAAAAAGACACAAGTAGGTAATTAGCATAAAGAAGTCTAATACAGCTAACTCATACCACATATGTGCACACAACATGACAGAAAAGAGAAGCGAGAGGAACACAACATTGTACAAGCAAAACGAAGAGTTGTTTTAATAATATTAATAATGGAATGAGCAAGACAGGAGCAGTAATAGTGAATTCCAGCATGCCATCACAAAAAAAATCAAACAAAAAGAAAACAACAACCACAAAATATTAGATCAAAAATAGCTGGCCACTGAGAGGATCCTAGGGGACACTAGAAGAAGGAGGCTTGGAAGAAGAGGCATCGATGGTTTTGAGAACCAGGTCCAGTCTCGTATTTGCAGACAGTTGTTCTTCAAGCAATTTAGCCCGAAGCTTATCGTTTTCCTTTGTCAGTCGGGCAACTTCTGCAGTAACAGAATCAGGCCCTTTAACTGCTTGACTGAGCTGAGTTTCTAGTATGGCATTTTGAGCTCTCAACATTCTGATCTATTTAGAAGCTACATTTTGAGCGTTGATCAAATGAGAGATGGTCGAGATGCTTCCACCAACTCTTTATACACATTCACATTCTTCTAAAGTGGTTTTAGAGAAGGTTTGTTTACGTGTGCCCACTTTAGGATTCCCCAAGGGGACATTGTAGAATCTGAACACCTGAGTGAGGAGAAAGCCATATGGCAGCCCATGATTCTCACCTTTAAAGTTTGCCACCTTTTGCATATGATCTATCATGATTGCTGGCAGATTGATTTTGACAAACTCATCAAGCACTTCCATTAAGACCATATCTGGTTTTGTGGCAATGGACCGTCTCTCAGAACGAGGTAAGAGCACCTTATTGACCAGTTAAAAAAGAAGCTGATACTCAGGAAGTAATACCTTCTTATGCACCTGTTCCCCCTACTGAATAACTTGTTCTTTCATGATAGCTCTCCTAAAGTTGACACCACATACACATTTGATTGAGGACATTCCTTCACATGGAATTATGAGAACCTTTTCCAATGCTGAAGCGTCGAGTACAATGTCTACTCCATTTACTAGAGCACAAATGTGATCCCCCTCAACGGTGAAGAGAGATGCGTAGAAAGTTTGTACCGCATCTTCGTACACCAGAGGCATGATCCCTTCAAACAAGTGCTCCCATTGCTGAAATTCCACTATCTCCAAAATTTGTCTCATACCGGCCATCTTTGAAATTGCTCGGTCAAATGTATGAAGCCACAAGACTTTCTGAGTTCTTAATCTCTGCTGCCAAAGACCACTATCACTGGGCATGGTCCTCAGAGCACCAGGTTCTCTGACAGTTTCCCATTTTCATTTGCTAGATCCTTCAACAGACTTTCCTTTTCAGCTTACTAGCCCCACAGTATCATCTTCAGACATGGCTTGCTCAACTGGACTCTTTTTAGACTTGTTGCTGCCATTCATGGATGCATCGTTTTGTTTCCCAATAGTTTAATCGGAAGCTTTATCCACAGACTTTTGAGCTTTCATAGATTGTTGCACTAAGGAACCAGGTTCCTTTGGAGCATTTTTGTCATTCCCACTTAATGGAATACTCTTGTCAGTAACAAATTTCCCTTAAATCATCAACCTCTTTTTCCTTGTCTTGACACTCATCCCACTTTTCTCTAATGTAGACTCAAAACCCTCTTTCTGTTGTGACCTGATAGTGGGTGACTTGGAGGAGGATTCTAAGAGCTTAGGATGATCAGGAGGTGCAAAAGTGGGTTTTCCTGGAAGAGGATCAGGTTCTTCAGTAGGTTTTTCTGGGAACGTCTCATGAGCCGAAGACTCGAGGAGTGCTATGGTTCTTACATCGCCTAGGAATGGAGTTTCTTCCCCCTGATACTCAGACGAGAGATATGCTCCTTCATTTATCAGACTCTCAGCATCAATAGCCATGATGTTATGCGCCGCTTCCTTTTCTGGTGACTCTGTGAGAGTTACTAAGTCCAAAATGGAGGAGTTCAGATACTGATCAGGATCATCCTCAAGGACCTCTGACACTTGAAAGGTGAAACCCCTGAGTGTTCTTAGATGAGATTAGAGGAGTGACGAGACATAGAGTTCTTAATGTATGGGAGAAAAACAGGGTTTTTCAAAAAATGAAAGACTATAGGAAAAGATGAGGAACTAGGCATGGGTACAGTAGTATTGGAAGGGGTGAAATAGTGAATCTCTATGGATGATTTCAAGGATGATAGGGAAGTGGGAGTGGTGTGAATGGTGGGAGAATGAGGCGATCATTCGATTGCCATTATAGGAGTATTTGAAAGATAAGTAGAGTGAGAGAGATTAAAAGAGGATCACAACTATACAAAACAGATGAAGGTTCATAACTTGCTGTGAGGGAGAAAGAAAGTTTTATTGGAAGAAGAACTAATGATTGGAAGAGAGAGAAATGGGTTCTGAATAGTTCTTGCAAAGGTAGCAGGTTTGTGGGAAAATGTTATCGTGCAAAGAGGATGAAGGGATTTGAAAGACAAGACATGACATGCAAACTTTGAAAAGTCGGATGATGTGGTAGTTGAGTTGAATTTGAGAAGACATGCAGAATAAGCACATTACTACTAACATGTGGTACAGGAACCTGATGCCCGAACAATTTTTTGAAAAGGGTTTTAGCAGCTCTTCTTTCGCAGTTCATAACTGTACATTTAGCTTCTATGATCGTCATGCGTGTTTACCTGCAACGGTATTGATATGAGTTAGGCTTGGCCAGAAAACACTTTAGCTAATTTTACCTGAAGGTGTTTTTCATGGCCAACTGATGGGGAATCAGGTTCTCCATTAGATCTTAATACCCCAGCTTCACCTTGTTTCTTCCAAAATGTTCCCTACTCAAAGCTGTAGTGAAGGTATATGGAATTTGGTCTTTCGTGCTGCAGGATTTTCCATAGATCAACCCTTTCTCCATTTTGACCTTCAGAAGATAATGCTACCCTTCAATGTGCTTGGTCCTCTTGTTTTGAACTGGATATAGAAGATATACCATCAGAAGATACCCCAAGATCTTCCAGTTGCTGCTCAATTTATAGGGTTTGAGCACGGCAGGATGCTCCCACTACACATTCTTCCTCAGTTGTTTACAAGGCCATTGAGTTTTGCTTCCTTGTGCCCCAAGAGATGAGACATGAACATGGCAAATGAACCATTCCATAAGTGTTTTTCCTGTCCACAAGAAAATCTGCACAGTTAACATCATCATACCCAACAGGATTAAAAACTGTCACTCGTGGGGTAATACAGGACCAGGTCCTAAGTTCTCTTAAGGTATCTCAAACTTCTTTTGGTAGCCTTCAAGTAGGATTCCTAAGAACTTGAGTTTGGATTCTATTCTGGAGTGGAGATACATAAGGGACTAAGATTTTTTTTTTGTTGAGTTTTTAAATACTTATCTAACCCTAGAATAAAAGGGAGTGATTAAGTTGCCACATAGATGAGAGATTTTGTGTTTCTAGTTTGGGACTGAGATTTGATTGGTAGGGGAACTTGGGAGGTTAATTTGATTTTCCCACACTCTTTGTTTTGTTGCTTGTGGAGTGCCATGAGCTGCATCTCCACTCTTTCTTCAACTTTAGTGGTAGTAAGTAAAGTACCAGGTTCCTTGTGAGAAATGGAAGATGATATTGCATTGTCTTTCACCTGTCTCCTTCATCTTACTCATCATATCAGTCTCCCTATTTGAAATCTCAGATATTTCCTAGGGACCAGAGATGGTTCATCATATTGATCATCACCGTTTCTTTCTTGATCAGAGGAAGGTGTCTTGTTGAATACCCCATGACCACTTCCTTCCACTTAGTGTGCCCTTTGTTGTAGACTTTGTGACTTTTGATTTGTGGAGAGTATCCCAGAAGGATTCCTTCATCGCCTTTTGCATTGAACTTCCCAAGCTGGTCATTCCAGTTGTCGAGAACATGACATTTTCAGTCAAGAAGGTTCTCAAATGAGTTGTCTTTGGTTTTCTTTCATTTGGCAGATCATAGTGGGTTTTGATCCAAGAAGAACCTGATCATACACCTGTTCACCAAGTAGAAAGCAGTATTTACTGCTTTTGCCCAGAAATTCTTGGCGATTCCATTATCGATGAGCATTGTCCATGCCATGTCTTCCATAGTTCTGTTCTTTCTTTCAACAATACCATTTTGTTGTGGAGCCCTTGGTGCTGAGAAGTTGTGTGTGATTCTATTTTTGTTACAAGCTCATCAAATTTGGCGTTGTCACATTCTGTCCCGTGGTCAGATCTGATGCATACTACCTTTAATTTTATCTTCACTTGGATCTTTTTGACTCTAAGTGAATCTTGAATTTGACAGACCACGAACCAGGTCCTTCTCAAGCATCTCATATTACCAGCTTGTAAAGATTCAAAGTCAACAACATAGATGTTCTTGTTTCTTTTGGCCACTAAGACCTCTTTTGGCCACTAAGACCACTTTGCCAGCCATCAGATTGGTAACTGTGCACTCTTTTGACAAGAACTCTACTTTGTTCCCTTTATCACGGATTTGAGAGATACTTAGGAGACTGTACTTCATGTCATCCACATAGTACACATTCTCAATTGAGTGACAGAGCATTATTTAATTCATGTTCAAGCTTGATGTGTGTCTTACTAGCTACTTCATTCCCTTTCCCAAGCCTCACAGTCCTATGTTATCTATTGAGTCCCTAAATGGTTTCCTCTAGGTCAGTGATTATCACTAAAAAATATCCCTTTCTTGCTCAGTAGCTGCAATTTTTTCTTCTAGAGTGTGTTTCTCATTGCTAAGACCTTCTATTGTTTCATTCAAGTCAACAATTACTACCATCAGGTCATTTCTCTCATTTTCACTACACAGACCACCAGATCATTTCTAGATTGCTCAGCTTCTCCTAGTTATATGGTCAGGGTCTCCTTATCATTGTCAAGTCTATAATAAGCATCAATTAGAACATTTGCTAATGACCTTAACTTCTCAGAAGAGTAGGATTTCATATTTCTCTGAACATCCCTAAAATTTACCTCATCGTCTTCATCTTCTTCATCATCATCAGACTGAGCCATCAGCACGAACAGTGAATCATACTTCGTTGCTTCAGTTTCCACTACCATCATAGAACTGCTTTCTGCATCTGGTTCCCTTTCTAATTCACTAGAGGAGTCTCCCCAAGCAGCAAGAGCATGTTTCACAATATTGTCAGCTACACTTTTTCGACTGAATCATTTGTCCTGAACCAGGTTCCTTTCTTCTGTTTTGTTAGGATTTTGTTTGTACTGCTCCCGTTTCGCAAGTGGACAGTCTTTGATGAAATGCCCTGACTTTCCACACTTGTGACAGAGATCATTGTTCCTTGCTTTACTTGAACTGCCCCTCTTTGGTATACCATCATTCGTTCGAACCATCTTTTGAAATCTTAACGTAAGATAGGCCATATCACTATCTTCTTCACTCGAGTCACTGCTTTCAGCCTTGAGTACCAGGTTCTTTTTCTTTTTTGGCTCTCTTCTTTCACTATCTTTCTTTCTTTTCATCTCGTATGTCTTTAGATTGACAATCAGCTCATCCATGGTTAGAGTTTGTAGATCTTTAGCTTCAGTGATGGCATTTACCTTACTTTCCTAAGAACCAGGTAGAACACTGAGGATTTTTCTTACAAGCTTGTTTCTGGGAATAACATCCCCAAGTGAATGAAGCTCATTTATGATGGATGTGAATCTGGTATGCATATCCTGTATAGACTTATCATCCTTCATCCTGAAGAGCTCATACTCTGCGGTGAGCATGTTAATCTTGGATTGTTTAACCTGAATAGTTCCTTCCTGTGCGGTTTGCAACGCTTCCCATATATATTTGGCAGTATTGCAAGCTGAGACTCTATTGTACTCATCGGGTCCTATACCACATACCAAGATTTTCTTAGCGCGATAGTTCTTTTCTACAGCTTTTCTGTCAATATCACTGTACTCCTTTTTGTCTTTTGGCACCATTGTTCCAGTTTCTTCAAGCTTCTTCATAGGAACATGTGGACCATCACAAATGATGTCCCACAGTTTTGAATCTTCGGCCATTATAAAATCATGCATGCGAGTCTTCCACCAGTCATAGTACTGACCATTCAATCTAGGAGGTCTGTAGGTTGATTGTCCTTCCTCAAAGTTGGGTGGAGCAGCCATTGAGACCCTTTCTAAGTGCTAACCTTTTAGAAAGAACCTGCTTTGATACCAATTGTTAGTTTGTATGAGTCCACCAAACAGTAGAGTACCTGGTCCTCCATGAGGTTAAGTTGAGAAAGCTAATAAAACTGTAAGTAAAGAAGACAAGAGATTTTTACGTGGAAAAATCTCACACAAGGGGATCAAAAAACCACGACCTACACTTGTAGGCTTTTAACTTCACTAACTTGCAATCTCACTATTACAAGCCACTTTGTAATAACCCTATTACAAAGACTTCAACTAACTTGTGATGCTCTCACTCATAGACGAAGCCACCTTGAGCAAAGGGTGGTCAACTGACCACCCTTCGCCGAAAAATTACGAAAAATTATACTGTGTATATAAGTAAAATATTGATTTTAGATATATAAAACCTATATTGAACACCCTTTGTCAGAAAATTTTTTCTACTTTTTTAAAGTTTGAATACCCTTAGAAATATTTCTGGCTTCGCTACTGCTCTCACCACAAGCCACTTTGTGACTCTTCTAATTACAAAGACTTTAAACTTATGACTAATCCTAGTCACAATATAAACTCGGAAGTTTACGAATTTTTGGTTTTCCTAAGACAAAGCTTCTAAGAAAGTAAGATAAGAGATACAATAAAGAACAAATAACAAGATTACAACTCAACTACGAATATACATAAACTCATTATGAAACCGATCCTTAGTGGAGTTGTCTTCTTGTTCTTGACACACCAGTGACTTCAATGCTGGATGAACACTGTTATACTTGAGAGAATATCACTGAATGCACAAGTAAATTTCTTGTGCCTTGCACCAGGTACAAAAGACATCACAATGGATGGCGATGTCAATTTTTGGTACACACTTCTTCCTAATGAGAAGTGACTGCTACACTGTCTGCTACACAGTCACTTTTGTGCAGTTGCGTTCCAGCTGTAAAGTTGGCTTATACTTCTGTCAGAGAACACTAAGGGACCAGGTCCCAGTTGTGTTCCTCTTTTGTAACAGTTGCAAGATAGTCACTTTCTGCTGTTACGTTCCAGTTGTACAGTTGACTTGTACTTCTGTCAGAGAACCGTAAGGGATCATGTCCCTGTTGTGTTCCTCTTTGTAATAGTTGCGGACAGTCACAGACTTGTACTTCTGTCGGAGAACCCTAAGGGACCAGGTGACCAGGTCCCTGTTGGGTTCCTCCCTGTGGTTGTTCATTCATTTGCTGGAGATCAGACTAGACATTATTCATTTGAAATGTATACCATGTAGGTCATGTTCTCTATCTGGTTCTTCACAATAAGTTTATTAGATCATCAAAACATAAGAAGCATAAGGCAAATATATTGAAAACCCATCACCTATTTATTCTTTGTATGAAAATATTGTCCACACTCATCAATCACAAAGTAGATATATGTCACGACCCGGAATTCCAACCGTCGGGACCGTGATGGCGCCTAATATCACACTTGCTAGGCAAGCCAATGTTAGAGTATTATTAACCAATTTCCTTTACGTTCAATGAGTAAGGATAAACAAATTAAAACAAGTAGAAATAATTGTAGAAGTAAGTAAAGAGCCTTCTTGTTTATATACTATTACCAATATTGTTGTTATTACTACCCATAATTCGGTGTCACAATCTACTAACATACTATGATTTTCTACAAACAATAGTCTGAAAGAAATTACAACTGTTTTGAAAATAAAGAAAATAGTAATGTAGAGAGGTAAAAGGGGGCGTTAAGGTATGCGGACGCCAACATGACTACATTGAGTCTCCACACCATATAACCTGAAGCCAACCTCTCAATCAACCACTGCCTGCTCCGAAATTTGCACGTAAAGTGCAGAGTGCAGTATCAGTACAACCGACCCTATGTACTGGTAAGTGCCGAGCCTAACCTTGATAAGGTAGTGATGAGGCTACGGCGGGGCAATTACAATATAACATGCATACAGTGTATAATAAAAGCAGGAAGGAGAACGGAACAAAATAAAATCGTAACTTGCAAGGAATGAATACATAACTCAATTATCTCATCAAAACCCATCTATAATAAGTCCTTAAGTAAAATGCAAAACCAAAGAACAAGTTTACAGTAGAAGAAAGATACATAAACACATAAACTGATGCGACGCGCATCCCGATCCCACCATATAATCAATATCAATATGAACCCTTATTCCTCCTCAGTATATCACCCGTATTCTTCATGATGCGGTGTGCAACCCGATCCCACCATATAATAGCAATTCACCCTTATTCCTCCTCAATATATCACCCTTATTCATCTTGTTGCAGTGCGCAACCCGATCCCACCATATCAACATAAATTACTCAACAAGTACAAAATTTCACAAATTAGCTCAAAACTCTTCACAATATTCAAACCTCAAACCAAAGCAAATGAAAAACTTATACATTATGAAACTTCACACAATAATGCTACTCACTGAAATCAATCCAAAATATACCATAAAGCACGATAAACCAGCTTAATCTAATAATATGAGATAATAAAACTACGGGGTAGCTAATACCTTCAATAATGGAAAACAATGTCCGAAAAATAGCAATTTAGCATGGAAACACCAGTAAAACATTTAGTAGTTAAAGCAGGAAAGAAAATACAATAAAAACGGGAAGAAAACAGGCAAAAGAGATAAATTGGCGGCGCATGGGTACTCTTTACCTCACCTATACGCCACTCACATGGATTTTCACATAGCAATTAAGTCCAGGATCCCTAATCCCTCGAGTCAAAGTTAGACACAATACTTACCTCGATCACACGAACAAACTCAAAGCTCAATCACAACTTTTCCCTTCACACAAGCCTCCGGACCAATAAAATCTAGCAAATTACCAATCAAACGATTCAATTTAAGCCTTAGGAACTACCCACGATAGCAAGGAATTCAATTTAGGCCATTTTTGAAAAAGTCAACAAAAGTCAACACCCGAGCCCGCTTGATCCAAACCCGAAATTCGGACCAAAATCCGATTAGCCATTCACCCCGAGCCCGGATATACAATTGGTTTTAAAATCCGACCTCAATTTGAGGTCTAAATCCCCAAATTTCGAAATCCTTAATTTCTATCCAAAAATCCCCAATTCCACCATGAAAACCTTAGATTCTAAGTTAAAATTTTGTAAAATGAAGTGAAATATTGAAAGAAACTAGTTAAGAATCACTTACCTATGATTTGGGGAAGAAAAAGTCTTTGGAAAATCGCCTCTTGTGTTTTAGGTTTTGAAAAACTGAAGAATGAATGAAAAATCCCGTCCAAAATCATTTTGACCAGCTGCAGGTATCGCATTTGCGATCAGGGGTTCGTAAATGCAAACCTCGCAAATGCGAACTTCCCTTCGAAAATGTGAAGATTGTCATGGGCATGTTAACATCACAAATGCGAATAATTGTTCGCAAATGTGGCCAGTGCTGATCGCAATTGCTATTTTCTTCGCAAATGCGAGGCTCACATTTGCGAGCCAGACCTTGCAATTGCGAAGTCTGAATACCTAAAGCATGCCAACAAAATTTTCTAAATTCAAATCACTCCGTAGTCTACCCAAAACTCACCTAAGCCCTCCGGGCTCCAAACCAAACATGCACACAAGACTTAAAACATCATACGAACTTGCTCGTGCGATCAAATCGTCAAAATAACACCTAGAACTACGAATTTAGCACCAAATCACATGAGATTCTTAAGAACACTTTGAAATTCCTATTTTCACACCCGGACATCTGAATCACGTCAAATTAGTTCCGTTTCTCACAAAATTCCACAGATAAGGCATAAATATTATTTTGGACATGTACTGAGCTCCGGAACCAAAATACGGGCCTGATACCAATAAGATCAAACATTAACCAATTTCTTAAAACCAATAAATTTTCAGACTTTCAATTTTCATCAAAAATTTATTTTTCGAGCTAGGGACCTCGAAATTCGATTTCGGGCATATGTCTAGGTCCCATATTTTGATACGGACCCATCGGGACTGTCAAAATACAAGTCCAAGCCCGTTTACTCAAAACATTGACCAAAGTCAACTAAATCAATTTTTAAAAGCAAAAATTATTATTTTTATCAACTTTCGACATAAAAGCTTTCTGAAAATACGTCCAGAATGCACACGCAAATTGAGAATGACTAAAATAAGATTTTGAAGGCTTCAAAACACGAAATTGAGTTCTAAAACATAAGATGGCCTTTTGGGTCATCACAATATGAGATGTTGGGATCCAATAACCGTAGGAAAAAACAACTATCAATTATCACATTTGTTCTACGCGGATGATCGTAAGATTAATAAATCTATAAACACTATTAAACATTGACTTGATTTATTTGTTCCTTGTTAGGATAGTCTATCAATAGGGGCAAATTGAAAATTATTATCTCCAAACACTGTCCCCCCCAAAAAATGCAACAACCTATCTAGTGTCCTTAATATCAATATTAGTCACACATTTGGAAAATACTTAGATTTTCCCATTACAAACTCAAAAACTAGAGTGACTGACTTTCAATTTGTTATTGACAACATGCTAGCAAGATTAGCCACTTGGAAAAAAAACTGCCTTACAATGGAAGGCAGGTGCACACTATCTACCTCATGCCTTAATTCACTCCCTAACACATTATGCAGTATACCCTCTTGCCCTCAAAGATTCTTAAAAAATATTGACAAAATACAAGAAAACTTCTTATGGAGCATAAATACTACCTCCAAAAAACTTCATCTTATAAAATGGGACAATATCACCAAGGACAAAAAAGGACGGTGGATTATGGATTCATACGGCCAAGAGTAAAAATATAGTAAACCTAGCCAACCTATCTTGGAGACTCATCTCAAACACTCATTCCTCTTGGGTAAAAACAATTTACGAGCTTCATACAGAAAGAATATTAAAAATTCTTCGTTTATTCGGTATATTATTATCCAAGGATGGGATATTTGTAGTAAAGGTATTACTTGGATATCCCATAAGTTATCTTCTCTCAGCGCCTGGAATAATCGTTGGATCCACCAATCCCCACCGTTACGTCAATGCATCTATGGTCCCCTTGCCCCGATTGATAATTTGCTAACCATTAAGGACATATAGATTAACAATCAATGGACCTTATCAAAAATCTCTATGGAGCTTCATCATTCCTTGATTAACAAAATAAAAGCCACCACTCCTAATTCTAATAATTGTGACACTCCTATTTGGTCACTAACCACAAATGGTCACTTTACTAGCAAGTCGTGCTATAATCCATTAGACACCCAATCAAACATAGCTTAGGACTTTACTTGGATTTGGGAGCTGACTTGTCCCAATAAAATAAAATTCTTACTATGAAAATGCTACCATAACAAACTTCCTACTAGAACTTACTTAAACCGCATTGGTATAAACATTGACCATACTTACACCTTTTGTAAGAATGATAAGGAAACAATTACCCACATTTTTATGCACTACACAGCCGTAAAAGACTTTTGGAAACACTTAGGCATAGACATAGTCAGCTGGGATACAACTAGTATTTGGTTGACAAACATTCGTGATCATAATTGTTTACTAAAAGAAGAAACCATTAATTGGAAAGAAATGTTTCCCTTTGCTATATGGTCTATTTGGGTCAATATAAATAATAACCTATTTAATAACACTACTAACAAATCATTCATGCAATATACTCACAAACATATAGTGGAATATAAACTCCTCACAGAAAATGAAATTATGCCACAATAAAAAATCCACATCTCAGTAAAATGGCTTAAATCTACTTATAACCATATTAAGCTTAACATTGACGACTCCTTTAAGGAAGAAACATCTAGATGTAGGCTTTGCTGCCCTCTTCAGGGATAATAACGAAAAATGGGTGCTTGGGTTCCAGGGGTCTCTACCTGGCCTATCACCATTGCTTGCTGAGTTGATGGCACTAAAGACAGACCTACATCTTGCAATGGAACAAGCTTTCATTAACTTAGAAGTGGAATCGGACTCTACGGATGTCATTAACTACTTATAAAATGGTAACACATTGCTTAACAATATTATTCATGAATGCATGTTATTGATAAACCAGGTGAGAGTTCAAACAATCGAGCACAACTTCAGAGAGGCCAACAAACCAGCTCACAAGGTAGTTAAGCATGCTCTTCATGTAAACAATAGTTGGGATCTCGAAATTATGCACTATCCACCATCTTTTGTAACCGATGTCTTATCCTCTGACTATGAAGGTTCTATCTACCTAGTTAAAAATATTAGCAAAGATGCAAGCACTAAGCTTGCATCCCTTGGAAACAAAAATGTCATGCGAGACATTAGTATGTTATGTAATAACCAAATAGGTAATGTCCCTTTGGGCAATGTTAACTATGTAAACTCTATTTTATGATCTATATATAATAGATCCCTGCTAATAAAAAAAAGGACCAAAGTAGTCCAACAACAACAACAACAACAACAGCCCAGTATAATCCCACAAGTGGGGTCTGAGGAGGGTAATATATACGCAGACCTTACCCCTACCCCGAAGGGTAGAGAGACTGTTTACAGGAGACCCTCGGCTCAAAAAAAGCAACAGGTGCCGATATATTAGTTCCATAAAAAATGCATAATACAATAAACCAAAGTAGTCCAACCCCTATATATTAAAGACCCTTTTGATCATTTTCTCAAACCGAAAAGGTCGTAGCCAAAATGCCAGATTTTAATGAAGATTTAATTTAAATAGACAATCACTTAACCAGTTAAGAAATATAAACAGTAAATTAGTCAGGCTATTTGTGTAATGATTCTATTCCAAAATGGAGCCCCGAGCCCAACTACAGAAGGCCCATATTGAGCGAAATGGGGTTGGCATCACATAATTGGCAGATCCAGCAGAGTCGGAAACTTTCTCGTCTCCTCTCCCTTTAATTGGCAACCACTAACTCCATCCACCCGACCTTTTTTTTCGTTTTGCTGAAAACTATATAAGCAACATACGTTACATGCAATCCCACACACTTCGCCCATGCGTGCGTACCACGCCCCATTTAGCATCCACAAGAAAGATGGGACCCGCGGATTATGCACGACACCTTCCGTTTCGCGCGTGGAGAATCCCTCTTTGAATGCGCTTTGCCCTAGTCGTCTGCGGACACACCCTTCTCTCTCTATATCCACCATGAACCACCACCGTCAGCGACTCCGATCACCTACTTCCATCCCTTTCCGATTTCTTCAAATCGGCCGACTTGCAGCTCAATTTTCTCGCCGATCTGCCAGTTTCGCATTGTCTCCTTGTAAGGTAAAAATAGTTGTTTTATATTTGTTTTCTCGTATTCAGCTCTTTCGATTTTGTTTATCTAAGAATTTATGAGTTTGGTATTAAATTCGAGATTTTGATTTGGTTTTGAAGGGTTAAAATGGATCCAATGGATATCGTTGGTAAAACAAAGGAGGATGCTTCGCTTCCCAAAGGTTTTCCTCTTCCTTCTCCATGTTCTCCTTTTACAGCTGCGTATGTGTGGTATATATTCATAGAATGATCTATGTTTCTCTGTTTTTGTAGCTATCGTGATTCTGTATTTTTTATAATATATTTTTTGGCGAATTATCATGTTATTCCTGTTTGGTTTGGTGTTAAAACCTAATGTTACGAGATTTTGAGCGGATGAATAAGGAGTAAGCAGAGAGTGATATTAATTTCTCTTGGAGGAGGGGTTAGGGTTAATAAAAGCTATTGTAGCAATTTTTACAAGGCTGTGAGATAGTGGCAGAGCTGGATTCAAAAAAATCTTGAAGTGTCATACCTAAGATTTGAACATGTGACCTATAGCAATTTTTGAACCCCCTAAATCCCTTTACCATTACACTAGAATCTTCCCTCATGGAAATGGGATTCAACAGTTATATATAACCAAAAAAAATCATTTTTGGCCTTTTTCACTCTAAAATTTTCTGGAAGGGGGGTTCAATTGAACCCTCTTGCCTCCCTTTAGTTCCTCCCCTGCAGGGAAAGGGGATTTTGTGAAATATTTCCGAAGAGGGTAAAAATTGATTTGTGCGCGACTTAAGTGATACTAACTGCTTCTGAAAAGAAATCTGAATTTATTAGATAATGAGATTCATGATTTCAGTTGCGAAATCCAAATAGTGGTAATATTGAAGTTTTTTTTGCGCTTCTGGTTTCACCTTATAATCTTTTTTGTTGTCATCATGTGCTTGTTATTTGGGATAGATATGTGATTTTTCCTGATGGTTACTTATCTGTTTGATTTGCTGAATATTATACTGATTGTAATATTTTCTATTCTCAGCAACTATGACAAAGATTATTAAAGAGATGTTGCCTCCTGATGTCCGGGTTGCCCGAGATGCTCAGGATCTTTTGATTGAATGTTGTGTAGGTGAGTTGATTTTAATGTGTCTGATTTAATTTTTGAGTTTAGTTTAAAGTTCTTTAAAGTTCTGTTAATGTGATTTAAAGTGTTGGCCGTTGTGTTTGCTTCTAATAGCATCTATGCCTCTCTAGAATATTAGGGGGAATAAGTAATAATCTGTATTTACATTGGAGGACGACGGTTGACTAGGAAGCTTTTTCTCTAGTTGTTTGTTAGCCCTTGGTTGTCACTTGTCACTCTTCCGATTTAGTGTTGTGAGACACAAGACAGAGGATGAGATAAGCATTGAAGAATAGGACATAGTTGGGTAGACAGGTAACTATTAAAGGCTTTCAAGTTCTTTTTAACTCATCTTAAGTTGTACTCCGTCGATGACTCCTGGTAACTCAAAAAGCGAGAGTTCTAATGAAACTTGATCATTACTCTGTTATACTAACCTATTCCTTAATCCTTTCTTATAAGACAACCTATTCCCTAATCTTTTTGTTCATTCAAGATCTTTTGGGATGTGGTTGGCAGAAACAAAGTGTAATAATTCATTTCGCTACAGTGCTTTTATTTACCTACTTCCATTGATGTTTTTGATAAGCATATTTCCGTTAATGTTTTGGTGGGTGATGTTTGTTTGCTATTTGAACAGCATTGAAGTTTCTCCTATCTTCTTTCCTTATACTTGATTATATAATATCATCTCTTTAGCTTGAATTCATACATGTCGAATCTTCTTAATATGGTTATTTTTCTCATTTGCATGGTGTTCTGCCTTTCATTGTTATTGTGCAGAGTTCATCAATCTTATCTCATCAGAATCAAATGAAGTTTGTAATAGAGAAGATAAACGAACAATTGCACCAGAGCATGTACTCAAGGCTTTAGAGGTACTTCTTGATCCTGCAGTTTCTCTATTATGTTCATCATCTTCATCTTGCTTCTTTTGCAATTCTCTGTCTTTTTCACCTGTAATCACCCTTAGCATGAGCTCATTTGAAGTTGATTTAAAGAAGTTCAAACCTACTTCTCATCCTAGCTCATGAAGTTGCACAATGCCAATAAGGATGATGAAATGCAAATGTTGTTAATTACTTTCATGTTTGGTTTGCTAGTTTGTTTCTCCCCCAAACGTGATGTTAGGCCTTATCAATTGCAGAGATCACATTCTAGTTTCTTTTCGTCTCCAGGAACAACCTTTCATTGTGAAATCCGTTTACCAGTTTTAACCTTTAAGCGTGGTACAAATACTTCTTCAATTGTATGTTGAGTAACAAGAAACCTTAATTAAAACAGTATACTTTTAGGTTATTTTAATATGTTAAGCTGTGAAAATTTGTTGGATATCCTTCCGTTTCCTTGGAATTGTGAACAGCTTTTGTCTTTCAGGTTCTTGGCTTTGGGGAATATATTGAAGAAGTTTATGCTGCATATGAACAACACAAACTGGAGACTGTGGTACGTAAGGGCTCATTTCTGTCTCCTTACATGAGTTGGAATCTATGAATGGCCTAAAATTAGGACATTTTAAGACATCCTTCTGCTGTTGAACGGAAGTATCCAACCTTTCATGGATGCGTCACAAAGTGTTATATTTATTCCTCTCTTTTTTTCTTCTCACCTTTGATCGATAAACCTCTGCACATGGCTAGAGAATTAGCCGATTGTCGTGCTAGCTGACATTTATTTTGAATCCGATAATTTTTGCAACCATCTGAAATGTGAAAAGATTTTCATTGACGATTGCCCTTTGCTTTGTGTTTCTTCCGCAGGACACTGTGAGAGCTGGGAAGTGTAGCAATGTAGCTGAAATGACTGAAGAAGAAGCGTTGGCTGCGCAACAGAGGATGTTTGCTGAAGCACGTGCGAGGATGAATAGAGTTGTTGCAGCTCCGCCCAAACAACAAGACTCAGAAGCAGAGCAAAAATTGGATAGCCAACTTTAGGACCTCCTTTTTTTTTTCTTTTTCTGTAGGCAATCAGCACCTTTCAGTCGTTTTAGAGGTGGTTTCTCTTCTATCATGTACAAAAAGATCCTGGCACCTGCTTGTGAACATGAGTTCAATTTGTACTCTTTTAATTATGTCCATATGTTTTGTAATTAGTAAATTTGCTTCAGAATGTCAGTGCTTTTAGTATATTTATTTTCGTCAGAGTGGGAATTGCTAGTGCTCTTTATCATCAGTTGGCTCTTCACACTAATTGGTCGACTCAGCCCCCACCAGGACCAATGTAATTGATTTCTTCCGGGTTTGCATCTTTATTACTTTTACCAAATAAAAATTGTAGGACGAATGATGAATGCGAATGGTCATACTTGTAGAGGCTTTACAACTCAACGATGCCTAATTGGTATACTTTTGATTCACCTTTATTCCTAACTGTCTTCGTTTTTGCTGGCATTTGAATCCTAATCTCCTATATTTTTCACTCACTTCTTTGTCTGCCAGTCGCAAGTCGTTTCCCCTACCTTGGACTCTTGGAGAGGGACAACAACAACAACCCAGTATAAACTAACAACAACAATAACAACCCAGGAGAGGGGACAACAACAACAACCCAGTATAATCCCACTTAGTGGGGTTTGGGGAGGGTAGTGTGTACGCAGACCTTACCCCTACCCTGAGGTAGAGAGGCTGTTTCCAAATAGACCCCGGCATCCTTCCCTCCAAGAACTTCCCACCTTGCTCTTTGGGAGACTCGAACTCACAACCTCTTGGTTGGAAGTGGAGGTTGCTTACCATCAGAGCAACCCCTCTTGGAGAGGGGAAACTAAAAGAAATTAAACACTGAAATGAAAATAAACATGCCTCTGTTTCTCCATTTCATTCAGGCCCACAGTATCAGGTCTGAAGTTGGCGTGACGAAATTTTAAAAAAATGAAAGAGGATGAGGGAACTGTAAATCCTGATCAGAGTGTCAGCTTTGATGCACTGTGTATCGCAGGTTACTGTGTCTTGAGTCGAGACATTATATTTCATGTTTTTTGTATGGTATGAGAATCTAAGTGATTGCTGAGCTGAGGCAAACATTATCACGGTCTGTTCCCTTTTAGATATGGGGTGCAGGTTTTATCATACGAACAAAACATGAAGCAGAACATTGTGTTGGGAGGATGTCTACTGCAAATAGTGATGCTTCTTTGGTTCTCTCTTTCACTGTGATTTTCGTGACCTTTTTTTTTTTTATTTTATAAAACACTGTTTTGGTTCAGGTCAAAAAGAGCCAGTCAAGCTACTTCTTTCTCACCATACCCCACAAGAAAGTGAAATAACACATCTTATGTCTCCTTGAGATTCCTTTCTTTATTTCAAAACATTTACCTTTCTCTCCCCACACCCTCCTCAAGCCTTCTCTCCTTTCCCTATTGTTTTGACACTCCTAAGTCCCAAATTCCCACGACAGTATGTGGGGACGCTTGTGTCAGATTCCTATTTGCTCGAACAAATAAGAAAAGAAAAAGGAAATCCATTTAATAAAGAAGAAACCAGAATCTTTCTACCCCTCCTCAGTCCTCACTCTCCACTTTAAAAGTGCAGACTACTCTTGATTTTTCTTTTCTCAGATGAAGACAATCATGGCTAAGAGTTTCCAAGACTTGTCTTCTAAGAGGCAGTTCCACTGGACAGCTAAAGTCAGCAATGAAGAAGAACAAGATGAAATAGCACATAAAGATCCATCCTCAAAGCCCTCCTCAGACATCAACAGAAATGAACAAGGGAAAACAGAGAATATAAAGTCTTCTACTTTGAACGCTATACATGAAAACAAGACAGAGGAAAACCAGTTAAAACAAGAATCAGCTTCAGCTTCAGCAACAAGGAGGAAGCTGCAAACTATAGCAGTGGCCAGGCTAAAATCTGTTCTAACTTCACTCGGACGAAACAGAGGAAACTTACAACAAGGTCTTGGAACCAGAGTTGTAGGTACCCTATTTGGTCACAAGCGTGGACATGTACATTTTGCATTTCAGAAAGATTCCACTTCACAACCAGCTTTCTTAGTTGAGTTAGCCACTCCTATAAGTGGATTAGTCCAAGAAATGGCGTCCGGGTTAGTTCGAATTGCATTGGAATGTGACAAAGAGGAAGAGAAGAAAGCAACTAGACTCACAGATGAGCCTATATGGAGAACTTACTGCAATGGAAAAAAATGTGGTTTTGCCAACAGAAGGGAATGTGGGCCAAAAGAATTACAGATTCTAAAAGCAGTTGAGCCAATATCAATGGGAGCTGGTGTTTTGCCAGGGAATGGAGGAGAAGAGAGTGCTGATTCTGGGGAGATTATGTATATGAGGGCTAAGTTTGAGAGAGTTATTGGGTCTAGAGATTCCGAGGCATTTTACATGATGAATCCTGATAGTAATGGAGCTCCTGAACTTAGTGTCTATTTGCTCAGAGTTTAAGGTCTTAACCACTTATTAGAATCTTAGATTAAGTCATGTTCAACTGAATATAATCTTTTCTGGAGTCATGGTTATGGGGGTTTAGCAATGTTCTATGTTTTTTATTTTCTTTTTGTCTTTTATTTGGACAACAAAATCTGGTTGGAGAATGGAAACTGGTTTACTGTATTTTTCACTTTCTTGGGTGGAATGGAAATATATGTTACTTATATTACTGAAATATATTAGCAGGTTCACTGGCATAATATTCTCATTTGGTTGAATATTGCATGATCAGATAAGACAAATATTTATTCTTTTTGTCCTCTAATTCTCTGCTGATGCCATGGCATTTTGGCTCAATATTTGTTCCTGTATCAAAGTCCGGAAGGGAGTCTTGACGTAACTGGTAAAGTTCCAAAAACCAGAAATTACGGGTTTGAGCTGTGGAAATAACCTCTTAAAGAAATGCAGGGGAAGGCTGCGCACAATAGACCCTTATGGTTCGGCTCTTCCTCGGACCCCTCGCATAGCGGGAGCTTAGTGCACCGGGCTTCGCTTTTTATCCATCAAAGTTTGGCATTTTGTTACAATTTTTTCTTTCCAGATTGGTCTGTGGCATGGCCAACTGTTTGGATTCTGGAAATTCTAATCACTAAGTTCTTGAATCTTTTACCACAATCATCTCTTTGCTAACTTCTTCATTATTTTTTGAATTTGTGATGACAAAAAGTTATTCCCAGCAGATAAGAGACTGTAATAGGGGGCTTTGTTTTTCTTTTTCCTTCTTTTGTTGACTGCTTTTTTCCACAAAACTTCAAAGATTTGCTAGGTTCCTTTACCTGGCAACTAGCTTGATACAATACTACATAAATTTTTGGCATCTGATCCAAAGGGTATAAAAATTGCATGTTCCAATCATTGGTTTTGGTGCATATTTTGGTCTAGACTTGATCAAAGTAACATGAGAATCCCGAGAAGTTAAACTACTACTAAAGCTCAATCATAGAAGTCCTCAAAAGCAAAAATCAACTCAAAGTTTCCTTCACTGACTGCCATGTTACTCAGCTTCGAAACTTTCTTTCCCTTTAAACCAGTAGATGTTTCAAAAAAATTCAAGATTTTTGTATCTTTATTTGACAGACATCTAATAATAAGGATTAGATCACAATCTTGACTAAAGAAGACCATAAAATATAAACCGCCCGTGTTTAGGAGCTCAATAAAGAAGGTTAAAAAAGCCAGCATGATTCATTGAACTCTTACAATGCGAGGAGTCTGGAAAAGAACCGAAATTACATTAGGTATATGTATGCAAATTATTTTGCATTTATGCGAGAAACTGTTTTCACAACTCGATTCCGTGACATTTTGGTCACACGAAGACAACTCAATTGTTGCGCCAAGATTCATTTGAAAGAGAAGGTCAATATCATATAACTAAAGGGGTAACCCAGTGCATAAAACATCCCCATTCATGTAGGATCCGAGGAAGGACTGCACCCCAAGGTGTGTAATGTAGACAGTTTATTCTAATGCAAGCATTAGTGACTGCTTCTACGGCTCGAACTCGTGAATGATAAATCATACAAAAACAACTTTACCGTGGCTCCCTCGTCATATCATATAACTAAGGGGTAGGTAATATATGATGTTACTAGAACTTAATTATGTGGAGAAAAGATATATTCATTCAAACAAAAGTTTGTTTACAGTATGCAATGATTATTTTCCTAGTTTCAAGGCTTTCTATTCATTTGTTTTATTTTTGGTATCCTTTATACAAAGTAAAAAGAAAATGGTTGATGTTTGAGGGGCCATGATCTTAGTGGATGTGTCATGGAGTACAACAATCAAAGGTAGAGAACAAATTAAGATTATTACTACATTTCACAGTAACCGAGGTTTTCTTTTGATCATGTTGTTATCATTATTCAAAGTTTCAATAGTTGTTTGATTCACATAAATCTTTTGGTTGCTGGCGTGCTGCTTTTACTTAATCAAATCAATTTTTAAGGAGGATATGATCAAAAATTGCTGAGGAATTCTATTTTTTGTAGTCTGTCCCATCTAATCATGTGTAATAATTTGCATATTCTGTTGCAATTTGATATATATAAAGGAGGAAAATACTAACAAAAATGAAAATCTCAAGGATTTTACAGGTCCTAGCAAGATATGACACGGTTTAAAGTGGTATATAAACATCATTTTATCCCTCTTTCCCCACCAAATAGGTGTTTTAGGTATGTTATGATTATTATCAGTCTGCTACTAATTATTCAATTATTAGGAAAAAGTACAGTGCAGTTTACTTTTATTCATTTGGGTCATTACTTGTTAAAAAAATTGATTTTTTGGTGCTTATGCACCATCTTGTTTAAACATTTTATTTTTTGCATATCACACCAAAAATAAGTGTGCCTAGTTACACATCTTCATGCCTTGTCATGTTGGGCCAAAAGGGATTTAGGACCGTTGTTAAAAGATCATTCAAGAAATTTTGGCTAAAAAGCAAAAAAAAAAAAAAAAAAAGATAACGCTGGACCAAGGGCAGAGGCGGATCCAATTTGAAATTTATAGGTTTTCACGGCGACCTCAAGTAAATATATAAGTAATTGAGTTTGCAATCAAATATTTAATGAAATTTTTAGTATATATATATATGGTACGTGCAAAAGTTATTGGGTCTACAGAAACCGCACCTACTACACTAGATCCGCCCCTGACCAAGGGAGACTAGAATTCAAATCTCATCACAAACAACTTTTTTTTTTTTTTTAATTTCTTCTCATCCGACTAAGTTTTAATGGTAGGATTACCTAATACATATATACGTGCAAACGTGCTTATGAGCAGTAGGTACTTAGTGAAATAATTTTAGTGTGCCCAAGCTCCCCTTATACGCTGGACTCCTTTTTTGTTTAGGATCCCCTTTCTACATTCAATTTTTTATTGAGCCTGGTGTGGAATCACCATCATTACACATTCATTCTTGGTCTGGCTGCTGGTTTAGCGAGCCTTCCTAGCCGCCTAGAGTGCAGTCTGCCTGCTGAAAACCGTAACGTAAGTAACTCAGTGCTCCATACGGGGGAAATGAAAGCAGAATTCGTTCGGATCCTCCCACATGTTCCAAACAGGACGTTATTAAAAAAGGAAACATCATTCATAATGATGCCAATGGGTTAACCAACTCCTAATTAGGCTTATACATGGTAATATTAGCTGGATAACTTTATAAGTTTTAATTCCTCTGAATTTTATTGTTCAGAAAATAATCCCTTTTTTCCCTTTCAACGTCAAAAAGGAAAAGACTGAAACAACAACAACAACAATAACAACAACCCAGTGTAATTCCACAGGTGGGGTATGGGGAGGGTAATATATACGCAGACCTTACCTCTACCCCGAGGGGCAGAGAGGCTGTTTCCAAGGAGTTAAATTACCTGCAAGTTGGTTGGTAAGCACACATCAAAAGCAATTGATTGTGGACCATTGAATAACAGTAGGCAGCTTACCATTTGGGTCAGATCATCGCCAAAAAATCTGGAAATAGGTTCTCTTTTATTACCAATACAAACTTATTGTAGTAATTTTAATTGATGTTATGTCTATTATGATATGATAAGAGTTGTCATCAACTTCAGTTATGGTCTGATTTTTCAGACAAACTTTTCCTTAACAGTTTATGTACTTCATTTCAAAGCAAGAATGGTGTTCTGTCTTTTTTCCTACAACAATACTCTTTCTTTTTTTTCGTATGGTAATACTACTGTGCCACAACAAACTTGTGTTTGGGCCATATTTATCTAGTTCTGTCTCGTCTCCGTGGGAACCGGTAAAGTTGCTGTCATGTGATCAGGAGGTCACGGGTTTGAGCCGTGGAAATAGCCTTTTGCAAAAATACAAGGTAAGACTGTGTACGATGGACCCTTGTGGTCCGGCCCTTCCTCGGACCCCGCGCATAGCGGGAGCTTAGTGCATCGGGCTGCCCTTCTTTTTTTTCTCGACTCTGTAGCATTTTGGAAAGTTGTCGGGGTATTATCACTTTTAACCCGTGCCAGAAACTATTTACATCTAGTAGTCGAAACAGTGTATAAAACTTGTATAATTTTTATATATAACATACAAATGTATATATATAAAAAAAAATATACAAATTTTATACATTTTTCGGCTATTAATTTTACCGCGGCTATACATTCTCATTTTTCCAAAGTTGTCGTTAGCAAAAGAAATGGAGCTAAAATTCCTTTTTTTTTCTCATTCACATCCAAATAGTTAACCATAGTTAAATAGGTGCTGCAAGCTTAAAATCTTCTGAGTCGTTTGTTTTGTATCCAAATCACAATTCACTCCTAGTTAAGATTGATAGACAGGGCCCTCTAAGAAAATTCTTCATTCAACAACAATATCCATGTTCAATATCTTCACAAATTCTTTTCTGGTTTTAGTCATAACTGCCAACCACCTCGCTTTAAGTTAATTAACAAATAGACAAAACAGAATAAAGATTTATTAAAGTATTCTGAGATCATTCAGAGCAAGTCCATAGTATGATAGACTGTTATGTAGTAAAAACAAGAGGGGTTGCTCTGATGATAAGCAACCTCCACTTCCAACCAAGAGGTGGGGAGTTCTTGGAGGGAAGGATGCCGAGTTTCTATTTGGAAACAACCTCTCTACCCAGGTAGGGGTAAAGTCTGCGTACACACTACCCTCCCCAGACCCACTAACTCAAACTCAAAATTAGGTTGATGGTGACGAAACAATGAAATAATATTAATAGCATGACTTCAATAGACCAGGCAATCTAGAAGAACAACTAGAGATATAATCACTGTTAGATAGTTAGTCTGTTGTCAAATACAAAGTGAATGCCTCCTCCATTGCCTTGCTCCGCGTGAAAGATGTAGTTTGATTGAAATTGCCAAGTGATCTGCCTTCTTTAGTGCTTTACATTCTGGCGAGCAAACCCTGGCTGAGTGGTGCAATTGAAGACATGTGGCCCAAACATGAACACAAACCAGAAACATGGATATGCAAGCTGCATCAGTTTGCAGAAGATAGAAACTCAAAGGTACACTTTAAAGCATGATTATGATGTTGGTTCTTGTGCCAATAGAACATGCAGATTAACTACTAGTGCAAGATAGACTAATGTTTTAATAATATTGCACTGAGACGGGCTTAAATAGAGTGACATGCACAGTGAGGATTCATATAGCCAACTTCACTTGCTTCGGATTGAGGGGTAGTTGTATTGTTGTTGTTGTAGTATGATGCTGGGATTTTCAAGAAACATCTAACCTTTTCTTTAAGCTAAAAATTAAAGTCTATGGATCATTGTTTAGCTGTTTACTTACATAACTCTATATCTAACACATAACTAAAGAGTTGATGAACTAATTAGGCCATGTGAAATGAATGTTGAAGATATGAAAATATACCTGAAGAAGCATGGATAATCAAAAACTCGATGAAATAAATGCCATGTGAAATGAATGTAGAAGATATCAAATGTACCTGGAGAAGCATGGATGGAGCAGCTGCCTGTTCGGTGTTAACATGGCTTCTGGTCTTTCTTCCATTTAAAGTGACAACTGATGGGCTGTTAGCTGTTGTTATATCCCAGAAGCTGCGTTTTTTAGCTGTGGGAGCTGGAGAGTGAAAACGATGACTTGGACTCTTCAAATCAACATCACGTGCTTCCTTAGGCCGCAAGCTTGCCCTTGTAACGATCCTTTTTACACCAACTTGTGCCCCTCCTGCTGGTTTTGCACTCTTTCGTGACAGCTCACGGATTGTATCGTCTTTCTGCTTTATCTCCAATGCGTGATCCTTTTTCAGTCTCTCAATTTCTGCCTCCAATCCCTTAACTGCCTTTTTAAGATCTCTAACGGACTCATCTGGACCTCTTCTCTTGGATTCGGGGGTAAAACAATTTCCACCAAAGAAAGAGGGTCTTGCTTTTCGTCTTTCATTTAGCTGAGCAGAAGACGGTGCTGGTGATAAGATAGAGGAAACTGTAGATGGGCTAGGGGAACAGTTTTCAGCCAAATTTTCCTTCTGGATTGTAATCAGTTTTTGCTGCTGACGAGCCAAACGCATTCTCAATTCGCGATTCTCTTTTTGCAGCTCAAGCAATAGCTTGGCCTGATCTGTTCCAGAATCAGGCACTTGTATTTCCTCATGCGCATCATAAGCCTGCAATTGTTAGAAGGAGATATTAGGACAGTAACAAATCCCTAAATACTTAAAAATTATAGATGCTTCACAACTAATATATATGTGTCAACAGCATGTCATTATAGACTGCGCCGCCTATGAAAAATTTGGAGTATGAAATAACCTCCAGAAACACAATATTCGTTAAAAAAAAAAAAAAAGAATCTCATGATATTGCATGAAGATAAGTAGGCATTACACACACTGCAATGTATTAGAGTACAAAGTAAGCTGCAGAATGTTAGTACAACCTCAAAGGGCCAGTGATTTAGTGTCTAGTAACTTCTAAAATGATAAATTGCATTAGAGGCAGTAAACAATGAACGATAAAGCAAACAATCACACCTTAATTCCAAAGTAGATGTTGCATAGTGAAGGCAAAATATCATGATGGCCATTAAAAGTACTTTACTTATGATGAGAACCAGGCTGCAAAACAATGTCACAGAGGAGTAGTTTTGAATTTCTAACCTTTGTTCGGATCTCTTTCGCTCTGTCAGCCCAGTGCAGTGTATTTTGGGTTTCACTAAATGAATGACTACTTGGGCTAATATTGGCAATCATCACAGTGTTACAAGCACCACCCAGTGAGTCCTTGAGTAGTTGAGTGAGCTTAGAATTCCGATAAGGAATGTGCTTTTTCCCCTCAACAAGGGCATTGATGCAGCTGCTCAATGCGAGAAGTGACTTATTTATATTAGCACCTTCAAGTGATCTCAGGGTTCTCTGATCAGTAGCTAGAGCTCTTTCTGAACCAGCAAGGTCAATAAGTGACAGCTTTCCAACTCGGTTTACAATGTTATTTGAACTATCTTTGACACGGTATTCAACTGCAACCTGTGTGTTGAAAAAGACATTCATTAAAAGTCAAGAAATGGCAGTGGCGCATGAATTAATAATATGCCAAAAATTGCAATGACCTGAAGAATAGCATGAGAGCGTGAGGACGTCTCATTGACCCGGGTGGGCTCTGTGGTTCTGTTTCTGTTTCCTTGTTGGAGCAATGCCATTACCTGTTCTCATAAGAGAAATACAGGTCAACAACTTTGATTCAGCAACTAATACTCTACTATGACAATTCCAGAAGACAAGAATGATACTTACTTCATCTGTGGAGTATGCTCTATACTGAGTAAGCCCTGCTGCCACTATTCCCTGCATTACAAGCAGTGAGAAATCTCATCATATTTTTGTCAATTTTCTTCTATATATGGCTTTGAGCAGTCAACATTTTAAAGGCATCTCTCTGATTTCCTAATTTCAGGTACTACTACTCGACAAGTATAAAAGGTGCACAACCAAAAGAAGCATATCGAGCAGTGTGCAGTTTATTCAATAAAGAAACAAGGGGGAAACACTAATGTTTGTGAGGATGATCATCCTTTAGAAATAAACACGAACCTGTTTATCTTCTCTTAAGACCAGAGGCCTACCCGGGGACAGCAAATCTCTCACAGTTTCATTGTAGACCTCTAGATAGGAAAGATGAACCACATGATTCCCATCAAAGCTCCTTTGCCTTATCTTGCTAAAGAGATCCTTTATTGCTAATACCATTACCCCTGGGTTCTCAACGGTACCGAGCATTGTATATGTCTTTCCAGCACCTGTGGCACCATAGCAAAACACCGAACCATTTCTTCCCTGCAAAACTGCTTCCACAAGCTCTGCTGTTCTGGAAGATACAAGATTCCAAGTGTTCAGTTCTATCTACATTTTATCGATGAAGAGGAGTAGACTTAAGAGTCTTACCTCTGATAGCAAAACATTGATCCCAAGAAAAGAAAATCCCTTCTCATTAAAGAAGCTATTAAATCTCAGAAAATCTGCTAAGCTTTGACTATTTTGATGATGTCTAGTTTTTCACTGTGTTCAATGAACCAATCCCTATGACTCATTACCAAATCAATTGGAGTCTGATATATGAATAATCTATATTCATTCCGCTCTCTATTTAAGTCCATTATATTCCAATAGTTCAGTGTAAAAAGCCTTAATGTGAGAGTACTTAGCCTACCAAAAGTTACAACTAGATAAGATATGCTAGACAGACAATATACTCTATTGCCATAAAAGAACTGGTTTTTGCTCAAGGAAGACTACAGAAAGTCAGAAGCCTTAAACAAATGCCATCTCTAAAATACTAGAAATGATACTAAAAAGAGATGCCTGCATAAGTGAGATGCCTTAAACAAACACCTAGAAAAGATACTAGAAAAGATACTAGAAATGACACTGCTGGCACAGACTATCAAGTTACTACGACTAAACTAATCATAGTATTGATAATTTTGACAAAATTGTTTAAATGTTTTCTTGATCAATGGATCATGGAATTTGTGGAATTAACAAACAAACAAAAAAACTTGTGAAGTTTTTCTGACTCACGTAGTGGAATAAACATCATGCTGAGTAGCGGTATCAGGAAAGGAAGCATCAAAAGTGAAATGGCGACCCCTGAGCCTCTTTAGCCTAAGGTAATCATTCAAATCAGTGGCAAACTCGGTGAGATAAACATCTCTTCCATCCACAATTTTCACACAACAGCCTGCTCCAGCTTCTCTCTCCTTTCTTGAAATTGGCCTTAGCCTTACAAATACAAGAATTCTACTACCACCACTATCATCACCACTACCCCCCCTGCTGCTGACTTTCTCCGAAATAGTATTCAATTCATGTACATTGTCTTTAGTATTCCTACTAGTTACTTTAGGCTCTGTATGCGGTGGCATAGCTGAACTTCCCATTGAAAGCTTTCTTGCCACAGTAGTAGACGCATTCCCCCTTTTGGGGTAAGAAAACCCTACTATTCTATCACCTCCAGCCGCCACCGCGACATTCTCCTTCGAATCCTCCACCACTGAAGGCTGCCGTGGCGCCACGTAAGTTCTGGTCACAGTTGAAGTATTATGCATAGAGTTCTCCCTCATCACATGACTAATAATGGGGTTTGAATTTTTTTGCTCTTTCTCAACATTTCTACCGGAGCTGAGTAGGTCTACACTAGGATGAGTCGAAAATCTTGGCTCTTCAGGCTTGAAATATTGATTCTTGGTAGCAGCAGCGGCTTGTTTTTGCTGTTCATATAAAAGAGTAAGTGCTTTCATCTTCTCTTTCAACCCGTGGTGTGGATTTCTCATATTTCTAGACATTTGGGAATCTTCTTGATCTGTTCTTGGTCTAATTCTTAGATCATTTTTTACCTGAGAGTCAGTAATCTGAGATCTTGTGGAAACTGGCATTTTATGAATAAAACCCCCTTATCCCAAACATGCCCTTTCCTGATTCTCAATAATTTACTAAGAAAGCTGAGTTTATACTAAGAAACTTCAAAATGCTTGATGGAAAATTGAGGGATGGAAGCTAAAATTGGTTCTTGAGTAAACAGAAGAAATGAGGATTTGAGAGAGAGGGAAAGAGAACATTGAGTTGAGTATCTGCGCAAAGCAAAAGTTGGAGTGGCAATAATGTGGGCCAAATTTGAATAATTTTTAAAAATTATAATTTGTAACGGTCAAATAGTGTCAGATTGTGAAAGGTCCGTTATAGCGAGTATTGGGGTCCATCACGGGAAATCTTACCTTTATTTATTACTATATGATACCCCATATTAAAACAAAGGAAAATTCTTTATTTATTATTTACTATGGTAAAAAGGGAGATTTAAAAAATAAAAAAGTAAATTCAACATCTAATATATATACATAAAAATTTAATCTTACATATACAGCATAATTTAGGCTAGGGGCCCCCTTTCGCCCACCTAACTCTACCTGTGTTTGTATGATATTGATATTAAAACGGAGAAAACTTTTAGCTTTACACAAATAACCGGTCATATTCATTGTTTATTTGGGGTGGACTTACTACTTAAATGCTTTCAACAGTTATCCGCTCCGCACTTGGCTACCCAGTGTTTACCATGGGCACGATAACTGATACATCAAAGGTGTGTCCTTCCCGGTCCTCTCGTACTAGGTAAAGTTCATCTCAATGCTCTAACGCCCATTGGATATACCTCTACCAGCTATTTTTCGTTTAAGCCGTTGGGTGATTATTTTGGTTAATTCATTATGATTTCATCAAAGCACCCCGAAGGAAAGCACAAATGTACAGTGGTTCTGGATAAAATTAAATTAAAAAAGGGCCTCTTTCGAATCTTATATTTCATGAAGTACAAACTAGTTCACCTTTTGAACATTTCTTTCTCCCTTTGTATTCTTCTTGTTAACCTTAAAGTGCTTGTTACCAAAAATAATAATAATAATAATAATAATAATAATAATAATAATAATAATAATAATAATAATAATATAACCTAAAGTGACTTGTGGAGACTGTGCATACTCCACAAGTCAAAAGGCATTGTATTTTCTTGTTTCTTCAAGTGTGACAAATTCTATGTGAGCCATGCATGACGGTGGTTCTTTAAAAAAAATTACTCTATATTTTACATGAGAACCGTACTCTAATATTTATAACATAAGTTACGTACCAACTAAACATTGGAAAATATATTCAAAGGAAAAAAAATTCATACAAAACAATCCTTTATCAAAATGGCTTTTGATGATTTAAAGTGCCATGTTGCACTTGATTAGGTTAGAATAGAATTAGGTTTAAAAAAATTGAGTTGTTACAAGATAATAAAGTTTAAAGGACGTAGCATATTTCGTAACACTAGTATTTATCTATTTGGTCGCAAAATCATAATAAAAAATGAATAGCAAGAGCTTATATCAACAAGGTATCTGGATTATAACGAGCTCATCTTTGATATGTAGGCATGTAGGGACATGAAATTCGATATTTATTATCAAGTCGATATTAGGAATTTAATTTCTAGCTTAAATGATTCCATTCGTTTATACTTTAACTTTGACCACATTTGTTTTTTCACAATACAAACTGAGCGAATTCAATCTGAAAAAAACGCTCAAAACTTCTCTTTCAGTTTCAACCATTTACTTGTTTTATTTCAAGCATTCTTAAAAGGTTCCTTAATTTCACTAAAGCCTCTAGAGTTGGTTGTGATAATTCAAACTCATTATAACCCTCTTCTTTCCTTCATCTTATACATATATTTTAACATTTTTTATATAAAACTCAATAAAGAGAGATCCTTAATATTCAATCACAATATTATTTTTTTTGCAATCATAATTTTGATCTCTCCATTTATTGTGCAATTTAATAGTTGTCCTCCCACTCATTTATTGTACTAGTATACGTACTCGCGCGATGTGCGGATCGATTCAAAGAAAAAAGAGTGGAGGGAGATAATAAAAATATATGTATATTGCAGATTAAATTTATCGACCGCAATCAAAACAATTAAAACAAAAAAACAAAAAGAAGAATTTGATCGGGTAGTCTCTATAACTCTTTTTGGCCAGCCACCAAATCTATTTATTCATGTGACTTTTCATTTTATCCCTTATATGCTATCTATATATTCAAAGCATGAAACCCTTAATTAAATAGCGAAATTATATAAATGTCATTCTAACTTGCTTATAAGAATAAAAATTAAAAATTAACACCTATTGTTTAATAAACTTTCAAAAGGTTACGATTAGCATGAGATTTTTAACATGGAATTTTCTTATCTGATATGTTCACGACTATTCCATGTTCATGTTATTTCAACATACTCTGCACCATCATATTCCACTGACAAGATTGTTGCTTCCTCAAATGAAATATGAAAAGTAAATATAAAATATAGCGGTATTTGTTACCCCTTTTGGTTTAGGAAATTGGGGGGGGGGGGATTAAAATCGCTTTCATGTTGTTGTTTAAGAATAGCTCAAGAAAAGAATATCTGTAAATCTTTTCTAACATTTGCAATTTCTACAGGTTTTCTGGGTAGGTAAACATGAGAGACGGGAGAGGAGCGGAGTCACAAAGCTACTTGTTCTTGAAAAGGCACTGGTTAGATTTTTTAGTTGTACTTGGTTTCCACATAAATATACACAATGAAATTAATTTGACAATACTACTTTATGTTATTCAGTATAAATTAAATTAGCAAAGATTTTACATTTCCAAATTCAAGGAAGCACAGAGTAACTTCTTGCCAAATTGCTTTCCTCTCCATGTTCTGTTCTGGCTCCCTCCTGGTCATGTGCCACTCACAAAATTGTTGCTTCCTCAAATGAAATATTTTTTGGCTTCATTGCCACCAATTCCTCCTCAACTACTATAAATTTTGTAAATGCCCCCATCTGCTGTATTTTATCAATAGTAAAATATTGAGTACTCTCATATACATCATAACATATTCCAAGTCTTGATACAAAATCTCCTATTTCCATCGCAGTTGTACTTGGTGTCATGGACAACTTAGAGTATCTCAACTCTAAGTTGTTTTACAAAATAGGGTCCTATCAAGTAATGACAACTGCTAAGTACAAATTATATCCAGTAACCTTGAAATCAATATTGATTGTCACGACTCCAACGCTACCAGACCTAAGAAAATATACCTGCCATGAAAAAATAAATTTCTTCCTTACTTTTTTAGAGTGATGTTGCACTTTATGAAAAGTACTTCAGTCATATAGCTGAAATCTTCTTCAACTAACTTTATGATCCATCCCTGGTGGAAGATGCAAGCTATCAATGGTTTAATGTAAAAATCTATCAACATAATTAAATAGCTCCACACTAACATCTATTCAAGCCTGCCTGTCGCACATCAAACCTTTACTCTCATATCAATTATAGATAGCTTAATGGATAAATATATCAACCAAGAATGGAGAAAAATTCATCGACTACATATAAAACCAACATAGTAGCGAAATGGGTAAAAAAAAAATAACCAACACCACCAAGAAGCCTAATTAAGTAAAACATCAATGGAGTTTTAAAAATCTATGAAACGTCATATGTATTTAGATAAGGAACAGTTTAGTATCTGAAAGAACCATGAACTAATTCAAATATTTTGTCCATAATAAATGAAATTACCAAACTAACTAAACATGAAAAGTTCAATATCAGGAAAAATATGAAATGATTCAACCATCTTGTTTATAAATAATAAAACTAATAAACTAACTAATCAGACAGTTTTTAGATTCTCCAATTGTTACGTATGCAAAAGCTTATATTGTCTTTTTCTTATTAAATACTCTCTTGATCTTATTTTCTGATAATTGTGCATTCGAATCTTCTTCAACCACTACTGCAAGATTATTTATACCTATTTTGGCAGGTGTATTTTCAATATCGATCAACCCATGATCTTCAGCGGAATCCTACATATTTAAAATATAAAAACTTGACAAAATCAGTAGTTAATATATAGTTCTTATTGCTTTATTATTTTATAACCTACAAATCATTTAATTAAAAGAATGGATTATATAAAATATTAATAATGAGTTATAAAATTGCCGAGATTTCGTTATCTTCATGACTGACTTTGTTATTATTGAAATCTGGATCCTATAAAAAATTGTGTATCATAATTAAAATTTAATTCACACAAATAGGAAAATTGAGAAGAACTTGAGTATAGAAATATACTTTGAATGTCTATTCACGTGGAGAAGGAATGTATTTCTTTATAATTTCCCCGTCGTCAGTAAGCGTAACAATATTTGCCTGTAATTTACACCTCATATGTGGACCACATTAAACCACATTATTAGACCAATAAAAATAATTGAAAAAAAAAAACAGACATTCATAGTCTGTAATTTTCAGAATATACAATACGTGAAAGAATACATGATGTTGATATGATATAATCTGAAGGATGAATAGGTTTTGATTTTTTTTTCATTAACATATGAGTCTTATATCTTCTAGTTTCGGATAGAATTAAACTCTACGTATTCTAACTTCCATACAACACTTCTAAATAAAAGTAGATTTCTTTGAGTCTGGTGCTTTTTTAGTGATTAATCGGATATGAAGTATTCCTTAATACAGAATAATATTTTCAGTTTTCATTATTTCACTTCTTTGATATATATAAGCATAATGGAGATGAAGGTGAATGGATCATGTACCACTTCTTTCAATGTTGATGGTTTTATTTTTCTAAACAATTGTATTATACCTCAAATATAGCGTCCTTTAAATCATTTATCAACTTTTCGATAATCTTTGTTGCATCTCGATCCCACAGAAGCAAAGAAATTGTATATGTGTTATTCATCACTTTAACTTGGAGCCTGTACCTGGAAAGAGTTTGTGTTTTTAAATTCTTAATATTTAAATAGTTAAGGAACTATAAATTATGGTCACACCTATCTGCTCGCATTTTTATAATAGAATTTGTTCCCCTCTTTGGCCACTTTCTTTGCATAATTTTTTGCATGTTAAATAACACCATATAATAGAATTTGTTCCCCTCTTTGGCCACTTTCTTTGCGTAATTTTTGCATGTTAAATAACACCATCCACGGTTTAATTCCATGTGTACAATAGTTGCTACAATCCAGAAATTTCCGGGCTATGCATAAAAATTTGATATACAACTATTATATAGAGAAAGATAAGATAAAAGTTATGTTAATTAAATATTAACAAAATTAAAAACTAGGTAAAAACTAGGTACGCACGTACTTACAGTCACTCAAATCCTCAATAGTTTTAACTCCAACACTTTCAAATGTTATCTTATCAGCAATAGAATAAGTTTTCTGAGATGAAATTTGAGTAACTCTTTGTGAGCTTTCTCCATGCACAGAAACGATTCTATTTCATTTTTTAACTTAAGATATGTTAATAATTATTAAGACTAAAATTTAATTTGAAATAACCATAAACTTAGTATAACTTATAGAGACCCGGAGCAAAAGTCAACAACTTGAGGAATATTTGAATTGATGCAAAGCTTTGACGCGTGCCAAGTGTTCCTCACCGAATATTATTCTGCACGCTAAAAGTAATTTGTAAGAGTTTAATAATTGTATACAGACATTGTATTCCAAAGTAAAGAGACAATTTAATAACCTCGATATCGGTGTGCTCTAATCAACAGCATGACAACGACAACATGTTTCTCATTAGATCCATTCAAATGTGGCTTGATCTGTTCCACAACGTCTCCCCAAAAAGTTGCAAAAATGTTATTGCTCCTACAATTATTATAAGATTAAGCACAAAAATCAAAATAAAGAATTGTTGAAATATTTATTTTGTTTAATTAATTATGGCAAACTTATTCATTATCTTGTATCCCAATGTTCGTGAACATACGAATGCTATCATCTTGTTTGATAGTTTGTATGTCCACATAGGTCACAATTTCACCAATAACATCTAAAATAAAATTGACCCAAGGAAATTTGTGCAAAATTGATAATCATTATAGACAATATAAATGAAGAATGTAAAAGAATTAATAAGTTTCAAAATCTACCAAGATATAGCAATTGGTATACCGAACATATAAGACAGAAAATAGATTAAAGAATATTAAATGAAACTAAAAATCTATATTTACTTATAAGACAGAAATCATATTGTTATTTTCGATAGAGGACACGTAAATTTTACAATAACTTTTATTTGCTCAACAAAAGCAAGTAGTTACCTTTCAGGTATATATAACAACTTATGTAAAATATGTGGCAAAATTTATTACTATGCGCATCTGGCCTAAGATACTATCTGCATTTACTCTTATAATTCTTCTTCCATGGTACTTAAGTTTACTCAAGCATAAATAAACACAGCCTTTTGTTATTTTATTTTATCATAAAATATAATACACATATGAAAAAAGTGATCTTTTGGAGAATTCTAACAATTTAAGTATAACTTCATTATTAAAATTTCATTAGAAGGACAGAGAGAACAGATGAAGGAAAGAAGGATAAAGCTACAACAAACAAAACTAATCACCCACATAAATGCTTAAGGATCTAATTAGAAAGTTAACAATTCAGCTTTAGTGTAAAACTTAAACTTTAATCTTTTGTACTATAATTAAGATTGATTTAGTTATCATTTAGCACTCATAAGATAGAAAACAAATAACGAAAAGCAAAATGAAACTGGAAAAAATGAGAAAAAAGTTAATTACCGAATAACTCAATAGTGTCAAATTCTTGGGGATTTGACAATTGCTCATAGGTTTTAAATTTGATGAAGATACGCACGTTGAAATGTGGATCTTGTATTTTACCAACAAAAGACTTTTGCGTGAACATCAACTTAAACTTGTGATTTTTAGTCTTCAGTTTCATATTATTTGGACAAACCACGAAATTCTTCGTGATGTACAACCCATTTCCTTAATTCGTTGTTTGAACCTTTGGATAAAAGACCTGTCAATACTTGCGTGAACGCGGTCTCCCTACAAAAATACTCAATTAGTCACAATGACAAAATTATTTTATATATAACTATAATGTACTTATGCATATATAAACAATGCAAAATAGAAGTACGCCTTTAAAATAATACCTTTTCATCCATCAGAATAATCTCAATTGAAAAGGGCTATCAAGACTCTTGCGATCCTGATTTTCCCAAAGCTTGACAATACGAACCTTTAACTTCCAATTCATTGACTTGCTGTTAATTTCAGTAACGAAATTTATTTGAGCCGCTATTAAATCCGTTATTAATTGAGTAGAAGTGTACATCAAAATGAAGACATTGATGCAGAGAGTAATCAGGTAATTAACACAAAATGTAATATATTGTGGTATGCGCTTAGGCAAAATAAGCAAGAAAACTCCAATAATCTAATCCAAGGAATTGGGAGAATGCTATCGCAATATAGACAAAATCATTAACTTTACATAGTTCAAAAACAATCAAGAAAGTTTTGCATTAGAAAATAAAGTAGCCAGCAAAATTAAGCAAACATCATAGTGAATACATAACCTCATATACAAAAATTTCAACACATTCCAAAGATCAGTGGTAACCAATACGCAAGCAGGAATATAGATTATGAAAAATTGATCTTTTTTATATTACATATATCGTCAACAAACTTCACAGAAAATATCTGTTACAGAAATATAATCTCAACTGGAATAATAAAGAGAATTGTATTTAATTATCTGTTAAAGAAATTAAAAGATTGTTCATAAAATACAAATCATACCAATCACCTCTTGTAGTCCAAAATTGTTGTTTGATATGCACACTTGGAAGAAAGAATACAACTAAACTGTAAAAATAAAAAACTAATTTAACAAAACTATGAAATCATATTATTGAAAATGGAGCACAGAAGAGTTTGTGGTTGAGGAGTTGAAATCACGGTGAGAGATCGTGGGATTGAAGAACCAAATCTGTAGAATTGATATTTTAGGGCAAATAGGCATTGCGTTGGGTGAGGAGTTGAAATCGCGGTGAGAGATGGTGGGGTTTCTGCAGAATTGATATTTTAGGGCACATAGCGTTCCCAAATTACCGTGTTCCTTAAAAACGGTAACTACTATTTCTTTTTCTTTTAAAAAATAATATACCTATTCAAATTCAAAATTTAAAAAGAAAAACTAATTTTACCTAAAATAACTAATTTGTCTTAAAATTGCTACTTGGCATTTTATGCACACGACACTTGGCAAAATCTTAGGGCTGACTTTCTTCCTTTTAAGTAAACTAGTATTAGTACCCGTGCGATGCGCGAACACAAATCATGTTAAACTGTGATGTTGGTTATTTGAATCACGTGCAAATAACCTTAAAATATAAACCTCTCAGATAAAAATTATATAACATTAGATATTAATTATGAAGTAGGATATGAAATTATTGTTCAAATCTCGTAGTGCACAACCTATTTTGTTTTTTATTTGTAGCAACCTAACTACTTGATTTTAGTACTTGCACTTCGTTTTGCTATCAGTATCAAAGAATACTAAACATATCATGTTGCGATTTGTCTTGTTTGAGCACATTAGATCATATTATTTTAACAAACTTCTTACTATCACTTTGTTTTTATCTAAAAGTTAAATATGTCTTATTCATCACATTATCTTTATGCAAATTCTTTTTTTTTATTTTTTCTTATAGTTATTGTATTATTTATTATTTAAAATTATTTTACTATCATATAATTTTTTATTATCTTAATTAATATCTTTCTTATTATTCTTTTAATAGTCTTTAATAACTATAAATATTTTATTCTTGAAATTTGGTATATTTTTATGCATTTAATTTTTTTTTAATCATTTAAACTTATTATAATATTTTTAAATATAATTAAATTTTTTAATTTATTTATTTTAAAATTAATTTAATGTATAAGTATCCTCAAACTATCTCTATTGTTTTACTACATTCTCTTCCCTACTATAAATTTTAATTATTTTTATATTAATTTTTTACCTTTAACCAGAATAATATCATATTTTATTTTAAATTGTAAAATTGAATTAGTCTAAAATATTAATACATATATTTGATGATTATGTTACAAATATATTGAGTTCTCTTATAACTATTTTTGTATTAGATGCAGTTATTTTTTTTTAACTTTAAGATACAAATTTAATTTTTAATTTTCATTAGTAAAATTACCTATATTAGAAAGTTATTTATATTATTAAAATTTTATTTTAATCATAGAAAAATAATTTCTTAATTGTTTGAACATATTATATATATGTAGTAATATGTTTATTGTCATTTTATTTCTTTACATAATATTTTAAAAAATAAAAACTTATGAAATAAAAAAAATCTCATCTCAAATTCAAATAATTCTTATCATTCTATTTTCTAAATTGGACCGCATTTTTAAAATATTATACTATATATTCAAACTTAAACTAACTGCACTCAATTCAGATATTAATCATAGAAAAATATTTTCTTTGTTGTTTGAACACATTATATGTTAATGTTGTAGTAATATTTTCATTATCATTTTATTTCTTACGTAAATTTTCTTTCTTTTTTAGATTTAATACAAATTTAATCTTTAATTTTTATTAGTAAAATTACCTATATTAGAAATTTATTTTCTATTTTAATATTTTTTCATAAATAAGACTTCAATTTCGTGATATTATCCATAGTTTGGACATTCTAATCGTAGTTTTAACAAATTTTCTAATTTCAAATTCAAATAGCCTTTCCCTTTCATTTCTAATAATAATTTTTTAATAATTTTGCTAATTTTTAATCTATTATATAGTCTTATTACGTTTTATGTGGCTTTTCATTAACTTATAATTTTTTTTAATATCATTATAATCTACTATTCTTTAATATAATATAGATAAATATATAATTTCTAATCATAAAATAAATATTTATTTTGTTTTAAAAATATTGCTCGAAAATTTTAAATTATTTAAATTTTAATAAGATTTTAAGCATTGTATATTTAATTTATTTTATTTTTTAAACTTATGATTTATAAATATCTCATATTATCTCTAATTTATTTCTATTATTCAATATTTTTAGTTTTTGATTTTATCCATTAGACTTGAGTTACGTGGACTTATCCATATTATTAATTTTCTTATCATAATATAAAAAACTTTCCCATCTCAAATTTAAATAAGGTTTACCCTTCTTCTCTATGATAAAAAATCTGAATTTTATTTTTTCTCTATGTATTATTTATTTTTGATATTATATTATTAAATACCTAATATTATTACATTGTCATGTGGATTTTTATTAGCTTGTTTGAATTTAATATTTATTTATACTACATTCATTCTAATATAATATAGATAAAAATTTAAAAACTTTCTCAAATTCAAATAAGTTTTATTATTCTATTTTCTATATTTGACTACATTTTTAAAGAATTATGTTATACTTTCAAACTTAAACTTACTGTACTCAATTCAAATATTAATAAAAAAATATTTTCTTAATTGTTTGAACACATTATATCTGAATGTTGTAGTAATATTTACGTATAAAATATTCGTTTGCCCGATTTATCAATATTAATATGACTTTATTATTCTTATTTTTAAAATATTTTTTTACTGATTATTTAAGTTTTTTCTTACCTTATAAATAATTTATATACTTTATTTAAGATCTTATTTTGCTGCTTGAATTTATTTAATTTTTAAACTCAATATATCTTTAATAACTTAAGTAAATTTTAATTTTATTTTATATTTTAACTTACTCTAATGTATAAATAGTCGTAGGTTATCTCAATTACGTCTTTCTATATTTTTTTTTATTTTTTTGATTAGAATTTTTAATTAATTTTTACCTCCAATATCTCTAGCTAATAAAAAAAATCTATGGGTGAATCAATATAGATATAAATATACTTATAAATATAAATTTAAATGTAGATATATAGATTAAATTTGTCTAAAATCTATTTAGATTAATTATAAGATTCATTAACTACTTCCATTAATTATGTTTCCATATATGATTCAAATTTTTAATGTTGTCTTTAAATTGCCAAGTGACTTCTTTTTAGCTTGCCACTTGGCTTAACCACATGCTTTACTACTCTCCTTTTAATATAATATAATATAATATAATATAAATATAGATTCTAACAATGTTAACGTTCAGATATGCCAGCAAAATGATGTTGTAATCTTCCGATCCAGCCAGCACATTCAGGAAAAATAATGTGAAAAGAAGATTTTTTTTTAAAAAAAAGTTGGGTATAACTCAGTGCCTCTATTTTCTTTGGTCCTATTTTCAAGGTCATTGGTACAGAAAATTAAAAAGCTGAACAAAATGAGTGACTTCCAATAAAAATATATATCACTGAAGCAGAAATAACGCAGAATTTAACGAGTTTTGGGCCATTAAGTTTTTTTCGAGCGAAGTACACAAACGGGATGCTATTCAGGGATTAGTCAATCCTGATTTTGTCTTGAAAATTTAAACTGAAAATCTTAATATAATGACATTTCAAAACATTTATATCCCCAAAAACTTAAAGCTAAAATTGAAAACACATTGACTAATTCCTAAATAATAAACCTTTAGAATGGCTGCATGCATAATGTCATTGTACGCTTTTTTCTGCACGGACCATAAAGGTTTATTGAGCTTGAGTTTTGGCCCATAGGGCCCTAAATGGATTGTTTTGCAATCTAATGTTGTGCCCTTAATTTTCAATCTCTGTAAAAAAAATCTTAAGTTTTGATTGCTTTTCTTTTGGACAATGATTTCTTTTACCTATTTAAATTCCATTTTGGAAAAATATATATGAGATTGTAAGGAAAAGATTATAGAAAAGCTTTTGACGATAAAGTGCTTGGGTTACTTCTTTTGTAACAATATTTTTCGGATAAGTTGAAATTAATGGCGAAATCTGTTTGAATTATGGAAAAAGGTTTACAACAATTCTTCAACTTTGGTAGGTTTTGGATTTTGGAACTGTTTGCAACAAATTATATGTGATACAAAAATAAATTGCAACCACAATATATATATATATGAAGAAACATAATTTTATTGATAAAACGATATGGGTACAACTCTGTTTGTTCCCTTAATTTTTTTCTCTAGATCACTCTCCGTGATTCGAGGGCTTAACCAGCGTATTTCTCGAACGCACTAGACGCGCATCATACACCTCTTCAAGGGAATATGTATCCCTTTAGATTCGAGGGCTGAATTCAAAAAAAAATAAAAAAAATGGACAACTATTAAATTGCACATTTCTTCGGGCTAAGCTTCATGCTGTATTTCCTCAAGATTGCAAATGTTTCCTGTAAATGAACTAAATTGTCCTCTGCGCACAGGGACTTAATCAACATATCATCAATACAAACTTCCATTTTTTTGCCTATTCGTTTTTCGAACATTTTGTTAACTAGGAGTAGCTTCCTGCATTTTTCAGCCTGAAGGGCGTTACGTTGTAAGTATAGGCTACAACGCCCTGAATAACAAACGAAGCCTTTTCCTGGCCCTCTGGATTTATCTGAATCTGATGGTTCCCGGGGTAGGCATCGAGAAAAGTTAGGGTCTCGGGGCCAACTGCGGCATTGATTATGCGAACGATGCCTGACAAGGGGAAATGATATTTTGTTCAAGTCCTTATAATATATGCACATTCTAAGTTTGTTTTCTCCTTTTAGAACCATGTTGGCTAACCTCTCGGGGTGTTTTACTCCCTGAATAGACCCTATTTAAGAAGTTTGGTTACCTGCTGCGGTGGCTATTTAGCCGCCTGCTTACCTTTGTTGCTCGAGGTCAAGGGCTCATGTACCGGTACCACTTTCTCGATAGCAAACATCTCATTTGCAACATGTTGCTCTCCGTAGACTGTTTTCACTCCTTCCTCCGCCGAGAACTTTATCATTTGATGAAGAGTTAAAGTCACCACCCTCGTGTTGTGTATCCACGGTCTCCCATGGAATGTGTTGTACCTCATGTCACCTTTGATCACATGGAATTTCATATCTTGAATGGTCCTGGCTACGTTTACTGGCAAGATGATTTCTCTTTTTGTTGTTTTGCTTGCCAAGTTGAAGCCATTTAGGACTCGGGATGCAGGTACGATCTGACCTTGCAGGCCGAGTTGTTTCACGACCCTCGATTTGATTATGTTTGTTGAACTATCTGGATCCACTAAAACACATTTAATTTGAATTTTATTTAAAAGGATAGAGATTACCAAGGCGTCGTTATGGGGCTGAAATATGCCTTCTGCTTCCCTGTCTTAAAATGATAAGACGTCCTCAGGCTCATGGCTCCGAGTCGTTTTTCTCTTGTAATTGAAACCTTGGTGTGTTTGAACACAGGTCGTTGGGAAACATCGACTCCGCCAATGATCATGTGGATTACGTGTTGTGGTTCTTCTTGCTCATTTTTCCTTGCATCTCTTTCTCGTAGGTGGTTCTTATCCTGATCACTTAGAAATTCTCGAAGGTGACCCCCGTAGAACAAACGAGTCACTTCTTCCCTCAGTTGTCTACAATCTTTTGTTCGATGACCATGTTTGTCATGATATTTGCACATCAAATTCGGGTTCCTTTGAGAAGGATTAGACTGAATTGGCTTGGGCCACTCGGTGTCTTTGATTTTCCCGATAGCTGAGACAATCCCCGACGCATCTATACTGAAATTGTATTTTGATAATTGGGGAGCCTCTGCAGAGCCGGTGTGTTTATCGAACCTGCTCTTACTCATGAGTCCCTGAGAACTTCGACCTCGATCATTTCTCCTATTGTTCCGAGGAGGGTCATGGCACGGGCTGTTGTTTCTTCGTTCGGCATACGACTGGTACCGTTCTTGTGGAATCTTGATTCCCGACTTGTGTCCCTCGGGGACTTGGTTGCAAATCTGTTGGGATGAACTGAGCCCGAGGGGGCTCCCAACTGGTCGTCCTCAACCCTAATTTTTGATTGATAACGATTGTGCACATCTGACCATGTTACAGTAGGATTTTCGATCAAGTTCTACTTTAGCTATCAAGGTGTAATCGAGCTTCTTTCATTCAAGCCTTGCATAAAGGCCTGAACTGCCCGATCCTCAGTGACTGGTGGCAATTCCATTCTTTCCATTTGAAATATGGACACGAACTCCCTTAGCATCTCATCATCCCTTTGTTTTATCTTGAAAACGTCCAATTTTCTTGTGGCCGCCTTATGGCCCCGACGTGTGCTTTCACGAAAGCGTCTGCCAACATAGCAAATGAATCAATAGAGTTAGGGGCTAAGTTGTGATACCAAATCATAACTCTTTTTGATAGCGTTTTCCCAAACTTTTTCAATAATACCGACTCGATTTCATCATCATTCAAGTCATTTCCTTTGATTCCACAAGTGTATGAAGCAATATGTTCGTTAGGATCAGTTGTTCTATTATATTTCGATATATCGGGCATGCGAAACTTCTTGGGAATGGGCATTGGAGTAGTACTCAGGGGGAAAGGTTTTTGTATGAACGTTTTGGCATCTAGACCTTTCAAAAGTGGAGGTGCTCCCGGTATTTGATCTACTCGGGAATTATAAGTTTCCACCTTCTCATTATTGTCTTCTATCTTCTTTTCTTCTAACTCGATCCTTTTAATCAGTTTCTAGAGCATTTTTATAATTGTGGGGTCAGCCCCGAGCCGCTTTCATTGGGCCTTTCAAGTGCTGGTCCAGTGTGCCGGGCGTTCACTGGTTCGGCTGTGTTTGGAGTTCCATTCTAACTCTGAAGTTGAGCGATGGCGACTTGCTGGGCTTGCAACATTTCGAATATCACCTGAAGGCTGACTCCTCCTTCTTCTATTCCTCGTGTTCTTTGGCCATTGGGCCGGGCTTCCCTGTGCGCATTCCCTATGGGTTATGCACCTGAATCCGTGTTTAGAGCGTTATGCGAGCTGATATCAACCAGCTCCATATTTGGCACTTCCTCAGGGTTTATGGGTGATACATCGACTCCTATACCGTTGTTTTCTCTGAGTCCTTCACTGTCATGAGAAGGTGCATTTTGTGTGCTAGACATATCTTAGTATGAAATTGAAGAATCTCTAACAATAAAAAGTGTGAAGGGTAACGTATGTTATTAGGAAACTAATACTAAAATAATCACGATTATCTTTAGCCCCACGGTGGGCGCTTGTGACGACCCGACCAGTTGTCTCATGAGTTACTACCCCGTTCTTCCCATTTTCTGCTTCCTTATGTTACATTATCGGTATTGGGTGCGTTAGAATTTATTTGGAGTAATTTTGATAAGACACGAGACACTTAGTCTCTTTTAAGAAGGCTTAAGTTGGAAAAGTCAATCGGATGTTGACTTATGAGTTAGAGGACTCGTAATTGAATTCCAATGATTCAGTTAGCTCCGGGTGATGATTTAAGGCTTAGGAGCGCAATTGGAAGTAATTTTGGAGGTCCGGTGAAGAATTTAGCCTATTTTGGCGAAGTTAGAATTTCGACGATTTCCGGTTGATAGGTGAAATTTTGATCCGGGAGTTGGAATGGAGTTCCAAGAATTTCTGTAGCTTCGTTATGTCATTTTGGACTTGTGTGCAAAATTTGAAGTCAATCGGACGTGATTTGATAGGTTTCGACATCGGAAATAGAAGTTGGAAATTCTAAAGTTCATAAAACTTGGATTGGAGGTTGATTCATGATTTTAGCGTTGTTTGATATGATTTGAGGCCTCGAGCAAGTCCGTAATATATTTTGGGACTGGTTGGTATTATTGGTCGGGGTCCCGGGGGCCTCGGGTGTTTTCGGATGCACAACGGGTCATTTTTAGAAGATTTTTGCCGTTTTAAGCATAAATGTAATGATCTAAAGGTTCATTTTTAGTTCTAGAGATTCAAATTTGATTTTGAGACTTTCAAAATTTAAATCATGAATTATAGGACTGATCTGGAAATTTTGGTTTAATTTCATCAAGTCGCGATTGGGTTTTTGACGTGAAATGTGAGTTAATCGTTTAACGAGCGAAATGGGTATTGAACTGGGCAAACGAGCTCTGAATTGTGTTTCGATTGAAGGTTTGTGTTCGTATTATTATTTGTGACTCATAGGAACAAGAATCGTCTAATTTCGAGTTCGTATAATGGAGTTAAAGCCATTTTAGTGAATAATGGTTGTGCTGCAAGTTTCTTAAAAGCTGTTGTATTTTCTGCATCAGTGAACAGTACCCGCACGGATGAACAGTGATCCGTGAACAATGCCGTGAACAGTACCGTACAGAATGTTAAGTTCATGAGATTTTTCCATTTTTGACGATTTGGAGCTCGGATTTTGGGCAATTTTGAGCGAAAAATCACGAAAAATCTTGAGGTAAGTCACTTATGATCATTTTTACTCCATAATATTGAATTATCATCGAATAATCCGACTAGATTACATGTTTTTGAGGAGTAAATTGAGGATTTAGGCCTAGGGATTTGAAAATAAGATTTGAAGATTTGAGGGGTCATTTGAACTCCGATTTTGGTAAATTTTATATGTACGGACTCGTGGCGAGACGAGGAATCCGGTGATATGACTTTCGTAATTTTTCGAGAAGTAGGCCCGGGGCTCGGGTTTTGCCAACTTCGTGATTTTTAGTGTTTTTCGAGTATTTTCGATTAGGTATTGTTCCCTTAACATATTGTGATGTATTCGCTCTGATTTTGGTTAGATTCGACGCACGTGGAGGCCGATTTGAGGGGCAAAGGCATCGCAAGATATAGATTTCATCGGTTCAAAGTGAGTACTGATTTTAAATGATGCACTGAGAGTTTGAAACCCCGGATTGCACAACATACTACTATGTTGAGATAAGACACACGTTGTATGACGAGCGCTGGGTTATTTACTATTGGGGATTGTGACTTGGTCCATCCCAGTTGATATTTTTACCGCGTAATTGATAAAGATTTATTGTTTTTCACTATGATTGGGCTTATTGCCATATTTGGGCTTCGTGCCAATTATCTGAAATCTTTTGTGAATTTACATCACTATTTTCCTCACGAATTGAAATATTATTTGAACTCAGTCCAATTGAATTATATTATTTTGTGAACTCAGCTACATTTATACTCAACTCGAGATTTAATGATATTTATAATGTTGTTGAGCTGAGCACTATTGTTTTACTGATGCCCAAGAGGCTTATGATTATTTTCTGGACTGATTGAGGCCGAGGGCCATACGTGAGGATATGTTGAGTGATGTGAGGAGGCTTTCAGGCCTCGAGTGTTATATGAGGAGGCTTTCAGGCCTCGTGTGTGATGTGTGAAGGCTTTCAGGCCTATTGATATTGCGCTTGGGCTGTAGGAGCCCCTCCGGAGTCTGTACACACCCCCAGTGAGCGCAGGGTACCCAGGTGAGTTGGGAGTGGGCCCGAGAGGCCGTTGCTTGTGTGTGGTGAGTTGGGAGTGAGCCCGAGGGGCTGATGTTGTGTGCTGGTGAGTTGGGAGTGAGCCCGAGGGGCTGATACTATACTGAGATTTACATATTGAGCCCGAGGGGCAAGCTTTTGATTTATCCTTACTGTGGAAATTATTTGTCTTTACTGTTTTAAAAGAAGAATTATCTGATACTCACTATTTTACTGTATAACTGATTTTACTGCTTGGGATAGCGCTATATTGTGCCGTTATGAGATTTCATGTTTTCAGTCGTTATTTATTTTTATTACTCACTGGGTCGGAGTACTCACATTACTCCCTGCACCATGTGTGCAGATACAGGCAGAGCTGAGTTCGCTCCTATTCTTTCCCGACCAGGCGGTGACTAGGAGTAACGAGGTAGCTGTTGACGTCCGCAACCCCATTTTCTCCCTTATCTTTGTTATTTATGATAATTCCCGACTTTGTAAAATATTAGTAAACTCTGTAGTAGCTCATGACTCGCGACACCCCAATTTCGGGCTGAGTTGGGATGGTTTTCCTTGTTCTATCACGTTTATTTCGCATTTAAGATTATATTGCCCATGATTTAGACTTATTCCTGCTAAGTAATTATAAAGAGATGTACTGTTTTGTTGATTGGCTGGCCTTGTCCTCACGAGAGGTGCCATAACGACTGGGTTAGGATTTTGGGTCGTGATAAGTTGGTATCAGAGACTAGGTTACTAGGTCTCGCAAGTCATGAGCTGGTTTAGTAGAGTCTCTCGGATCGGTACGGAGACGTCTGTACTTATCCTCGGGAGGCTGCAGATCCTTTAGGAAAAAAACTTCATATTCTTGAATTCTTAATCGTGCCTCCTTGATTCAGCTTGAAAAAGTAACTTTTACAGTTCCTTCCACATATTCGTATGCGCAAACGAATGCTTAGTATTAGATGTGCCTTGATGGCTTGTAATTCCCCGATCGATGGGCGAGGTGTAATCTCTGTAAGTTTGATGTTAGGCCAGTCGGGAGGACTTGAGGCCAGATTATTGCCTATGGCTTGAGCACCGGGGTGCTGATTATGTAAGCAAGTGTTTTGAACTTATATATTCGGTATTGTCCCTATTAGTGGGAATGATGGATGGATAGCTACGTGATGAGTATGTTACAACAGCGAGATGTATCTATATGACTTGAAAGTAACGATGGAGACATGTTGGATGATAGGTGGACTATTAAGTGTTTGATTTTTCATTGTGATGCTTTGTCAAGTTGTGGATGTGTTGTTAGGATGGTTTTGGTGATTCTCTGGCAGGTGGATAGGCCCAATTACAAAGGAAACTCTGCCGAAATTTTTGAAAATTTTGGGACTTAGTAAAAAAAATAAAAAAAAAATTGTCGCCTAAAGAATGGGCTTAACCGTTGTGTGAGTGAATGCAAAAATTGTAGAAGAGTTAAAATTTCTGATGATTCGTGTTTCCACAAGCTTATGGAGGAGTGAGTTTAATCTCACCATGGTATTACGGCAGCAATAGAGTACGTGCGCGGTGATTTATTGAGTGTGTTTTGATCTATGGCTTTGAGCCAAGTTGGGGAGTTTGTTATTAAATAAGTTGATCGCACGATTATATGCTATATTGGTTCGAGTTTGATGCATGCTGGCGAATCAGTTCTGGTTGTGGAAGTTGGGCCGAGAATGGCACGAGTGAAGGAAATTTTTTGACAAGATGTCATAAGCTCGGATGGGCAGGAGATGAGTTTCGATGTTTACGGTAAATTGGTATTGTCTTCAGCGTCACCTAGGATCGGTGTTTTGTAAAAAGGGTTTGCGACCTGGTTAATAATTCTTGATTATTCTTCAGCGTTAGTGCGGCCGGTGGTTTGGAGGTACGCTCCAGATATTGTTGTGGTGAGTTGTGAGAGTGTGTCCCACGGGAAGATTTTTAAGTGTGACATGTGATTCACTTGATTGATTAAAGATGTAAACCAAGTATGGAGTTTATGATGGTGTCGTTAAATTAAAGATTTATGCCTGGAGGGCACTTGGCATATTGGGTTATGAACTGGGGAGGATTACTCCGATTGTGATGGTTGTTCTTGTGTTTATGAAGAAAATGGAAGTTATTATGGACCTTTGAAAGGTTATCAGACTAGTTCAGTGGGATCAGAATCTGCTTAAAGTCGATGGATAGATTTAATGTGAATAATGGCTCTATATCAGGCCAGATATGTTCATTTTAGTAATGCGGTCCTCATGGAGGAGTAGTTACGTTGATGTTTCATTGTCAGATATTTCGCGTAGTGATGCATTGCACCGTGTGAGTTGTGAGACGACTTGAGAAATTGCTATATATGGAGAATCTGTGTAGGAATGACGTTATATGAGCATCTTGGCTCTTGAAATTCAGATTATACATCGCACCTCAGTTGTGCTTGAGTTTTGTAGCTTATAATGCAATATGTCCCTCAAAGATCTTATTATGCACTTAACATGCTTACAACCGATACTCGGTATTTTGTTGTAATGAGCAAACTTGTCGACTTTCGACGAAACTTATTTTCTTCAATTGGTTTAGCTTCTAAGATTTCCAACCCTCTTGGTACTCGTTATTCATGATCTTAAATATTTGTAACCTCCAAGGTAACATGATTAACTTACTTTATTTGCTTCCAAATATAATCTCATTTTCGAGCTTACATCAATGACTTACGACGTACTCTCACGTATGAAAACTTGGGGTATAACATCATTCCCCCTTTGGAACATTCGTCCTCGAATGTTGACTGATGCGCTTATCAGTTTCATAAACTATGGCTCTTATGAATACTTTAATGCTCATCTTTCCATCTAAGCAACTGTTTTGTGAATAAATCCAAACGCTTGGGCATTCCCCCCTTTTAGGCCTCTTTGTCACACCATGACATGTGGTTGGAATTCTTCCAACATCGTAACATTTGATACCTTATGTCATGCAGTATGTACGACTGTGTCCTTGTATGAGCGCCTAGCGACTCGTCTTCTCTTTTTCCTCCATCTTTTAGCCAATCTCTAAGCCTCACTTTATGAACATATACAGAATTATGACAAGCTGTCCCTCTAGGCATCTATAGGTGTACTGATGTCTTTCGCTTGGTACTTTATCGAACTTAAGACTATTTCTATCTCTTGTTTCATAGCCTTGTATATCTATCCTTATGGATTTACTACATCTAGGTAGGTTATACTATACCATAAAACTTACTTCGGTTTATTATTACCGAGGTTTGCTACCCAACTCCAGGTTACTCTCTCGCTGCTTATCCTATATGTATAAATCTAAGTCCTTTAGTGCTTCCTCATTATTATTCATCTAAGAATAACAAACAAATCTCATCTCGAACTTTGGAACTTGTACCCATCTATTGTTTATTCACCTTAATGTTGATCTATAATCTATCACTGATAACTTGCAACCTCTTACGTAATACACTGTCACTAGGGCTCACATCTTATCGGGGAACATATGAAGTGATTTTCCTGATCCACCTAGGGATAATACTATACTTCAATAACCGTATTTCATTGCATCCCAACGCGATTCATCTTATGGGGGTATTCTAATCCCGTGCAATTAATGAAATCCCTTTCTCGTTAAATCATTACTCAATCAAAGGCCTAAGAATCATCCTCTTATCTATCACAATTACACCCTTATTCTACCGCCAGGGCAGCATTCCATCTCTTCTAAATGCACCTAGTCTCAGACTCCTCTGTGTTCATTCAGGCTGTACCGAGCTTTTTATTACATATGGAAATCATCAGCTCCCTTGTTTTGATGGGTTTAATCCCGAGGACATACATATTCTCGTCACCTTCTCACTCACCTTTTCATATCCTTACTCCTATCTACCTAAAACCTTGTTGCTCTACAATACTTTACCTTAGGACCTACACCGATCTATTTATACTACTCGCAACCTTCCTTTAACTTGCTAGCACCATAAATTTCCTTTCGTGCCTTCTCAGTTGTCCTTAAATGTAAGCAATTACTTTTGCTGGTCGTTCTATCACTTGTTGCATGAATACTTGGCTTGTCTTTTTGCCCACGAATACTATAATTTCATGTACCTCATATGATCTCAAACATCACCTTTGATGGCTTTTTTTTTTACCATTCAATAGCCATGATAGGTGCCACTTTCTTATGGAGTGTATACAATATTGTAGTGAGACTGTTGTTACAGGATAATTTACTCTTTAGCTCACTATGTTTAGGTGGAAACCTTCTTCTTATTTCCCCAGCTAGTCTTTCATTGTAGTACTTAGGGAGACCTTCTGGCTCTTGTAAAGTTGCGAGCTTGATATATCGTACACCCGAAGGTGATTTTCTTTATTCTTACTCGCCCATAATAATCCTTAGTTATATAAATTTATGCCTTTGTGCTCGTAGGGTTACTTCTAAGCTCAAATTTTTATTGTCTCCTTAGTGACACTCTCTCTTATTTTTATAAACCTTAAAAATGGTACCTTTAATTGCCTCAACTCCTATCTGAAATTTTTTCAAATGATTGCGATCTCGTATCTGCAAGACTGAATTCACTATGCTGCGATTCACTACATTTATCTTGCATGATCTATTGATTTATCCGTGACCTCTTGTCTAGCCATAACTGGGCTCTTCCTGAATCAACTACTAATTACTCGTTGGTCCATTCTCATATACACACCCGAAGGTGATTCTCATATATATATATATATATATATATATATATATATATATATATTCTGCATAATCCCTCTTGGGATATATCCTTTGTCTTAATTTATCTCTCAACACTAGCTCCTGATGTATCAAGTGTCCATTCACACTTATTTATCAATAACATCCTAGCCGGAAACTTTTACTGCCTCTCCCCGGTGTCGTGCTTGTATAATGTTCTGGAGTCGCAACATATCTGCAGGAACTGAATAAATGCAACAACATCCCTTTCTCCTTTTTACCACATTCTTCCTTTACCATTCCATAGTTAACTGAACTGCTTAACTCCAACTTAATATCATATCACACCATATTCCCCCTTCAGGGGAGTACTAAGATTTAGTACTACGACGATCTACCTATAGTTGTTTTACCTCTTCATCTTTGGCGTCTTTTCACATTATCAATGAACCTTAATCACCTTATGGTAACCTTCTGTACCAGGGATAACTAAATTTCTTACGCACAAAGGTGACACCTACTGTAACTGGCACACTTAGTCCCTTAAGATTAACTATGCTCAGAGTGCTTGCTTTAGGTAGGCGACTTCCTAAATAACCTTTAAAGGTTATTCGTCTGTTGTCTATTCTATTATTGTTGGAGCACGATCTCTGAAATTCTCACGATGTCGACCATTATCAAATCCTCTGGTCCCTAATTCATGTTCGGTTTTATCTTGTTCACCAGCCCATACTGATTTTTATTACTCTGGGGTCTAATATTTCCTCCTGGTAATCACGTTGAAGTCACTAACTCATTTCTCGAAATAAGGATATGACTTTATGGCTTATACTCTTTTATTGCCTTAAGGCTTGTCACCTCTTGTATTTTTCTTTACTTGACTATAGACTCTGTCATCGTGTCATATTTTGATTTACTGTTATCACCCCTATATAACATCTTACTCATGATGCTTCATTTATTTTCTTCTTATTCTCCGGATGATATTTTTTTATCGATCACTTTATTCTGAAAACTTCAACAAAAAGTTCTTTCCCTATAAGCTCCCCTAGCTTCATCTCACTCGCTCTTGGGAATGCCTAACATTTTTTTTTACTCGGGGCTAGAGTCATACTAAGGTAAATATTTGTCCCTTCTAGGATCTCACTGCCTATCTTCTGAAATTTTTGAATATTCCAGTATTCGTATCTGATTGTACTACTCTAAAGTTCACCATATGGGTGTCTTAGAAGGAGATCTATTACCACATTTGCACCATCTTTCGGAAACGTTAGTTAATGATAACAACCTATCCACAATTTTTGGGTTACGCTAACTCCAACTAGATCCTGATATCCCATCTTTCTCTTAAATACTATCTGTTAGCTCCCATAGAACATAACTGAGATGGGTGTGGCCAATTGTACTTACCTCTGTCATTGATGAAGGTACCAAAATGCTTATATTTCTCTACCTGATTTGAAAATATTGATAATCTTCATTATCTGGGTGCCTCGTACCCCTTTTCACCTTACTTCTTTTACTTGTTAAAACTTGTATATAGCTTCTGAATTCCTCAAAGATTTTCACCATATTTGTGAATATATATCCGTGCATTGAGGCTCCTTATTAAGAAGCATACACATCTTAGTACACATATGATCTGTTGAAGACCTCATATTTACTCATCATAAGCATGATGTGAAATCGAGTTCCTCTGACTCAACTCTTCCACACCCACATGCAATCTCTTAACAACTGTCTTTGTGGATGTAGGTATCGTTGTATTACGACTAAAGTCGAATTTAAAAGTTTGAATTCATACAACTAAGCTCTACTGCACGATCTAGAGTAAGAAGAAACAATGACAGATATAAATGCCATATAGCCTCCTGTTTATAAGTGTGGTGCACAAGACACCCATAAATAAGACTCTACTAGACACGGCTTGTAGACTCCCTAGGACAGAATTGCTCAGATACCACTTCTGTCACGACCCAAACCGAAGGGCCACGACGAGCACCCGGTGCTTTACTCAATCGAGTACCAACGTAACATATCTTTCTTATCATGTTATCATGAGTAAATGAGCCAGAAAACCCGTCATGAGATAACAAGAATAAAACATAAGGGAATACTCAACATATGAAGACCCAACATGATATACAAACTAATATATGTGACATACGGGCCTATAAGGCCGACATGACCATTAGTAAACTCGAAACATAGGCCGACAAGGCCATACAATTATCCATACACCTGACATATGTCTACAAGCCTCTAAGAGTACATAAAATCATAAAGGTCGGGACAGGGCCCCGCCATATCAATCAATACATATCCAAAGCATACTGACCAAATAGGCAACTCCGGAGCAAGTGGAGTGCACCAACACCTTCGCTGAGCTGATAGCCTACTAGGAGGACTGTCAACCTATCAATCGAGACCTGCGGGCATGAAATGCAGCGTCCCCAGGCAAAAGGGACGTCAGTACGAATAAAGTACCGAGTATGTTAGGAAGGAAAGCATACATAAGAACAATAATGTAAAGAGAGAGATAGAGGAGATACAACCTGTAACATCTGAGTGCCTCTAGGGGCTATGATATGAAATGCATAATACATATATATACATAAACTTTTTAAAACATTCGTCTTTGTGGGCATCATCATCATCATATCGTACCCGACCTCAAAGAGGACTCGGTAAAAGCGTACCCGACCATCATAAGGTTCGGTAGAATCGTACCCGGCCACGTGGAGCTCGGTAACCCAACTGATCAGTGGTTGCACAATAGGTGTCATACCCGGCCGACTATAGCGCGGCTTGGTAGAGTAAAATAGATACATATATATAATGCATGCTCAACTCATGGAATCACATTCTAAACCTTTTGGAGTGACTTAAGAACATTATGGACATCCCTACCATCAATATGAACCTTAGTAGGATTTAAGGATCATACACACTTGTTTAGAATAATTTTATAAGGAAAGAACAACATGGACAACCTTAGTTGCTAGGAGTAGAGTCATTATGAAATAGCGTATCGTTTATGTTCATTTCATTTTAGATCATGCCAAAAGAAAGAAGAAAGTGCCTTAACATACCTTAAACCCGTTGAGTCCTTAATCACTTCCAAGAAACTCTTCAAACAAGTCAACTCAATCTATCATAGTATAAGGAGATTCAAAATCAGTGCTGAGCAAAGGCTAAGTCTATAACTTAAGCTAGTAGCTCGTTTACGTAAATTTGGGCAGCATCTCCCTTGTAACAAGGGCCTCCTCCAATACCATATACCAACAACAATTACCAGAGCAATCCATCAATACATAATTATCAATATCAAGACACCATATAACAACAACAAGTCACAACTACATTACGACGAGCGGCAAGCTCCGATTGGAATCCGTATACCCCTTATCAATCCTTATAGACTTCTTACTTCAACATAAAAGTATCATTAACATGATAATGAAGTCATTAATCAATGATTCCAGCCTTATACCATATATTTATAACAACGAAAATAATCCACAACTTCAACTATCCTCAATTAGCAACTTTATTCACTAGTTCATGTCTAGCCCATCCATTTAACTTAATCAACATCAAGATAACCTTAGGCACAAGCAAGATCACAATATACATACCTTATACAGTAACTTCAAGTCAAAATCCAAGTTATATTCAGTTTACAACAACCCTTAATAGCAATACAACACCATAGAAGTGACTTAAGCTAATCCAAGTATTATCTTGTAGTTTATCATCCTAACAACTTAACCAACATACAAGCAAGATTAAGCACAATTAGTAGGCTGTTATACTCACCTTAGACAGCAGCAACAACTTGGAATTTCATCCAAATACAGCCCACAACAATCCTCAATGACAACACAACCTCAAAGAGGTGTTGTTCTTCACTAGAACTAAGTTTTGATGTTGAAATATGGTGTAATCACTTTGGAATCACTTCAAACCCTTGTGATATATGTTTAGGAGGGTTAGGAGAAGTTTGGAGACGAACTTTAGTTGAAAAATGAGCAAAAATAGGCGTCCAAATCGTTTATAAATTGAAGTAGGTCAACCACCGCCTAAGTGGGTCCCATTGGGAGCTGCTTGCGCGGTCTCGCGAAAATGCGAATATCTCTCTACTCCGATGTCGTATTGACAAACGGTTTAATGCGTTAGAAACTAGACTCGTAGACCTTCAATTTGGTAGGTAGAACACCCCATTATTCCAAGTATATTTGGAGAAATTCTCAGATACATTTGACCTAAATTTCAGCAAATTTATGAATGTAACTTGTGATGACCTTTGCCAACTCTTGTTCCACAACTTGCTTGCCTTCAAAATGTAGAAAATGAATATCATACGACTAAAATAACTCATAGAATAACCTCCTTATCATGTTAATAACCCTAGTCTCACCCCAAAGTACATGTTATAACATTCGAAACTTGTCGACTTTCGACGAAACTTATTTTCTTCAATTGGTTTAGCTTCTAAGATTTCCAACCCTCTTGGTAATCGTTATTCATGATCTTAAATATTTGTAACCTCCAAGGTAACATTATTAACTTACTTTATTTGCTTCCAAATAGAATCTCATTTCCGAGCTTACATCAATGACTTACGATGTACTCTCACGTATGAAAACTTGGGGTGTAACATCATTCCCCCCTTTGGAACATTCGTCCTCGAATGTTGACTGATGCACTTATCAATTTCATAAACTATGGCTCTTACGAATACTTTAATGTTCATCTTGCCATCTAAGCAACAGTTTTGTGAATAAATCCAAACGCTTGGGCATTCCCCCCTTTTAGGCCTCTTTGTCACGCCATGACATGTGGTCGGAATTTTTCCAACATCGTAACATTTGCTACCTTATATCATGCAGTATGTACGACTGTGTCCTTATATGAGTGCCTAGCGACTCGTCTTCCCTTTTTCCTCCATCTTTTAGCCAATCTATAAGCCTCACCGTATGAACATATACAGAATTATGAAAAGCTGTCCCTCTAGGCATCTATAGGTGTATTGATGTCTTTCGCTTGGTACTTTATCGAACTTAAGACTATTGCTATCTCTTGTTTCATAGCCTTGCATATCTATCCTTATGGATTTACTACATCTAGGCAGGTTATACTATACCATAAAACTTACTTCGTTTTATAATTACCGAGGCTTGCTACCCAACTCCAGGTTACTCTCTCGCTGCTTATCCTATATGTATAAATCTAAGTCCTTTAGTGCTTCCTCATTTTTATTCATCTTAAGAATAACAAACAAATCTCATCTCATACTTTGGAACTTGTACCCATCTATTGTTTATTCACCTTAATGTTGATCTATAATCTATCACTGATAACTTGCAACCTCTTACGTTCATAAAACTTGGATTGGAGGTTGATTCATGATTTTAGCATTGTTTGATGTGATTTGAGGCCTCGAGCAAGTTCGTAATGTATTTTGGGACTGGTTGGTATTATTGGACGGGGCCTCGAGGGCCTCGGGTGTTTTTCGGATGCCCAACGGGTCATTTTTGGAAGTTTTTTGTCGTTTTGAGCATAAATGTAATGATCTAAAGGTTCATTTTTAGTTCTAGAGATCCAAATTTGATTTCGAGACTTTCAGAATTTAAATCATGAATTATAGGACTGATCTGAAAATTTTGGTTTAATTTCATCAAGTCGCGATTGGGTTTTTGACGTGAAATGTGAGTTAATCGTTTAACGAGCGAAATGGGTATTGAACTGGGAAAATGATCTCCGAATTGCATTTCGATTGAAGGTTTGTGTTCGTATTATTATTTGTGACTCATAGGAACAAGAATCGTCTAATTTCGAGTTCGTATGATGGAGTTAGAGCCATTTTAGTGAATAATGGTTGTGCTGCAAATTTCTTAAAAGCTGCTGTATTTTCTGCAGCAGTGAACAGTACCCGCGCGTGAAGTGTAACCGTGCGGGTGAACAGTGACCTCAAGCGGGTGAACAGTGACTCGTGAACAGTGACCCGTGAACAGTGTCATGTACAGTAATTTCGTGAACAGTGCCGTGTACTCGTTATGTTCGGGAGATTTTTCCATTTTTGACGATTTGGAGCTCGGATTTTGGGCAATTTTGAGCGAAAAATCACGAAAAATCTTGAGGTAAGTCACTTGTGATTATTTTTACTCCATAATATTGAATTATCATCGAATAATCCGACTAGATTACATGTTTTTGAGGACTAAATTGAGGATTTAGGCCTAGAGATTTGAAAATAAGATTTGAAGATTTGAGAGGTCATTTGAACTCCGATTTTGGTAAATTTTATATGTACGGACTCGTGGAGAGACGAGGAATCCGGTGATGTAACTTTCGTAATTTTTCGAAAAGTGGGACCGGGGCTCGGGTTTTGCCAACTTCGTGATTTTTAGTGTTTTTCGAGTATTTTCGATTGAGTATTATTCCCTTAGCATATTGTGATGTATTCGCTCTGATTTTGGTTAGATTCGACGCGCGTGGAGGCCGATTTGAGGGGCAAAGGCGTCGCAAGCTATAGATTTCACCGGTTCGAGGTGAGTAATGATTTTAAATGATGCACTGAGGGTTTGAAACCCCGGATTGCACAACATACTGCTATGTTGAGATGAGACACGCATTGTATGACGAGCGCTGGGTCATTTACTATTGGGGATTGTGACTTGGTCCATCCCAGTTGATATTTTTACCGCGTAATTGATAAAGATTTATTGTTTTTCACTATGATTGGGCTTATTGCCATATTTGGGCTTCGTGCCAATTATCTGAAATCTTTTGTGAATTTACATCACTATTTTCCTCACGAATTGAAATATTATTTGAACTCAGTCCAATTGAATTATATTATTTTGTGAACTCAGCTACATTTATACTCAACTCGAGATTTAATGATATTTATAATGTTGTTGAGCTGAGCACTATTGTTTTACTGATGCCCAAGAGGCTTATGATTATTTTCTGGACTGATTGAGGCCGAGGGCCATACGTGAGGATATGTTGAGTGATGTGAGGAGGCTTTCAGGCCTCGAGTGTTATATGAGGAGGCTTTCAGGCCTCGTGTGTGATGTGTGAAGGCTTTCAGGCCTATTGATATTGCGCTTGGGCTGTAGGAGCCCCTCCGGAGTCTGTACACACCCCCAGTGAGCGCAGGGTACCCAGGTGAGTTGGGAGTGGGCCCGAGAGGCCGTTGCTTGTGTGTGGTGAGTTGGGAGTGAGCCCGAGGGGCTGATGTTGTGTGCTGGTGAGTTGGGAGTGAGCCCGAGGGGCTGATACTATACTGAGATTTACATATTGAGCCCGAGGGGCAAGCTTTTGATTTATCCTTACTGTGGAAATTATTTGTCTTTACTGTTTTAAAAGAAGAATTATCTGATACTCACTATTTTACTGTATAACTGATTTTACTGCTTGGGATAGCGCTATATTGTGCCGTTATGAGATTTCATGTTTTCAGTCGTTATTTATTTTTATTACTCACTGGGTCGGAGTACTCACATTACTCCCTGCACCATGTGTGCAGATACAGGCAGAGCTGAGTTCGCTCCTGAGCGCTGATTCTTTCCAGACCAGGCGGTGACTAGGAGTAACGAGGTAGCTGTTGACGTCCGCAGCCCCGTTTTCTCCCTTATCTTTGTTATTTATGATAATTCCAGACTTTGTAAAATATTAGTAAACTCTGTAGTAGCTCATGACTTGTGACACCCCGATTTCGGGCTGAGTTGGGATGGTTTTCCTTGTTCTATCACGTTTATTTCGCATTTAAGATTATATTGCCCACGATTTAGACTTATTCCTGCTAAGTAATTATAAAGAGATGTATTGTTTTGTTGATTGGCTGGCCTTGTCCTCACGATAGGCGCCATCACGACCGGGTTGGGATTTTGGGTCGTGACAGCGCCAAACTGTTTACCTAAAAAAATGTGAGTGACAATTAGATGTGATTTGTGGTTTTAAAGATATGTGATTTATTCCAATACTATTGAATATACGAATAATACTAAGCTTAAGTAAGAAGAATTGATGAACCAAACCAGTATTGTTAGAGCACTAGGGGCCTCGAGCTTGATTATCTCAGGAGTCTCGAGGTGAGTTAAGTACAATAAAGTATGAACTATAAAGTAAAAACAATAAAGCTGAAGAACAATTGTAGAGCTCAGTTAATGAGAGAAGTAGAGTAGAATGTTCTATTGCAGTGAATGAGCTCCTCCTTACAAATGATTGGGGTCCCCATTATATAGGAGGGGAAAGCCCAAATTAGGAGTGGACATCGGTCGGGTCGGTTCGGTTATGAATATTATCTGTTTAGCATAGCAGTTATCGATTTACAAATTTGATAAACCGATAACCTAATCGATAGGATATCGGGTATCGGTTAATCGGTTATCGATTATTATCAGTTCGATTATCAGTTTATCTGATAAGATAACTCAATCTAGATTTAAGCAAGAAAAAGAAGACAATTTACCGGAGTTAAGCAAAAAAGAGAAGAATTCACATATAATATACTAAAGACTTACGCTATGAGTAACTAGTAAGGTCTATGAAGAATGAAGATGAAGCAACTGAAGAGTGCAGTTGAGAAAGAATAGGAGAGAATGAACTGAAGCCCTAGCATTTTTATATAGTAAAGGGTAAAGTCATAAATTTATTAATTCTTATTGGGTTATCGGTTCACCCATTAACAAAATTGGCAAATCGAGGCCCGAACCGATAACCCATTAGTGAAAAAAATTCTAAACCATTAACCCAATAACCCCATACCGATAACCCAATAAATAATTAATGGTTCGGGTTATCGGTTTTACCCGGTATATGCCCAGCCCTAGCCCAAATAAGGTACATTTCCAATTATGGTAAAGAATTCTATTGGTACAGTTGTATAACAACCTAGTACATACTTGTACCACTTCGTACAAATTTTATCCTATAATTTATACCCTGACCCACGTGTTCTTGAGAAATTTCCCCTTTTTCTTGAGTGTCCTCGAAATTGTACTGCACTCGAGGCAGATCATGACGGGTCCCCGATTTACTTTTCAATGTGCGCTCATCCGGGCCTGGCTTGATTCTTACTTTGATCTTGCAGAACTCGGGCTCGGAGTATAATCAAATCTTCGAAATCGGGTTCTCTGATTTTTACCGTATACAATAATAATTTTTGCAGGCTGTTAGTTTGAGATTTTAAAACTTTGTAGAATAAGATTCAATTTTACATCATTTTGTTATTGAATATTTACCTACTATATTTCATTTAATATCTTTTTATTATTAGAAACTTACCTGAATGGATGCAATTTTATGACGTGAATGTACTTCACATGTTTCGGACACAAAGAGTCAAATATTTTGATAGAAATTTAGTGGAGCAATGTTTTAATTATGAGTGGTAACGCAGCAGACAAGGCAAGGCAGAAGGACAGAGTTGAGGGGTCCAAAAATTTCTCATTAAATTTATCAAGGTCATCTTTGTTTTTTTTTGATTTACCATTCGGTGTCCGGTACTCGCATTGGAGCCCGATTATATCGGAATTCGCACTGGATAAGGCCCCATTTGGGGGATAACGCTCCATATCAAGAATTTTTCCATACCTAGAACTTGAACTCAAGACTTCCGATTAAGAAAGAGCAACCCCATCCACTGCACCACATCCTTTGGTGGTATCAAAGTCATCTTTGCACAAGTTCCTAAAGTGTGACAAAATTTATATACCCATAACAAAACTAGAGTGAAGTACATAAATCGCCCTCTAAGTGGATACCCTTGAATTTTTTTCCTGTTTGGGTAGAATTTCAAGTTCGATAAGTATTGCCACTTGCTTGTCCCATGAACAACACTTTTAAATTTTAATCTTAAAGCTCTGCCCATGGGGCAGACAATATCATAAAAATTGCACGGGGCACCCTATTTGGTCGCCCCTATTTAATCTATACCCATTTTTTAAATTTTTTTTTAACGTGTACCCACTTTTTAAACAACTTCAATCCCCTTTCTCCTCCTCCTCCTCAAAGTTATATCTGCCTCTTCTTTCTCAAACTTCATCTTCTCCCTTTTCTGCAAGAAATCTGCTACCCTACAGTGAGAATGGATAAGCCAACGAAAGTAACGAAAAAGAGAGCTGATATCTCCTACCACCACAATTACTGACAACCAATGCTTAGTAAGACGAGAAAAAGTTCACTTAATATCACCTTTACTACATTGTTCAAAATAGGCAACAACTTAGTATATAGCTATAGCATCATCGAGCTGGTAATTCAGCAATGTGGTTATCCTTAGCTTGACAGTTGCTTATTACGTAATATGGAAGATTAGTTACTTAGTGACATGTCATAACTGTATAATACTAGCAGTTAACCTTCATTTTCTCATTTTTCAGTTGTAGAAACTATTTGCTCAGTGGTTGGATTTGCTTTTGAGAGCAAGAAATTTTCAGAAATAGCGGAAACCATAAGCCAGATACAAAACAAAACTTCAGTTATAAACAAAAACTTAACAAAAACTTCAGCTCTAGAGCTGAAGTTCGCCAGTTACCAAAAAAAAAACTTCAGCTCTAGAGCTGAACTTCAGGCCCGGTTACTAGAATGCTGAAGTTTTGCATAATTGCCTTTGCTACTTCAGCCCCGTATGCTGAAGTTATGCGAAAAAAGCGGGCACGTTTGCAATTTTTTTGCAAAGCGAACACAAGTTAAATCGTGACACAAAAATCAGGTATAGATGCAAATGACCGACAATATCACCCAAAAAGTATCATATTTCTGTAACTTTTTGACAAAACTATACTATTTGTGCAGATTATCCATAGAATTTCCTTTTAAATTTGAAGAATTAACCTGATTAGCTGTCCACTCAATTGCTTAAATTAAAAATAACCGATAAGAAATATAATATTATATAAAATTTATATTTAATATATGCATAATCGTATATAATCAATGTAGAATATATATATAAAATTAGAAAAAGTAAACAATGACTATTTGCGCAAAGATCCATTTAAATTTAGGACGAGGGCCCAAACCCAAATTTCCATGTAATGGGCTGGGTGGAAAACAAACAAAAGAAGCCCAATCCTAACCGCTGTTTTTTCCGTAGATTCTTGCCAAAACCCTCCTCTGTCGCTAACTTGTTCCTCCTCCTCATCACTTTTGGCTTTCTGCAGCGAACTCCCCAGTATCTCTTTTTCCGGCGGTATCATTGGACTTTAATTGCTTAACCTGCCGCGGCCATCTTATAAATTGTCAGTACCATGGCGGAGGTAGAAGAAAACCCTAATATAGTAGTTGCAGAAGAAGAGTCAATTAAGAAGAAGCGAAAGAGAAAGAGAGACAAGAAGAATAAAATGGCCATAGAAAAAGAGACGAAGAAGGAAGAAGAAAGCGAGGGCAAAGAAGAAGAAGAGAATGAGGAAGAAGAGCAGCATAATGAACTAAAGGAGGAGATTAAGAAAGGGATGAAGAGTGGTTCCGGTATTATGACTACGGAATTGTTTTCTTCTCTTGAAATTTCTGAGGCCACTATGAAGGCCATCAACGACATGGGCTTTCAGCACATGACTCAGGTAAATTATAAGGTTTTGTAGTATTTTCATAAGCAGATATTAGCAAAGTGAAATACTTGGCACTATGGTGAGATATTAATTTGGAAAATGGAGAATTTACTAGTAATAAATTGAATGATGTTTCGGCTATGTTGATTCAGTTTACTGAGTGTCCGCTATCAACAAGATTCTCGTTCTATTGCTGTTCAGCTGCACCCGTTGCCAGTTGCTTGAAGTGCAAATTTATCCAAAAAATCAGAACTTGAATAAATAAATCTGTAATGATTGTCCATGAGGATCATTGCCGTTTGATTTATGTGTCTATTTTGGCAAACTGAATAGCTAACATTCGTTCTTTAATGAACATCTGGATCTTAATTGTTTCTCTTTGCTGTTGAAGATCCAAGCCAGGGCAATTGCTCCTCTTCTGGAAGGCAAAGATGTCCTTGGAGCTGCAAGAACTGGTTCTGGTAAAACGCTTGCATTTCTGATACCAGCCGTGGAGTTGTTGTATAATGTCCGTTTTACACCTCGTAATGGAACTGGGGTTATTGTCATTTGCCCAACAAGAGAACTGGCTATACAGGTAAAGTACCCAGTCTTCCCTGCCTTTCCTTTTTCTTTTGGTCTTTTGGCTTTTGCCTTTTTAAAATTGTTTTTTTTTGTGGTGTGTGTGTGTGGTGGGTGGGTGGGTGGGGGGGGGGTGTGCTAGTATGCCGTTTGTAATATGACTGATCTCCTTTGCCTACATGCTTCTTCTGTCCTAACAAAATGACCTTCTTCCTCTGTTCGATATGTCCTTAAACAGACTTGACTTCTTTTAAATGTAAATATCCACATTTCAAACTAAAATAAACTGATACTGCTTTAGATTATTTTCGAACTCGACTTTGACATCTTAATAGCTAGGAATTAGTATTTTCACCTCTCAAAACATTTTATAACCAAAATTGAATATGATAATCCATTCAAACATTTTACTCTTCATACTGTTGAGGCAAATTAGGTCTAGTTTATGGGAGAATGAAGTAGCTTGTTTCTAGTCTTATCAGTTAAAGATAATTGAGTTGATTACAACTTACATAGAGGAAAATGGAATAGCCTTAAATTCTTAGCATAAACGAGTTATTCTTCAGCGCAATTGATCCTATAACAGTTTAAAATCTCTTTTGCTGACTTCCTGTGAGACTAATATAATCAGTGGGAAGTGGGGTAATGACAACACCATTTTGTCACACTTCACCTTTGTCCATTGTTAGATTGTTCATAGCATATAGCCCAATTTTTTTACTGCATACAGAACTGTTGCACAAATCCCGTTTCTTGAAGATCATACATTACTATCACAAGTTTTTGTTTGTTTGACTATATTGAATTTGTTCTTTATCAAAAACTATATTGAATTTGTTTAAGTAAACTATGAAAGTACTTCATTGTTGCCCATTCTAGAGTTTGTGTTTCAAGGCTAACTTACAGTTTTAATGACTCAGACGCATGCTGTGGCAAAGGACCTTCTCAAGTATCATTCACAGACTCTCGCCTTGGTTATTGGTGGTTCAGCAAGAAGAGCAGAGGCAGAGCGTATTGCAAAAGGGGCTAATCTCTTAGTAGCCACCCCTGGTCGACTTCTTGATCATCTTAGAAATACCAAAGGCTTCATTTATAAGAACCTAAAGGTACTTGTATCTTTCAACCGGCTAGTTATTTATTTCTGATGTCACTTCTTAGTATGATATCAATTAGTGTTCTCAATTTCGACCTATGATATTTATTCATATCTTTTACTTGACCCGATCTTTTTCAAGCATGGATCCAAGGGTCGATGTGGTTTCTGAAATTAGTGCCTAAACTTGCAGTGTCTCATGATTGATGAGGCTGATAGGATTTTGGAAGCGAACTTTGAGGAAGACATGCAACAAATCATTAAACTTCTACCAAAGCAGGTATTGTTACCTATGTTATTAGTCTTTTGAACACTATAGCTTTGTTAAATCGTTATCCACGATGATAGTCAATTTTATGATTAAAATAGGTACATTTCCTGTATTAGGCCTGCTTAATGATTTTAATTAGAACTAAGTAGTGTACAATCAGGCATTTGTTTGTCCTTGTAAGTTCTCAGTGATAGGATTTTGGAAGTTCTTGCAGTAATGCAGCCTTACATTTCGGCTGCGTACAATAGACCCTTGTGGTCCGGCCCTTCCCCGGACCCCGAGCATAGCGGGGGCTTAGTGCACCTGACTGCGTTTTTTTTGTAAGTTCTCAGTGATGACTTTTCTCTACATTAAAATAAAGAAACTCATGGTTGATGTAAATGGTCTTAAATCCATGCGCATGCTTTATTTGCTATTGGAGTTAAGCGGAGTTTTTTTTTTCCAACTCTTTAACTACCAATATGTGCAAAACCAGACATGACTGGTTAAAAAGCTCATGTATAACCTTTTTCCTAGCTTAATTTCTTGACATTATTACTCTGAAAATTGTGTTTGCAGTTTCTATATCTGGTAGTTCATTGCATGTCTTGTTTCTCAGTTATTCTTCTTATCTTATTATCAACTGTTGATGTATTTGTTATTCTGAGTTAACTAATATGGTAGCTGCTCTACAGGGGAGGCAGACTGCTCTCTTTTCAGCCACACAAACAAAAAAGGTATTCTAAACCCTTAATTTTTTCATAGTCCTCTTAGCTGAAAAGCAAGTAGTAAATTCCTACTTTCAAGTGCATGTTTCTTAAACTTTAAACATAATTTTGGAAATCGAAAAGAGAAATAAGAATCACCATTAAGAGTCTACTGAAAGTAATTCTTGTCATGTCATATATGGTAAAAACTTTTTTCCTGAATGAAGCCCCATTAACTTGTGAGAATTAGGCTTTTTGTGTTTTTTTTGGTGAAATATAAATTTATGATGATTTGAGAAAGTGAAAACGATGGACAGCAATATATAAAGCTCACTGAGGGGCTCAATCGTTCATTGTTTTCAGGTTGAGGACCTTGCTCGCTTATCTTTGGACAAACCTGTCTACATTGATGTGGATGATGGGAGGAGGAGGGTATATACACACTCATATTTTTTCCTCCTAATATTTGTTTAATGTTAAAATCATCTTGTAAGTTTGTTTGAGTATATGGTGCAATTCAGGTTACAAACGAAGGGCTGCAACAAGGATACTGTGTTGTCCCAAGCGCTAAGAGATTTCTTCTCCTTTATTCATTCTTGAAGAGGAACCTGTCAAAGAAAATAATGGTTTTCTTCTCATCTTGCAACTCTGTCAAGTTTCATTCCGAGCTACTTCGCTATATCAAGATTGAATGCTGTGATATTCATGGGAAGCAAAAGCAGCAAAAACGAACGTCTACCTTTTTTGAATTCTGTGAAGCAAAAACAGGCATCCTGTTATGCACGGATGTCGCCGCACGTGGTCTTGATATTCCTGCTGTGGTATGTTGCTTCACCTCCTTGCACCCGTTACCAGTACAGTCCTTGGTCTATTGGCTGGAATCTGTATATGAAATCGTGGGAGAGTGAATCTGTTTCACTGTTCTCCGATTCTTTTCTGAGGTTTTCCGGTGTTGGGGATTTTTTTTGTTGGTGCTCAATTCGTTCTGCGTCAATTATCTTGTCGTGCTATCATATGTAGTTCTCTATTTTATTGTTTAACTGTTATTAGAATTTTTTTTACTGTACAACTTCTAAAGTGAGAAAAAAACAGTGACATGTTCCTCATAACTAGTTGAAATATATATCTGACAGCTCTCTCCCTCTGAAAGATAGTAATGGGAAGTATTGATTCTTGTTATGCCTCTCTTTCCAGGATTGGATTGTGCAGTTTGATCCCCCTGATGAACCCAAGGTATTAAACGCTTTACTTCAAAGTTGGTTACGAAGGGAGAAATTCTCGTTCCTTATGATTTGATATGCAAACCTTTACAGGAGTATATACACAGAGTTGGTCGAACAGCGCGCGGGGAAGGTGCTAAAGGAAATGCATTACTATTCTTGATTCCAGAAGAGTTGCAGTTTCTTAAGTACCTCAAGGTCTCTTCACAATCACATTTTTAAATTTACAGAATTACAAAACATCTCTTAGAATTCTAAACGTGTCATCAGAAGCATTGATTTGAAGTAGGAGTTGTTGTACTTGAAATTTGAAAATATGTTTGCGCGAAATATGCTTAATTTTATCTGGTAAAAGCTCAGGCTAAAAGTTGGAGCTCGGCAAACTGATATTTACCATTTTGACCGTTAATTTTTCTAGAATTTTTTTGGCATTTCTTTAAAACTGTTTCCTGATGACTTCGTGTTGTAATTGAGTAGAGCAGTTGAGTTCTTTAGTATATATAATTTTGTTAAATTGTGAGTTTGCTTTGATAGTCTAATGTGCATATATGCATGTGCTTTTACGACAGGCGGCAAAAGTGCCTGTAAAAGAATATGAATTTGATCATAAGAAGGTGGCCAATGTGCAGTCACTCCTGGTAAATCTGTGACAGCTGCTTGTATTATTTATTTATTTATTTATTATTTAGACAACTCAGTATGTTTCTTATAGCTTATGAGGACCTTGGTGTTTAAAGAATGCAACAATTTATTTCAGGAAAAATTGGTCGCAAACAACTATTACTTGAACCAGTCAGCTAAAGAGGCATATAGGTCCTATATACTAGCATATAATTCTCATTCCATGAAGGAAATATTCAATGTTCACCGACTTGATCTACAGGTATGTGATCTTGCTTCCTTTTCCAGTGTTGTGGTGGATACATTCTCATAGACATGTAATATTTAAGAAATAAGATAACAGATGACTCTAGTTATAAACTTTAAAGACTTTCATTTCAGTACAATACCTTTTTAAATAAGGTAATATGGTTTCATCAATTAGGATACAGAGAGATGAAAGAAAGACATGGTTATTCTGGTGTGTATGACGTATTTATGTCCTCTCATAACGCGCATGTAAACAGTGAAGTTAGGCTAAAAGTCAAAAAGTTGTGAAGTTAGCCCCCTTATAAGCACAATGCTTGTACAGCAAAGAGATATGAATCTTGAAATTGTGGCGTAAGCAAAAATTTTGGACAGAATATGCAGAAAGAGGACAGAATATACAGAGAGGATCACATATGCTTTGCAGTAAAGAATAATAACATGGAGAATATTTACAAACTCTCTAGCTAGACTTTGATGGTAAAGGTAGGGTGGACCTGTCGCTCTAGGGATTGATTAATCAACTCTTTTATGGTTTCATACAACAGGTTATATTTTCCTGATTGAATAATTGAAACTACTGACATTTACGCCCTCCGTTCCAATTTATGTGAACCTATTTGACTTGGCACGGAGTTTAAGAAAAAGTAAAGACTTTTGGAATTTGTGGTCTTAAACAAGGCAAAAAGGGCCCTAGAGTATTTGTGTGGTTATAAAAGTTTCTCATTAAGGGTATAATTGTAAGTTAAAGCTAAATTGTTACCAAATTTAGAAATGGGTCATTCTTTTTGGAACTGACCATAAAGGAAATAGGTTCACATAAACTGGAACAGATGAAGTAATACTCAGTGGCGTACGCAAGATTTTGTATAAGCGGGGTCACACTTAAGAAAGTAAACAAATTTATAACATCAAACTCGGCGGATAAACTGTCTTACATACACTCGGAGAAACATATGGTGTGTAAAACATTTAGAATACTATTAAAAAAATATTTAAATTCTTTTTCATATGGTATGTAAAACATTTAGAATATTACTAAAAAAATTAAATTCTTTTTCTTGATTTTAAATATTTTTCCTTAATAATGAAGTTTCCTTAATTATAAAAAGGAAACAAATATCTGGTCGAATCACATAGTATCATTTGCTTACTTAGTGACGAAAAAGTAAGAAAAGTTATTAGAATTAATGCAGACTCGAACCCGCGACATGCACTAAGCTAATGAACTATGCTGCCACTGGGCTGGAGAACCTCACTTTTACAAGTGGTGTCACTGTAATAATATTTAAGCTTCTATATCGTTTTTAATTTTTCATTTAAGATATATTTAGTGAATTTTTTTTACGAAGCGGTGTCACATGACTCCGCTTGTAACCATGTGGATCCGCCCCTGGTAATACTAATACATATGAAAAGTATGGTTTGTCTAAGCCATATGAAAACTATAACTATTTTTTATCTGTGCTCATCCCTGGGAGGAGTATTTTGTCATACTTATTTGCTTCAGCCAATAATCTTGTTACTGTTGGACCTGGCTGAAGTTATATTTGCATTTTCTTTGAATTAGGGTATTTATGTTACATGTATAACGCCTTTAAAATTTCAGACCTACAGTTTCCCTTTTAAATAGTGTTAACCAATTCAGGTCTTCTAACTTAAGGATGAAAGGAATCATTTAGAAAGTGGTACTGGCTTCCTGTACCTAGTAGTAATAATTTCAGGATTGCTTCGTTATTTTTGCTCTAATTTTTTGTCTCTGATTTGATTTTGTATGGCACACTTTAGTGTTTAAGTTGCCCCTTGCTCTGTTGCTGAAGTCTGAAATGGTGGGATGTGACACGTAGGGCATGCCATATTTGCTATCTGCAATTCAGGATGTTATATTCTACGCACTAATTCCAAATGCTGGAGCTGCATTTGTATTTGACTTCTAAAATAAGTTAAAGAGTTACTATGATCCAGAAAGTACTAACGGATAAAATGGTGATTGGCAGGCTGTAGCTTCTTCGTTCTGTTTCTCAAATCCTCCAAAAGTACACCTCAACATAGATAGCAATGCATCCAAGTTCAGGAACAAAAAGCGAAAAGTTGAGGGAAGCCGAAATGGGTTCAGTGATAGCAATCCTTACGGAAAGAAAGGAAGTGACGATACGAGGCAGTTTGTAAGATATTAGGAGATCATATGCAGCAGCAAAGGTTTCTGCACCAGATGCATGTTAACATGTATAATTTTTCTCTAATGTACTTTCTATGTGGAAGAGTTCATAGTTGAAGCATTTTGCTTTGTTATGGCTATGGCACTTCGAATTTTCTGGATTAGGTCCACATTTTTGTCCTGCCATTGCCAAAGAGAATCTTTTCTTGTTTATTTATTTTGTTATGAGACGAACGATTTACTTATGATAAAGATTGATTATGGCGAGGTGGGTTAAATTGTTTTGCTGTCGTTTGCTTAATCAGCTTATTACTGAAAAAATATGGTACAGGTTGTTTTGTTTTATAAAGTGTGGCTTCCGAACTTAGTAGCTTATTTTTGGGGTATTATCACTTTTAGCCTGCGTCAGAAATTATTTATATCTGATAGCCGAAAAAGTGTATAAATTTTGTATATAACATGATATATATATATTTTATAAAATTTTTTTACAGCGTCATTGTTCCCTTGTTTTTTTCTATTTCTAAATTTTGACCGAACTATTAGAGAAAAGTTGCAAATACTGAGAAAATAGGAGGAAGTCTTTCTTTTTAAAAAAAAATAATAACAAGTTTTACCTTAATGTTTTATGTCATTAACGATAAGTTTAGTAAGATTATTAAAAAGTTTCTACATAAATTTAGTTAAACAATTATCAAACATGTTCTTTTAAATTGGAAATTTCATGCTCAAGGTATTTTATTTTATCCTCTACCCAATCTTTCTATTACAATTAATCCTCCAGTGAATTTGAAGGAGCTTCATGAAATCAAATTCACAGCGTGCACTGAAGAGAAAGTGTCACATTCTTATTGAACTATAAAACAGTAAAAGATGAATTAATTTTATCATTTCAAAAGGAGAGTTGGTTTGTTTTAATGCTGTAAAATCTTTTTACCTTTCATTATTGTTACGTGGTGCTTAACATTGAAAAAGGAAAGGAAAATAAAATCATTCGAGTTTGATATATAGCTGATAACCCCATAAATTACTGATGTCTTCTCTTTAATGGTAAAGACAAGGTACGGATAAGAACTCAAAAAACACGTGGTTAATAAATTAAATACTTAAGACGGTAATTTTTTTATGTGGTCCTGCTCCTAAATGAATTTTTAAAAATTGTGTAAGTAGTCATCCACGAAACAGTGTGTGCATGTTGATTTTGTCAGTGTTATTTCTAGAAAAAATCTAGTAGGCTTCAATGCCCTTCCAAAAGAATAATAAAAACCAATAATAAATCTGCCCCATGTGAAATACAATACCGTAGTCTACCATTGTGTTGGAATACATCGATCTCACTCTTTGATTTCTCAGAAAGATCTGATTTCTCGGCAAGATATTCATACAGAAGAAGAGAAGAAAAGAATTGACGAAGAAGAAGAAGGAAAGAAAGGATCAAAGGTTTTGGACAAAATAATTTCGGACAAAATAAAGCTAAGTCCATTCTCTGATAAGCCATGTGACAAGTCACGTGACATCATCTTAACCAACAAATCAAATGATGAAGTTTTTAATCTGAATCGTTCACTTCTCACATGCACACATAGGCTCACGTGCTGAAGGAATATTAATTAGTTACATTGTTAGAATTTAGCTAGTAAAAATAGGATAAGTATACATAATTCATCTAGGTAACTAATATCTGTATAAATACATAGTCCTCTTGTACAGTAATTCATTCAGAAATACACAGAAATTTTCACAATCATCTTTCTCAATTTTCTACAATTGGAAACAAGATAAAAAAATACATATAAGTCGACCGACATAAAAGATAAAAACAATAAAATAATACCCTTTTAATATTAATTAATAAACAAAAACTTCCTTAGCCTCTAATTAAGACTTCTCCTTCATCCCAAAGCAAAATCTAAATAGACAAACTAATTGGAGTACTCATTTAAAAAATATTATAGCAAAATATAGTATTTTATTAAAAATCAACATTGACCAAACACTTGTTGTACACGTCCACGTACTGGCACACGTTACTTGAAACCATTACTGACCAAATCCTTTACGAAACCATTTAGTACAAAGGTCAAAATAGGAAATTCAACACCATAGGTACTGTATCCAACGAACCCAAACCCACTAGAGCCATTAACCGCCAACTCACGCCTCCCCGCGCAACAACAACAACAACAATAACAACCCAGTATAATCTAATTCAGTATAATTTTACTAGTAGGGTCTGAAGAGGATAGTGTGTATGCAGACCTTACTCTTATCCTGGAATAGAACGGCTGTTTCTAAATAGACCATCGACATTCTTCACTCCAATAAATCTCCGCCTTATTTTTGGGGTGACTCGAATTCACGACCTCTCGCCCTACAAAAACTTCCCACGCAAGTAATTTGGAAAAGAAACAAAAGTCGGCTCCTAAAAACAGAGTGCTGTGGTTTCCCAAAATTGTAAAGAAAAGGAAACCAACTTCACCGCCCACTTAATACCCCAAGTAGTAAACTTGTGGCGGTGTTTACTGTTGGCTTCTTTCTTATTAATAAAATAAAATAAAATAAATTCCCCCTGTGGCTTCATTTCTTCATTCTTTTCTCCCAATTTAGCGAACTAAGTAATCCTACTTCTTCTTTGATTTTGATTTGGATTTGGATTTGGATTTGGCTCTACAATAACTATATAATTCTCCTGTTTTTGTTGCTACAATTTACCTGCGGCCATTAACAGTTTTTAGGTTCAAGTTTTCTCGGCTTCTGCTCCACAGGTTTTGAGTTCAAAGGATTCGAGAATGTGCTTTTAAGTCTGTCTTTTTCGTCTTGACCCTTTAATTTTCTAAGCAAGTATTGATTCTTTCTGATTTTTTTACATTGTGAATATTCTCTTCTCCTTACTTTACAATTCTGCATTGGTTCTTTCCTTAGCTCGCTTCAATTACATTCATTCAGAATTTGATTCCAATGCTTACTTATTGATTCAAATTCTCTACGAAACAGTTAGATTTACCAAATTGTCCTCCCTCGAATAGTTTTTCTTCTCTTGTTCGAATAATTTTACGATGGAGAACTTTGTGAAACCTCAGTTCTTCTCTCTTCTTCGTGGGGAAGCAACAGTTCAAGATTACCCTAATAATCACACGATTTTGGCTCCTCCCAATATGTACCAGCCGAAATTTGAACATCAATCCGCTGAATCTACAAGCTCAAGCAGTGATGACGTGCAAGATCCAGAAGTTTCTGATTCAGAGAGTTCGGTTATTGGCTCAAAATATCAAGAAAAAAACACCGGTTTGATGAGAATTGATGAGGGCGATAAGGTATACGGAATTATCAGAGAAAAGTTTATGTCAGGATTGGGTGCTTTTGGAGCATCAACGCAAATTACGGCAATTCATAAGGACACTTGCTCTAGTTTCACAAAACAAGCAAAGCTTCAATCCTTCCTTATTTTTTCCAAAGCTGTGGAGAAAAAATGCGGAGGGAATGATGCTTATGTGAAATATGCTTGGTTTGGAGCTTCAAAAGATGAGATTAACAACATATTTTCACATGGTTTTGTTCATTCTTCGAACAATGGAGCTTATTCTCACGCCATATGCCTTTCTCCAGACAATTATCCTCTTGATTGGTACTTGAAACTCATCTTCTATTGCACTTTCTTGTTTTGAGGTATTTGTTTCTTTTCCTTTTAGCTGATTTTTGATTTTTTTTGGCAGTCTGCAAAATGCTGTTGCTGATAAAAATGGGGTAAGGCATTTACTGCTTTGTCGTGTGATACTGGGAAGAAGTGAAGTTGTGCATCCTGGAACAGGACAGTGGCATCCGAGTTCTGATGAATTTGACACTGGCGTTGATAATTTGCTTTCTCCTAGAAAGTATATTGTGTGGAGTACACAAATGAATAGCTATGTGTTTCCAGAATTTATGGTCAGTTTCAGAGTCACCTCTCATGTCAAAGGTGAACATACTTTACAGTAACTGTAGCATAAAGGAGAATTAGTGATATTTCAATAATTTAGAATATTTAGAGGATTGTGCTAGATTGTTAATTATGGTCTCATTTGTGCAGAGTCTCAAAGGAATGGAGTTCCTGCTAAAAATCCAAATTCACCTTGGATTTCATTTCCTGCACTGATTTCTGCTCTATCAAAATTCTTGCCGCCTCACACTATCAAATTGATTACGAAATATCATAGTGATCATAAGGTATGGGCTTGAAGCTCTTTAAATTTTCTTTTTAGTATATGTCTATATATTCTTTTGTCCAGTTGTTTATATCTAGTTCTGTTTTTCAGGAGAGGAAGATGACGAGGCGAGACTTGATTCAGCATGTGAGGAAACTAGCTGGAGATGACTTGTTAACTTCAATCATCAAGTCCTGCAAGTACAAGGTATAACCTATATCAGAGCAAATGTTTGTTTAACAAAGTGTGGCATGAGTAAATATTACTGATTGTGTTTGACAATGTAAGCACCTAATTCACTTGTCCAACCCTGTATTACCTGATTTTATCTATTCCTTGTTTGAGTGAAGTATTCTGTTGACTGGAAAGAAGTTGCAAATTCTGCTTTCAGGATAATATTAGTCCCTTTTACTAAATGATCTCACTTTAGGGATAAGGTTGTTCATGATCTACTTGATGTTCCTGATATTCTGCTTCTCTTTGTTGTTCCTCTAGTAGAGTCTTGCTTTCCATTTCACTTACTTCAATACGAACTCATGAACTTTTGGCTCCAGAAATGATCTATCAAGTTAGTCAAGTGGTTTTCAATGAAGTAACTTGTTTTGGATTACTCATGTGGGAAGTTAGGTCATCCTGACTGCTATGAAGTTTGTCCTTTGCTTGAATAAATGGCTTCTAGTTGTGAAGTGGGGAGGTACCAAGTAGTAGTCCCAACATAGAGGATATTGTGGTAGTTTAGTATAGCCATGTAAACTCTGCAACTCTCGTGATTGCGCAGAAAAAGACCTAAGGCTTCCTAGACAGACTAAGGAGTGGAAGGGAGCTTATTCAAGCCTTAATGATGTTCTTATATATAGGGGACTCCAGTTTTAGTTACTTCATCCCTTAATTTTTCTTTAAACGAACATTTGACATATTTTTGCTTGTTCCATGATCTAGTGTTTGAAAAAGAATTTGCTGCCAGTTCTACATAGCCTAGCAACGTATAGCATAAGGTTTAAATAACCTGGAGTCCACATAGCTTATTCCCCTTCAAAAACATCCTGAAACTGATATTATAAGTTATGCCTAACAGTCAAAACTAGGATGCCCTTGTTAGGTTTCGCACAAATCATTATGATGATTAACTAACCTGTTTGTCCTTAACTTCTCGCAGCATAATAAAGGATCAACCGGGATCTCATCCAACGTCAGCTCAATTCACTCTGGACAACGAGATGGAAAAAACTGTGCTTGCAAAAAGAGTTGTTGAGTAATTTTCTTGAAGAATGTATGGACGGAAGCAGAAAGAATGAAACGTTATAAGATCAACATCCACTAACCAAAGCTTAATGTGACACAAGGATTAGCTGCTGCTGATTCCTGGGATGAAAATGATATCTAACAAATTAGTCTGAGTAGCCCAATTCCCCTCTAACCTGGGTTCCTGCATCTCTTCACACGCTGTTTTTTGCTTTGTAGCCTCAAAGTTATCTTAAAGTAACAGTGTCTCCCAAATGTACTATATAGTTGTAATAGTTACCTGATCAATTCTTGTTGATGAAAATTGCTATATCCAATTATTCAGGCTGCATCATTTTCTATTATCTTTTGATACAGTCCAATATCTGCAAAGAGTGGCTATGGGCATTGGCCACCAAGACAAGTACAATCTATCTCAGAATTATCACAATTAGTAAAAGCCAAAATTCCTCAGTTGTTAGTATATTGAACTTGGATTGAGGAACTGAATTCCAGTTAATGCTCCAAATTGGCCAAAATAGCAAACAGTGGTCGACTGGGGAATTTTGTATAGTGTGGAGTCGAATCTTCCAAGCATCTTAAAGTGAAATTCAACGACGATGCACCTAATATTCATCTTGGGTTCGAGAATTAATTTGGACAGATTATCGTATTCTTCCTTACTCCTAATTTTAACGTCCCCTCCCGTTTCGACATAATAAAAAAGTTATAAAGAAAGACCATATGTTGTAGAAAAGTCACCTGTTCATTATAAGAGGTACTGAAAAGGAAAGGAAAATCATATTACTCAAAAGAAAAGCATTGTCCATGTCTTGAAAACCTATGGCGATGCATCTAATGGATTGAGCAAAAGAGAAAAAAAGGAACAAGCTAATTGTTTAACCAAAAATCTGAGTCTTTGGTCAAAGCTAAAAAGAAATTCGGGTTACTGATAATCAGGAGACAAAAATAAAATACTTTTGAGAACGATGGTAAAGAAGCAAATAGATGTGTATTTCAATAAATTCTCAATAGTATTCCGTGTCCTTACAAATGATGATACTTCTTCCTTTTATAGATAATTCTAGGTAAAGGAATGAAGCCTCAGCTTTAATGATATAATCATGAGTAATAAATGATATTAAATAAGCCGTTATACAATCATTCCTATTAAATACCAATTTCGTAACGTATCAAGTATTTAATAATGAATTTGGACTCCTTTCTGTCACCAGATCTTTGCTTTCAATGCCTTCTATCCGTTGGCTGTAAATAATTTAAATTGGTACGAGACTCGTATCTATACGTCGTCTCGTGCCTATTTAAATTCTTCTTCCCGTGGCTGTTTCCATCCGTGCCTCTTAGTCAATTGCTGCGCTTTGACCATTTAACTAATCCACGTGTCATGCCACATCATCTTTTAATATAAACTCAGTTTTTTCCCAATACAGATAGTCCCCCCACTTTCTATTTTTTTATCAATTAAATAATTGGGAAGTGGATCTTCATGTAAAAGGAATTTTTGCCACAATTAATGCTCATGACAGTACTAACGTCTCAGCAGTCTTTTCCATTTAATGTTTTGCCCATGTGTCATTTTCTGATTCATTCCGCTATTCATACCCTTTTTCGAGACTTCTTCATTCTCACTATTTACGAAGTGATAACTGCCTTTATTATAGGCTTTTCATCATTACACTTAAAAAGTTGACGGTTCCCATTTTACACATAACTTTGTCTTCCTTTGTCTTCTTCACAAATCTTCAGCACATACTTCCTTCTTAACAATGTCTTCTTCAAACCCTAACTGTAAAAAAGTTCCAATTCTAGATCAATTCCCCAACGCCCCTGTTAGACACAGAAGAGGCGGAGGAGGTAGGCTTCGAACAGGGTTAGAATCTACGCGAGGCGGCTCTTCTGGTTCTTCTTCAAGGAGTTCTATCCCAAAAGCCCCTTCTTCTAAAAGTAGGGAAATTCTTGATCCTTCTCAAGAACCCTCAGTTGATGATATAGTTCCCGACGATTTGTCTTTTGAAAGTGACAAAACGTCTCTTAAAAAACAAATTAAAAATTTAGAAAGAGCCGATACTTACCCAACAATAGTAACCGAGCTTACAATTCCCACAATAAGAAGAGATTGTAACTGGAAGGATAGTCTCCGAATGTCAATTCCTTCCCCAAATCAAAGAATTTCCTCTTTTAGAAGTGGGTATTCTTCTGTTTACACTTACCCCTTCACTTTAGGTTTTAATCCTCCGATTGACCCAGTTATTCTCGATTTTTGTCGTTTCTTTACAATTTGTTTGGCCCAAATCGGTCCATTGGTGTGGAGAACAGTGGCTTGTTTGAGATATTTATCCTCCAAGGCCAATGTCAATTTCACCTTTTCTCACCTCATTCATCTATACCATCCTAACTTAATACGCCATGGGGTTTTTACCTTAACTGCAAGGAGCAAAAAAGTTTTGGTAAATCCTGAGGATGACAAAGATCGTGGATGGTATATCCGTTACGTTGCTGTCCGTACAGTGGACTTGATTGGCGAAACAAATATTCCCTTCCCTGAGAAGTGGAATTTTGAACGTAGGTTTCCTTTTATTTACCGTACCTACTTTTGAGAATTTCAAAAGAAAGTTGTTTTTAACCTCGTCCCTTCTTGGTTTTTTGTAGCAACCATGGGAGATGTGGAACCTATTCCCAACTTTCGTGGTTGGGTAGACTCACTTTTGAAGATTGCTTCTAGGGAGCAGAGAACTTGGAAATCAATTTCTTCCTTACATGGCTGGAAAGTCAAAACACATGGTATCCCCCCTTTTATATGATTTTTTTTACATGTTAAGCACTTTTTCCTCAACTTTAATCATGTATATCCATCCTTTAATCAGGATTTGGCATTAGAGGAATGACGGCTGAAGTAGCTATGGCCATTCGCATGTCTGCGAATGCTGCTCTTGATTTGGATAAGGCTCGAGCCTTGCTGCCTAAAAGGAAAGCTACAAAGGAAAGTTTTACAGAATTATGTTAAGCACTTTTTCCTCAACTTTAATCATGTATATCCATCCTTTAATCAGGATTTGGCATTAGAGGAATGACGGCTGAAGTAGCTATGGCCATTCGCATGTCTGCGAATGCTGCTCTTGATTTGGATAAGGCTCGAGCCTTGCTGCCTAAAAGGAAAGCTACAAAGGAAAGTTCTGAAGAAGAAGAGGAGGGTACCTCCCTAATTACCAGGCCAAGGGTCAGGAGACGAATAATCATTGATGATGAAATTGAAAACACTCCTGCTCGTACCTTCGCCACCGAGCCTGTTTTGATTCAATCTGATGAAGACGCCGAACCAAGAGATAATAATGAGTCAATTCAGCATCTTTTTGATAGTGGTTTCGGGAGTGGCGAGCTCGGCCCTGTTTTTGATAAAACTCCTCTTTCCTCATTTGTTCCTATTTCCTCCATTCCTCTGCCAGCCGTAAGTATTTCTTTACCAGTTTTGACGACTTCCGTTCTTTTGCCAGTTTCTACCGCTCCTATATCCGTTCCCTTGGTTGTTTCTACCGCACCTGCTTCCGCTCTTGTGTTGGTTTCTACATCTTTTCCTTCCATTCCTTCCACTGCTCCTCTTCCCTCTGTTCATCATACAGAGACAGGTTCTAGCAGTGGAAGTATGACTATGAGAAGTGTTACTTTGGAGGTTCCTGCCAATCATAGCCTCTTGAGGAAGACCGGCAGAGCCGATGTTTGGCTCGAACCTCTAATTGGAGATATCGAGAAGAAGAAGATGGAGAGCCATAACTGCTTAACTCTGATGAATGACGTAATTCATTCTACTTTGAAGGTATTTTTACCAACAAGTTTCTTTTTTAATTATCTTCAATCTCTCATTTCCATGACTTACCTCTGTAAGCTAACCTTATTGGCACGGAATTAATGGGAAGAATTTCCCTACTGGAAAGAAAAGCTCGTGAGTCTGAAAAGACTGTCCACGAGGCCGAAGAAATAGCTAGGGGAGACCAGCTTGAAGCAACCAATTGGAAGGAGCAGTTCGAGAATGCTCAAGGGACCATAGAGGAGTTGCAAGAAGATAAAAATCTCCTGGAGCAGCAAAACCGTGGTTTAACTTCTGAACTGGCAACTGTCAAAGCCTCTTCAAGCCAATTGAAAAGAGACAAAGAGCTTTTGGAATGCTCTTTGTCAGAACAATTATCCAGGGCTAGTGAAGAAGTTAGGGAGCTGAAGGCACTTTTGGCTAGGAAGGAAGAATATGCAGGAGAGTTAGTGCAAAGCTTGACTCAAGCTCAGGCTGACTTACAGACTTCTTCTGACGAGATTCATGCCTTGAAGAGTTCTCATGCTTCTCTTGAAGCTTCCCTTGATTCCCATTTAGCTGAATATCAAATCTTAAAAAACGATCTTGCTATGTGGGAAAAGGAATATGGACTTCTAGAGGAAAATTTTAACATAGAAGTGAGTTGGGCTTTCCTGAAATCTCGTCGTGATGCTTTGACGGAAGCTGCTCAAGAAGGTTTTGACTTGCAGTCTGAACTGGCCAAAGTCGTAGATACCATCGAGAAAAGCCAACAGTCTACTGATACTCCTTCTCCTGCACTTGAAGTTCCTGGAACAGAAGAACTTTTAAATGAAGAAGTGAATACTGCAGCAATTGGGATTACAATTCCTGCTTCAGCTGAAAATGTTGCAATTCCAGCTTCAGAGGGTGAAACTTCTATGACCCAGTCTGTGGAAGTTGAAGCTTCCGTGACTCTTGTTTCCCTCATTGATCCTAACATTTCAAGCTCTGCTGAAACCGTTCCTGTTGCTGCTTCTTCAGAAGTTGCCACCGTGCCTGTGGCTGAAAGTGAAATTAATATTGCAACTTCTGATGTGCTAACCCCTTCAATTGGATGATGGTTTTATCCCTTAGTTTTTAAGGGATTTTTTGGTGAAAGTCCCCAGTTATCATAATGGGGCACTTGTATAAACTTTTATTGACTAAGTTTCTACTTAGTCTTTTTAATTATATTAAGAAGTTTTGTTAGTACTTCAATGTGTTCTATTCTTGCCTTTTCCTTACTTATTTAGGACTTATAGAATAGTTTAGCATTTTTATCCTTTGAAAATGCTTTATGATTCTTCTCATGACTTATTAACATGAGGCTTATAAAAGAGGGCCCTTTTATTTTATCGACACTTAATGAAGAAGACGTCTCAACTTCATAATGGTGTTATAATACGATGAAAGTAATAGGAAAACACACGTTTTGTATGAAACAACTTTGGCAAGTTTTTATTCATAAACTTTTAACAAGTGTTTGACTGTTACATGTATTACAATACATCTACAACTTTCTCGTAACTGTTTTTCTTGTAACAGATTTGTAAATAACATAAAATAAACAAGGTTTTTCTTCATAACCTGTTTCAGTACATAGTCATGACCCTATCTTTACATGTTAAGAAGGGTTTGAGAGGTGACTTTGTTTATGAGTTTGAGAGATGACTCTGTTGTTCTCATGAATGCTGAAGACTTCGTAACTTTTTCTCAACACTTGCTTCTTTGTGGCCGATTTTTGTTCGATACTCGTATCTGTTTCTCTACACATATCTGTGTATAATATGTAGTCCCCCAAGTGTTTGAGCGGTGAAGTATGAAGCCTCGAGCACTTGTTTATTTCTTTTACTTTGGCCCTTTTCCTGAAACAGAAAGATATACGGGACTCGACGGTGCGATTATAGATGAAGACTGCCTAACTCGTGTGTATTTCCATCAGATTAATTGTAACCCTGGGCTAGGAATTTAAGAATACTCCATTTTGCCTTGCAGGTTGTGACTCATCATTTGGCACGAGTTAGGATATTTTGCCTAGCATCTAAAATCGTTAGTAAAATATTAATAAACCAAGAGAGAAATTTTAACATGATGATACCTGACCGTAGGTACTTTCTTAAAAGTAATATCTTTTTAAGTGGACAGCATTCCAATGTGAGGGTAAAACTTTACCATCCATTGTTTCCAACTGGTATGCTCCTTTTCCCGCAATGCCACGGACTTTGTATGGTCCTTCCCATGTTGGACTTAGCTTTCCTGAGTTAGCAGCTTTTGCAGATTGGAACACCTTTTTAAGCACGAAGTCCCCAATTTTGAAAAATCTGAGGCGTGCTTTCCTATTGTAATATCGTTCTATTACTTGCTTTTGTGCTGCCATCCTTATCAAAGCAGCTTCTCTTCTTCCTTCAAGTAAATCTAGGCTAACCCGCATCTCTTCATTATTAGATTCCTCCGTTGCCTGATCGTATCGTGTGCTTGGCTCACCTATTTCAACTGGAATTAAGGCTTCCGTACCATAAACCATCGAAAATGGTGTTTCTCCAGTGCCTGTTTTGGTCGTTGTACGATAAGCCCATAGTACTCCAGGTAACACCTCAGGCCAATTACCTTTTGAATCTTGTAACCTCTTTTTCAAGTTATTGATAATAACTTTGTTAGTTGATTCTGCTTGTCCATTCCCCACTGGATGATATGGCGTAGACGTTATTCTTTTGATCTGCCAACTTCGAAGAAATTCTGTAACTTGTGCTCCAATAAATTGTGGTCCATTGTCACACACGATCTCCTTTGGTACTCCAAAGCGGCATATTATATTTCGCCATATGAAGTCTTTAACTTCTTTTTCTCGTACCTGTTTAAATGCCCCTGCTTCTACCCATTTAGTGAAATAATCTGTAAGTACAAGTAGAAATTTTACCTGACCTTTTGCTTGTGGAAGTGGACCTACGATATCCATTCCCCATTTCATAAAGGGCCAAGGGGCTAAAACAGGATGTAGTAACTCAGCTGGTCTGTGCATATTATTGCCGTACCTTTGACATTTATCACATTTGGACACGAAACTGGTTGCCTCTTCTTCCATCTTAGGCCAATAATATCCTGTGCGAATTAACGTTCTTACCAGTGACCGTCCTCCTGCGTGATTCCCACAATGTCCTTCATGTACTTCTCTCATGACATATTCGGTTTGAGAGGGACCGAGACACCTTGCTAGTGGTCCGCCGAACATCTTTCGATAAAGATTACCTTGATATAAACAATATCGTGCAGCTTTTTTGCGAAGCGCGTAAGCCTTTCCTTTGTCATTAGGCACGGTTCCGTGCTGTAAAAAGGCAACAATTTCATTTCTCCAATCCCATGTTAGATGATTAAAATTTACCTCGTTTTTATCAGGTTCAAGAACGGAATAAAATAGATGTATGACTGAAGCATCTGTATTGTTTGCCACGTCTGCTGCGGATGCAAGGTTTGCTAAAGCATCTGCCTCTACATTCTCATCTCTTGGGATTTGCACTACTTTCCAAGTTTGGAATTGCTTTATTAACTCCCGTACCTTTGCGAGGTATTCTTGCATTCGTGACTCTCTGGCTGTATAAGTCCCCAGCATCTGATTAACCACGAGTTGAGAATCACTCTTGATTATAATCTGTGTTATGCCGAGTTCTCGTGCCAATTCTAAACCTGCAATTACAGCCTCATACTCTGCTTCATTGTTAGTTATAGAATGACATTTTATAGCCTGTCTAATGGTCTCACCCGCAGGTGGTACGAGGACTATTCCTAAGCCTGCCCCTTTTACATTAGATGAACCGTCAGTGTATAAAACCCAAGTCCCCGGGTTCGCACCATTAAAAACTAATAATTCTTTTTCTGCTTCTAAATGCATCCCCTGGCTAAAATCAGCCACGAAATCAGCTAGTACTTGAGACTTTATAGCGGTCCTGGGTTGATAAATAACTTCATACTCACTTAGTTCTATAGCCCATTTTGCTAATCTTCCTGAAAGTTCGTGTTTATGCAAAATATTTCGAAGTGGAAAAGCAGTAACTACTACAATGGGATGACATTGAAAATAAGGTCTTAACTTTCTAGATGCCATGATCAAAGCTAATGCTAATTTTTCTAGCTGTGGGTATCGTGTCTCAGCTTCCAATAAGGACTTACTTACATAATAAATAGGAGATTGTTTACCTTGGTCCTCGCGGACTAAAACAGCACTTACTGCGACTTCAGATACGGCCAGATAAATGAGAAGTTTTTCCCCCACCTTCGGTTTTGCCAACAACGGTGGTTTTGACAAATAAGCTTTCAAATTTCTAAGGGCTTGTTGACAATCTTCATTCCATTCAAAATGATCTTGCTTTTTAAGTGCAGAGAAAAACTTAAAACACCTTTCCGAGGATTTGGAAATAAATCTCCCCAAAGCTGCAATTCTTCCCGTTAATCTTTGTACTTCCTTTTTATTAGTAAGTATATCCGGGATTTCTTCTATTGCTTTGATCTGAGAAGGATTCACTTCAATACCACGATTAGAAACAAGAAAACCCAAAAACTTACCTGATGCAACTCCAAATGCACATTTTTCTGGGTTGAGTTTCATATTAAATTTTCGCAAAATTTCAAAAGTAACAGATAGATGAGAAATATGATCATGAGATTGCTGGGTTTTGACGAGCATATCGTCTATATATACCTCCATTGTTTTCCCTAAATGTTCTTGGAACATTTTGGTGACCAACCTTTGATAGGTTGCCCCAACATTTTTGAGGCCAAAGGGCATTACTTTATAACAGTAAGTCCCCCTGTCTGTGATGAAAGAAGTTTTTTCTTCATCACCAGGATCCATTTTAATTTGATTATATCCTGAGTATGCATCTAAAAAACTTAAAAGTTCATGACCTGCGGTTGCATCAATTAGTTGGTCTATATGCGGTAAGGGAAAGGAATCTTTTGGACAGGCTTTATTTAAATCGGTATAATCTACACAAACACGCCACTTACCATTTTTCTTGGGTACGACCACCGTATTAGCTAACCAAGTAGGATATTTTACCTCACGGATTGATCCGATTTTTAATATTTTGGACTTCCTCCTGAATCACCTGGTTCTTGAAAGCACCTTGTTTCCGTTTCTTTTGCTTTATTGGTGTGAAAGAAGGGTCCTCATTGAGTTTGTGAGTCACCACATTTGGTGGAATCCCTGTCATGTCAGCGTGGGACCAAGCAAAGCAGTCTAAGTTAGCTTTTAAAAATTCGATTATCATACCTCGCATGTTCGTGCTTAAATTGGCCCCGACATAAACCTTCCGTTCAGGCCATTGATCAAATAACATCACTGCCTCAAGCTCTTCAATTGTCGTTTTGATGCTTTCATTTTCTTCAGGTTCTTGAATTGTGTCAGGTCTTGAGTCCAAATCCGTCTTTTCCTGTTCAGTTGAAGTTTGATCTTTTTTACCTTCAACTGTTTCCTGTAATTGCTACTTTTCTTTATTTTCGGCGCTCGTACTTGTTACAGCGTTGACACTTTTAGCCATCTGCTGATCCCCACGAATTTGGCAAATTCCCCATGGTGATGGGAATTTAATAACCTGATGTAGAGTTGATGGGACATCGTCCATATCGTGTATCCATGGTCTCCCCATGATCATATTGTAGGCCATTTCCATATCAACTACCTGAAATTTAGTTTCCTTCACAACACCCATAGCAAAAGTTGTTAGAAATGCCTCACATTTTGTTACTACACTTGAATTGTCAAAGCCTGACAAGGTGTGCGCCTTGGGTATCATTTTGTCTTCAGCTTGCATTTCTCGTAGTACCCTTAGTAATATAATATTTACAGAACTCCCTGGATCAATCAAAACTCGTTTTACATTAGTATCATGTACAAGTAAAGATATTACCAGTGCGTCATTATGTGGAGTTGTCACTCCTTCGGTATCTGCGTCATCGAACGAAATACTTTCATTTTCAAGGACCTGCCGCACCCGTTTCCCGTGTGTAATTGTTACCTTAGAAACCTTGTTGGAGGCTGTGTAGGTTACGCCGTGAATGTCCTCTCCCCCGCTTATGACATTCACTGTCCTCTTGGGTGAAGGAGGTTGTGGTGGCTCTTGTCTGTTTTTCATATAAGCTTGTTTTCCTTTCTCACTAAATAACTCAGTGAGGTACCCTTGCTTCAATAAATGATCCATTTCACTCTGTAGGAATCTGTATTCTGAAGTTTTGTACCCATGATCGTTGTGAAATTCGCACCAATGATCCGGATTGCGTCTACTTGGATTTGACCGCATCTCTTTTGGCCACCGTACCTTATCTCCCATGATTCTTAAAACAACTACGAGCTCGGAGGTAGAGACATTAAAATTATATCCACCGAGTCGTGCCTTTAAACTCCTGTCATCATCCCGTGATTCTTGTCTGTTCCGATCATTCCTGAACTTTGAAGAAGAGCCAGAATCCCGGTTCCTTGATTTTTGATCATATTGCTGGCTATTTTGTTTTGACCGTGGGTCCTTTCCTGCGGGTCCCATATATGGATCGTACCTGTTTTTACCTGATCTTTTTTCGGTTTCTGACCTTCGGGTACCGCCCCTTTCTTCATGATGGAGCTTAGGTACGGTATCTTCTTCGATTCGCAGCTTCGTGCTATACCTGTTGTAAACATCATTCCATGTGGTTGCAGGAAATTCTCGAAGACTTTCTTTGAGTCGTCTCGTGGCTTCAGAACTTTTGTCATTTAAATTACTTGCAAAAGCTATAGCAGCCCAATTGTCAGGCACACGAGGTAGAGTCATTCTTTCACGCTGGAATCTATCAACGAAGTTTCTAAGCAACTCCGAATCCCCTTGTTTGATTTTGAAAATATCTTCCATCCTTTTCTCAACCTTTTGTGCTCCCGAATGTGCTTTAATAAAAGAATCTGCAAGCTCAGCAAAAGAATTAATAGAATTTTCAGATAAAAGAGAATACCAGGTTAATGCACCCTTGGTGAGTGTTTCTCCAAATTTCTTGACCAATACTGATTCAATTTCTTGTTTGGTCAAGTCGTTGCCTTTTACGCCGGTTGTAAATGCAGTCACGTGGTCACGTGGGTCTGTAGTACCATCATATTTCGGGATGTCAGGCATTTTGAACTTTTTCGGAATTGGAAGGGGAGCAGCACTAGGCTTCCATGGTTGTTGTGAGTATTTGTCCATGTCTACTCCTTTTATTACAGGTGGAACTCCAGGGATTTGTTCAATACGCTCATTTTGTTCCTTAAGCTGTTTCTGCAAGGTTAGTACTAAATTTTGCAAATACGAATTATTTAAATTACCTGGTCCCCCTTCTTGTGGTTCACTGGGGGTTGCTCCGTTTCCAGAATTATCAAGACCAGAACGGGGGTTCTCCAATGTATTATTATTAGGAGTTGGTGTAGGTGGCGCAGCAGGCAATCGACTAACAAGTGCCTGAAGAGCTTTGCCGACCTGTGCATCAATTAGCTTTTGCAAAGCTTCAGTTGTAACTCCTTCAAAATGTTCAGATTGCTCTTGTTGATCAGCACGGGATTCAGTAACAGGAGTGCCTTCACGAGATTGACGTGGTGAATTTAGAGGAGAGGGAACCACGTTATCTTGATTTTGATGTATTTGATTCTCATGGTTTCCCAATGTGTTATTACTATTGTTGTCGGCGTTGTTGTTTGACATGGTGACGACAATAGATAAGATATAGCTTAAAAGGAAAGATTATCAGATTCCCGGTAACGGAACCAATTTGTTTAACCAAAAATCTGAGTCTTTGGTCAAAGCTAAAAAGAAATTCGGGTTACTGATAATCAGGAGACAAAAATAAAATACTTTTGAGAACGATGGTAAAGAAGCAAATAGATGTGTATTTCAATAAATTCTCAATAGTATTCCGTGTCCTTACAAATGATGATACTTCTTCCTTTTATAGATAATTCTAGGTAAAGGAATGAAGCCTCAGCTTTAATGATATAATCATGAGTAATAAATGATATTAAATAAGCCGTTATACAATCATTCCTATTAAATACCAATTTCGTAACGTATCAAGTATTTAATAATGAATTTGGACTCCTTTCTGTCACCAGATCTTTGCTTTCAATGCCTTCTATCCGTTGGCTGTAAATAATTTAAATTGGTACGAGACTCGTATCTATACGTCGTCTCGTGCCTATTTAAATTCTTCTTCCCGTGGCTGTTTCCATCCGTGCCTCTTAGTCAATTGCTGCGCTTTGACCATTTAACTAATCCACGTGTCATGCCACATCATCTTTTAATATAAACTCAGTTTTTTCCCAATACACTAATATTGAAATATATTAAAATATGGAGTGTCTGTTCCTTGTATCTTCAGCTTTTATTAAAGAGAGTTACATAGAAAAAAAAGAGATTTTGGGACATTTGCATCTATACTCGTTTTTTGTGTCACGTCTTAACTTGTGCCCGCTTTGCAAAAAAAATTATAAGCGTACCCATTTTTTCGCATAACTTCAGCATACAGGGCTGAAGTAGCAAAGACAATCACGCAAAACTTCAGCATTCTAGTAGCCGGGCCTGAAGTTCAGTTCTAGAGCTGAAGTTTTTGTTTTGTAACTGGCGAAGAGCTGAAGTTTTTGTTTTGTAACTGGCAAACTTCAACTCTAGTGCTGAAGTTTTTATTTTGTAACTTGGGAACTTCAACTCTAAAGCTGAAGTTTTTGTTCTATATTTGATTAACTTCAGCATGTGCAATCCAATCCAAAGTAGATAGAAGCACCATTTCTTTTGGCAAGTCCAAATAAAGCAGCACACTAAAAACAAGAAGAATAAAGTCGTACTCTAAAGGGAAAAAGAAAACTAGAAATGGTTTCATAAATTCCATGGTGCTTATCGCGAACTGTTGTTTCCTACAAACCATCATCTTGGTTTCAAAATATTTTGGATAAATTTGCTTAGAATGGAAGGACTGTCGAACGGTCCCACTGTTATCATCTAACAAATCTATCTATGCACAATCTAATACAAAGAAAAATTTCACATAAAAACAACTACGTTCCCTACTTTTCAATTTTATAGCTCATATTTATGGCAATCATCCCATGAACTGAAGTTCCATAGCAGCACCAACAGCGGCAAAAGAAAGAAGAAGAAGAAGAAGAAATGGGGCTGAAGTTATTTAAAAAGTGGGTACAAGTTAAAAGTTTTAAAAAAAATGAGTATAGGTTAAATGGGAGCGACGAGATAGGGTGCCCCGTGTAATTTTGGCAGAAATTTTACGTGGTCGGTTTGTTTTCCTTACAAATTATAGCGTGTTGGCCAAACTTATTTTTGGCCAAAAGTGATTTTCTTTTGGCCAAAAGCACTTTTGGCCAAAAATTGAGGTATTTGTCCAAGCTTCTGGAAGGAAAAAAGTGCTTTAGAGGAGAAGCAAAAGCAGTTTTGGAAAAGCAGAAAAAATAACTTCTCTCTAAAAGCACTTTTGAGAAAAATAAACTTAGAAGCAGTTTTTTAAAGCTTGGTCAAACACTAATTGCTGCTCAGAAGCGCTTTTCAAACTAATTAGCCAAACACAAATTGTTTCTCACCAAAATTACTTCTAAGAAAAACACTTTTGAAAAAAAGCACTTATCAAAATAAGTTGATTTTTGCATCTTGGCCAAACGGGCTATTAGTATGCTTCAAATTAGGCTAATATTCATTCCTGTGCCTAAACAGAAACCTACTAGGCTTAAGATACCGTGAAGTAATTTGGGGTCTTGCCTCTCTCATTCAGTAATACCCGGAATTTGATCATGAAATCAATAAGGAGGAACATAACAGTAATTAAAAGTCTAGTGATATTCAATACCTCTTAGATTTTGCCATATGTCCAGTGAAAAACTGATGGCTAGGATTTACTTTTGCCATTAAAAAGATTTAAAGGCTGAACTAAAAAAAAAAAGAAATTATTAACTCTAGTTAAGTCTAACTGCAAGAATGCATTAAACTTCCAAGCACTTTATGAATAGGAATCTAGGAGTACTACACCAAAATCTTTTATTTAATTATTTTTAAAATAAAATATATCCTTTATACTTACGAAATAAAAAATAAAGAAACAAACTTAATTTTTTTTCTTGAATCTTCTGCTTAATAATAATACACAATAATGCCTTCTCTTATAAAATTAGAATCTTTGACGTGTTTTAGTAACTAGTTTAGTGTACATGCATTGTACGTATACCACGCATCAAGTAAATATATGTACAAAAATAATATTTTTGACTACAAATGCTTCATCCCAATTTTATATATTTTTTTATCAATTTAGCATCGATATATTTGTGATAATTTTCATATATACTAACCTTAGCTTGTACTACATTTTCAATTGTTGTAATTTAAAGGGGGAGGGGGGGGGTGGAGGAAATTTAGAAAACAATATGAAAAATTAGAGGTTTTGGAATAAGAAAAATGAATCTAGTCATCTAAAAAATGTAAGGTTATTCTCACCATTTTATTCCCTTCGTTTGAGTCATCTGCTTATTTTCATCTCATAAAAGTTTGTATAACCAAAACTGGCGACAATATATAATAAATATCAAATATGTGAATAAAGTTACAGACGAACATAAAAAATACTAAGCGACATGAAGTTTAAATCAATAATTAAAGCTTAGATCATAAATTAATATGATTAAGTTATCATGCCAATAAAAAATTTACAAGAACTATGAAATACATGGCACATTTAAAAAAAATTAAAAGACTAAAAGAATTCATTCCTCCTAATCTTGTCCCAAAATCATATGAATACTATATTCATTAGATAAATAAATATCAAATACAAAAATATAATAGAAGAAAATCGAACTTTTCTGTAAAAACCTATCAGAAAGAGAACTAAATAACTTTCAAAAGCCTATCCAACAATTAATAACTAACCATGGAAGGTTAGGAACAAACAAAATATTGAAATAGCAATACATGTGTCGAAATAATTGAAAGTTTTAGACTGAAAAAGAGGAAAAAAAAAAGAGGTTTCTGAATGTTAAATCAATAGGTAATTTGACTTCAAATTGTAGTCCTACAGGCAATCAAATATTTATTTGATGTATTTTTTTCCAACTTTTCTGTCAGATAAAATTTACTACATTCGAATATTAAAAATTAAAATTACACCAACATATTTTCGTAAAGAAATCAATTCAAATCATTAGATCTTGTTAAATAGTGGATTGAATTTAAATTCGGTTTTTTTTTTGGCCATGAATTAGAGCTTTATGTAGCTGCTATATATGTATTTCCGATAATAATATCTTCTTAAAAGATTTACTACTTTTTGAATTGTGACTGAATATAATTTATTTGAGTTATATAAAATTATAAAATAAACGTTAGAGATTTTTTTTAACATAATAAATATTGTTCTCATTTAGCTAGCTCAATAAATAAAGATATCATATATCATACAAGTTTTTCGGATGCTTTATTTGTGATTTAAAAAGGACTTATATAAAAATTTGTAAATTAAATCTGTTGGTCTTCTAAAAATTTAGGATGAAAGTTGACATTATACCTCCTAAAAATTTATAGTGACAATATAAAGTTTAAAAAATAACTAATGTTGAATAATATTTTACTACAACTAACTTAATTTAAAAAGATAATATAGCGAGACATTGTCACCTATAAGACTGAATAACCGAATGCAAGAAAGAAAAAAAAAACGACAACTCATTTATAATATATTTGGTCATCTACTATTTCATCTTTATTGCTTCAAATTCATATTAATATCAATTTGACTCTTAATCTTGTATCATAAATTGACTTTTTAATTTCTTTCATCATTAATGCTCTTTCTACAAAAATTAATTTATATACCTTAAAGAGTTGTCAACGTGACAAATAAACTTACTTATATAATGAATTTTCAAAAATATTAAATTGAACTCTTTTGCATTAGTTAATTAAAAATCTTAATTATTTATTTTCGACATTAAAGAAAATAAATTAACTTTTATTATCAAATTCTTAATATTAGTTCATCCCAATTTTAAAATTTAACTATAATTAGAACTTTGTTGAATAGAATTTTTGATTTCAAATAGTTAAAAACCATTAGTATGTCAATTTTGATTCGTTTTAGTGCTTCCAAAATCATTGTTCATTAGTATGTCAATATTGATTCGTTTTTGTGCTTCTAGAATTATTGTGCTTTTTTACTTCTAGAAAATATTACGAATAATTTCTAAAGTTTTGAATAATAAGAAAATCTTATAGTTTAATATAGTTTTAAAGATTTAATATTAATAGCGTCAAATAAGGATATACATATAAGGTAAAAAGGTTAATAATTTAAAGTGCTAAATATTAGGATTTGCTATCTAGTTTAATAAGGAAAGATTTAATAAAACAAATTTTAGTTGATTTTAAAGTCCTAAAATTTAGGAAAGCAACTTAAAATTACAAATTTATCCAATGTAAAATCTTTTTTTAAAGGGTAAAAAAGGTGAACGACATTTCGCTAAGGGCCTTCGTGCTTTTAATATAGTATAGATTAAACTTACTATAAGAACTAGCTTATTTGTTTTTAAATTAACTTTATTTGGTAAGAAAAATTGAAAATGATATAAACTTTTTATATAAAGTTGGGCACATTCAGGTCCAAATTTTTACAAAAACCAATAGACATACATAATGGAAATGATCTTATATTTTTAGAGGAATTTTCGGAAATGACTATTGTTTAGCGGCTATTAATTTATTATAACTATTATTTACTTAATTACTTCATATAGTTATGTTTTCATCTATTATAGAGTGTATTCGATGTATACAAGCTATTGTATTCATGAATACAGTAGCAAAACTCGGCGGAAAACAAGGAAGTCAAGCTAAATATAGACTGTATTCATATGTATTTGCGAGCTGTATTTATGAATACAATAACGAAAATCTGCGGAAAAAAGGTCTTCAGCTGTTTAAAAACGGTAAGTGAATCAATTAACGCGATAGAATCCTAATATAACTCAACAAACTCAATTATAACACACAAAATTTGTATTTCCAGTTATAGAAAAGATTCTCAGCCGAAAATTACCCAAAAAACAGAGCAATTTTTCAGAGATTCAATCCATCCTTTCTTTTTTTAGTGGTATCTTTACTAAAATATTTTTTTGGTGGTATCTTTACAAATAGATTTATATATTGAAATTATATAATTATATTGAATACAGTTAAATACATACAATACATTGAATACATGAAGTATAATAGGTCATCTATAGTGCAAAATATATGAATACATACTGTAGATATATTTGAATACATATATACATATGAATACATAAATTATATTAATTAAAAAAATATATGAATACATTCTACAATAGATTGAATACATACTGCTGGATATATATTGCTGGACAAAACAGTGAAACAAAGTGAAGCTTTGAAATTATATAATTACATTGAATATAGTTAAATACAATGAATATATTGAAAAAGTAGAAAAAACTAAAGATAGTGAACACAATGAAATATATGGAATACAGCAAGATACATTGAATACAATGAAAATAAAGTATATTTTCCCTTAACCCGTGAATCATCATTCAAAAGTTTTCTTCTCTTTTCCGCATCAGGAAGTGTTCATTCTATCGAAGATTTCTCAAATTGTGCTTGTTTCGATGTCGGGTAACCCTCTTGTGAGTTGTTGAATCAGCCATTGGAGATAAAATTTCGAGTTTTCTGGTGAAAGAGTAACAATGGTGATTATTTCTAAAAAAATAGCAAAGAGAAACAGAAGAAACAATGTACCAGCGAAAATATAATAACTTTAACACTTACCACAACTTTTTAGAGCAAACGAATTTGAAAATTTCGCGAGAAAATGGAGATGAATCAATGGAGAATCGTGGTTGTATTCATGGAGAAGAGACTGGCATTGAGAGAGAGAGAGAGATGGTGGAGAGAGTACGGTGGTCTTGTGAGAGAAAGAATAGAAAGTAGGAGAGAAAAAAATATTACCCAGCGTATTTAATGTCTTAATGGTAGGAAGTAACCATAAATAAATATTTTTCTATAAAACCTAAAAGGTAATATAGAAAATAATATTTTAAAAGGATATTTATTTATAATAAAAAAGGTATAAAGCTTTGCTATAGGAGGTAAATTTTTTTATTTTTTATCTAGAGATGATTAATAATTTAGAGCATGTTTGGATTAGTTGATTGTAAATAACCGATCAACTTGAAGTGCTGAAAAACTTTTCTAAGTGCTGAAACTGATTTTTAAAATTAGCATTTACGTGTTTGGATAGAAGTGTTGAAACATATAACAAGCAGTTGATGTGTTTGATAAAAAAGTGTTGTAAAGAAAATAATTAACAATGAATATGAAATGAAGAGAAGTCAGAAATTTTATTTTGGGAAAAATATTTAATGAATTAGAAAATATTATTAAGTATAAACTAGTAAAAGTGTTGATCATACTAAAAGTGCGTATAAGCTGAAAAACCATAAGTTAGGGGTGACTAACTTATGACTTATGACTGATTTTAGCTTATAAGCACTTTAGGTATTTACCAAACGTCTAAATAAGCCAAAAGATGCTTATAAGCCAATTTGACCAGCTTATAAGCTTAGCCAAACACCCTTTTAATCTTGATTTTCCCTCAATTTTCTTAGGAGTCCATTACTCAAATGATCACTCAACTATCCCAATTTATCTCCTAAAGTCACTTTACTTTCGTTTGTAACAACAAAGTCACTAAACTGTGCCAATTGCACTCAGAAGATCACTCAACTAGATTTTTCAAATTTTGGATTGACAAATACCTACTTTACCCTCTAATTTATAAACATTTATCTTCTTTATATATTTTTTTCAACTTTTCAATATTATGATTTTTCCTTTTTAATTTATATTATGAACTTACCTATAGAATAAATAAATATTATTTATAAATTAAAAAATATTTAAGCATATATAATGCTGGAAAACAAACTAATAAGCATAGTAAAAAAAATTAATTAGAATAATTTATTAGTAATAATAATTTTAGTATTAACAACAAAAATTCAAAAATTTATTTACACAATTTAGAAAGAAAGAAGATAAAGGTTGTAAAATATATATTTCATGCACGTAATATAAAAATAATTATTTAAATAAAAATATTTTTATAATATACATTATATATTCTTGAAAATTATGCTCAGTTATATTATTATATTTCTACCAACTTTCCGACGACACAAAGTTATATCACCGGAAAGCAAGGGGACTATCTGTATAGGGTAAAATATGCTATGTTAAGTCGTGCATGGAATATATATATAACATAATGGGAAATTACATAAGTTTCCATCCGAACTATGGCCCAAATCTCGCTTACACACTTTCTGTGGAGCATAATAACCTTACACACGCAACCTTTCTAAAGTGTGCCTAGTACACACCTCCTTTGACCAGGTCTATGCGGGTGTAATACAAACTGGACCAAGTGCGTGGACACTATTTCAAGACAATTTTTGTCTTTAATAAACAGTCAAAAACACATTCCAACGAACCTTTTTAAAAGATTAAAAGGGCCTTATCCCATTTCTATCTATACTAACTCGATTTTCATCTTCTTCTTCCTCCTTGAAAGCTCTAAATTGAAGAAAATTTTATCTTCTTGAAGCCAAAATTTATTCCTCTCTTGAAGCTCGAAGCCAATATTAAAATCTTCTTCTATTTCTTCCTTCTCTTTTTTGGCATAAGGGTTAAATTTCTAGGGCTCAATTTTAAGGTTTGGGAAAATGCATAATCTGAGAAAATTTTGCTATTGTGGTGAAGAAGCTGTGGTGATACAGTCATGAAGTGTTGATAATCCGGGTCGTCGATTTTACGGATGTCCATTTTATGAGGTACATATTACTTGTATTTTTCTAATCGATTTTATATTCCGTAATAATTTTCTCTCTTCAATTTTTCAGAGGGACAGACGATCGACATGTAATTTCTTTATGTGGTTTGACCCCCCAACTCCAGAGCACTTGAAAATGGTAATTTTGGGGCTGCTGAAGAAGAAGAGGGCATTTGATGCATTGTTGAAGGAAAATAGAAACCAAAGAAATTGGAGGAGATTGTGTGTGCTGATTTTAATTGCAATTGTGTTGAAGTTGATTGTGTTAGGTAGTTCTAAAGATTGTTATATAATGTAAGAAAATGAATGAAGTATTTTGGTAGATTTTGTATCCCTTTGTTAGAAATGAATGAAATCTTTTGGCAATTGTTAATGTTGTTTTGTTTGAGTTTGTTGTTGTGTGAGTTGAATGATTTTTTTGGCAATTGTTAATGTTGTTTTGTTTGACTTTGTTGTTGTGTGAGCTGATAATGCAGTTAAAACACACCTCAAATTGTGACTGATAAAACACTGAAACACAGTCAAATAGTGGCTGATATATAGCTCAAATCCTGAAATTTTCTAGAAATAACAGCATACAAAAATGACAGCACAAATGCTTAACAACATACCAAAATAACAGCATTCATACAACACTAAAGACACATCTACCCAGAAATTATCAAACAACACTAAAAATATATTTCATCATAGAGTAAAGGTGTTCATTACAATCACCTAATAGCATCAACCTGCCTTAACAAAAATATACGCTGCCCAGTTTTACAGCATACCAAAATAACAGCAGGTTGCCTTACCAAAATAACAACAATAACAACAAACCTAAATAGCAATTCCAAATTAACCTAACAACAGTTCCAAAATAAATTACCGTTCCAAAGGAAAATTACAGCAGTTCCAAAATAAATTTACAGTGACAATAACAGAATTCAGTGGTTGTTCTGGGATGGCTGGGGTGATGAACTTGCTTGACTTAAATTGGATTGAGATGCGGCAGTTTTGGAATGAGTTGCAACAGTTCTTTCAAGTTGTCTTCTAGTAATGGTTGGTCTACCATTCCATTTTACACCACTTCTTAGCTTGTATGCACACTCCAGAATATCTGCCGAGGACCTCTTTTCACCACCATGAGAGACCACTCTTCGCTTACCTCCACCAGACTGCCAAAAATAGAAAATATTCAGTAAAGTTGTTAAAACAAACAAGATATAAAATTAACTTTGAACTACTTACAGAAAAACTTGTGAACCCACTGCTTGATTGAAATAGTCCAAACCCAGAACTTCTACCACTACCAGTTCCTCTTCCTCTACTAGCAGTAGTTCCTCTTCCTCTACCAGCAGCAGCAGGGGCATAAGTAGTTGGAGTTCCTATTCCTCTTGCTCTGCCTCTTCCTCCACATCTTTGGATATATAAAGCATTTGCTGGAGTAGAATCTGCAGGCCTTGCTTTCTTAGGGCAGCTCCTCTTGTTATGTCCATATCCACCATAGTTTGAACATGTCATCTTCATACCCCTTCTTGAAAGCTTTCCAGAAGTAGGATGTTCAGTTTCTTCTTTTTTTTCTCTTCTTCTTTGGTCTGCCAGGCATCTTTTTAATTGGTGGGGGTTCAATTGGTGGATTGGTAGATGTTGGTCACATCTGCATGTTTGACACAGGCTGGATGAATGTTGAATATACCTTCAGATAAGTGGATTTGTGGTACCAGTGAGAAATGCAGTTAATTGGATCAAGGTTCTTGAAATGCATAGCAGCAATGACATGAGTACAAGGGATACCCTTCAGCATCCATGACCTGCATGTACAAGTTTGAGCTTGCATATTCACACAATGCTTCAGCACCACTCTTAATGAGGTATCCTCAACCTTATAGCCATATTCACCATTCCACTTGATTGTACACCTTATAGATTGGGCCATGTTATCCTGATACACCTTCATAGCAATTGGGGATATATCACATATCCATGTATCTGCAAACTCCCTCAACTTTCCTATTCTCTCCATCATCTTCACTCCAATTTCCTCCAATATTGTGATAATTATCTTGTTCCGAGCAGCAAGTATCCAAGTATTAAATGTATCGCACATATTGTTGTCAATTATATCACATTTTCTGTCATAGTTGAAGTATGTTCTACACCAGGTTTCCTTGTTATACCTCAAGAGGCTCTCACATATCCCATTCCCAAGCATATTCAAACTGTCCAGGTGAAAATTCAGTTCTGCCACACATGATGCTCTAGCACACCTCCAGAAGTTGTTTCTCCTCTCTAATCCTCTCTAATCTTTGGACCAGTTTGCTAATATATGTCTGGCACACCACCTATGTTCACTTTCAGGAAATACTTTTGATACAGCTTTAAGCAATTCCTTAAACATAAAAAGAATTGAATTGGTTTCCAATAGAAACAGAGATTAGAAAAAATAAATATTAACAGAAAACAGAAACAAAAGAATATATTCACCTTTTGCATATCAGACATGATAGTAAGATCCCTTCCATCTTGAAGCTCTAACTCATGAGTCACACACTTCAGAAACCATGTCCAAGTGAAACTGTTCTCAATGTTTGATTACCACCCACATAACGAGCAAAGTTACCAGGAACTAATACCCCATCATGGTACCACCTGAGGGTAATGATTTTAAAAGACATTATCTGCAAACAAATAAGGGACAAATAAATGGACTTTCCACATGCAACAATTGAAAATAAAGAACTACAAATTAAATATAAAAGTGGAGACAAAGACAAGAGCATATCACATTGTTCAAAGCAATGCTATTACAATAATCAGTTAAACCCTAACTTTACACACGATTTGCAAACAAAGGCAAATATTTTTATAAAAAAAACTATCTGTAAAGGCAACAAGACGACAACTTCACAGTGATATCGATAATGACAAAAGATTTCCCTTTTAAAAAGTCCGATAACCTTAAGCAAAATAGAAGAAATTTCAAAAAAAAACCCTAGGTTCAACCCACTCACTACTAAAATAAACGGGTAATGCAAGGAGAAGAAAATTACTAACCTATTAACCGCATAAATCCACCGGAAATCCATGATGAAAGCGTAGCTTGAGATGGTCGCCGAAATCGCCTTTACAGTAGCTCCTTCTAGATGTATCGGATTTTGAGTACTGACTTGGGTAAGTTTGGTTTTAACACTTTTACCTTGTGGGTCGGGTAAGGTCATTTAGGGTCGGGTTAGTTATTATAAGGCAATGGGTTAAAATTATGTAAATTCAAACGCGTGACATACACGGATGTCTTATTAACAGGATCTGCTCAAATGAGGTGGGTACTAGATACACTTTAGAAAGATTTCTTGTGTAAGGTTATTATCGTCCACAGAAAGTATGTAAGGGGGATTTGGGCCAAAAGTTGGGTGGTATACTATGTATTAACCCTAATATAATTGAGCATAATTTTGAAGAATATATAATGTATATTATTAAAATACTTTTATTCAAATAATTATTTTTATCTTATGTGCATGAAATATATATTTTACAACCATTATTTTCTTTCATTCTAAATTGTGTAAATAAATTTTTGAATTTTTGTTGTTAATACTAAAATTATTATTACGAACAAATTATTCTAGTTGTGTGTACTAGAATAATTTATTAAATATAAAGGGTTTCTAGTATTATCAAGCATGAATTATGCTGAGAACGTACGGCCCGATCCAGATATACATAAATATAAACTGTGTGTACCGCCGAGGGTCGAATGACACAAACCATAAATGTATCTATTAACCTGTCGAGGCAAACGGTCCGCTCCCATAGGAGTAGTAAAAATTTACCCCGCTCGCGAAATATACTTGCGACCCGGTTGAACATAAAATTCTCAAGTTAACATAATATTCCTCAATTCTTCTTTCCAAATGAGAAATATTCAACTAAAAACTTTTAACATCTCGAAATCCGCAAATCTCAACTCTATTCAAGGTAATTAATAAGCATAATCAAATAACGATGTCAACAAAGCATGGTGTGGACCTAAAACTACCCGGACATAAGCATGAATAGTAGCTACGTGCGAACTCTCGTCACCTCGTGCGTACGTAGCCCCCTCAATTTAAAACACAAATTAATTAAGTTTACCTATGGGGTTAATTCCCTCTTACAAGGTTAGAAAAGAGACTTACGTTGAACTTTGGTGTATACCTAGACAACCATAAATCACACAATCAACCCTTAATGTCTTTGGTTCTCATTGTTGTGTTCGTTTCAGCCATGAACACCGCCTGGTTTCATAAGTGCGTATAGAATTAGCCTTGAAAAATTCGGGGCATTTGCATCTATACCCGTTTTTTGTATCACGTTTTAACTTATGCCCGCTTTGCAAAAAAATTGCAAGCATACCCGCTTTTTCGCATAATTTCGGCATACGAGGCTGAAGTAGCAAGACAATCACGCAAAACTTCAGCATTCTAGTAGACGGGCCTAAAGTTCAGCTCTAGAGCTGAAGTTTTTGTTTTGTAACTGGCGAAGAGTTGAAGTTTTTGTTTTTGTAACTGGCGAACTTCAGCTCTAAAGCTGAAGTTTTTGTTTTGTAACTGGCGAACTTCAGCTCTAGAGCTGAAGTTTTTGTTTTGCCTTAGTTATTAATTAATAATATAGGCTGCAAACAACAGTGAACTCCAGAAACTTAACTACTGAAGGAAGCATATTCCAAACCATTGGCTTCACAGTATGTGCAGTTCAAGATAGTAGACGGTTTGCATGAAGAAAGACGTAAAAATGAACCAGCTTGCAAAAATGTAAATACACGGTCCCACTGTTATCATCTAACAAATCTATCTATGCACAATCCAATCCAAATCAGATAAAATAGAGAAAATTTCACATGAGAACAACTGGGCTCCCTACTTTTAAATTTTATAGCCCATATTTATGGCAATCATTCCATAAACTGAAGTTCTATAATAGCACCAACAACAGCAGAAGAAAGAAGAAGAAGAAGAAGAAAACGAAGGAGGAGAAGGAGGAGGAGAAAGGGGGCTGAAGTTATTTAAAAAACGGGTACAAGTTAAAAGTTTTTTAAAAAATGGGTATAGGTTCAATGGGGGCAACCAAATAGGGCACCCAGTTCAATTTTTACGAAAAATTCTCCTTGAAGCGTCTAACACTTCACATTTACATAGGTAATTCCTAAACGTGTCATCACGTAGATACACTCTTTGATATAACACGTATCAAATTTGAAACTATTAAAAAACCTTGTTGCTTTATCCTTGGTACTAAACATTGTCTCATCACGAGAATGGATCAAAAATTTTAGTTGACAATGTTGAACTCTCATTAATGACTTTGTTTGATCTCCTTAAACCTAGATCTTGGGATCCCCAGTTTTCTAGGTAGAGTTACCGTCACAATGACATGTCCTCGGCCATAGTCCCATTCCCCTCGATCATTTCTCAGCTACCTTTCTAGTTAGGCCTTTCATAAGTGCTTCCGACACATTATCGTGGATCGACACATTATCGCTTGACTTTACGTAGTCAATTGTGATAATTCCTCTATAGAGTAATTGCCTAACGGTTTTATGTCTTTATCGTATATAACGAGATTTACCGTTAAACATAACGCTCCCAGCCCTTCCAATTTGCCGCTTGACTATCGCAATGTATGCATATTGGTGCCAACAGTTTGTGCCAAAATGGAATGTCTTCCAAGAAATTCCGAAGCCATTCAGCTTCTTCATCGGCTTTATCTAAGGCTATAAACTCATCCTCCATTGTAGAGCGGGCAATACAAGTTTGTTTGGACGACTTCCAAGATACTGCTCCTCCACCAATAGTGAATACATATCCACTTGTGGATTTAGAATCAGTTGAACCAGTGATCAATTTGCATCACATTATTCCTCAAGAAAAGACTTTTGATGGGTATATATACAATTCCACTTCATCTACCTCTTAAAGAGTTGAGAAGAAGGCAAGCCTCACGCTGTCTTCAACGTCGCTCGCTCGGCTCGGCTTCGGATTTGGTCAAATGATTGATTGATTAATTTTTTGGACCAAATTTATTTGTTAATACTAAAGATTAACGTAATATTATTTAATCCAAATTAACCGTTTTGTAATGGAAAATTAATTTTTCTCCGCATTTTGAATTCCCGTTTTATTTTGCGTAAATAGCCATTTATGTAATGAACGTTTTATGTGAACAGTCATGACAGACCTTCTGAAGAGTTGCACCTCTTCATTTAAACCCAACCAGTTGGCTATAAATAAGCAAACTATTTCCTCATATTTTACTTACGAAAATTCCGATTTCTTCTTCTTCATTCTGCATTGTTTTAACAGAAAAGAAAGAAGCAAGTGTGATTTACTATTGTTCTTTGAGTTCGTTGGTCACTGGGGTTTGAAGTACCGCTACACCAGTGAGGTTATCCATTCTATCCTAGGAGGAAATAATCCTAAACCTCGGATACTAGGAGAGAATTAAGTTACTTAAGGAAACACTATGAATTCAGTGGGCTCAGATTTATTTATGTTCTTCTACATTTCTGATTTTTTCCATTGCTATTGATTTTGAATATATTTTCGAATACAAAATACTAACAGACAATTCAAAAATGAGTACAGCTGTAGGAAGTGGTGTTTAGGTTATTATAACCAAATAAGTTCAAGTTATTAGTTATATACACATTCGTTCTAAGAAATTTTTATACTATCAAATCTTTTTACCTGTAGATATCTTTTACGCTAGTGATATATATTACTAATTCCTAACTATAGTGGCATCTGGTCTAGTCACTAACGTCGACCTGCTTTCAAAAGAAAGAAAGCTATACGTAGGGGTGATACTTTTTAATTCCACATTTAGGGGAAACAATGATTTTAAAAATAAAATAAAATAACTAGAATCTGTTTGGTTTCCAGAAAATATATATTTTGGCATTATAATTTATCGTATTGAAGAAATAAGAGGAGAATGATAATACTAAATGGGCTAGTCTAAGCAGAGAGAATCAAACAAAATGTGTGTATAAAAAATTGAAGCGGTCTAATTACTTATTATTGCGACCAAAAACACTCACGCAAGTGCACGTGATCGTCAAGTAATAAAATAGTGAGTAGAGTATCATTCCCACGAAGACTTGTGATTAACTACTGACTGATTCAAACTCAGTTAACTTATCGATTCAAGAGATTTTTCACAAAATATAGAAGTATCTAATTTACTACCTAAAATTATCAAGCAATGAATTAACTAGAGATCAACCGAACAAATAACAATTTCGAGTAACAATCAGTAGGAGAGAATATTCCAGGGTCACGGGTTAGCTAACAATCATGTTGCGTTCTTGGCTTAAGATAACTAATTGATTTATCTGGATTGTTGATTGACAGGGTTGATATTACTCATAAGAATCTGTCGAGTCCTTACTTGCCTATTCAAGTTAACTTAATGCCTATATGTCTATGGAATTAAGATTAACAAGAATGCATTTATAATTCCTGTATTTCAACCAAGCAAGACAATTAGGTATATGTCTATCCTAATTGCGAATCCGTTCCCTGATGCCCAGGTTCAAGAACTTGCACTATTTAATTCTATATGCAATCTAGAGTTTCCACTTTCAAGTTCAACTCTAAATTCGTAGATAGTATCTCACTGTTAGCTACTCAGCAAAATAATTAAAAACAGAATTAAATAAACAACCAAATATGATAAAATCAACTTCGTTAAATTAAACCTCAAACAACAACATTCATGTTTCACTCATGACCCTAGAACAATAGGTTTTTAACCACTCATAATACTAGCAAACAATTGCTTAAGTTTTGAATAATTGAAAATACTAGAAAAGATGAAGAAATCTAAGATGTTCTTGCTCCCGGATGTTTCTTGTGTGTATTTTTCATTCAAAGTGGCGTCTCTCGGTCTAGGATGTGTCAAAAGTACTCAAAATAGCATTTTTATATGTATTTATACCAAGTAGGGTCGGACCCAGAAGAAAACACCTTCTCCCGCACGAAATAGGACCCTGGCTCTGTAAATTTTGCACTGCACCCTGCGGCGCGCTAGTGGAGATTATCAGCAGCCTTGCATTTTTCTTGTCAGGCCAGTTTTTACACTGCTGTGCCGCACCCTGCGGCATATCATGTGGCGCTGTATTCAGAATTTGCAAAAATGAAAAACATGAAAGTTGTAGCCCTTTCAAATAGCTTTCCAACGATATATTGTGGAGCCCAAACGGAGTTCTGAGCGAAAAGTTAAGTGTATTTTACTAGACAATGCATCATATGCCTGCTCGATTCTTCGTTTCGTTCTTAACTTTCATCCGTTGATCCTCGAACATGATCCCGACTTAATTCCTTGGGCTTTTACTCAGATTTCAAAGCTCCAAATCACTTTAATTTATTCCATAATGCCTACATAGATCGGAATCACTCCTACAAGGCATAAAACACAAATTTAGTGCAAAACACTAGCGATTAAAGCTCAAACTCAATTAAAGTGCAGTATATTAGAGTGTAATGAGCGACTAAAATACATAATTATAGCCTATCATCACTTATCTTAACAACTTAATTTTACTTGATTAAATCTATTAATTGACCTACATACTAATGTCGTGTTCATCACTAGTAACTTATCAGGCGACGTGCAGCAATAGCAATATATCCACAATTTATAATGTATTTAAAGATTAACCAATTCACCCAAACTTCAATACTAAGTATCCTGAATTTTTGAACTACTAATTTGAAATTCAAGACTAAGTGTCCTGAATTTTTGAACTACTAATTTAAAATCCGGGATATAAGATTCAAAGTTCTAGACACAACTTTCGAACTTTAGGACACGATGTCCCGAAGTTTAAATTTTGAGGTTTAAACTCTAGGATTTCATGTCTGAAGTTTGAGCGAAATTAACTAATCTTTAAATACATTATAAACTGTGAATATATTTTAAACATGTTTAAAAGTGGCTACCTGATGTCATTTCCATTAAACTCATCCTACCTTGTACTACAATACAATTTTAGCCACAAACGCCTTCTGGAATAGACGGGAGAAATTCAAAAATAGCCAGATTTACAAGTGGTCATTCAAAAATAGCTACAATTTCAAAAGTAATTGAAATTTAGCCACTTTTCATATAAAGATAAATTTGAACGAAAACACTGTTCAAAATCCGGAAAAATACTCCAGTATAATATACTGGAGTTTAAGTATAATGTACCGATCCAGCCAATCTCCAGTATATTATACTGGAACTTTCCGCGTGTTGGAGTTCCAGCATAATATGCTGGAAGCTCATACATAGGTGCACCGGTCTCCAGTATATTATGCTGGAACTTTTTGTATTGCAGCAAAATAGTGACTATTTTTTAATGACTTTGCAAACGCTGACTATTTTTGAATAACCAGTCCGAAAACTGGCTAGCCCGTGCTATTTTTACGGAATAGACAGCAGTACCTCAATTTGATCCTGGATATACCTTATTGGGCTTTCCTCGCCTAGCCCAAAAATACATCCCGATAGTGATGAGAAAACTTCGTAGTGAAAATGGCGTGTAGTAGCCACTAAATAAGGGTGTATTTAATTTTTATCCACTATTTAAAATGCTTATAAAAAATAGCCACTACTAAGGGGGAAAAGACACAATTACCCTTTCTCTATTTCTTGTATAATCCCAAAATCGACGAAAACACTTATTTCATTCCTTCATCTTCTCCGTCATCTTCCGTCATCTTCATCTTCATCTTCTCCGTCATCTTCTGTCCTTCATCTTCTCCGTCATCTTCCGTCATCTTCATCTTCATCTTCTCCGTCATCTTTTGTCCTTCATCTTCTCCGTCATCTTCGTTTTTCTTTATTTGTAAGTTGGTTCAATGCCGTGTGAAGTATGTGTGAAATTTCAAAAATTAGCATTATATGTTGATTCAGTGTAGTATATTTTGTGTGATTCTGTTTTTGATAAATTTTTAGTGTGTGAAATTTGAAATGTGTTTGTGGTTGATTCAATATATTTGATTATGTAGGTATATTTCATAAAAATAGTCGTAGAAATTCATAAGCTTACTGATTATGAATTTTCAGTTAACTGTGTTCATTAAATGTAAAGAAGAAACGACATTAAATTTTGTAGTTGGAATTCAAAGTTAAGGACTGATTGTCCTTAACTTTTGCACATGAAACTTGAAGTTAAGGACAAAGTGTCCTTAACTTTGGATGTTGAAAGTATATGTTAAGGACTGTATTTCCTTAACCTATGCACTTACAATTTAAAGTTAAGGACTGATTGTCCTTAACTTTTGCACATGAAACTTGAAGTTAAGGACTAAGTGTCCTTAACTTTGGATGTTGAAAGTATAAGTTAAGGACTGTATTTCCTTAACCTTTGCATTTACAATTTAAAGTTAAGGACTGATTGTCCTTAACTTTTGCACTTGAAAGTATAAGTTAAGGACTGTATTTCCTTAACCTTTGCATTTACAATTTAAAGTTAAGGACTTATTGTCCTTAACTTTTGCACATGAAACTTGAAGTTAAGGACTAAGTGTCCTTAACTTTGGAAGTTGAAAGTATAAGTTAAGGACTGTATTTCTTTAACGTTTGCACTTAAAATTTAAAGTTAAGGATTGTATTTGCTTAACTTTTAAACTTGAAATTTTAAGTTAAGTCCTAATCTTTGTTTGTTTTTCCTTCTTTTCTAGTGTTATAATGGAAGGCGATCATTTTTTTGATTTTGATGATTGGCGTAATTTTCTGGTATATTGGAAAGGAGATTTTCAATATAAGGAAACAATTAAAAGTTTTCTGTCGAATGGCCAATGGAAGAAATTGAGGGAAAATATTTTTGGCAACTTCTTCAGATTACAAAGTGTGAAGTTCTCGGGTAAACTTATGCACTGTGTATTGCTTTCTGAAATTGTTAGTAATGAGTCTGATTCGATGACCTTCAAGGTATTTGACCGCGATATTAAGTTTACTCGTGATGCATTCCATATTATTACTGGTTTGAAGTCTTATTCATCGCTTGACATGAAAGGTTTAAATGAGAAAGAGAATAGGCTTTTAAGAGTCTATTTCCCTGGAAAGGACAAAATTGAGTTGGCTGATTTGTATAGTTTTATTTCTAGTCGCCCACATGGTATAACTTCATCATTTGCTGGCAGTGATGATGATGCTTTGAAGTTGGCAACACTCTATTTTGTTGAGTCGGTTTTGATGGGCAAGAGGAAAAATAGGAATGTGTCGGAGCAAATAATGAAAATTGTTGACGATGATGCACTTTGCGCTTCCTTCAACTGGGGCTCTCTTGCTTATGAAACGCTATTAAAATCATTGAAGAGTTGCTTGAAATCAAATGAGAATGATGTTCAGAAGGAGAAAGAGAAAGAAAAAGATATTGATAGCTACACTTTAGTTGGCTTTCCTTTTGCGTTTTGTGTCTGGATTATGGAAGTACTTCCTATTTTCCAAGAGAAACAATTTGTGAACTTCAAAGAAGTTGGTTATCCTCGAATGTTATGTTATTCTGAAATGAAGTCTCCACAATTTGATGCTCTTTGTAGAAAATATTTCCATAATAAAAAAGTAAGTTAATGTAATTACTATCTCTTTTTTTGTTTATTTGTTTTAGTTATGTATACTTATGTTTAGTTTTTCTTATATAATAGGTGTTTAAGTTGATTGAGGTGTTACCCTTTATTCCCATGGAAGAAGAAGATACATAGCCTCTTTGTGTGGAGGAGCCAGTTTCACAAGATCAAGGCTCAAGGTCTTCTTCCACACAATTTGACGAAGGCGTACTTAAGGAAATTGTTAGAGTATGTGTTTCTGCCTTTGAATAGTATTAGTTTTTTATTTGATTATTTCTTGCTTACGAACACCTTTTTTTATATTATGTTTTTTGATTCAGAGATTATCAGAGAGTTTTAAGAAGGATTTGCAAGCAGAAGTTACCAGAGTTAATCAGAAAATTGTTGTATCAGAAAAAAAGATTGAGAACGAAATCAAGGTAATTTCAGTTTAGTCCAACTTTAGGATTTTGTGTCCTTAAATTTTGAACTTGGAATTGAAAGATAAGGACTTCTTGTCCTTAACTTTTGAACTTTGAAATGAAACTTAAGGACATCATGTCCTTAAGTTTTGAACTTGGAATTCAAAGTTAAGGACTTCTTGTCCTTAACTTTTGAACTTTGAGTTCAAACTTAAGGATTGCATTTCCTTAAGTTTTGAACTTTAAGTTCAAACTTAAGGACTGTCTGTCCTTAAGTTTTAAACATGTCCTTCTCTTTGTAACTTAGTTGCTTTCTCAGGATTTAAAGAAAACTTTAGGATCAAAGCTTGATACTTTGATGAACATGTTTGGGAAAGCTGATCAGATGAACACAGATAGAGAATCTAGTGTTCCAATTAGAAAATATGGAGTTGATGATCATTGTCGTGCTACTGAGCGTACTGGCATATTCAACCAAGATGCAGGTGGTGTTGAACGTGATTATATGGATGTGCATGCAGAGGGTCAGTATGAAAGAGAATTTAGAGATGCACATCTAGATGATGAAACTGAAAATGTTACTGATATTGGGAAAGGTTAGTTATAGATTTTTATTTTTATTTTTGTTGAAATGTATATTCAATAGATTAATACATATAAACTATGCATGTGCATGCAGAAGTTTGTGGAGTGCCGGAGAAAATTTGTAGAGTTTGTGGATTGCAATCACAGGAGGATTTAACAAGTCCATTGGGGACAAGTGTCAGCGAGATTGTATGCAAATGCTTAGAAGGAACGTATGATCTCTCTACACCGCTGTCATACAAAGAAAAATTTGGAGTTCAAACTTGTGCCAGTCAAGGTTAGATAAAATTTTCATTATATATTGTATCTTTATTTCATTATATATTGTATCTTTTGAAGCAGCAAGCAAAGAAGCTGGAGTGCAGTATCAAGAGAAAACTGGACTACAATCTCAAGACATAGGCAGAAGTGAGATTGGTTCCAAATCTATAGATGCAATATGTGATGATGATGATGTAGCTGGAATGATCTTGGATATTGCAAATGGTTAGGCAGTGCTTTTTTAATTTTATATATGTTTGTTTTAATTAAAGATTATTAACATGTTAGCTGTTGTAAATATTTTTGCAGAATCTTGTCAACAAGCATCTAAAGATCATGGTGAACAACTGCAAGAAAAAGAAAATGTGGAATTGCAAGAAAAAGAAAATGCTGCATGTGAGCACGTGATTTTTGCCTTACGAAAAACTACTCCAAAATAAATCAAAAAATAAAATAAATTTCTTTTACTGTGTAATTTTTGAATTTGCGTGGTGTTAAATACTTGTGTTATGTCCGTAAGTGTTTACATTGTCATAATAAAATGAAAAAATAAAATAAAATACATATTGCATGCATATAGGATTTAATGATACATTTAAAAGATAATTTAAATAAAATCACAAAAATATGCAATAGTTCTATTTTAAATATTCCACTGTGTGATTGATGTTTTGTCTATGTGTTAAATAATTGTTATAAAATAATTAATATATTTTGTGAATTTAAAATTGTTTTACAATTAAAATTAGAAATTTAAATTAGAAAAAAAATGAAAAAAATGTATATATATGCAAAATCGGACCTGGATTAAAATCCAGGCCCAAATGAATTAATTCCCCCCCCCCACAGCCCAATCCAGATGACCCTGTCCGGTCCAATTCAAAGCCAAAACCAAACGACGACGTTTGGTCACCTCCCATCAAGGGCCGTTGGATCAAATCCAACCAACGGTCAAGATCTCACCCCCTTTACCCGTAACCCGTTCCAGTGACCCGACTCAGCCGACCCTGGCATTAAACCAAACGACATCGTTTGGTTTAATGAATTGATCCTGGCCCTTCATTCTATCTAATCCAACGGACAATATCAATCCACCCCACCCCTATATAAGTCCCAGGCCCCTACCCCGACCCCAAACTAAACACCCCCCCTCCTATACTGTTCATCATCGTCCCCCAAACCCCCACTCCTAACCCTAGCCGCCCTAGGATCCCACCGCCTGAAACCCGGCGGCATCAACGCCGCCGGTCACTACCTTAACAACCTAGAACCCCCTGAACATCCTCTATCCAGTTATGCTAGCCACTTGGCTCGAATCTGCTTGAAGGTTCTCGAATCTTCATTTGAAGATTCAAGCCGAGTTTAAATCTAAACCTAACAGCCCCAAATCGACACCATAGCTTCCCCTAGCCACCCTGAGTATGGATCTATTGTTTGTTTGGCTCGAATCAGTTCCGAGCTTCTCGAATCTTCTTTTGAAGATTCGGACCAAACAAGAACAAACTCAGATCCGTTTTAAGCTGACACCAAATGACCCCTAGGCTACCCTCACCCTTGTATCATATTTGGTTCTCCTCGAATCTGACCAGAAATGGTTAAATCCCAAATCGAACTTTCAAGAACCCTAAAAATACCAAACTTTTGGATTCTGTTCAGATTGAGTAAAGATTGAGGTTTAATCGACCTTAGTCGAAGTATTTTCAGTGGAAAATACTTCGACTAAGGTCTGTTTGATTTCAAACAAAATCCGAAGCCGAGTTGAGTTCGAGTCTGATTAAAATTCAGAGGTACTTTTCTATTTCTGTTTGTGTATTCTGTATGTATTTTCGTTTGTTTAATAACTTGTTAATTTTTCATATTTTGTTTTGATTAATTCTGTCATTTCTGTCTCCTACCTATCTACTTGATCCGAATGTGAATTGTTTCTGTTGGTTGTGACTAATTACAATGTGTGTAATCGACTCGATTAAGTTCGTCGATTAGTTATATTACGAATTTTCATTTCTGAAAATGCTGACTGAAACAGTCTGCTTCTATTGTTTTAGACTGATTATGGACAAATGTTGTAAATAGTCAACTGATTAATACTCGTCAATTAAATCATGTTTGTTTGTGAATCAGTGAATTCAAATGTATGCTGTATATGTTGTTTTCTGAACAGGGCATTGTCAGTATATTGACAATGCTCCTGTGTATGTTTGATCTTAGTTCAATTTGAAGATCAGTTTGAATTATTATGCTGAACTCAGTGTAATATTGTTGTAATGTCAAGTTTGAATTCAAGTTTACAAATGTTGATTGGATATAATTGTGTTAGGGGGTTACATTCTTAGTCAGGATTCAGTCCAAACTTTAGGATTGGTTTGTAGCTGTTGTAAATCAGATTAATAATCAGGCTTATACAGATTTTAAAATCTGTATTGTTAAGATGCTGAATTTAAGGCAGTAATACCAGTAGAAAACAGTAAATCTGGACATTTCTGGGATAAAACAATGAGGATAATATGTTAATAGCAATGTGCTGAAAGTGAAAAGTTAGTGGCTATTATTTAAAGTGATAATGGGAAACAAAGAGTAATGGGTGTCGCACCTCCTTTTTCCGCCCCCGCGGGGGGTGAAGGAGTTTTTCCAATTAAAGGACAATCGAAACGGGATTTGTTTATTTATTTCAGAGTCGCCACTTGGGAGATTTAGGGTGTCCCAAGTCACCAATTTAATCCCGAATCGAGGAAAATATTCGACTTTCCAAATGAAGTCCGCGAACCAGAAATTCTAAGTAAGGAATTCTGTTGACCCGAGGGAAGGTGTTAGGCACCCCCGAATCCCGTGGTTCTAGCACGGTCGCTTAAACTGTTGTAATGGCTAAAATATCTGATTTTAATACATGTTCAAAAACTATAGTGCAATTTTAACTTTTAACCGCTTTTATTGTTATTATTATATTTTTAAAGAATGTGAACATCGTTTAAAAACATGTCTTTGGATTGCGTTACATAAAATGCATCCACGATCCGGAAAATATCAAACAAAAATATGGACAAAAATAAAACTCAAAAACAACTAACCGGAGATGAATCAACGACGAACTTTGATTGTAAACAAATCTGTCCGAGCCTCGACCAAAGCTCGAACGAAGAACGACGAAGACGAAGAAGAAGTAGAAGCAGACGCAGCTCGAAGAGAAGAGACGCAATGGCAGCCATGGCTGCCTGCGTTGATGAGGAACAGCTGAACGAGCTGGAACGGCAGCAGCAGTGGCGACCATGGCAGCAGCTGTCCGTCGACGGGGAGAAGAAGAAAACATCGGCAGAAGCAACGGGGCATAAACGGGCAGCAGTGACGCGTTTGAACGATGAGGAAGCAGCTGCGGCGCAGTAGGAGCTTCGACGAGCAGCAGCAGTAGTCTTAAAGTGAGGAAGAAGAAGCAACAACGTTGGTTAAAGCTCGACGAAGAACGAAGGAGGAGGAGCAGCCATGGATGAGCTTTTTGAGCTCGACATGGAGAAGATGAAGACGCAACTGGGTTGTCCATGGTGAGGGTGAAGATGAAGCTGTGAGGGGTTGTTTGGACGTGATAATGGAGGGTAAAGGGCAGCCATGGGAGCTTGAGGGGGAAGCCATGGATGAGCTTTGGAGAAACTTGGAGAAGAAGAAGATAGGGAAGGGGGGGGCGGATTGTTTTAGTGTTTTTTAGGGTTTTCCTTCTTCTTTTTTTTTTGTTTTGTTTTGTAAAATGCAAGACAAAGGGGTTTGGGTCTTTTGGGTTATGGACTGGGTCGACCCAGTTCGAAATGGACTGGGTCGTAGGGAAGATTGGGCCATTTTTTGGGCCTATAGCTTGAAATTGAAGAAGAGGCCCAATTCCGACTTTCTTTATATTTTCGCTCTCTTTTCTTCTTTTATTTTTCTAAAACTAAATTATAAAAATACTTAAACTATTATTAAGAACTAAATTAAGTTATAAAGGCGCAAATTAACTCCCAATAACAATTAACGCACAATTAAGTATTAATTAAGCATAAAATTGTATATTTGGACATTAAATGCTAAAAATGCAAACGATGCCTATTTTTGTAATTTTTAATTTTTGTAAAACAATTTTAATTACTAATAATTGTAGAATTAAATCCTACATGCAAAATGCGACATATTTTTGTATTTTTTATTAATTTAGCGAATAAACACGCACAGACAAATACAAATAATTCTTCAAAATATCACAAAATATCACAAAATTGCACACCAAAGAAAAATCATTTTATTTTTGAATTTTTTGGGAGTAATTCTCATATAGGGCAAAAATCACGTGCTTACAGCTGCCCCTCTTTGCCCGGAGACACGAAGGGTTTTCGTGCAAAGATAAAGCGAGCGATTTTTGCCCATCCGAGTACTCCGTTGAAGCATTTTTTTGAAAAAGATTTGACCGAACCTTTGCTTCAAAGGTTTCCTACATATCCTGGGCTAAACAGGAATCAGGTCAATGTAGTTCGAGAAATTTTGGTAGCTGGGACTACCGTTGGACTGCAATGTTACTGTTGTTGCATGCTATTACTACTGCTTACCGATCTCCTTGTTACACCGTGCTTAAAAAAACAAGAAGCTAGGCTAGAGTACAATTTGTTTTTGTTGCCTTGCTTCCTTGTCTGCTTGCATTTCTTTCGGTGCTTTACTTCTTTTGACACATGTACTTGAGTTTGTACTGTGACCTCTTGTTGCAACCTTCTGTTTCCCGGTGCCGGGGAATTTTATTGTTTCCTGCTGGGGATTCCTATTGTAACCCTCTGTTTTATTGTCCTCTGACTTGATCTTGAAATGTATGCCTCTTGTTCTATGGGCGGGCTCCCAACTTCAACACTTGAAATTAAAGACTGAATGTATGCCTCTGTTATCTGGGCGGGCTCCCAACTTCAACTCTTGAAATGTAAAGACTGAAATGTATGCCTCTGTTATCTGGGCGGGCTCCCAACTTCAATGCTTGAAATGTAAAGACTGAAATGTATGCCTCTGTTATCTGGGCGGGCTCCCAACTTCAATGCTTGAAATGAAAAGACTGAAATGTATTCCTCTGTTATCTGGGCGGGCTCCCAACTTCAATGCTTGAAATGAAAAGACTGAAATGTATTCCTCTGTTATCTGGGCGGGCTCCCAACTTCAACTCTTGAAATGTAAAGACTGCCATTCCTCTCTTCAGGCGGGCTCCTGACTTCAAATACACAACTTTTAAAATAAACGCCTTTCCTCTCTTCAGGCGGGCTCCTGACTTCAACAACAACTTTGAAAATAAATCGCCATTCCTCTCTTCAGGCGGGCTCCTGACTTCAAACAATACATCGCCATTCCTTTCTTTAGGTTGGCAAGATTTCAACAACTTTTAAAAACGCCTTTCCTCTCTTCAGGCGGGCTCCTGACAACAACTTTGAAAATAATCGCCATTCCTCTCTTCAGGCGGGCTCCTGACTTCAAACAATACATCGCCATTCCTTTCTTTAGGTTGACAAGATTTCAACAACTTTTAAAAACGCCTTTCCTCTCTTCAGGCGGGCTCCTGACGTCATACTTGAAAAGTATGTCTCTGTTCTCCAGGCGGACTCCTGATTTCAACAACAACTTAGGAGGAAATGCCTCTCCTATGGGTAAAATAAACTTAGGAGGAAATGCCTCTCCTATGGGTAAGACTAAACTTAGGAGGAAATGCATCTCCTATGGGGTGAAACTAAAAGAAACTTAGGAGGAAATGCATCTCCTATGGGTAAAATAAACTTAGGAGGAAATGCCTCTCCTATGGGTAAAACAAACTTAGGAGGAAATGCCTCTCCTATGGGTGAAACTAAACTTAGGAGGAAATGCCTCTCCTATGGGTGAAAACAAACTTAGGAGGAAATGCCTCTCCTATGGGTGAAACTAAACTTAGGAGGAAATGCGTCTCCTATTGGTTCAACAATAACTTAGGAGGAAATGTCTCTCCTATGGGTAAAAACAAACTTAGGAGGAAATGCATCTCCTATGGGTGAAACTAAAACAAACTTAGGAGGAAATGCATCTCCTATGGGTAAAAACAAACTTAGGAGGAAATGCATCTCCTATGGGTGAAACTAAAACAAACTTAGGAGGAAATGCATCTCCTATGGGTAAAAACTAAACTTAGGAGGAAATGCATCTCCTATGGGGTAAAAGTAAACTTAGGAGGAAATGCATCTCCTATGGGTGAAACTAGACTTAGGAGGAAATGCCTCTCCTATGCGTGAACCATTTCCTTCTTCCTGAATTATTTACTTACCTGTGTTGTCTTCCCTCGAAACTGCTGGGGATTATTTTGCTGGGGATGACTTTTCCTTTTCTTCCTTACCCACTCTGGGTTGCCCGAAACTCTGTCGAGGATGCTTCTACATCTCGATGATCCACTGGGGATAACACTGCTGTGGATAACTCTGCTGAGTAAATATGTTATCTTACTCCTTCCAAAATTACTTCCTTTTGAATAGGATGTTTCATTCCTCTGCAAACTACTTCCCCCTTTTTCTTTCTTTTTTTGTTTTTTTTGAAATGAAAAGACTGAATGTATTCCTCTGTTATATGGGTAGGCTCCCAACTTCAACCAACAAATCACCATTCTATTTTTCAGGGGGGCTCCTGATTACTTAAAATTTGAATTGTATTCCCTTATTCTCCAGGTGGGCTCCTGATTGCTGATACTTCCATTGTATTCCCTTATTCTCCAGGTGGGCTCCTGATTGCTGATACTTCAACTGCTCTTCCTTGTTCTCCAGGTGGACGCCTGATTGCTAATACTCCAACTGCTCTTCCTTGTTCTCCAGGTGGACGCCTGATTGCTGGGGATAATACTACTAGGGAAGTCTCCCTTCTTCCCCTCCTTCAAATTCAATTTTTTTTCTTTTTTTTTCCTTTTTTTTCAACACTGCTTGGGATAAAAGTGTTATCTTCTCGGGATAACGTTGTTGAGGATAACGCTACTGGGGAATTTTATCCCTTCAAGTCGATGCTTCATTCTTCTGGAAGCTGCTGGGGATGATAATGGCTTTTTGCTTTTCTGAGCACAAGTGTCATCCCTTTATTCTGTCTGCTGGGGAATACTTCCTCCATTTAAACTTATTATGTTGGGGCAACACTGGTTCAAATACCACTTCCCTTGAGACTGGTGCTATCTTTATTCTTCCTCGAATGGGTACCTGACTTCCAGAAAATTTTCCAAATGAAAGGAAAATTTTCTGCCCCAGTTTGACAGTCTCCCTTATGGCATGCATTTCTGTCATCAATGCCATTTCCTTTACCTGTTTCAAATCAAACAAAATTTGTTAGTTTAAAACGTGGTGGTTGGTTGTGATATTCCTACTGGGATGGCTTTTCCTTTTCTCCTTCCTTGCTCTGCGCTCCACAACTTGTTGGGGATGATATTATTTGCTGGGGATAATCCCTTTCTGCTGGGGATATCCCTCTTCTTTTGTGGCATAGCTCGGAAACTGGCATTTCCCCGACCTTTTAGTCTAGTATGAATTTCCCCAAATCATGCTCACTGCTCTCCTTGCTTTGTTCAACGGGCCTTGGCCTTGAGGTTTATAACCTTTGATTTCAGCAAGGGTATCCCTCTTGACACTTGTCAATCCTTTTGTCAATTCCCTTTCGCTGGGGATATCTTTTTTTGACACTGGCCTCGCGTTTGTTCCTCGTTGACTATACCACTTGGATGTACTAGTCAGATCTTATCTTGCATAATTGGAAAGCTGATGGCATATTTTGAAGTCAATTCACACTTGTTTTGACCAGACAGACTCTATTGGGGAGTTTTTCTATGAAAGGAAAAAGATAAAAAGGGAAAAAAAAGGAACAGAATAAAAGACAAATGAAAAAGATGACTCTGTAACAAAAGAAACTATAAATAAAAACCTATCAAACGCAGACACCGACTCTAATGGTCATGGCATGCATTTGTGGCCTATCTTCCGTCGTCAATCGTCTTTCAAGACCTTCAATTGGCAATTCCCCATCTGATTCTCAATCTTATTCGACTTGTAGTGCCCGAAGGGTTTTCACTATCAAGTCTCTCTCATTTTGTTTTTTTCTCTCAGCTTGCATCGCCTTATGGTGCCTGTGAAGGTTTTCACCGATAAGACTCTCTCATTTGTATCACTTTCCAGTTGGGGATTTGGAGTGTTGCCAGTATGACTCTCTCTGTTGGAGATTAGAGTCCTTTCTGCTGTGGAACAGAATGTTATGTTCGCCGGTAAGACTCTTCATTTGTCTGACTTGGCATCTTTTAAAGACTGATCAGAAGGTCTTTCTTTGGACCGTAATGTGGGTTTTTGGATAGGGCTAAAAAAAGGGTATTAAAGGCTCAAAAATGCATTAATTTTGGGTTATTAGTTACAACCTTCGGAATTAAATTTATTTACAACAAACGCAACCTTTGCCCCAGTTTCTTGCTTGGGGACATTTTAATTTATGATTTTTTTTTCATTTTTCAAAACTATGATCGAGTCGTGAAGCGCCTACGTATCCTCTTTGAGGAATCAGGTCAAACGTAGTTCCCAATTCCTCTTTTTTCATTTGACTTTCTTTTGTTTTTTTTTGTTATCATTTTTCTTTTCTTTTCTTTTTTGTTTTGTTGTTTTCTTTTCTTCTTTTTTTTTTCTTTCTTTTTTATTCTTTTTTTTCATGTTTTCATGCCATGCTCGCGTTTTCTAGTCGTTTTTACTGATTCCGAACGAGGGGTATGAAAGAAAAATAAGTAAGGCTCAAAAGGGATAACGAAGGATAATGTGTTTAGGTAGCAGAACAAAATGCCTTCGTCATTCCAGTCTTCAAAACATGCCAAATGCAAACAACACAACAAACAATAGATTTATAGTCTCTTCTGACGGTGCTGGGCTTGACAATTATGTTAAACATTTGCTTTTCCCTTTGTTATTTCTAAAACATCGTTGGGCGACACTCTCATTATCATGAATGACCCTCACGCCAATTTGGCGAATCTTGATTTTAACGGTTTTCTTTGTGTTTAACTTGCCCCAGTTCCACATGACTCGGGCTTCAAATAATCCCAAACCGTTCTTATTTCCTTTAAATGGTCTGATCGCCTTTCCAGGGTTTTATGATTAACTTTTAAGGTTTGGCCCAAACTGTGTGCGCATGTCATGTCACTAGAATCGGCACTGAACAAAAATGATAAAAGGACTAAACAAAGAGATGACTGGAAATAAAGAAAGACCGGATTTTGTATTAGACTACCGGTGAAATGGTTTAAATAACAAAACAAACAAAACAATCCAGAACAAAATCCTAAAACAAACTGGACAAGACAATATCCGACTTATAACCCTAATAATCCGAACAACATAAATGTCAACAAAATAAGCCACCACAAGCTTCTCTCTTGTTAACCAAGGAACAGAGCGTCCTTCCACTTTATCAAGACTGGCATCTTAGCCACTGAGCTTTGCATCGATACTGCCAAGACCATTACCAGCTTCAATATCATCAACATTCGTCGGCAAGTTCTCGAGGGGGCTCGAGTGCACCATGTCACTGTTATTAATCACAACCCGCCCTTCTTGGATCATTTTCTCTACTTCCCTTCTCCAACTATGACAGCTCTCAATGTTGTGCCCTATGACATTGGAGTGGTAGGCGCATCGCGCTGCCGGATCAAAGCTCCTTGCAAGTGGATTTGGAGTACATGCGGGGAGTGGCTCAATCGAGCCAGCATGCTTTAGCCTTTCAAACAGACTTGCATAAGATACTCCGATAGGGGTGAGAGCCTTTCCTCGTTTCAGCAACCTTTCGTTCCTAAATGCTTGATTGGGCCGGAAACCTGATCCAGGGGGCTTCCGGTAGGCTTGTGAGGGTGGATAGGCCTTCTGTGGAGCTGGGTATTTGGAAAGTGAAGCCCGTCTTTGGGAATCTCGTGGAGAGAAGTAGCATTGGGGAGGGGAGTAGCGTGGACGAGTGATGGAGCTACTCGGGTAGCTAGGAAAGCTGTCATAAGTGGGCTGGGATGGAGAGTATGGGGGATGGGTAATGCCAGAGTTTGAAAAGCTTGGCGGTGGTGGGGGTGGTGCTTTCCCAGTTATCCATGCCTGATACATGTCTGCCACATGTTGTCTCAGCATTTTCACTTCTTCTACCAACCCGTTGTTCTGTTCGACCAATTGTTGTCGGTCATCAGTACCGACCCACCCTGTTCTGAGGTTCTGTGTCATTTGCTTTGCAGGGAGGAGTTACCACAACCAACCACTTTTCTATATATGAACACAGCAAAGGGAAGCCATCACGTTAGTGTCAGGGCATTTGACAGATAATCATATATTAGAGATGCAATGCACCTAAGCAGTTAAACCGTTCTATCAGAGATGCGATGCACTTGCGCTTTCCTTTATTTTTCTTTCTTCCCTTTTTTTCTTTTTCAGCGGTCGTCGAATCTTATGGAGATTGCCTACGTATCATGACCCCGCATGAATCAGATCTTGCGTAGTTCGGACCAAATGAAAGGTAACAACAATGAGACACATTTTTTTTTATCAATTTTCATAATAAAATAAACTGGGTTTCAAAGGTTGAAAGATGACCAACAAACTCAAAAATCAAACAACCCATATATTCTAGCCAAAAGATTTATAACCTCAAAACAAAAAGGCCAGCTTCCTTTCCCTGTTTGACAAATGCAACCAAACGGCTATTTTTGCAAATGTGCCCCCTTCCAAATCTCACATGAATTTTGAGGCCGGGGAGGATTATTTTGACACTTTACAAACTTGTCTGTTCTTTTACGAAAATAACCTTTTGACGATTGAAAGATACTCTAAGGCTATTTCGGCAAGAACGGTTTTAAGACGCGGCCGAAGCTGGCTCGGCTTTATTTTGACCAAAAATTCAAATGGTATTCACCTAACCGCTGACTCTTTGTTGTTTTTTTTTCAAATTACAATAAAAACCGGGTGTTGTAAACACGGCCCTTCAGCACCTCGGGGACGAAGATTTTTAAGGCTGTGTGGGTCAACTAGACCAAAAATCCTAAACATGACCCAAAAGGTGGTTGTTTATGCAAAGTCAGCCTTCCGGCGTCCCTTTCGGGAACATTCGGCTATGTCTTGATAAAACAGCGTCACCCGACTTCTTTATGACAAAATTAAAATTTGACATGTTTTTTTATTGGCTATTTTTAGCAAAAGGGGAGGTTGGACACCACTAGACTTATTTATGACAAAATAAAAAATTTTGACACGTTTTTTTTTTTTTTGGTTTTTGACTATTTTAGCAAAAAAAGGGGTTGGACCCGATGAGGGTTGCCTACGTATCTCACATCCGGTGAGAATCAAACCCGCGTAGTTCGGGCCTCGCGAATAAGTAAATGAACTAATATTTTTTTTTAATTGGAACTGTGAAAGAACTGTTTCAAAAGAAGAAAGGAAGTATATATACTTTTTTTTTTTGATTGATTTCTTTTGAAAGAAAGACTTGTAAAAATTCCTTTTCTTTTGATTTGAACTTTGAGAATTTCAAAAGTAAAAGGAAGTTTTTTTTTTTTTTTTTTTTGAATTTCCATTTGTTTTTTTTCTTATTCTAAAGAAAAAAAGAAAATATTTTTGGAATTTTACTTTTGATAAAAGAAATGCTTTTAAAAAATATTTTTTGAATTTTGAATTTTCCTTTCAATTTTGAAAGAAGTATCAAAATATTTTCGGATTTTTTTTTTAAAAAAAGAAAACATTTTTATTATTTTTGTTTTATCAACAATGAAAAATAAAGATATTTATATTATTTTTTGCAAGACATATCTTTTTTGGAATTTTACTTTGAATTTTCTTGGCAAGACAAATACTCTTTGCAACAAATAAAGATATATATATTTTTTGGAAATAAAAAAAAACTTTTCAGATTTATATATATATATTTGCGACAAATAATGAAAGACTTTTTTTTTTTTTGCATTTTCATAAGCAAATAAATAATAAAAAAAAACCATTTTAAAAATAAGACTCTTTTTCATTTTCATTTTCATGGCAAGACAAACTATATATTTTTTCTATTTTTATTTTTGAAAAACAAAACAGAACAACGACTCTTTTTTTTTCTTAGCTTTTAATAAAACAAACTAATAAGACATTTTTTTTCATTTTCTCAAAATTTCGGCAGAGTTTTGACAGTATTTGGGCATTTGTTTTCTTTTCAAAAATAAACAATCAATTCCCTAACCGCTATTTCTTTTTTTTTTCAATTTCAAAATATTATTCCTGATATTCACAAGTCAGTCAACACACAAGTCCGAATCAAATTAATGCGCAAGTAGTAACAAGTAAGATGCATCAGGATGGTCATTTTCATTTTTGGTGCACCTGTCCTAGACAGACCCAACCCCTGTGTTGAGCCTCCAAAGTCAGATGCACGTGATGCAAACAAACGTTCCTACTAGGGATCCGGCATGTGGCTTTGTTATACTAGGTTCAGAACCTGGGTGTTTGTTCTAGACCTGGCTTACCCGAGCGGACAGCTCGAGCCGAGGGGGGTAGCGTACCGGGAATACAGAAGCTTCACCGGCTTAGCAACTTGTCCGAACCTCGTTCTAAATTGGGATTTGACACTATACAGAAAAGAAGTCGTACGAAGTACACCCTTCTTCATGATTTAGAAGACTCAGAGAGGAGATGGGTTTCGGCACAGTTTATACACAGTTCACGTAATATCAAAGCGGTAAAAGCAGCATTTAGCACATTAGGCTCAAACATGTAAAAATCAGATAAAACCAAATATAACAATTTATATGAGCTCGAATTTCTCCTGAACCAGTGGTTCTGGTTTTATCCCCAGCAGAGTCGCCAGAGCTGTCGCACCTCCTTTTTCCGCCCCCGCGGGGGGTGAAGGGAGTTTTTCCAATTAAAGGACAATCGAAACGGGATTTGTTTATTTATTTCAGAGTCGCCACTTGGGAGATTTAGGGTGTCCCAAGTCACCAATTTAATCCCGAATCGAGGAAAATATTCGACTTTCCAAATGAAGTCCGCGAACCAGAAATTCTAAGTAAGGAATTCTGTTGACCCGAGGGAAGGTGTTAGGCACCCCCGAATCCCGTGGTTCTAGCACGGTCGCTTAAACTGTTGTAATGGCTAAAATATCTGATTTTAATACATGTTCAAAAACTATAGTGCAATTTTAACTTTTAACCGCTTTTATTGTTATTATTATATTTTTAAAGAATGTGAACATCGTTTAAAAACATGTCTTTGGATTGCGTTACATAAAATGCATCCACGATCCGGAACATATTTTTATTCAATGTTTTGGGATTTGGATTTGGGTCGCATAAATGCGTACCCGTGTTTAAGAATGTATTATTATTATATCGCGCCTAAAGCGACGAAGACAAAGAAGAAGTAGAAGCAGACGCAGCTCGAAGAGAAGAGACGCAATGGCAGCCATGGCTGCCTGCGTTGATGAGGAACAGCTGAACGAGCTGGAACGGCAGTAGCAGTGGCGACCATGGCAGCAGCTGTCCGTCGACGGGGAGAAGAAGAAAACATCGGCAGAAGCAACGGGGCATAAACGGGCAGCAGTGACGCGTTTGAACGATGAGGAAGCAGCTGCGGCGCAGTAGGAGCTTCGACGAGCAGCAGCAGCAGTCTTAAAGTGAGGAAGAAGAAGCAGCAACGTTGGTTAAAGCTCGACGAAGAACGAAGGAGGAGGAGCAGCCATGGATGAGCTTTTTGAGCTCGACATGGAGAAGATGAAGACGCAACTGGGTTGTCCATGGTGAGGGTGAAGATGAAGCTGTGAGGGGTTGTTTGGACGTGATAATGGAGGGTAAAGGGCAGCCATGGGAGCTTGAGGGGGAAGCCATGGATGAGCTTTGGAGAAACTTGGAGAAGAAGAAGATAGGGAAGGGGGGGGGCGGATTGTTTTAGTGTTTTTTAGGGTTTTCCTTCTTTTTTTTGTTTTGTTTTGTAAAATGCAAGACAAAGGGGTTTGGGTCTTTTGGGTTATGGACTGGGTCGACATAGTTCGAAATGGACTGGGTCGACCCAGTTCGAAATGGACTGGGTCGTAGGGAAGATTGGGCCATTTTTTGGGCATATAGCTTGAAATTGAAGAAGAGGCCCAATTCCAACTTTCTTTATATTTTCGCTCTCTTTTCTTCTTTTATTTTTCTAAAACTAAATTATAAAAATACTTAAACTATTATTAATAACTAAATTAAGTTATAAAGGCACAAATTAACTCCCAATAACAATTAACGCACAATTAAGTATTAATTAAGCATAAAATTGTATATTTGGACATTAAATGCTAAAAATGCAAACGATGCCTATTTTGTAATTTTTAATTTTTGTAAAACAATTTTAATTACTAATAATTGTAGAATTAAATCCTACATGCAAAAATGCGACATATTTTTGTATTTTTTATTAATTTAGCGAATAAACACGCACAGACAAATACAAATAATTCTTCAAAATATCACAAAATATCACAAAATTGCACACCAAAGAAAAATCATTTTATTTTTGAATTTTTTGGGAGTAATTCTCATATAGGGCAAAAATCACGTGCTTACAGCTGCCCCTCTTTGCCCGAAGACACGAAGGGTTTTCGTGCAAAGATAAAGCGAGCGATTTTTGCCCATCCGAGTACTCCGTGTGAAGCATTTTTTGAAAAAGATTTGACAGACAGAGAGGGGGAATTTTAGACAGACTTTAAGAGATTTAGAGAGGAAGAGAAAAAATCTGAAAAAAGATACAGTTTTCAGACAGAGAGATAGAGCTTAAGGGGACTGGAAGGGTTACAGTCATAATAAATTTGAAGGAGGGTTACAGTCATACACACACACAGATACAACAGCAGCAATAGAAAATCAGAAAAATGGGAATTTGAAACCGAAAAGAAATTGAAATCTGAAATATTGTTCTTTTGTTGAATCTGTTCAACTTTACTTGGTTCCACTGATTCAGTTAACATCTGAAGTGTCTTTTAAAAAATAACTGTACTGTGCATCTGTTTTCTTCGGGTCTTATTATTGCTCAAATCTGTGGGAATACTGGTATTTTGCTGTTTTTGTTACTGCTGAAACTTACTTCTTCTACCTCCATTTCCAGGTACATATCCTTTTAAATTCTATGTTGGAAAGAGATTCAGTATGACAGATAAATGAAGCTTGAATTGTAATAATATCTTTATTCATTTAAGCTCTTTAATTAAAAATTCAGTTTTGTTTCTGGATCAAATAAGTAGTATATGTTGATAGGATGACTGTAAGTTAAATATCCTTTATTGAAGACTGTATAAGTGTTGTAACAAGGTTAATTTTCTAAATTTTCATTAAAGTATAGTTGTGATTAAGATTGTCAAGGTAGGAAACATGGCATAAAGTGGGCCATTATTTAAATTTTATGGTGTTGTTAGCTAAGTAAAGAGTAATGTAGAAATATCAAGAAAACTACATTACTAACTCTTGTTGTTAAATAAGGTTAAGATGGTATTGATGGTATATTTTTATAAAGATAATAGATGTGTGTATAAACGTTGGTGAAAGGTGATATGATATAGCTTGTTACGATGTTAAAACGTTATGAATGTTTACGACATACAGTTAGGTTGCATGTAAGGTAATTTTATTGAATTAACTTGTATAATAACTCCTTTCCTATAAACTCGATGCCTATCTACCTTCATAAAACAAATTGACCAAATAATTAGGCCTATTAGATTAAAAGCGAGTATATGAGAATGAAACGAGATGTATAAGCACCAATTGCAACACTTTATATCAATGGTAATTAGAAATAGAATTTGTCAGTTTCATATACAATTCATTCTTTGGCATACATGTATATGTTGTATTTGCTAAAAAATCAAATTTTTATCCTTTCACTGTGAATTTGAATAGTCTTGAGATGAACATAATTAATACTAGGAAATTATAGTCAACGGGCAATATTTAAAAATTGTGAATTTCTTTTAAAAGAATTTAAAGACATCCCTTGAATATGAATTTCTCAGTATTTTCATATAAAATGTGTAGATACAACAAACAATTTGTGGAAAAATCCCTAATATCATTACAAATATTTTGCGCAATTAGGGATACGTTCGCGTACCCTGATTATATTTTTAAAAGCAAAAATTCGGATTATGCGTACGCGCAATTTCGAGCGAATATTTAATAAAAGGATTTTTTCAAAGGCGTTAAATTAATTTCATAAAAACCCGCGATGTGCGGTTCAATATTTAAGAAAAACAAATATTCTTGATTCAACACAATTTCGAAAAAATGATTGCTTAATAAATATATTATCAAAAGTTATTGTGTACACGTACGCGTGACACAATTCCGCATTTTTAAATTTATAACACGAATATACGTACGCGTAATTCGATTCAAAGAAGGGTCCTTAATCACAATAAGTAAAAGCGGTAGAAAAATCACGTAACAAAAAGTATTTAATAAAAATCAAGATAATTAAGCCAATAATAAAAACAGTTAAGCGACCGTGCTAGAACCACGGAATTCGGAAATGCCTAACACCTTCTTCCGGATTAACAGAATTCCTTACTCAGGATTTCTGGTTCGCAGAATAATAAACAGAGTCATATTCTCCTCGATTCAGGGATTAAAATTGGTGACTTGGGACGCCTTAAAATTCCCAGGTGGCGACTCTGAAACAAATAAACAAATCCCGTTTCGACTGTCCTTCAATTGGAGAAAACTCCCCACGCGCCCCGCGGGAGCGGTAAAAAGGAGGTGCGACAGCTCTGGCGACTCTGCTGGGGACAAAAACCAGTGTTATTGTAACCCAGAACCATTGGTTCAGGGTTTAAAGAATTCAAGCTTAAAATATCTGTGTTAATTGGCTTTATGATTTTCAACTGTTTACATGCTAATATGCTAAATGTTTTTTTACCGCTTTAATATTATTTGAATTGTGAATATATACAACTGCTACGAAACCCCCTTCTTTCTGAGTCTTCTGAATTTATGGTGTACACGTGCGCGTGACCCACCTTTCTGTTAAAGTCATACCAAATAAGACGGAGTTGGGACAAGTAACTAGGCCGGGCAGACTTTCGTGCTCCCGGTACGTTGCCCCCGCTTCGGCTCAAACTGTCCGTTTGGGTAAGCCAGGTTTAGAACAATCAACCTAAGGTTTTACACTTAGAATAACTCAGCCATGTACCGGATCCCTAGTAGGAACGTCTATTTGCATCATACACATTTGGCCTTGGAGATTCAACACAGGGGTTAGGTCTGTCTAGGACAGGTGAACCCAAAAATAAAAAGACCATCATGATGCATCCTACTTGTTACTTGTGCATTCATTTGCCTCGAACATGCTTGTTGACCAGCTTAAATAAAATCATGGTGAGAAGAAGGGAATAAAATGGGTTGTTTTAAAAAAAAAAATTCGAAAAAAAATAGTTTTAAATTTTGAAATAAAGGTATTTAATAAAAAAAAAATTTCGAAAATGATTTTTTTTAGTATAAATTTTCAAAAATGATTTTTGACTTTATCAAAATTAAATTTCAGATACAAAATGAGCACCACACAAAGCCCCTCATCCACAAGTACGGAAGAATTTCTATGTCAGCTTCAAATGTGGTGGTATGATTTAGGCGAAGACGGTCAAAAATGGGTCGTCAAGCATTTGGGAAATCTCACGGACATTATGAAAGTTAAACCCCGTGATGATCTGATTGCGGCGTTAGTAACTTTCTGGGACCCTGCTCACAATGTTTTTCGTTTCTCTGACTTCGAGCTTACTCCTACATTAGAGGAGATAGCTGGATATGCTGGTTTTGACGGAAGTTTAAGAAATCAAAGCTTGATATTCACAAAGGCTCCTTCGGTACATCGATTCTTCGGTCTTCTGAACATCAGCAGTCAAATCAGGAAAAGCAATGTCATCAATGGATGTTGTTCCTTCAACTTTTTGTATTCAAGGTTCGGAAAGTCAGATGGGTTCGAAATTCATGAGAAAGGCCTTACTAATAAGCAAAACAAAGACACTTGGCAGATGCACCGTCGATTTGCTTTCATGGTGGCTTTTCTAGGAGTCATGGTCTTCCCAAATAAAGAGCGAACAATTGATATTCGCACCGCAAAAATTGTGCAAATCCTCACCACCAAAGAAAATCACACCTTTGTCCCCATCATTCTATCAGACATTTATCGGGCTTTGACTTTATGCAAATCAGGAGCAAAAGTCTTCGAAGGATGCAAAATTTTGTTGCAAATGTGGGTGATGGAGCATCTCCAACAACAGCCCAAGATCATACAGTATGGGTCAAACAATGATAATTGCATCGAAAGCTATGAGGAAAGAACAAAAAATTATCAGGTTCCAGAAGGGATAGAAGCATGGGTATCTCATCTAAAGGCTTTAACGGCAAATCAAATTGAATGGACTCTGGGATGGCTCCCGATGAGGGAAGTAATACACATGTCAGCCTCAAATAGTTATCTACTACTATTGGGATTGAGAAGCATTCAGCCGTATGCACCACTGAGAGTCCTAAGGCAATTAGGGAGATATCAAATAGTTCCTGATGATGAAGATTTGAGTGTGCAAGTAATCGAATTACACCCAGAAGCCACTATTCCCGAGGCTCTACTTCAGCAGATGTGGAATGGGTGCCGATACTTGAAAAGTGATACTCAAGTCCCAGACGCTACAAAGGGTGAGATAAATCCTGGATATGCAAGGTGGTTTGAAAAACGGTCTCGCGTAGATGATGTACCAGAGCCTGAACTAAGAAGCCATATCCACATGTGTTAGTTCATGCCATATATTAGTTAACATAAATCCAAGAAGGAATTATCTTTGAGATGATAAGAAGTCAATCCTATTGGTCTTAAGTGATACAAGAGTGTATAAGGGTGATTAACCAGTATTAGAAGTTAAACGAATCAAGGATGTTGTAACTCGTATTTTCAGGTAATCTAGCGGTGCTTAATACACTCAAGAGGTCATTTATTAAGGTATTTTAATCATATAATATCCGTATCATAAGTCTTGAAGTCAAACGAGTTATGAAACAAAAGTCGACAAAAGTTGTCGCAACTTAGGTTCATAATTTTACTTAAACATTAGGTCAAATGTTTCTAATCTTTTCTCATAATTTACAAGGAATTACGGGGTGATATACCAACCAAATTAAAGATCTATGAGTCTAGTTTCCAACTCATTAAACCGTTCATCGATACGATCTTGGAGTAGAGAGATATTCGCATTTTCGCGAGACTGCGCCAAGCACCTCTCTATGGGGCCCACTAAGTCGGTTTAAGATATTTGGACCTATATAGGATGACTCCAACCCGTTTTAAGTCATTTATTTTCACTATTTTCAGACCTTAGAACCCTAGGAACATCCTCTCAAGGTTCTCTCAAGATTCAAGACCCAAAAAGGGGCAAACAACACAAATCAAGTGTCGGGAATTCCGTGGCGCTAGTAAGTCTCTTGTTCTTCTTGTTGTTGCTCATTTTTGTGTTGTTCCAGCTCGTGTGGGAGGTTGTTTTAAAGGGTTTATGTTCTGTAAATACTCCCTCATGTTCTTAATATCAATCCTAGGTGATTTCAAGCCTTCTAAAGTGATTCTAGTGCCGAAAAACACTAATTGATCGCTAGTTTCGCTTTTTTGTTGTTGTGGCAGCATTGGAGGGATATTTCATGGAAATTTAAGGTCAAATTGGAGTTGTTCTTTCTGTATAAAGGTAAGGAACCTCTTACTCTATATGTATTTAAGATTATCCAAGTTGCAGCTAAGCCATTGAAGCTAGAACTTGTGAAATATATATCGAAAGGCTTGGAAGTAATGTTATTGTTTTGTGGACTGTTTTGCGTTGTTGTTGGGCTGCGTATTTTACTACTATCTTGTGGAGTTTTGGAGGAGGAAGGGTGTGGAGAAACACCATATATATTTAGGGTTATGGGCTGATAGTTATTCGTAACATTTCCAGGTTGTTTGACACGACTACGGTGGTCGTCGTATGTATGGAGTGATTAGGCTATGTGTGGACTATTTTGGGAGGCTCAATATGTTTATTATTGATGTTGTTTGGGATGTTTGGTGACTGTTTTGAATGGTGTGAGGTCATATATATAGGGGAGGTGCTGTCCGTTTCATCGTAAAATAGGTTGTGGTCGATACATAATAGTTATGACGCTTAAATGATAACGATAATATCGTTTCTCTTATTGTAGACTAAGGAGTTTTGACAATTGCATAGCTTGAGATTGGGGCAGTATATACAAGGTATGTGAGGCTATCCCTTTCCTTCTTTTGCACGACTCCGATTGCACATAATGTAATGAACGATCTTCCAAGATACTCTACTCTTAGAAGCTAGCAGTACTTACATTGTTTTCCCTCTTATGGAACGATTGATGTTAATGTTGCTTCTCTTAGTCTTATGTTATCAATGTTGTTGGTACTTCCTGATTCTTATAAGGTTCATAGTGAAGAGTTAGTCCTAATAACGTGTACAGAGGATACCGACCTTACGTCACTCCGAAAGGTTTAGAATGTGATTCCATGAGTCGAGCATGCATTATATATATGTATCTATTTTACTCTACCGAGCCACGCTATAGTTGGCCGGGTACGGCACCTATTGTGCAACCACTGATCAGTTGGGTTTTACCGAGCTCCACGTGGCCGGGTACGATTCTACCGAGCCTATTATGGCCGGGTACGATATGATGATGATGATGCCCACAGAGGCGAATGCTTTAAAGGTTTATGTATTTATACATATGTATCATGCATTTCATGTAAGTAGCCCTCAGAGGTACTAAGATGTTACAGGTTGTATATTCTCTATCCTTGCTTACATTACTGATCGTATTTATGGTTCCTTGCCTTACATACTCAGTACTTTATTCGTACTGACGTCCTTTTATTTGTGGACGCTGCATGTCGTGCTGCAGGTCCTGATAGACAGGCAGGTGCAGCTCCCCCACCACAGTAGACTGTCCAGTTCAGCGGTGATTGGCGAGATCCCTTCTCCGGACTTGCCTTGGTCTTGGTATGCAATTTTTGTTATAGACATTATGGGTATGTCGGGGCCCTGTTCCGGCTATGTTGCAACACTTATGTTCTTTTAGAGGCTCATAGACAGGTGTCGGCTCATGTATAGTTTGGTATGCCTTGTCGGCTAGTTTTTGTTGTATAGTCTTTCATAGTAGCGTGGTAGCTCATACCTTATATGTAGTTTCTTGATTGTCTGGTCATCCCCTGCTATGTATGTTCATGCCGTCATATTTTATTGCTGGTTGTCCATGATCTAGGTCTACCATTTATATTGATCTCGTCAGCCTTAAAAGATAATAATGAAGGTTAGATGAAATGTACGTTGGTGCTCGGCAAGTGTGGTCGGGTGCTAGTCATGGCCCTTCAGTTTGGGTCGTGACAAACTTGGTATCAGAGCAAGTCTGTCCTAGGGGTTGTCTATGAGCCGTGTCTAGTAGAGTCTTGATTATGGATGTGTAGCGTGCCACATTTATAATCAGGAGGCTACATGACATCTAGGGTTGTTACCTTCTTCCTGAATCTAGATCGTGCGTAGAGTTGAGTCGTAAGTGTTTGTCTCTAATATTCACCTTGTTTTTTTCAGTGATGCCTTCGACTAGGAAGCAAACGATTAGTAGACGGCTTGATACAGCAGCGGGAGAGGGTACCAGTCAGGTTCCCCAAGTCAGAGCAGGACAAAGTGAGGCTCAAAGTGAGATGCCCTCTCATACCTCATCTACTCCATCTCCTCCAGAGGATATTAGAAGGCACCCAGCGCCTCCAGTTCCTCCGTCTGGCACTCCAGACCAGGATATGCAGAGTGCTTTGCAGTTATTGACTAGCTTGGTAGCTGCTCAGGCTCAGAGGCAGAATACAGGTGCTGCTGAGAAACCAGTTAGTACAAGAGTTCGTGATTTTATTAATTTAGACCCTCCAGTGTTTACCGGATCAGACCCCAAGGAGGACCCACAGACTTTTATTGACCAGGTTCATCGTACACTTCGGGTTATGCATGTTAGTGATACAGAGGCAGTAGAGTTGGCTTCTTATCGGTTACGGGATTTAGCGGTTCTCTGGTATGATAGTTGGGAGAGATCCAGGGGTCCGAACCCTCCTCCAGCTGTGTGGAAGGAATTTTCTGAGGCCTTTCTTCGTCACTACTTGCCAGTTGAGATACGACGAGCTAGAGCTGATAAGTTCTTGAACCTTAGACAAGGTAATATGAGTGTGCGAGAGTACAGTATGCAGTTTGATTCTTTGGCAAGGTATGCTCCCCATATGGTGGCCGAGATGAGTGATAGGGTGCATATGTTCGTGAATGGGTTGGGACCACATCTGATAAATGAGTGTACGACAGCCTCCTTGGTGGAGGGCATGGATATTTCCCGTATTCAAGCTTATGCCCAGACCCTAGAGGATCGTAAGCGCCAGTAGAGGGCAGTTAGGGAGCAGGATAGAGGCCAGCATAAGAGGGCGAGATTTGCAGGGTATTCTGATGACTTCAGAGGCCACATCAGGCCACAGTTTTCGAGGAGTTCAGCGCCACCTATAGCTAGTTCTCCTCCACAGTTTCAGAGGCCTCGATATGATCGATCCTATTCTGGTCCAGGTCAGAGTTCGCGGGCATCTGGCTCGCAACATCACAGGGATACTAGTCAGATGAGACCCCCAACACCATATTGTGATCAGTGCGGCAAGGCCCACTTTGGACTGTGTCGTCGAGGTTCTGATGCATGCTATTCGTGCGGGCAGCCTGGCCATATGATGCGGGATTGTCCTAATAGAGGAGGTGATGGTATGGCTCAGCCGACTGGATCTGTGTCTGGTTCTTCCTCATCAGTTCGACCTCCAGCACGGGGTTTTCAGCAGTCGACAGGTCGTGGTAGGGGTAGAGGTGCAGTGCCGAGTTCGAGTGGTGCTCAAAATCGAACCTATGCTCTAGTAGGTCGACAGGATCTCGAGTCGTCTCCAGATGTTGTTACAGGTATTATATCTGTGTTTTCTTATGATGTATATGCGTTGATTGATCCGGGATCTACATTATCATATGTTACACCCTTTGTGGCTAATAAGTTTGGCATTGAACCTGAATTGATAAGTAAACCCCTCGCGGTATCTACTCCGATAGGAGATTTTGTGATTGCTAGAAGGGTATATAGAGGTTGCACTGTGATGATTTGTAGTCGTCAAACCTCGGCAAATTTATTTGAGTTAGAAATGGTTGATTTTGATGTGATAATGGGAATGGACTGGTTGGCCTCATGCTATGCAAATGTTGACTATCGTACGAAGATGGTTAGGTTCCAATTTCCAGGTGAACCCGTCATTGAATGGAAAGGGAACATTGCTACACCGAAAGGTAGGTTTATTTCCTATCTTAAGGCAAGGAAAATGATCTCAAAAGGTTACATTTATCATCTCGTTCGCGTTAGGGATGCGGAGGCGAAACCGCCTACTTTACAATCAATCCCTGTGGTCAACGAATTCCCAGATGTTTTCCCAGATGAACTCCCAGGCCTTCCTCCTGAAAGGGAGATTGAGTTTAGCATTGATGTGTTGCCTGACACTCAACCGATCTCTATTCCTCCATACAGAATGGCCCCGACAGAGTTGCGAGAGTTGAAGGTGCAGTTGAAGGACTTGCTGGATAAGGGCTTTATTAGGCCTAGCACTTCACCTTGGGGTGCACCAGTCCTATTCGTGCGGAAGAAAGACGGGTCGTTACGGATGTGTATCGACTATCGACAGTTGAATAAGTCTACTATAAAGAACAAGTATCCACTTCCAAGAATTGATGACCTGTTTGACCAACTCCAGGGTGCCAAGTATTTCTCTAAGATTGATTTACGTTCAGGGTATCATCAGGTGAGGGTTAGGGAGAAAGATATTCCAAAGACGGCCTTCCGGACAAGATATGGGCACTTTGAGTTCTTGGTGATGTCGTTCGGGCTAACAAATGCCCCAGCAGCTTTTATGGATCTCATGAATACTATATTCAGGCCCTATCTTGATGTGTTCGTGATTGTATTCATTGATGACATTCTAGTGTATTCTCGTTCGGAGGCGGAACATGCGGGCCACTTGCGGATAGTATTACAGACGCTTCAGGATCGTAAGTTATATGCTAAGCTCTCCAAATGTGAATTCTGGCTGAACTCAGTAGCATTCCTTGGCCATGTGATATCTGATGAGGGTATTAGTGTCGACACTCAGAAGATCGATGCAGTAAAGAATTGGCCGAGACCTACAACACCATCAGAAGTCCGCAGCTTCCTAGGGCTAGCAGGATATTATAGGCGGTTTGTAGAAGGATTTTCCTCTATATCATCACCATTGACTAAGTTAACACAAAAAGCTACCAAATTCCAGTGGTCTGACACTTGTGAACGTAGTTTTCAGGAGCTGAAGAATCGATTGACATCTGCACCAGTGCTCACTCTTCCTGAAGGAACAGAAGGTTATGTGGTATATTGTGATGCCTCAGGTATAGGTTTGGGGTGCGTATTGATGCAGCGTGGGAATGTGATTGCTTATGCATCAAGACAATTGAAGAAGCATGAAAAGAATTATCCAACCCATGATTTGGAATTGGCTGCAGTAATATATGCTTTGAAGATATGGCGGCACTACTTATACGGCGTCCATGTTGACATCTACACAGATCACAAGAGTTTACAATACATCTTCAAGCAGAAAGAGTTGAATTTGAGGCAGCGTAGGTGGCTTGAATTATTGAAAGACTACGACGTCGAGATATTGTATCATCCCGGTAAAGCCAATGTTGTGGCAGATGCTCTCAGCCGTAAATCAATGGGAAGCTTAGTACATATTGAGGTAGGTAGATGGGGGTTGATTAAAGAGCTTCATCAGCTAGCCAATATGAGAATCAGATTGTTAGACTCTGATGACGGAGGTGTTACTGTACAGAATACATCAGAATCATCTTTGGTAGCAGAGGTAAAAGCACGACAATATGAAGATCCTATCTTAGTACGATTAAGAGAAAGCATTCAACAGTGTAAAAGTATGGCTTTTGGGATCGGAAAAGATGGGGCACTGAGATACCAGAGCCGATTGTGTGTGCCTAATGTGGCAGGGTTGCGAGAGAAGATTATGAATGAGATTCATCAATCCCGATATTCCATCCATCCCGGCTCGACAAAGATGTATCATGATGTCAAGGAGCAATATTGGTGGGATAATATGAAGAAGTCTATTGCAGAATTTGTAGCCCAGTGTCCCAATTGTCAACAAGTAAAGATAGAACATCAGAAACCCGGTGGATTGCTTCAAAATATAGAGATTCCGACCTGGAAGTGGGAGGTGATTAATATGGACTTCATTATTGGATTACCTCGCTCTTATCATAAGTTTGACTCCATCTGGGTGATAATTGATCGACTTACAAAATGTGCCCATTTTCTGCCAGTGAAGACAACTTACACGGCTGAAGATTATGCGAAGTTGTATATCAAGGAGATTGTTAGGCTTCATGGTGTGCCCATATCTATTATATCAGACCGAGGAGCTCAATTTACGGCTAACTTTTGGAGGTCTTTCCAGAAGGGTTTAGGCACACAAGTAAATCTCAGCACTGCATTTCATCCGCAGACTGACGGACAGGCTGAACGTACCATTCAGACGCTGGAAGATATGCTACGAGCATGTGTTCTAGATTTTAAGGGGAATTGGGATGATCATCTTCCACTCATAGAATTCGCCTATAACAATAGCTACCATTCCAGTATTAAAATGGCCCCATACGAGGCACTATACGGGAGGAGATGTAGATCACCAGTTGGATGGTTCGAAGTCGGTGAAACAGAATTATATGGGCCAGATTTGATTCACCAAGCTATTGAGAAGGTGAAAGTGATACAGGAGCGATTGAGGACGGCACAAAGCAGGCAAAAATCTTATTCTGATGTCCGACGTCGTGATCTAGAGTTTGAGGTTGGTGATTGGGTTTTCCTGAGGATCTCACCAATGAAGGGTATTATGCGTTTTGGGAAGAAAGGTAAGCTGAGTCCAAGGTATATCGGGCCGTATAAAATTCTTCGACGGATTGGACAGGTTGCTTATGAGTTAGAATTGCCATCAGAATTGGAATTTGTCCACCCGGTATTCCATGTATCTATGTTGAGAAAATGTATTGGAGACCCTTCTCGAGTCATCCCTATCAAAGATGTACAAGTTACAGAGGACCTATCATATGAAGAAGTGCCAGTGGCGATATTAGATCGGCAAGTCCGCAAGCTGAGAACAAAAGATGTAGCTTCCGTCAAAGTATTGTGGAGGAACAAAAATATGGAAGAAATGACATGGGAAGCAGAAGAGGAGATGAAGTCTAAATACCCTTACTTATTCCAGAATGAAGATAACAAGGATGCTGGTGGAAGACAGGATACATTGGAAGAAGAAACGGCTCTATGAGGTAAGCAATAATTTGAGAATACTCCTCCTTAATACAAAATGGTGATATGTAGATAATGTAAATACGCATAATGCTTTGTGTAGCCTTGTGAAGCCATATGTTGGGCTTAATTACTTGCAAGTTTTTCTAGTGACCATTTTATAGGGGAAAATTGATCGGAAATTTCCATTGGAATCCACGATGATTTAAACTCCCCATAAACCCTTACATTCGAGGACGAATGTTCCTAAGGGGGGGAGGGTGTTACAACCCATATCCGCATGTGTTAGTTCATGCCATATATTAGTTAACATAAATCCAAGAAGGAATTATCTTTGAGATGATAAGAAGTCAATCCTATTGGTCTTAAGTGATACAAGAGTGTATAAGGGTGATTAACCAGTATTAGAAGTTAAACGAATCAAGGATGTTGTAACTCGTATTTTCAGGTAATCTAGCAGTGCTTAATACACTCAAGAGGTCATTTATTAAGGTATTTTAATCATATAATATCCGTATCATAAGTCTTGAAGTCAAACGAGTTATGAAACAAAAGTCGACAAAAGTTGTCGCAACTTAGGTTCATAATTTTACTTAAACATTAGGTCAAATGTTTCTAATCTTTTCTCATAATTTACAAGGAATTACGGGGTGATATACCAACCAAATTAAAGATCTATGAGTCTAGTTTCCAAAGCATTAAACCGTTCATCGATATGATCTTGGAGTAGAGAGATATTCGCATTTTCGCGAGACTGCGCCAAGCACCTCTCTATGGGGCCCACTAAGTCGGTTTAAGATATTTGGACCTATATAGGATGACTCCAACCCGTTTTAAGTCATTTCTTTTCACTATTTTCAGACCTTAGAACCCTAGGAACATCCTCTCAAGGTTCTCTCAAGATTCAAGACCCAAAAAAGGGGCAAACAACACAAATCAAGTGTCGGGAATTCCGTGGCGCTAGTAAGTCTCTTGTTCTTCTTGTTGTTGCTCATTTTTGTGTTGTTCCAGCTCGTGTGGGAGGTTGTTTTAAAGGGTTTATGTTCTGTAAATACTCCCTCATGTTCTTAATATCAATCCTAGGTGATTTCAAGCCTTCTAAAGTGATTCTAGTGCCGAAAAACACTAATTGATCGCTAGTTTCGCTTTTTTGTTGTTGTGGCAGCATTGGAGGGATATTTCATGGAAATTTAAGGTCAAATTGGAGTTGTTCTTTCTGTATAAAGGTAAGGAACCTCTTACTCTATATGTATTTAAGATTATCCAAGTTGCGGCTAAGCCATTGAAGCTAGAACTTGTGAGATATATATCGAAAGGCTTGGTAGTAATGTTATTGTTTTGTGGACTGTTTTGCGTTGTTGTTGGGCTGCGTATTTTACTACTATCTTGTGGAGTTTTGGAGGAGGAAGGGTGTGGAGAAACACCATATATATGTAGGGTTATGGGCTGATAGTTATTCGTAACATTTCCAGGTTGTTTGACACGACTACGGTGGTCGTCGTATGTATGGAGTGATTAGGCTATGTGTGGACTATTTTGGGAGGCTCAATATGTTTATTATTGATGTTGTTTGGGCTGTTTGGTGACTGTTTTGAATGGTGTGAGGTCATATATATAGGGGAGGTGCTGTCCGTTTCATCGTAAAATAGGTTGTGGTCGATACATAATAGTTATGACGCTTAAATGATAACGATAGTATCATTTCTCTTATTGTAGACTAAGGAGTTTTGACAATTGCATAGCTTGAGATTGGGGCAGTATATACAAGGTATGTGAGGCTATCCCTTTCCTTCTTTTGCACGACTCCGATTGCACATAATGTAATGAACGATCTTCCAAGATACTCTACTCTTAGAAGCTAGCAGTACTTACATTGTTTTCCCTCTTATGGAACGATTGATGTTAATGTTGCTTCTCTTAGTCTTATGTTATCAATGTTGTTGGTACTTCCTGATTCTTATAAGGTTCATAGTGAAGAGTTAGTCCTAATAACGTGTACAGAGGATACCGACCTTACGTCACTCCGAAAGGTTTAGAATGTGATTCCATGAGTCGAGCATGCATTATATATATGTATCTATTTTACTCTACCGAGCCACGCTATAGTTGGCCGGGTACGGCACCTATTGTGCAACCACTGATCAGTTGGGTTTTACCGAGCTCCACGTGGCCGGGTACGATTCTACCGAGCCTATTATGGCCGGGTATGATATGATGATGATGATGCCCACAGAGGCGAATGCTTTAAAGGTTTATGTATTTATACATATGTATCATGCATTTCATGTAAGTAGCCCTCAGAGGTACTAAGATGTTACAGGTTGTATATTCTCTATCCTTACTTACATTACTGATCGTATTTATGGTTCCTTGCCTTACATACTCAGTACTTTATTCGTACTGACGTCCTTTTATTTGTGGACGTTGCATGTCGTGCTGCAGGTCCTGATAGACAGGCAGGTGCAGCTCCCCCACCACAGTAGACTGTCCAGTTCAGCGGTGATTGGCGAGATCCCTTCTCCGGACTTGCCTTGGTCTTGGTATGCAATTTTTGTTATAGACATTATGGGTATGTCGGGGCCCTGTTCCGGCTATGTTGCAACACTTATGTTCTTTTAGAGGCTCATAGACAGGTGTCGGCTCATGTATAGTTTGGTATGCCTTGTCGGCTAGTTTTTGTTGTATAGTCTTTCATAGTAGCGTGGTAGCTCATACCTTATATGTAGTTTCTTGATTGTCTGGTCATCCCCTGCTATGTATGTTCATGCCGTCATATTTTATTGCTGGTTGTCCATGATCTAGGTCTACCATTTATATTGATCTCGTCAGCCTTAAAAGATAATAATGAAGGTTAGATGAAATGTACGTTGGTGCTCGGCAAGTGTGGTCGGGTGCTAGTCATGGCCCTTCAGTTTGGGTCGTGACATGAACTAAGAAGGCTAACAAAAAGACCCCATGTTCAAAACTTCAATGATAAAATCCAAGAACGGTTGATCTGGGGAGAAAAGGAAAAAGGGTACAAAGCAACTATCCATGCCCTAAAAGAAAATCTGAGAAGCCTCAGTTTGGAAAAAGATTTACAAGCACAAGAAGCCGAAGGCGAGAAGAAGAGTCTAGCTTGTGAGAATGAAAATCTTCATGCTCGATTCCAAAAAATGAAAAGAGTTTCTGAAACGCCAAAGAGGAGCTGGAAGGATCAAAAAACCATCGCCAATCTCTTTGAAAGAATGCAAGATTATGATTCCATTCTTGCGGAAAACGAAAGGGAATTGAGCAAAGCAAAAGAAAGGATCCAACAATTAAACGAAGAAGCCAGATCTAACAAAGAACGCCAAGATAGGCAATCCGAAAAAGACAAGGCACAATTCAAGAAGGAAAAAGACTATTGGATGCGATCAGAAGACCAGCTTCGTGCACAACTAGAAGAGGCAAGAAGATGCAACAGAGAATATCAACAAGCAGACCTCAACAGGGAAAGATCGCAAGCAAGATTAGAGCAGGCCAAACTCCGAGCTCTATTAGAATCAGCTCTAGATCGTGAAAACCGTGTCAGAGATATAGCCACCACTCGTCAGCAGCAATTGCAAGACCAAGACCAATGTCTCCAAGGTTTCAGGGCACAAATCCACGACCTGACAGTCTTCACATCTCAAAGTTATGTAAACTGCCAAGGAATGGATTATGAAAGGTTTACAGAGCATGCGCCCACTTTTGCTCGTCATCTAGCAATGGAGTTAGAAAGGATGTATCGAACGCTGGGAGGCCATCCGGGTCAAGCCCCACATTGAGCAGATAATCCAATATTTGACAACAAAAGTGGAAAGTGGGGCACGTTGTGAGATGTTAAGAATTGTATCTTTTATTTTGATTTAAGTGTGTGTGTTTTCAAGCCATTTTCTTAAAGTTTTCAAATGTAATTCCATCTTTGTGTAATGAATAAAAGTGATTGCCTTTGGTCCAAAGTACGCATGGTCTGATTCATGTGGGGGCATGATACGTAGGCAATCTCTAAGATTCGACCACCACGATAAAAGATATATATAATAAATAAAAGTGAATAACAATAAAAAAAAATCAAGAAAGCTGGGACAACACAAGCAGCCGAGCAAATGCATAATAGAAAGGGATTATTTGTCTAGTAGCATTGCATCTCAACGTGTGATTATATATGTGTTAAACTCTCAAAACTAACAAATTTGTCCATTTCCAGAATTCAAGCAGTTAGTTTCTCTAAAGAGTATACTGGCATATTATCACTATCACACAAGATCAAAAGGACCAATACCCGAAAGTATGTCTATCCCAGATGTTGACACATGTATGGAGATAGAGGAGATGGATGTCGGGAAAATGAAAGAAGAGATGTTTAAGCTCAAGCAGCAAATGGCTGAGATGTACCAAGCTTGGTCTACAGGACAGTTACCCCCATCTTACCCAAATAACCCTGCTCCATCAATGACCCAAACTCAGGATAATATCACCACTGAATTATCCCCAAGTTTCCCCATTTATCAGCACTACCGAGGCACCACCTCTCAGACACCACAGTCTCCACCTCCAAAACCAGTTCCGTACTTTCCTCCACCTATGACTCCTGTTTTCGTAGCACCTCCCCCTGCTACATTTCATAAATCTCCAAGTGAGCCTACATTCCAGGTCCAAGACAACCAATATTACCCCCCGGAACCCACCCTCAAAGCTTCCGAAATTCGTTCAACTACTCCTCGTTTTGATCTCCCAACCGAAATTGACAAGCCAGCCAAAAATACTGAGCAAGAAGAGATGTTCAGGAAGGTCAAGAGTCTAGAACAATCGTTCAGAGACATGCGAGGATTAGGTGGGCAAGTCAGTGTAGCCTACAAAGATTTGTGCTTGTTCCCAAACGTACAATTACCAGTTGGCTTCAAGATGCCCAAATTTGACCTATACAACGGGCACGGCGACCCAGTAGCCCACTTAAGGGGTTTCTGTAGCAAGATGCGAGGAGCTGGGGGAAAGGATGAATTATTGATGGCTTACTTCAGTCAAAGTCTAAGCGGATCAGCTTTGGAGTGGTATACACGCCAGGACCATGGGAGATGGTACACCTGGGATGACCTGGCACAGGCATTCGCATACCATTTCCAATACAATCTGGAAATCATCCCAGATCGATTATCTTTGACAAAATTTGAGAAGAAACATAATGAAAGTTTCAGAGAGTATGGTTTTCGGTGGAGAGAACAGGCAGCAAGAGTGGATCCTCCTATGAAGGAGAGCGAAATGGTAGACTACTTCCTCCAAGCCTTGGAACCGACTTACTATGCCCATTTGGTTTCAGCGGTTGGGAAATCATTCAACGAAGTAGTGAAGATGGGAGGTATGGTGGAAGAAGGCCTCAAGACAAATAAAATCATGAGCTATTCAGCAATTAAGGCAACTACTCAAGCTATTCAAGGCGGGGTAGGAGGAATCGGAAGAAAGAAGAGGGAGGAAGCAGCCGTAGTTGATTCAGGAATTTGGTCGGGACCCAGAGGTTCACCGCTTTACTATAATCAACAACGACCTCGTCAATCAGCTTACCACCATGATTCATCCCAACACTACTATCACCCTTCAGAGCCTCATTTTTCCATTAACCATGCTCAAGCATACAATCAGCCACCTGTTCACACCAATTGGCGTGCTCCTGTCACACCAAATACTTACCCACGAGCCTATCCCGGACCAGGTTTCAGGCCTAGGCCAGCATTCAGGGGAGAAAGGGAACAGAAAAAGAAAACTTACACTCCATTGGGAGAGTCTTACACTAGTCTGTTCCACAGGCTGAGACAGCTAGACATGCTGAGACCAATACAATCCAAGCTACCCAATCCTCCTCCAAAGAATCTGGATTACACCATTAGCTGTGAATATTGCTCCGGTGCACCAGGCCATGATACGGAGAAATGCTGGCATTTGAAAAATGCAATACAAGAGCTGATTGATACTAATAAAATCGAGGTTCAAACCCCCGAAGCCCCAAATATCAATAGAAATCCAATGCCAGCCCATCAAGAGGCTAATATGATAGAAATCATACAAGCTGATGGGGAGACAAAGAAGCCGTCACAAACTGTCATGATGATCAAGTCTCATGAAGCCAAGCCAGATAAGCAGTTAACAGAGGAGAAGCCGGTGTCTAAGCAGAACAAAAATGGTGATGAACCATCTATGATAGTCGATGAGGGATCATCGAGCAAAGTTGCTGCAAAACAAGAAAGGCCGAAAGTGATAGTACCAGGGGTTGCTAACAAACCCATTGTATTCGTGGAAGGAGCCCGTACAGATCGGGTTATTATTGCACCTGTAATCCAGCTGCCGGTCATCAACAACAAAGCCATCCCATGGAACTATGAACGGGTGACTGTAATGTACAAGGGCAAAGAAATCAAGGAAGAAGTGTGTGAGGTGCAAGGCTTGACACGTTCGGGAAGATGTTTTACTCCCGAAGAGTTGAGAAAAACTAAAAACAATCCAACGCCAACAAAGAGAGCTGTGACGGAAGAAGAGGCGGAGGAGTTTTTAAGAAAAATGAAACTCCATGATTATTCTGTTGTGGATCAACTAAAGAAGACCCCCACTCAAATTTCATTATTGTCATTACTAATCCATTCAGAGGAGCACTGTTTGGCTTTGATGAAAATCCTGAATGAGGCTCATGTTCCTGAAAAGATCTCTGTAAATCATTTGGGAAAAATAGCCAACAGAATCTTTGAGACAAACAGAATTACATTTGCTGATGACGAATTACCTGTGGAAGGTACTGAGTACAACAGAGCTCTTTACCTCACCGTGAAATGTGAAAACTCCGTAATAACCCGGGTATTGGTTGACAATGGTTCAAGTGCAAATGTCTGCCCTCTCTCCACTTTAAACAAATTAAAAATTAAAGAGGATAGGATCCAGAAGAATAGTATCTGCGTATGGGGGTTTGACGGTGGAAGCAGAGATTCATTTGGCGACATAGTGTTGGAACTAACAATAGGGCCAGTTGAATTCACAATGGAATTCCAAGTGTTGGACATAACTGTTTCTTACAACTTGTTGTTGGGTCGACCATGGATCCATGCTGCTAAAGCAGTCCCGTCAACACTACATCAGGCTGTCAAGTTTGAATGGGATCATCAAGAAGTAGTCGTGTATGGAGAAGAAAGTTTAAATGCTCACAACAGTACCATTGTACCGGTCGAGGGAACAGAAAATGACCAGGGACCATGGGTATACCAAGTGACTGATACAGTGTCGATAGAGAAAATTCCAGAGGGGAAATATCTTCCAAATCCAAAGATATCCTCTGCATCAGTCATGGTAGCTTATGAAATGTTAAAGAATGGCTTTATACCCGGCAAAGGTCTGGGTTTATCTTTGCAAGGAATTATACAACCAGTATCTCTCCCCGAGAACTGGGGAACATTCGGTTTGGGGTTCATACCCACTGCCAATGACGTGATAAGGGCTAGGAAGCTGAAACACCAAGCATGGGTTCTTCCAAAACCAGTCCCACATCTGTCAAAGTCTTTTGTCAAGACCGGTGCTAAAAATCGCCCGATAACAACAATTCCTAAATCCCGGGTCAATCCTGAGGAGGAATTAATTGAAAGGTTCGAGAAATTGTTTAGTGATGTGAATATGTTGGAAAGCGGAGAAGGGTGTAGCAACGCAGAAGTTCAATTCGTTGGGCCAGAAACAAAGCTCAATAATTGGAAAGCCACTCCTCTCCCAATTCGAAAGGAGTCTTGGTAGTTTATTTTGATTTTCTTTCAGTTTGTTTGGGTTATTTCAAGGTTGTAATCCCAAAGTTTATCTTACAGTTGGTTTGAAGTGTGCAAAACCTTGTTATCTTTCATCATCCAATAAAAAGCAGTTTCCTTTTTATTATCATTCCTGATAGTTTTCTTTTCTTTTTCTTCTTTCCTATACAGTTCCTTTTACGCTGGCTCTAGTGATATGGCATGCATGAGGAATCATCAGCCCAGTCTTAAAAATCAATCTGGTTCCGAAGTAATAATTCAAGAAATATATTGTGATTATGAATCAGAATATGATGAAGATGAGGTTTTTGAAGAGATTAGTAAAGAGTTAATTCACTTTGAGGAAAAAATCAAACCTAACTTGAGTGATACCGAGGACGTCAATATAGGGGACACGAGTAATGTCCGGGAAACTAAAATAAGTGTCCATCTCGAACCAAAGATCCGAGAGGAGTTAATTAAAGCACTCATAGAATTCAAAGATGTTTTTGCATGGTCGTATGACGACATGCCGGGCTTGAGCACTGATTTAGTGGTCCACAAATTGCCCACCGATCCAACGGTGCCTCCTGTCAAGCAGAGGCTGAGAAAATTCAAGCCTGATATGAGTGTGAGAATTAAGGAAGAAATCACCAAACAATTGGAAGCAAAGGTCATTCGAGTCACTCGATATCCTGTTTGGTTAGCTAATGTCGTTCCTGTGCCAAAGAAAGACGGCAAAATTAGAGTATGCGTCGACTATCGCAATCTCAACAAAGCAAGTCCAAAGGATAATTTCCCATTACCCAATATCCATATTTTGATCGACAATTGTGCCAAGCATGATATAGGGTCTTTCGTGGATTGTTATGCCGGGTATCATCAAATTCTAATGGATGAAGAAGATGCAGAAAAGACGGCATTCATCACACCATGGGGAACTTATTGCTACCGGGTAATGCCATTCGGTTTAAAGAACGCCGGAGCAACCTATATGAGAGCAATGACCACAGTGTTTCATGATATGATACACAAGGAAATTGAGGTATACGTGGACGATGTGATCATAAAATCAAAGCATCAGGCCGACCACGTTGGGGATTTGAGGAAGTTCTTCTTAAGACTTCGCAGGTACAACCTCAAGCTTAACCCTGCCAAATGCGCATTTGGAGTTCCATCCGGAAAGTTGCTGGGATTCATAGTCAGTCGACGAGGCATCGAGCTAGACCCATCAAAAATTAAAGCCATCCAAGAATTGCCACCTCCCAGGAACAAAACTGAAGTAATGAGTTTGTTGGGAAGGTTAAATTACATCAGCAGGTTTATTGCTCAGCTCACAACAACCTGTGAGCCAATTTTCAAATTGTTAAAAAAGGATGCTGCGATCAAATGGACCGATGAGTGTCAAGAAGCGTTCGATAAAATAAAAGGGTACTTGTCGAAACCACCCGTGTTGGTCCCGCCAGAGCCAGGAAGACCTTTGATTCTTTACTTAACGGTTTTGGAAAATTCATTTGGTTGCGTATTGGGGCAACATGACCTCACTGGCAGAAAAGAACAGGCCATCTACTACCTTAGCAAGAAGTTCACAGCTTATGAGGTTAAGTATACTCATCTGGAAAAGACATGTTGCGCCCTAACATGGGTAGCTCAAAAATTGAAACACTATTTGTCATCCTACACTACTTACCTCATTTCTCGGTTGGATCCATTGAAATACATTTTTCAAAAGCCTATGCCAACGGGAAGACTTGCAAAGTGGCAGATATTGCTCACGGAATTCGACATCATCTATGTGACTCGAACTGCAATGAAGGCTCAAGCACTGGCCGATCATTTAGCCGAAAACCCGGTCGATGAGGAATATGAGCCGTTGAAGACTTATTTTCCTGATGAAGAAACAATGCATATCGACGAGGTGGAACAAATTGAAAAACCTGGCTGGAAACTTTTCTTTGATGGAGCCGCCAACATGAAAGGAGTCGGAATAGGAGCTGTAATCATTTCTGAAACAGGGCATCACTATCCTGTTACGGCTCAATTGCGATTTTATTGCACCAATAATATGGCTGAATATGAAGCTTGCATTTTGGGGTTAAGGCTAGCCGCAGACATGGGTATCCGAGAAATCTTAGTCATGGGAGATTCGGATCTTTTGGTACATCAAATTCAAGGAGAATGGGAAACCCGAGACTTGAAGCTCATACCATACCGACAATGTCTACATGATCTTTGTTAGCGGTTTCAATCAGTGGAATTCCAACATATTCCAAGAATCCATAATGAGGTTGCTGATGCATTGGCTACCCTGGCATCAATGTTGCACCATCCGGACAAAGCTTATGTAGATCCAATACATATTCAAGTTCACAATCAGCACGCTTATTGCAATATGGTTGAAGAAGAATTTGATGGAGAACCATGGTTCCACGACATCAAGGAGTATATCAGGATGGGGATATATCCTGCACAAGCCACAGGAGATCAAAAGAGGACCATTAGGCGATTGGCAAATGGATTCTTCTTAAGCGGAGGAGTTTTGTATAAAAGAACACCAGATCTTGGATTATTAAGATGCATAGATGCCAGACAAGCTGCAGCTGTCATGTCTGAAGTACATTCAGGAGTTCGCGGACCCCACATGAGTGGATATGTATTGGCAAAGAAAATCCTCCGAGCCGGTTACTATTGGCTTACCATGGAGCGAGATTGTATCAGTTTTGTGCGCAAGTGTCATCAATGCCAAATACACGGAGATTTGATTCATTCTCCACCATCCGAGTTGCACACAATGTCGGCACCATGGCCCTTCGTTGCCTGGGGCATGGATGTGATTGGACCAATTGAGCCGGCAGCATCCAATGGGCACAGGTTCATTCTGGTAGCTATTGATTATTTTACCAAATGGGTTGAGGCCAAGACATTCAAATCAGTGACCAAGAAAGCTGTGGTCGATTTTGTCCACTCAAATATCATATGTCGATTCGGAATCCCGAAGGTGATCATCACAGATAACGGTGCTAATCTTAACAACAACTTAATGAAGGAAGTATGTCAACAGTTTAAGATTACACATCGTAACTCTACCCCATATCGGCCCAAGGCGAATGGAGCAGTAGAAGCAGCCAACAAAAACATAAAGAAGATACTTCGGAAAATGATAGAAGGTTCAAAACAATGGCATGAAAAATTACCATTTGCATTATTGGGATACCGCACTACTGTTCGCACTTCAGTAGGAGCAACTCCTTATTTGTTGGTATATGGCACTGAAGCAGTAATTCCTGCAGAAGTTGAGATTCCTTCCCTTCGGATCATCGCCGAAGCAAAGATTGATGATGATGAATGGGTCAAAACCCGTCTAGAACAGTTAAACTTGATTGATGAAAAATGATTGACCGCAGTATGCCATGGTCAATTATATCAAAGAAGAATAGAAAGAGCATACAACAAAAAGGTGCGTCCCCGGAAGTTTGAAGTAGGTCAGCATGTGCTGAAACGTATTCTTCCACATCAGGTCGAGGCAAAAGGCAAATTTGCCCCTAATTGGCAAGGACCATTCATTGTGACCAGAGTATTATCGAATGATGCACTATGTTTAAAAGATATTGGATGCAAATGCATAGATATGGCGATCAATTCTGACGCGGTAAAGAGATATTATGCATAATTTTTTTTGAATGTTTGTATTTAGCATTATTTCGAAGATTGGAATGACAAAGGCCATTTATTCTGCTATCCAAACACTATACCCTTTGTTTCCCCCTTTTGAGCCATACTTGTTCCTTTTCTACCCCCTCTTGGAAGCAATAAAAAAAAAATCAAAATCACTATTATTTAGTGAACTACGTTTGACCTGATTCCTCAAAGAAGGATACGTAAGCGCTCACGGCTCGGTCATAGGGTGCACAATATACATGATGTGCACAAAAAGTTATGTCAAGCGACCCCAATCAAAAACTGGGGCAGAAATTGTATTGGAAATAAGAAAAAGATTCCAAGAGTTATAATTTTAAACCCATACCAGAACTGTTTAGCTTTTAATACCTTTTTCATTTCTAACCCCATACCAGAAAGACCTTTCGACCAATCTTAGAAAAATGCTGAGTCAAGCAAATGAAGATGGTTCATAAAACTATGGTACAAACTAGAAAAGAAAGTAAAAATGAGAGAGTCTCATAGGTGAAAACCCACACGGGCACCATAAGGCGACGGAAGTTGAGAGAAAAGTAAAATGAGAGAGTCTTATTGGTGAAAACCTTCATAGGCACCCTAAGGCGAAAAGGAAGTGAAAAAATGAGGAAAGTTTATCGATGAAAACTCTTTGAGACAATTGAAAGGAGATTGATTAAAAGACTGGGTTGATTAATCCGAAATGCATACCCTGATCATTGGTGCCAGTAATTCCAATCAGATAAGTCCTTTATTCTTACTCCCTATTCTGTTAGTGTCAATACCTGAAATAAGAAAGAGGTCGGACAAGTTACAAAGCCGGACGATCTCGCGGGTCCCCGGTACGTAGCCCCCTCCTCGACTCGAGTTGTCCGCTCGGGTACACAGTCTAGAACAAATACCCAGGTTACGAACCTAGAATAACTTGACTTCATGCCGGATCCCTAGTAGGAACGCTTATTTGCATCATGTTGCATTTGACTTAGGGGACTCAACACAGGGGTTGGGTCCGTCTAGGACAGGCAACCTGAAATGAAAAGACCACCCTGCTGCATCCTATTTGTTTTGCGCATTTATTTGCCTCGGTTCCGCATGCTGACCGGTTTTGAAAAAAAAAGAAGAAAAATAGCGGCATAGGGAGATAATTACTTATTTTGGAAAAATAGAACCAATGTCCGAGTAGTGTCGAAACCTCGCCGGAATTTCTTCTAAAATATATATATATAAAAAAAAGAGATTGTCTTCTAGTTTGATTTTTAAAAAAAAATATAAAAATTTTCTTTTTATCATTTTCAAAATAAAAAAAAAGAAGGTATTTATTTAAAAGGTAAAAAAAAACGGAAAATTCATAATTCAAAAAAAATTGTTGTTTCTTTTGTAGTACCCATTTTATAAATTCAGACTAATAGTCCAAATATTTCCTAAAAAAAAATAATAATAAATATTTTCTTTAGTCTTTATCTCTTTTCAAAAATAATAAAAATACTTATTCTTGATTTCTAGGTTTATTTGATTTTCTCTATTCATGATATGCCCGAACTACGCCGGTTTGATTCTCACCGGATGTGAGATACGTAGGCAACCCTCGTCGGGTTCAACCCCATTTTGCTAAAATAGCCAAAATCAATAAATAAATAAATAAAAAAAATGTGTTTCAAACTAAAAAAAAAGGTCGTAAATAAATCAGGTGACGCTGTTTTGTCATAAATAGCCGAATGATTCCGAAAAGGGACGCCGGAAGGCTGACTTTGCATAAACAGCCACCTTTGGGTTTTGCTTAGCATTTTTAGACCCACACAGCCTTAAAATCTTCGTCCCCGAAGTGCTTAAAGGCCGTGTTCAAAGCTTGGTCCCCTCTGTAAAATATTTTGAGTCAGTCATTTTTGTTAAAATCACCTTAATAAATGTGCAGGATGAGCACGATGCAAAATGAACATTTTTCAATAATGACCAAAATCCCTGTCAAGTTACGGCTATGGTGGAATGATCTAGGTGTTGAAGGACAAAATGAGGTCAAGAAATATCTGAAAGGTCTCGTGGGTTTGTTGGAAATCCAGCCTCGGGGAGATATCATAAGAGCTTTGGTTACCTACTGGGACCCGGCGCACAATGTTTTCCATTTCTCTGATTTTGAACTCACCCCCACTTTGGAAGAAATGGCCGGATACATCGGGAATGCTGAACTTCCCTTGAGGGAAAAATACTTGGTCGCCCCAAGAGTCGTCACGGTACATCGGTTCCTAGATTCATTGAAGATACCTAGAACAGTCCACAACCCGGATCTGGCAGCCGGATTTTGTACTCCATGCTTCATATATGATAGGTACGGTCATGAGGGGGGATTCAATAATCCAATCAACAAACTGTGCAGCAAAGGAGTTCGTCAGAAGTGGGACAAGCACAGACGGGTAGCGTTCATGATGATGTTCCTGGGCCTTCTGGTATTTCCAAGGAAAGACGGAAACATTGATTTGAAGATATCCGGGGTCGTCAGCACTTTACTCACGCAAAGTGACAGTACTCTCGCGCCTATGGTGGTATCTGACATCTTTCGAGCTCTTACAGCTTGTAAAGCTGGGGGAAATTTCTTCGAAGGTTGTAACTTGCTCCTACAGATATGGATGACCGAGCACCTCTGCCATCATTCCGAGATTTTGAGCCATGGTTCCCCGGAAAAGACCTGCATAGAAGAATCTTACACGAGAACCAAAGAGATCAGTTTGCCCAAAGGAGTCCTGGCATGGACCTCGTTCTTTCAAGCTCTTACTGCCAGCCAAATACAATGGACGTTGGGATGGTTGCCTGTTGATGAGATCCTATATATGTCTGCAGCTAAAACTCATTTCTTACTGATGGGGCTTAAGAGCATTCAACCTTACGCACCCTGCCGAGTTTTGAGACAGTTCGGAAGATGCCAGACAGTACCTCATGAGGAATATCTTAGCACTCAAGCAGTTGAAATAAGTCCTAACGGACAATTCCCAGAAGCGAAGATTCGCCAAATCTGGAGTGAGTGTCAATATTTGAAATCAGATACTTGCGTGCGGGATCGAGCCAAAGGAGAGAAGGCGCCAGGTTACCTTGCATGGTATAGAAGGGAACTTGAGCATGAAAGGCCAACTAAGAGACCCCACATCCGGAATTTCACCGAATCATCGCAAAGACAGTGGGATTGGTTAGCAAAGGAAAGAGGCTATTGCGCCGAAATCAGCAGGTTAAAGCAACAAGTGGGAAGCTTGAAATATGAGCACAACATACAAGTTGCTACCAATCTAGGAGAGCGGAACAGTTTAATTCAGGAAAACGAAATGCTCAGAGCCCAGATCAAACAGATAAGGGTGGATGCGGATAAACAGCCAAGGCGTCGATCAGACGAGCAGCTGATAAAAAGGCTAAAAAGTGAAATCAGGGAATGGCAAGATGGTTTGGAGAAATCTGAAAACGTCATAGCAAACCTCAGGGCACAGTGGGATACAAGAGCAGATAAGCATCGCCGATACCTAAATCAATTGGAAGGCGACCACGAGAAAGCTGTTGCTAAAATAAAGAGAGAGATGACTACACTTGAGATCAAAGCAGCTAATCAGGCCAAGGGTTTCCAAATTGAGAGCAGATACTGGTACGACTCAATAGCCCAGATGAAGTTGGAAGTACGACGACTGAAGCACCAGCATATACAGGATGCTCAAGTATTCAAGATATGTAGCGATCAGATAAAACGCCTACTCATAGAGAAGAAGCAAACCAGAGATAGGATCAAGGCCATTGCCCATGCCATCACCAGACGATGTCTACGATGTGAGAACATGTCCAGCTTACCGTCCTCTCGGCAGTGATGGGTTATGTCAAGCAGACTATGCATGAGCTGGAGCAACTTGAGAGGGATCTCACGCCTAGGACCGCGGCGAGGCCGAACGATGCCCCGCGGACACCAATTTTCAAAAACATAATGCACTCATAAGTCAAGCCTGTATCTTAGCATCTTCTGCTTGTTTTTCCCATCAGGGTGATTTTTAGTCTATTTTGAGTCTAGGTTTATTTTCAAAGTTTGTTCTTTCTTTTGCAAAATGTAGTTTGTAATAGACCATTTCGACAATAAAGAGGTTGTTTCTTTTACGCTCATTTGTGTTTTTTGAACTACGTAATGATCTGATTCACGTAGGCATCGTGATACGTAGGCAATCCTCATCGGATCCGGTCGCATTTCTTTTATTGCAAAATAATAAAAATAATTAAAAAAAAGGGTAAAAAAACTAATAAGGGCAAAAATGCCGGAATGACGCATGCTCTCGTAGCAAACATGTAGTAATCCACTTAACTGTATAGGTGCATCATGCCCAACGTGAGATTGACTATCTGTTATTTGCTGCAAATTAACCGTGCGTTTGTCGTTGAGTATCCTCAGGGTTTTTGAAAAGACGGTTGGTTTGGTGAAAGTCTGGCCTCGCACTCATATTTCACGAGGTCAAGGAGAAGTGTTCAACTACCTGTTGTTAGGACCAGAAGCAGTACTCACACTTACTTCACCAGGTCAAAGGGAAGTGTGGAAATGTCTTCAGAAATTCCATTGCAAACAATCCCTGTTTCCGAGGAAAGCTCGATCTCAGCCGTCCTCACACCTGAATCCGCAACTGCGGAAGAAAATAGAATCCTACGGCTCCGCATGTTGGAAATGTTGGACGACTGGAGTAATGGAAACCGAGAATCACGCTCGTCCGCCCTTTCTAGTGCCAATTCCTCCGAGAAGGCGAAGCCCCTAACACAGATCTCTTCGAGGGCCTTTCTTCCAGATTTGCAGAGAGCATATTCTTCAACCCTCCCTTCACGGTCATAGATCCTTCTCAACTCAGTTTGAGCATCGGCAACATCCTTTGAATGGATTGCCATCTCCCAGTTATCTTTAGTCCGGCTCATCGCAGCTTCTACTCAGGCATCGACGATCTCAGCCCTAACTTTCAAAAGCTCGGACTCGAGCTTTGCGGTCATTTCTGTATGAACCAAAGCATTGTCACGAGCTAGGCGAAGTTGGGCTTCAAAAGTAGGAACTTTGGACAAAGCTTCCTTCCCTCCTACAACCTGAGCCTCCGCCCGATCTTTCAATTCATCACACTCACGCCTGGCCCGATCAACTTCATCTCGAAGGCATTCTAGGGCCTCCGTCTTTTTCTGAAACTGAAATAAACTATGTATTAGCCCAGGAGCCAGGATGAAGAATACACACTCACCTAGGATAGAAAACTACCTGCTTCTTCAGGTGGTTTTCGTAATTCAAGCTCCGGCCCGCCTCATACTGCAAATGTACCAACTCGACCTCTTTTTCATCACAAAGGAGCCTTAGGGACCTCTCCTCATCAAGATCTTTCCGTAGCCTGGCTTCACAATGAAGCAGCCTGCACTTAAGCTTGTTGAATGCCTGCAAAAGAAAGCTCAATGAGGAAGGGGAGGCGCAAAGCTCGAAAAACCTGTGCCGAAACTCACCGCAAAGTGAAGCCGCTGGGCTTCCTCGAAGGCCAAATGCACATCTGCCAATCCAGTCCCTTCGGCCCTGAAAGAGCCTACTCTGATCGAAGTATGGTCGCTCGGTATATGCGACCCCGAGTTTCCAGCATCTCCCAAAATGCTATCAATGGGAAAAGAAGGTGATAGCAATGGGGAAACCTCTTTCCAGAACCAGGAGCCGCGAGCACGACATGCTCAGATGATGCTTCCACTCCGAAGCCCCAGTCTCGCTTTGCCTTATTTTGAGCGCCATCGCCCTATGAAAGCACCTCTCGTTCATTATTACCGTTCTTCAGCCTAGAAGTCGACAACCCTTCCCCCTCTCCGGAGGAGCACGACCTCACCTCTAAAGGCTCTCCAATGCCTATAACAGTAAGATTAATACGCGTAAAGGAGATATGCTCCAAATCTAACCAAAATCATAATTACACCATCAAAAATATGCTAAGGGAACAAATCTCACTCGAAAATAACCAATTTACATCACAAATCCTGAAATTGGCCAAACCCGACCCTGGGCCCACGTCTCGGGATCCCATAAAAATTACATCAATAAAATCCTTATCCTCTCACGAGTCTATCCATATCAAACTCATCAAAATCCGACCTCAATTGCCCATTCAAATCCCCAAAAGAATTCTCAAACCTTTCTCCCATTTCCCCCCAATTTCCACTCTAATTTCTCAAATTAAATGATGAAATTCAAAACTAAATCATGAAATTAAACCAAATATGAATGAAGAATACTTACCCCAATTGCTTTACTGAAAATCTCCTCAAATTTCACCTTCTCCCGAGCTCTCCAATGGTTTTTGTGATATTAGACTCAAACCCTCGATTTTTAAATATAAACTCTCTGCCCAAACATTTTCTTCATCGCGAACGCGACAGCTCCCTCGCGTTCGCGAAGCACAAAGCTTCACTGAACAAAATTCCTTTTACGCGAACGCGACACCTCTAACGCGAACGCGAAGCTTCAGCTCATCAAAGCATCGTAAACATGACTACCGGCTCGCAAACGCGAAGAACAACTCTCTAGGACCCCATCTGCTCACCTTTCCTCTACGCGAAGGCGTCAACACCCTCGTGAACGTGATGACCACTGACCTCAGCCCTTCGCGAACGTGGAACCATCTCCGCGAACGCGAAAACCAACTCCACTGCCTCATATCCTAACCCTTCGCGAACGCGGGACATACATCGCGAACGTGAAGGTCAAAAACTTGCAACGCCAACAACAGTTTTTCTGCAACTTTTTCCAACATGAAATGATCTGTTCAACCACCCGAAACTCACCCAAGGCCCTTGGGACCTCAACCAAACATGCCAACATATCTCATAATATCATGCAAACTTGTTCCAACCTTCAGAACGCTCAAGACAATATCATAACACCAAAATCACATCGGATTCAAGCCTAAGAATTCCAAAAACTTCCAAATTCTGCTTTCGATCAAAAAGTCTATCAAACCTCGTCCGAATGACCTGAAATTTTGCACACACGTCACAAATGACACAACAGACCTACTCCAACTTTCGAAATTCCATTCCGACTCCTATATCAAAATCTCACCCATCAACCGGAAAACGCCAAAATCCCAATTTCGCCAATTCAAGCCTAAACCTTCCACAGACCTCCAAAATGCATTACGATCACGCTCCTAAGTCCCAAATCACCTAACGGAGCTAACCAGATCATATACTAATAAATCAAAACTTGGTCAAACCTTTCAAATTGTAAGCTTCAAACTAAGAACTATTCTTCCAAATTCATTCCAATTACCCTGAAAACCAAAACCGATGATTTACATAAGTCATAATACATCACACGGGGCTAATCATGCCCAAGAACTGGCGAGCAAAGTGCAAAAGCTCAAAATGACCGGTCGGATCGTTAAAACTGTATTACGCTACTATATTTCAAGGAGGTTTGGGCTCATGTCTTGTGCAAGCAGGTTTGGCCTACCAGAAATTAAGTGTAGCTCTAACAATATACGTACGTAATTTTTCAGCGAAAGAGTTTTGAATGAATCCCATTTCTCTCGGGGTGCCAGATAAACACGATCATATTAATTAAAAGGAAAGAAGTAAAGTTTTACAAAATAAAAAATAAAAAACGGAAAAGGAATTCGGCAAAGTAATGAATGTTCTAATCGTCAATCCAACGTGAAAAACAGTTGAAATCTCGCAAGCCTTGATTTCAGTTAAAGAACAACAAGTTGATAAACAAGAGAAATAGAGAAATATTATATTGCCTTGATCTGTATGAATTGTCAGTTGGTTACAAAATGATTAGGGCTCTCTTTATATAGCAGAGGAGTCCTAGTTATGGTACAATTCTAATTACGGAAGTAAATCCCATGATTAACCTAAACAATCGCCCTTGATTTGATCTGTTCCCGGATTTTTGCCGTGATCTCCGACCGGTTACGAATATTCCGCCCTTCCGTTATTGCGTTTCGCTCGAAGTCAATCATATTAGGTCTCGATTGTTGATGGCCAGCCTCTGAAACCATCGAAACGACGTAGTATAGGGATAGAACTACGTCGTTTCGATTTCAATAGATCTCAACCGTCCATTCATCTACATCCAACGACCAGAACTTCGCCCCATTTCCATTACCCGACCCTGAACCGTTTCCCCTGAACCCGATCCAGCCTCTAACCCTAACAAATGACACCGTTCAAACCAATCAAATAATCCAAGCCGTTGATCTCGTTTGATCGAACGACCTGGATTTAACCTCACCCCCATTATATATTTGACCAAATAGACCCCACCCCCCTCATAACCCCCCATCTCATCTTCCTCACCCAAACCCTAGAGAACAGCCGCCACCATTCTCCACCGCCTTCCGGTGGCGGCGCCGGCTCCAATCACTCCCAAATTTACACCCTAGAACCACCCCGAGCCCCTCTTTCCAAATCCATGACTTATTTCCCTCGAATCACCCTAGTACTTCTCGAATCTTTGATCGAAGCTGTCCAGTCCCAAAACCTCCGAGCCCTAGCCTACCCAATCGACCCCAGTTTAACACCACACAACCCCCATGACTCCCTCATACCAAATCCATTAATGGTTTCCTTCGAATCTGACCGGAACTCGTCGAATTTTAAATCTAAGATTCAAACCTAAAAGTTCAAAATCAGTTTCCATTAAGCCTATAACATGCATCGATCCAAGCCTCTAGTTGTTGGGAGTAGAAGGTCGACTCACTACAAAACCGATGTTGTTCATTTGTTCTTGGTAAAGAACAAATGATTAGCATCAGTTTGGGGTGAGTCACAGTATCAAAGCCAAACCCAAGTTCGAGCCTGCCCGGTGAGTTCTTTCTTAATCTTTGTTTGTTTACATTAGTGTTATTCTGATGTTTGTCTTCCTCATCTCTTTTTCTTTTCTTGGTCAATTTCAAATGAAATTCGATCAGTACTCTGGTAAATTATTTTGTTCACTGTTTGTTTCTTTAGGATTGGTTTCGTTGATTTGTTTCGTATAGTTGGGATATTAGTAGACTTTGAAATCATATTTTATTTAGTCACTTAGTCAGAATATTTAGGATTAGTTCAATAATTTGGTTTAGATTCTTATTTAATTGTGTCGTTAAGAACTGATTAATATAAGTAATTCAAGTGTTTACCTACTTAAGAAGTTTCTAGTGGATAGTAGGGTTAGGATTGCAATAATGGATTAAATAATTAAGTGGATAATTGAGTGTTCAATGGAGTGGAGGATTAAAGAAATGAAAAGTTAAGTTGGTAGTGGAAAATACACTAATTGAATGCCCATTTAAGGGAGCTGAAAATCAGAAGAGCAGGGGGGACATTCTGAGGGAGATTCGGGGGAGAGATTCTAAGAGGGAAGGATATAGAAAAAAAAACATTCTAAGAGGGGGAATTCGAAGAGGAGCTTAAGAATACATAGGAAGAGAAATATAGACAGGGGAACACATAGATAAATGGACAGAAATATACACTGAAGGGGATAGAGTTTAAGAAATAGAAGAGAGAACATTCTGAAAGTACTGAAAAAATACAGAGTGGAAAGAAATGAAGAATTTCTGAAAATATTGAAGAGAGAAATTTACACTGAGAGAGATTCGAAGAGGACACAGAGAAATATATTCTGAGAGAGATAAAAGGAGGAGATTTGGATACAGAGAGGAGTGAGAAGTAAGGAAAAACTGAAACTATTAAAAAAAGATATTACTGTTCCATTGAGCTTGTTTTTTACCTCTGAAATTTTCGATTTCTGAAACACTTTCTGATTCATCTGTGTTATTGTCTGATAGTTTTCTTAAATTCTTCCATCTCTGTCAAAGACCTTTTTATTTGGTCGAATGTTTTCTGTGTATGATTTGAACATATCCTGTGATAAACATGTCCGATTAGGATAGTCGTCGCATAAATAATTTATATAGGTTCCCAGTGATTGACCAAAGTTGTCCGAAGCCCTTTAGGTCCCTGTATATATTTGTTTATATGAACGACTGATTGTTACCTGTTATAATTAGTATAGTCGACTTGATAAATATCGTCGATTAACTTCCTACGATTGAATGTTCAAATATTCTAATTCGTACAACTTCACGTAAGTGAATGAACCTGTTGATTGTTAATTGGATGCTTGACATTTGCTGTGACTACTAGCTTATAACTGTATTGTAAACAAATTAAAAGAATAAGGCTAGGGCAGTCTTGAATTGAACTTTCAAAAGTTCAAAATGCCCTAATGCTGCAAGGGGTTTAGGGCAGTAATAATCAGGGTTTAACAGGGGTAGTCTGGGGGTTTGAAAAGAACAGAAAAAGCTTAGTTTAAATGAGCTGACAAGTAGAGTACTAAATTAGGATTAAACTAATGCAAATGGGGAACAAGACACAAGAGTATGGGGGTTTAAAATGAATACTTAAATGAACCCATAACTCTTGATTAAAGAATAAGGCCAAGCGTGGGGAACAGATGGTTGGCATCAAAAAGATGTTTAGGCATGGGATTTAATAGGTATGGGCAGTTTGCAAGTGGGAGAATCCAGGCAGCTTGACTGCACTGGTTGTTTGGCTTATAAATAGGCTATTTCAGAACTTAAAAGGGGCGGAAAAAATTTAGTCTTGAAGAGAGGTCTTGTGAGTTGAAGAAAACTGAAAAAAAACAGAAAGAAATTTCCAGAAATACTGTAACTGAACACTGTCCAAAAAAACTGCACAAAAAAACCATGTTGGTTATCCTCACTGGGATTGTTATTTGTTCCATTAAGAGAAGTCTGTGTTCTTCTGCTGTGATTGTTACTACACTGAGCTTTTTGTGTACTGTTGGTTTGAGTTTTTGATTATCGGAACTGTATTGGTTATTTGCTGAGCTTTTGGGGTTATTGGGATTACTGGATTGCTGTTACATTCAACACTCTGGGTTGTTGTTTCCTACTCTGTTTTTCTGGGATAGTCTGTTCATTGCTCGATCACTCGCTGAGCTTCATCATTGTGGCTTCTTTGTCTGTTGCTGTGTTGTGTTGATTACCTGCTGCTGCTGTGCATGCTGTGTGCCACTCAACTGATTTTCCCTTCTTTTGTTCTCTATACCAGGTACACAGCTCATACACTGTCAGATGTAATTGGAAAATTGAGCATGAATACAAATGAAAAGACCTGAAGAATGTCTTTTATACATAGATTGTTACATTAAATATCATGTAATGTATAATAATTTTATTCTTGTTTAGATGCTGGAAGTAGCTTGCCTGTCTAATAGACGTCAATGTAGGACAATTGAATGTAAGTCTATATATGCATGCGGTTAGGTAAAACATTCCCAATACAATAGGTTGCATCCCAGATTCGGTTTAATCGTGTAACATGTCGTTTAATACATGCTAAGCATGAAATTATCCATTCCTAGCTAAGCTCGTCTCCCTTGGATGAGTTGCTTTGCTATAATTAGTAATCAGCCACACCTACAGGACAAAGACACAAGTTTACGGTCTCAACCTCACGGAGGTTGAGCCTAGGTAGAAACGAACCAGGCAGGTCCGCATCAGATGAATAGTGGCCCAGGTCTGGCCCATCCCGTATGAGCTGGATTTGGGCCCATAATGTCCGATCAGCTGTTCGTGTGCGTAATCCCATTTACTTATTCTATAAAAGCATTTTTGAATCCTGCTATAAATAAGCCGGCAAGCATGTAATTAACTAGGACTATCTCCGTTTTCTATTAGTAGAGACAAACGCGACAAGAAACGTAGTTGCTATAGGATATCCTTTTAAAATAAGGACGAGATGAGCCTCGACAAAAAAATAAAGAAAAACGTACAAGCTGCGGGGCCCTCGTTAAATGTAAATATCGAAGCATTCAGTTTCCAAGGTGGGTCGTTTAGCAAATCTCACGACCCTCCCGGAATAATAACGCGATAGCCTTCTTTAAGCGCGTGTTTAATAATGTTATCTCCTTAAACTCGGGTGCACATTTATGTGACCCAAATCCAAATCTCAACGGAATCGAAATGTGTCTCTAATCACGGGTATATTGATTATGGCGTGGCCCGAGATGCATTTCCATGACGTTGTAAATTCCTTTTAATAATAAATGAGACGAGCCTCGACAAACAAAAATGTAGAAGTTGTGGGCCTTCTAAATGTATATATATTAAAAAATACTTAGAATTTGGGACATGCCGTTTAGCAAATTTTACGGCCTTCCCCAAAATAACAATACGTTAGTTGCTTTAGGCGCGTCTTAATAATTTATTTTTCTTAATTCGGGTGCACATTTATGTGACCCAAATCCAAATCTCAACCGAGTCGAGATATGTCAATAACCACGGGTGCATTGATGTAACGTGGTTCGAGATATATTTTCACGACGTTGCAATTCTCGTAAAAATAATAATAAAAGCGGTCAAGAGTTTAAAACTTGCACATAGGTTTAACATGTACAAAATCAGATAATCAAGCCAAATATAACAGTTGAGCGACCGTGCTAGAACCACGGAACTCGGGAATGCCTAACACCTTCTCCCGGGTTAACAGAATTCCTTATCCAGATTTCTGGTACGCAGACTATAATATGGAGTCATTCTTTTCCTCGATTCGGGATTAAAATTGGTGACTTGGGACACCCTAAATCTCCCTAGTGGCGACTCTGAAATAAATAAACCAATCCCGTTTCGATTGTCCTTTAATTGGAAAAAACTCCCCTGTACCCTCGCGGGTGCGTAAAAAGGAGGTGTGACAAATGTTATTTGGTCATTTCGGGGCGGCGACAATGGTTTCTTAGGCCGTAGTTTTATGTCTGGGACAAATATTAGGCGATTCCAGGAAGGATCCATCCGGGCCCAATGCGGAAGGCATGGGCGATAGCACACAAAAATTTGGGACTCGCGCGGATTTGCAGGTTTATGGCTGTAAAATGCCAAAAAATGTAATTTGGTCATTTCGGGGCGGTGACAATGGTTTCTTAGGCCGTATTTGATATCCGGGACGAATATTAGGCGATTCTAGGAAGGATCCATCCGGGCCCAAGGCGGAAGGCATGGGCTATAGCACACAAACATTTGGGACTCGCGTGGATTTGCAGGTTTATGGTTGTAAAATGCCAAAAAATATAATTTGGTCATTTCGGGGTGGCGACAGTGGTTTCTAAGGCCGTATTTGATGTTCGGGACAAATATTAGGCGATTCCAGGAAGGATCCATCTGGGCCTATGGCGGAAGGCATGGGCGATAGCACACAAAAATTTGGGACTCGCGCGAATTTGCAGGTTTATGGCTGTAAAATGCCAAAAAATGTTATTTGGTCATTTCGGGGCGGCTACAATGGTTTCTTTGGCCGTAGTTTTATGTCCGGGACAAATATTAGGCGATTCCAGGAAGGATCCATCCGGGCCCAATGCGGAAGGCATGGGCGATAACACACAAAAATTTGGGACTCGCGCGGATTTGCAGGTTTATGGCTGTAAAATGCCAAAAAATGTTATTTGGTCATTTCGGGGCGGCGACAATGGTTTCTTAGGCCGTAGTTTTATGTCCGGGACAAATATTAGGCGATTCCAGGAAGGATCCATCCGGGCCCAATGCGGAAGGCATGGGCGATAGCACACAAAAATTTGGGACTCGCGCGGATTTGCAGGTTTATGGCTGTAAAATGCCAACCTGTTATAGCTCTCCAATGCCTATAACAGTAAGATTAATACGCGTAAAGAACCGCCAAGTGTCGTCCCCGGATTCCCTGAATTATTCTCCAGGTCGAGTGGGACTTCTAATATCCCCATAAATTATCTTGCTACCTCATTCGGGTACCCAGCCACCTCAGCCTTCTCTGCTGGATCGCCTTCTGAGCCTCATCCCCGAATGTCATCCACTGATACAAGCATGAACATCTTTACTGCATCACCTTGCCCGATTACGGCACAGCCTACCACGTACAAGCCAAGCTTTGACTCATCCTCTTTTACATTCCAAGCACCATCGTTCTCAATGGAACCAACTAGGTTCGCTACCAGCACTAATCCTCTACCGCCTCAGTGTGAGCTTGCACCCGGGCAAGATCAGAACCCCAGAATTGCAGAACAAAATGAGATTGCCAAGAGAATGAGAAGCCTTGAACAAAGTTTGAAGAATATGCAAGGATTGAGCGGACAGAAGAGCGTCTCTTACGCCGACCTATGCATGTTCCCTCACGTGCACCTGCCAGCGGGTTTCAAGACCCCGAAGTTCGAGAAATACGATGGGCACGGTGACCCCATTGCACATCTTAAGAAATATTGCAACCAATTGCGGGGAGCCGGCGGAAAAGAAGAACTGCTAATGGCATATTTTGGGGAAAGTCTAGTAGGGATAGCCTCGGAATGGTATATGGACCAGGAAATGTCCCGATGGCATATATGGGATGATCTCGCCAGAGATTTTGTGAAACAATTCCAGTATAACATCGACATTGCGCCAGACCGAAATTCTCTGTCGAATTTGAAGAAGAAACCTTCAGAAAGCTTCAGAGAATATGCTATTAAGTGGCGTGAACAGGCGTCAAGGGTAAAGCCTCCCATGGATGAAGTGGAAATGGTCACTACTTTTCTCCAGGCTTAAGAATCTGACTATTTCCAAAACATGATGTCAGCCATGGGTAAGCCATTCGCGGAAGCGATCAAGATTGGAGAGATGGTAGAAAATGGTCTGAAAACAGGTAGGATTCTGAGTCAAGCAGCCATAAGGGCAACCTCCCAGGCCGTCCAAAGCGGGTCCGGAGGAATGACCAGAGGGAAGAAGAAAGAAGAAACAACTATGGCAGCCTCGGAAGCAAGGGAGTATCGTCATCCCAGGCCCCGTTTCCCGGAAAGAACCCCACAACACTACTACCCCCACTCAAATTTGGCATATGCTCATCAACCTTATATGGTCATGAATGCCCAACCTTATACCCATCCGCCACAACAAGCCAACCGAGGCCCAGCTCCACCTCCCAGAAATCAGCCTCCTTACCGCAACCACTATAACCCACAACCCCCGCAGAATAACTTCCGCCCTCAGGAGCCACCCAGAAGGCGGAATTTCACGCCCATCGGTGAACCATACTCAACTTTGTTCCCAAAGCTGGTCCAGTTGGGTTTCTTGCAACCAATCCCTCAAACAAGACAAAACCCGACGTCACCTTCTTACAAAGCTGGAGTCAGATGCGCCTATCATTCAGGGGCCGAGGGACATGATACAAATGATTGCTGGTCGTTGAAAAGAGTGGTCGAGAATTTGATAGAGCAAGGGAAAATAGTGCTAAGGGACGAAGAGATCCCAAATGTGACTAACAATCCATTGCCTGCTCACAATAATGGGCCGCTGATCGGAATGATTTGCGAAGACAAAGAATTTGACCCTGCTTTGAAAGCCATAATTGCCATTGTCGACGCGGGGAAGAGGCCCGAAACAGACCAGAAACCAGGAAAGGGGGAGGAGGCCAAGGCTATAAAGAAAGAACTTGAAAAGAAGGTGGAGAAGAAAGTGGTACCGGCAGGGGATGGAGTTCTTTACATACCACGAGGTCGAGCTGAGAAGACGCAGAACTTCGCAATCAAAAAGACAAAACCTATGTACGTGCCGAAAGGGGCCTATGTGGTCCGGGGGACGATTCAACCACCTCGGCTGAATGAGCCAGTGGTTATCGGACGCGTGCCACAAAAGCCAATGACCAACCCGTCCACAGTGCCGTGGAATTATCAAAAGACTTTGGTGATGTACAAAGGTAAAGAGGTCATGGGAGAACTTCCAGAAAATACTTTCATTGGAAGGTATTCAAATACTCAAGAACTGAACAACGCCACACAAAGGCGCTTCCCGCCAAAGAAGCCCGTGAGTGTTGAAGAAGCGGAAATGTTCTTCCAACAAATGAAAATGCCGGATTACGAAGTGCTAGATCAACTGCGCAAGTACCCCGTGCAAGTGTCCATGCTGTCATTACTAATGAGGTCGACCGAGCATCAAAAGATCTTACTGAAGACCCTGAATGAAGCATATGTGCCAGTTGAAACCTCGGTAGAACAATTAGAGCGGATGACAGAAAGATTCTTCGCCGTCAACCAAATCTCTTTCAGCAAGAACGATCTACCCCCGGAAGGAGCGGCACACAACAAGGCTTTGCATCTAACAGTTAAATGCGAAGACTATTATGTCAAGCGGGTAATGTTGGATGGGGGCTCAGGCGTTGACATTTGCCCGCTCTCCACGCTACAAAGAATGGAAATTGGGACCGGAAGAATCCGACCCAACAATGTCTGCGTAAGAGCTTTCGACGGCATCAAGAGAGATACCATGGGGGAAATAGACCTGTTGTTGGTCATAGGACCAGTCGAATTTCAAGTAACCTTCCAGGTGCTCGACATGGATACGTCCTACAATTTTCTCCTTGGCAGACCTTGGATCCATGCGGCAGGAGCTGTGCCTTCCACTCTTCACCAGATGGTGAAGTTCGAGTACAAAGACCGAGAGATCGTGATCCATGGGGAAGATGAGCATGCTATCTATCGGGACCCATCGATCCCATATCTGCAACCAACAGAAGGGAGCGAACATACGGTCTATCAAGCTTTTGAGATTGTACTGGCAGAGCAGCACGAAGAGGGAATACCCTACCCCCAGCCTTTCTTGTCTAACGCCTCGGTTATGGTGGCCAAAGAGATGATCCGGCACGGATTTAGGCCAGGGAAGGGGCTTGGACGAACCCTTTCAGGGAATAACAGAACCCATTACCTTGCCAGTCACCAAGAAACCTTTTGGACTAGGTTTCAAGCCTACTCCAGCAGACGAAGAGTGGGCAAAGAAAAGGAAAAATGAGGGTTGGAAGTTACCTCGACCACTGCCAGATTTATATGCAACTTTCATCAGGCCAAGGTACGCCGAAGAAGAAGATGATGAGGTCTTCACAGCTGAGGAAATTGAGGAGATATGTGGGGCAATGAGAGAGACGCTTTACGAGATCCACATGGTTCAACCAGGTGAAGGAACAAGCGCTGCTGAGATGATGTACGTGGGGCCGAACGCCAAACTTCAAAACTGGGAGGCCACGCCATTCCCGACTAGACGGAAGTCCGGGTAGACCTGTCCTGCCACCTTTCCTGTGTCACAAGTTATCTCCAGGACATAACTTGAACGTTTTCTTCCTTTCCGTTGTTGTTTTGTATTCCTGAGTTGTAAACATTGTTGTCCTCCAACTTTCCAAAGAAAATAAAAAAAATCATCAATGCTTTCCCATTCTTTCTTTTGTTCTGATTTTTGTTATTTTTCCCTTTATCTTTCTTTTCAGTTATAATAATGCGGCTTTAAAAATGACATGCTTGCGGACTTCACGCCCAGATCACAATGAGCTATTTAACTGCGAATTAATGAACCCAGAATCAGAGTATGATGCGGAAGAGGCTTTTAGGGAAATAAACCGAGATGGAATATTTTGAGAATAAACCCAAGCCAAATCTGAATGACACCGAACCGGTTAATTTAGGAACTCCTGAAGAAATCTGGGAGACCAAAATAAGCATTCACACGGACGAGAAAACGCGAGAGGCGATAATTCAACTTCTTTTTGAATTTAAATACGTGTTTGCTTGGTCATATGATGACATGCCGGGTCTAGGGGTTGATCTAGTGGTTCATAAATTGCCGATTCATCCTGACTGTCCTCCAGTTCAACAAAAGCAACGAAAGTTCAAAACTGAGGTCAGTGACAAGATCAAGGAAGAGATCACCAAACAACTGAAAACGGGAGTGATTCGGGTAGTCCAGTATACAACCTGGTTGGCAAATGTGGTTCCAGTACCGAAAAAGGACGGTAAAACTCGAGTATGTGTAGATTACCGAGATCTGAATAGAGCAAGTCCTAAAGATAATTTCCCACTACCCAACATCCACATCCTCGTTGATAATTGCGCCAAACACGAGATACAGTCCTTCGTGGATTGTTACGCCGGGCATCATCAGGTATTGATGGATGAAGAGGACGCCGAGAAAACTGCCTTCACCATGCCTTGGGGCACCTACTGTTATCGGGTAATGTCATTCGGTTTGAAGAATGCTGGGGCTACTTACATAAGGGCCACGACTGCCATTTTTCATGACATGATGCATCAGGAAATAGAGGTGTACGTGGATGACGTGATAGTCAAGTCCAGGACGCAGGATAATCACATCCAAGACTTGAGGAAATTCTTCGAGAGACTAAGAAAGTATGACTTGAAGCTAAACCCAGCCAAATGTGCTTTCGGAGTTCCGTCGGGCAAACTTTTGGGCTTCATCGTAAGCAGGAGAGGTATCGAGCTAGATCCAACTAAGATAAAATCCATCAGAGATCTGCCTCCCCCGAGAACAAAGAAAGACGTGATGAGTCTGTTGGGCAGGTTGAACTACATCAGTCGGTTTATTGCCCAGTTGACAAGCACGTGTGAGCCCATATTCAAGCTTCTAAGGAAAGATGCGGCGATTAAATGGACAACTGAGTGTCAAGAAGCTTTCGATAAAGTCAAAGAATACCTTTCGAATCCCCCGGTCTTGGTCCCTCCAGAACCAGGGAGGCCACTTTTCTTGTATCTAACAGTCTTGGAGAACTCTTTCGGTTGCGTCCTCGGGCAACACGACATAACCGGGAAAAAGGAGCAAGCAATATACTACTTAAGCAAGAAATTCACCGGCTACGAGGCCAAATACACTCTGCTGGAAAGGACATGTTGCGCTCTCACATGGGTTGCTCAAAAGCTGAGACATTATCTCCAAGCCCACACTACTTTCCTCATAAGCAGGTTGGATCCTTTAAAATATATATTTCAGAAACCGATGCCTACTGGAAGACTGGCCAAGTGGCAGATCTTGCTTACGGAATTCGACATAGTCTATGTCACTCGCACGGCAATGAAAGCCCAGGCGTTAGCAGATCATTTGGCCGAAAATCCGATCGATGAGGAATACCAGCCATTGCGTACCTACTTTCCAGATGAAGAGGTAAATACCGTAGAAGTGGTCTCGGAGGACGCTCATGTTTGGAAGATGTTCTTTGATGGAGCCGTGAATGCCAAAGGTGTAGGAATTGGGGCAATTTTGATCTCGCCTTCCGGTCAGCATTATCCCGCCACAGCTAGACTGCGTTTCTTCTGCACAAATAATATGGCTGAGTATGAAGCCTGCATCATGGGCATGCACATGGCAATCGATCAGGATGTCGAAGACTTACTGATTATGGGAGATTCTGACCTGATTATCCGGCAAGCTCAAGGCGAATGGGAAACTCAGGATGTCAAGCTTATCCTATACCGAAAGCATGTGGAGGACCTCAGCAAGCGCTTTACGTCAATAGAGTTCAGGTATATCCCGAGGTGTCACAATGAACTGGCAGATGCACTTGCTACTTTGGCTTCAATGCTACCCTACCCGGGCAACGCCCACGTCGATCCTTTGGAAATCCAAATCAAGGAAAGACACGGTTACTGCAGTGTAATCGAGGCGGGATCAAATACGCAGCCTTGGTACCATGACATCAAGAGGTTCCTGAAGACGCAAGAATACCCCGAGCACGCTACTGGAGATCAAAAGAGGACCATTAGGCGACATGCAAGTGGTTTCTTTCTAAGCGGTGAATTGTTGTATAAGAGGACCCCGGACCTCAATCTTCTAAGATGTGTCGATATCGAGGAGGCAAGAAAGATCATGCACGAAGTACACGCAGGTGTGTGCGGACCTCACATGAACGGTTATGTCTTAGCAAAGAAAATCCTTCGAGCAGGTTATTACTGGATGACCATGGAAAAGGATTGCTTTAGCTTCGTTCGGAAGTGTCATCAGTGTCAGGTGCACGGTGATTTGATTCATGCACCTCCCACGGAGCTGCATCCCATGTCTGCACCTTGGCCATTTGTCGCCTGGGGCATGGACGTCATTGGACCAATCGAACCGAAGGCTTCGAATGGACACAGGTTTATACTGGTTGCCATCGATTACTTCACAAAATGGGTAGAAGCTGTCACTCTCAAGTCGGTCACTAAAAAAGCTGTAGTGGATTTTGTACACTCAAATCTTATCTGTCGTTTCGGTATTCCTGCGACTATCATTACAGATAACGCAGCAAACTTGAACAGTCACTTGATGGGAGATGTATGCGAGCAATTCAAGATAACGCATAGGAATTCTACTCCTTATCGGCCAAAGGCCAATGGTGCTGTGGAAGCGGCAAACAAAAACATCAAGAAGATTTTGAGGAAGACCATCCAAAGTTCCCGACAGTGGCATGAGCAGTTACCATTTGCATTGTTGGGGTACCGCACTACGGTACGCACATCAGTAGGAGCGACTCCTTACCTTTTGGTTTATGGGACCGAGGCTGTAATACCGGCAGAGGTAGAAATTCCTTCGCTTCGAACCATTGTCGAAGCGGAAATTGAAGACAGCGAGTGGGTCAAGACTCGGCTAGAGCAATTGACTTTGATTGATGAAAAGCGAATGGTCGCGGTTTGTCACGGACAGTTGTATCAACGAAGAATGGCCCGGGCTTACAACAAGAAAGTCCGGCCTAGGAATTTCGAAATAGGTCAATTGGTACTGAGGCGTATTCTGCCGCATCATGAGGAAGCAAAAGGGAAGTTTGCTCCAAATTGGAAAGGCCCATATATCATAAGGAAGATATTGCCGAGAGGAGCATTGTATTTAGGTGATATCGAAGGAAATGACCCCGACACAGCAGTAAATGCAGATGCAGTCAAGAGATACTACGTCTGAATTATACTCCAGTGGTCCTGACACATTTGAAAATGACGAAGGTCTTATTCCCCACTACTCCCAAACACTACCCAATTCTATCTACAAACCTTTGAGCCACCAAAAAAAACACATTGATTGAGGCCTGAACTACGTTTGACTTGATTCTGAAAGGATACGTAGGCAGCCTCTCCCTGAGGTTCAGTCACACCAACAATAAAATCCCATTCACCCTGAAATTGAAACCGGGGCACGTCGAGCAGTTTGGAAGTTAGTATCATCTGCCTCTCTTTACCAAGCACAAGCTTTCAGATCAATTACCAAAGATAGTGGGAAACCAATAAGCGTCGCAAATGGAAGACCGGCACACTCTGAATTGAGAAAGAAAAAATGAGAGAGTCTCGTCGGTGAAAACCTTCGGGCACCACGAGGCGACGGGAGTAGAGAAACCAAAATGAGGGAGCTTGTTTAGTAAAAACTCGCAAAGAGTGCTATCAAGCGATGACAGGAAGAAAAATGAGAGAGGTCAGCTGGCGAAAACCCGCAAAGGGCGCTGTTGGCCGAAAAAGAATGACTCCACCCCAAGAAGGTCTTGGCAAAGCCCCACCGGTTTGGAATCACAGATCCGTTCTGGTTCAGGGAAACGCAAGTTCATGGAAGGTCAGGCGTCCAGTCCAAAGAGCATGTCATGTCATTTAAAGCCAGCGTTATCTTCCTCAGATAAGTCTTTCTCGTCCCAAAAGGGACACTCCCTTCCTGAAATTTGTTTTCTCCTTTCTTTGCTTCTCTTCGAATCCCTTTTGTGTTTTAACCCCAAGTTCAGGATACACCGGAAAGGGCAGGTGGCAGGTTTGTTTGCACGGAATCCCGTCTCATGAAGGAAAATGCCTCATTTCGTTGGTACGATTGCCCAAGCCTGATGAATCATGATGTTCGATGGTGTTTAAAGTAAAGAGGAAAGAGAGAAATCTCCCCCAGCAAGTCCGCCTTCGGACGAATCCCCACAGAGTCTCCCTCTGTGCAAATCCCCACAGAGTCCCTCCTTGTACAATCTCTCACAGAGTCTCCCCAATATAAAAAAAAAATCCCCGTTGGAATTTCCCCAGCACATCCCAGCGAGTCCCTTTGTAAAAATTCCCCGAAGATCTTACCCCAACCAAGCCTAGCAAGCCCACTGCGAAACAATTACCCAGCATGCCCCATTGTACAAAGATCCACACAAAGAATACACTTTGTAAATATTCCCCCATAGGACTTCCTTTTGTACAGAATACCCCCAATAAAATCCCCGTTGAGAACCTCCAAGCAAAACGGGACACACAAAAAAAAGAGAAAAAAGGGGGGGCCTTACGAGGCAAATCATCACAGAACCTGGAAATGCAAGCTTGAGCAGTCTAAAGGTTTTTCGACATATGAATCAAATCAATGGCGGGACTTCGCAACATAAATGAAGACGTAACAAAGCAACCGGGAACGATCAAGGTCACCAAACCGACCGTCATTTCCGAACTAACAAATGTTCTTTGTCTGAAAAGTTGAAACAGGTTTAATCCAAGACAACCGTGCAAGAGGCAGGTGTCTCCCAAAGGAGAAGGTACATGGGTACAAGAAATATCTTGGCAATAAGGAACTCACTCGAAAGGTAAGTTTCCGCGAAACTCTCTTTTGTTTTTACTAAAACAAGAAAATTCAAAAAAAAAAAAAGAGATCAGTTGTTTGTTCTCGAATTTTGCCCCCAGCTAGTAAGCATTAGGGTTTTAAACCCTAAACTGAATTTTTTCCTTTAGCCAGCATTAGGGTTTTAAACCCTAAACTGAGCTCTTCCAGCTAATCAGCATTAGGGTTTTAAACCCTGAACTGAATTTTTCCTTTCAGCCAGCATTAGGGTTTTAAACCATAAACTGAGCTTTTCCATGCAATCAGCATTAGGGTTTTAAACCCTAAACTGAATTTTTCCTTTAGTCAGCATTAGGGTTTTAAACCCTAAACTGAACTTTTTTCCATTCAGCCAGCATTAGGGTTTTAAACCCTAAACTGAGCTTTTCCATGCAATCAGCATTAGGGTTTTAAACCCTAAACTGAATTTTCCTTTTAGTCGGCATTAGGGTTTTAAACCCTAAACTGAACTTTTTCCATTCAGCCAGCATTAGGGTTTTAAACCCTAAACTGAGCTTTTCCATGCAATCAGCATTAGGGTTTTAAACCCTAAACTGAATTTTTCCATTTAGTCAGCATTAGGGTTTTAAACCCTAAACTGAATTTTTCCATTTAGTCAGCATTAGGGTTTTAAACCCTAAACTGAATTTTTCCATTTAGTCAGCATTAGGGTTTTAAACCCTAAACTGAATTTTTCCATTTAGTCAGCATTAGGGTTTTAAACCCTAAACTGAATTTTTCCTTCAGTCAGCATTAGGGTTTTAAACCCTAAACTGAACTTTTCCCCAGTTGGTCAGTATTAGAGTTTCAACTCTAAAACTGAACTTCTCCCCAGCTAGTCGGTATTAGGGCCCCAACCCTGAACTGAACATTTTTATCTTCCTTCATCAATCTTATGAACTTCCTGGCGAATAATTCACGAAATTTTCCTGGTGAAACTGGGGCAGAAAATTTCGTTCGTTTGTTTGTTTTCTCCCGCAGGTCTAACCTGGAGCCCCACGGATCGAAATGACCCACGAGATGAGTCTCAACTCAGAATCTAAGAAGAAAAAGACAAAAAGAAGATGTCCCGAGATATTCAGAAAGGCGAGAGGCGGATCGTTCAAAGGTTTGATCAAGGTCCCGAGTTCTACCAATCGCGTCTCACTGAGTATCCCAGAGGTTAAACAAGCGCTTACAACTCACAAGCATCAAGATTCGGATCGGAGTCTACAAGCAGAATCAGCTAAGACCCAAGATCAAGTCGCAAATGAATCATAGATAGGAATCTTGTAACTAGCAGTTGAAATGCATATAAGTGTTTAGTTCAGTTTCAATTTTCTTGGGTTGTAATAAGGCGGTCAGTAAAGCAGCGGTCACAACAGCAACAGCAGTAACAGCAAGCATTGCAATCCCATGGTAGTCCCAGCTACCAAAACTTCCCGAACTACATTGACCTGATTCCTGTTTAGCCCAGGATATGTAGGAAATCTTTGAAGCAAGATTCGGTCAGATCTTTCAAAAAAAATGCTTCACACGGAGCAGTCCATAGGCAAAAATCGCTCATACACGCTCACTTTATCTTTGCACGAAAACTCTTCGTGTTTCCGAACAAAGAGGGGCAGCTGTGAGCACGTGATTTTTGTTTCGCGCGACAATCGCTCCAAAAGAAATAAAAAATAATAACAATTGGTCCTGCTGTACAATTTTTGGATTTTTACATGGCACTTTGTTAATTATTTATGATTTTTTGCCCATTTTATTTTATTAAAACAAAATACAAAAAATGTATGTGTCATGCATAATTTGAACCGTAATCCGGTTGTTAAATAGAAAATCATAAATAGGCATCTTTGTCCGTGATTTTGTTCTTGCTTGATTTTACCTGTTTTAAAAATATTTTAAGGTGTGTGCAAACAATTGTATTAAGTGTTTACTTAATTTTAATTTGATTTACTTAGGTTTTGTTTTTAAAATAAAGAAGAAAATAAAATAATAAAAAAAAATCTTTTCGGACTTGGGCCAATTTTAAACAAATTGGCCCAAACAAACTCAGCCCAAAACCCCTGTGCAACCCAGTCCAGTCCAGCTGACACCAAAGACGTCCAAACGACATCGTAATGGTTAAGTCTGATCTGAGCCGTTGATCTCTGAATGATCAACGGCCAAGATCACTTCCTCACAACCCAAGATGAACCCGACCCATTTCCACCCGGACCAACCCAAACCCCCTTTAGATGAAACGACGCTGTTTCCCCTAAGCCTTCAGATCCAAGCCATTGATTTCGATTGATCTGACGGCTGAGATCAACCCACCCATTCCATATATAAGCCCCTTACCATACCCTGCCCCCCTATCCAATACCCCAGCCTTCGTCTTCACAGACCCTTCCCCTTCAAACCCTAGCCGCCCCCATCTCCCTTCACCAGAAACCCGGCGGCATGAACGCCGGTGACCTTCACCTTAACACCCTAGAATCCCCTTGCCATCCTGAACATGGATTTGTTAACTACTTAACTCGAATCCCATCCCACCTTCTCGAATCTTCATTTGAAGATTCGAGTCAAAACTCGATCTACACCGTTTAACCCCAGCTTCACACCAGACACTCCCCAGACCCCCTCGTGACCAAACCATACTTGGTTTGGTCCGAATCTGACTAGGGAAGCACAAATCCTGGATCTAATTTTCGGAACCTTAGGGTTCCTCGTCACTGGTCCATATCCGTTCAAGCCGAAGAGATTAAGGTCTAATGGACCTTAATCGAAGTGTTTCTCTGAGAAACACTTCGATTAAGGTCCGTTCAGCCTTAAGAAAGGTCTGTTCGAATCCAAGTAAGATTTTGATTTTTTGGGGGTTTAAGGTAAGTTTTGCTTTCTTTTCTTTATTTGTTTTGGTTCATCTGATTGTTTTAAAGGTCTGTTCATGTTTTGTTTGTGTCCCTGAATTTTATCAACTGTGCCCTATCCACTTTGCCTGAACCTCTGTTGTTTGATTGAGTCTTTCTATTGGTTCTGATAATGTGTATGTAAGTGTTGTGCAATTAGCTGATTTTCAAATTTGAACTGACTAATTGATTCCTCGAATACCACTTTGTTTAGTCAGTATAATTCAAATCATGTGTCGATACTGTTAAATGTCTGATTTTTGGCTACGATTGTGCATGTTATGATTAATATAGTCGAGTCGACATGTGTCGTCAATTAGTTTCAATTGCCGAACAATAACAAATCGACTTACTTCTGCTAAGCATTTGTTTGAATCAATTAGGAACTGAGTTTGCTTATTTATAATTGGTAATTTGAATCAGAAATGCAAAAATCAATGTTCTGTTTAGTCACAGTTTTGAAATTGGAGGGCATGTGCACTTATGCACAACATGTGCATTTTGTGCACAGCCTGTGCCCTGCCTAAGTGCTTTTGAATTAAATAGTTGGACAGCATGTGCTGTCAGACTACATCCTGCTGCCCATATTCTGCTTTAAGTTTCAGAAGTAATAAACATTACTAAAAAGTTTAAGCCTGCCAAGGGAATGTCATGGGTTTAATACTTAAATAGCTAAGTGGAAACTGAAAAGATGATGGCACATGGGAGGGGTGTTCTTTTGGTCTAACAGGCTGTTAAAAGGGCTGAGGTTTAGGCTTATAAAGGAAAAAGGAGACAGACATAAGAAGAGAGAGATCAGATAGATCTGTGAGGAGAGAGCAAAAATACATACATATACACACATAGACACACACACAGATAGACATTGATAATAAAGGGAGGGGAATACACTGATATAAGGGGGATTGATAAGAAAACAGGAAAAGAGAGTTTGTCTGAAAACACACGGACAGAAATAGATAAAGAGAGGCCTAACACAGAAAGAAGGAACTGCATTTTTCCATCTTTGTCTTGATTCTCAACTAGTCTGGATTTGCCTGTTCCATATTGATTTATCCTGAGTCTTGCTTGAGATTACTAGTTGTGTGTAGTATCAGTTCAGTTCTGGATCCATTCTGGTTAAATTCCGATTCCATATTGCTGGGAATTTGCTACATTCTGCCATCTTTCATTGGCTCTAAATTGCATTTTTGCACTGGGAATTTGTCCTGCTGTTGTTCATCTGTTACTGTTGTTCCGCTTGCACTGTTGCTCAACTAACTCCCCTACTTCCTTCATTGTAAGCATTTCCTCAGGTACACATTTCGAATCTATCTGATGTTGCAATGAAAGTTGAATCGAAAGATCTGAAGGAGTTATAATCATCTGTTGCATTGCCTACGAATTTTTTTTATATACATAAATGTTGTTAAGATGTGTAAGTTTCTAGTCTGTTAGCCTAATAGAGATACATTAGTAAGGTTGTACTTAATTAAAGTTTATGCCAATCTAAAACTGCGACATTTGACTCGTTTAGTAGTATACAAGATGTAAATACAATTCATGAAATGTGCAGCTATTTAACACGATTGTTAACTTAAACTCGCTCTGTCAGCATGCTTTGAATATGTAAGGGCAAATGGCCGCTTAAATCTAGCTAAAGATAATACAGTTTCATTCTCGAGTTTCAGCTTCATTAGGCAGTTTATAGGATGAGTTTCAAATATCATTAGTCGCATCTTCTAATAAAGTGGTTTTAATTAATCTTGTCTAAATAAGTTAAAGTTAAGGAGCTCTTGTAGTAGTCGTAGCATTTCATCAATCTTGTATATAATTCTTCTATCAAATTAAAAGCATGTTTCATGAGGTACAACGTTTCTTCACTCTGTAAATAATTAATCAGATGATTAACCAAAATCTGGATTTGGCCAAAGCATATAATTGAATTAGCATGCATCTTTTCTTCTATTTTTAGAGATAAACACATTAGAAATGTAGTCGCCTTAGGATGTTCCTTCTAAAATAATGAGACGAGCCTCGCCAAATAAAAACGTAAATTGTGGGGCCCTCGATAAATAATCATAATAAATATTTAGAATTCAGGCTAGGCCGTTTAGTGAATCTCATGGCCTTCTCAAAAATAATAACGCGTTAGGCTCTCTAGGCGCGACTTAACTAAATCATATTCTTAAATTCGGGTACACATTGATGTGACCCAAATCCAAATCTCAACGGAGTCGAAGTGTGTTTAGCAATTACGGGTGCATTGATTGCGACGTAATCCGAGATACATTTTCATGACGTTGCAATTCTATAAATAAATGATAATAATAAACGCGGTTTTAAACTTAATAAAAGCACATAAGTCACAATATGTATTTAAATCCGATATTTAGCCATTATAACAATTTAAGCGACCGTGCTAGAACCACGGGATTCGAGGGTGCCTAACACCTTCCCTCGGGTCAACAGAATTCCTTACTTAGAATTTCTGGTCCGCAGACTTCATTTGAAAAAGTCGAAAATTTCCTCGATTTGGGATTCAAGATAAACCGGTGACTTGGGACACCAAAAGCCAAACCTTTCCCAAGTGGCGACTCTGAATTAAATAAATAATCCCATATCGAATATTGTCACTTAAATTGGAAAAACTCCCCTCGCGCATTTTAACCCTTCGGGGTCGGGCGCGCAAAAAGGAGGTGTGACAGCGTCCACCTGGAGAATGAGGATAAGAATTAAAGAAGTCAGGCGTCCACCTGGAGAATGAGGATGAAGAATTAAAGAAGTCAGGCGTCCACCTGGAGAATGAGGATGAAGAAAGAAAAGAAACAGCCAAGGCACCCACCTAGGGAACGAGGGAATACAATTGAAGTGTTGAAATCAAAAGCCCGCTCATATGATAAAGGAGCACACTTAGAACCCATAAAGCAGAGGAGTCCAACAAAATCCCCAGCAAGAAACAACAAGAGTCCCAAAAGAAAATACGGGACACAATGAAAGGAATACGGAATAAGCCAAATGCCCAAGAGTCACCAAGATATTAAGACAACAAGAAACGCAAGGGCATGACCTAGATAAGATTTTTATAATTCATGTACCATAGTCTAGTTTAGCTTTTTGTATTTCCTTTAAAGTAAGGTGTAATAAGGAGGTCAGCAAGCAGTAAAAACAGCACGAAGCAGCAGTAACATCACAGTCCCACGGTAGTCCCAGCTACCCAAAATTCCCGAACTACATTGACCTGATTCCTTTATAGCCAAGGATATGTAGGAAACCTTTGAAGCAGAGGTTCGGTCAAATCTTTCTAAAAATGCTTCCCACGGAGTATTCGAACGGGCAAAAATCGCTCGTATCCGCTCACTTTATCTTTGCACGAAAACTCTTCGAGTTTCCGCACAAAGAGGGGCAGCTGTGAGCACGTGATTTTTGCCTTACGAAAAACTACTCCAAAATAAATCAAAAAATAAAATAAATTTCTTTTACTGTGTAATTTTTGAATTTGCGTGGTGTTAAATACTTGTGTTATGTCCGTAAGTGTTTACATTGTCATAATAAAATGAAAAAATAAAATAAAATACATATTGCATGCATATAGGATTTAATGATACATTTAAAAGATAATTTAAATAAAATCACAAAAATATGCAATAGTTCTATTTTAAATATTCCACTGTGTGATTGATGTTTTGTCTATGTGTTAAATAATTGTTATAAAATAATTAATATATTTTGTGAATTTAAAATTGTTTTACAATTAAAATTAGAAATTTAAATTAGAAAAAAATGAAAAAAAATGTATATATATGCAAAATCGGACCTGGATTAAAATCCAGGCCCAAATGAATTAATTCCCCCCCCCCACAGCCCAATCCAGATGACCCTGTCCGATCCAATTCAAAGCCAAAACCAAACGACGACGTTTGGTCACCTCCCATCAAGGGCCGTTGGATCAAATCCAACCAACGGTCAAGATCTCACCCCCTTTACCCGTAACCCGTAACCCGTTCCAGTGACCCGACTCAGCCGACCCTGGCATTAAACCAAACGACATCGTTTGGTTTAATGAATTGATCCTGGCCCTTCATTCTATCTAATCCAACGGACAATATCAATCCACCCCACCCCTATATAAGTCCCAGGCCCCTACCCCGGCCCCAAACTAAACACCCCCCCCCTCCTACACTGTTCATCATCGTCCCCCAAACCCCCACTCCTAACCCTAGCCGCCCTAGGATCCCACCGCCTGAAACCCGGCGGCATCAACGCCGCCGGTCACTACCTTAACAACCTAGAACCCCCTGAACATCCTCTATCCAGTTATGCTAGCCACTTGGCTCGAATCTGCTTGAAGGTTCTCGAATCTTCATTTGAAGCCGAGTTGAGTTCCAGTCTGATTAAAATTCAGAGGTACTTTTCTATTTCTGTTTGTGTATTCTGTATGTATTTTCGTTTGTTTAATAACTTGTTAATTTTTCATATTTTGTTTTGATTAATTCTGTCATTTCTGTCTCCTACCTATCTACTTGATCCGAATGTGAATTGTTTCTGTTGGTTGTGACTAATTACAATGTGTGTAATCGACTCGATTAAGTTCGTCGATTAGTTATATTACGAATTTTCATTTCTGAAAATGCTGACTGAAACAGTCTGCTTCTATTGTTTTAGACTGATTATGGACAAATGTTGTAAATAGTCAACTGATTAATACTCGTCAATTAAATCATGTTTGTTTGTGAATCAGTGAATTCAAATGTATGCTGTATATGTTGTTTTCTGAACAGGGCATTGTCAGTATATTGACAATGCTCCTGTGTATGTTTGATCTTAGTTCAATTTGAAGATCAGTTTGAATTATTATGCTGAACTCAGTGTAATATTGTTGTAATGTCAAGTTTGAATTCAAGTTTACAAATGTTGATTGGATATAATTGTGTTAGGGGGTTACATTCTTAGTCAGGATTCAGTCCAAACTTTAGGATTGGTTTGTAGCTGTTGTAAATCAGATTAATAATCAGGCTTATACAGATTTTAAAATCTGTATTGTTAAGATGCTGAATTTAAGGCAGTAATACCAGTAGAAAACAGTAAATCTGGACATTTCTAGGATAAAACAATGAGGATAATATGTTAATAGCAATGTGCTGAAAGTGAAAAGTTAGTGGCTATTATTTAAAGTGATAATGGGAAACAAAGAGTAATGGGGCTGCTGAAAAACAGGATAATAGCACTCAATAGGATTTAAAGTATTCAAAAGTAGTTTTAATGGGAAAACTTTCTGATTTTTAAAGAAGAAAAGGGTCCATCCAGCATTAAAAAGTATAGAACCAGCCCTGTATAAATACAGGAGCTGGACAGACAGAGAGGGGGAATTTTAGACAGACTTTAAGAGATTTAGAGAGGAAGAGAAAAAATCTGAAAAAAGATACAGTTTTCAGACAGAGAGATAGAGCTTAAGGGGACTGGAAGGGTTACAGTCATAATAAATTTGAAGGAGGGTTACAGTCATACACACACACAGATACAACAGCAGCAATAGAAAATCAGAAAAATGGGAATTTGAAACCGAAAAGAAATTGAAATCTGAAATATTGTTCTTTTGTTGAATCTGTTCAACTTTACTTGGTTCCACTGATTCAGTTAACATCTGAAGTGTCTTTTAAAAAATAACTGTACTGTGCATCTGTTTTCTTCGGGTCTTATTATTGCTCAAATCTGTGGGAATACTGGTATTTTGCTGTTTTTGTTACTGCTGCAACTGCTGAAACTTACTTCTTCTACCTCCATTTCCAGGTACATATCCTTTTAAATTCTATGTTGGAAAGAGATTCAGTATGACAGATAAATGAAGCTTGAATTGTAATAATATCTTTATTCATTTAAGCTCTTTAATTAAAAATTCAGTTTTGTTTCTGGATCAAATAAGTAGTATATGTTGATAGGATGACTGTAAGTTAAATATCCTTTATTGAAGACTGTATAAGTGTTGTAACAAGGTTAATTTTCTAAATTTTCATTAAAGTATAGTTGTGATTAAGATTGTCAAGGTAGGAAACATGGCATAAAGTGGGCCATTATTTAAATTTTATGGTGTTGTTAGCTAAGTAAAGAGTAATGTAGAAATATCAAGAAAACTACATTACTAACTCTTGTTGTTAAATAAGGTTAAGATGGTATTGATGGTATATTTTTATAAAGATAATAGATGTGTGTATAAACGTTGGTGAAAGGTGATATGATATAGCTTGTTACGATGTTAAAACGTTATGAATGTTTACGACATACAGTTAGGTTGCATGTAAGGTAATTTTATTGAATTAACTTGTATAATAACTCCTTTCCTATAAACTCGATGCCTATCTACCTTCATAAAACAAATTGACCAAATAATTAGGCCTATTAGATTAAAAGCGAGTATATGAGAATGAAACGAGATGTATAAGCACCAATTGCAACACTTTATATCAATGGTAATTAGAAATAGAATTTGTCAGTTTCATATACAATTCATTCTTTGGCATACATGTATATGTTGTATTTGCTAAAAAATCAAATTTTTATCCTTTCACTGTGAATTTGAATAGTCTTGGGATGAACATAATTAATACTCGGAAATTATAGTCAACGGGCAATATTTAAAAATTGTGAATTTCTTTTAAAAGAATTTAAAGGACATCCCTTGAATATGAATTTCTCAGTATTTTCATATAAAATGTGTAGATACAACAAACAATTTGTGGAAAAATCCCTAATATCATTACAAATATTTTGCGCAATTAGGGATACGTTCGCGTACCCTGAATATATTTTTAAAAGCAAAAATTCGGATTATGCGTACGCGCAATTTCGAGCGAATATTTAATAAAAGGATTTTTTCAAAGGCGTTAAATTAATTTCATAAAATCCCGCGATGTGCGGTTCAATATTTAAGAAAAACAAATATTCTTGATTCAACACAATTTCGAAAAAATGATTGCTTAATAAACATATTATCAAAAGTTATTGTGTACACGTACGCGTGACACAATTCCGCATTTTTAAATTTATAACACGAATATACGTACGCGTAATTCGATTCAAAGAAGGGTCCTTAATCACAATAAGTAAAAGCGGTAGAAAAATCACGTAACAAAAAGTATTTAATAAAAATCAAGATAATTAAGCCAATAATAAAAACAGTTAAGCGACCGTGCTAGAACCACGGAATTCGGAAATGCCTAACACCTTCTTCCGGATTAACAGAATTCCTTACTCAGGATTTCTGGTTCGCAGAATAATAAACAGAGTCATATTCTCCTCGATTCAGGGATTAAAATTGGTGACTTGGGACGCCTTAAAATTCCCAGGTGGCGACTCTGAAACAAATAAACAAATCCCGTTTCGACTGTCCTTCAATTGGAGAAAACTCCCCACGCGCCCCGCGGGAGCGGTAAAAAGGAGGTGCGACACTGCACGCAATATTTTAGTTGAGTTGTCTCTTGAAAAAACACAAGAAGGTACTGTGGAGAAGACATGTACTGATTGTGCCCTAATTATTATATGTACAATTGAAATTTTGTCTCTTCATTTGACCTGTTGCAGAAAACTAATATGAATATGTATATATATATATATATATATATATATATAGTGTCTCCAGCAGAGGAAAACAAAGAGGACACCAATGATGACAATCTTAACCAATATACAAGGAAAAGAAAGAGAGACAGTATTGGTTATGATTGTCCGTCATTTTCTCTTCTTACTCCTACTCCTCGAAGTATACAAATGGACATTGATGCGACTTTGACTATGGAGGGTGAAGGAAATGTTGAAGAAGAACTTGGTCGAGGTAAAATGAACAAGAAGTTAAGCTGGCAGTTGAAATCTCCTTTTGATAAGGAAGGAAAAGCAGTAAGTTCCAAGGCAGACAATCAAAATACTCTGAAGAGTTCAGGTTAGATAAAATCAACCTATACTCGTAGGTGTATTTTTCATTATGCCAAAGAAGATGAAAAATTAGTGAAAAAAATCATTGTGTTGTTGGGCAAGGAGAAAAGGAGAGGTCGCAAAAAAGAGTAAGTCTCTTAATGTGTTTCACTACATCCTTAACTTCTGTGATTGTAAGACTAATTTTAGGACTAACTGTCCTTAACTTATAGATTCAAGTTTAAAACTTAAGGACTTCTTGTCCTTAAGTTTGAATTCAAAATTCATAAGCTAAGGACATGCAGTCCTTAAGTTTGAGTATCAAATTCAAAAGCTAAGGACACTTGGTCCTTAAGTTATAGATTAAAGTTTTCAAAATTCTAACTTGACATTTTCAAAATTTTCAGGGGACAAATTGATTTATATGCTGATGATAATAGTTTGAGGAAAAAACCATACAAATTGTATCATCAAAAAATCAGTAGCAAAATGTTTTTCCTTGAGCTTTCAGATATCAAATTTGTTCTTGATGATAAGGTTAGATAATTCACAAGGCATTTATTTTTTCTATTATTAATTTATCATTTTTTCATTATTTTATGACTGATTTGTTATTGATTTGTTTTATTTTTTGCCTTTTTATGAAGCATATTGACATTGCTCTCTATTATCTGAGAAAGAAGGAATGCTACCACCCTCGCGATCATCCTTTTCGATGCACAACTACTGATGTTCTTTTTGATAATTATATGGCACTTGTGTATAAAGATTTCAGTGAAGATGCTAGTGATGAGTTTTGGTGTGCTGGTGATAATCAGTTATTTCTGACACCATATGTGTGGGGGGACAGCCGTAGATGTGGAATTGCATGGACTGAGGTTGACAAAATCTTTTTTCCATGTCGGCTTCCTTCAAAAGATGATGAAGCTGTGACACACTTTTTGTTGGGAGTATTGGACTTGAATCAAAAAAAGATTGATGTATATGATTCCATATACAGTGAGCCATATGAAGCAGGAATGAACTACATGCAAATGTATGCACGCATGATCCCCCATTTGCTAAAGTTCTCACAGTTTGACAAAAATCACAAGTCTTTTGGGAATGTCTTCAACAAATTTGATATACGGTGGCAAAGATCACCACACCAAACTGGATCGTACGTGTTATTATTTGTTATATTATTTATATGTACTTAAAATTTATTGTTTAATTCACTGCATATCTTACATTTCTCTTAGGACTAATTGTGGTGCATTCCTGATCAAATTTGCCGAGTTGCTGATGATTGGAAAGGACGTGCAGCAATTCTAACCCGAAGACATAAAAGACTTTCGTAAAGAACTTGCTGCAAATCTTTGGGCACATGGTGAATGGAAAAGAAATTCTGGTTATGATACTCCACCAGAAAATGTTGGTGATGATTATGAGAGTGAAAATGAAACATTCTGTCCAAAGGAGTTGTAAAGAAATTGTGGTGTTATTTTTGTATAAAATTGCTGTAAAGGTGACATCTGAATTATGCCAGTTTAGGATAGTTCTGAAATATTCTGTAAATTTGTGAAAAGGCACTTATATTTTGTTTTGTTGGCATAGCGTAATTTTTTGTAACAGCTATGCAAAATTACAATTTCAAAAGTTATGTCAAGGCATTTTGTTATTTATTTCGTTGTTTCTCTCAACTGTTGATTTGTCCATTGAGTTTGTTAGTATTTGTTCATGACTAAGTGTAAGTGAACTTCAAATTCAAAGTTAATGACCAAATGTCCTTAACTTTTGAACTTGAAATTCAAAGTTAAGGACCGACAGTCCTTAAGTTTTGAACATGGCACTATAACTTAAGGACCTCATGTCCTTAACTTTTGAACTTGTATTTAAAACTTAAGGACTCCTGTAGTTAATGACAAACAGTCCTCAAGTTTTTAACATGGGACTATAACTTAAGGACCTATGTCCTTAACATTTGAACTTAAAATTCAAAGTTAAGGACAAACAGTCCTCAAGTTTTTAACATGGGACTATAACTTAAGGACCTCATGTCCTTAACGTTTGAACTTAAAATTCAAAGTTAAGGACAGATAGTCCTTAAGTTTTTAACTTGTGTTTCAAACTTAAGGACTCCTGTAGTTAATGACAAACAGTCCTCAAGTTTTTAACACGGGACTATAACTTAAGGACATATGTCCTTAACGTTTGAACTTAAAATTTAAAGTTAAGGATAGACAGTCCTCAAGTTTTTAACATGGGACTATAACTTAAGGACCTCATGTCCTTAACGTTTGAACTTAAAATTCAAAGTTAAGGACAAACAGTCCTCAAGTTTTTAACATGGGACTATAACTTAAGGACCTCATGTCCTTAACGTTTGAACTTAAAATTTAAAGTTAAGGACAGACAGTCCTTAAGTTTTTAACTTGTATTTCAAACTTAAGGACTCCTGTAGTTAATGACAAATAGTCCTCAAGTTTTTAACATGGGACTATAACTTAAGGACCTCATATCCTTAACTTTTGAACTTGAAATTCAAAGTTAAGGATAGACAGTCCTTAAGTTTTTAACATGGGACTATAACTTAAGGACCTATGTCCTTAACGTTTGAACTTAAAATTCAAAGTTAAGGACAGACAGTCCTTAAGTTTTTAACATGGGACTATAACTTAAGGACCTCATGTCCTTAACTTTTGAACTTGAAATTCAAAGTTAAGGACAGACATTGTTGAACTCAAAAGAAATTAAAAGAAGGTAACAAGATATAAATATTGAAAATCTAGGCATCCGCTCAAATTAGAATAATAATGAATACAATCTATAGCAAAAACTTAAAAGAGTCGATAAACATAAGTGTATATTTCTACTCTTCTCTATGCTTTCTTGAAAATGGATGGAGTGCCGGAGAATATATACAAGTTGTTCTATTATGACCAATTCTTCTGCAACGACCACATTTGAATGTTATTTTTGATGGCTCGGTAGCAGGAATATGCCTTTTCTTTTGCCTTCTACCTGGTGGCACTTTGAAATCTGGAGGTTTAACAATTTGTGACTTAACACTCTCTGGTACAATCCATGAATCAGTATGTCCTACAGGATGTATTTGTCTTTCATATGTTTTCAGCCAAGATTCCTTTAAGTACCAGTGCGAACAAAAGTCAGACTTCTTGATGTTTCTCTTCTCGATAGCTGCAATTGCATGTATGCATGGTAATTCATCAAGTTGAAATTGAAAACAATCACATGTTCTTTTGTTTAAGTCCACCAAGAAAGTTATTCCTTCTTCTTCAACTCTAGAACGCCATGAATCAACAGGGAAGACCTTCAATGTTGAAAAATTATAAGTGAGTACATTATGTTAAAAAATGTCAAAATCATAATATAAACATAAAACATAATACTTACGTTCAAAGTAAATGCTAAATCTATTCTGTTCTTCAATTCCTCCTCTACCCAACAAGAAACATCATAAAATGTTCCTTCTGCTTTATTTCTTCTTTCATAAAACCAATGTTGTAGCTTCACTTGAATGAAATCCATCATTCTTAGTATAGGCAGCTCCCTTGCTTCTAATAGCACTGAATTCATCGACTCAACTATATTTGTTGTGAGCATGTCATATCTTCGTTGTGGACTACAAGAACGTGCCCATCTTTCCGGTGGTTCTTCCATCAAGTAGTCATAAGTTTTCTTATCTACATTTGCAATATCTGACATGTATATGTCAAATTCTTTACGCTTGTATACTCTTGCAGCACTTTGGAAAAGTTTTATGACCTCACTTTTCACCTTTCTTCGCTTTAGGTTCTGCTCCAAATGATAGATGCAAATCCCATGATGGCTTTCAGGATATACCTTTACAATGCCATTTGCAATAGCTTGATGCCTGTCTGATAAAAAAATCAAATTCTCACGGCTCCCAATTGCATTGCGAAGCTGACTAAAGTACCACTCATAGGAATTGTTGTTTTCAGATTCTGCTATTCCAAAGGCTAATGGGAAAATTTGGTTATTTGCATCTTTTGAAACTGAAATCATTAAAACACCACGATATTTTGACTTCAAAAAAGTCGCATCAATAGCAATCACTGGTCTACAATGATTCCAACCAGCTATCGATGATCCATATGCGTAAAACATATAAAGAAACCTGAAAATACAATATAAAACAAGGTTAAAATACCCGAAGTTTAGGACAGTCAGTCCTTAACTTACATTTACAAGTTATAAAGTTAAGGACATGTTGTCCTTAACTTTTATTTCAAAGTTCAAAACTTAAGGACTGGAAGTCCTTAACTTTTAATTACAAGTTCAAAACTTAAGGATAGGCAGTCCTCAACTTCTGGTTATAACTCAAAAGTTAACAAGGCTAAAGACAGCATGTCCTAAATTGTTTACCTGTTGTTGTCGTCTATCTTTATGTTAGTATAAGTTCCCGGGTTTTTACTTGTCATCATATACAAGTATGAACACAATAATTCATAATTTTCTTCGGGACTTCCTCTTATTAAAGCGGAAGCATGTTGAATAGCACGCCACGCCTTGTGATATCCAATGTCTAGTCCATGCAATTTTTGCATCTCTGCCATGACAAAAGCTGGTGTAACTTCAAATCTTGGGTCCCGAAGATTATCGATAATGTAACCACTAATCAACTTTGAAGTAGCATGCCTTTGATCTGCTTTCCTAGTGTTAACAGAGCAGTCATGCTTTTTCTCAAGCTTTACTATCTTGAATAATGTTGAGTCTTTAATTCTGAAAGCACGCACACACCAACGACACCTATCATCATTGCATGTCAACGAATATCTTGTTGAGCTTGATCTAACAACTTTGAATTCAAAATGTCCTTTGATTGCTACATTAGAAAAACAATTAATTATGCTCTTCTTATTGTCAAATACTGATCCGACTTTTATTTGATCCAAAGAAGCATTTTCTCTTAATATCGTAGTTGGGGATTCTTTTTGTTTCAAATTTGATCTTCGTTTAGTTATTTGAGTGCAGGTTTTGTCAGCAACTACTTCGATTACCGGTGCACTCTCTAAGACTTGAATACCCAAAGCTTGTTCGTTGTCAATCTCTATAATGCTTTGTCCTTCTACTTGAATAGAATCAAATGTTTGATGCACCTCTTCATTTAATGGTTGAGCTTCAACCATATCTACTTCAACTATCTGTTGGCATCGCTCTTGATTGTCATGTTGAGTTTTTGTGTTGGCATGTTCATTGCTTGTTGATGCAAAAACTCTTTCCGAAATATCAACTATGAAACGACAGCTCTTGAAGAGTGAATGAGTTTTTAGCAACTCTATACATGTGTAAAGATCTAAATCTTTGGATACAAGCATTCCTTTGCTTGTTCCAAGGTTGATATCAAACCATATCAATATTTCAAACTTTTTACTATCCAATTCAATAAGCTCAAAAATCTGTTTAACGAAATCTTCAAACTGAATTGACTCAGGTGCTAGGAAAAGCTTTGTTTGATGATCAATATATTTATAGTCTTCAGTCCATCTACCATTAAAAACAACTATTATGCATATTGTTTCCATCCTACAAGTCAAGAGAATGGGAAACAAAGGACATATGTTATAAAGCAATCCTTGTAGAATTAAGAACAGGTGTACTGTAAGTGCAAGACCAAGTTAAGAACTGTCAGTCCTTTAACATTTAAACATGTAATTAAAGTTAAGAACTGCCAGTCCTTAACATTTAAACATGAAATTAAATGTTAAGGACTGTCAGTCCTTAAGTTTTAAACATGGAATTAAAAGTTAAGGACTGTCAGTCCTTAAGTTTTAAATATGGAATTAAAAGTTAAGGACTGTCAGTCCTTAACTTTTGAACAAGAAATTAAAAGCTAAGGACTACAAGTCCTTAACATTTAAACATGGAATTAAAAGTTAAGGACTGTCAGTCCTTAACTTTTAAAGATGGAATTAAAAGTTAAGTACTGTCAGTCCTTAACTTTTGAACCAGAAATTAAAAGCTAAGGATTGTCTGTCCTTTAACATTTAAACATGGAATTAAAAGTTAAGGAATGTCCGTCCTTAACATTTAAACATGGAATTAAAACTTAAGGATTGCTAGTCCTTAACTTTTGAGCCAGAAATTAAAAGCTAAGGACTGTCTGTACTTTAACATTTAAACATGGAATTAAAAGTTAAGGACTGTCAGTCCTTAACATTTAAACATGGAATTAAAACTTAAGGATTTCTAGTCCTTAACTTTTGAACCAGAAATTAAAAGCTAAGGATTGTCTGTCCTTTAATATTTAAACATGGAATTAAAAGTTAAAGACTACTAGTCCTTAACTTTTAAACCAGAAATTAAAAGCTAAGGACTGTCTGTCCTTTAACATTTAAACATGGAATTAAAATTAAAAGTTAAGGACTGTCAGTCCTTAAGTTTTAAACATGGAATTAAAAGTTAAGGACTACCAGTCCTTAACTTTTGAACCAGAAATTAAAAGCTAAGGACTGTATGTCCTTTAACATTTAAACATGGAATTAAAAGTTAAGGACTGCTAGTCCTTAACATTTAAACATGTATTTAAGAGTTAAGGACTGTCAGTCCTTAACATTTGAACCAGAAATTAAAACATACAATTTGAAACTCAAGCTACAGGTCTTTGTATACAGAAGAACAACAACAAAGTGAAGGACATTTTGTCCTTAAGTTTTTTTATTTAATTTGCAAAATGAGGCTAGTAGAATCAAAGTTAAGGACATAGTGTTCTTATTTTTTTGAATTCAATTTCCAAAATGAAGACATTATGTCCGGAATACAGAATTATCATAGGAGGCGGTGTCTATAAATTTATCAATCCAGAAATTCAAAAAAAATCAAATTCTTATCTAATATATAATCAAATCAATACAGATCTAAAAAAGTATAACTATAGCGAAATAAAAATTGATAGAAACACATGAAATTACAACTTACTGTTTATCTATGTTGTTTTTTTGGATTAGATTGCTGAATTTTTGAAATCGGGAAGAGAAATGGTGGTTCGTCCTCAGTTGATCGCCGTTGCTGCTGTTGCTCGCTTCTTCTCTTTGTGTAACTGCTGCTTGTGTTGATAGCGTAGGTATAAGTTATACCAGAAGGGTATTTTCGTCTAGTCAAATATAAATTTTTTAAAAGGAGCGGCTAAAATCTAAATACATTGAAAACTGTGGCTTTAAAATAAAAGCCACAGCTTTTAGTGGCTATTTGTGCCGTTCGCCCAACTTCGTACTCCCAAAGTCTTCAAAAATCACTCACACACACACAAACATACACAGACGCACACAAACACACACGTACACACACCCTTTCACGTGAAGAATTGAATATTCAGTACGTAAAAAAAATGGAGTAAAAATTATATACACTTTCTTTTTTCTAGTCCAGCTATATATAATTTTTTACTTTTTTTTTTCAAACAAAGAAAAATGACTTGTATCTCCTTTTTTTCAGCCAACAAGAAATAACTACAATTGCTCCTTTCACTTTTAGATCTAAGCATTCATTGGTCCAATAACTTTTATAAAAGCCTATTTTTCTGATTTTTATTTATTTTATTCATCGAATTTTTGGCTTTGAACTAGTAAAAACTGGAGTTGATGGTAGAGCCTAACATAATTTTTTCACAGATTTCTTTTTCCTTTTAAGGTAGTTGAAGAATATGTCTATTCATGGCGGTATCTAGCCTTATAGTATCGAGCTTATCCGAATTCAGTGTTTTTCATGCGGAGAATAATTTATGTGTAGAAATTCATAAAAATTATAATAAACAGCAGAAACGAACCCATAATTTTTAAAATATAATAAGTTCAAAGCTAAAAATTATTAAAGCGATAGAATTTAAATTTTAAATTCGATTCCCTATTTAGTGATAACTGTTACCTTGTGCCTTAGCGTGGTCCACCTATAACCAAAATTGGCCCCAAAACTTATCGACAGATCTAAGTATCTACACAAATAATGCTGAAAATGGGAAAAAAATAAATCCTAGTAAGGACAATCAACAACAACAACAACAACAACTCAGTATAATTCCACTTAGTGGGGTCTGGGGAGGGTAGTGTATACGCAGACCTTACCTATGGTAGGGAGACTGTTTCCAAATAGACCCCCGACATCCTTCCCTCCAAGAACTTCCCACCTTGCTCTTGGGGAGACTCGAATTCACAACCTCTCAATTGGAAGTGGGGGTTGCTTACCATCAGAACAACCCCTCTTGTAAGGACAATCATTAAACCGAATAAACTGAGAAACATTTAAAAAAACACACATAGCCAACTCGCGTTTAAATCAAAGAGAAGAGAAACCACATACAACAAAGCAGCCAATTTCTAGAACACCACACAAAAAATAATACTCCCTCCGTTTCAATTTACGTGAACCTATTTCCTTTTTGGTCTGTACCAAAAAGAATATTCATTTTCCTTATTTGGAAATAATTTACTTTTATGCAATGATTTATAGTCACACAAAATATATGTGCCTCATTTTATACTACAAATTCAAAAGTCTTCTCACTTTTCTTAAACCCCGTGTCCAGTCAAATGAGTTCGCATAAATTGAAACGGAGGGAGGGAGTAGTACTAGGAGTAGAGTTTCTCTCCTACGTGTGGACTAGTAAACGCCTACACGTGTGAACTTTATCTCATATTACGTATGAACCAAGCAAACAACTATTCGTCGGGTACACACATACATTACATTATACGTTGACACCTCAAAAGTCAATCTTCTAATTTTCCACCGATTATTTGGTATTCCACTTAAAACTCAACAACTAATGGTACACCTCCCCTCACCTAATCATATCCCCCTCTCCTTTTTATCTTCCGTTTCGAATTAGTAGCCTCTATAATCTCAAACCGACGACCCAAACTTTCCACCTTTTATACCAAACAAACAAACGCTCTCTCTCTCAAACTGAGCGAATTTCTTGTGTTTTGTATTTGAAACTGTGAAAGGGAATCAGAGAATTTGCTGAAGAAATGCAGGCGAGCCGGGCGTTATCACAGTCTCCGAGTTTCGAATGTTATTCCAATAGGAATCTAGCTGAAATTGCTGATAGAGTTGTTGAAGAGTTCAGGGCTGAAAATGGAACTGAGACGGAACTTTTTGTTGATGATGATGGAGGTTTCACTTGCTTTGAAACTGGAAGAAAATTGAATGTGAAAGTGGAAGAGAAGGAGGGTAAGGATGAGAATCACGAGGAAGAAAATGAAGATGACGATGAATTTGAGTTTTCGTTTGTAAAAGAGTCCGAATTTTCACCGGTTGCAGCTGATGAAATCTTTGACAACGGCAAGATCCGTCCGATTTACCCGATTTTCAATAGAGATTTGTTGTTACAACACAGTGGTTTCGTGAACGGTAGCTCTAATTCGAATACGAACTCGATATCGTCGGGCGAGGCTTCTGCTCCACCGAGATCAATTCGACTGCCGTTAAGGAAGCTTTTCATGGAAGAAGAGCGAGAAGCTAACTCGTCGTGCTCATCGTCTGAAGCCGACGATCTGGAAGGGATTCCGCCGGGAACGTACTGCGTGTGGAGGCCTAAAGAGGAGGAAAAGTCTGCCGGAGGTTGTAAGAAGAGCAATTCTACAGGTTCCTCAAAACGCTGGAAGTTTCGTGATCTCATTCACCGGAGCAATAGTGACGGCAAGGATACTTTTGTCTTTTTGACTCCTTCGCCCAAAAAGAGAGAAAAAAACAAAGCAGAAAAGACGACGACTGATGCTTCAAAGGTCGCCGCAAAATCAAACGGAGTACCGGCCAGTGAAGTTTACCCGGCGATGCATTACGTGAAGAACGGAGGGGAGAAAAGGAAATCCTACTTACCGTATAGGCAAGATCTTGTAGGCTTCTTTGCTAATATGAATGGGTTGAGCCGGAATGTACAGCCACTCTGAGGTGAATACGCGATTAATGTCTTTATTAATTACGATTAAGTAGTTGATTTTGATGGTTTTATTTTTGAAGTGATTAAATTAGGTTTAGAGTGATGATTAGAGTGTTTGTAAATATGTGGATAAGTTTTGTCTTCATCTCTGTTGATGGATTATGAATGAATGATGGTAGTATTTTCTTCCATTGATTTTGTGAGTTGTATGATGAAATGATGATTTGTAAAGTGATTTGAATACAAGATGCGTTGCTAAGATGGTGAGTAAGCCCACTTCCAACCAAGAGTTTGTCTTGGTTGGTGAGTTCGAGTCTCCCCAAGAGCAAAACTTCCAACCAAGAGGTCGTAAGTTCGAGTCTCCCCAAGAGCAAGGTGGGAAGTTTTTGGAGGGAAGGATGTCGGGGATCTATTTGAAAATAATCTTTTTACCTTAGATAGGGATAAGGTCTACGTACACGCTACCCGAGATTATATTGGGTGGTTGTTGTTTGTCTCTCCACTTTACCTTTCCGTTTATTTTGCTTTCTCCCGCTCATATTCATATGCTAGAGAGGGCAGAATCGTTTGTGGGACCAGAAATGCGTGTCTCCTGCATTCTCAATTGGAATAGAGGACAGAGTTAAAAAAAAAAGTAAGTAATTTTCAATATCCAATCTGGAATAATTTTCTTTTTAGGAGTGAAGAGATTAATCCTTGCTAAGTTGATTTTCTAGATCTGATTTGTTTTCTTACTTTTTTACTTTTTTTATCCTTATATCTTCGGGCATAAAACATAGTGAGTTTTTATTCTCCTTATCCTCAAGTTTCCATCGCCTTTAATGTTAATTTTGTTAAATTTCGAATATGATTTTGTGAAAAATTTAGAGTGGGTATTGTTTAAATTTATTAGAAATAGTTTAAAAGGACTGTTAAGGCTGTATTGTGGTCCGAGCCTAGTTCGGGACCGGCCCAGGCCTACGAACTCACATGGGCTTTGGGCTAAACGGGCTGGCCCATATGATTCGGGCCTAAGCGGTCCTAGGAGCTCACTGTTGCCGGTCCAGCATGGAGAGACCGCGAGCCCGGGACCGACTGGCGCAACCGGGCCTAACGCGCCCAACAACTATTTTTCAAAAAAAAAAATTTAAAAATTGGCCAACGGTTGGAAGTTTAAAAATTAGTCGTTGGCCTGCCAATAGCTGTTTGGCTTTTTAAAAAATACTCATTTGCCTCCCAAACTTTATTTTAACCCCAAAATTTTTATAATTACACTTTTCCCTATTCTCAACTATAAATACACCCTCATTCTTCATTTTTACTAACAAAATCATCAATATCTCTCTAATTTTCTTCTATAATTGCTTACTTTATTATTGCAATTGTGAAGTTGGTGAATTGAAGTATTCAAGTCTTCAACGATATACAATTTTTAAGAAGTTGTTCGTCAATTCGGTAAACTCGTTCGAACTCTTAAGTTTTAATATTATAGTTTTGTTTGTTTTAATTTGTATAATTATAATTAATATGGCCTTTTCTTTGAAAAAAATATTTGGTGGTAAGGAAAAATCTAAAGTTGATGAATCTAGTGGCCAAGCTACTACTCCTCCCCCGGCTCCCCGACCCAGATCTGTTACCCGTCCTCCTCCACATGTTATTCTTGATAGTGTTTCCTTGTTTTCAATTTACCGATAGTTAATTTTATCATTATATTGCACCACGTCAATAATTAAATGATGAATATATGAATGCTCTTTATGGTAATCCAACTATCGATGAAAATGATGATTTAGATGAAACGCAACCGGATTTAGATGATACACCTACTAGTCACTGTTGTTAACCCAACTGATAATAATCCAAATGATGCCTCGCCTGACCCTCCTATAGTAACTCCTACTTTTAATAGACAACCTTCTAGACGGTGCGAAACATCTCTTGTTTGTCACTTTTTTATTCAACTAAGAGATCAAAATAAGGCTAAGTGTAAACTTGTGGGACTTTGATGGCTCATAAATTTACTGGCGACCGTAGCGGTACGGGTAGTTTGACTAGACACATAAAGACACACCCTAAAGATAAAGCTAAATTTCTTCAAATGAAAGCTGCGCAAGAGGGGAGAAGTGTGGGTACTCAGGTTAACCCTAGTACCGGGTCAAATCTAGTTCAACCGAGAATTAACACTGTTACCGGTGGCATTTTATATTACGATCCAAATAAAGATCATGAAGAATTGGCAAAAATAGTTACTATTATGTGCTTACCCTATAGTTTTCCTTTTAACCCTCACTTTGTGCATTATATTAGAAGAATTTTTAATCCTACTTATAAAGGATGACCTCGCACAACCATAAATAGCGATATTTGTAAATATAAACATGAATATGAACAATATTTTCGCTATTTATTTACTCATATAAATTGTCGTGTTGCTATTACTACTGATATTGGTAGAAGTGGTAATGACTGTGATTATCTTACTGTTACCACTCATTGGATTGCTGAGGAATGGATAGTGCAAAAGCGCATTATTGCTTATAGAATAATTAATTCACGTCACACAGGTAAGTTTATTGTTAACACAGTTGCAGATATTTGTAGATATTTTTGCATTAGAGATAAAATAATGTCAGTTTCAATGGATAATGCTTCTAGTAACACTAATGCTATAGGCTTGCTTACAACTACACTAAATCCTGTATTTAGTAATATTTTTTATGTTAGATGTATTTGTCATATTTACCATTTAATCGTCGGTGATGGTATGAAAATTTTAAATGTTGAAATTGAAAAGGTTAAAATGGCTCTTAATTGGCTTTTTTATTTAAACCGTAGAAGTAGACTTAGAGAATATTTTTTAAAATGTGATAAATTTGGCCTTAGAGAAAGAAAGGTTCCTAAACCTTGTCGACTAGATGGAATTACATGTATGAAAGTTTAGTTGTTGTATATGCATATAGAAACCCAATAAACGCAACATTTAGTGCTCGTGTTGGTGGTGGTGACGATGATGATGATGTGATGAGCACCTTACAAATCAGGATTGGACTAATGTTAAAATTCTTGTAGAATTTTTAGAACAATTTCATGTTGCTACAAATGAATTATCTGGGCAATATTATCCTACTATTTCTAACTGTTTAGTTTATATTGCAGAACTTGTAAATTTGTTTACTCAATTTTCAGAGGGTGAGTAATTTATCAACTTGCTATTGATTTTATGAAAGATAAGTTTAAAAAATATTTTTTCCTTATCCCCCCTATTTATGGTGTTGCTGCCATGTTAAATCATACCATGAAATTAGGAGGTCCTTACTTTTGGTATACAAATATTTATAAGGCTTTATCACTTTCAGATGAGGAATTTGCTACACTTGCAGATGCAAAAGCCTCAATTAAAATAAATGCTCAAACAATTTATAATGTTTATCAACTTGCCTTATATCATGCTAGACTAAATGTTCCAACTCCTACTTCGTCTAGTTCGCAATCTTCTAAAAGAACTGAAGGCCTAAAAGCACTTAGTTCTTTGACGAGGTTCGGGGGTTCTCAAGGTGATAATATTGGTGATAGTTCACAACTAAATGAGCTTCAAGTTTATTTGTCACAAGGACTTGAATCAGAGAATCTTGGCGGCTCGTTTAATGTTTTGGAATGGTGGAAGGACAAAGAAAAATACTATCCGGTTCTTTCAAGGATGGCTCAAGATTTTAAGTATTCAAGCTTCAACAGTGGCATCAGAGAGCACTTTCAGTCAAGCGAGACTTCAAATCGGTGATCATAAAGCGTCTATGAGGGAGAGCTTGAAAAAATCAGTACCCTTCAGAGATTGGATCCGTTCGAAAAGAAGAAATTTTGGACTTGTTGAATCATAACCGGAGATAGACGAAGCTTATGAAAAAATTCTAGTGGAACTTGCGGAGGATGTTGCTTCGCCTAGAAGCGGTGATGAACAAGCTTCTTTTCTGCCACCACCAACGAAAATTCCTTCGAACCTTGAAGGATTTATGAAATTTGTTAGAGATAATATGTAGACTAATATGTAACTTGTATTTTGACACATCTTCATTAGTTTTTTTTCCTTTCAATGGTGGTATTAGCACCTTGTTGTGCTCATTCAATTGGAGGGAGAAAGACTAAGAAAGATATTGTCATTTTTTGTTAATGTCGTAATAATAAAAATTATAAGGCTTTCCCTTGAATATTTCTTTACAATTTTTTTGTTTAAATTTGAATTAGAAGATTTAAGCCACAATTATATAATATAATTTACAAGAAATTGCCTTAGATAAAAAAAATTTAAAAAAATAGCTCGGAACACTTAGGCCCATGGGCCCAGCCCACTTAGCCCGGGCCCATAGTGGGCCGGTTCCACCCTCCAGGACCATTAAGCCTGAGACCGTTTGGACAGGGACTGCTTGGGCCCGGCCCGCCAGATCCCAGGACCGTTTGACCCGGCCCGTTTAGCCCATTTAGGCCCGGGCCCGGACCATATAACAGTCGTACCCACTTTGGCCTTGGGGATAGGAACGGAGGAGGTACGTCGTTGTTAGACTTCGCTAAGGCTTTCGAGTTGGTGATTGCGAACTCGACTTTTCAGAAGAGGGAGGAGCATTTGGTTACTTTCCAAAGTTTGGCGGTGAAGACCCAGATTGATTACCTTATCCTCAGAAGATGTGATAGAGGGTTGTGCAAGGATTGCAAGGTTATCTCGGGAGAAACCCTCGCGACTCAACATAGGCTCTTAGTGATAGACATCGGCATTATGATGAAGAGGATGAAGAGGTATTCTCGTAGCCGACCGAGGATTAGATGGGGAGTTTTAACCAAGGATAAAGCCTAGGAGTTGGTGGGGAGGTTATCCGCTATGGGAGCTTGGAGGAGTAGTGGATACGCGAGCACTATGTGGTCAACGATGGCTAACTACGTGAGGGAGGCGGTGAGAGAGGTGCTAGGGATATCGAAGGGTTTTTCTGGCAGGCACCAAGGCGACTGGTGGTGGAATGACGTAGTCCAAGGTAAAGTGGAGGCGAAGAAGATAGCGTACGCGAAGTTGGCTGGGAGCACAAACGAGGATGAGAGGAGAGCGAATAGAGAGAGCTACAAGGTAGCAAGGAAGGAGGCAAAGCTGGCGGTCACGGAGGCTAAGAATGCAGCGTTTGGTCGTCTATATGAGGAATTGGGGGAGAAAGGCGAGGACAGGAAGTTGTTTCGGCTAGCTAAACGAGGGAGAGGAATGCGGGAAGCGATGCTCAGATGGTCCGGGCATGTTCAGAGGAGAAGCCGAGATGCTCCGGTAAGGAGGTGCGAACGGCTGGTTGTGGAGGGCACGAGAAGAGGTAGAGGGCGGCCTAAGAAGTATTGGGGCAAGGTAATCAGGCAGGATATGGAGAGACTCAGATTTTCGAGGACATAGCACTTGATAGGAACATGTGGAGGTCGAATATTAAGGTTGTAGGTTAGGAGCTAATTGAGTCTTGCCTTATGTCATAACTTTGTGGGATTAGTTTGGTAGGGATACTATTTCACTTTTGCTTTGTATCTTTCTTCTGGATTTCATGTTGTTCCTATTTTCCTATTATTTCTGTAGTGTTACTGATTTTGTCTCCTTTTGTCTTTTTGTCGGTCTTTCGAAAACAACCTCTCTATTCCTTTAGGGGTAGGGGTAAGGTCTGCGTACACACTATCCTTTCTAGACCCCACTAGTGGAATTTCACTGGGTCGTTGTTGTTGTAAAAAGTTTTTAATCCAACCTATTTTTAATTAATTAATAATATTGATGGATAATTATTTTTTAAATTCATTTCGTCACCAATAGTGTTAGTACGAACTTTAATGATCCCAACTTGAGATCATGTGAACCAACGTCATTTTGATTTTCTCAACTTCGTTTCCCTTGTTTGCCGTCTTAATCATGCACACAAGTGCCATTTTAATATTTGCATATTTCAAGTGGAGGAACTCGGTCTTCTTCTCAAAATAGTCGTTGAAGACTTATTTATATCTATCAGAATTTCCTTTCTTCTCATGGAAGAAGATAAATGCTCTTTCTCGAAGGAATTGAACTGTCTAACTTTGAATACCCTGACTCCGAAGCCAAAGATATATAAGTAATCAGTGTAGGGCAGCATGGTCGCGAGAGCAAGGACAAAAAAAATGGTAATATCTGCGCAAGTTGCAATGGACCTTCAACAACAACAACAACAACAACGACCCAGTATAATCTCACAAGTGGGGTCTGGGGAGGGTAATATGTACGCAGACCTTACCCCTACCCGAAGGGTAGAGAGGCTGTTTCCAGGAGACCCTCGGCTCAAAAAAGCAATAGGAGATGATATATTAGTACCATAAAAATGCGTGATAAAAATAACAACAATATACAAGAGACATGAAATATGAAATACAACATACGCAATACGAGATACGAGATACGAAATGGACCTTCAAACAATTAATATGGAGTTAAGACATATTTTATGTGGTAAATTGTGTTTAAATAATTCTAGCACGTGAAAAGACTTTCATCAAATATATATCAAACGTTCAAGTGTAACTTACGCAAGGTTTTACGCTACTGATTAATTTTTTGGCATAAAAAATAAAAGAGTTTAAATTGTGAATAAGGACATCGAAATTGGTTTAAAGAGATATACAACTCAAGCTGAACGTCGTAGGTGTACCTGTTCGGACCTTGGACAGTTGGACTGTCCATGTATAACCGTCCATGTGAACGTAATACGTATCCTACTGGTTTTTTTGGTCTCAAAGATAATATAGACAGAGGCGAATTCAGGATTTGAGGCTTATAGGTTCAATAATAACTGGGTTCACAGTAAGATATTGACCAACATTTAGTAAATTTCTTAATATAAATACAGAATTTACGCAAAAGTTATTGGGTTCTCGAAAACCCGTAGTTTATGCACTAGGTCCGTCCCTGCGTATAGAGGAGTGGTGCATGGGTAGCACCCTACTACAAACTATTGCACTATTGCAAGGTATTATATTACAAGGTAATATATCCTACTAATTCACGCTTACCCTTTTCCTTCGATAATAATACTCCCTATAGTCAGAGGCGGACCAAAGATTTTACGTTTATGGGTTCCTACAGAATTTTTATGTTAATATATAATAATAACTGGATTAACAAACTGATTTTCAAGCTAGATATTCTTATACATTTAATAAATTTTTGAATACAAATACAGGATCTAGGCAAAAGTTACTGGATTCACTGGAACAAATAACTAATATACTCGATCCGCCCCTGCCTATGGTCCACTATAAGTTACCATTTTACCTTTTTATTTTGGTCCAAAATAAGGGTCCATTTACATAATCAAGAAAAAAATAATTTTATTTTTTCAAATTTGCCCTTATTTACATATTTTAATGTGTCAATGTAATAATTAATTAAAGTTAATTAAGTGAATACGTTTTTTTCTTTAGGAGTTCGTATTTCCTAAATGAGTGTGCCAAAGATAAGATAATCACTTATTGTGAACCGAAATGAATCCTATAACAAGACAGCACATCTTTAAACTCCAATAATTAATAATCAATACAATGGATAGGAGTAAGAGTGACAAACGGGCGGGTTGGGTCAGATATGATTCGGGTCGAAAACGGGTAATGAAAAAACGGATAAATTATTCGACCCTAATCATATTTAATACGGATAAAAAACGGGTTAACCGGCGTATAATATGGGTAACCATATTATCCATGACTTCTTGCATATTGATCACTTTTGAGAGAATTCTTAGTCTCCTAACTGGAGGAACCCCCAATTTAAGTCTTTACAAATGAAAAAGTTAGACTTATTGGTTATCTATTGGTTATTCATTTTCTAAATGGATAATATAGTTCTTATCCATATTTAACCCATTTTTTAAAAGTTTATTATTCAACCTATTTTTTAGTTGATAATATGGATGATTAACTGTTTTCTTTGAACCATTTTACCGGCTCTTGATGAAAACAAAAGGATGGCATTGATGTTTGCAGGTAAGAATGTCGGGAGGCATGTGTTAATTATGGTTTGCATGATAATATTTGATGACTTACTCAATTTAAGATTTCTTGCAAGCAATTCTTAATGATTTTTCATTACTTTAACGGAGAGGTCAATCAGGAAACTAACAGGAAGTTAATCTCAGCTAGAAAAGGAAACGTCAAATGATGTGGAAATTAGAACCCTCGGATTTGTCTTCTTTTCTTGAGAAAGTGATCATCAGACTTTTGGAGAACGTCTAGAAAAAAAATGGAAAATAAACATACGAAGACTTTTGGTGGATAAGATTTACATTGATTACTAAATACTACTACTAGTATATTATTTTTTGTCTCTTTTTATGTAAAATTGAAAGTATGTGACACATTATTTTGTAGTCTTGGTATTTTTTATTTGAAATTCTTCTGGAGAAAATTTAAGGTCACATTCTTATACTATGTTTGACCAAACTTCTAAAATCAGCTTATTTTAAGAAGTGTTTTTTTCAAAAGTACTTTTCAAAAATTCTTTTGGTGAGAAATAGCACTGGCGAAGCCAGAAATATTTCTAAAGGTATTCAAACTTGACCAAACTTTTAAAAACTGCTTCTAAGTGTATTTTTCTCAAAAGTGCTTCTTAGAAAAATGCTTTTAGAGAGAAGTTATTTTTTTTTTCTGTTTCTCAAAAACTGCTTATGTTTCTCCTCAAAAACACTTTTTTCCTTCTAAAATCTTGGCCAAACATCTTAAGTTTTGGTCAAAAGCGCTTTTGACAACAAAAAAAAGTACTTTTGACCCCCAAAAAAACTTGGCCAAATAGGCTATCCCGCAAATATCACCATATTATCTGTCCCTTTATGTCTTGTGGCTGTGCCAAACTTAAGCATGAAGTCTTTATTTTTTCAGTACTCTTAAAAAGGAGAATTGATTTATCTTTAGTTTTATTGGTTGGTGTTTCTTCTGATTATTAATAGTCTACTCGGTTCATAATGAGTGATCAATTTATTTTTGGCACACCTATTAAAAAAATACTAATTTTTAAACAAAAATAATTAGTGTGACTAAACTATCCTTTATTAAATATTGTACCATAATTATAGTAGTACTTACTTCTCTTCTCAAATGTGAGGAGTAAAAGAATTTTTAGGGATACATACATAAGGGTAATTTTGAAAAAAATAAATTGAATTTTTTCTTGATTATATAAATGGATACTTATTTTGGACCAAAATAAAAAAATAAATTGATCACTTATTGTGGACCGGAGGGAATAGAATTAATAAAGACTCAAGTTTGTGTTACTCCTTCAGTTAACTTTACTTGGCACGTTTTGACTTTTCACGCCCCTTAAGAAAAAATAAATGAAGTGCATAATTTTCCATAATACCCATATTAATTGATGCATATTTTATTGGAATTGAGAAAAAGATTTGAAATGAGTAATAAATATTATGGATATAATATAGGGGTGGGCATATATCGGGTAAAATCGATAACCCGAATCGTTAATTATTTATTGAATTATCGGTATTGAGTTATTGGGTTAACGGTTCGGTAACAGGTTAAATTTTCTTTTTATTGGGTTATCGGTTCGGGCTCGGTTTGGCAATTCTGTTATTGGGTAAAACCGAAATCCAATAAGAATTAACTAATTTACTAGTTTACCCTTAAGTATATACATACTAGGGTTTCATAATTCATAGTTCACTCTTTGATTTCCCTATTCTTTCTTAGTTTCTATGCCTCACACCCTCACTAGTCAGCCTGTCAAGATTCAGGCCAGCGTCAGTCGCATTTCTCAGCTTCTTTCTTTCACTCTTTAGTCACTTCTTCACTTCATTTCTCAGATTCATCAGTCGCATTTCTCAGCAGCATTCTTCAGCTTCATCTTGATTCTTCGTGTAAGTTTTTAGTTGCTTCATTTTCATCTTTTTCTTAGTTTGTTTGAAAGCATTCTGACTCTGGATTTTTCTTAGTTTGTTTGAAAGCTGAAGTGGGATTTATCGTGTGCTTTAATTGTTGAGTTGTTACAAAGTTATCTTGTGTCAGTTGTTATAAAATTTGTATTACATAACTAATAAACTTTTTAATCAATATACATAATTCTGTACTAGAGTAAAAATGTAGATATCAATGTACAAAGAGTTACTGCTAGTCGTTTGAACAAAGAAGATCTTACGAACACTGATTTTACAGAAACTGTTTTATACATTGCAAATCTTATAAAACTATTTTAGCAAAATAGTTTTATACCGAAACAGTTTTATACATTGCGAAACAGTTTTATACATTGCGAAAATGTTTTAGTTGTTTTATCTTATCGTGTAAATCGATTACCGAACCAATAATGATCGATAACCGATAACTAATATCTTATCGGTTTGGTTATCGGGTTATGATATTTGTAAACCGATAACCGATAGACAAAACCGATAATATTCATATCCTAATCGAACCGATCGATGCTCACCCCTAATATAATAGGGGAAAAAGTTTATCTTCTCTTGATATGTTTAAAGTAATAAGTAAAAATAAAAATTTATTTTTAATATACATACAAAGTAAAAGTAAACGAAAAAGTAACGTAGTATTGTGATTTGTGGGGCATATGATAACAGTAATGCCAAAACTTTAGCACCTGGCAAAGTTGGATCCAACGGGACAATAATGACAGTTAAATAGATACTAGTAGCTCTTATTCCCTTTCTTTTTTGCCTTTTAGAAAATAAAATCCAAAAGCTTTCTTTATTTTCTCTATAAAAGCAATTATTTGCATCTTAATTCTGAAATAATTCTTTGGTTTATTACTGTTTTCTTCCTTCAAGAATTTTTTTCTTTTTTCAGAAAAAAGGAAAAGCATTTCCTTCCTTTGTTGTACATAATAGTCATCCGTTCATTCAACAAAGGTCCTTAGCATCATTGCAAAAGTTTCCACTATATATTTTGGAAAATGTGCAAAGTGCCCCTGATAGTTATGCTAATGTTTTTTCAATATGTTAGAGTTTATTTATTTATTTATTTATTATGAACGTAGTGGATTACATTAATATCATTGTCCATTACGATTACGGCATTCTATGCATCAAATTTGAAATAAGGTTTCGTCAGGCTTCTAAAATAAGTTTATTTTAAAAAATATTTTTTTTGAAAAATACTTTTGATGAGAAACCGTATGTGTTTACTCATTTTACCTTTAATGGAAAGTTTTTATAACCACATAATTGTCATGAACTCACAAAGCTTTTACCTTTTAATCGTTTAAGACCATAAGTTTTAAAAATCTTTTTTCTTTCTTAAACTCCATGCTAAGTCAAACTACCTCATCTAAATTGAAACGAAGGGAGTGTATTTTTTCTCAAAAGTGTTTTTGGGAAGAAACTATTTTTTTTTAAAATACTTTTTTTTTTTCCTTCTGAAATCTTGACCAAACACCTTAACACTTTGGGTCAAAAAGAAGCTTATGCGGCTCCTATTTTTCCTTCCAAATGATGATGCAACAAGTGTGTCTTCAGTCATGCTTATTTGTTGGATTATCATACTCAAAATCCTAGAGCGTAAAACTTGATTTATATTTGGCATGTATATTTTTGCCTAAAGTTATATTTACATAAGAAAGAAACTTCTAATTAATGATTAATTGTGAAATTCACGGAGGGCCTAAAATTTCCAAATCTCCCACATAAAGGGGTAAGTTGAAAAGTAATGTCATTTATAAATAAAAGCGTAAAATTCAAATGAAGAAATAATAAAAAGCAACAAGATAAGATGTCATATTCTAATTGGCATCACTATTATAAAGGAAAATAAAGAAAGGCATTAAGGCAAAATTGCAGCCAAGAGCATGTGAATATTGGTTACAGGCTCTTTTCACGACTTTCCTTTTAGTTGGTCATAAATTCTTAAATTTATTTTAAATAATCTGATTTAGGTGAAGTTTGATTTGAAATTAAAAATGTATTTGGAAATATGTTTTCAAAACATATTTTCTAAGATTATTTTGGAAAAATATGTATATTATTAGTATTTGTAAATATTTTGGCCAAAACTAACTATTTTTGGGATTTTTCTAAAATATAAGCAAAATCTATTGCCAAATATGTATTTGCTAAATAAAATTTAAATTTATTTTAACAAAATCTATGATCAAACGGGTATTTAATTTCTTTTGTAACTTTCACTACTCATCCGTATGCAAAAGCCACAGTCCCTTTTCCTTGAGTTTCTGCAGACACGCAATTTCTTGGGTTTCTAACAAAATCAATTTAGTAGTTACCTTTCCATGAATTTTCCCATCAAGTATTTCTGCAAACCACTCTGCAATATAGTACCGTTTTGGCCATAAAAATCAATTATTTTGAAAATGAGTTTCCGGAGTTGAGCTAAAAATTTGTATTTGGAAGTTGAAATTATATATATATATATATATATATATATATATATATATATATATATGTATTACTTTTAAGAAGTTGAAGTTATGTGAATAAAGAAACTTATATTATTTTAAAAAAAAATTGAAAAATAAGTTGTATAGGTCAAAATCTGACCATAAGATGGTTTTCCTTAAAAGGAACGATAAGGGGTCGACCAAGCCGTAGTCTTACCCATGAGGCATAATAGTGGCGAGCATCCCGGCCACTGTCGAGATCGAGCCGTCAGAAGGCCTGCACGACAGCACATACGTCGTACCACTCGGGCAAGTAAGGAAGAGTCTAGTCATGAGAGGGTCCGTTGGGTAGAGACTGTTGGATAAAGGGGAAGGTTGATAATATATATATATATATATATATATATATATATATATATGAGGGGAGAATGCAAGAGAAAGGGGATCCCATTTAAGAAAAGAGAGGAGCAATGTATCAAAGATGAGAACAAGAGGAGATCCCCAACAACAAACCAACAACCCAAATTTTGCCTACAACCTTTTGTAATCATCATTGTTGAATCAACAAAGATAGATCTCTTAGTTATCAACAACTTTCCCTCTTTTCCTCCTTTGCTCTTACAAGTACGGTACAAACAAATCAAAGATGTAAGCTTATTATTTACATTTTCTGTTTGTCAATTGTCTTAAGGAATCTTATATAAACTTGGCTTCCTTCGATTGTGATATTCAATATGTTTGGATTAAGAGTTAATTATGTTTGAATAAGATTTACCTTTCATTCTGTATCTCATCATTGTCACACCTCCTTTTTCCGCCCCCGCGAGGGGTGAAGGAGTTTTTTCCATTTAAAGGACAATCGAAACGGGATTTGTTTGTTTATTTCAGAGTCGCCACTCGGGAGATTTAGGGTGTCCCAAGTCACAAATTTAATCCTGAATCGAGGAAAATATTCGACTTTCCAAATGAAGTCTGCGAACCAGAAATTCTAAGTAAGGAATTTTGTTGACCCGAAGGAAGGTGTTAGGCACCCCCGAATCCTGTGGTTCTAGCACGGTCGCTTAAACTGTTGTAATGGCTAAAATATCTGATTTTAATACATGTTCAAAAAACTATAGTGCAATTTTAACTTTTAACCGCTTTTATTGTTATTATTATTTTTATAGTTTTACGGAGAATTGCAACATTGTGAAAATGTATTTCAAACCACGTCACAGTCAATGTACCCGTGGTTATCGACACCTTTTGACTCCGTTGAGATTTGGATTTGGGTTACATAAATGCACACCCATATTTAAGAAAATAATTTGTTAAAGACGCGACTAGCGTATTGTTGATTTGGGAAAGGCCGTAAAATTTCACTAGACGGCCAACTCTGATGTTCTAAATAATTAATACATACATTTATGAGGCCCCGCAATCTATATATTTTACTAGGCGAGGCTCATCTCATTTATTTTTAAATGGACAAATCTTAAAGCGACTACATTTTTCTATTAAAATTAGTCTCTAAAATAAAGAAAGAAAATCCTAATTAATTACGAGCTTTTTTATTTATTTATTTAAGAAAGCATGACATACTAATTGCTAGATTAATACAAATATTGATGAAAAGGAATTTTACTAAAAATTCAAAATTATAAATAAAAATAAAAATTCGACAACTAATATTCAAAAGAATCAAATATAGCTAGATTAAAACTCGCATTGTTATAAAAAAATAACTATTGAGATTAATTATTCACAACCATTTGAAACTAGATTTAACCATAATTACTAAAGCTTATTAGAAAGTTTATTAGACTTAAACGTTCTTCTAATCTTGCTTGAACTCAAATCATGCCTTAATGCCTAATTTACGAAATTTAATTTAAATTCATGCCTTAGCTAAATTTAGCTACTTGTTCATGATTAACCTACTGTTGATAATCTTGAAACCTTCATAACTAGTGAATTAACCCGTTTTGCCAAACCGATTCATTAAAGACTAACTTATGTTATTTTCTCTTATTCCAATTATTATTTAGTAATACATGAAATAGCCCAAATACAATTAATAAAAGGACCAAAGAAAAAGCGAAATTAAAACTTCAAAATTTCATTCTTCATATGTATTCATGCTTCCACATTATTAGCTTGCGATAGCTAGTATTACAGTCGTGTACCTGATATTGGAAGCAAAAGAAAAGGGAGATCAGCGGAAATTCAGTAGCATACAACAACAGCAACACCCAGCAACCAGCAATGAGAAACCAGTGACGGATTTTAAAACTCAAGATAAAAATCCAGAAACACCAACAACAATCAACGGACAGAAGCCAAGGGAATCTTTTCAGAGTTGAAAGACTAATTAATGTTCAACCCTTAATTTCTGAATCCGTATATCAGAATATTTAAATTGTATATCAGGTGTATACTATTCTTCTTTTGAATTTCCAGAATGTTTTTCTTTTTATTTTTGGAGTCTTAGTATTTTCGGAATTTTTCTCTCTATCTTTTTTCTTCTCTCTAAAATCTGATCAAGTCTTCCCTATTTATTCCCATCTTTCAGCATTTTTTAAATTAAAACTCATTATCTTCCACTCATCCCCCTTTTAATCCCACTACCTAATGTTTTGCCCCCCACTACATTAAACAAATACATTATTTTCCCCCATTATATCTTGTCCCCCATGCTTACATTAAACAACTATTATTTCCCCCACTACATTATGTCTTGTCCCCCATTATTGATTATTTTAATATTATTTTAATATTAATTGACAGAGCACTCAAAATAAATAATTGCTCAGAATTTTAATTTCAAAAATACTCCTCTGACCTTACTGAAATTACCATTTTGACCCTGAAAATATTATAATTTACCAATCTACCCCGTCAGCTATAACAAGTTCAACTAATCAATTCTAACCAAAATATAGCAGCTATAACCAATTCCTAATCAGATTTTATGAATAAACTCAAACTATATGATGAACAACAAGAAACAACTGGAATTATTTTGATTGAACAATCTTTTAAAACAACAAATCTATTTTCAGATTCACCAATAATAACAAGCAAATATATTCAAAGCATGAGCTCAAATTCAAATAAAACTTAAACAAAAATAAATAAACAGATTCAAATCACTAAAATCAAATAATCAATTGATCTTCAAATAAAATCCAACAAAATACAACAAAGATACATGATTCAAACTAAATCAAAAAATTAAAAACCAAAACATAAACTCACATTAAATCACTGAATTAAAAACAAATTTCAAACAAAATGAACACGAATTAAATCTATATTAAACAACAAACAACGGATTCAAGCGATTTAAACTAACACTCTTCTATATTAAAATTAAATCCTTTTAAATTAATAAAACAAACTGAAAAATAATTAATTGAATCTTCAACTTAAATCTAACAACATTATAATTAAACTAACAATTTCTTCATAAAAATAAACAAGAAAAATGAATCAAACAAACTGAAGAAAATAACAATGAACATGAAATTAATATCAAACATATTTGATTTCAAATTCAAAAAATATCAAACAAATTACGGACGGGAACGAAACTTAAACCAACTAACCAGATCGGAACGATGATGAACTCGAACGAAAACAAATCTGCCAAGAAACGATTATCACACCAAGACTGCCATCGTCCTAACGGATCTTGACTTCAACGACAAACTCACCTTCCTTTTAATCTTGACGAACTCAAAACAACAAACGACGACCTCGACGGATTGAAACTGAAGATCGACGAGCAGCAGTTGTTTGTGGTTGAGCAGTGGCAGCCATGGATGCTGAACGAAGCTGGACGAAGCAGCAGCATCGAGCAGCAACAACACGGACGAAACCAAGGCAACAACAACGTGATGGAGCAGCAGCGGGCAGCATGGTTGTCGAGCAACAGCAGCCATGGTGAACTGCCTGAAGCTGCGACTGGAAATGAAGAAGCAACAGCGATGGTGGACGCAGTAGTTGCTGTTGCTGCGTCGCCGAGCTGGAGGTTGTTTGGGACGTGAACGCTTGGGTTTTGCTCGAGGTCGACGAGGCAGCTGAGGAGGTGAAGGAGGCAGTCATGGGGTTTCACTTGAAGCCAGGGTTTGGAGGAGTAGTAGAAGAAGAAGATGTAGCAAGGGGGTGGTCGTTTGGACGTGAAGGAGAAGGTGGTGGAGGGTTGTTGGTGCTGCTGCCATGGACGTCGATATGGAGTTCGAAGGTGGTTGTTGCCATGGATGTCGATATGGTTTCGACGAGGACGGAGGCTGGGCGAGATAGAGCTCGAAGGTGTGTGCGTGTGTGTGTGTGTATCGACGTGGGGGGGGGGGGAAGGGCAACAGCCATGGCTGGTTTTTTGGGAGTGTTGGAGAAGAAGAAGAAGGAGAGGGTGGGGGCGGATAGGTTTTTGGTTTAGGTTTAGATTTTTCTTTTTTGTTTTGTTTTTTTCGTGAAATGTAAGATAATAGGGGTGTTGGATATTTGGGTTATGAAATGGGTCGACCCGGTTTGAAATGGACCGGGTTGTAGGGATGGTTGGATATTTTTTTGGGCCTGTGGCTTGAATTTGAAGAAGAGCCCAATTCCGATTTTCTTTATATTTTTTGTTCTCTTTTCTTCTTTTATTTTTCTAAAACTAAATTCTAAAAATCCTTAAATTATTGTATAGAACTAAATTAATTTATAAAAGCGCAAATTAATTCTCAATAATAATTAACACATAATTAAGTGATAATTAAGCATAAAATTGTACAATTGGACATTAAATGCTAAAAATGCAAACGATGCACATTTTTTGAAATTTTCATTTTTGTAAAACAAACTTAATTACTAACAATTGTAGGATTAAATCCTAAATGCAAACGTGACATATTTTATATTTTTATTAATTTAAACAAATAAACATGCACAAACAAAAATATAAATAATTATACAAAAATACCACAAAAATACAAAAATTGCACACAAAAGGAAAATTGTTTTATTTTGAATTTTTTTTTGGGAGTAATTCTTTCATAGGGCAAAAATCACGTGCTTACAATCATTAATTAGTTTAACTAAAAGGTTTAACACTTTTTTGGTCAAACAATTTGGCGCCATCTGTGGGAATTTCTTAGTCAAAACTTTTAGTTTTCTTTAGATCTAGAACCAGCCAAGTATCACTGCCAGACTGTCATAGCCTCACCATCACGACATAAATACCTCCCCGAAAGAATAGTAGGTAAACTGTTTAGACAACCGTACCAATCTAGGCCAAAGCTCTACATAGAATAGAAATCGCGACCAGTGTCTATGCGAAACCCATGCCTCACCTGTAGCGATGGGTTTGACACACCATATGCACATTTAAAATAGAATCACGGTCACCATGCGCCTAGCATGACCGCACCCCCATTTGACGTATTCACCTTATATACCGACCCGTACTCCCACCCCATAGGAAGGGACTATACCCTAATCTGTGATCCGGCCCTATTTTCTTAACCACACACACTGGATGGTTTATTAACAAAGTATGACATATTTCCCTTGTTGTTTGTGCATATCGTACGGGGTCGGATGGGGACTCGATCTCGGCGTCCCAATGGGTGAGGTAAGTCCAACCCGTGTGAAGCCTAGACGCGGTTAATAACGAATCCGAATATGGCTGCCAAATCTAAAACCATCATTCAAGTACGGGGCAAAGCGAGTGACTCTACAGTGTTGCTCCTCCTTTCGTCGACTTGCTAGGCCAAGGTAACATGCGATTTTATTTAAGTTTTAACTTTCTCCAATGAAAGCAAAATTGAACAAACTGGGACTCGCCCATGGAATGCACAGTATTCTCCAATGAAAGCAAAATTGAGCAAACTGAGACTCACCCATGAAACGCACAATATTCTCCAATGAAAGCAAAATTAAGCAAACTGGGACTCATCTAGGAAACGCCCAGTATTATCCAGTAAAAGCAAAATCGAGCACGCTGGGACTCACCCCGACGCACGTATAAATAGTACGACGACGTGTAATATTCTCCACAAAATAATAATAATAATACAGCAGGTTACTATCTCGACCTTGCTCGAAGTAACACCCCTACGGCCATCGGCCTTCGCCAAGAAAGAAATTTGACTTCACTCGAATTACAACGGGTTACTATTTCGACCTTGCTCGAAATAACACCCCTACGTCATCGGCCTTCGCCAAGAAAGAAATTCGACGTCGCTCGTATAACAACGAGTTACTATTTCGACCTTGCTCGAAATAACAACCCTACATCCATCGGCCTTCGCCAAGAAAGAAATTTGACTTCACTCGAATTACAACGGGTTACTATTTCTACCTTGCTCGAAATAACACCTATAAGGCCATTGACCTTCGCCAAGAAAGAAACTCGACTTCGCTTGAATTATAATGGGTTACTATTTTCGACCTTGCTCGAAATAACACCCTACGGCCATCGGCCTTCGCCAAGAAAGAAATTCAACTTCGCTCGAATTACAATGAGTTACTATTTCGATCTTGCTCGAAATAACACCCCTATGGCCATCGACCTTCACCAAGAAAGAATTTCAACTTCGCTCGAATTACAACGGGTTACCATTTCGACCTTTCTCAAAATAACACCCCTACGGCCATCGGCCTTCGCCAAGAAAGAAATTCGACTTCGCTCAAATTACAACGGGTTACTATTTTGACCTTGCTCAAAATAACATCCCTATGGCCATCGGCCTTCACTAAAAGAGAAGTTCGACTTCGTTCGAATTAGAACGAGTTATAATTCTGACCTTTCTCGAGATAACACATTTACAGCCACCGGCTATCGTCAAATAAAAGAAAAGTTCGAACTCGTTCAAATATGAGTCAGAAATTGACTTTGCCCAAGATGGCGACTCCAAGTTCGAACTCGTTCAAAGGTGTCAGAAACTGACTTCACCCAAGATGGCAACTCTAAGTTCGAACTTGTTCAAATATAAGACAGAAAATCACTTCACCCAAGACAACGACTTTAATTGACCTCATTCGAATCAAGATCGATTCCGCCCGAATTGGCGAACAAGAAGTCAATCTCGCCCGAACTGGCAAGTCCAAAATGACTTCATTCAGACTCATGCGATGAGATTCTACCCTATCAGTGCAAGGTCGACTTCCTAATTAAAAAGATCAGAGACTCATCACAAAGAAATCTGAAGGTCTACGCCAAAAAGAGAAATATAACAAACGAGAAGGATAGAAAAAGAAAATCAAAAGATACACAAACAAGGCGAAGCAACTGTTTCATTTAAATACACGCGCACAACAATCGCACCTTATAAAAGGCTGAAACATACCCAAAAAAAAGACGAAAATAAATAACAAAAGAAAAAAAAACTAAGTACAAAGGTTACATTTAAGTTTCACTTGGCTTCATCCCCGCCGCTGTTCTCCCCAATATCGCCATCATTAGAAAGGATCCCATCCTCGATATCAATGCCCTCACTAGCCTCCAGCATCGTAGGGTCGTAACCACAAGCAGTATAAGCCTCGCGTGCCTTCGTCCGAGCTTCTTCGAAGGCGGCCTCTGAAATACTCCCGCCTCCAACAAACCCTTGTATAATATCGCTGGGCCTCGGCGCGGACCCATAACTTGTACAAGCGGCGGGGGACCGCGGCAGAGTCAAATCTGACCAAGGTGACAGTTGTGACTTGTCGGCCTCGAGTGCCACAACCCGGTCTCCTAGGCTCGAAGCCTCCCAGTCAATTTCACCAATATGCTCCTCGAGCCGCGCCTCCTTCAGCATGGTCGTTTCCCTCTCAGATTCCTGCTCAGATCTAAGGACGTGGATAGTGGCCTCTAGTACTACCGCTCTCGCCAAGGCCGACGTCCGAGCATCTTTAGCTCTTTCCATCTCGGCCACTTTCTTCTCCAGCTCGGCCAATTTCCCCATCCATTTTGTGCTCAAAGCTTCAACTCTGGTAGCATTCTGCTCAAGTTCGGCTTGCAAAGACAATACCTTGTTCAGAAGGTCCACACACTCTGCGACAACTCCCTTGCCCACCTCAAGCTCCTCGTTCTTGGCATGAAGCAGCTCATCAAGCTCACTGCATCTGCGGATAGATCGCATCAGGTCCTCATCTCTTTTCTCCAACTCCTCCCTAGTAGAATGGGTACTGGCACCCGCTGAGCTACTTGTGCATCTCAGGGCCCTTGTTACGGTACCGTCGGTACTTCTCGGCCATCTTCAGAAAAATCACGGCTCGCGTATCGGCTATACGAGCATTCTCGACCTCCAACATGTAGGTCTAAAAGAAAGGAGGGAGGAAAGGAGTTAGTGATATAAAAAACAAACGAACGAAGGTCACCAAGCAAAGGAAATAAATATAAACTCACCCTCAGGCCTAGAGCAGCCACACCGTGTGACAACTCGGAGTCGTTGACATCCCGAAGAGCTCCATTTTCAGCGGCGGAGCATAGAAGATCGAACTGGCACAAAGTCCACCGTATCTTGCAGCAGGTTGAGTTCGGACGAAATTTTGAGTATTTGAGAAGGGCCTCCCGCTTCTACTATGGTCCGAGTAAAGCCCTTCTGAAACATCCTCATATCATCAGGATCAATGTCGGACTCAGATTCATAGTCGTCAACCATGACGCCCTTCTCTCTCTCACTGGATGAAGAGGGGGCGCAGTTCGGCCGCGATGTTGAAGGGCCACCTGAAACAGCAACGGCGGCCTCAGAACTCTGTCTCTCTTCCATATCAACCCCTTGTACGCTCATAACGGGCGTCATCTCCATGGACGGGTCGGCACCATCTCCGATTTCGGTCGTTGCCGGGGCAAGGACGCCCCTCGAAGAAGTTTCAGTCGGTGAAACTCCTTCCAGTACCACCCTCCGTCTCTTCAGTGGGGCATCCCCACTACTTGTACTGGAGGATTCGCCCGTGGAATGGACTATGGGACTCAAAATCTTCGGCAAAGTGGCCTCCGAGCGCACAACTTCGGCCGCAGGTGCAGGCCGGATAATATATCTTGGTGCTGGCTGGGCGGCGGCCCTCGGCGCAGGATAGGTAGAGGGCGCCGGTTGACGAAGTGAGAGCGGTGGAGCCCTCGTTCTCCTCACTCCTCCCCGACCTGTCAGTAAGGAGGAATTAGATCGCACAACGACAAAGTTCTAAAAAAAAGCTAACTACAAAATCGGGAACGAATTAAAGCTACAACAAGCCAACTCACCAGTAAGAGGCTTGCGCCCAAACTTCTCATGGAAGGGCGCCCACTCACGAATTTCCACCATGTAGGGGAGAATTGCACTTATGGATATCAGCAACCAAAGGAGGAAGTAATCTCTCTATTGCAAAGGCAAAACAATACTCAGTGATGTCTCCTAAAGGAAGACGACCAATGACCGTCTTAAGAAAAATTACAAAGTAAAAGGAAACCTTACGGGCAAAATTCCATGCCTCTGGAAACCCCACCAAGTTCGCCACAAGGTGCTCTGTCCGCACATAGAAGTAGCTTTCCCAAAAGCGTCGGTTGGCCTTATCATCCATCTTCACCACCAAATTTTTGGTTCCTCGATGGCGCATATGGATTATCGTACCCCGAAGAAAATGAGGGGCAGAGATGTGGAGCATGTGCCCTAGTGAAATTCCTCGGCCGTCCAGTTCTGTGTACGTGATGAGAATAAGGAAGAGTTTGTACGCATATGGAGATAGTTGAGCCGGTTACACTTCATAGAAACGGCAGAAGTCCACCACCAAAGAAGGAAGCGGAAGTGTACCCGATAACGAAGGGGGACGCGTAAAACGCGCATTACCTGGGGCGGTGCAGATGCACAATATTCTTCCCCGCCGGCACCATTTCGACATTAGCAGGGATTTCCCACTTATATTTGAGCACTGCGATTGCCGCCTCATCCATAGTGGAAGGAACGAGCTCTGGCTCACTTCCTGAAGGGCTATAAAAATCAGTCATCGCCTTCCCGGGACGAGGAACTATTTCATCTACCGTTGGAAATCCCTCATCTTCCACTACCTCCACTCCCTCTTAGAGTAAGGATGCGTCGCTTTCCGGCACCGGAGCATCAACAACTCTATCGGATTGGGAAAAAGTGCTAGCCATTTGTCTCTCTTGATCGAAGCAAGCAAGAACGATGAGGGAAAATAGATAGTGGTCACTTCAATTTCTATCGAAAGCAGCTGTATGAAAGACCAGAGGATGAGGAAGTTTGTAAAGTTCTTTCTCAGGTAAATTGAATAACACAACAATCAAATAGGGGATTCCCCCTATTTATAGGAACATAAATGTCCTGAGCGGGAAACCCAAGAGCCGCAAATAAAAAACCTGAAAGGGCACGGGAAACGATATGGTGCTTGGGAAACGTGCGCCATAATGATGCATAATGGGTATTCATAGTACCCTAAATCAATGCGACGATCCAACTCTGAACTGATGTAACGGTCCAATGAGACCCCTGAAGCGTCACGTCGCCACCCCTTTTTAAGGACCTCGTTCCGCGCATAATGTTCAGATTTCTCCTAACTTTTTGAATCAACAGAGTCCGCCCATCGAGCTCGTCAAAGGGTGACCCCGACAGGCGGAAGGACTAACTGTATGGGTCAAAATCCGACCACAAGATGGTTGTCCTTAAAAGGAACGATAAGGGTTCGACCAAGCTGTAGTCTTACCCACGAGGCATAACTGCGATGACTATTTCGGCCACTGTCGAGATCGAGCCGTCAGAAGGCCTGCACGATAGCACATACATTGTACCACTCAGGCAAGTAAGGAAGAGTATAGCCATGAGAAGGTCCGTTGAATAGAGACCGTTGGATAAAGGGGAAGGTTGATAATATATATGAGGCGAGAAGGCAAGAGAAGGGGGGATCCCATTCATGAAAAGAGAGGAGCAATGTATCAAATATGAGAACAAAAGGAGATCCCAACAACAAACCAACCGCCCAGATTTTGGCTACAACTTTTTGTAATCATCATTGTTGAATCAACAAAGATAGATCTCTTAGTTATCAACAACTTTTCCTCTTTTCCTCTTTTGCTCGTACAAGTACGATACAAATATATCAAAGATGTAAGCTTATTATTTACATTTGATGTCTGTCAATCATCTTAAGGAATCTTATCTAAACTTGGCTTTCTTCGATTGTGATATTTAATATATTTGGATTTAGAGTTAATTATGTTTGGCTAAGATTTACCTTTTATCCTGTATCTCATCATTAATTAGTTTAACTAAAAGGTTTAACACTTTTTTGATCAAACACAAGTAAAAACTACTTTTTGGTTTTTGAAAAACTCGTCTTCAAAAAAAAAGTTGAAAAACGTCCCAAATGAACAAACAAAATTTTCAATTTTCTTTTTGAAAAAGGTCAAAATTTTGTAAGGACACACACCTCAATGGTCTATTCATATTTGCACCTGTCTCACATTAAGCTCTACACCATATCGTCTCTAGGACTAGGATTAAACGCAATATAAAAGGCACATCACACAAGAAGGTAGAATTCTATAGTGCAACTAATCATTATTATGGTACACTTTGTTCAAGAAATGTTAGATTTTTTTATTAGACAACAGAGAGTTCACGATTATATTTCATGTTTATATCAAACTACACATAATTGAATGAATCTTTATTAAAAAGGAAAGGTCTCAAAGGAAGTAAGTTGCATTTACTGATAATACATGTGAGTTTGCTAGAAACATTTCTTTTTGGTCGGCAAAAAGGTTCACAAACGTATACTAATAAATTTATTTAAAAAATATATTTAATGTGTGCACGTATAAAATTTTAGAACCTCTGCAATTACGCATTCAAATAATTATACAAATTGAATTGTAATAATAAATCGACACTGCTTATATGTCGGTAAAACCATTTAGTTGGTACACTAATTGGGTTAGCTGAAACGTGCTTCTCAGAAATCTTGTGAATGAGCCAAAGAAGAATGTTGATGGTAACAATTTTTGAAAGGTGGTTTTATTCTCCTACTTATTGCTAATAGTCAACCTAAATTTTGAGTATAAAGAGTTTAGCTGGAAGATAATGAAGCAAAGTAACTAACAAATGTTCATACTTGTCCTCCCTAATTGCGGTGTAGGTACCAGAGACATTTTGCACCGTTGGTGCCATTTGATTATGATGTTTCCAATATCTTCCTCAACTAAAAAGAGGGGAAAACACACAAAAAAGAGTTGTTTATGTAATTAGACGTCTCTTCCTCATGAAATCCAAATAGGAGTGGCAAACGGGCGTGTCATATGGTTCGGGTCGAAAATGAGTAATAAAAAAGGGATAAATTATCCGACCCAACCCATATTTAATACGGATAAAAAATGAGTTAATCGGCGAATAATATGGGTAAACATATTGTCCATGACTTCTTGCATATGATCACTTTTGAGAGAGTCTCCCTAACTTGAGGAACCCCCAATTTGAGGCTTTACAAATATAAAAGTTAAATCCATTAGTTATCCATTAATTACCCATTGGTTATCCATTTAGAAAATGAATAATATGGTTCTTATCCATATTTGATCCGTTTTTAAAAAGTTCATTATCTAACCTATTTTTTAGTGGATAATATGAGTGGTTAACTATTTTCTTTTAACACACCCCTAAATCCAAATAATATTGCAATATATTATAAGAATGAATGCATGATTTATTCAGTTTTAGTGTCTTGAAATTTGAACTAACTAAAGTTTAGGACATCAAAACTGTACTCCAAGACAGTTGGAACTGAAAAACGGTGTGTCTTAAAGTTGCATTAAGAGCCTTTTTGCTTTGGTTCAATAAACACATCCGTTTCTCTTGTTGTTATATGGTATCAAGAGCCTCAACAAACTCTCACGAGTGAAATTCTATATCTTTTTTCTCTCCCACCCACCCTCCACAAATGGCCAATACTACTGGAGTTGTTAAATGGTGATAACAATAGTAGTGTGACGGTCGTCCAATTTAATCCTGCATCACAATTGTCAATAAAATTACAAGGCAGCAAAAACTTTGCAGCATGGAAGGCATAATTTTCCATGCTTATGCATGGTCATGTTCTTTATGATCATCTAGATGGGTCTACTCCTGCTCCATCTCGCACTATCACAACTGACATAATCCTTAGTGTCAATCTTATATTTGCTCTTTGGTTTCGTCAAGATCAACTCATCAAAATGCACTTATGACATCTGTTGATCCAACAATTGCCACTGATACTGTAGCTGCTGATTCAACAAAAAAAAGTCTGTGATGCATTGTATACTGCATATGTGAACAAGTCCCAAACTAGAATTTTCAGTCTTCACGATCAACTTACGAGACTCACAAAAGACTCCCAACCAGTCACTGAATATTTGCAAAATATTCGATCCATAGCTGACGAACTCTCTACTGCTAGTGCCCCAGTTACAAACTCTAAGCTCATTGTTAAAATCCTGAGTGGTCTGAGACTAGAGTTTCGTGAGATTTCTACTGCAATTTATGCTTGTGACTCCACTATTTTGTATGAAGAACTCTATGAGAAACTTCTTGATTATGAGCTTTTCCTTAGACATAAAGAGTTAAAGAAAGCTCTTAGCCACATTATTATTGTTGTTGCTACATTCAACAAATCTGAAAACTGGAACAATCGCAACAATCGTCGCTCCAACAATAATAATGGCAGCAACCAACAATGGAGATACAACAATCTACTTAATTCAAAAAATTAGTGGCGATCTTCGAACACCAATAACTCTTTTGATGTTGTTCGCTGCCAGTTGTGCAACCAACCAGGTGATGTTGCAAGTGTATGCAGATCCAAATCTCACAATCATTTTGAGGCCAAGGCCAACTATGTTTCGGGAATCCACGCATCAGCAAATCATTGGATTCTCGACTCTCGAGCATCTCACCATATAACTGATAATCCTCGCAACTTGTAGGAATACTATAGCTTGGAGCAGGTCTTCATTGGTGATGGTAATAAAATACCAATAACTCACACTGGTTTAACTCAATTACATGCATGAAATAATGCTTTCAAACTTTCTAGCACTCTCTGTGCTCCAAGCATTAAACACAGCTTACTCTTCGTCTTTAAATTTTGTCAAGATAACCTAATCTCTATTGAATTCTTTCCTTTTAATTTTTCTGTGAAGGACTTGGAAAATGCGGACTCTGTTAGTGCACGATCGGAGTATATACAATTTCTATGAGTGACCAACCTCACCTTTCATATCTTCTCCTAAAGCGCATTTGGCCTCCGCCAACACATCCATCTTCACCTGTCATCATCGATTGGGTCATCTGCACGAAATAGTTTTAAATATTGCTTTGAATAAATTCTTCCTACTTTGCTTGTGAGACAAATTTTTAGTTTGTAATTTTCGTTCATCGAATAAGTCTCATCACCATCCTTTTCAGCATCTTACTTTATCAAGTACCAAACCATTCCAAACAAATTTAGTAATTTATTGGATTCTTCTCCGGTTTTATCGATTGAAAAAAAACTTATACTATTGCATTTTTGTTGATCAATACACCAAATATACTTGGCTATATATATTAAAAAATAAATGTGAGGTTAAAGACCTTTTCAAAAATTATCATGTATTAATGGAACATCGTTTCAATACAAAAATGCTTTATATATATATAGATGGTGGTGGCAAATATAAAAGTCTTGATCCATACCTAAGTTCTCAGGGAATTGAACATCTTTTATCTTCTCCATACACTCCCCAAAGAGTCGCTCTTGCCGAAAGACGTCACAGACATATTATTAAAACGGCAAGAACTTTACTTCATGAAAGCTTCGCTTCCACCGACTCTTTGGTTTTTTGCTTGTCAACATGCGTTTACCTTATAAATCGCTTTCCAACCTCACTTTTACAAAATAAATCACCTTTTTAAATATTATTTGGTAACGATCCAGATTATAATTCTTTAAAAAAAATCGGGTGTCTCTGTTATTCCTAGCTTAAACCCTATTCAAAAAATAAATTAGAGTCACAGTCAATACCTTGTGTTTATTTAGGTTATTCTTTAAATCATTATTGTCATCAATGTTTTGATCTGAAATCTTCCAAAATATATTTCTCTAGATATGTAATTTTTTTTAAAAATAAATTTCCTTTTTAGAATATATTTTCAAATATTTTCTTAAATTTTAAAACTCTTGTGTGGGAAAATCTAACTGAAACTAACCCCTACAAAATCTCCTACTGTTTTTCCTCCCATAATCAGTGAATTACCCAACCCTATACTTATCCCAAATACAGATAAAACCCACGCGCATAAAGACATTATCTCCTCTAACAGAATCTACAACTACATGTACGACTTCTACTTCTTCTCTTACAAATTCTGTTATTCCTCCTGATCTTAATGATACCCAATCTTATCCCCTGTTTTCATCCCTAACAGTTATCCCAAGAAATTCAAATGTCTCCTTTCCTCCACAATCACTACGTTATCACCACTCTCTTCCTTATCAGCTATATATTCTCAACAACCATTCACCTCAGTCCAACAACCTCAATCACCATTTTTTCCAATTGTATACAGTCACAGAATGACAAAAATGATATATACTAGCCAAACCTTTGTTGATCGTACCACTGCCTCAACTCTGAAAACCCCACAACCTTCCCCCGAACCCGTTCCAGTCACTGAACCACAACAACCTTCTCTCTCTCATCCAAATCGTGTTGTGACTCATTCACAGAACAACATTCACAAACCTAATACTATCCTTGACTTCATGGGTCACTTATCCCCCATCAGCATCATTACCAGTTTTAAACAAGTTAACAAAGACCAGAGTAGCATAGAGTTATTAAAAGTAGGGTTGTCCAAAATCGATCCGAAATTGTTAACCGAACCTAATCGATGGCTTATTAGTATTGGATTATCGGAGTAATGGATAATGAACGGATTGAGATTTTATAATTAACGACTTAACAGTTTGAGGGCGGATTATTCAATTCTTTTATTGGATAAATCTTTAACCCGTTAAGAATTTTTAAATTTATACTTTTACCCCTATGTATATGAAATACTATTAAAACGTAAATAGCTAAATCCCTAATTTCTAATTCTCAATAGAACTGTCGTATGTCTGTAGCTAATGACATTGGTAGTCGTCTTTGGCTTCTAATCAGGAAAGCTACTATAACTAACAGAGACAGTTTGAACTATGCATTAGACCGTTTGGTATTGATTGTTCAAAAATTTTCTATTTGGGTTAGCCGATAAACCGCGCAATAACCGCCCGATAATTATCAATTTGATACCAATCCGTCGGTTGTCTTATTGGATGGCTAGCAGATTACTATATTTATAATTCGATAACCGATAACTGATGCTACTCGCTACAAGAGAGTTCTTGGAAAACTCTAGTACTTGTCGTTCGCTCATCCAGATATAAGTATCTAGTGAACAAATAGTCTCTATTTATGCACTCCCCATCTGAAGTATACTAGAAAGCACTCAAACGAGTATTCAGGTATCTTCAAGGAACAATATAGCTTGGTCTTTGCATTCAAAGTGATAATGATTTCAAGCTACACATGTATTTGATGCGGATTGAGCTGGAGATGCGAGTGATCGAGCCTCCACTACTGATTACATACTATTTTTTGGCCAAAATCCTATAAGCTGGTCATCCAGGAAATAAAGAATAGTTGTTCGCTCATCAACCGAAGCAGAGTATCGAGCGGTTACAAGTGCACTTGCTGAAACAAATTAGGTGATGAATTTGCTAAAATAACTACATGTTTCACTTCCATAAGCACCAACTATTTACTGGGACAATGTTGGTGCAACTTGTCTGTGCGAAAATCCAGTATTCCATAGCCGCATGAAATACATTGCGGTGGACTTTCATTTTGTTCGCAAGCAAGTCCAATAGAATCAAGTTCACATTATTCATATTCATACTGCAGATCAACTCGCGGATACTCTCACCAAAGCGCTACCAAAGCCAGCCTTTGACAGATACTTGTTCAAGCTAGGCGTTGTTACACACTGTCTACCTTGAGGGGGGCGTATCAGAGCACAAGTTAACCATCTGGTAGTTTACTGCTTTGATCACTTCATTAGCTAGTAGTTAGGATTTTGTTAGTCCTTTATTTTCTCAAATAAATCTCCTTATTCAAGGAGTTTGTTCAACAAGTAGTTTAGTCCTCCTCTTTCCGAGGAGTTTAGGGAATTAGTTTTTCACTCTTGTATTTAAAGGCTGCTTTGATTCAATAAACACATCAACTTTTTGTGTTTCTCTTGTTCTTATAGCAGTACTTATTTTATCTTGAATCTTTGAACTAAAAATCATAACTTTAGGACAATTCAGTATATTTTTGTCTCGAAAAATTGGACTAGAAAACTAAAATTCAAGACGTACTGGCTAATTCATAAATAACAGTCCTTTACAATGGCTATAGCCTACATGGGGTCATTTCTACCAAATTTTCCTATTCCAATTGCCTGTATGGAGTGGGGAGAAATTTAAAATTAGCCAGATTTACAAGTGGTCGTTCAAAAATAGCCCAGTTTCAAAAGTAATCGAAATTTAGTCATTTTTTATGTAAAGATAAATCTGAACGAAAATACTGTTCAAATTCCGGAAAAATACTCCAGCATAATTTACTGGAGTTCCAGTATAATATACCGGTCCAGCATAATATACTGGAGTTTGGAGCATCGGTGCTCCAGTCTCCAGTATATTATACTAGAGCCAGCAAAGTATACCTGTCCACCATAATATGCTGGAAGTTCATACACAGGTGCACCGAACTCTAGTATATTATGCTGGACCGGTCTCTGTTGCAGCAAAATAATGGCTATTTTTCATTGACTTGGTAAACGCTTGCTATTTTTGAATGACCAGTCCGAAAACTGGCTAGACCGTGCTATTTTTACTATAGAGTGAAGTCTTGAATTTAACGGTCCAAGGGGTTTGGACTGGCAACAACAGACCCATCTTAGCAAGTATACTGACAAACAGGAAGCAAAAAAAGAAGAGGAAATAGGTCTTTTAATTTTAGAGAAAGTCTCCAGTGGAAAGGCAAATGCTAATTTGCATTACCACGAGGAACTTACGTCAACTAAATACATGCTACTTAAAGTAGAATTTAGAGAGAGGCGTATCAAGCCTTTTAATCCAGTGTGTATACACGTACAGATCTTTTATCACAATGAGTGAGAAAGTAGAAATATATGGCTATGTGTATATTATACAGATTGATTTTAAGACATTGAGTGTCTCTAAAACTATTGTATTAGGGGGTTATCTTACCCATTCAAAAGATGGAGGAGGTATTAACTTCCAAATGCTAAAGATTAAGGGGTTAATTGAATTTTCCTCAATCAAGGTCCATATAATGTTCTTTGGCTCTAACTGGAAACTATTACACACCCTTAAAATGAATGAAGTGGCAAAAAATGACAAATTGTAATCTTTATGGTTTTCTACGTTGGTTTATTATATACAAGATTTTCCTATCATTGTTCGTAAAATTTTCCTAGGACATGGCCCTAAACAGGGAATTATGGAGATCGAGCATTAAGGTTGTAGGTTAGGGGAAATTGTGATTTTTTTTACAGCGCACTAGAGTAAGACTAGCCAGTTAGGAATTAGTCTTAGGATGCTATTTATCAGCTACTGATGATGGGCTTTATCTGCTGTTTATTAGTATACCTTACATCTTTCTCGTATTTCCTATATCTCTTATATTGTTGTTACTTTGTTATTTTATGGTATTTATGTTATGTTATGGATTTTATGGTATTTCATGTTATTTTATTATGAGTCTATTGATAGTACTAATATAGCGTCTCTTGTTGCCTTCTTGAGCCGAGGGTCTCCTGGAAACAGCCTCTCTGTCCCTCGGGGTAGAGGTAAGGTCTGCGTACATATTACCCTCCCCAGACCCCACTTGTGGGATTACACTGGGTGGTTGTTGTTGTTGTTCGTAAAATTTTCAGAAATTTGTCCTTGCAGTTTTAGTGACTCTTAAAAAGAGAGGAGAAAAACAGAAACTAAAGAGATTAAATTGCATGTAACAAAGGAATTTGCTTTTAAAAAGGGTGAGTTCGCTGATGTAGTACATGTAACCTAATCATATTACATTTACTACGATACACATTTGCATATGTTGCGCCACCCTAAACAAATTCCTTAAACTGGCCAAGCATGCCGACACATTCATCTCAACATGCTGACCAAAATAACAATTTATACAAGAGCTGGACTAAAACCAGCTGAGGTTTCCAAACTGGCTGCATAATCTCGAGCCCACAAATCGTAATGTATGATTTCCTCCAGTGATGGAGAAGTTACCAACTCTTCCCGATGCTTAGCGCATGTTAGCTCCACAATCTTGAAAATGTCCAAGTAGCTAATTCTGAAACAAGCACAAAGTCATCAGTTGTTTTCTTTAAACGATTTTCGGTCATTTACAAGACCTACACAGTCTGACGATTAAACATAGAAATATAGTACTAAGAATATACCCATAGGGCCAGGGGACAATTATTTGGAACGCTCAAAAGACGCAGACATCAAATTATGTTGTCGAATGCTAGCTGGAAGGTTTAAGCACAAATGGTTTTTTCCAGAATATACTAGGTAAGTTTTCAAGACAGGAAAAGCCATCATCGTCCGCTTAAAAGCACTTAATGATTACTGATATCACCAATTTCAGCTTTAAACTATTGGCAAGAGAAATAAATGTAGAAGAAAAAAAATAATAGACTGAAAACAGTTATATTTTGAAGGTGAACAAGGAAATAGATCACTACTAATATTTCTAGCAGTGCCACGAGAAATACCGAAAAATACAACTAGAAAATGATTAGGCAACAAAAGTATCATCCATTTACTCTGAAGTCTGAACCACATTCAATCAGAAAGATTATATTCTTCCAGATAGACAGCATGGGGGAAATGAGAAGAACAGGCTACAATTTAATATATATCGACAAACTCTAAAGCACATTCAATTAGAAAGAATAGATTTATGCAGCAAGTACAGGGGAAACCTAAGTGTTTATCATTCTATGGCCAAACAAGAATACTTAGCTCCAACACTAATTGTCAACTTATGCATATCAAAGGCAACCTCAGCTATTGATATATTTCAAAAAAGAACTACATTATGTACTATTTGTTATGGAAACTGTTAAGTGCTGAAAGACCCAATGATAAATATCAAGAAATTAGGTCAGATGGATTAACTATTAGGGATGCGATGACCTCCGCATCCCTTGACGTTATCTAGCACCCATGTACTTTGACAAATTAATGGAGAAACAACCCACAAAAAAAGATGTCACTAATATAACCGTTAATTTATTTGTAGATAGAGTTGCTGTGACTACCAGCAGGTGCCTCAATGAATCTTGATTTATTAGCAAACTAAATATTTGAAACATATAATGTGACCCTGTACAGAAGTCACATGTAGGAGTACATACTACATACCTCTCACTAATAAATAATTCCACTGCCTTTTCATTTGCTGCACTTAGAACTCCAGTCATGGTCCCTCCAGCGCGCCCAGCAGCGTAAGCCAGATCCATGGATGGGTACTTTACATTATCAGGGGCTTTAAATGTCAATGATCCGAGCCTATACCATTACACTCATAATTAGTTATACTAACAGGAAATGAAATGCCAAAGTTTATTTCATATTTGAAAAGTACATAAACGAAGCTGTAAGCAAACATAGATCAAGCGAGCTTAGAGCGATAAGCAAAATAAAATGCATTCACAAATAAAGAATGGTTTTTACTTGCAAAGATCAAGCCGCGGCCAAGTAACCTCTGAACAGTAAATTCTGTCGGGCCAGGATAAAGTATAAAGGATGGGCAAACGCATATCAGCCCACCCCAGCTGTGCCAATACTGATGAATCCTACAAATTACAGAAGGAAAAAGAATTCCAAAGACGTCAGTTTATGAGCATGCAGTTATAAGAATATTCATCTAGATTACATAACTGATGTAATCTCAGAGCTGAAGGATCTTTACCTGTGTTTCCACCATTGAATGTATGATGGACTGGGGATGGATGACAATTTCAATGTCATCATACTCAGCTCCGAAAAGGTAGTGAGCTTCAATAACTTCAAGACCCTGAGAAACAAACATACCTTTAAACCTAGGCTAACACAAATAATTCATAACCCAACTCCGATGATTCACATATGGAATAAAAGTTGGAAAATTAAGAAACAATAATCATGGAGAAAAGATTTAAAAACAACAGTTTAGATACCTTATTGAATAAGGTGGCAGAATCAACAGTAATCTTTTTCCCCATGTTCCAATTGGGATGCTTCAAAGCATCAGCTACTTTAACTTCTTTCAACTTCTCAACTGGCAAGTCCCTATCAGTGACAGTATAAGCAGTTTTAAGGTTAACAAGCCATACATATGATTAAAAGAAAGGTGAAAAAATATAATGAAGTAGTGCAAACCATTTCGAATAACTGTTTCACATAAAAGAAAGGAGGACAACAGAATTTTTTTGAATATTTAAAATTGCGGATTGATATGAATGTTGCAATACAAGGATTAAAACTGAGATGTTGTACAAATTATCAGTATTCAAGATTTTACACCTGAAAGCCCCTCCAGATGCAGTTAATATAATGCGCCTAAGGGCACCCTCTGGCAAGCCTTGTATGCACTGAAATGAAGAAAAACTTATTATATTTATCTCTTAGCCTTGAAGAGACCAGGGGTGGGAAGTTATTTTGGAGATTAGTCAATTCAAAACAGAAGGTTGATAAGAAGTGTATGATTATATTTACAAATGATCATACTCAGTAAGTTTCGCAGAAAGATCTTAAGACAGTCTCAGCCTCAAGAACTGTACCTGGAATATAGCTGAATGTTCTGAATCTGCAGGAAGAATCTTCACCTTGTGCTTGTGTGCAAGAGGAAGGACAAATGGACCACCAGCAATTAAAGTCTCTTTATTGGCCAAGGCAATGTCCTTTCCTGCTTCTATGGCAGCCACTGTAGGCTAGTGAAGCAAACAAAGACTAATAAATTTGAGCCCGTTTTCTGAATGATTCACGTTTTTTCTTGACTGATTCTCTAGCTTTATATTAGCCGAGAGGAGAAATGAAGATGTATTTATCAAAGAGCAAAGCAAGAAGAGCTATGACTGACATTTTCTTTCATTAGCAAACTAGCATACAATGCTACTTTTAGCTAAAATCATTCAAGCATGATTAATGTATAGTAGAAGAGAACAAGCTCTGTTGAAGATCTAGACTTCTCTTTCTAGGTGATTGGAGTTACATGAATTTTTGCCTACAAGGGAATAAAGAGCTAGCTGAAAGTAGTATTATCTCCTAACCATGGATAGAACGAAGGCAGTTTGCTTCATTCTGGGGTAAAATTGGAAGTCTCTCCATACTGCCATTATACAACCCAAAAAGCAACTTCGAGAAATCTTCTCCTAGTTGATTTCTAATTCTTACTTGAGCGGGGTACATCTTGTCTACTTTTTTAATTTCTCTCTTTCCATTGGAGCTCCCTCCAATCACCAACCTCCCTGCCCCCACCCCCATCCCCACCCAAAAGAAAAAAGGAAAACAGAAACAGGACATAAATCACATTTCACCCTCTCAGCGCTCCTCTTCAAATTTGCTTTGGCTGCGCATAAGGATATCTTGGCAGGAGTATCACAACAATTTTGAAAAGATTCAGATAGACTAAACCTCAACCTCACCTTTAAACCTGCACAACCAACTATTCCTGTAACTACAGTGACAGCATCAGGATGGCGGGCGACCTGAAACACATCATAGACAACAATCATCAACATATTTCTTTCAAATGTCACAAAGTAATTTTACCAACTAGTGAAACAGAGTCCTAGTCGCCAAAAATAAAGTTAGGGACAGTTGGACAAACCTCGATGATACCCTGCTCACCAGGTATAATCTCAGGCTTGTCTTCCATATCAGCCAGAGCATCTTTGAGTTCCTCAACCAACGACTCATTTCGAACAGCAACTAGTTTTGGTCTGAATGTTTTGACCTACTCAGATATAACATTGTTTATCATCAAGGCAAAAGCTAAAGTAGACCTGATAGCCAGATAAAGAAGTCTAAGCAAAGAAGCTCGATTGTTGGGTATCCATATTGGAGAAACAATATTTCCATCACATTTGTGCAAATTGCAATCCAAAATATAAATAGGGCATGATATAAAATGAGCTTGAATGATTATCATCATTCCCTTAGGTGGGAAGCTCTTCTTCCAAAACCCAATGAGAAAAAACCACGGATTGGAAAGCATAGCCTTGACATTTGGGTTTCAGCATGGTTAATGGGATATGTCAATCAAAATGCTGCAAACATGACACGTCTAGGCTAGTAGCATTCGGCAGGTAGGGAAACAGCCAGGTGGAATGAGGTGGCAGCGTTTTATAGTTAAACATAATAATCATCGTTTCTTTAAACAAAAGCAGTCGCGCTATAAACTGTAGCAGCCACATAATGACCACAAAATGTTAATGCAGATAAAGATAATAAAGGTGACAGGTTGGACGCCTATACTCTATTCAGACTTGAAATTTCATGGCATTTTTTCGCTTGTGTGCATTAAATGAAAACTAACCTGATCAGCAAGAAGAGTAACATTTGAACCAGCAGCTAGTGCAACAACTCTAAACTTGTCCGGATTCTCAGCGACTATATCCAACGTCTGCAGATACAAAATTTTGTAATTGAAGCAATGAAGAAATTAAACAAAAGACAACTGGCATTTTCTTTTGTAAAAGTAATAATTTGCATTGATTTGTTGAAAAGATTCCTATATAATACTAGTATACAAAAAGTAGAGAATCAAAACAAAAAATTTGATTCTCTCGAACAGTAAAGCAACGTATACTAACTGGAATTTCATTCACCTAAGATAATACAAAAGAAAAAGAAAGAAAAAAGAAGCAAAAGACAACTGGCATAATTGACACAGTAGCAAAAGCAGCACACCACCAATAACAAAGAACAACAGATAAAAAAGATGCAGAATGGGAATATTAGAATCCATGAAATATTGAATCTTTTCATCCTCTTTTAGAAAAATTAGTTAGAATTTTAGTTTAAACTGTAACTGCAAAGTAACTAACACATACAAAAGCGTTAAGAATTTGTACTACTACTATAGTCCAACCTCAAAGCTAGAACCAATCAAGACTAAAAAAGACAATACTTATTTCCTAAGTACTTTATTACTGAATACTAATCATTTAAAAATTCAGAAACCTGAGTTCCAATAGAGCCAGTGGACCCAACAATTGAGATAGGCTTTGGACCATCCCAAGTTTTCCGGGCTTCAGCAACAGCTCTTCCAGGCCAGGCAGGAGGAGGTGCCTGAACTGAACACTGAACCCTCTTACCAGAAATCCCACTCCACTCCTTTCTTTTGATAGCCACTCCACCTAAAACACAAAATCCATGGAAATATTTATTAGCAGAGTAAGCCTTACAATCAAATCCAAGAAACTCAGTTGGGTAGGTAGAAATAGAGAACCTTGGAACTTAAGGTGGTTAAGATTGTAGCTGGATTTGGAGGTGTCCAAGAAAGAGATGGTCTTAATTTCAGAAGGTGACAGCAAATTCAGCGCCATTTCAATTACTTCACTATTGATTGCTCCTCCCACCAGTCCACAGGAGTAGGGAAAAGAAATTCAGCTTTTCAAGAAATGTAAAAGGAAGTTTACAACAAACCAAAGTGCAATCTTTGGCAATAAAGTTAGGGACAGCCGTGTAGAGAGAGAGATAGAGAGAAGTACTGTGTGTCTCGTTCTGGCTATAGTTCGTTCGTTTGTGGCTTAATATGTGGCTCGTATGAACGATGCTCGCTGCAGCGTACCTGTCTTAAAGTACAAAGTACAAACATTATTTGCTCTTGTTTTAAACGTTTAATATTGAAATACTTCCGCAAACTTTCGGTACTTCATAGAAATGAGTAAGACAACGCATAATACATTAAACAATTAATGATGAAAGAAAAGTATTCTCATATTACAATTTAATTTTAATGTATATAATACTATTAAATTCTTAAAATTTGTCAAAGTTTGGTAACTTTAGAAGGTGTCACAGGATTTTAAAGCTTGTGTACTTATATACACAATATTTTTTCTGTATTTTATCGATGTGGATTCTCCTAATATCACCTGAAATGTCATAATATAGCATATAGTAATAGTGTTATAGTCAAAAATTATTGTTGTATCCTCATATGACTTAGGAGAATCTTTATTTATTTTATGTAGTTGAATTAAGCTTAAGATATGTATTAGAGTCAAATTCACTCACAATCTTGATATTACTAATATTGGACCATTTGTTATACTATTTGCGTTATAATTACATGTTTATGTTATATTGTTCGCACTCAAAATATTTCATGTTAGGGGTGCGTTGCGCCGGGAATAAGTAGTTATCTTCTTTCTTTGTGTGACCATATATATATATATATATACGTGGACAAATAAAATAGTATAATTATATAGAATCAAATCCAAAAGATGCCGGCGGAGGATTAAAAGCGGCATAAGGAAGCATGACGACGAACTGAGAATCATTCACATCTATGGACTGCATATGGTATATTGTTGAAGCTATATGATTATATTCCCACAATTAATTAATTTAGACTTTATTCTTTGGGTTTTCTCAATTTCTTAAGCATATTTTTATGTTTATCTGAGGTACCAAGGAATTTGCCATTCTTTTCCTTCTTAGATTCCCACCTAGATAGTCCACGCATGATATTTATTTCATCTTTGAGAGTACGATAAGATTTTTATTGGTTTTAAATGTAATCTAAAACTTGAAAATGAAAATTCATCATTAAGCACCTTTCCTAAAGTGAAGATTTTCTCTTGATAAAGAAACCTAAATCGCTCTTATCGACTAAAGAGAGCTCCTTTTGAAGATTTCTTTAGTTTAATATTATGCGGTGTACAGTCCTCTACACTTTCAACTAGCATTTTGAGTTTTGACCAACATTCAATTTATACGTTTATAATATTCTAAAGTAAGATAGTACTTCCCAAATAGAAAATTGGTTATGTCCAATATAATCTTACTCCACAATTCAACAAAAAATCACTGTATATGATAAAAACCGGTCTCAAAGGTCGGGTGAATTAGGAAGCGACACGAATCAAGGATGGACAGTCAATAGTGACTCAACTATGGTATCATCGAATGTAAACCTGTGGCCGAATAAGAAGCAATTCAAGATATGACTGTTATAGAAACATTATAGAAGACCCCAAGATTCTTCCGACCTTTATTAGCTTATTACTCTTGATCTCGATGGAAAAGATCTAAAGCTCAGGTTTGATTGTTCTTCAACTATCGTTATTTTATTCAAATTTGTTCTTCATTACTTTATATTCTCGGATCAATAATTTAATTCGCGTGGTTATAAATCACGTTACAAATTTAACTGTACTGTTTTACAGATAAATAGTTTGGTACTCACCGTGAGGCTTAGACAGTTGTGGTAGTATTTTGATTTGTTCATCTTTTACTAACGTACTTTAAAGTTTTTCTGTTGTAAGCATAAAATAGCTATGACACTCAATGATGTTAGCAACTCGCTCAACGTTGGAACAAGCAACAACGAGCCCGTGGACAATCTCCATGATGGAAATCAATAGGATGGATCAACCAGTGAAACACATCTCGATGGGAATGAATCAACTCCTAAACGGATAGAATGAAATACTCTGCAGACAAGGAGTCTTACCCCTGATGATATGGATGATGAACCCATTGTCGATAATGTTAAAGTTTTAAGAGTGCAACAAAGGGAGATCATGAATCATCTCTCAAGACAGGACCAGATAATGACCATCTCCAACAAGCACTATCTGTGGCTTCAAATAATTACAGTGATGGAGTTCGAGCCCCTCTTTGCATGCCCATCAATCAAATAGCTCGAAGAACCGGTAATATCTCTTTAAGGGAGGAGTTCAGATCGAAGAACAACCAAGTAGATGGTGCTGGTAGCGGATTTGGAAATGAAATCAACACAGATGATCCTTTCAAGATCGAGCTCATGAGTTTCATGAGGGAAATGAATGCTCGATTGTATCATAATGCTAAGAAATTTTATGCTCAGATAGATCAGATGCCGGGAGCACCTCCGATCCTGAAGGGCCCGGATACGAAGAAGTATATACAATTGACGTTCAAAACCAGTGCGGCTCCGGAGTTGATCCCAAAGAGATTCAAGATGTCGGATATTCCGAAATAAGATAAAAAATTGGATACACAAGAACACATCACAAGTTATACCACAATTGTGAAGAAAAATGATTTGGCTCCGCATGAGATCGAATCAGTTTTACTAAAAAAAATTGGCGACACCCTAACAAAAAGGGCTTTAACATAGTATTCACTTTTAACTAAATACTCAATTGATTTTTTGAAATACTTGTAGATTCTTTCATCAAAACTCACGCTAGAGCAAGGAAATTTCAAGCTAGAAAGCAGATATTTTTATAATCGCTCAAGGAGACTCAAAGTTGCTACGAGAGTTTGTGATCTGATTCCTAAATTTATTCAGTATTGTTCTTCATTATTTTATGTACTCGGATCAATTTAATTTATATGTCTATAAATCACGTCACAAATTTAACTGTACCGTTTTAGGTAAACACCCACTTAACAGTAATATAGTTAAAGGGGAGTTAAAACTTGGGAGAAAGTAAAAATATAGTTGTATTGGTCAAAATCTGACCATCACGACCAAGTTGATCGACTCCTCGCCTCAGTGGCTGGGTAGTGAGAGTCAATAGAGCCCACTCCGCCTCCCCTCCATGACATCCGACGAATCGGTAAGGGCAACGCCTAAAATCACGACCAAGGCACATCAGCGACAAGAAGATGTCGAGTCAAGCAAAGGGTTGAGGAACCTCGACTATATATAGCCAAGAAAAGCTCTCAACTAGGGGGGGGGGATTCTCCATTCTCTCAAAAAAGGAAGAAAAAAGATCCCTTCTTGTATTCTAGAAAATGAGGAAATTACCTCGAGGAATATTTGTAAATCTACTTCCCCATCGATTGATGAGAAAGACAATGTTGAATCTTAATAAGATCAATCATGCCTCTTTCGTCCCATATGCAATCATTATTGTCAACTTTTCGATCCGAAATTAATTATGTTTGACGAATATTTACCCCTTCATCTTTGATTGATTGTCCAAAAAGGATTTAATATATTTTGAGTCAAATAATTTGGCGCCGCCTGTGGGAATTTCTTAGTAAAAATTTCCTAGTTTCTCCAAGATCGAAACCAAGAAATACAATTACTCACCAAGAGGAGCGCAGAGGAAAAACCCAACCCACGCTAGACACAGAAGCAGCGTAGAGGAATAAGAAGGACCAAGCGAAATCAACGGGCTCGGAAATCCTCGACCCATTAACCATCGATATACTAAACAAGGCAAACGGTGTTGCCAACCTGTTTTTCCCCACCGGGCCACCGGGCAGGAGCGAAGGAAATCTCATCCTCACCTCCCACTCTTTGTCCAGACAAGCACATAATACCTGTGTGGACGAACGTACACAAAAACATCTCGATTAAAGGACCAAAATTGCTTCAACACAGCTGAAATACATCCTACCATCAACATCCCCGAGCTGGACCGCAGGAGTCAGACAAGAAATCTATAATTCATACGCAACACGAACCTAAGCGAAACATCAACACCTCGTGTTCACTAGCATTGCACCATCTGGTGCGAGCCATACCAAACAAACTAGGACTTCCACGGAAGATGTCCAACTCTCCAGAAACTGGGACTGACGACGGGATATTATTTCAATAAATTCGAAATAACACCCTTTAAGGCAAAGGGCTTTTGCCAAAAAAGAGAAAGGTTCGACCTCGATTGAATGACGACGGGCTGATTACTTCGATAAGTTCAAAATAACACCCTTCAAGGCCAAGGGCCTTCGCCAAAAAATAAAAAGGTTCGACCTCGATCGAACGACGACTGGCTAATTATTTCGATAAGTTCGAAATAACATCCTTCAAGGCAAAGGGCCTTCGCCAAAAAAGAGAAAGGTTCGACCTCGATCGAACGACGACGGACTGATTATTTCGATAAGTTTGAAATAATACCCTTAAAGTCCAAGAGCCTTCGCCAAAAAAGAAAAAAAGGTTCGACCTCGATCGAATGATGATGGGCTAATTATTTCGATAAGTTCGAAATAACACCTTTTAAGGCCAAGGGCCTTCGCCAAAAAAGAGAAGGGTTAAACCTCGATCGAACAACGATGGGCTGATTATTTTGATAAGTTTGAAATAACACCCTTCAAGTCCAAAGGCCTTCTCCAAAAAAAAAAAAAAGGTTCAACCTCGATCGAACAACAACGGGCTGATTATTTCGATAAGTTTGAAATAACACCCTTCAAGGCCAAGGGCCTTCACCAAAAAAGAGAAGGGTTTGACCTCGATCTAACGACGACGGGCTGATTATTTCGATAAGTTCGAAATAATACCCTTCAAGACCATGGGCCTTCACCAGAAAAGAGAAGGGTTCGACCTCGATCGAACGACGACGAGCTGATTATTTTGATAAGTTCGAAATAACACCCTTCAAGGCCAAGGGCCTTTGCCAAAAAAGAGAAAGGTTCGACCTCGATCGAACGATGACGGGCTGATTATTTCGATAAGTTCGAAATAACACCCTTCAAGGCCAAGAGCCTTCGCCAAAAAAGAGAAGGGTTCGACCTCGATCGAATGACGACAAGCTGATTATTTTGATAAGTTTGAAATAACACCCTTCAAGGCAAAGGGCCTTCCCCAAAAAAAAAAAAAAGAGAAAGGTTCGACCTAGATCGAACGACGACGGGCTGATTATTTCGATAAGTTCGAAATAACACCCTTCAAGGCCAAGGACCTTCACCAAAAAAGAGAAAGGTTAGACCATGATAGAATGACGACGAGTTGATTATTTTGATAAGTTTGAAATAACACCCTTCAAGGCCAAGGGCCTTTGCCAAAAAAGAGAAAGGTTCGACCTCGATCGAACGATGACACGCTGATTATTTCGATAAGTTCGAAATAACACCCTTCAAGACCAAGGGCCTTCTCCAAAAAAAAAGGGTTTGACGTCGATCAAACGAGACGGGCTGATTATTTCGATAAGTTCGAAATAACACCCTTCAAAGCAAAGGGCCTTCACTAAAAAAGAGAAAGGTTTGACCTCGATCGAACGACGATGTCATGACCCAAAATCCCAACCCAGTCGTGATGGCGCCTCTCGTGAAGACAAGGCCAGCCAATCAACAAAATAGTACATCTCCTTATAATTAGTTAGCAGGAATAAGTCTAAATCATGGGCAATATAATCTTAAATGCGAAATAAACGTGATAGAACAAGGAAAACCCTCCCAACTCAGCCCTAAATCGGGGTGTCTCAAGTCATGAGCTACTACAGAGTTTACTAATATTTTACAAAGTTTGGAATTATCATAAATAGCAAAGATAAGGGAGAACACGGGGCTGCGGACGTCAACAGCTACCTTGTTACTCCTAGTCACCGCCTGGTCTGGAAAGAATCAGCGCTAAGGAGCGAACTCAGCTCTGCCTGTATCTGCACACATGGTGCAGGGAGTAATGTGAGTACTCCGACCCAGTGAGTAAGAAAAATAAATAACGACTGAAAACATGAAATCTCATAACGGCACAATATAGCGTTATCCCAAGTAGTAAAATCAGTTATACAGTAAAATAGTGAGTATCAGATAATTCTTCTTTTAAAATAGTAAAGACAAATAATTTCCATAGTAAGGATAAATCAAAAGCTCGCCCCTCGGGCTCAATATGTAAATCTCAGTATAGTATCTGCCCCTCGGGCTCACTCCCAACTCACCACACACAAGCAACGGCCTCTCGGGCCCACTCCCAACTCACCTGGGTACCATGCGCTCACTGGGGGGTGTACAGACTCCGGAGGGGCTCCTACAGCCCAAGCGCAATATCAATAGGCCTGAAAGCCTTCACACATCACACACAAGGCCTGAAAGCCTCCTCATATAACACTCGAGGCCTGAAAGCCTCCTCACATCACTCAATATATCCTCACGTATGGCCCTCGGCCTCAATCAGTCTAGAAAATAATCATAAGCCTCTTGGGCATCAGTAAAACAATAGTGCTCAGCTCAACAGCATTATAAATATCATTAAATCTCGAGTTGAGTATAAATGTAGCTGAGTTCACAAAATAATATAATTCAATTGGACTGAGTTCAAATAATATTTCAATTCGTGAGGAAAATAGTGATGTAAATTCACAAAAGATTTCAGATAATTGGCACGAAGCCCAAATATGGCAATAAGCCCAATCATAGTGAAAAACAATAAATCTTTATCAATTACGCGGTAAAAATATCAACTGGGATGGACCAAGTCACAATCCCCAATAGTAAATGACCCCGCGCTCGTCATACAACGCGTGTCTCATCTCAACATAGCAGTATGTTGTGCAATCCGGGGTTTCAAACCCTCAGTGCATCATTTAAAATCATTACTCACCTCAAGACGGTCCAATGTCTACTCCGCTATGCCCTTGCCTCTCGAATTTACCTCTTTGCGCGTCGAATCTGGTCAAAACCACAACGAATACATTACAATAGGCTAAGGGAATATAACCCAATCGAAAAGACTCGAAAAATATCGAAATTCACGAAATTTGCAAAACCCGAGCCCCGGGCCCACTTCTCGAAAATTATGAAAGTCACATCACCGGATTCCTCGTCTCGCCACGAGTCCGTACATATAAAATTTGCCAAAATCGGAGTTCAAATGATCCCTCAATCTTCAAATCTTATTTTCAAATCCCTAGGCCTAAATCTTCAATTTACTCCTCAAAAACATGTAATCTAGTCGGATTATTCGATGATAATTCAATATTATGGAGTAGAAATAATCACAAGTGACTTACCTCAAGATTTCCCAAGATTTCTTGCTAAAAATCGCCCAAAATCCGAGCTTGGAAGTCAAAAAAAATGACCAAACTCGGACTGCTGGACATTAAATCTGTCCAGAAATTTTCGGTACTGTTCACGCGGGGGAACTGTTCATGCACGTGAGGTCACTGTTCATTGTTCACCCGCACGGTTACTGTTCACGCGCGGGTATTGTTCACTGCTGCAGAAAATACAGCAGCTTTTAAGAAATTTGCAGCACATCCATTTTTCACTAAAATGGCTCTAACTCCATCATACGAACTCGGAATTAGACGATTCTTGTTCCTATGAGACACAAATAATAATACGAACACAACCCTTCAATCGAAACTTAATTCAGAGCTCCTTTGCCCAGTTAAATACCCATTTCGCTCGTTAAACAATTAACTCACATTTCACGTCAAAAACTCAATCGCGACTTGATGAAATTAAACCAAAATTTCCAGATCAGTCCTATAATTCATGATTTAAATTCTGGAAGTCTCGAAATCAAATTTGGATCTCTAGAACTAAAAATGAACCTTTAGATCATTACATTTATGCTCAAAACGACAAAAATTCTTCCAAAAATGACCCGTTGGGCATCCGAAACACACCCGAGGCCCCCGGGACCCCGACCAATAATACCAACCAGTCCCAAAATACATTACGGACTTGCTCGAGGCCTCAAATCACATCAAACAACGCTAAAATCATGAATCAACCTCCAATCCAAATTTTATGAACTTTAGAATTTCCAACTTCCATTTCCGATGCCGAAACCTATCAAATCACGTCCGATTGACTTCAAATTTTGCACACAAGTCCAAAATGACATAACGAAGCTACATAAATTCTCGGAATTCCATTCCGACCGTCGGATCAAAATTTCACTTATCAACCGGAAATCGCCAAAATACTAACTTCGCCAAAATGAGCTAATTTCTTCACCGGACCTCCAAATTTAATTCCGATTGCGCTCCTAGGCCTTAAATCATCCCCCGAAACTAACTGAATCATCGGACTTCAATTTCGAGCCCTCTAACTCACAAGTCAACATCAGGTTGATTTTTCCAAACTAATTCTTCCTTAAATAGACTAATTGTCCCATTTCATACCAAACTCGATCCGAATTGACTCAAATTCACCAAGTACACATATTGAAACATGAATAAGCATTTAACGGGGAATAAGGGATGAAAATACAGGAAACAACGGCTCAGGTCGTTACAGACGACGGGTTGATTATTTCAATAAGTTCAAAATAACACCCTTCAAGGCCAAGGGCCTTCGCCAAAAAAGAGAAGGGTTCGACCTCGATCGAATGACGACGGGCTGATTATTTCGATAAGTTCAAAATAACACCTCTCAAGGCCAAGGGCCTTTGCCCAGAAAAAAGAGAAAGGTTCGACCTCGATCGAACGACGACGGGATAATTATTTTGATAAGTTCGCAATAACACCCTTCAAGGCCAAGGGCCTTCACCAAAAAAAGAGAAAGGTTCGACCTCGATTGAACGACGACGAGCTCATTATTTCGATAAGTTCGAAATAACACCCTTCAAGGCCAAGGGCCTTCAACAAAAAAGAGAAAGATTCGACCTCGATCGAACGACGACGGGCTGATTATTTCGATAAGTTCGAAATAACACACTTCAAGGCCAAGGGTATTCGCCAAAAAAGAGAAGGGTTCGACCTCGATCGAACGATGATGGGTTGATTATTTCAATAAGTTCGAAATAACACCCTTCAAGGCCAAGGGCCTTCGCCAAAAAAGAGGGGTCGACCTCGATCAAATGACAACAAGCTGATTATTTTGATAAGTTTGAAATAACACCCTTCAAGGCAAAGGGCCTTCACCAAAAAAAAAGAGAAAGTTTCGACCTCGATCGAACGACGACGGGCTGATTATTTTGATAAGTTCGAAATAACACCCTTCAAGGCCAAGGGCCTTCACCAAAAAAGAGAAAGGTTCGACCATGATTGAACGACGACGAGCTGATTATTTTGATAAGTTCAAAATAACACCCTTCATGGCCAAGGGCCTTCGCTAAAAAAGATAAAGGTTCGACCTCGATCGAACGATGACAAGCTGATTATTTTGATAAGTTCGAAATAACACCCTTTAAAACCAAGGGCCTTCTCAAAAAAAAAAGGATTCGACGTCGATCGAATGATGACAGGCTGATTATTTCGATAAGTTCTAAATAACACCCTTCAAGGCAAAGGGCTTTTGCCAAAAAAGAGAAAGGTTCGACCTCGATTGAACGACGACGGGTTGATTATTTTGATAAGTTCGAAATAACACCCTTCAAGGCCAAGGGCCTTCGCCAAAAAAGAGAAAGGTTCGACTTCGATCGAACGAATACGGGCTAATTAATTTGATAAGTTCGAAATAACACCCTTCAAGGCCAAGGGCCTTCGCCAAAAAAGAGAAAGGCTCGACCTCGATCGAACGACGACGGGTTGATTATTTCGATAAGTTTGAAATAACACCCTTAAAGGCCAAGGGCCTTCGCCAAAAAGGAAAAAAGGTTCGACCTCGATCGAATGACGATGGGCTAATTTTTTCGATAAGTTCGAAATAAAACCCTTTAAGGCCAAGGGCCTTCGCCAAAAAAGAGAAGGGTTCAACCTCGATCGAACAACAACGGGCTGAATATTTCGATAAGTTTGAAATAACACCCTTCAAGGCCAAGGGCCTTCACCAAAAAAGAGAAGGGTTCGACCTCGATCAAACGACAACGGGCTGATTATTTTGATAAGTTCGAAATAGTACCCTTCAAGGCCATGGGACTTCTCCAGAAAAGAGAATGGTTCGACCTCGATCGAACGACGACGGGCTGATTATTTTGATAAGTTCGAAATAACACCCTTCAAGGCCAAGGGTCTTTGCCAAAAAAGAGAAAGGTTCGACCTCGATCGAACGATGACGGGCTGATTATTTCGATAAGTTCGAAATAACACCCTTCAAGGCCAAGAGCCTTCGCCAAAAAAGAGAAGGGTTCGACCTCGATCGAATGACGACAAGCTGATTATTTTGATAAGTTTGAAATAACACCTTTCAAGGCAAAGGTCCTTCACAAAAAAAAAAGAGAAAGGTTCGACCTCGATCGAACGACGATGGACTGATTATTTTGATAAGTTCGAAATAACACCCTTCATGGCCAAGGGCCTTCGCCAAAAAAGAGAAGGGTTCGACCTCGATCGAACAACAACAGGCTGATTATTTTGATAAGTTCGAAATAACACCCTTCAAGGCCAAGGGCCTTCACCAAAAAAGAGAAGGGTTCGACCTCGATCGAACGACAACGGGCTGATTATTTTGATAAGTTCGAAATAATACCCTTCAAGGCCATGGGACTTCTCCAGAAAAGAGAATGGTTCGACCTCGATCGAACGACGACGGGCTGATTATTTCGATAAGTTCAAAATAACACCCTTCAAGGCCAAGGGCCTTTGACAAAAAAGAGAAAGGTTCGACCTCGATCGAACGATGACGGGCTGATTATTTCGATAAGTTCGAAATAACACCCTTCAAGGCCAAGAGCCTTCGCCAAAAAAGAGAAGGGTTCGACCTCGATCGAATGACGACAAGCTGATTATTTTGATAAGTTTGAAATAACACCTTTCAAGGCAAATGGCCTTCACCAAAAAAAAGAGAAAGGTTCGACCTCTATCGAACGACGAAGGGCTGATTATTTTGATAAGTTCTAAATAACACCCTTCAAGGCCAAGGGCCTTCGCCAAAAAAGAGAAAGGTTCGACCATGATCGAATGATAACGAGTTGATTATTTTGATAAGTTCAAAATAACACCCTTCATGGCCAAGGGCCTTTGCCAAAAAAGATAAAGGTTCGACCTTGATCGAACGATGACAGGCTGATTATTTTTATAAGTTCGAAATAACACCCTTCAAGACTAAGGGCCTTCTCAAAAAAAAAGAAGGATTTGACGTCGATCGAATGATGATGGGCTGATTATTTCGATAAGTTCGAAATAACACCCTTCAAGGCAAAGGGCCTTTACCAAAAAAGAGAAAGGTTTGACCTCGATCGAACGACGACGGGCTGATTTTTCGATAAGTTCGAAATAACACCCTTCAAGGCCAAGGGCCTTCGCCCAAAAAGAGAAGGGTTTGACCTCGATCGAATGATGACGGGCTAATTATTTCGATAAGTTCAAAATAACACCTTTCAAGGCTAAGGGCCTTTGCCAAAAAAAAAAGAGAAAGGTTCGACCTCGATCGAACGAAGACGGGGTCGATTATTTTGATAATTTCGAAATAACACCCTTCAAAGCCAAGAGCCTTCACCAAAAAAGATAAAGGTTCGACCTCGATTGAACGACGACGAACTCATTATTTCGATAAGTTCGAAATAACAGCCTTTAAGGCCTAGGGCCTTCACCAAAAAAGAGAAAGATTCGACCTCGATCGAACGACGACGGGCTGATTATTTCGATAAGTTCGAAATAACACCCTTCAAGGCCAAGGGCCTTCACCAAAAAAGAGAAGGGTTCGACCTCGATCGAACGACAACGGGCTGATTATTTTAATAAGTTCGAAATAACACCCTTCAAGACCAAGGGCCTTCGCAAAAAAAAAAGGTTCGACCTCGATCGAATGTTGGCAGGCTGATTATTTTGATAAGTTCAAAATAACACCTTTTAAGGCCAAGGGTCTTCGCCAAAAAATAGAAAGGTTCGACCTCGATCGAACGACAATGAGCTGATTATTTCGATAAGTTCGAAATAACACCCTTCAAGGCCAAGGGCCTTCTCCAAAAAAGAGAAAGGTTCGACCTTGGTCGAACGATGACGAGTTGTTAATTCGATAAGTTCAATATATTTCTAAGGCCAAAAACTGCCAAAAGGAAGGAAAAACCGTGACTCATCATATGGGCATTTGTCTCGTACCAGAAGCCATAAACGAATGAAATAAAAGTGAATTACAAGACATATAGCGAAGGAAAAAACTCTCATCTATACAAAGTCATAGTGTGGGCTATCGCCGCTTACATATGGCCCAAGCCAACCAAAAAAAACAACACAAATGGACGACAACCTACGAACAGTTGAAAATAAAAACAAAGGACAACATTCTTCATTCGTTGTCATCACCGCCGTCACCATTACCATCACTACTATCATCGTCGTCTCCAAGAGGTTCTCCATCACCATCATCTGCATCCCTATTAGCTTCGGGCATCACCGCATCATACCCATAATTGATGTGAGCCTACCGTGTTGTCGCCCGCGCTTTTTCATAAGCAGCCTTAGCCACGGTGCCCGCCTACCACAAACTCTTATATATGTACAGCTGGGCTTCAGAATAAACCCATATCTCCTACATCTGACGAGGAATGGCAGTGGAAGATGACCCAACCTGAGCCTGTAATAGCTCATTTTCTGCCTCCAGAGCCACGACCCGATCTCCCAGAACCGATGCCTCCTGATCAATCACGCCTATGTGCTCCTCGAGCCTTTCCTCCCTGAGGGTAGCTGTCGCTCTCTCCGACTCCTGTTCGGATTGGAGTACGCGGATAGTGTTCTCCAGGGCCGTCACCCTCGCCAAAGCCTCCGACCAGGCACTCTCAATGTTCTCCAATCCAGCGACTTTGCTCTCCATCGCAGTCAATTTTCTCATCCATTCCACGTTCATCACCTCGACCTTGACCAAGTTCTGGTCCATCTCCGACTGCAATGACCTCAATCTACCCTACAGATGCTCATACTCCACGGTGACCCCCTTACCCAACTCAAGCTCATCGTCCTTAATTCGAAGTTGTTCCTCGAGTTCGCTCTTGCTGCAGATAGTCTGCATCAATTCCTGGTCCATTTTCTCCAACTCCTCGCCAAGAGCCCGATTACGGGGATCTGTCCTCAGCTGCTCATGAATCTCGCGACACCTGTCGCGGTAGCAGCGATATTTATCCAGCATCTTCAAGAAAATCCTTGCCCGGATGTTGGCCCTGTGAATGCTTTCCACTTCCACCATATACGTCTGGAAAATATAAATACGGGTTAAAACTAATACTTTCGAGAAGGGCGAAAGCATAAAGCGAAAATAAAATATAACGCATCCTTAAGCCCATGATGGCCACCTTGTCCATCAACTCAGCATTGGGAACGGACCGAAGGGACTCGTTCTCAACTTCAGAGCATAACAGGCTGAATTGCGGTACAAGAACCTCCCCTTTCGCCAAAATATTAACACCAGAAGGGATATGAAGAGTACGGGTTGAGCCCTCCGAATTAACCACCGAATGAGTAAGACCCTCTTCAAACATCCTAACATCATCAGGGTACAGATCGGACTCAAATTCATAGTCATCAACCACCAAGCCTTTCCCTCTTTCTGCTGCTGAAGAGGAAGCACGAACCGCTTTAGAAGATAAGGGCACGTCTAAAATCACAACGGCAGCCTCAAAAGTCTAATTCTCTACCGCAACAGGTTGTTGATTATCAACAACGGTAGAGATTTCTGACTGAGCCAAGACGGCGGAGGGAGTTTTCGATTGCTGATCGCGGTCACCGACAATTCCAACGGTTTGCTCTGCCCCTAAGGGGGGAGCCATAATAACACCCTCTCCAGAGCCCATCGGGGTAGAGTAGTCCAAATGAATTACTGTTGGGAGCGTCGTCTCAAACTCTACTCTCCACCTCTTTGACGACCCCTCTTCCTCTCCAATAGACGGTGACTCATTCGTTAGGCGAACGACACCGATCGGAACCTCGTCCTGAGAAGCGGCCCTCACTAGAGTAACTAAGGCCGCAGACTCAACCAAAGTGGCCCTCGATGAAGGTCGAGCAATGGTATCGTGATAGGGTGGGCAGATGTGGCCAGCTGGCGAAAAGCTAATGGAGGAGCCCTCGCTCTCCGCACTCTCCCTAGCAACGACAAACGATACATAAGAGGCTGAACAAAAAGAGGGGAGGGGAGAAGAGAAAAACCAGTAAGCAAAGACGTCATCTTACCTGTAAGTGGCATGCGTCCGAACCTCTCGCGAAAGGTCGACCATGTGCGAATCCCCACTATAAGGGGAAGTATGTCCTCCACCCATTCATAGATACCTTCGACAGGCGGAGGAGGAAATCTCTCAGCTGCAAAGACGAGATAAAGTTTAGTACTCGCAAAAAAGGGTCGAACATTTCACTAACAAAATACAAACTTACGTGCGAAGTTCCATCTCTCAGGGAATCCCATTGGGTCTGCCACAATATGTTCAGTCCGTACATAAAAGTAATTCTCATAGAAACGACGGTTGGTCCTGTCATCCATCTTCACCACCAGACTCCTCGACCCCTGAGGATGTATGTGAATTATCGAACCGTGAATACGTTGAGGAGCAAAGATGCTGAGCATATGGTCTAAAGTGACTTCACGACCGGCGAGCTCTGCATACTTGAGTAGCATAAGGAATAACTTGTACAAATATAACAAAAGTTGGGCGGGGCACACTTCATAGAAATGGCAAAAATCCACCACCAACATGGGAAGAGGGAGTGTGTACCCTACAATGAATGGGTAGGCGTAGAAAACGCAGTACCCAGGATGGTCGAAGTGAACTATGTCATCCCCCTCCACTGGCTGCATATCGACGTAATTGGGGTTTCCCCACCTTTCTTTCTACTCTACGATCCCTCTTTCCCTCATGACATTGGGGACAGGCTCTAGTTCAGCCCCGCCGCTAATACTGAAGTCGGTCGCCTCTCTCCCGGGGTGAGGCAAGATCTCAACCATTGAGGGAACCTCCTCATCCTCCTCCCCATCATCCGCCGCATCCGCCCCTATGGCGACCTGAACAAAACTTTCCGGTACCGAATTAGCGGTAGGAAGATTGTCGCGAGAAGAATCACCAGCCATTTTTAGCAGAAAACGCGCCAAAGAAGTAGTGAAAGGGAGGGATGAAAGATTCCGATGAACAAGAGGGTGAGCAGAAATTTGAGGTATCAGGGAAAAGATATATCTACAGAACTCTCCCAAGCAAAAGATGAAGTGAGCCAATCGAATGACAAGTTTCCACTATTTATAAAAGACATAAATCCCCTGAGCACGAAACCCAAGAGTCGCCAATCGAATCTGATAGGGCACGAAGCGTTTCAATCTTCCAGAAATGTGTGTCATAATGGTGATAATCACGAACCAACACTTCACTACCAAACGACGTTACGATTCCGAAACCGCCGTAACGGTCCATGAGAATCGAAAGAACACCGCCACTCCGCTAAAAATCCACAAAAAACGACTAAGGAACGGAAAGTCGTAGGTCAGATTTCTCTCGAATTCGCAACGAGCATGATCCGTCTACCGAGCCTGACATAGGACGACCCCGACAGACGGAGGGACTAACTGTATTGGTCAAAATCTGACTATCACGACCAAGTTGATCGACTCCTCGCCTCAGTGGCTGGGTAGTGAGAGTCAATAGAGCCACACTCCGTCCCTCCATGACATCCGATGAATCGGTAAGGGCGACGCCCAAAATCACGACCAAGGCACATCAGCGACAAGAAGATATCGAATCAAGCAAAGGGTAGAGGAACCTCGATTATATATAGCCAAGAAAAGATCTCAACTAGAGGGCTTCTCCATTCTCTCAGAAAAAGGGGTGCCAAATTGTTTGACTCAAAATATATTAAAACTTTTTTGGACAAATCAATCAAAATGAAGGAGTAAATCTTAGTCAAACATAATTAATTCCGGATTGAAAAGTTGACAATAATGATTGCATATGGGACGAAAGAGGCATGATTGATCTTATTAAGATTCAACATTGTCTTTCTCATTAATCGATGAGGAAGTAGATTTACAAATATTCCTCGAGGTCATTTCCTCGTTTTCTAGAATACAAGAAGGAAGCTTTTTGTCTTCCTTTTTTGAGAGAATGGAGAAGCCCCCCTAGTTGAGAGCTTTTCTTGGCTATATATAGTCGAGGTTCCTCCCTTTGCTTGACTCGACATCTTCTTGTCGCTAATGTGCCTTAGTCATGATTTTGGGCGTCACCCTTACCGATTCGTCGGATGTCATGGAGGGGAGACGGAGTGGGCTCTATTGACTCTCACTACCCAGCCACTGAGGCGAGGAGTCGATCAACTTGGTCGTGGTTAGATTTTGACCAATATAATAGTCTTATGACATAGATAACATTTCACAAAAGTAGAAAAAGCCAACAAAATACATGTTTTTAATATTGAAATATTGGTGAGCGCACAAACATTTAAATTTTATTTACGCCCCTTCTTGTTGAAGGAGTCAATAGTCTTATAGGTTGGTCTAAGAATTAAAAATGTTGGTCTATTTTGTAGGAGTTTGGTCTTGAACGACGTAAAAAACACGGCTGTGATGCCTCACGTCGCGCGTAAAACTTTAATTTGTTGTTTAATTAAAAGTGTTGGGTGCTAAGCCCATATCGAATTGGTGTAACGTGACTAACCTCCTTCTAAAGTTATGTACCTATAATATGGAAATTATCAGCTATGTCCATTTATAGATAGTTCATTACAAAAATTGACCAATTGATAAAATATTAGCCAAATTAGCCAATTAGCTATTTGTAGCAAAAAAATATCCAATTTTTGCTTTGTTTGAGCAGGTGTTATTAGAATAGATTGGGCACAACTTAAGGAGCTTGAATCTCAGTTTTGGGATGATTTGGTGAAGTTTTAAGGTGGTTTGAATTAATAATTCGGCAAAAACTAAACATGAAAAAAAATGATATGTGTATCACATTGTGTATCATTTGTGTATCACATATGTATCATATTTGTATCTATTGTGTATCACATGTATATCGAGATACATGCGTGATACATGTTTGATACATGTGTCGCAGAAGACTTTTTTGAACTCGATTTAATTACGAATTTTGATAAAAAAATCAGTCCAAATCACCTCCAATCTTCCTCAAATTTTGTATATTGACTTATCTATATATTTTCAATGAATTTCAACTATACCCATTGAAAAAGTTCCTTTTTTGTTTAGATTTTTGAAATATTGTATATATTTTTTTGTATTTCATCACCTTATTTGCTACATCATCCATAAAATTTCCTTTCCGTCTTGTATCTAGTGTTGCTAATCACGCTTAAAAATATGGAAGGTGATTTTTGCATGTGATTATTTGAGAGAAAGAACCCTATTATTTGGTTTTTAAATTTTTGTTGGCTAATTTTGGTAAGTCTATGATTAATGGTTAGAGATTGGTAAGTTGAGATTTATTTGGGACATTTGTGTAAGTTTCCCAATATAATATGTGTGCCAAAACACATATGTATCACATACACAGTGTGATACACATATTGTATGAGGCTGAGTGTTGGTCGGTTAAGAAATCACATATCCAAAAGATGAAGGTAGCAGAAATGAGGATGTTGAGGTGGATGTGCGAGCATAGTAGGATGGATAAGATTAGGACTGATGATATTTGGGAGAAAGCGTGCATGGCCCCCATTGATGACAAGATGCGGGAAGCAAGACTCAGGTGGTTCGGGCACGTTCAGAGGAGAAGCCCAAATGCTCTGGTAAGGAGGTGCGAACGACTGGTTGTGGAGGGCTCGAGAAGAGGGTAGAGGGCGGCCTAAGAAGTATTGGGGGGGGGGTGATTAGGCAGGATATGGCGATGCTTCAGATTTCCGAGGACATGACACTTGATAGAAACATGTGGAGGTCGAGTATTAAAGTTGTAGGCTAGGAGATAGTTGAGTCTTGCCTTATGCCATAACTTTGGGAGACTAGTTTGGTAGGGATACTATTTTGCTTTTACTTTGTATCATTCCTCTTGATTTTATGTTTTCTTATTTTTCATATATATATGTATATTATTTTTGTGGTGTTACTAATATTGTATTCTTTTGTCTTTTTATCTTCTTGAGCCGAGGGTCTTTCGGAAACAGTCTCTCTACTCCTTCGAGATAGGGGTAAGGTCTGCGTACACATTACCCTTCCCAGACCCCACTAATGAGATTTCACTGGATTGTTGTTGTTGTTGTTGTTGTCAAAACAGAAAGCGTAACAATTCTAAAGCATTTAGTTAAACATAAAAGGAATACATTGATGTTCTTGTCAAAATTTCAGTTCACTTAGTAGTATGGTTTGAAAAGAAAAACAGGAGCAAAAGTATAAGATAAGCAATGAAGAAGATTTATTGAATTCAGATCTTCTTTCTGAAGGAGGCATCAATTTTAATCATTTAACAAATTCATTTTATCATTTTTAGTTGTTGCGCGAGCATGACTGCATGAGTCCCTAATTTGTTAGAATATGGTTCGCCAATTACAGCCTCTCTACCCTTCGGGGTAGAGGTAAGGTCTGCGTACATATTACCCTCCCCATATCCCACTTGTGGGATTTTACTGGGTCGTTGTTGTTATTGTATGGTTCGCCAATTAATCCAATTTGGTCATCACAATCAAATGTTACACTATAGGAAGAAGAAAAACTTGATTATACAGCAAATGGAAAAATAGGAGCTTTATGTTCCAATGGTATGATTCAAAAATTAACAAGTATAAGTAAATTACAGAAAAATAGGCTTTTGTCCTACTCAATTGAAAATTTAATGCAATTAGGCTTTTGTCCTACTTAATTAATATAATAAGTAATGGATCCCTCACTTGACACACTAGTGATTAATTTTTTCAGGTAACGCTTACTCTAAATTATCTTTACATTTATTTTAGAATAAATACAACACACAAGTATGCCTCTCATTCGCTGCACTAGAAGCAGTCGGTCTAAGGTGACCACTATATTCTTCTCCTTATCTTCTAGAAAGATGGTTAACAAATTTCAAAGTATCAGTCTTCTACATTTATGGTACCGTATATTTCTCCAAATCTCCTCCCTACGTTTCTCTCTCCCAACTCCACACCCTCACCCACGTATCACCACACACCCAGAAACCAGAAAAACAATTGAAAACCTCTGCTAAATCCAGAGAAACAATTGAAACCCTCTACCATTAATGTCCAAAATCAAGGTTTTTTCTTCTACAACCAGTCAAAATTGAAGTCAAATCTTCAAAGTTTCATACACAGCAATAACTTTTGATGGTTATGATTTCGGGTTCCTTCAGTAATATAAGAGGAAAGGAAAAGAGAGCAGCAATTCCACCATTGACAGCCATTAAAAAGCTTTGAAGCTTTGAATTCAAATTTGGGTTTTCAAAAATCATTATTTGTTTGGATTGAGTGTTGTTGTAAATAATTGGGAATATGGTTTGGAGTTTTATATTTCAATTTTGAGGGGTTTTGATGAAGATTAGACTTGGTTTTGGCTGAATTTCAAATTGAAATCCGAAGAAGACGTATATTGCAGAAATTGTAGAAAAATTGTAGATAAATTGAAGAAAAATTGTAGACTGTTGTTTATTTATTTTTCTTGAAGAAAAATTGCAGAAATATTTTTTTGGATTCCATATTTAGCATAGCAGTTTCGTAAGGAATAACAAGAGCATACAGGAGAATCACAGAATTGTAGCATAATCGGGATTTTCGATATAATTGCGTTTTTTGCAGAAAATTTGTAGAAGTTTTAGTCATTTTTTATTTATGAAAATAGAAAACAAAGCATCTATAATCAGGATACAAATAATCTACAATTTATCGATAAAATATCTACAAACTGGGTACATTAAATTTTAATATCCCAATTCTCAGTCAATTGTAGCATAATTGGGATTTTCGACATAATTGCGTTTTTTGCAGAAGATTTGTAGAAATTTTAGTCATTTTTTATTTGTGAAAACAGAAAACAAAGCATCTACAATCAGAATACAAATAATCTACCATTTATCTACAAAATATCTACAAACTGGGTACATTAAATTTTAATATCTCAATTCTCATTCAATTGTAGCATAATTGGGATTTTTGACATAATTGCGTTTTTTTAGAAGATTTGTAGAAGTTTTAGTCATTTTTTTATTTGTGAAAACAGAAAATAAAGCATCTACAATTAGAATACAAATAATCTACAATTTATCTACAAAATATCTACAAACTAGGTACATATTTGGACTCGACATGCTTCCCCTGAAATGTATGTTTCACATTTTTGATATATATTTTTGTTCAAAACAGTACTAAATCATCCACTTAAATACAATTTTTATACAATGTTGTTCAACTTTCATACAATAGGTAAATGAATAAAAGAAAAATAAATAAACAACAGTCTACAATTTTTCTTCAATTTCTGTAATATGTCTTCTTCTTCTTATTCTTTTTCGAGTTTCAATCTGAAATTCAGTCAAAACTAAATCTAATCTTCACCAAAACCCCTCAAAATTGAAATATAAACTCCAAACAATATTCTCTGTTATTTTCAACAATACCCAATCCAAACAAATAATGATTTTTGAAAACCCAAATTTGAATTCAAAGCTTTCAAGCTTTTTAATGGCTGTCAATGGTGGAATTGTTGTTCTCTTTTCCTTTGCTTTGTATTACTGAAATTTGGACATAATTGCGTTTGATGTAGAAGAATTGTAGAAGATTTAGTCGTTTTTGATTTGTGAATTGTAGAAGAATAATCAATTCGTTTTTGAATTGTAGAAGAATAATTGCGTTTGATGTAGAGACGCTAAATTTGAAACGAAATTGACGAAGAAGATTAATGTGCGTGATTTGCGTTTGGAAGATCTGGAAGAATATTTAATCCCCCAATTTTAGCGCGCCTAAATTAGAAAGCCTACAGCTACAATGATTCCTTATTTAATGCATGGTCTATATTTTGTAGAAATACTATTAGCATGAAGGGTAATATGCAGACTATGAACATATTTGGTAATATAGTTTCCTATATGGTATAGGAACAAAAATTTCCCAAATATAGAACGGATAATGGCGAGTTGAGTGCTTTCAAACAACAACCACCACCCCAACTTAATTCCATACATGAGGTCTGAGGAGGGTAGTGTGTACGCAGCCCTACCCCAACCCTATAAAGGCAGAGAGGTTGTTTCCGATAGACAATTAATGAAAATCAAAATGAGTTTCCTCTTTTCTCTTGGGGGTGAGGAGTGGTGGTTGTTGCAAATAAACTTTTGGTATAACAAGATGATCTTTTCACATAAGAGCGAGTTAAGAAGTAGACTTCTAAATTTCAACCTAGAAGCACAATGGAAGCATGATAATCTTGAGTTCATCGATAAAATGTACTTACAAGATTGTGATAAACCTCAAGACCAAACAACCAAACATTATGATAGGTACAAGAAAAGATACATCAGCTGCTCAAGATAGAATCACCATTTGTAATAGGTGCCTCACTCAACTGTTGCGCAGAACTTGAACCATTAACTTCAGTGAGACCACCTGATTCGGAGATTTTAGTAATCCTCTGCAAGTCATCTGATATTTCTGAGGAACGAGCCATTAACTCATCATCGGTCAGCTTTTCTTTCTGAAACAAAGTCTTTTTAGGTTGTCGGATGGCTGCAGCTGCTTCTGCCATTACAACTGGAGGTGGCTGGGGAGGAACCCAGGATCGCTGAACTGGTCGTACCTCGGTTAGTGGAGCAGTAGATCCAAACTTCTGTTCGTTCACAGCTTCGATTTCTGTTATTCTGGCATTTTTGCGTTGCCACCAAGGCGTTGAACTGTCTCCATTCATCGGATTGTTTTGATACCCATAATTCGAGCCATCGCCACTCCCTTGAGATTGGAGAAGATTCCTTGAACTGTTTTGACTTTGGCCAATTTCCCAAGGCTGTTCACAATCAACATAGTAAGGTCCATCACATATTAGGCAAGGGAAAATACATCAAATAGAAAGGTCTATCACAAAGAGATAAAACCATAATTTTGCTATCCAAATCAAAGTGAAAGTTGTATAAAAATCTATACAATGACGGGCATACTCCATAAACATCAAATGCAGTGAATAATTAGAAAATAACGTCAGTTAAGGATCATTACTTCTATTGCTTTAGGTTTGAGCTACAAAAAGGAAGTTTTCGAGGGGAAGATGGTGTCCAAAAGTTTATCATGTTGTCCAAATGCAGGCTGCACACTGACTTACAGAAAATGGAACCAGCAGGACCAAACAAATAAACACAGCAAAAAATTAGAATTTAAGGTTAGAGGTTCAGATAATGAATTTCTAAGTCTTATCCGCGAAAAAAGTAAATTATGAGAATCCCAATACTGTAGGTAAAAAAAATGGAAAGAGAAAGAGACCTTAGGCTTTGGACCAACACGAGGCTCTGGTACAGGCGGGTTAGGATTTGGTGGCTCGTCATTTATATCCTGCAACAAAAGATGTATACAGGTAAGAGCACAAAAGTTCCACAAAAACTTAAGGTCATGTCTATTGGAGAAATCAGAAGCCCAGACTCACTCGGATGTTCGACGGCTTTTCTCCTCTTTGAATCATAGCCATGATCTACAAAATAATTGTAAAGTTAGATTAACTGATTCCCTAACTCTTCCCAGGGAGAATCTAACATAATTTTCTAGCCTCTTAATTCAGAAGAAAGCCAAACAAATTGAATGAGCTGAAAAGCCGTCGAGTTCATTTCTCCTTGTTCAACTTTTCATCCCCTCCATTGAAAGCATGGCCCTTGAAATCAAAAGGAACACCCACCCCGTTCTTCCTTTCAATAGCGTTTCAAAGGGAGCCAGACAGAAATATATAAATGATAAGTTAATCTAAACACTCTACATGACAGCAAAAGGTAAGGTTGACAGGCTTTCAGATCAGACATATTTGAACAGCAAAGTTGCTTGCCCACCTTGGTTAAAACAGGAAAGATAGATGAGGAACTAGAGAAGAGACAATTTATTAGTTTAGAAAATCAGTAACAACCCAGATGATGGAAGAACTTACATCCATATAAGATTTTGGGTGGGGTGCAACAGATGGCTCCACAGATGCTGGTGGTGACAAAGATCTCACTGCAAAAAAGACTCGAATCACACAGAATCAGCAGAAAAAGAACTAGTAATATGATAAGATCAATCAGCAGCAAGATATTAGAACCTGAATGTGCATCAACATCCAGTTCTCCATTAGCATAGGATTGCTGTACCATCAAAGAATATCAAAAGGAGAAGTTTAAAAGCCAATGAGATTAATCAAAAATAAAATGCAAGTCTATTTGTAACTATACAGCTCACCCTAGAATGTGAAACCAAGATTCTTCGATCATCTTGTTCCATAGCAGGTCTTCTTCCAGAAGTACTACTTTTCCCTGAATGCACAGAAATTCCAATCAGGTACCTGGTGCTTGCTATGCATCATACCATTCCTTTATCCTTCTTTATATTCTTTGAGGTTGTTGGAGGATAAGGAATATGAAAATAGAATACTCAATCATGAATAAAAGCAGGCAAAAACCCATTTCTTTGTTTCCAGTTTATCGGGACCTAGGGGGCCATCGTCACTCTGATCAAGCAAATGCAAAAGTTTCCAAATTAAAATATCTGGTCTTTTCTGCTTGAGGGTCAAATTTTTTACAGAAACCACTAAAGTGATATAAAATTATAAACCATTACGACAGCTTAAGCTGCATAGAAGCTCCTCAGAATATAGGCACCATCACGAGATCTACATAGAGTGAGAGAGGAGACACATTTGAGACACTATAAATATGCACTGACACGTGCAAGCAGAAACTGGAGTGTTTAATCACATATAAATACCAAGTCCTAAAGCCAAAAAGATCTAAAGCAAAGTAGCCAAACCTCAAAGGAAGGTGGAACCAGCAAAAGTTCCTATCTATTTCTCTCTCTCCCTCCCTCCCTTTATCTCTCAATTACGGGCGCCTATTACTCTTTAATCTCAGTAAGTGAAGCTAGAAGTCTACACATTATATCCCCCTATTTTTTCAAAACGCATCTGCTAACTTGCATGAATGTTACTTCTAACAGCAATGAATGGTCAAAAGGGACATACTTTATACCTTAACCATTTTTTCCAAATAGTGACTGGAAAGGTAAAAGGGAGAAAAAAGAGACAAACTGGTAGCAGAAGCATGTTCTGGAAGCAACTCTGTCCTCACCTTCCAGCTTTTGTAAGGCACTACTCATTGATTTCATCTCTCGTACTTGGTAGTTTAGCAGGTTTGTTAGCTCCTCAAAGTACCTTTTCTCTGTGGAGAACAACAGGTTAAATCGCCAAGAAGATTATTCATCGCAAAATACTAATGATTGGATAAGCTTAGCATTGGTATGCACTAAAGTGCAAGGAAGAAAAAATGTTTCAGCATTAATGGCGGAGAACTTTATCAACAAACCTTCAGTTTTTGATGCCAGCATCTCCTGACTTGCACGGGCCACATCAGCAGCAGCTGCTGCAGCTGCTTTTGCAGCAAGAGCCGCTTCTTCTACTAAACTTGGTTTTCCCTTCACAACACCTTTTTCATATTCTTCTTCCATTACAACTTTGCGAATCCAAGACTTAAACCGGGGTATAATCGTATGCTGCCAAAAGCACATTATCATTTTAAGTGAGGTGATAGTGATGCTAGCAATACAATACATAGGCTAGAAGCATTCCAAAGATTGATTCATACCAAGAATTGAAATCCTTGTTCAGTAACTTGAACATTAGAATCTAATCGAATCACAGAATGGAAGAGTCGGAATGATATTCATTACTGGGTGAGTTAAGATAATAGTCTTAAGAATCGTCCTACTTATTACAGTATGAACAATTCTCAACTGACTTCAATTGTCAAATATATCATCATGGAACTATTGATCAAAATCAAATGTATATGAACTTCTTAGGTTTGCTTTAGGTTTCTCAATGACCTAAAAGGTGAAATATATTTTCATGGTCACTATTCCATCCCCGCGCAAAAAGTTTCCTATATCAGAGCAAAATCACATTCAAGAAATACTTGAACAGTCCAATATCAGCTCTTATGGATTGCTATGCTTGCTTTAGGTTTCTTTTCTATAAGAGAAAACACTAGTTACTAGTTACTACTTACTATGCTACTACAAGGTTTAACTTCCAAAAGTAAAATTTTGAATGAAAATAAAGAATTAAACCAACGGAGAATAATCTTTTACAGTTTAAAACCTATTTTTATATATCTGATCAAGTAACTAAGTGTACCAATAAGGAATTCAAGGTACACACCCTCAAGAAATAACTAAAGCTCAACTACTCACTTAACGAAAAAGTTGTATGTAAGTTACCCTCATGTAGAACAAGCTTTAAGGCTTCTAAAAAACCAACACTATAGGAGGAAACGGTAAAATCGAGAAGCCTAAATGCCCTCATATTGCATTAGAAAGAAAAGCATTTAATGTTTCTACCAATTTATTGAGATCCCATAAAATAATTCATGGAATAATCCCATGGACTTGCACCATTCAGAAGCCTAAATGCCCTTATCAAACTTTTGCACATTGAAAAGGTCGCATATCTGATACTAGTTTAAATTAAAAGGAATTAAATAAGAGGCTGCATTCATGTCCTAAGGGAAGAACTTTGAGATTAGCATGAATCTTCAGTTTTGATGGATATATTACATTTATTTGAAAGAAAGCTTAAGAAAATCATTAAGGGTCACCAATTAAGTAGAAAATAATGCAAAGAAAAGATACTTTTGTCTACAATATTCAATTAGAGGTCCTTCAAAAATCTCAACAGTTTGAAGATCCATCAGATCAAATCCTCAATTAGCCAATGACAGGATACATGCTCGATTCTGAAAATGTGGTAACAAGTGGCACGATAGATGGAAACTCTTTACTAAATATACCTTGAAAAGTAAAGCTGTACCAGCTCCTGAAGCAGCAAGTATACCTACAGCCATTACCGCATGAGTCCAGTGGAAATGAGAGAAATATCCCATTTTTGTCATGGTATTACTCTGTAAAGCTGATGCAGCCAGTGTTTGAGTAGTTGATGAAGATTTCATTTTATCATCTATCATCAAGACATCAAAGCAGCAATGTCACGAGAGGAACGATCAGAAGTGTTATTATGTTCTCAAATTAGAAAAAAAAAATCAAAACCCAACACGAAAGGTTCTTTCTAAAGAACATTATGATTCACCTTCATTTGCTGTTACTGGCTGTGTGCTAGAAACACTTGGAGAAGGATCCTGTCATTGCGAATGTTTTTGATGTACACCATAATTTTATCCTTACGTGCTTCAATAATAATTAAGCCAAGATCGAAGGTCAGACATCAGAAAATTGCCTACCGGAACTCGACGAAATGCTTCATCTATCTCCTCCTTTGTGAGCCCCTTCCTCTCGAGGAAAGAACGCCTATACATGACTGGAGATCCCCTAACTCTTGGATGTGAAAGAAACTTGATGGCATTTTGGACTTGATCCTCCCGAACTGGTTCCGAGTTTACAAATACAGAAGTTGGAGAGTCCCCTCTTGCAGCCTCAGGCTTGGAATCAAGATTATCTTTAGAAGCTGGTTGAGAAGCGGTTGCTGCAAAATCACAAACACTGAATACAATTAGTTATAAACATCATATGGCACATAAGAGCATTCTGAGAAGAAGAATTAGTAAAGAATTGGCTAAGGTGCAACACAACAAATAGATAGATAGTATAGTCCCACAAGTGGGGTCTAGGGCGGATAGATAGTATGCAGACCTTACCCCTATAGTGAATGTAGAGAGGTTGTTTCCGGTAGACCCTCGGCACGAGGAAAAATGAGAATAGAGCAGTAGCAACAACCAGAATGTACAAATAGATCTCCTTCCACGGATGAAAAAACTCACTTTTTTCTTGCAAGAGCTTTAAGAGCACACTATTGACACATGTCGTAACTTTTGTCATCCTACTTTTTCTGAAAAAAGATAGTTCTCTCCCTCTTTGCAAAACGAAAAAGGAAAAATATTCTCCAAAGCAAGCTTGTAACTCCCTCTTTCCAAAACGAAAAAAATTGTTGGTCAAAGAAACTACATACACCATAAATGGATATGCAGATTGCAAACATTGAAATTCAGTCAATGGTATGCGTTCCTTCCTCCCCAGATGATGAACATATGATAAACTAAGTGGATTCCCTGTGAAGGGAGGAAATGTTTATTTCAGGCAGCATGTTTAAATGGGCTCAGAATTAGGAAGCTTTACTTTTGGGTAGGATAAAGCATATTGCTCTCTTCCACATATAAAATCTTCTTCTCTATGAACACAGTGTTGCAGCAAATGACTCTGTGTTGAGTATTAAGTGATTTCTGTTGTAGCAACGCTGCACCCTCCCTTTCAATAATTTTTAATAGGAGTATCATTACTTTACTCTTGTTGCTCGCAGATTTTGTCAACAGTGTTAGGAACTGATGGAGTAGTTTACTTATGATTGCCAGAGACCTCAGACCAGTAACCAAATTATCTAGTATCTCGACATGCAAAACATCAAACCACTCTACTCCTTTGGTAATTAAGTAAACACCCTCCACTAGTTGCTACTGAATTCAAGATGCCAAAAAGAAGAAGAGCCTAAAACTGATATATAGTGTTAGCAACCTAGTGATCAATAAAGTGGGAGGAGAACCATGAGGACCCAGGTTCAAATCTCGGGGGAGGCAGGCAAAACAGGTGATTTCTTCACATTTGCTTAAGCCTTAGTGTGCAGAGTTACTTGGTACCTCTGCCGAGATAACAAGTACCTGGTGGAATAATCAAGGTGCGTGCAAGCTGGCCTGAACACCATGTCATCAAAAATAAAAAATAATAGTAATAACTGATATACACTGTCTGTCAGGGCAACATAAGATTCAGGAAAAAAGGTCCATCAAAGTTAAAACCGATAATCACCATATGCAACATCAAAAGAAAAAGGGCATCAAGAACCTATATGGTAAAAAACAGACTAAAATTGAAGAAGATCAAATCCATCAGAATTAGTAGGACAGATAAATAAAATAGCAGCAACCAAATAGCAGGTTCAAGTTCACCAAAATACTAGAGAAATCAATCAAAAAGGTAGAAGAGCTATAATTGAGATAGAAGACGGAAAATAAAACGTACCCTGATTTTTGGAATTGTCGTTGGGGGAAGAATCTGATTCAGTCGCCATACTCACCAACTCCTGTGACCTGAATTTTCAGAGAAATAAAGGTTAAATCCCCAAAAATTTGAAAATAAAAAAGGAACAAACGATCGTTTCCAATTTGTGACAGTATTGAATTACAACTACTATTTATTTATAGCTATACATACTGGAGGTGAGATTAGTAAGGCGCCGATGCCGACAATGATGAAAGGATGTCACAACTTTTTCACCTTTAAGTGGTTTTTGCGCATATCCTAGTACTAGACATGTCCTGTTTGGTCTGATTGAAATTGATAGGAATATTAATGAGTAAAGATTAAAAACAAATCTTTTTACATAATATGAGTCAATCTTCTCCTTTATTTTCTTTTGCCTTTGCCATTCTACATTTTAATTTAAGTCCTGATTTGGTCAAAAAAGGAAAATATGCCGTCCTTATTCCTTACAAATTTTTCTCTTCAAGGTTGAAAAAGAAAAACTTATGCCACTATAGAAAGTAGTAATTGTTATAAAATAAAAGCAATGCAGTAAAATGTAAATAAGAAGAGATAGAAAGAAGGGAGAAGTGTTTTCTTCTTTCACTTTGGTGTATCTTTCCATTGCAGTTACATGGCCTTTTATAGGCATACAAAGTAAAGATGATGAACATAAAGTAGGAGATTTAATCTTTAAGTTATTCACAACATGGGCATCCAATGTAGCATCCAATGTACAAACTATTCCTAACACTCCCCCTTGGATGTCCATGTAAGATAATGTGCCTCATTAAGAACTTACAAAAAAAATATTGGGATGTACATAGTTATTTATAATATGCATTGCTTGCTGCCTCATTAAAAACCTTACCAGGAAAACCCAGTGGGACAAAACCTTGGTTAAGGAAAAGAGTGCAGCGTGTAGTTACTCCCCCTGATGAAAAATCACTTAATGTCTCGAAGACGACGCATTCCAATCTTATATATCAGCTTTTCAAATATTGAGGTTGGTAATGCCTTAGTGAACAGATCAGCCAAATTATCACTTGAACGAACTTGTTGTACATCTATTTCACCATTCTTCTGAAGATCATGAGTGAAAAAGAATTTCGGTGAAATGTGTTTTGTTCTATCTCCTTTGATATATCCTCCTTTCAATTGAGTTATGCATGCAGCATTGTCTTCATACAATATTGTTGGAATATTCTCTTTCGAAGAAAGACCACATGTTTGTTGGTTGTGTTGAGTTATAGATCTCAACCAAACGCATTCTCGACTTGCTTTGTAAATGACTATTATCTCTGCATGATTTGAAGAAGTAGCAACCATAGTTTATTTTGTCGAACACCATGATATGGTTGTGTCAACCGAAGGGCCGCGACGGGCACCCGGTGCTTTACTCAACCGAGTACCAACGTAACATATCTTTCTTATCATGTTATCATGAGTAAATGAGCCAGAAAACCCGTCATGAGATAACAAGAATAAAACATAAGGGAATACTCAACATATGAAGACCCAACATGATATACAAACTAATATATGTGACATACGGGCCTATAAGGCCGACATGACCATTAGTAAACTCGAAACATAGGCCGACAAGGCCATACAATTATCCATACACCTGACATATGTCTACAAGCCTCTAAGAGTACATAAAATCATAAAGGTCGGGACAGGGCCCCGCCATATCAATCAATACATATCCAAAGCATACTGACCAAATAGGCAACTCCGGAGCAAGTGGAGTGCACCAACACCTTCGCTGAGCTGATAGCCTACTAGGAGGACTGTCAACCTATCAATCGGGACCTGCGGGCATGAAATGCAGCGTCCCCAGGCAAAAGGGACGTCAGTACGAATAAAGTACCGAGTATGTTAGGCAGGAAAGCATAAACAAGAACAGTAATGTAAAGAGAGAGATAGAGGAGATACAACCTGTAACATCTGAGTGCCTCTGGGGGTTACTGATATGAAATGCATAATACATATATATACATAAACTTTTAAAAACATTCGCCTCTGTGGGCATCATCATCATCATATCATACTCGGCCTCAAAGAGGACTCGGTAAAAATGTACCCGACCATCATAAGGCTCGGTAGAATCGTACCCGGCCACGTGGAGCTCGGTAAATCCAACCGATCAGTGGTTGCACAATAGGTGTCGTACCCGGCCGACTATAGAGCAGCTCGGTAGAGTAAAATAGATACTATATATAATGCATGCTAGACTCATGGAATCATCTTCTAAACCTTTTGGAGTGACTTAAGAACACTATGGACATCCATACCCTCAATATGAACCTTAGTAGGATTCAAGGATCATGAACACTTGCTTAGAATAATTTTATAAGGAAAGAACAACATGGACAACCTTAGTTGCTAGGAGTAGATCCGTTATGAAGTAGCGTATTCATTTCACTTTAGATCATGCCAAAAGAAAGAAGAAAGTGCCTTAACATACCTTAAACCCGTTGAGTCCTTAATCACTTCCAAGCAACTCTTCAAACAAGTCAACTCAATCTATCATAGTATAAGGAGATTCAAAATCAGTGCTGAGCAAAGGCTAAGTCTATAACTTAAGCTAGTAGCTCGTTTACGTAAATTTGGGCAGCATCTCCCTTGTAACAAGGGCCTCCTCCAATACCATATACCAACAACAATTACCAGAGCAATCCATCAATACATAATTATCAATATCAAGACACCATATAACAACAACAAGTCACAACTACATTACGACGAGCGGCAAGCTCCGATTGGAATCCGTATACCCCTTATCAATCCTTATAGACTTCTTACTTCAACATAAAAGTATCATTAACATGATAATGAAGTCATTAATCAATGATTCCAGCCTTAAACCATATATTTATAACAACGAAAATAATCCACAACTTCAACTATCCTCAATTAGCAACTTTATTCACTAGTTCATGTCTAGCCCATCCATTTAACTTAATCAACATCAAGATAACCTTAGGCACAAGCAAGATCACAATATACATACCTTATACAGTAACTTCAAGTCAAAATCCAAGTTATATTCAGTTTACAACAACCCTTAATAGCAATACAACACCATAGAAGTGACTTAAGCTAATCCAAGTATTATCTTGTAGTTTATCATCCTAACAACTTAACCAACATACAAGCAAGATTAAGAACAATTAGTAAGTTGTTATACTCACCTTAGACAGCAGCAACAACTTGGAATTTCATCCAAATACAGCCCACAACAATCCTCAATGACAACACAACCTCAAAGAGGATTCACTGGAACTAAGTTTTGATGTTGAAATATGGTGTAATCCCTTTAGAATCACTTCAAACCCTTGTGGTATATGTTTAAGAGGGTTAGGAGAAGTTTGGAGACGAAGCTTAGTTGAAAAATGAGCAAAAATAGGCGTCCAAATCGTTTATAAATTGAAGTAGGTCAACCACCGCCTAAGAGGGTCCCATTGGGAGCTTCTTGCGCGGTCTCGCGAAAATACGAATATCTCTCTACTCCGATGTCTTATTGGCGAACGGTTTAATGAGTTAGAAACTAGACTAGTAGATCTTCAATTTGGTAGGTAGAACACCCCATGATTCCAAGTATATTTGGAGAAATGCTCAGATACATATGACCTAAATTTCAGCAAATTTATGAATGTAACTTGTGATGACGTTTGCCAACTCTTGTTCCACAACTTGCTTGCCTTCAAAATGTAGAAAATGATTATCATACGACTAAAATAACTCATATAATAATCTCCTCATCATGTTAAGAACCCTAGTCTTACCCCAAAGTACATGTTATAACATTCCAAACTTGTCGACTTTTGACGAAACTTATTTTCTTCAATTGGTTTAGCTTCTAAGATTTCCAACCCTCTTGGTACTCGTTATTCATGATCTTAAATATTTGTAAACTCCAAGGTAACATGATTAACTTACTTTATTTGCTTCCAAATATAATCTCATTTCCGATCTTACATCAATGACGTACGACGTACTCTCACGTATGAAAACTCGGGGTGTAACAGGTTGTACCTCCACTTGTAAATAAATAGCCTATCTGAGATCGACCTTTGTGTGGATCAGACAAATATCCTGCATCTGCATAACCAATCAATGATGGCTTGGATTCATTTGAATAAAATAAACCCATATCAATAGTCCCTTGGAGGTATCTGAATATATGTTTAATACCATTCTAGTGTCTTTGTGTTGGCGAAGAACTAAATCTTGCCAATAAGCTTACTGAGAAAGTTATATCTGGTCGGGAATTATTGGCAAGATACATTAATGCTCCAATTGCACTAAGATATGGTACTTCGGCACCAAGAAGCTCTTCATCATTTTCATGAGGTCGGAATGGATCTATCTTTATATCAAGTGATCTCACAACCATCGGGGTACTTAATGGATGTGCTTTATCCATATAGAATCGCTTTAAAATCTTTTCGGTGTATGTTGATTGATGGACAAATATTTCATCTTTCATATACTCAACTTGTAGACCAAGACAAAATTTTGTCTTTCCAAGATCTTTCATTTCAAATTCTTTCTTCAAACAGTCTACTATTTTTGGAAGCTCCCCAGAAGTTCCAATGATATTTAAATCATCAACATACACGGCGATTATAACAAATTCGGATCCAGACCTTTTTATAAAGACACAAGGACAAATTGAATCATTCTTGTACCCTTCTTTCAACAGGTATTCACTCAGGCGATTGTACCATATACGACCTGATTGTTTCAATCCGTATAAAGATTTCTGAAGCTTTATTGAACAAGTTTCTTGAAAACTTTTATATGCTTCTAGCACTTTAAATCCCTCGGGTACTTTCATAAAAAATTTGTTGTCTAATGATCCATACAAATAGGTTGTAACAACATCCATTAGATGCATATCAAGTTTTTCTTACACTGTCATATTTATGAGATACCTTAAGGTGATAACATCCACTACAGGAGAATATGTCTCCATATAATCAATTCCAGGCCTTTGGGAAAACCTTTGTGCCACAAGTCGCGCTTTATATCTAACGACTTCATTTTTATCATTTCATTTTCGCACAAAAACCCATTTATACCCTACTGGCTTTATGCATTCAGGTATTCGAACTATGGGTCCGAAGACTTCACATTTTCCAAGTGAAGTTAACTGCCTGGATAGCATCTTTCCATTTTGGCCAATCATTTCTCTGTCTACATTCATTGACAGATTTTGGTTCAAGATCCTCATCTTGTTGCATTAATTCAACAACAACATTATAAGCAAAAATGTCATCGATAACAATATTATTTCGGTTCCATCTTTTCCCGGTTGAGACATAATTTATTGATATCTCTTCATTCTCATTATTTTCAGGTACTTGGACCTCCCCTAAGGTCTTATCATTTGTTACGTTTTGGGGCTCTTCTTGAGCCACTATGTTACAACCCATATCCACATGTGTTAGCTCATGCCATATATTAGTTAACATAAATCCAAGAAGGAATTATCTTTTAGATGATAAGAAGTTAATCCTATTGGTCTTAAGTGATACAAGAGTGTATAAGGGTGATTAACCAGTATTAGATGTTAAACGAATCAAGGATGTTGTAAATCGTATTTTCAGGTAATCTAGCGGTGCTTAATACACTCAAGAGGTCATTTATTAAGGTATTTTAATCATATAATATCTGTATCATAAGTCTTGAAGTCAAACGAGTTATGAAACAAAAGTCGACAAAAGTTGTCGCAACTTAGGTTCATAATTTTACTTAAACATTAGGTCAAATGTTTCTAATCTTTTCTCATAATTTACAAGGAATTACGGGGTGATCTACCCACCAAATTAAAGATCTATGAGTCTAGTTTCCAACGCATTAAACCGTTCATCGATACGATCTCGGAGTAGAGAGATATTCGCGTTTTCGCGAGACTGCGCCAAGCACCTCTCTATGGGGCCCACTAAGTCGGTTTAAGATATTTGGACCTATATAGGATGACTACAACCCGTTTTAAGTCATTTCTTTTCACTATTTTCAGACCTTAGAACCCTAGGAACATCCTCTCAAGGTTCTCTCAAGATTCAAGACCCAAAAAAGGGCAAACAACACAAATCAAGTGTCGGGAATTCCGTGGCGCTAGTAAGTCTCTTGTTCTTCTTGTTGTTGCTCATTTTTGTGTCGTTCCAGCTCGTGTGGGAGGTTGTTTTAAAGGGTTTATGTTCTGTAAATACTCCCTCATGTTCTTAATATCAATCCTAGGTGATTTCAAGCCTTCTAAAGTGATTCTAGTGCCGAAAAACACTAATTGATCGCTAGTTTCGTTTTTTTTGTTGTGTGGCAGCATTGGAGGGATATTTCATGGAAATTTAAGGTCAAATTGGAGTTGTTCTTTATGTATAAAGGTAAGGAACCTCTTACTCTATATGTATTTAAGATTATCCAAGTTGCGGCTAAGCCATTGAAGCTAGAATTTGTGAGATATATATCGAAAGGTTTGGTAGTAATGTTATTGTTTTGTGGACTGTTTTGCGTTGTTGTTGGGCTGCGTATTTTACTACTATCTTGTGGAGTTTTGGAGGAGTAAGGGTGTGGGGAAACACCATATATATGTAGGGTTATGGGCTGATAGTTATTCATAACATTTCCAGATTGTTTGACACGACTACGGTGGTCGTCGTATGTATGAAGTGATTAGGCTGTGTGTGGACTATATTGGGAGGCTCAATATGTTTATTATTGATGTTGTTTGGGCTGTTTGGTGACTATTTTGAATGGTGTGAGGTCATATATATAGGGGAGGTGCTGCCCGTTTCATCGTAAAATAGGTTGTGGTCGATACATAATAGTTATGACGCTTAAATGATAACGATAGTATCGTTTCTCTTATTGTAGACTAAGGAGTTTTGACAATTGCATAGCTTGAGATTGGGGAAGTATATACAAGGTATGTGAGGCTATCCCTTTCCTTCTTTTGCACGACTCCGATTGTACATAATGTAATGAACGAGCTTCCAAAGATACTCTACTCTTAGAAGCTAGCAGTACTTACATTATTTTCCCTCTTATAGAACGATTGATGTTAATGTTGCTTCTCTTATTCTTATGTTATCAATGTTATTGGTACTTCCTGATTCTTATAAGGTTCATAGTGAAGAGTTAGTCCTAATAACGTGTACAGAGGATACCGACCTTACGTCACTCCGAAAGGTTTAGAATGTGATTCCATGAGTCGAGCATGCATTATATATATGTATCTATTTTACTCTACCGAGCCACGCTATAGTTGGCCGGGTACGGCACCTATTGTGCAACCACTGATCAGTTGGGTTTTACCGAGCTCCACGTGGCCGGGTACGATTCTACCGAGCCTATTATGGCCGGGTACGATATGATGATAATGATGCCCACAGAGGCGAATGCTTTAAAGGTTTATGTATTTATACATATGTATCATGCATTTCATGTAAGTAGCCCTCAGAGGTACTAAGATGTTACAGGTTGTATATTCTCTATCCTTGCTTACATTACTGATCGTATTTATGGTTCCTTGCCTTACATACTCAGTACTTTATTCGTACTGACGTCCTTTTATTTGTGGATGCTGCATGTCGTGCTGCAGGTCCTGATAGACAGACAGGTGCAGCTCCCCCACCACAGTAGACTGTCCAGTTCAGCGGTGATTGGCGAGATCCCTTCTCCGGACTTGCCTTGGTCTTGGTATGCAATTTTTGTTATAGACATTATGGGTATGTCGGGGCCCTGTTCCGGCTATGTTGCAACACTTATGTTCTTTTAGAGGCTCATAGACAAGTGTCGGCTCATGTATAGTTTGGTATGCCTTGTCGGCTAGTTTTTGTTGTATAGTCTTTCATAGTAGCATGGTAGCTCATACCTTATATGTAGTTTCTTGATTGTCTGGTCATCCCCTGCTATGTATGTTCATGCCGTCATATTTTATTGCTGGTTGTCCATGATCTAGGTCTACCATTTATATTGATCTCGTCAGCCCTAAAAGATAATAATGAAGGTTAGATGAAATGTACGTTGGTGCTCGGCAAGTGTGGTCGGGTGCTAGTCATGGCCCTTCAGTTTGGGTCGTGACAAACTTGGTATCAGAGCAAGTCTGTCCTAGGGGTTGTCTATGAGCCGTGTCTAGTAGAGTCTTGATTATGGATGTGTAGCGCGCCACATTTATAATCAGGAGGCTACATGACATCTAGGGTTGTTACCTTCTTCCTGAATCTAGATCGTGCGTAGAGTTGAGTCGTAAGTGTTTGTCTCTAATATTCACCTTGTTTTTTTCAGTGATGCCTTCGACTAGGAAGCAAACGATTAGTAGACGGCTTGATACAACAGCGGGAGAGGGTACCAGTCAGGTGCCCCAAGTCAGAGCAGGACAAAGTGAGGCTCAAAGTGAGATGCCCTCTCATACCTCATCTACTCCATCTCCTCCAGAGGATATTAGAAGGCACCCAGCGCCTCCAGTTCCTCCGTCTGGCACTCCAGACCAGGATATGCAGAGTGCTTTGCAGTTATTGACTAGCTTGGTAGCTGCTCAGGCTCAGAGGCAGAATACAGGTGCTGCTGAGAAACCAGTTAGTACAAGAGTTCGTGATTTTATTAATTTAGACCCTCCAGTGTTTACCGGATCAGACCCCAAGGAGGACCCACAGACTTTTATTGACCAGGTTCATCGTACACTTCGGGTTATGCATGTTAGTGATACAGAGGCAGTAGAGTTGGCTTCTTATCGGCTACGGGATTTAGCGGTTCTCTGGTATGATAGTTGGGAGAGATCCAGGGGTCCGAACCCTCCTCCAGCTGTGTGGAAGGAATTTTCTGAGGCCTTTCTTCGTCACTACTTGCCAGTTGAGATACGACGAGCTAGAGCTGATAAGTTCTTGAACCTTAGACAAGGTAATATGAGTGTACGAGAGTACAGTATGCAGTTTGATTCTTTGGCAAGGTATGCTCCCCATATGGTGGCCGAGATGAGTGATAGGGTGCATATGTTCGTGAATGGGTTGGGACCACATCTGATAAATGAGTGTACGACAGCCTCCTTGGTGGAGGGCATGGATATTTCCCGTATTCAAGCTTATGCCCAGACCCTAGAGGATCGTAAGCGCCAGCAGAGGGCAGTTAGGGAGCAGGATAGAGGCCAGCATAAGAGGGCGAGATTTGCAGGGTATTCTGATGACTTCAGAGGCCGCATCAGGCCACAGTTTTCGAGGAGTTCGGCGCCACCTGTAGCTAGTGCTCCTCCACAGTTTCAGAGGCCTCGATATGATCGATCCTATTCTGGTCCAGGTCAGAGTTCGCGGGCATCTGGCTCGCAACATCCCAGGGATACTAGTCAGATGAGACCCCCAACACCACATTGTGATCAGTGCGGCAAGGCCCACTTTGGACTGTGTCGTCGAGGTTCTGATGCATGCTATTCGTGCGGGCAGCCTGGCCATATGATGCGGGATTGTCCTAATAGAGGAGGTGATGGTATGGCTCAGCCGACTGGATCTGTGTCTGGTTCTTCCTCATCAGTTCGACCTCCAGCACGGGGTTTTCAGCAGTCGACAGGTCGTGGTAGGGGTAGAGGTGCAGTGCCGAGTTCGAGTGGTGCTCAAAATCGAACCTATGCTCTAGTAGGTCGACAGGATCTCGAGTCGTCTCCAGATGTTGTTACAGGTATTATATCTGTATTTTCTTATGATGTATATGCGCTGATTGATCCGGGATCTACATTATCATATGTTACACCCTTTGTGGCTAATAAGTTTGGCATTGAACCTGAATTGATAAGTAAACCCCTCGCGGTATCTACTCCGATAGGAGATTCTGTGATTGCTAGAAGGGTATATAGAGGTTGCACTGTGATGATTTGTAGTCGTCAAACCTCGGCAAATTTATTTGAGTTAGAAATGGTTGATTTTGATGTGATAATGGGAATGGACTGGTTGGCCTCATGCTATGCAAATGTTGACTGTCGTACGAAGATGGTTAGGTTCCAATTTCCGGGTGAACCCGTCATTGAATGGAAAGGGAACATTGCTACACCGAAAGGTAGGTTTATTTCCTATCTTAAGGCAAGGAAAATGATCTCAAAAGGTTACATTTATCATCTCGTTCGCGTTAGGGATGTGGAGGCGAAACCGCCTACTTTACAATCAATCCCTGTGGTTAACGAATTCCCAGATGTTTTCCCAGATGAACTCCCGGGCCTTCCTCCTGAAAGGGAGATTGAGTTTAGCATTGATGTGTTGCCTGACACTCAACCGATCTCTATTCCTCCATACAGAATGGCCCCGGCAGAGTTGCGAGAGTTGAAGGTGCAGTTGAAGGACTTGCTGGATAAGGGCTTTATTAGGCCTAGCACTTCACCTTGGGGTGCACCAGTCCTATTCGTGCGGAAGAAAGATGGGTCGTTACGGATGTGTATCGACTATCGACAGTTGAATAAGTCTACTATAAAGAACAAGTATCCACTTCCAAGAATTGATGACCTGTTTGACCAACTCCAGGGTGCCAAGTATTTCTCTAAGATTGATTTACGTTCAGGGTATCATCAGGTGAGGGTTAGGGAGAAAGATATTCCAAAGACGGCCTTCCGGACAAGATATGGGCACTTTGAGTTCTTGGTGATGTCGTTCGGGCTAACAAATGCCCCAGCAGCTTTTATGGATCTCATGAATACTATATTCAGGCCCTATCTTGATGTGTTCGTGATTGTATTCATTGATGACATTCTAGTGTATTCTCGTTCGGAGGTGGAACATGCGGGCCACTTGCGGATAGTATTACAGACGCTTCAGGATCGTAAGTTATATGCTAAGCTCTCCAAATGTGAATTCTGGCTGAACTCAGTAGCATTCCTTGGCCATGTGATATCTGATGAGGGTATTAGTGTCGACACTCAGAAGATCGATGCAGTAAAGAATTGGCCGAGACCTACAACACCATCAGAAGTCCGCAACTTCCTAGGGCTAGCAGGATATTATAGGCGGTTTGTAGAAGGATTTTCCTCTATATCATCACCATTGACTAAGTTAACACAAAAAGCTACCAAATTCCAGTGGTCTGACACTTGTGAACGTAGTTTTCAGGAGCTGAAGAATCGATTGACATCTGCACCAGTGCTCACTCTTCCTGAAGGAACAGAAGGTTATGTGGTATATTGTGATGCCTCAGGTATAGGTTTGGGGTGCGTATTGATGCAGCATGGGAATGTGATTGCTTATGCATCAAGACAATTGAAGAAGCATGAAAAGAATTATCCAACCCATGATTTGGAATTGGCTGCAGTAATATATGCTTTGAAGATATGGCGGCACTACTTATACGGCGTCCATGTTGACATCTACACAGATCACAAGAGTTTACAATACATCTTCAAGCAGAAAGAGTTGAATTTGAGGCAGCGTAGGTGGCTTGAATTATTGAAAGACTACGACGTCGAGATATTGTATCATCCCGGTAAAGCCAATGTTGTGGCAGACGCTCTCAGCCGTAAATCAATGGGAAGCTTAGTACATATTGAGGCAGGTAGATGGGGGTTGATTAAAGAGCTTCATCAGCTAGCCAATATGAGAATCAGATTGTTAGACTCTGATGACGGAGGTGTTACTGTACAGAATACATCAGAATCATCTTTGGTAGCCGAGGTAAAAGCACGACAATATGAAGATCCTATCTTAGTACGATTAAGAGAAAGCATTCAACAGTGTAAAAGTATGGCTTTTGGGATCGGAAAAGATGGGGCACTGAGATACCAGAGCCGATTGTGTGTGCCTAATGTGGCAGGGTTGCGAGAGAAGATTATGAATGAGATTCATCAATCCCGATATTCCATCCATCCCAGCTCGACAAAGATGTATCATGATGTCAAGGAGCAGTATTGGTGGGATAATATGAAGAAGTCTATTGCTGAATTTGTAGCCCAGTGTCCCAATTGTCAACAAGTAAAGATAGAACATCAGAAACCCGGTGGATTGCTTCAAAATATAGAGATTCCGACCTGGAAGTGGGAGGTGATTAATATGGACTTCATTATTGGATTACCTCGCTCTTATCATAAGTTTGACTCCATCTGGGTGATAATTGATCGACTTACAAAATGTGCCCATTTTCTGCCAGTGAAGACAACTTACGCGGCTGAAGATTATGCAAAGTTGTATATCAAGGAGATTGTTAGGCTTCATGGTGTGCCCATATCTATTATATCAGACCGAGGAGCTCAATTTACGGCTAACTTTTGGAGGTCTTTCCAGAAGGGTTTAGGCACACAAGTAAATCTCAGCACTGCATTTCATCCGCAGACTGACGGACAGGCTGAACGTACCATTCAGACACTGGAAGATATGCTACGAGCATGTGTTCTAGATTTTAAGGGGAATTGGGATGATCATCTTCCACTCATAGAATTCGCCTATAACAATAGCTACCATTCCAGTATTAAAATGGCCCCATACGAGGCACTATACGGGAGGAGATGTAGATCACCAGTTGGATGGTTCGAAGTCGGTGAAACAGAATTATATGGGCCAGATTTGATTCACCAAGCTATTGAGAAGGTGAAAGTGATACAGGAGCGATTGAGGACGGCACAAAGCAGGCAAAAATCTTATTCTGATGTCCGACGTCGTGATCTAGAGTTTGAGGTTGGTGATTGGGTTTTCCTGAGGATCTCACCAATGAAGGGTATTATGCGTTTTGGGAAGAAAGGTAAGCTGAGTCCAAGGTATATCGGGCCGTATAAAATTCTTCGACGGATTGGACAGGTTGCTTATGAGTTAGAATTGCCATCCGAATTGGAATTTGTCCACCCGGTATTCCATGTATCTATGTTGAGAAAATGTATTGGAGACCCTTCTCGAGTCGTCCCTATCAAAGATGTACAAGTTACAGAGGACCTATCATATGAAGAAGTGCCAGTGGCGATATTAGATTCGGCAAGTCCGCAAGCTGAGAACAAAAGATGTAGCTTCCGTCAAAGTATTGTGGAGGAACAAAAATATGGAAGAAATGACATGGGAAGCAGAAAAGGAGATGAAGTCAAAATACCCTTACTTATTCCAGAATGAAGATAACAAGGATGCTGGTGGAAGACAGGATACATTGGAAGAAGAAACGGCTCTATGAGGTAAGCAATAATTTGAGAATACTCCTCCTTAATACAAAATGATGATATGTAGATAATGTAAATACGCATAATGCTTTGTGTAGACTTGTGAAACCATATGTTGGGCTTAATTACTTGCAAGTTTTGCTAGTGACCATTTTATAGGGGAAAATTGATCGGAAATTTCCATTGGAATCCACGATGATTTAAACTCCCCATAAACCCTTACATTCGAGGACGAATGTTCCTAAGGGGGGGAGGGTGTTACAACCCATATCCACATGTGTTAGTTCATGCCATATATTAGTTAACATAAATCCAAGAAGGAATTATCTTTTAGATGATAAGAAGTCAATCCTATTGGTCTTAAGTGATACAAGAGTGTATAAGGGTGATTAACCAGTATTAGAAGTTAAACGAATCAAGGATGTTGTAACTCGTATTTTCAGGTAATCTAGCGGTGCTTAATACACTCAAGAGGTCATTTATTAAGGTATTTTAATCATATAATATCTGTATCATAAGTCTTGAAGTCAAACGAGTTATGAAACAAAAGTCGACAAAAGTTGTCGCAACTTAGGTTCATAATTTTACTTAAACATTAGGTCAAATGTTTCTAATCTTTTCTCATAATTTACAAGGAATTACGGGGTGATCTACCCACCAAATTAAAGATCTATGAGTCTAGTTTCCAACGCATTAAACCGTTCATCGATACGATCTCGGAGTAGAGAGATATTCGCGTTTTCGCGAGACTGCGCCAAGCACCTCTCTATGGGGCCCACTAAGTCGGTTTAAGATATTTGGACCTATATAGGATGACTACAACCCGTTTTAAGTCATTTCTTTTCACTATTTTCAGACCTTAGAACCCTAGGAACATCCTCTCAAGGTTCTCTCAAGATTCAAGACCCAAAAAAGGGCAAACAACACAAATCAAGTGTCGGGAATTCCGTGGCGCTAGTAAGTCTCTTGTTCTTCTTGTTGTTGCTCATTTTTGTGTCGTTCCAGCTCGTGTGGGAGGTTGTTTTAAAGGGTTTATGTTCTGTAAATACTCCCTCATGTTCTTAATATCAATCCTAGGTGATTTCAAGCCTTCTAAAGTGATTCTAGTGCCGAAAAACACTAATTGATCGCTAGTTTCGCTTTTTTGTTGTTGTGGCAGCATTGGAGGGATATTTCATGGAAATTTAAGGTCAAATTGGAGTTGTTCTTTATGTATAAAGGTAAGGAACCTCTTACTCTATATGTATTTAAGATTATCCAAGTTGCGGCTAAGCCATTGAAGCTAGAATTTGTGAGATATATATCGAAAGGTTTGGTAGTAATGTTATTGTTTTGTGGACTGTTTTGCGTTGTTGTTGGGCTGCGTATTTTACTACTATCTTGTGGAGTTTTGGAGGAGTAAGGGTGTGGGGAAACACCATATATATGTAGGGTTATGGGCTGATAGTTATTCATAACATTTCCAGATTGTTTGACACGACTACGGTGGTCGTCGTATGTATGAAGTGATTAGGCTGTGTGTGGACTATATTGGGAGGCTCAATATGTTTATTATTGATGTTGTTTGGGCTGTTTGGTGACTATTTTGAATGGTGTGAGGTCATATATATAGGGGAGGTGCTGCCCGTTTCATCGTAAAATAGGTTGTGGTCGATACATAATAGTTATGACGCTTAAATGATAACGATAGTATCGTTTCTCTTATTGTAGACTAAGGAGTTTTGACAATTGCATAGCTTGAGATTGGGGAAGTATATACAAGGTATGTGAGGCTATCCCTTTCCTTCTTTTGCACGACTCCGATTGTACATAATGTAATGAACGAGCTTCCAAAGATACTCTACTCTTAGAAGCTAGCAGTACTTACATTGTTTTCCCTCTTATAGAACGATTGATGTTAATGTTGCTTCTCTTATTCTTATGTTATCAATGTTATTGGTACTTCCTGATTCTTATAAGGTTCATAGTGAAGAGTTAGTCCTAATAACGTGTACAGAGGATACCGACCTTACGTCACTCCGAAAGGTTTAGAATGTGATTCCATGAGTCGAGCATGCATTATATATATGTATCTATTTTACTCTACCGAGCCACGCTATAGTTGGCCGGGTACGGCACCTATTGTGCAACCACTGATCAGTTGGGTTTTACCGAGCTCCACGTGGCCGGGTACGATTCTACCGAGCCTATTATGGCCGGGTACGATATGATGATAATGATGCCCACAGAGGCGAATGCTTTAAAGGTTTATGTATTTATACATATGTATCATGCATTTCATGTAAGTAGCCCTCAGAGGTACTAAGATGTTACAGGTTGTATATTCTCTATCCTTGCTTACATTACTGATCGTATTTATGGTTCCTTGCCTTACATACTCAGTACTTTATTCGTACTGACGTCCTTTTATTTGTGGACGCTGCATGTCGTGCTGCAGGTCCTGATAGACAGGCAGGTGCAGCTCCCCCACCACAGTAGACTGTCCAGTTCAGCGGTGATTGGCGAGATCCCTTCTCCGGACTTGCCTTGGTCTTGGTATGCAATTTTTGTTATAGACATTATGGGTATGTCGGGGCCCTGTTCCGGCTATGTTGCAACACTTATGTTCTTTTAGAGGCTCATAGACAAGTGTCGGCTCATGTATAGTTTGGTATGCCTTGTCGGCTAGTTTTTGTTGTATAGTCTTTCATAGTAGCATGGTAGCTCATACCTTATATGTAGTTTCTTGATTGTCTGGTCATCCCCTGCTATGTATGTTCATGCCGTCATATTTTATTGCTGGTTGTCCATGATCTAGGTCTACCATTTATATTGATCTCTTTAGCCTTAAAAGATAATAATGAAGGTTAGATGAAATGTACGTTGGTGCTCGGCAAGTGTGGTCGGGTGCTAGTCATGGCCCTTCAGTTTGGGTCGTGACAAACTTGGTATCAGAGCAAGTCTGTCCTAGGGGTTGTCTATGAGCCGTGTCTAGTAGAGTCTTGATTATGGATGTGTAGCGCGCCACATTTATAATCAGGAGGCTACATGACATCTAGGGTTGTTACCTTCTTCCTGAATCTAGATCGTGCGTAGAGTTGAGTCGTAAGTGTTTGTCTCTAATATTCACCTTGTTTTTTTTCAGTGATGCCTTCGACTAGGAAGCAAACGATTAGTAGACGGCTTGATACAGCAGCGGGAGAGGGTACCAGTCAGGTGCCCCAAGTCAGAGCAGGACAAAGTCTTGCCGTAAATAAATCTCCAGTCATCGGCTCTAGATATTTTATAATAGAAGGAGATTCATATCCAACATATATCCCCAACCTTCTTTGAGGACCCATCTTTGTGCGTTGTGGTGGAGCAATTGGAACATATATCGCACAACCAAAGATCCTAAGATGGGAAATATTTGGCTCCTGACCAAAAGCCAATTGCAATGGGGAGACTTTATGATAACTTGTGGGCCTTATCCGCACAAGTGCTGCTGCGTGCAAAATAGCATGACCCCATACTGAAATGGGAAGTTTTGTTCTCATAAGCATTGGTCTAGCAATTAATTGGAGGCGTTTGATCAATGATTCTGCTAGACCATTTTGTGTATGAACATGAGCAACCGGATGCTCAATTGTTATCCCAGTTGAAATACAATAATCATTAAAGGCTTGGGATGTAAACTCACCAGCATTATCAAGACGAATTGTCTTAATTGCATAATCTGGAAATTGTGCTCTTAGCTTTATTATTTGAGCCAACAATCTCGCAAATGCCATATTGCGAGTTGATAGTAAGCACACATGTGACCATCTTGTAGATGCATCTACCAAAACCATATAATATTTGAATGGTCCACATGGAGGGTGAATGGGCTCACATATATCACCCTGTATACGTTCCAGAAATGCAGGGGATTCCATCCTAACTTTAATAGTTGATGGTCTAATAATTAATTTTCCTTGAGAACATGCAGCACAAGAGAATTCCTTAAATTGAAGAATCTTCTGATTCTTCATTGCATGTCCATGTGAATTCTCAATTATTTTACGCATCATATTAGAACCAGGATGGCCCAACCGGTCATGCCAAATAATAAAATTATCTTGATTAGTAAACTTCTCGTTTACTATGGCATGTGTTTCAATCCTGCTAATACTTGTGTAGTATAAGCCGGAGGAAAGAGCAGGTAACATTTCAAGCACATATTTCTTACCGGACATTATTGTAGTAATATAAAGATATTCAATCTTTTCATCATTTGTAGTCTCAATATGATAGCCATTTTGGCGAATATCTTTGAAACTTAATAAATTTCTTTGAGATTTACTACAATATAGTGCTTCATCAATAGCCAAATTTGTTCCTCCTGTTAGTAATAAATTGGCTCTTCAAGAACCTTCAATTAATCTTGTACTATCGGATATTGTATTAACATTCGCTTCTTTCATTACCAAATAAGAGAAATATCCCTTATCTTTTAAAATAATGCGTATTGTAGCACTATCCAGAAGACATATATCATCTTTATTAATCTTGAGTCCAATTGAAGACTGGGGAATTTTCATATTCTTCATAAAAAAAAGACAAATAATACATCATAAGAAATATGAAGGACAAACAGAAAAAAAATATTAGGAAATACATTAGGAATGTAGAAACTAGCAACATGTGATGCATTAGGAAAATACACTCAAGAAAAATAAACTAGTTGTAAACATAAAAATAACAACTTTTATAGCTTCATTCTCCAACAAGATGATTAGTTCTTCAGTTAATATCCTCAAAAAAGTCTCCAGCTTCTAAATGAGTAATATTTGTTAGGCCTTCAAAATCATCATCTTTATATGCAAGATGTGCCTTAGAATCATATCTGTTTGAGGGACCTGCTTCATCATCATTATTTTGAAAGGTCAAGTGTGCCTCCACATTATTTTCTTTTTTTCCTGTGGGAGGCTTGATAAAGTTTGACAAAATGTTCTGGCGTACGACAAATGCGTGCCCAATGACCTCTCATACCACATCAGTGACACATACTAGTTTTACCTTTTGAATGATTAATTTGAGAACCCTTATTGTTCTCCAATTTATTTCCACCATAATGACGATAATTATTTCGCCCCCTGCCACGTCCACGTTTACGACCATGTCCACGACCACGATAATTATTTTGTTTTCTTTCAAACTTATCATATGCTGCTACAACATTCACTTCCGGAAATGGAGCTAACCCAGCGGGACGGGCTTCATGATTTTTCATTAATAGAGTATTGTTCTGCTCTGCCACAAGTAGGCATGTGATTAACTCAGAATATTTCTTAAAACCTTTTTCACGGTATTGTTGTTGTAGCACCACATTTGAAGAGTGAAAAGTAGAAAATATTTTTTCCAACAAGTCCTCATCTGTGATAGTGTCTCCACATAATTTTAATACAAAACTTACTTTAAAGATAGCAGAATTATACTCACTTACGGTTTTAATCTTGCAACCTTAAATGTATCCACTCATACCGAGCTTTCGGTAATACTGTAAGTTTTAGGTGGTTTATCCTTCAAATTAATCCATAATTCAATTGGATCTTTTACGGTTAAATATTCAGTTTTTAACCCTTCATGTAGATGATGACGAAGGAAAATCATGGCCTTCACTTTATCCTGATTTGATGCTTCATTTCCTTGTATAATAGTATTTCAAGACCTTTAGCGTCAAGATGAATTTCAGCATCAAGAACTCATGATAAATAGTTCCTCCCGGTGATGTCAAGTGCCACAAATTCAAGTTTTGATAAATTTGACATAGTGAAAATTATCATAAAAGATGAATAAGTTAGAGAAATAATTATAATAATAAACAATTAATGAAAACAAAACGATTAAGGTAAAAGAAATGAAAATAGAGCTATATCATGTTAACAATCTACTATTTCATTTTATTCTTGCCATAAAGTAGAAATTACATACCTGTTTCATTTCACTTTATATTATTGATATATATGTGTTAATAGAATCGAACGTGACTAATATTATTTATATGTTCCAATAAATATAAAGTAATTAAACTATAAAATTATTGCTTGTCAATTCATTCCTCACAGTTCTTCAAAATGCCTTAAAGATATGTTTTGATCCAGAGAGTCCATGAATATTACAAGTACGACATTAGTGCATAGCTAGTTTGATGACTTTGAGGTCCTCTAAGAGTTGAGCACGGAAGTAAATAGTTATTTTATCCCTGCAATGTACTTAAACTATTTAAGATGCTCAAGCGCACAAGTAATCTGCAAACAGTGAACATATGATATGTACTGCAATAAATAAAATGATTATAATGATACATACCTTAATAAAATATGGCTCAACTTAGCAGGAGTTAAGAATAAAATTAGAGCTTCGTGCTGATAACGTGTTATAAAACAAAAGCAATACATTAAAATGTAAATAAGAAGAGATAGAAAGAAGGGAGTAAAAATGATAGACATAAAGTAGGAGATTTAATCTTTAAGTTGTTCACAACATGAGCATCCAATGTAGAAACTATTCATAACAGTAATTGAAATAAAGTACATATTTTCAGAAAAAAATTCTAATATATTAAATGGCCAAAGTGTACGAACAGGGGTACACTTGGAATTGTAAATTTCTTTAGGGATAAATTGGTATTACTTCATCCATTTCTAAAGACAAACTTTTCTCTCCGTGTACTCTCAAACTTTCTATTTTCAGAAGCCGTCGCTCAATCGATAAATCTGGGTTTGCATACTTGCTCATCCTAACGGTACATCCTTCTTCTCTTGACAATATCTCTTTTTATTTTGTTCAGATTTTTTTTCTTAGTTCACATTGTCGTTAATTTAAGCTACTTTTTTTCTTTCTTTTTCTGGGTTAAAATTTGAGTTTTGCTCTTTGTTTGGTGTTTGTTTCCTCTTCATTTGGTGGGATCTGTTAGTTTTTTTTAATGATTTTTGGGTTTCTTATTGAATTTTCTACATGCAGGCCAGTAATTTGGTCAGATTTACTCCTGCATGTTTGGAAATACATATTTAAAAATTTATTTCAGTAATGCATTTGGTTGAAGTTCTGAATTATTCTGTCCGAATTGACCCAAGATTATTTGCCATGGACAAGTCGATGTATCTGTAGTGTTTGTACTATGTGTTCTAGGGAAATGACACCGGAAAATAACGATAATAATACTGCAATAATATTATTTGTAAGCAGATACACGAATTGACTTGAATCGTGTTGGGCACTGTCTGTTATTAATCCTGTATTTGTAAATAATGATTCTGGAAATTATAACGTTAGCTTATAAACGTAAATATAAATAAAATAGAAATTAATTCGAGCCCACTGAATTCACAGTGTTTCCTTAAGGAATTTAATCCCCTCCTAGTACCCAAGGTTATGGATTATTTCCTCCCAGGATAGAACGAATTACACACTGGTGTAGCGGTACTTCAAACCCCAGTGTTTCAGCGAACACAAAGTTCGGCAGCAAATCACACTTACGGATGCTTTGTTTGTAGTTTAAAACAATGCAGAACAAGGGAGGAGAACTCAGAAGTCGAATGAAAATTCTGAGAGGAAGGAAATGCAATTTATAACCAATGTTGAGCGATAAAAGAAGAGGAAATCAGATTGCTCGTTGCTTTCTGTTTTCTGTCCGTTTTTTTTTTCTGTGTGTTTCAACAATTTGCTCACCATCTATTTATAGTGCAATTCCACTCATTTAGTGGAGCACTTTTTTCATGGTGGATGTAGCACCAATCTGTTATAATGGAGCATTATGTATGGTGGCATTATGTATGGTGGAATGAGCACTTGTTGCTGGAACAGATCCACGGATTTGGAATACATCCGTTAAAAACATGGATATTATTACGTTAATATTTACTATTAACAAATAAATTTGGTGCAAAAAATTAATCAATCAATCGATCATTTGACCAAATCCGAATCCGAATCCGAAGCCGAGCCGAGCGAGCGAGCGACGACGACGGCGCGAGGCTTGCCTTCTTCCTAACTCTTTAAGAGCTACATGAAGTGCATTTGTATATAAACCCACCAAACTCCTTTTCCTCTACCAATGAGGGACAATGTCTCATTAAAAGGAGAGAGAAACTTAAAATTTTACTCAAAATTTTCATTTCCCTCCATTTCCCATTCACCCTCTTTTTAATACCTTTCTATATTAAAAAGAAACTCAACAATCCCCCACATGAATGGGGAATGACTATATCACGGAAGTATGCATGAAAAACTTGTGTGATTTGCAAGCAAGGATTAATTGCATCTGGATAAGTAGGTTTCCCTTTGAACTTTCCGTAGTGAACTTATGTCGGATATACTCGGTCAATCGGTAGATTTGATATCTTTGAACCGTCGAACTTTAGTGTATACCTAGACAACCATAAGTCACACAATCAATCCCTTAACCGTCTTTGGTTCTCATTGTTGTGTTCGTTTCAGCCATGAACACTGCCTGGTTTCATAAGTGCGTAGAGAATTGGCCTTGCAAAATTCTCCTTGAAGCAGCTAACACTTCACACTTACATAGGTGATTCCTAAACGTGTCATCCTGTAGATACACTATTTGATATACCCTGTATCAAATTTAGAAATCATTAAAAAGCCTTAATGCTTTATCCTTGGTACTGAACATTGTCTCATCACGAGAATGGACCAAAATTTTTGTTGACAATGTTGAACCGTCATTAATGACTTTGTTTGATCTCCTTGAACCTAGATCTTGGGATCTCCAGTCTTCTAGGTAGAGTTACCGCCACAATGACTTGTTCTCGGCCATAGTCCCATTCCCCTCGATGATTTCTCAACTACCTCTCTAGTTAGGCCTTTTGTAAGTGGATCCGACACATTATCACTTGACTTTACATAGTCAATCGTGATAATTCCTCTAGAGAGTAGTTGCCTAACAGTTTTATGTCTTCATCGTATATGACGAGATTTACCGTTATACATAACGCTCCCAGCCCTTCCAATTGCTGCTTGGCTATCACAATGTATGCATATTGGTGCCAACGGTTTGGGCCAAAATGGAATGTCTTCCAAGAAATTCCGGAGCCATTCAGCTTCTTCACCGGCTTTATCTAAGGCTATGAACTCAGCCTCCATTGTAGAGCGGGCAATACATGTTTGTTTGGACGACTTCCAAGATACCGCTCCTCCACCAATAGTGAATACATATCCACTTGTGGATTTCGAATCAGTTGAACCGGTGATCCAATTTGCATCACAATATCCTTCAATCACCGCAGGATATTTACTGTAGTGCAAATCAAAGTTTTGGGTATGTTCTAAATATCCCAAAACTCGTTTCATTGCCATCCAGTGAGATTGACCTGGATTGCTCGTGTATCGACTCAGTTTACTTATAGCACAAGCTATATCTGGTCGTGTACAATTCATGATGTACATTAAGCATCCCAACACACGAGCATAATCCAATTGTGATATGCTTTGGCCTTTGTTCTTTGCTAATGCAAGATTCACGTCAATTGGAGTCTTTGCAACTTTAAAGCCTAAGTGCTTGAATTTTTCAAGTACTGTCTTAATATAATGAGATTGTGACAATGCCAGACCTTGAGGAGTCTTTTGGATCTTAATCCCCAGAATTAAATCCGCAATTCCCAAGTCCTTCATATCAAACTTGCTAGTTAGCATACGCTTAGTAGCATTTATGTTGGCAATGTTATTACTCATTATCAGCATATCATCCACATATAGGCAAACAATGACTATGTGATTTGGAACATTTTTAATGTACACACATTTATCACATTCATTTATCTTAAAACCATTTGACAACATTGTTTGGTCAAATTTCGCATGCCATTGTTTGGGTGCTTGTTTTAGTCCGTAGAGGGACTTAACAAGTCTACATACCTTCTTTTCTTTACTTGGAACTACAAACCCTTCAGGTTGTTCCATGTAAATTTCTTCCTCCAAATCTCCATTTAAGAATCCATTTAAGAAGGCTGTCTTTACGTCCATTTGATGAATTTCAAGACCATAAACTGCAGCTAAAGCTACTAACATTCGTATGGACGTAATTTTCGTCACTGGAGAATATGTATCAAAGTAGTCAAGACCTTCTCGTTGTCTATACCCTTTGACAACAAGTCTTGCCTTAAATTTATCAATAGTGCCATCATCTTTCATTTTTCTCTTAAAAATCCATTTAGAACCCAAAGGTTTATTTCCAGGAGGAAGATCAACCAATTCCCATGTATGGTTGTTCAATATGGATTCTATTTCACTATTGACTGCCTCTTTCCAGAACAATGATTCCGAAGAAGACATAGCTTCTTTAAATGTTCGAGGCTCATTTTCCAATAAGAAAGTCACAAAATCTGGTCCAAACGAAGTAGACGTTCTTTGACGTTTACTACGTCTTGGATCCTCTTGATAAAATGTACTTTCTTTTGTTTCTTCCCGAGGTCGTTTAGATCCTTCACCAAACAACTCACATTCCTTTTTATATGGATATATATTTTCAAAGAACTCAGCATTATCTGATTCTATAACCGTATTATTATGAATGTCAGGATTTTCTGATTTATGAACCAGAAATCGATATGCTTTACTATTGGTCGCATATCCTATGAAAACACAATCAACTGTTTTCGGTCCTATTTTTACTCTTTTGGGTTTAGGAACTTGCACTTTTGCCAAACACCCCCACACTTTAAAATAATTCAAGTTAGGCTTTCTTCCTTTCCATTTTTCATGTGGAATGAATTGTGTTTTGCTATGGGGTACTCGATTTAGTATTCGGCTAGTCGTAAGAACGACTTCCCCCCACAAGTTCTGTGGCAATCCAGAACTTATCAACAATGCGTTCATCATCTCCTTTAATGAACGATTCTTTTTTTCCGCAATCCCATTGGATTGGGGCATGTAAGGGGCTGTTGTTTGATGAATAATTTCATATTCTAAACATATTTGTTCAAAAGGAGATTCATATTCACCACCCCTATTACTTCTTATCATTTTGATTTTCTTGTTAAGTTGCGTTTCAACTTCATTTTTGTATTGCTTGAATGCGTCTATTGCTTCATCTTTACTATTAAGTAAGTAAACATAGCAATATCGAGCACTGTCGTCAATAAAAGTTATGGAATACTTCTTTCCACCGCGAGATGGTATTGACTTCATATCACAAATATCTGTGTGAATTAAGTCTAAAAGATTTGAATTCCTTTCTACTGACTTATAAGGATGTTTAACATACTTAGATTCCACACATATTTGACATTTTGATTTTTCGCATTCAAACTTAGGCAATACTTTCAAGTTAATCATTTTCCGCAAGGTTTTATAATTGACATGACCCAAACGTACATGCGATAAATCATTTGACTCAAGTAAGTAAGAAGAAGCTGAAGTCTTGTTATTATTGTCAACAACTATTACATTGAGCTTGAAAAGGCCCTCGGTGAGGTAACCTTTTCCTACAAACATTTCATTCTTACTTATTACAACCTTGTCGGATACAAAAACGCACTTGAAACCGTGCTTTACAAGAAGTCCAGTAGAGACTAAATTCTTCCTAATTTCGGGAACATGAAGGACGTTGTTCAAAGTCATGACCTTGCCAGAAGTCATCTTGAGAAATATCTTCCCATATCCTTCAATTTTTGCTGTAGCAGCATTTCCCATAGAAAGCGTCTCTTCGGGTCCAGCAGAAGCATAGGTGGAAAATGCTTCCCTCACAGCACAAACATGGCGAGTGGCTCCAGAATCAATCCACCGCTCCTTAGGATTTCCTAACAGGTTGCATTGAGAAAGCATGGCACACAAGTCATTAACATCATCATGCTTTTCTACCATGTTTGCTTGACCCCTTTTCTTGTCTTTCTTCCGAGCACGACACTCTGTAGATTTGTGTCCGGTTTTCCCACAGTTGTAGCAGTTTCCACTGAACCGCTTCTTGCTTGGGTTGTATTTTGGACCAGAAGCCTTCTTTCTCTTTTTGTTATCTTCAATAATATTTGCTCCCATTATTGTTGAATTTCCATGGCCTCTCTTTTCAGCAGCTTTATTGTCCTCTTCGATTCTCAATCGAACAATGAGATCTTCAAGGGACATCTCCTTTCGTTTGTGTTTCAAATAATTTTTGAAGTCCTTCCACAATGGAGGCAACTTCTCAATTATTGCTGCTACTTGGAATGCTTCATTGATGACAAGACCTTCAATGAAAATTCCGTTAGTAAAATTACTAAAAATTTTACTTTCAACATCAGTATTCTTTTGAAATATACCTTCAACAAGTAGATCATGAATAATTACTTGCAATTCCTGGATTTGGGTAATAACAGACTTGCCATCTACCATTTTGTAGTCCAAAATTTTTGCAGCGACGAATTTCTTCATCCCCGCATCTTCAGTTTTGTATTTCTTTTCAAGCGCATTCCACAATTCTTTTGATGTCTCCACGCCACTGTATACATTATACAGATTATCATCCAGTCCGCTAAGAATATAATTCTTGCACAAAAAATCAGAATGCTTCCACGCCTCAATCACGAGAAAGCTTTCATTCTCTGGAGTTTCATCTGGCAGATCAGGAACATCTTCCTTGATGAACTTCTGTAGACATAACGTAGTCAGGTAGAAGAATATCTTCTGCTGCCATCGCTTGAAATCAATCCCGAAAAATTTTCCGGGTTTTTCTGCCGGTGCTAAAGTCGGTGTTCGGCTTGTCGATGTGTTGGCAGTCACCATCGGAACAACTTGATTTCCGTTGTCATTCGCCATTTTTTCTGGACAAAAATGACACAAACAAACGTTTAAAACTGGAGTAAAAAATCACGTAGATTTTAATCTCCAACAAAACCCACGAAGGCTTTAAAACTGGAGTAAAAATCACGTAGATTTTAATCTCCAACAAACCGCCACGAAGGTTTTACTCTCCAAACCGGAGTACACAAAAACCACAAAGGTTTTAGTTTCCAGAATAATAAAAGTAACACAAATACAGAAATTAAAATTATTAAATTCCTTAAGTTTGTTATTAATCCTGTATTTGTAAATAATGATTCTGGAAATTATAACGTTAGCTTATAAACGTAAATATAAATAAAACAGAAATTAATTCGAGCCCACTGAATTCACAGTGTTTCCTTAAGGAATTTAATCCCTCCTAGTACCCAAGGTTATGGATTATTTCCTCCCAGGATAAAACGAATTACACATTGGTGTAGCGGTACTTCAAACCCCAGTGTTTCAGCGAACACAAAGTTCGGCAGCAAATCACACTTACGGATGCTTTGTTTGTAGTTTAAAACAATGCAGAATAAGGGAGGAGAACTCAGAAGTCGAATGGAAATTCTGAGGGGAAGGAAATGCAATTTATAGCCAATGTTGAGCGATAACAGAAGAGGAAATCAGATTGCTCGTTGCTTTCTGTTTTCTGTCCATTTTTTTTTTCTGTGTGTTTCAACAATTTGCTCACCATCTATTTATAGTGCAATTCCACTCATTCAGTGGAGCACTTTTTTCATGGTGGATGTAGCACCAATCTGTTATAATGGAGCATTATGTATGGTGGAATGAGCACTTGTTGCTGGAACAGATCCACGAATTTGGAATACATCCGTTAAAAACACGGATATTATTACGTTAATATTTACTATTAACAAATAAATTTGGTGCAAAAAATTAATCAATCAATCATTTGACCAAATCCGAATCCGAATCCGAATCCGAATCCGAATCCGAAGCCGAAGCCGAAGCCGAAGCCGAAGCCGAAGCCGAAGCCGAAGCCGAAGCCGAGCCGAGCGAGCGACGACGGCGCGGGGCTTGCCTTCTTCCTAACTCTTTAAGAGCTACATGAAGTGCATTTGTATATAAACCCACAAAACTCCTTTTCCTCTACCAATGAGGGACAATGTCTCATTAAAAGGAGAGGGCAACTTAAAATTTTACTCAAAATTTTCATTTCCCTCCATTTCCCATTCACCCTCTTTTTAATACCTTTCTATATTAAAAAGAAACTCAACACTGTCCTAAGAAACTATTTCAGCAATGTGAAATATTTTCCCATGATTAAACAAGCCCATCTCTATTTATTTAGAGGATATAGGTATCAGCAAAATATTAATAATAAATCCGGCAAGTTGAAAAACTGTAAAAGAAATAACTTGTGAATGACAATTTGGACGAAATGGTACTACAGAAGAAAGCTTAATAATTGCTATGATAATGGCTACATAGTTAGGTAATGATTGAACCACAAAGGTGAAGATAGATTTCCTTTCTTTTGTTGATGTTTCGGATGGGGCAGATTGTGGCTTTATATAAGCAAGAATGATGATGGTAATCTTAGACAAGTGGTTTAACACTTGTCCATGAACAAACATGCAAGATGTCACTTTTTCTCTTGGAAGGATACTTAGACAAAATAAGCGATTTATTCATAGTTACTTTGAAATATTACCACATGTAAAAGCTCTTGCCATGTACCAATTATCTAAGAGTATTTGGCCACAAGTCTTCATGCAAGAAGCCACTTGGAAATAGATAGGACACTTGGAAATAGATAGGACACTTGTAAAATTAAAAAGACACATGACTATTTAAAATTTTAAAAATACTATCACATGTGTTTCACCTCTAATAAGCAAATATTTTCTTTTTGTTTGTGTTTTTGTTTTCAAATTTGTAAGAAAGATTTTCTTTTTTTAATGCAAAGGGGGAAAATGGTTTTTTGCTTGATGGGATTATTGAACATTTAGATGATATATTTTAGTTAGAACAGATAGAGGGGTAATAGTGTGAAATTCAAGAAATTGATTGGTTGATATGGGTCTATTCAACAAAAAAAATAAAAAATAAATTATAATATATATATTTTAAATTAAAAAAACTCTTCTTGGAGTAGAGAAAAATGTTTATCTTAATTGAAATTTGTTTAGTTTTTTGATGTATACAAGTTTGATCATACCATAGGTATGGGATGTGAAAAGATGCTAACTTATTTGATAGTGTTTATCTACTTTCAGACTCAATTCTACTGCAAAAGATTGGTATGTGGTATATTAGAATGTGCATGACCCGTATCAAATTGCTTTACAGACTACGTATGACAAACTCTCTGTGTTGAATCCTAAAGGTATATCATTTACTGGACTACATTGGTGAACACTATGCGTGCGTTATTTGATTGCATATGTTTCATTTGTTGTTTGCTAATATTAGTCTAACTTTGTGTTAACACGAAAATAATAAATATAGTGTATAGTTTTTTCAGAATCAAACAGAATTATAAATATTACTCTAACAAAGTAATAAACTATTTGGAACAGAAATGCTCACAAACGAAGATATTGTGTTGCGTAGACTACAAAAGACTAAGGAACAGCGACTCGCTGCTAGAAATTCACGACGTCGCACTAGATATGCACAAATGTCAGCTGAGAGAAAGCAATCATTTTTGTTGCAACTGCAAGCTAAAAGAGCTGAATCAAAAAGGCGGCGACTTTCTCATCTTTCAAGTAATTCACCATTTTCGATGGAAATTGATATTCAACCTCACAAACAAAGTGCTCTTCCAATTGTTGATCCTTCATTAGCTTCTGAAGAAGGTTAGAAAAGTGTGCTGTTGTCTTACTTCTCAGAGACATCTTTATATGAAAAATACTTATATACACACATAATGTCGTATGTGTATATATAGGTATTCTTTGGTGCATAAAAATCTACAATCATTAAAGTGACTTTTAAAAATCTACAATCATTAAAGTGACTTTTTCTTTCATTTATTAGGTCATGATTCTGCAGCTACAAATATACCAATTATTGTCGATGAAGAAAATAATATGAATGGTCGCAGCTCCATCCTTGAAGTCCGTGAGTCCAAAAATAATACTTCAAATATTCCAACTGTAACTATTCCAATATTAGGATCAGGATCAGCCTCAGGTGCATTTGGAAAAGTTTCAACTCCAGCAGTTACCGCAGATAGAGGTATGTATCTATCTGCTAAGGCAATAATCTCATAAGCTCATATTACTCTTTTTCTTTTATTAGTTTGAGCTTAATTGGACCTTATAATATTATTTGAGGCTTGAATTATTTCCTTGTATTTTTAGGAAACCCATAGTCCCTATAGGTTTAGGAAAACTCATTGTCCTAATAGATTTGAGAAAGGAAAACCTATAGTCCTTGTCAAATTGGGAAACCTTTCTCATATATGTTTGAGACCTTTTGGGATCTATATATAGGGGTTGTAGTTGGGGATTCTATAGATTGTATTGTGCTTTTCTTCTCATTCATAGTGGAAAACTCTCTCTGCTTTTGCCCCGAGGATTAGGCTTAGCCGAACCTCGTTAAATCCTTGTGTTGATTTTTCTTCTCTATTTACTTTGTGTGTGATTGTGTGCTAGTTAACTCACGATATTCCGCAATAATTGGTATCAGAGCAAGGTTCAGGTTTCTACATATAATCTAGGGTTAAGATGTCTTCATCATCTTCAACAAAGTTCGAAGTAGAGAAATTTGACGGAGGTTCTAGTTTCAGTCTATGGAAGATTAGGATGAAATCGTCCCTGGTGTTACAAGGATTATGGAAAGCAGTTGATGAGGATTTTCCTGAAAATATGAAAGAGACAAAGAAGGAAGACTTGAAGGAGAGGGCTTTGAGTGCGATCTTCATGAGCGTTACAGATAACGTTCTTCGGGAAATTGCTGAAGAAACTTCTGCAGCAACGGCATGGAAGAAGCTGGAAGATCTATATTCTAAGAAATTGCTGACAAACCTCCTCTACCTTAAAAAGAGGTTATGCAATCTCCGTATGAACGAAGGTACACCTGTTAGAACTCACCTTGATGAGTTTAATTCAATTATAATGGACCTGAAGAATGTGGATATCAAAATTGAGAGTGAGGATCAGGCCTTGTTTGTGTTATATTCTTTACCATAGTCTTATGATACTTTTGCCGATACACTGCTATATGGGAAAGACAACATTTTACTAGAAGATGTTAGTAATGCACTAAAAATCTAAAGAGTTGAAAAAGAGCTTTTCAGACAGCAGAATTGAGGGCGAGGGTCTTGTGATTAGAGGAAGAACGCAACAAAAGGACTTTAACAGGAAAAAGTCAACCGTAAGATCAAAGTCTAGAGCAAGGAAGCAACACTGTTATGAGTGCGGGGAGCAAGGTCACTACAAGAGAGATTGTCCTAAACTGAAGGAGAAAAAAGGGAAGCTGAAAATAGATAATTTGGCAAATATTGTTGACACTGTCAATAATTCTGATGATAGTGACTATGTAGGGGAAGTTTGTGCTGGGAGTTCTAGTCATGGGCAAAATTCTTGGGTTCTTGATTTTGGTGCTACTTTCCACATGTGTCCACACAAGAATTAGTTTGCAACTTACAAACAAATGAGTGGGACTGTCTATATGGGAGATGATAATCCATTACCAGTATAGGGGGTTGGTAACATCAAATTGAGAATGTTCGATGGAATTATCAGAAACATTGAGTGTTGGCATGTTCATTGGATAAAAAGAAATTTGATTTCTCTTTTGACTTTGGATGATCAAGGGTATAAATTTCACTCCGAGAATGTTAAAGTGTGTAAAGGCTTCATGGTACTCATGAAGGGTAAACTACATTCTAAATTGTATCATCTTCAGGCCAGTGTAGTTGAAGGTGAAGCTGCTGTAGCTTCTGGGAAAAGTGATCTGAATCAGTCTCAGTTGTGACACTTGCGACTTGGCCATATGAGTGATAATAGATTGTCTTTGTTGAGTAAGGAGAATTTGCTGAATGGGTACAAAAATCAAGTTTTGAATTTTTGTGAAGATTGTGTATTTGGTAAACAGACAAGTGTAAAGTTCATCAAGAAGGGCCGAGCACAAGACTAGAGACAAGTTAGATTATATACACTCTGACTTGTGGGGTCCAAATAGAGTTCCCTCCAAGAGTGGTGCCAGGTATTTTATGACTTTGATTGATGATTACTCAAGGATGGTGTGAGTGTATTTTTTGAAAACAAAAGATGAGGCATTTTTGACATTTGTTAAATGGAAGACGATGATTGAGAGGCAAATGGAAAGAAAAGTTAAGCGTCTTCGAACTGACAATGGGTTGGAATTTTGCAATTCTGAGTTCGATAATTTCTGCAGCAGAGAGGGTATGGTGAGACATCGCACTTGTGTCGTAACACCACAACAAAATGGTATTGCAGAACGTATGAATAGAACACTTTGTGATAGGGCACGAAGCATGCTTTCACACTCATGTGTTAGCAAAGATTTTTGGGCTGAAGCAATCAATACAACTTGTTATTTGGTCAATAGATCTCCATCCACAACTATTGAGTTCAAAACTCCTTTTGAGGTATGGTCCGGTTCACCTGTTGATTATTCAAATTTAAGGATATTTGGTTGTCCTGCTTATGCTCATGTGAGGGATGGAAAACTTGAGCCGCGGGCAAAGAAGTGCATATTTCTAGGGTATGCAACTGGAGTGAAAGGTTATACGTTGTGGTGCACAGATCAAAAGACTCCAGGGCTAAGTATCAGTAGGGATGTAACATTTAATGAATCTGCCTCACTGGACAGTCAGAGGGAGAAGACAATAGCATAAACAGATCGTGGTGTCAGTGACCGCATAGAGCTAGAAATTGAATCTCCACTAGCTCAGCCCAGTAGTTCTAAAGTAGAGGAAGTGTAGAAGGTGCAAAATATTGATCAAGACGATAATGTTGATGCACCTGCGCAACAACAACCATATAACATTGCAACATGCAGAGAGAAGAGAGTGATCAATCGACCGCAAAGGTTTGCAAACGTAGTTGATGGGAATCTTCTTGGATATACGAATCCTGTGGGATTTGCTTTAGTAGTTGCAGAGACCGCTGATGCGTTTGAGCGTTATAGCTATCCAAAAGCTATTTCGGGTACAGAACCAAATCGACGGATTAGTGCTATGGCTGAAGAGATTAAATCTCTTAACAAGTTTAGGCGTTGCCTAGCCTTCGTTGATGCGTGCGGAAATCAATAGAGCCCTTGCGAGGGCTGAGGGCAAGGTAGAGAGACGTTCCTGTTGATGAAGAGAATTCAAGTTTGTTATTTGTGGCTTGAATTATTTCCTTGTATTTTTAGGAAACCCATAGTCCCTATAGGTTTAGGAAAACCCATTGACCTAATAGATTTAGGAAAGGAAAACCTATAGTCCTTGTTAAATTGGGAAACCTTTCTCATATATGTTTGAGACCTTTTGAGATCTATATATAGGGGTTGTAGTTGGGGATTCTATAGATTGTATTGTGCTTTTCTTCTCATTCATAGTGGAAAACTCTCTCTGCTTTTGCCCCGAGGATTAGGCTTAGCCGAACCTCGTTAAATCCTTGTGTTGATTTTTCTTCTCTATTTGCTTTGTGTGTGATTGTGTGCTAGTTAACTCACGATATTCCGCAACATATAATTTGATACAAGCTCAACCTTGATGAATTTTATGAATTCAAGAAGGAAAAAGAAATTGAAAATTTTCTTTTTTCTCCAGATTAGTTAGCCACATCTTCTACTTTTAATTTAGTGTTTTCCTTAAAACATAAATTCGGGTTCCTGATATTTAATATTTGATGGAAGATCAAAAATAAAAAGAAAATATTAGATGGAAGATAAATACGACCAATCAAAGTAGTAGTTTGTTCCAGCTTCCCGAGCTGTCGAGTTGACAACTCCCATGTTCCTATTCAAATGCGGTAATAAATCGAGCTTTCTTTCTTCTTCTTTTATAAATATTTTGAGACCTGAACTGTTTTGTGGAGCTAGGTTAACTTGCAACGCTATTTCTTGTATCCTGCAGTTTCCTTTAGCCCTGTTAGTAGCATGGTTGATCTTGTCATCATTTGCAGGAGCCTCTGCTGTGGCAGTCCAACCGTTTGTTGGGACCAATACTCAACAACCTAATAGAATGCCACATGGTGAACTTAATTCGATCACTAAGCCTGAGCGGAGTCTTGCACTGCGATTTAAGAACTCCAATCTTTGGAAAGTATTTGAATCTATGAATGAATTCGCCAAACTTCCACAAAGTCCACACTTTTCGCCCTTTGCACAGTATGAGGAGGAGAAACGAGAAGAAGCAGCTTTACAGCAGATGATAAAGTATGTTCTTATCGTTGAGAAGATTCCAGAGTTAACAATTGCTGAACTTAGTCATTCAACTCTCATTAATGACATGCTTGCATCTTTCAAGGACTTGGAGGAGTATGGATTTGATGTAATGCCTATTAAACGGCATCTGAATGATTTGCTGCTGGAGAACGAGAAGAAAGCTCAGCTTCGAGGCAAGTTGGAAGAAGTAGAGGTCAGAATCAGAAATCACAATCTTAAGAAAGCGAAAACTGAAAATGAGATTGACAAGATTGGTATGAAGATAAAAGATTTAGAGAAAGAACTTATGTCAACCAAGGACGAATACATTTTAGCCAAGAACGTGAAAGAGACAAAGGATCGCGATATCATGGTATTGAGATCTGAAAGGGGTGTCATTTATGATGATATTCGTCATCTCCAGGTAGATAACGAAAGGATAGTAGCTTCAATGAAGCAAACCTAGTATTTGTTTATATGGGGGCAAATACAATTTCAGTTTTTGTAAATACTGAACTTCAATGTAAATATTTAGGGTGAAAATCAGTTCCCCCCTCCAACTTTGATCAAAATGGTTCAAGCAACAACTAGCATGCTACATAGTATTGTTGATCTGCTATAAGTACCTCCCTAGAAGTAGAAAATTCAACTCAACTTAGAAGAGATTGATCTATCAAAGTCTAGAGAAACAGATATGGGACATGGCTAAATTAAAAAATATAAATTACCTAATCCAAAAGCGCATTTATCCTAATCTTGGAAGGACTAAATTAAAACCAAATTCTATCGCCAAAGAGTTGTTAGTTTGGACAGTTGTTTTTATCTAGAACTAAGTCATTGTAGTCTATTACATATTGAGGGACAAGCACCGCGCTGTCTAACCAAAATGACTTGTTTTATCATTAGTGTGTAAAAGTATCCACTTGACGAGATTAGATCTAATTCTCTTCCAATTATTTTTGGATATACAAGAAGGAAAACCTTTATCTGAAACATCTTTCTAATGTGATTACTTATAACAGTAAAGGCAGGGCAACCTGGTGCACAAGGCATCTTGTATTCACACAAGGTCCAAGGAAAGGCCGCACCCCAAAGGGTGTGATGTAGATAATCTATACTAATTCAAGCACTAGTGACTGCTTTCACCTATAAGTCACAATGCTCCCTTTCACTTGTGACAGCAAAAGTTTTGTTATTTATTGTTGATCTTGACGAAGGAACCACTAGAAGAAAAGGATATTAGCGTATTTCATACAAAGTAGATAAAAGATGAGTTCACCACAACAATAAATCTGAAATATCTATCCCTCAACGATTGAAAGCTTGGCTAAAGAAGATAAGTTTTCTCTAAGCATTCAGAGAGAAATTTACCATTGAAAATAATGTCCCTACAAATCTAAACGTAGTGTAGAGACAGAAGACCTAAATAAATGACCCACCTAAATATGTATTTGCTCTGTAGTAAAAGCAAAGTTATGGGGGACCAATTCATGTAACATGAACATAAGATCTCAAAGAACATGGAGCCACCCCACCATTTGCAGCTGGAATAGATGTGGACACTTTAGCTCTTTATTATCTTTGTCGCCTCCTCCGCCGTTCTATTCTTTTCTTCTTTCTCTTCACCTAACATCAGTCCTCTTATATTTATGACTTTTCCTCTTTTTCCAGCTAGGGAACCATGTTTTTATTAACATTAGATAATACTAAGCTAAGCTGACAGAAATATTACATACACAGACTTAAAGAGTACTATGTTTTATGCTATTTTTGAAAAAGCTCTATCTTGTGGTGTGTTATTACCTGCATTAAAGAATTCACTTTAAGTTAAGGAAGTCTAACTTGGCATTTCTACTTCGGTAAAAAAAACTGATGCAAGAGAAAATCAAGAACTTTTTTCCCAGACAGTACAGGTATTTGTTAGATCTTTAGAAATGGAAAGTGAGTATTGACAACTGGATACATTCCAAATCCACCAACCAATCTCTCATGATTACTGAATCATGGGGGTTGGTTGAGTGCCAACCAGATAGTATTCATGTATTTGGCGTTTATCTGTTATTATTATTGGACTGAGATGGACTTACATGGAGCGACATCGACAGTGATTATTTATGTATTCGATTCCTAACTTGCTTGAGATTGAGGCGTAGTGTTGTCGGTTTTATCAGCTTTTATCTGAATAGTACAAATATACTCCTCTGCTAGTTCATTAGTTGTAACTGTATGCATATTTTTTTTCACGGGGTGGGTGGGGAGAACCAGAGTCAGAACTTTAGTTACATGGATACCCTCATCTAATTGAAGAGTAAACAACTTTATACTATTTTTCTCAGGGACAGCTCTTTAGAATGCTCAAAAAACAGCGATGCTGTAAAGAGTATTATTCATTCCTTCTATAATGATATACAAATGATTACAGAGTTACAACTGCGCACACTAAATTTATCAATGAAAATAAAAACAAAACAAGACCAGTTTTGACAGCCCATTCAGCATTATGCCAATCAACGCCAGAACAAGAATCCGATTACCAAAACCTTCACCTACACCTTTTTCTTTCTTTTTCTTGACTCTTGAATAAATATTCTCAAAATATATAATTTCATGTACATTGTTTCATAATCATACTTTAATGCCATCATTATTTATAGTATTAGGGCGGTGATTAGCATCGAGTAGATTCTCCAGTGATCTGGCTTTTCTATTTCGAGACCTGCCAGCCTCCTTCAGTAGCTCAGCTAACCTCTTCTTTTCATCATCGACGTCTGGATTTGCCGTCCCTAGCTTTTCCTCTCTCACCCCAACAATGTATTCCAGTATTTCGATAGCTTCATCCAACCTGCAAAGAGCATCAACATCATCAATGCAGCTGGAAAACCGCTGAAGACATGATCTGACCAGTAAATCAAGAGACATATATTACAGCATCGTGATTCATAACAAATAAGAAAATCTTTGTGTTGTCAATAAATACTTCTACACAGATGCTTTCTCCTAGCTACAGAAAATAAGCACTGGTGTTGATTAGTAAAAATTTCGTTAAATTTTAGCCCACCTAGTCTAGCATGCAAGATCGTAAAGCGGCAGAAAAAGTTCAAACATATTTCAGGTAATACAAAACAAGTCAGCTGTTTAAGTTCTCAAAAGCATAACAAGTATAACAACAAGTAACTAACAAAATAATATGGTGCTACTACAAAGGAATTGCAAAGTTTGAAGATGCAGCATACCTGCCAACAGCATCATAAGTGCCAGCAAGGTTGCTATACACTCCCAATGTTTCGGGGTGATAGGGCCCATATTCTTGCTCCAAAATGCCCCTTGCTTCTTCAAACAACTCGACTGCCTCATTTATCGCATAACGCTGTACACAAGCAAGCCCCATTTGGTTAAGGGCAATTCCGAAGAAGGCTGATTTCTTCTCTCCACTTGCTCTGAGCTTTGAAATTGCATTTTTAAAGGAGTTATAAGATTCAGAATATTTTCCTAACATATAATAGATTACCCCCATTTGGGCTTCAATTCCCGCTATGGTATTCTGCTGCCCAGGGGCATTGTTATAAATCTTTAGTGCTCTCTGTAGCAACTTGAGCGCCTGATCAAGCTCATTCATCGACTCATAAATGGCAGAAACATCTGTAAGACCACAAGCAATCTCCTCTGGAGCAATCCCAGGTATGGGCTTCCCATATATCCTGAGGGCATTCTCACAGTATGACTTTGAGTCCCTTAGCTTTCCCGTCCTGTTGTACAAGTCGGCCAAACGGACAAAAACGGAAGCAACAGCAGGATGGTTTTCTCCTTTGCTAGACTTGAGAGCTGTGAGTGCCTTTTGGTAAGCAAAAATGGCTTCATCATACCTGTTCAGAGACAAATATGTGTCTCCAATGCTACAATCAACAGATGCCACTTCCGCTTCTTGCCCATTGGCCACCATCGCCATACTGGCCAAAACAAGATGCTCGAGAGCAGCCTCATGGTCTCCTTTTGACTCACAAATTAGTCCCATCAGCCTCCTGTCTGCTGCCTCCTCTAAGGAAGGTGGTGAACCATTCTCTTTATGTATGTCAAGAGCCAACTGACAAAGCTTCTCAGCTTGATCAAACTCCAAAGCCTGAACATGAGCTTCAGCTAGATATCGACAGGTCTCACCGACTCTGGGGTCACTATCTCCCAACACTTGCCTTTGTATTTCCAGACCGGTGGTGTAAGAAATAATTGAGTTCTCAAGTTGGCCCAACATTGCATAAGTATCACCCAATTGCATGTAACCAGCAAATTTGGCAAGGGCATGTTCTTGACCTTCTTCAACCACCGGAATTTCCAACGAGTGCTCTAGCAGTGGAATGGCATCACTGTACTGGCCCAAATTGCAGTATATTGCTGCAGTCACATGCAAACACATGACCACATCCAAACTAGGCTTTCCATTGGCACATTTCTCAAATGACTTTGCCGCTCGATGAGCCAAGTCAAGAGCCTTATGGGGATTATCCCCACCAGAAATCAAATCTCTTGCTTGCTTAAGAAGGAAAGGGCCAAGGTCAGGATTGTCTAAACCGGAATCAGATGAATCCTCAGTTCCATTCTTCAATTTTGACCCCGAAGCAGGTGAACTCTTCTTACTCCTTGATATACCTCCCACAACAGCCTTCCTAGAATTATTTTCATTTTTCTTTTCAATGGAAGGTTTCCTCCCCTTTGGATTCGATTTTGCTGAAGTTTCTGATTCCAACTCCAACTGGGAGGGTGTCTTGGGTTGCCCTGAAGAAGGGGTCTTTGCACTCGATGATAGGGAATTATCCAACTTCACGTCAGAAGAGGTTTCCTTCTTAGAGCCAGAATTGCAGAGAGATTCATCACTCTCTGGCTTTTGCACTTCCTCATCCTCCTCAATTATCTCCACTTCCCTCATTTCTCCGCCCACAAGATGGCGAAGCTCTGAGTCAATTCTGGATTCATCACCATCTGATCCATAACTAGGTCTAGATGGAGATTGATCAGAGCTTTGCATCTCACACACATTCTCATAGAGCTCCTCAATGGAGGGCTCAACCACCCCATCGGCTGCATACTCCGCGCCCCCATTCGGAGGATTTTGAGGAGTCAAAGCACCCTCAGGGGACTCATTCACAACTGCCTTCTCTTTCCAAGGTGTTGAATTTCCATTTTCCTTCAATTCTTTAACCTCAACTTCTTCATGAATTTCATCCATAACAACCCCGGGCATCTTCAAGACCACAAAATAAACAAGCACAGCACCTCCTATAAATTAAATAAATTACCTGCAAATGCAAACTCTTTTTAGGTTAATTCCTGAGCAGATCCAGCATATGCATCATGTTCTATGATATGCCACAATAAGTTGACCTTACAACCTTGTCCACACACAAGACAACATGGATAAAAACTTAATCTTTTTAACAGATCTTACCATATTAACAAACGCCAGCTACAGCAAGAATCAAGACAAAAGAAGCATGAACTAAAACAATCCATCTAAAAGCAAGGACCCAATTCAAAGCAAAGGCAGTAATCACATATAAATGGAACAGAAAGTGAATTGAACACAGGTTGACTACTAACAGCCAACAGAAAAAAAAACAGAGAGAATAAGAGAAAGAGTCATACCTTATTAGAAAGAACCCATAAGAGGGGGGCAGTAAAGAGGAAGTGCTGCTCAGAAAGTTATATAGGCAAAAAAATACAAAGTGTGAAGGAAAAAAAAATTCTACTATCCTATTGGTGGGGCTGGAATCACAGTGTTTGATGAAGAGGATAGAAAAAGATGGAATGTGGAGATTTAAGAAAAGAGTGAGGACAAAGTTGGAAAAAAAAGGGAATTAATATTAATATAAGTAGAAAAAAAAGGAAGAAGGGAGGTGAATAATTATTTAAGGTTAAAGTTGCAGAGGTGGAATGTCAGAGAAAAGGAGAAGGCGACTTCTCCCCAAACTTTGGTCTGCTACTGCCGCTCTGTTTCCAACTGGGCTACCTCTATCTGGGTCTTTGCCACGTGGCGATGAGTAAATTGGCCGATTTACCCCCTTATTTTTTCAGGAACTATAACAAATACAGAATCACCGTTTTGAGTTTTGACAAATTAATTTAGTTGATGATATATAGTACGTAATAGTTTAAAAAATAAGTTATCAAAAATTTAAATTTACTGCTATTGCTTCAATCAGTATAAAGGGTATTCCGATGCGCAAAGAATCCTGTATTTAAGGGCCGCATTCCAAGAATGTGATATAAACCGTCTACCATGATGCAAGTATTAGTGACTGATTTCACGGCTCGAAATGATGACTTATAGATCACACAAAAATAATTTAATTGTTTCTCCAGTGCTCTTGTTATTTAAATGATAAGTTCAAGAGAGCTACAAAATAATTTAGACAAATATGACTATGATTATTAAATAGAATTTGCACCCAAAAAAAAAGGAAACTGATAACATAAACGGGTGGTAGTATTGCATCAAAACTTTTGAAAATTGATAAAGAATTATCAACTTGCCTAGACCGACAAGAGTTTAATAATGATTTATAGATAGTTAATGCATTGTGATTTGCGTTGGAATTAGTCATATATAGAAACTAGTGTCCAAAAATAATTAATGTATGATACGCCTGTTATATGACACTTTAAAGGGGCTGTGGGAGGGGTAAACAAGTAATTTTATCGGCTGAAGATCAATTTGCCTTTTCTTTTCTTTTTATTTTTGCATTTTTTGAGTTCAAATGTTTCATACAACAACAATAACAACAACCCAGTATAATCTCACTTAGTGGGGTCTGGAGAGACTGTTTCCAAATAGACCCCCGACATCCTTCCCTCCAAGAACATCTCACCTTGCTCTTAGAGAGACTCGAACTCACAACCTCTCGGTTGGAAGTGGGGATTGCTTACCATCAGAGCAACCCCTCGGTTGGTGAGTTCAAATGTTTCATGTCATGATAAAATAAGACTAGGGTTTGAAGTACCTTCTAAGTTTGTCTTACATTTGCATGCCCATCGTCTTGTCTTCCAAACCCGTTAACCTTCGGTGGTTACAATTCAGCTTTTTCTCCTTTGATTTTTTTTTTTTTTTTTTTTTTTTGTTGTTGTTGTTGTTGTTGTTGTTGTGTGTGTGTGTGGATATATTGTCGTTTTGTTAATATTCTCTCCAATTCCAAATGTTAATCATTTGATATACTGAATTTGTTTTTAAAATATTAAACCTTTTTAAAAATAGCAAGTTATGTTTTAGATTTGCGCTTAATGTTCTTTTCTTTTCCTAAGTCCATAACGTTCTAATTGGTGTAATATTAATCTATCTATCTATCTATATACTATATTAAAAGCACGAAGGCCTTAGCGAAATATTGTTTGTCTTTTTTACCCTTAAAAAATAAATTTTACATTAGACTAAATCGTCATTTATTTATTTTCCTAATATTTAGGACTTTGAAATTAAATAAAATTTTGACTATTAAGTCTTTCTTTATTTGGACTACATAAGAACTCCTAATATTTAGGAATTTAAAGTCAAAAAAAAAAATTGAACTTATATAAATAGATTACTTATTCGAATTTAATTAGGTGAAATAACTACTCCTATTAGCATGTCGTTACCTTTATGAGTATGTTTCTTCCATATAAAAAAAGTGGTCTTTAACTTAAGAAAAGTTAACCCCCTCACATACATTGTAGGCATATAATTTATTTTATAAATACGACTGTATTTCTACCATAAGACACAAAGAAACCTAGACATTTAAAAAACTTGAAAGAAAAAACAATGTCGACAATTTTATTTATTGAAAATCGATGGGGATTTTAGTAGGCTTTGGACACATAGAATTACTCTTGAATATTATCGATTTGGTTACTTATTATATGTCAATACCAAGATAAATGTTCTGAAAGTAAAAAAATAACTACTAAAGTTCTAGGATAAATCTAATATAAGTAAAACAAAAAGGGTTCAAAATGCCCCTAAACTATTGAAAAAGATTTAAAAATACTCTTCATCCATCTATTGGGCTTAAAATACCCTTCCATCCATAGCAAGTATTTGCAGAACCTTTCTTTGGACAGGAAGTTGTGAGGCATCGAGGAGGAAGGCATTAGTGTCATGAGATCAGTTGTGTATGCCCAAGTCAGCTGGAGGGTTGAATCTTATCAATTTTCACACATGGAACAAGACAGCAATATGTAAACTTCTCTAGGCAGTGATCACAAAAAAGGAGACTCTTTGGGTATTGTGGATTCATGGGTTCTACATAAAGAACAGAGACTTAAACAATATGTCAACACCTAAACAAACATGCTGGCTTATGAGGAAAATCTTTGACGCAAGAAACTAGTATAGGAGCAAGGACTGTACAGGGGAGCTGAAGAAATGCATTACACAGGGAGGTTTCATCATCAAGAAGGCATACCTATCTCTGTGCCCACAATATCAGAAGGTATCTTGGGAGCATGTTACTATGGGAACACAACTACTGCCAAGACATCAGTTCATACTATGACTTGCAGTTCGACAAAGACTTGCTACCATTGATCGGCTGGAAAGATGGGGAGTTCATGTCCCAAAGGAATGTGTCTTATGTAACTCAAAAGAGGATGAAGTTTTCTCACACTTGTTCTTTGGATGCACTTATTCAAGATAGATATGGGCTAAACTACTGTGGTGGATAGGTGAACCTAGACAAATATCTACATGGGATGAAGAACTTAGCTGGGTGACTAAAGGAACAAAGGGAGGCAGAGGGAGGCAAGAAGTGGTGAGATGGTTGTTTGCTGCTACTGTATACCACGTTTGGCAAGAACGGAACAGTCGAAGATTTCAGCAAGAAAAAAAAAGAAAGTGACTACAGGATAAGAGAAATTGTCCTCCAACTACATATCAGAGATCGGAGGTATCACAAATGGCAGAAACTATTAGAGAGTCTAAACAATTTTCCTATATAGATTCAGCAGATTAGTAGATGATATGTATAGGTGAGATGCTGAGTGGATAGATATTGACTGTAGAGAACTAATCCTAGTGTCCAAAAGGATTAGCAGTTGTAAATATACACAATTGGTTGAATAAAATTTTTTATTTTGACCAACAAAAAAAAATACCCTTCCATCCACCTTTTGGTTTACTTATGCCCTTTGACCGTTAGGTCAATGCAAAATTAAAAATAATTATTATTCTTTTTGTAAAACTTTAAAAAAAATTACAAAATATTTTCGTTTTTTAAACTAATGCACCGGTAATCCACTAATTTAGTAAAGTCTACTTCTTCTTCTTTTTTTTCCTTCAAGTTTTTACAAAAAACAATTCAGTTTTTTACAAAAAAATATTTTTTTCAGTTTTTTTAAAGCATTTTTTTGTAAAAACTGAAAAAAAGTTGTAAAAACAGAAAAAAATGTTTCTAATAAAATATTTTCGTTTTTTAAAAACTGCACATATTTTTTTTTCATTTTTTCAGTTTTTAAAATAAAAATAAAACGTAATGCTTTAATTAAATTGGGAAAAAAATGAAAAGAAAATATTTTTCAAAAACGAAAATATTTTTTTCAGTTTTTAAAAAACGAAAATATTTTATTAAAAAACTTTTTTTTTCTGTTTTTACAAAAAAAAATCTTTAAAAAAAATGGAAAAAAATATTTTTTTATAATAACTGAATTGTTTTTTGTAAAAAACTGGAAAAAAAAAAGAAGACTTTATTAAATTAGTGGATTATTGGTGCATTAGTTTAAAAAAACGAAAATATTTTGCAAAATATTTTTTTTAAGTTTTACAAAAAGAATAATTATTATTTTTAATTTAGCATTGACCTAACGGTCAAAAGGCATAAGTGAACCAAAAAAATGGATGGAGGGGTAGTTTTAGCCCAATAGGTGAATGAAGGGTATTTTTAAACCTTTTCCAATAGTTTAGGGGCATTTTGAACCCTTTTCCGTAAGTAAAAATATTTAAGGTATCTAACCGCCTAAAATTTTATGGAGTAATTTGCGTGCCCACAGAGTTGAAGTTGGTTGACATAGCCACTTTTATATATTTAAAAAATTAAATTAATCCTTCAACAAATAAATATATGTTGAAATTTTAATATTAAAATTTAAGCTTTTTCTAATATTTAGATCTTAAATTAAACTAACTAAATTCTCGCATAATTCTGATGGAATGTGATTTAATGAATATAAACTGTTATAAAAATACGAAATTCTAATGCGAGTTAAATTTCATTTGTTAACTGTTCACAAAATAATTTTCATGTCAAATACCACAACAAAAACAACAACAATGTGACGCCTCAATCCCAACTTTGCCTATGTTAGCTCGCTAACATTGTTAGTCCCAAGCCAACATGAAGGAAGAGGGTTGTGGTAGGTCACCAGCCAACATAAAACTTACCAATTCATAATGAATTCATGATAGAAAAAATCATAATTATAATTAATAATTAATTTTTGACGGAACTAAAATTTAGAATTTTGAGAACTTCGACAAGGCAAGCTTCTTCTTTTATTAGGGTAGTTAAAAAGAATTGATAATCATCATTCTCATGATTTTATATTTTCTTATTAACTTTTACTTATATAAATTCATACATAAATTTAAAATAATGCTTATGAGGTTTTTTAAAGACTTTGTTTTTTGAGATGAGGTTCACGCGCAATGCGCGTACTCTAAAACTAGTATTTATTATAAAAGTACGAATGTTTTATGTTAAATATTGAACGACTAAAATATTCCTAAAATATCGATCGACTTTTATACCCTTTTAGTCTTATTTTACCATATCTTTATTGTTTTTTTTTTGTAATTTAAGAAATATCATAGTTACTTTCTAAAAGAACAAGGATTCGTAATATAAAGTCAACTTTTTTTTGGTTAGAAATATAAACTCAAGTTAATTTCTAAAAGAATTCATATCCTTAGTAGTTGACTTACTTTAGAGTTAGACAAAGTACGAATTTGAGTAGGAAACATATATTACACAAGTCACATAACGCTTTACACGAAACAACATAAAAGATTTAAACTTCCAATTAGATTTTTATGTTGCTAAACTCTTTTCATCACAAATACAGGTAGTCTACATAATTTTATCCATGTTGTCTAACCATTATTATTTTTCTAATCAATTTCTTGCAAAAAAAAATAGTAATAAATTAATATAATGTGATACCCATTTACATATTATTTTTGCAGTATAAAAGACAAGAGGGGTTGTTCTGATGGTAAGCAACCTTCACTTTCAACCAAAAGATTGTGAGTTTGAGTCTTCCCAAAAGCAAGGTGGTAAGTTTTTGAAGAAAAGGATAATACGTTTCTATTTCCTTTTTGGGTTTGTTTAAGAAAAAGGTGACGATATTCTCTCAATTGAATTTTTGTCGGGAGAGAATGATCAAAGCTTTCGTGAAAATTTGTCCGTGTGAACTTTTCTTGATTTTTTCAATACTATCTTTTTAAATTTCAAAATATATAATATGATATTCTTTTGTATGGTTTTATTTTTTTATTTTTTCTCTTTATTTATTTGTTAAAACTAAAACAAAGAAGAAGATATTGTCTCTCTGCTGATTAAGAAATTGTAGAAAGGGAGGTCATTAAGTAATTTTTTTCTTTCTCTGTTTTATTTTATTTGAATTATCCATAAACTTTATCTATACTTTTCTTCTTTATTTTGTACAAGTGATTATGGTCAAATAATCTAATCTCCTTAATCATTTTGCGCTAAAACTCACGTAGATTTGTACAGCACAAGAAAACTTAATTATGTTATGTTGGAGATGGTGGTTCTAATGGTGTTTCTCTCAAAAGTTCTACTGTGGTTCAAGGTGGTTAGTTGTCTTATGTTTATCAGATGTGGTTGTTTGGTCTCATTACCAGATGTGTTTATCAGACATATATCAAAGATAAATATTGAGCTAAAACTTCAGCTGACTACTTGGGATCAAAGCTTCAAATATACTAGTTGGGCTCTACACGTTTTGGGTCTGTTTAGAAGAATTGTATTGAGTAGGATTTTTTTTATTAGCTGTAAATATTGATTCCATATTTGTCAGTTTGTTATAAGAGAGCAAATAGAATAGGGACAGGTGGATAGGTTAGTTATACATAGATTCCATTCTTTCTTATTTATATAGGTGCACTGTACAGATAACATTCATTCAATATACACAGAAAACTTTTTCTACAAGTTTTTCTTTCAATTCTGTCATGGTATCAGAGCAGGTCTGATCTGCTCTAATATTCTTCTTCTCCTAGCTCATTTTTTTACAGGTCAAATTTTCAAAATATAGCTATTTACTACAACAATGTCTACTGAAGCTCAGACCACTAATGTAGTAAACCCAGTTACTCCGACTGCAGCTACATCTATTGCAGTTGGTTCCACTACAACTGGGATGGTTGATTCTGGTCACCTATATTATCTTCATCCCTCAGATTATCCAGGGATAAATCTTGTTTCTTCAGTCTTCAATGGAAGAGGATATGGAGGTTGGAGGAGAGTTGTTGTCATAGCTCTTTCAGCCAAGAACAAACTAGGATTCATTGATGGATCCTTAGTTGTTCCTGGTGTTGAATCTGGTCTTCAAAGGGTCTGGGCTCGTTGCAATGACATAATGCTCTCATGGCTACTCAACTCACTCTCCAAGGAGATAGCAGAGAGTGTCTTGTACTCACAAAGTACAAAGGATCTTTGGAGTGACCTGGAAGATAGGTTTGGTCAGACAAACAGTGCAAAGTTGTTCCAACTACAAAAGGAATTAAGTGTTGTTGTGCAAGGTAATTCTAGTGTATCAGGATATTTCACAAAAATGAAGAGCTTATGGGATGAACTAGATGCACTAAAAACCTTTTCTGCTTGTGTTTGCGAATGTGAGTATGGTGCTAAAGCAAAGAATTTCAAGGTTCACCAAGATGAGAGACTGCTTCATTTCTTAGTGGGTCTAAATGACACTTTCATAGGATTCATGACCAATATCCTTTTGTCTTCTCCCCTGCCTTCAATTGGACAAGCATATTCCTTAGTTATCCAAGATGAAAAACAGAGGGAAATCCATGCTACACCTGTTTATCCAGGAGTTGCTGCATCTTTCATTGCAGCAAATCAGTTAGGAGGAGTCAGAAATACAGTGAATACAAAGGAAATAAAGGAGGTTTTGAAGGAAATAAAGTTTTCATTATCTATGCTTACTACAAAAAGCCAGGACATAACATTGAGAAATATTATAGGATTCATGGTTTTCCTGCAGATTTTAAGTTCACAAAATAAAAGAAATTTCAGGGATCAGCACAAGCAAACAATGCTTTCAATTCAGGAGAAAGCAGTGAGCAAGGAGCTATCAATGCTACAGATGTGCAGACACTTACAAAGGAGAATGTGACTCAACTGTTGCAGCTGCTCCAACAAGTCAACATGGGACAACAAAATGCTGCTACTCCTGATGCATATGCAAATGTCAATTGTGCTGGTATAGCTAAATTCTTTAACCCATTTGCTTGTTTTGTTCAAATAGATGAAAAGTCATGGATAATGGATAGTGGTGTATCTGAACACATGACTTTCAACAAAGGGTTTCTTTCTAATTTCAAACCTTTGCCTAAACCTGTAATGGTCACTCTGCCTAATTCTCATAGTGTCAAAGTTACACATTTTGGTTCTATTTCTATTCTACCTGACATAGGTATTAAAGAATGTGCTCTATATTCTTTCTTTTAAATTAAATTTGATGTTTGTACATAAGTTGTGCAAATATCTCAAGCAATTTGTGCGTTTCACTCCTACTTCTTATTTTTTTACTGCAGGGCCCTTCACTGAAGAGCCCTCTAGAGATTGGTAAGGAGAAATGAGGCCTTTACATCATCAAGCCAAGAGTTTCAACATCTATTTCTAAGAGTTTTCTCAAGTCTAATAGTAATTTAGTTTCCAAAAATAGGGCAGTATCTGTTCCTAAGTTTAATTCTTGTTTCAGTTTTTCTAATTCCAATGTAAAAGGCAAATTATGGCACTATAGGCTAGGTCATATGCCATTAAGCAGTATGAGAAATATATCAAGCATTCATGTTTCTTCTTGTTCAAATTTTACTGATCATTGTATCATTTGTCCTATGGCAAGACAATGAAAGCTCCTTTTTCCCTCAAGTTCTATTTCAACAAAATCATTTGTCCTATTTTAACAAAATCAGTGAATTAATTCATGTGGATACTTGGGGACCATATAAGAGTCCTACTTCTGATGGTTTTAGATACTTTCTTACTATTGTGGATGATTTTAGTAGGGGTACTTAGACCTATTTACTTAGCACAAAGTCAAATGCCTTTCCTATTTTGAAGTCTTTTCTAGCAATAGTAGAAAGACAATTTCAAACAAAGGTTCAAATTATAAGATCAAATAATGTGTTTGAGTTAGGAAGTGGCAAAACATATTCAGAATTTCTTCTCTCACAATGAATCATTCATCAAACAACTTGTGTAGCCACTCCACAACAGAATGGAGTTGTGGAGAGGAAACATAAGCATTTATTAGAGACATCTAGGGCATTGTTTTTTCAGTCACATTTACCAATTACTTTCTAGGGAGATTGCTTATTGACAGCAACCTATTTGATCAACAAATATCCCTCCAAAGTTATTCAATACAAAACTCCCTATGAACTGCTCTTTCATTCTAAGCCAAATTATCATAACCCGAAGTGTTTGGGTTGCCTATGTTTTGCTTCCACTTTATCAAGTCATAGAATAAAGTTTGAACCAAGGGTAGTTTTATGTGTGTTCCTAGGTTATCCACATGGAAAGAAGGGATACAAAATGTTAAATCTGAAAACTATGAAAGCTTTTGTTTCAAAGGATGTTTTTCATGAAAACTTTTTCTCTTTTGCTTCTCTAAAATCAACGGATGCAGGAAATTCTTACTTCCCTTTTACTTCTGAGCATCTTTCTAAGTCTTTCAACTCAACAGATGATGATCCAATACACACTCATTTACCTATAAATGGGGAACCTACTCCTGAGCCTATCTCCTCAAATTCACCTATAAGTTCAAAACACTCTTCACCTTCACAACTTTCAGCTACTCCTGTCAATTCTACTGTCCACATTCTTAATTTTCACCCACCATTTCTGCATCTAGTCCTCACATTGGTACTCTCACTGAATCAACAGTCCACATTCCTAGTTGTTCCCCAACTAGTCCTAAACCTATGATGGATACTTTAATTAGAAGGTCTTCTAGACCACATATTGGTGTGACGACCCGGCCGGTCATCTTAAGAATTAACGTCCTGATCCTTTGTTAAATGCTTTTTCCAAGTTTATTTATGCTATTTTGATTTGCCGGGACGTTTGGTTTTGAGTTTCAGAGATTTTTGGGACACTTAGTCCCTAAATGAGAGCTTAAGTGTTGGAAAGTTGACCGTAGTCGGAACAATATGAAGACAGCCTTAGAATGGAAATCCGATGGTTTCGTTAGCTCTGTTAGGTGATTTCGGGCTTAGGGGCGTGTTCGAATTGTGTTTTGGAGGTCCGTAGCTAATTTAGGCTTGAAATGCCGAAATTTGAATTTTTGAAGTTTCCGGTCCGATAGTGAGATTTTGATCCGAGGTTAGGAATGGAATTCTGGAAGTTGGAGTAGCTCCGTAGTGTTGGATGTGACGTGTGTGCAAAATTTCAGGTTATTCGGACGAGGTTTGATAGACTTTTTGATCGAAAGCGTATTTTGAGAAATTTGGAGTTCTTAGGCTTAAATCCATGATTAATTCGAGGTTTTGATGTTGTTTTAGGTGTTTTAAGGATTGGTACAAGTTTAGATAGTGGTTTGTGACTTGTTGGTGCCTTTGGTTGAGGTCCTGGAGGCCTCGGGATGAATTCGGATGGTTGACGGAAAGATTTTGGAGTTAGAGTTGCAGCTTCAGCTGCTGGTTCTGTCATAACCACACCTGCGGTTTGGGTTCCGCAGGTGCGGCGCCGCAGAAGCGGCTCAGTGGCTGCAGATGCGGAATTTGCTCATTTTTTCAGGAACCGCAGAAGCGGTACAACATCTGCAGATTGGGAGTCGCAGATGCGGAAGCTGGCCTTTTAATGAAAAGTCGCAAATGCGACTTTGGCTCCGCAGAAGTGGAAGGGCCGCAGACCGCATCTGCGGAAATCGCTGGACAGAACATATAAATTTTGGCCTTCGCGAAATTTAGCCATTTTTCATCTTTTTCAAAACGGGAAGAAGCTTGGGAAGCACTTTTCAAGAGAGATTTTCAGAGGAGTTTTTTGGTCCCTAAACTCGTTATTGGAATGATTTTTATCAATTTAAGCATGAAAAATCAAGGAAAATCAGTGGTAATTGGGGGGTTAGGGCTAGTCTAATTGGAAACCTATGAGTAATGATTTGAGGGACGAATTGAGGTCCGATTTTGGTACTTTTGATATGACTAAACTCGTGAGAGTGCGAGATTTCTGAAAATATAAATTTTACCCGATTCCGAGATGTGGGCCCGATGGGCGTTTTGGTCATTTTACCTAATTTCACGTATTAGCTTAGGATTTAATTGTAGAATCAGTTACTTGAAGTGTTATTCATATTATGAAATTGAATTGAATAGATTTGGGCCATTTGGAGTCGAGTACTCGTGGCAAGAGCGTGGTTTCAAATTGATTATTGAGCCGGTTTGAGGTAAGTGGCTTGTCTAACCTTGTGTGGGGGACCTTTCCCTTAGGATTCAGTATATTTGATATTTGAAATGCCTTGTACGTGAGGTGACGAGTGCGTACTTGAGCGAATTATTGAAATTTGGTTTTCTTTAAGTAATTTCAATTGTGTTCCTTTTCCTATTTCATTTTACTTGCAATTTAATCCTGCTGTTAGCTTAGAAAGAGCATGTCTAATTGACTTAACTGTTTATTTGCTTAAACTACCTTAATTGAATTATGTGAAGCATATTAGATTAGAATTACCTGTTTACTTGATACGAAACTGAACTTAATTGTGTATTCTTGTGCTGATGTTGTATGTTTTACTTTGGGACTACGGGACGGTATCCCGGGAGATCCCCTGTGCGTATTTATGATTTGAAATGAGGTGCGGGATACCGAGAGATCCCTGGCACGTATATTGAGGATACCAAGAGATCCTCGGGATACCGAGAGATCCCTAACACGTATATTGAGGATATCAAGTGATCCTCGTGATACCAAGAGATCCCTAGTGCATATTGAGGATACTGAGAGATCCTCAGGATATCAAGAGATCCCTAGCATACATTGAGGATACCAAGAGATCTTCGGGATACCAAGAGATCCCTGGCATATATTGAGGGTACTAAGAGATCCTCGGGATATTGAGAGATCCCCGGTTATTTCCTTGTGATTGTTTTGCCTCTGTTTTAGTCATTTAATTCCTTGTTTTCCTGTATTAAATTTGTATTGTTAGCTTTCAACTGTACTGCTTATCTTATATTGTCATGTCTTATATTCTTTATTTTATCTCAGTAGGGCCCTGACCTTCCTCGTCACTACCCAACCGAGGTTGGGCTTGGCACTCACTGAGTACCGCTGGTGTGTACTCATGCCCCTTTCTGCGCATGTTTTTCATGTATAAATCCAGGTACCACTGCTCAGTCTTACCATCCTTGAGGGAGGCGAGTGCTCTAGAGACTTCGAGGTACATTTACCGCGTCCGTAGATCGAGGAGTCCCTTTTTATTCTAGCCGTTAAGCATTGCCCTTCTATATTTTCTTTCTTCTTAGATATTCTGGAGTTAGACTGTTAGATATTCCAAAGGCTTGTATTTTCGTGAGTTTCCGGGTTTTGGGATAATGTACTTGGTTTTGAGAATGTTGTGTTGTATATGCCGAGTGTCACACCTCACGGCCAAATTTCAATGCCACACGGAGTTAATTAACAAGAAATAGCAATTTACAAATATCATATGTATATGTCTCGCTTGCTTGCATACTATTCGCAAGAACTAGGATTGTATTTCAACGAACACATGTAAATATTACTAAACAGCAAATATGAAGGACACGGACAGAGATGACCTACTTGATATTATCGTCCGATGCGTTGGACCTGCGACGAAACCTCGGACAACAACCTCGACGTACCGGACCTCGACAAACCAAAGACGACCTCAACGACCTCACCCCGGACAGAACTTCTGGGCTACTTTTTCGAATGTTTTCGGTTAAGTTTCAGCTGGCGTGTGCGTGTGTTTTTTTCGGTCAGTCGTGGCAAGGAGGGAGGGGTCGTTTGGGAAGTGGCGCTTGGTGGTGGCGTTGAGCTGGGTTGTTTGGTCGTCGGACGCAACAGCTGGTGCGTGAAGCGGCAGCAGAAGGGGGCGTTGGATGTGAATAAAGGAGGAGGCTATGGAGATTGGAGTGTCGTTTGGGCAGTGGTCGATGGGGGGCTGGTAGTTTGGATGGTCGTTGAGGTCGAGAGCTGGGGTTTCCGACGTGAGGGAGTGGTCAATGGAACTGGTGGTTTTGCTGGTGAGGAAGGTGGTGTTTGGGCGATGCAGCAGCAGTAGCTGCTGCTTGACTGGTGGTCGGGTGGTGGAAGGATGGTGACGACGAGGGAGTCGGGGAGCTGGTTGTTTGGACGTGGTGTTTGGGTAGGGTTCCGACTGGTTTGGGTGGTGGAAGGAGATGGCGTTTTTGTGCAGTAGGGTTTTGTTAGACGATGGTGGGTGGTTGAGTTGGACTGGTAGGCTGGTGGGTTCAAGCGTTGGGGGGTCGTGGTGCAGGTAGTTTCATGGGGTAGGGTTCTGTTTGGTGGTGGTTTGGGCGAGGTCGACAGATGGAGCTGGATGGAGGTGGGCGATGGAACTGGGGTTGCGACGCTGTCGGATTCACGGAGGAAGAAGGAGTGGTCATTTGGTGGTAGGTTTGCTAGGGTTCTTCGGTTCTTCTTCTTTGGAAGAAGAAGATGAAAAGTGGAAACAAAAATTCCCTCCCTTTGAAAATTTTCTGTCCGTTTCCAATTTTCAAAAGTCCCCCCCGTTCCAAATTGTTTTTTCCATGCATTTGTAATGGTTTTGCCCAGAAAAATGAGCCCCACGCGTGGTGGGGTTCGAGACTTGTGTCCCCCACGCGTGGTGGGGTTCCCCATGTGTCATGGACTCGGTTTATTATGGGCTAGGTTCAAAAATTAGGCCTAAAACCGGGTAGTTTGAACCCGAATATTATTCTTTTGCCCGGACCCGAGAAATATGAATACGACGTTGCTTGACTAATCCTATGTAAGCAAAATAGCTACTAAAATCAGCCTAATTATTTAAAACAAAACCATATCTTTTTTAAAAAAAAATATTTTTCAAGATTTAAAATAGCTACCAAATATTAATATAAACTATTTTTTGTAATTTTCGTTTTTATATAAAGATAAAATATAAAGTAATATTTTTGTATTTTTTCAAAAATTAAAATGACTATAAAACATTAATAGAACTACTTTTTGGTAATTTTCGAAATTATGTAAAGTACAAAATAATGTACTATTTTTTGTATTTTTCAATTTTACGAGAAATACATAAACTAAAAGTTTATGTATATATTTTTGTAATTTTTCTTTTTGTAACGAAATAAAGCAAAAATAGTCAAAATAGGTATATTAGACCTAAATTACATATTTATGCTAAAAAATGTGAAAATCCTCGGGGAGGGTCAAAAATCCGGTGTCTACAGCTGCCCCTCTTTGACTGGAAACACGAAGAGTTTTCCGACAAAGAACGACTAGACATGTTTTTGACCCGACCATTACTTGGAGGGACTACAATAAGGAAAGAGAGGGAATGTGACCGAGCCCTGGTATCTGAGCTGCCTACATATCCTTGGTTATACAGGAATCAGGCCACGTGTAGTTCGGGATGAGAGATGGTGGAGTGTACCGAGGTGAAGAGCCGATCGAGGTGCCGTTCCGTTGAGGTTCCGGTCCGTGGTCCTGTCATTACATCAAAAAATGAAAACTGAAAAAGACTAACTAAGCCTATCAGCTACTAGTTACAAGGATTCCTATCTTCAAGTCTTCTGAAACTTGGTCTTGAGTCTTGAATGGTGCTTCATACAGACTTTGGATTTGAACCTTGATACTTGCTAGTTGTAGGCGCTAGTTTTTGAGCAGATCACATCCGTTCTCCACTTCCGTGCTTCGGATTCATTCATTTTTCTTTTTTTTTCTTCTTTTTTTTTTCTTTTTGTTTTTGTGACAAGCTTTATGTTGACCCTCTCAGACTGTTGACTCGCATTCTTGGGGCGAGCTTCTTGTTGCTTCTATCTTGGATTGAGTTCTGGGGACTTCTATCGTAGCCTTCTGCCTTCCAATGGGTTGCGTCTTGACTTTTAACGATGTTCCGCTGTTCTATAGGCGGACCCCTAACTTCTTCAATCTTCGGCATACAACAACCTCCGCTCTACAGGCAGGCTCCTGACAACCAACATAAACAACACAAATGAAATTTCCTCACCCAGTTTGCACTGGGAAGGTTTGTGAGTCGTTAGCAAAATTGTAACCCACTGATACTGCTGATGCAGTGCTGAGAGTGAACTAAAGACTAGACTAGGATGTGTATCTCCTACGGGTAAAATCTCAATTTAGGAAGTGAGTCTCCTAAAATAAAATATAACCTGAAATGTATTCCCTTGTTATACAGGTGGGCGCCTAACTTCAATGCTTGAAATGTAAAGACTGAAATGTATTCCTCTCGTTATACAGGTGGGCGCCTGGAACATGAAATGCAAAGACTAAAATGTATTCCTCTCGTTATACAGGTGGGCGCCTGGCTTCAACACTTGAAATGAAAAAGACTGAAATGTATTCCTCTCGTTATACAGGTGGGCGCCTGGCTTTAGGAAAACTAAACATTGATAATCTTAAGACAACTAAAAGTGACTCTCTTTTTTTTCCTTTTTTTTTTTCAAACGTTTTTTTTTTCTTTCAAATTCAGACGTTGTTTTTTTTGTTTTTTTTTGGTATCTTAGGAGAAAAATTCATCAGACTAAGATTTTGATCCTAGGAGAAGGTTCGTCAGACTAGGTCTCTATCTTAGGAGAAAAATTCATCAGACTAAGATTTTGTTTTTTTGGTATCTTAGGAGAAAGGTTTATCAGACTAAGATTTTGATCCTAGGAGAAGGTTCATCAGACTAGGTCTCTATCTTAGGAGAAAAATTCGTCAGACTAAGATTTTGATCCTAGGAGAAGGTTCATCAGACTAGGTTTTTTTTTTGGTATCTTAGGAGAAAGATTCATCAGACTAAGATTGTGATCCTAGGAGAAGGTTCGTCAGACTAGGTCTCTATCTTAGGAGAAAAATTCATCGGACTAAGATTTTGATCCTAGGAGAAGGTTCGTCAGACTAGGTCTTGTTTTTTTGGTATCTTAGGAGAAAGATTCATCAGACTAAGATTTTGATCCTAGGAGAAGGTTCGTCAGACTAGGTCTCTATCTTAGGAGAAAAATTCGTCAGACTAAGATTTTGATCCTAGGAGAAGGTTCATCAGACTAGGTCTCTATCTTAGGAGAAAAATTCGTCAGACTAAGATTTTGATCCTAGGAGAAGGTTCATCAGACTAGGTCTCTTCTTTTTGGTATCTTAGGAGAAAGATTCATCGGACTAAGATTTTGATCCTAGGAGAAGGTTCGTCAGACTAGGTCTCTATCTTAGGAGAAAAATTCGTCAGACTAAGATTTTGATCCTAGGAGAAGGTTCATCAGACTAGGTCTCTATCTTAGGAGAAAAATTCGTCAGACTAAGATTTTGATCCTAGGAGAAGGTTCATCAGACTAGGTCTTTTCTTTTTGGTATCTTAGGAGAAAGATTCATCAGACTAAGATTTTGATCCTAGGAGAAGGTTCATCAGACTAGGTCTCTATCTTAGGAGAAAAATTCGTCAGACTAAGATTTTGATCCTAGGAGAAGGTTCATCAGACTAGGTCTTTTCTTTTTGGTATCTTATTAGGAGGAAATGCATCTCCTACGGGTGAAACTAAAACGAACTTAGGAGGAAATGCGTCTCCTAGGGGGTAAAACTTAAACTTAGGAGGAAATGCGTCTCCTATGGGTAAAACTTAAACTTAGGAGGAAATGCATCTCCTATGGGTGAAACTAAAACAAACCGAGGAGGAAATGCGTCTCCTATGGGTAAAACTAAAACAACCTTAGGAGGAAATGCATCTCCTATGGGGTGAAACTAAAACAATCTTAGGAGGAAATGCATCTCCTATGGGTAAAACTCAAACTTAGGAGGAAATGCATCTCCTATGGGTGAAACTAAAACGAACTTAGGAGGAAATGCATCTCCTATGGGTAGAACTCTAATGATTTCAAATTAGGAAGTGCGTCTCCTATTAATGAAACCTTCGCTTTCTTGTTTTTTTTTTTTTGAATTATTTACTTACCTGTGTTGTCCTCCCTCGAAACTGTTGGGGATTATTTAGATGGGGATGACTTTTTACCTTTTTTTTTCATTATTATCTTTTTATTCTTTTTTTTTTATTCTTTTTTTTTGTTTGTTTTTGCATAGCTTCTTCATTCAAATACTACCTCCCTTGAGAGTCGTTTTGCCTTTCCCCGAAAGGAACCGCTGAGGATACCGACTTTCCAACCTTGTGTTGGACTCCTCGCAACTGCTAGGGATAACACTGTTGGGGAATTATTTACTTACCTGTTGGGGGGTAAAATGTTATCAGCTGGGGGTACCTGACTTCCAGAAAATTTTCTAAATGGAAGGAAAATTTTCTGCCCCAGTTTGATAATATCCCTTGTGGCATGCGTTTCTGCATCAATGCCATTTCCTTTACCTGTTTCAAATCAAACAAAATTTGTTAGTTTAAAACATGGTGGTTGGTTGTGATACTCCTACTGGGATGGCTTTCCCTTTCTCCTTCCTTGCTCTGCGTTCAACAACTTGTTGAGGATGATATTATGTGCTGGGGATAATCCCTTCCTGCTGGGGATATCCCTCTTCTTTTGTGGCATAGCTTGGAAACTGGCATTTCCCCGACCTTTTAGTCTAGTATGGATTTCGCCAAATCATGCTCACTGCTCTCCTTGCTTTGTTCACGGGCCTTGTCTTTGAGGTTTATAACCTTGGTTTTGGCAAGGATATCCCTCTTGACGCTCGTCAATCCTTTTGTCAATTCCCTTTTGCTGGGGATATCTTTATTGACACTGGCCTCGCGCTTGTTCCTTGCTGACTATACCATTTGGATGTACTAGTCAGATCTCATCTTGAAAAGCTGATGGCATATTTGAAGTCATTTCATACTTGTTCTGACCAGACAGACTCTATTGGGGAATTTTTCTATGGAAGGAAAAAGATAAAAGGGAACAGAATAAAAAGACAAAGGAAAGATGACTCTTTTACAAAAGAAACTATAAATAAAAATCTATCAAACGCAGATACCGACTCTAATGGCCATGACATGCGTATGTGGCCTATCCTCTACCGTCAATCATCTTTCAAGATCTTCAATTGGCGATTCCCCATCTGATTCTCAATCTTATTCGACTTGTAGTGCCCGAAGGGTTTTCACTATCAAGTCTCTCTCATTTTTGGTTCTTTTCTCAGCTTTCATCGCCTTATGGTGCCTGTGAAGGTTTTCACCAATAAGACTCTCTCGTTTTATATCTCTCTCCAGCTGGGGGATTTGGAGTGTTGCCGGTATGACTCTTTTGTTGGAGATTAGAGTCCTTTCTGCTGTGGAACAGAATGTTATGTTCGCCGGTAAGACTCTTATTTGTCTGACTTGGCATCTTTTGAAGACTGGTCAGAAGGTCTTTCTTTGGACCGTAATGTGGGTTTTGGATAGGGCTAGAAAGAAAGGGTATTAAAGGCTCAAAAAAAATGAATCGATTTTGGGTTATTAATTACAACCTTCGGAATTAGATTTATTTACAACAAACGCAACCTTTGCCCTAGTTTCTTGCTTTGGGATATCTTAATTGATTTTTTTTTTCATTTTATTCAAAACTATGACCGAGCCATGAAGCGCCTACGTATCCTCTTTGAGGAATCAGGTCAAACGTAGTTCCCAATTCCTCTTTTTCATTTGACTTTTTTTTTCTTTGTTATCATTTTCTTTTCTTTTTTTTTTTTTTTTTTTTTCTTGCTTTTTTTTTTGTTTGTTGTTGTTTTGCTATTCTTTTTTTTTATCTTCCATGTTCGCATCTTCTAGTCGTTGCTACTGATTCCGAACGAGGGGTATGAAAGAAAAGTAAGTAAGGCTCAAAAGGGGTAACGAAGGATAAAGTGTTTAGGTAGCAGAACAAAATGCCTTCGTCATTCCAGTCTTCAAAACAAACCAAGTGCAAACAACACAATTTAAATTTATAGTCTCTTCTGATGGTGCTTGACTCGACAACTATATTCAACATCTGTTTGTTCATTTGTCACTTCTAAAGCACCGTTGGGCGACACTCTCATTCTCATTATTATGAACGACCCTCATGCCAATTTGGCGAATCTTTGCTTTTTAACGGTTTTCTTTGTGTTTAACTTGCCCCAGTTCCATATGACTCGAGCTCTGAATAATCTCAACTGTCCTTATTTCCTTTAAATGCTTTGATCACCTTCCCAGGGTTTCATGATTAACTTTTAAGATTATGCCCGAAGTGTGTGCATGTCAGGTCACTAGAATCGGTAGTGAACAAAAATGATAAAATGACTAAACAAAAAGATGACTGGGAATAATCAAAGACCGGATTTTGCATTAGACTACCGGCGAAATGGTTTGAATAAAAAACAAAACAAACCGGAATAAAATCCTAAACAACCTGGACAAAACTTGAACAAACCGCTATGACGAAAAAAAATGGAAAGATAAGAAGGTTTGACACAGGACAAAATCCGAATTACAATCCTAATAATCCGAACAACAGAAATGACAACCAAATAAGCCACCAAATGCCTCTCTCTTGCTGACCAAGGAACGAAACGTCCTCCCACTTTATCAAAATTGGCATTTTAGCCACTGAGCTTTGCATCAATACTGCCGAGACCATTACCAGCTTCAATCTCATCAACCTCCGTCGGCAAGTTCTCGAGGGGGTTCGAGTGCTCCATGTCACTGTTATTAATCACAACCCGCCCTTCTCGGATCATTTTCTCTACTTCCCTTCTCCAACTATGACAGCTCTCAATGTTGTGCCCTATGACATTGGAGTGGTAGGCGCATCGCGCTGCCGGATCAAAGCTCCTTGCAAGTGGATTTGGAGTACATGCGGGGAGTGGTTCAATCGAGCCAGCATGCCTTAGCCTTTCAAACAGACTGGCATAAGATACCCCGATAGGGGTGAGAGCCTTTTCTCGTTTCAGCAACCTCTTCATTCTTGCATGTTGACAGGGCCGGAAACCTGATCCAGATGGCTTTTGGTAGGCTTGTATGGGTGGGTAAGCATTTCGTGGAGTCGGGTACCTGGGAAGTGAGGTATGGCTTTTGAGGTCACGGGGAAAGAAGTGGTGTTGGGGAGCGGAGAAACATTGAAGAGTGATGGAGCTACTCGGATAGCTGGGAAAGCTGCCATAAATGGGTTGGGATGGAGAGTATGGAGAATCTTCCATTATGGTGTTGGGTGCTTGGGAAATGACCGAGTTCAAGAGGCTTGGCGGTGGAGGGGGTGGTGCTTTTCCCGTTATCCATGCCTGATACATGTCTGCCACATGCTGTCTCAGCATTTTCACTTCTTCTACCAACCTGTTGTTCTGTTCGACCAATTGTTGTCGGTCATCAGTACCGATCCACTCGGTTCTGCGGTTCTGAGCCATTGTCCTTTGATTTTGCTTTGCAGGGAGGAGTTACCACAACCAACCACTTTCTATATATGGACACATCAAAGGGAAGCCATCACGTTAGTGTTAGGGCATTGGACAGACAATCATATATCAGAGATACAATGTACCTAAGCAGTTAGACAATTGTGCCCCCTGAAAATCTTCCACACTCTCTTTTATTTATTTATTATTATATTTTTTTATTTTTTATTTTATTTTAGTGGTGGTCGAATCTTATGGAGATTGCCTACGTATCATGACCCGCATGAATCAGACATTGCGTAGTTCGGACGATAAATATAAACAATACTCGACATTTTTTCAATCTTCATACTGAAAAATCAAGCAAACCACATATTCTAATTAAAGATTTATAAACTCAAAAACAAAAAGCTAGCTCCCTTTCTCTGTTCGACAAATGCGACCAAATGGTTATTTTTGCAAGTGTGGCCCCTTCCAAATTTCACATGAATTTTGAGGCCGGGGAGGGGTATTTTATAACACTTTACAAATTTGTCCATTCTTTTACGAAAATAACCTTTCGACAACTGAAAGATACTCTAAGGCTATTTCGGCAAGAACGGTTTAAGACGCGGCCGAAGCTGGCTCGACTTATTATGACAAAATTCAAACGGTATTCACCTGACCGCTGACTCATTGTTTTTTTTTCAAATTATAATGAAAACGTAGTGTTGCAAACACGGCCCTTCAGCGCCTCGGGGACGAAGATTTTTAAGGCTGTGTGGGTCCATATCTCAAAATGACCCAAAGGTGGCTGTTTATGCCAAGTCAGCCTTCCGGCGTCCCTTTCGGGAACATTCGGCTATTTATGACAAAACAGCATCACCTGACTTATTTATAACCCTTTTATCGTTTTTCAAATTAGAAAAGTCAATATTGCAAACACGGCCTTTCAACGTCTCGGGGACGAAGATTTTTAAGGCTGTGTGGGTCAACTGGACCAAATCTTAAATATGACCCAAGAGTGGCTGTTTATGCAAAAGTCAGCCTTCCGGCGTCCCTTTCGGGAACATTCGGCTATTTATGACAAGACAGCATCACCCGACTTACTTATGACAGAATTAAAAAATTGACATGTTTTTTTATTTATATTATTATTTATTTATTTTTGGCTATTTTAGCAAAAGGTGGGGTTGGACCCGATGAGGGTTGCCTACGTATCTCACATCTGGTGAGAATCAAACCCGCGTAGTTCGGGCAAATAAACTATTTTTGAGAAGACCCTTTTCCATTTTCTATTTTTTTTTACAACAAACAAACAAGCTATTATTTTTTCATTCACAACAAACAAACAAACTATTATTTTTCATTCGTAAAACATTCCTTCTTTTTTCATTTGTTTTTCTTATTCTAAAAAAAAATGTTTTGGAATTTTTACCTTTAATAAAAGAAATGCTTAATTTTTTATTTTTTTTTGAATTTTGAATTTTCTTTTGATTTTTTTTTGGATTATATATATATTTATTTTGGAACAAATAATAAAATCACGTTCAACGCACGACTCTTTTATTTTTTATTTTTGGCATTTTCATAGACAAATGAAATAAAAATAAAAAAACATTTTAAAAACTAGACTCTTTTTCATTTCCATTTAATGGCAAAACAAACTATTTTCTTTTCTATATTTTCTGAAAAAAAACAAGACAGAACAATGATGATTTTTTTTCTCTATTTTTCCTTTGCTTTTAATATAACAAACCAATAAGACATTTCTTTTCATTTTCTCAAAATTTCGGCAGAGTTTCGATACTACTTGGTCATTGGTTTTTTCCTTCTAAAAATAAGTAGGTATATCTCTACACTGTTATTTTCTCCTCTTTTTCACTATTTTCTAATTTGTGGATGATGATGAAAACATACACAATCTTTTTTTTTTTTTTTGAATTTTCAATGTTTTTATTTTATTTTATATATATACATATATATTTATATATATTTCATTTTTTATATTTATTATATTTTCAAAAATGTGGCATGGGGGACATAGGGAATTCCAAGACTTCTTGGATTCCGCAAATATTCCCCATGTGCTTTTCCCAAAAATGAAGCGTGGGGGACATAGTGGATTTCAAGACTTCTTGGATTCCACAAATGTTCCCCATGTGCTTTTCCCAAAAATGAAGCGTGGGGGACATGTGGAATACCAAGGCTTCTTGAATTCCACAATGTTCCCCATGTGCTTAATCAATATAATAGCACGCTTATCAAAAATCGTGCAACTTTCTTATTTAATGTGATCAGCATGATAAGGAGCGTTATTTGTCCTCAACTATCATTGGTCCGCCAAATGACCCATTCACCCTTGAATAAATACAACATGTAGCACATAGGATGCCAAAAAATGGTCTATTATTTTCAGGTTGCTTGTCCTAGACGGACCCAACCCCTGTGTTGAGTCCCCTAAATCAAATGCACATGATGCAAATAAACGCTCCTACTAGGGATCCGGCATGAAGTCACGTTATTCTATGTTCAAAAACCTGGGTCAGTTTTCTAGACAGTGTACCCGAGCGGACAACTCGAGTCGAGGAGGGGGCAACTTACCGGGAACCAAAAGGCCGTCCGGCTTCGTAACTTATCCGTCCTCTTTCTTATTTCGGGTATTGACACTAACAGAATAGGGAGTCTCGACCAGCGAGCTTCTCCCCGGAGGTAAGAAGAGAAGGGTTTCGGCACAGTTTATATACAGTCCAAATAATATCAAAGCGGTAAAAGCAGCATTTAGCACATTAGGCTCAAACATGTAAAAATCAGATAATAAATAAAGCCAAATAATAACAATTATTTTAAGCTCGAATTCTTAACCCTGAATTCTGGGTCGAATTCCCCAGCAGAGTCGCCATAGCTGTCACACCTCCTTTTTCCGCACCCGCGAGGGTGCAAGGGAGTTTTTTCCAATTAAAGGACAATCGAAACGGGATTTGTTTATTTATTTCAGAGTCGCCATTTGGGAGGTTTAGGGTGTCCCAAGTCACCAATTTTAATCCCGAATCGAGGAAAAGAATGACTCCATATTATAGTCTGCGTACCAGAAATCTGGATAAGGAATTCTGTTAACCCGGGAGAAGGTGTTAGGCATTCCCGAGTTCCGTGGTTCTAGCACGGTCGCTCAACTGTTATATTTGGCTTGATTATCTGATTTTGTACATGTTAAACCTATGTGCAAGTTTTAAACTCTTGACCGCTTTTATTATTATTTTTTACGAGAATGTGAACATCGCTTAAAACATGTCTTTGGACTGCGACACATGAAATGCACCCACAATCCGAAATATATTTTATTTGATGTTTTGGGATTTGGATTTGAGTCGCATGAAATACACCCCTAGTTTAGGAAAGTAGATTATTAAACACGCGCCTAAAGAGACTATCACTTTATTATTTTGGGAAGACCGTGAAATTCGCTAAACGGCCCTCCTGAATTCTAAGTAGTTTAAAACAAGTATTTACTGAGGGCCCCGCAATTTGCATTTTTTATTCGGCGAGGCTCATCTCATTCTTATTTTTTTTAAAGGAGTTTGCAACGTCATGGAAATGCATCTCCGACCACGTCACAATCAATGTACCCGTGATTAGAGACACATTTCGACTTTGTTGAGATTTGGATTTGGGTCACATAAATGTGCACCCGAGTTCAGGGAGATAACATTATTAAAGGCGCGCCTAAAGCAACTAGCGCATTATTATTTTTGGGTAGGGCCGTGAAATTTGCTAAACGGCCCGTCCCGGAATCTAAGTATTTAATATATACATTTAACGAGGGCTCCACAATCTGTACATTTTTATTTGGCGAAGCTCATCTCGTTTTATTTATTTATTTATTCTTTTATTATTATTATTTTTTCTTATTTTTATTTTTTAAAATAAAAAGGGACAAAGCTAAAATACCTACATTTTGGCTACTTTGCAGGGTCACGGGTTGTAGATTGAACTTATTTGATGAAACGAGTATTTTTCCGCAGAATTAAAATCACTACTATAATTTTAACATTACTACTACATGTACAAACAATTATTAAGACAAACTAAAATAACTAACATCTTACAGAATGTGTACAAACGCCTATTGTGACAAATATTTGGATAACAATAATCTGAGCATGAAGAAACAAAATGTCGGATAACTACTTAAAATAACGAAATAAAGGAAAAGACACTCACGGCCAAATTTCAATGCCACACGGAGTTAATTAACAAGAAATAGCAATTTACAAACATCATATGTATATGTCTCGCTTGCTTGCATACTATTCGCATGAACTAGGATTGTATTTCAACGAACACATGTACATATTACTAAACAGCAAATATGAAGGACACAGACAGAGATGACCTACTTGATATTATTGTCCGATGCATTGGACCTGCGACGAAACCTCGGACAACAACCTCGACGTACCGGACCTCGACGAACCAAAGACGACCTCAACGACCTCACCCCGGACAGAACTTCTGGGCTACTTTTTTGAATATTTCCGGTTAAGTTTCAGCTGGCGTGTGCGTGTGTTTTTTTCGGTCAGTCGTGGCAAGGAGGGAGGGGTCGTTTGGGCAGTGGAGCTTGGTGGTGGCGTTGAGCTGGGTTGTTTGGTCGTCGGACGCAACAGCTGGTGCGTGAAGCGGCAGTAGAAGGGGGCGTTGGATGTGAGTAAAAGAGGAGGCTATGGAGATTGGAGTGTCGTTTGGGCAGTGGTCGATGGGGGGCTGGTAGTTTGGATGGTCGTTGAGGTCGAGAGCTGGGGTTTCCGACATGAGGGAGTGGTCAATGGAACTGGTGGTTTTGCTGGTGAGGCAGGTGGTGTTTGGGCGATGCAGCAGCAGTAGCTGCTGCTTGACTGGTGGTCGGGTGGTGGAAGGATGGTGACGACGAGGGAGTCGGGGAGCTGGTTGTTTGGACGTGGTGTTTGGGTAGGGTTCCGACTGGTTTGAGTGGTGGAAGGAGATGGCGTTTTTGTGCAGTAGGGTTTTGTTAGACAATGGTGGGTGGTTGAGTTGGACTGGTAGGCTGGTGGGTTCAAGCGTTGGAGGGTCGTGGTGCAGGTAGTTTCATGGGGTAGGGTTCTGTTTGGTGGTGGTTTGGGCGAGGTCGACGGAGGGAGCTGGATGGAGGTGGGCGATGGAACTGGGGTTGCGACGATGTCGGATTCACGGAGGAAGAAGGAGTGGTCGTTTGGTGGTAGGTTTGCTAGGGTTCTTCGGTTCTTCTTCTTTGGAAGAAGAAGATGAACAGTGGAAACAAAAATTCCCTCCCTTTGAAAATTTTCTGTCCGTTTCCAATTTTCAAAAGTCCCCCCCGTTCCAAAATGTTTTGCCTATGCATTTGTAATGGTTTTGCCCAGAAAAATGAGCCCCGCGCGTGGTGGGGTTCGAGACTTGTGTCCTCCACGCGTGGTGGGGTTCCCCATGTGTCATGGACTCAGTTTATTATGGGCTAGGTCCGAAAATTAGGCCTAAAACCGGATAGTTTGAACCCGAATATTATTCTTTTGCCCGGACCCGAGAAATATGAACACGACGTTGCTTGACTAATCCTATGTAAGCAAAATAGCTACTAAAATCAGCCTAATTATTTAAAACAAAACCATATCTTTTTTAAAAAAAAATATTTTTCAAGATTTAAAATAGCTACCAAATATTAATATAAACTATTTTTTGTAATTTTTGTTTTTATATAAAGATAAAATATAAAGTAATATTTTTGTATTTTTTCAAAAATTAAAATGACTATAAAACATTAATAGAACTATTTTTTGGTAATTTTCGAAATTATGTAAAGTACAAAATAAGGTACTATTTTTTGTATTTTTCAATTTTACGAGAAATACATAAACTAAAAGTTTATGTATATATTTTTGTAATTTTTCTTTTTGTAAAGAAATAAAGCAAAAATAGTCAAAATAGGTATATTAGACCTAAATTACATATTTATGCTAAAAAATGTGAAAATCCTCGGGGAGGGTCAAAAATCCGGTGTCTACACCGAGCTGCATTATAACTATTGTGCCCATTCAGTTATTTTGGTTTTTGATTATTTCTTTCGCAAGTTTCGTTTATGTTCCGCATTTGTTAGGCTTACCTAGTTGTAGAGACTAGGTGTCGTCACGACAGTTTACGGAGGGCGAACTAGGATCGTGACAAGTTGGTATCAGAGCTCTAGGTTCATAGGAGTTATGGATCACAAGCAGGTTTATTAGAGTCTCGCTGATCGGTACGGAGACGTCTGTACTTATCTAAGAGAGGCTATGTAATTGTTAGGAAAATCTCACTTCATTTTATTTCCTTGTCGTGCGATATTTTGACATCACAATTTTAAAATTCTATCTTCTATTCTCTCACAGATGGTGAGGACACGCGCTACCCGAGGTGATTAGGCACCCGCGCCCCCAACTACAGTTGTCAGAGGCTGGGGCCAGGGTAGAGGCCAAGGACACGCACGTGGTGCAACTAGAGCACCTGCGCGAGCTGCCGCCGAGGTACCACCAACAGTTCCAGCTGGAGTACAGGCACCTGACACGCCTACTGCTACTACTACTCCAGCTCTTCAGGAGACTCTGGCACAGTTCTTGAGCATGTACACCACTTTGGCTCAGGCAGGATTGCTTCCCCTTGCTGTAGCTCTGTCTTAGGCCGGGGGAGGAGCACAAACTCCCGCTGCCCGCACTCCTGAGCAGCGAGTGCATGTTGAGCAGGTCCCTGAGATTATTCCTGTAACCGCCTGCAGTGCCAATTCATCTCGAGGTCAGGGCAGTGACTTCCGAGGAGGAGCAGCTGAGGCTTGAGAGGTTCAAGAAGTACAAGCCTCCTGTATTCAGCGGTCTAGAATTGGAGGATGCTCTGGGATTTCTAGATAAGAGTTACCGCATCTCCATACCATGGGTATATCAGGATTGATCAGGGTTTCCTTCACTACTTTCCAGCTTCGAGGAGCCACCTATGAGTGATGGCGCACATATGAGTTAGACAGTCCGGATGAGGCTGTTTCAATGACTTGGACTTAGTTTTCAAATCTGTTCTTGAGAGATTATGTTCCTCAGATCCTCAAGGATGCATGGTGCTCCGAGTTTGAGCAATTGCGCCAGGGTGCTATGACTGTCTCAGAGTATGCTGTCCGTTACACTAGTTTAGCTAGGCATGCACCAGCCTTGGTTTCTACTGTTCGCGAGAGGGTTCATCGGTTTATTGAGGGCCTTATTCCGAGCATCAGGTCTAGCATTGCTCAAGAGTTGGAGATGGATATATCTTATCAGTGGGTGGTGAGCATTGCTAGGAGGATTGAGGGTATGCATGCTAGGGAGAGAGTGAAGAGAGAGGCCAAGAGGTCTCGAGAGTCAGGCCATTTCTCTGGTGCCCGTGCCCCAGCGGCAGGTCGTCATGGTAGGGGTTATATGAGTTGACCTATTCATTCAACTCTTCCAATAGTCAGTGGTATTCCAGCACCTCCTAGATCTCAAGAGCCTTATTATGCACCTCCGGTATCTAGCGCGCCTCCTGCGCGGGGTTCTTTCAGAGGTCAGTCCAGTAGACCTGGATCGAGCTAGTCACAACCACCACGTCCTCCTAGAGCTTGTTTTGAGTGTGGTGACACACGCCATATGGTAAGGGATTGCCCTAGACTTGGGAGGAGTGCACCTCCACAGACTTCTCAGCTACAACGTGCCTCGCAGAGTTCTCAGGCTATGGTTACAACTCTAGTTGCTACCCCACCTGCTCAGCCAGCCAGAGGCTGAGGTCGGAGAGGTAGAGGTCGCCCTAGAGGGAGAGTCCAAGCCCGATACTATGCCCTTCCTGCCCACACCGAGGTTGTTGCCTCTGATTCTGTCATCACAGGTATTATATTGGTTTGTCACAGAGATACATCGGTTCTATTCGATCCAGACTCTACTTATTCTTATGTGTCTTCTTATTTTGCTCCGCATTTGGGTGTATTTCGGGATTCTTTAAGTTCCTCTGTTTATGTTTCTACTCCTATGGGAGATTCTCTTGTTGTGGGCCACGTTTATCGGTCGTGTTTGGTTGCTCTTAGTGGTTTTGAGACCAGAGCCAATTTATTGTGACTCAGTATGGTTGAATTTGATATTATCTTGGGCATGGACTGGTTGTCGCCCCATTATGCTATTCTTGATTGTCACGCCAAAACTGTGATGTTGGCTATGCCAGGTGTACCGCATATTGAGTGGAGGGGTACTTTAGATCACACTCCCAGTAGGGTTATTTCTTTTCTTAAAGCTCAGCAAATGGTTGAGAAGGGGTGTGACGCGTATTTAGTTTATGTGAGAGACGTCAGTATTGATACCCCTTCAGTTTTTTCAGTCCTAGTAGTACGAGATTTTCCCGATGTGTTTCCAGCTGATCTTCTAGGCATGCCGCCTGATAGAGATATTGATTTTGGCATTGATCTATTGCCGGGCACTCAGCTCATTTCTGTTTCTCCGTATCGTATGGCTCCTCCTGAGTTGAAGGATCAGTTATAGGAATTGTTTGATAAGGGTTTTATTCGGCCCAGTGTATCACCTTGGGGTGCTCCTGTTTTGTTTGTAAAGAAAAAGGAAGGGTCTATGCGTATGTGTATTGATTATCGCCAATTGAACAAGGTTACAATGAAGAACCATTATCCTTTGCCTCGTATTGAAGATCTGTTTGACCAACTTCAGGGTGCACGTGTGTTTTCTAAGATTGATTTGCGCTCAGGTTACCATCAATTGAAGATTCGGGAGCTAGATATCCCGAAGACTGCTTTCAAGACTCGGTATGGTCATTACGAGTTCCTTGTTATGTCATTTGGGTTGACCAATGCCCCAACAGCCTTTATGCATTTGATGCATAGTGTGCTCCGGCCGTATCTTGACTCGTTCGTCATTGGCTTTATTGATGACATTCTGGTGTATTCTTGGAGTCGAGAAGATCATGAGCAGCACCTGAGGACTGTGCTTCAGACTCTGAGAGAGAAGAAGTTATATGCTAAGTTCTCGAAATGTGAGTTTTGGTTGGATTCAGTAGCATTTTTAGGCCACGTGGTATCGAGTGAGGGCATTCAGGTGGATCCAAAGAAGATAGAGGCCGTGCAGAGTTGGCCCAGACCATCCTCAGCTACCAAGATCCGCAGTTTTCTTGGTTTGGCGGGCTACTACCGTCGTTTTGTGGAGGGGTATTCATCGATTGCGGCCCCTATGACCAGGTTGACCCAGAAGGGTGCTCCGTTCTAGTAGACGAAGGAGTGTGAGGCGAGCTTTCAGAAGCTCAAGATAGCTTTGACCACAACCCCAATTTTGATACTGCCTACAGGTTCGGGGTCTTATACGGTCTATTATGATGCCTTGAGGGTTAGCCTCAGAGCGGTGTTGATGCAGGACGGTAGGGTGATTGCCTACGCGTCCAGACAATTGAAGATACATGAGAAGAACTACCCTGTTCATGACCTTGAGTTAGCTTCCATTGTTCACGCCCTGAAGATTTGGCGTCATTATTTATACGGTGTTCCTTGTGAGATTTATACTGACTATCAGAGCTTGCAGCACCTGTTCAAGCAAAAGGATCTAAATTTGTGCTAGAGGAGGTGGTTAGAGTTGCTAAAGGACTATGATATCACTATTTTGTATCACCCGGGCAAGGCCAATGTGGTGGCCGATGCTTTGAGTCGCCAGGTAGAGAGTTTGGGGAGTTTGACTTATTTACCCGCATTGGAGAGGCTTATGGCGATGGATGTTCAGGCCTTAGCCAGCCAGTTTGTGAGATTGGATCTTTCAGAGCCCAGTCGGGTTCTAGCTAGCATGATTTCTCGGTCTTCCTTATTTGATCCTATCAGGGAGCGACAGTATGATGACCCTCATTTGCTTGTCCTCAAGGACAAGGTTCAGCACGGTGATACCAGAGATATGACTATTGGTTATGAGGGGGTATTGAGGATGCAGGGTCAGATTTGTGTACCCAATGTTGATGGGCTTCGAGAGTTGATTCTAGAGGAGGCCCATAGTTCGCGGTATTTCATCCATACGGGTGCTGCGAAGATGTATTAGGATTTGAGGCAGCGCTATTGGTGGAGGCGGATGAAGAAAGATATAGTTGGATTCGTAGCTCGGTGCCTCAACTGTCAGCAGGTGAAGTATGAGCACCAGAGACCGGGTAGGTTGCTTCAGCAGATAGAGATTCCGGAATGGAAATGGGAGCGGATCACCATGGACTTTGTAGTTGGGCTCCCACGGACTTTGAGGAAGTTTGATGCTATTTGGGTGATTATGGATTGGCTGACCAAGTCCGCTCATTTCATTCCTATGTGTACTACTTGTAAGCACGTGATTTTTGACCCTCCCCGAGGATTTTCACATTTTTTAGCATAAATATGTAATTGGGTCTAATATAGCCATTTTAACTATTTTTACTTTATTTCGTTGCAAAAGAAAAATTACAAAAAATATATATATAAATTTTAGTTTATGTATTTCTCATAAACTTGAAAAAATACAAAAATTGTACTTTATTTTGGTACTTTATATAAATTCGAAAATTACAAAAAATATAATTCTATTAATGTTTTGTAGTCATTTTAATTTTGGAAAAATACAAAAAATATTACTTTATATTTTGTCTTTATTAAAAAACGAAAATTACAAAAAATAGTTTTATTAATATTTTTGTAGCTATTTTAAATCTTGAAAAAAATATTAAAAAAAAGATATAGTTTTGTTTAAATATTAGTCTTATTTTTGGTAGTTATTTTGCTTGCATAGGACTAGTTAAGCAACGTCGTGTCCTTAATCAGGTCCGAGAAAAAGAATAAATATTCGGGTTCAAACTACCCGGTTTTAGGCCTAATTTTCGGACCTAGCCCATAATAAACCGAGTCCATGACACATGGGGAACCCCACCACGCGTGGGGGACACAAACCTTGAACCCCACCACGCGTGGGGCTCATTTTTCTGGACAAATGGGCATTAATACACGGACAAGGACTTTTGAAAAGGGGGATCTTTTGGAAATTTTTGGACGGGGGAAATTTTTGAAAAAAAAGGAAGAAGCACTATTCATCTTCTTCTTCCTAAAGAAGAAGAAGAAACCCTAGCAGACCCTGCACCAAAAAACCTAACAAAAAACACTACCAGCCCAACTCCATCACCACCGTCCAAACACCACCCGTCCCCTCCAAAACTCCAACGCCATAACCGTCGTCACCTGAACACCACGTCCAAACGACCACCTGCTCCGACGACACCATCTCCCTCGTCGTCTCGCAACCAGTCCGTCAACCAATCAACCAAACCCTACGGTCCAAAACCTATCTGCAACCCCCCTTGTCGTCAAACAACCACTGCCTCCTCGACACCGTCCGAACACCACCCCGTCTCCTCCTAGCTCCCTCAAACCCGTCGACACTGCCCATACGACCACTCTCTCACGTCCGAGCTCCAGCCATTAACCACTGTCCAGCAAACGACCACCACCAGGCGACCCTTCCAGCAAGCCCCCCCCCAACGCACCAGCCCCGTCGTCGCTGCCCTTCGACTGCCGTTGCCCGAAAAATAACAGTAGCTTCATCGTCTCCTTTCGAGCAGCAGTTGTGGCTGCGTTTGCTGCGTCGCATCACCAAACGACCCTTCCAGCTTCTCCACAACCCCTGCTGCTCGTCGTTCAGCCCTATCGACTTCTTCTTCAACTGCCCAAACGACCCCCTCCTGCTGCAGCTTCACGTACCAGGTGTTGCGCCGAAAAAATACAGCAGCAACCAAACAATCCTTGGTTGTTGACAGTTGTGGGTCCGAGATTTCTATTTCCATCGAGGTCGTCTTTGGTTCATCGAGTTCCGGTACGTCGAGGGGTTTGTCTGAGGTTTCGTCGTTGTTCCTCGTTTAGTTGAGGTCAGGTTTGAGTTCCGTCGGGGGCTTGTTTGTCGTTCTAGGTTTGTCGAGGTTCGAAGGTTAGTATTCTTCATCCTTTGTTTCATTTCGTTCGTTTCGCATATTATCGTTCAAGGTGAATGAGAGTATTTGATATGGATGTATGTCAATAATGCATTTTCGTTGTTTCTTTCATTAAAAAAAATGTTTATTTCATGGTTAGTTACCGCATATGCTTAAAGTAAATGAGAGAATATATCGTGAGCTTAAGTTTTTTTTTTTACGAGAATGTTTACTTCTGTGCATATATTTGTGTTTATTAAGGGAACAATTTGACATCCAATGAATTGTTGCGAATGTATGTACTCACGTATATTATGTACTCTCGTTGCAATAAGTATGTGGACGTCTGAATGAAAAAATCATGACTACTGGCGTTAAAGCCATATTTCTCATTTTTAGTAATAGAAGTTGGATTTAATAACAATAACAATACGTTAGCAAAGTTGGGATTAACAGGAGCCTTATTAAAATACTTAGAATTTGGGATGGACCGTTTAGTGAAATTCACTGCCTTCCCTAAAAATAACAATACGTTAGTTGCTTTAGGCGCGCCTTTAATAATGTTATCTCCCTAAACCCGGGTGCACATTTATGTGACCCAAATCCAAATCTCAACGGAGTCGAAATATGTCTCTAGTCACGGGCACATTGATTGTGGCGTGGCCCGAGGTGCATTTCCATGACGTTGTAAATTCCTTTTAATAATAAATGAGACGAGCCTCGGAAAAAATGTAGAAGCTGCGGGGCCCTCTAAATGCATATATATTAAAATACTTAGAATTCGGGACATGCCGTTTAGCAAATGTTACGGCCTTCCCCAAAATAACAATACGTTAATTGTTTTAGGCGCGTCTTAATAATTTATTCTCCTTAATTCGGGTGCACATTTATGTGACCCAAATCCAAATCTCAACCGAGTCGAGATATGTCAATAACCACGGGTGCATTGATGTAACGTGGTTCGAGATATATTTTCACGACGTTGCAATTCTCGTAAAAAATAATAATAAAAGCGGTCAAGAGTTTAAAACTTGCACATAAGTTCACACTTGTATAAAATCAGATAATCAAGCCGAATATAACAGTTGAGCGACCGTGCTAGAACCACGGAACTCGGGAATGCCTAACACCTTCTCCCGGGTTAACAGAGTTCCTTATCCGGATTTCTGGTACGCAGACTGTAATATGGAGTCATTATTTTCCTCGATTCGGGATTAAAATTGGTGACTTGGGACACCCTAAATCTCCCAAGTAGCGACTCTGAAATAATTAAACCAATCCCGTTTCGATTGTCCTTTAATTGGAAAAAACTCCCTTGCGCCCTCGCGGGTAGGTAAAAAGGAGGTGTGACAGCTCTGGCGACTCTGCTGGGGACTAGACCCAGAACCACTGGTTCAGGGTTAAGAATTCGAGCTTAGAATAATTGTTATTATTTGGCTTTATTTATTATCTGATTATTACATGTTTTGAGCCTAATGTGCTAAATGCTGCTTTTACCGCTTTGATATTATTTGAACTGTATATAAACTGTGCTGAAACCTTTCTCTTCTTACCTCCGGGGATGTGCTTACTGGTTGAGACTCCCTATTCTGTTAGTGTCATACCCTGAATAAAAGAGGCTCGGAAAGTTTCTAAGTCGGCTGGCCTTTTGGTTCCCGGAAATGAGCTCCTTCCTCAACTTGAGTTGTCCGCTCGGGTACACTGTCTAGAACATCGACCCAGGTTTTTGAACATAGAACAACATGACTTCATGCCGGATCCCTAGTAGGAACGTTTATTTGCATCATGTGCATTTGACTTAGGGGACTCAACACAGGGGTTGGGTCCGTCTAGGACAGGCAACCTGAAAATAATAGACCATCTTTTGGCATCCTAAGTGCTACATGTTGTCTTTATTCAAGGGTGAATGGGTCATTTGGCGGACCAATGATATTTGCGGACAAATGACACTCCTTATCATGCTGATCACGTTAAATAAGAAAGTTGCACGATATTTTTTATTAAGCATGCTATTATATTAATCAAAGCATGGGGAACATTTGTGGAATCCAAGAAGTCTTGGAATTCCCTATGTCCCCCACGCTTGCTTTTGGGAAAGCACATGGGGAACATTTGTGGAATCCAAGAAGTCTTGGAATTCCCTATGTCCCCCACGTTTCATTTTTGGGAAAAGCACATGGGGAACATTTGCGGAATCCGAGAAGTCTTGAAATTCCCTATGTCCCCCATGCCCCATTTTGAAAATATAATAAATATAAAAAATAAAAAATATATGTATATATTAAAAAAAAACATTGAAAATTCAAAAGAAAGATTGTGTATGTTTTCATCATCATCCACAAATTAGAAAATAGTGGAAAAGAGGAGAAAATAACAGTGTAGAGATGTGACTACTTATTGTTAGGAAAAAAAAAGCAAATGTCCAAGTAGTGTCGAAACTCTGCCGAAATTTTGAGAAAATGAAAAAAATATGTCTTATTAGTTTGTTTTATTAAAAGCAAAGGAAAAGTAGAAAAAATCATCATTGTTTTGTCTTGTTTCTCTAAATAAAAAAAAAGGTCTTGTTTTTAAAATAGGTTTATTTATTTGTTTATGAAAATGCCGAAATTAAAATAATCCAAAATATTTTCCATTATTGACTTCTTTAGAAAGTCTTTCTGATTATTTTAAAATATATAAATATATATATATATATATATAATAATAAAAAATCCGAAAATATTTTGATTCTTCTTTCAAAATTGAAATGAAAATTCAAAATTCAAAAACATTTTGAGAAGCATTTCTTTTATTAAAAGTAAAATTCCGAAAAATACTTTCTTCTTTTTCTTTAAAATAAAAAAAAAGCAAATGAAATTCATAAAATATATCTTAGAAGTATTTCTTTCAAAAAGAAGATCAATCAAAAATCCAAAAAAAAAATATACTTCAGTTCTTCTTTTAAAAGTAGTTTTTTCACAAATTCACAAAAAAAAGGGAGTTAGTTCATCTACTTATTCCTGATTGCCCGAACTACGCGGGTTTGATTCTCACCGCATGTGAGATACGTAGGCAACCCTCATCGGGTCCAACCCACCTTTTGCTAAAAAGCCAAAAACAAATAAATAATAATAAAACAAAGAAAACAAATAATATGTCAAATTTTAATTTTGTCATAAAGAAGTCGGGTGATGTTGTTTTGTCATAAATAGCCGAATGTTCCCGAAAGGGACGCCGGAAGGCTGACTTTGCATAAACAGCCACCTTCGGGTCATTTTTAAGATTTGGTCCAGTTGACCCACACAGCCTTAAAAATCTTCGTCCCCGAGACGTTGAAAGGCCGTGTTTGCAATATTGACTTTTCTAATTTGAAAAACGATAAAAAAAAGAGTTATAAATAAGTCAGGTGATGTTGATTTGTCATAAATAGCCGAATGTTCCCGAAAGGGACGCCGGAAGGCTGACTTTGCATAAACAGCCACTTTTTGGGTCATGTTTAAGATTTTTGGTCTAGTTGACCCACACAGCCCTATAAATCTTCGTCCCCGAGGCGCTGAAGGGCCGTTTTTGCAACACCAAGTTTTATTGTAATTTGAAAAAAGAGTCGGCGGTCGGGTGAATACCGTTCAAATTTTGTCATAATAAGCCGAGCCAGCTTCGGTCGCGTCTTAAACCGTTCTTGCCGAAATAGCCTTAGAGTATCTGTCAGTTGTCGAAAGGTTATTTTCGTAAAAGAACGGACAATTTTGTAAAAGTGTCATAAAATAATCCTCCCCGGCCTCAAAATTCATGTGAAATTTGGAAGGGGCCACATTTGCAAAAATAACCATTTGGTTGAATTTGTCGAACAGAGAAAGGGAGTTAGCCTTTTGTTTTTGAGTTTATAAATCTCTTGATTAAAATATATGGGTTATTTGATTTTCGAGTTTGTAGGTCATCTTCAAACCTTTGAAACCCAGTTTGTTTTAATATGAAAATTGGGAAAAAATTGTTTGTTATTGTTTATCTCTTATTGGTCCGAACTACGCCAGGTCTGATTCATGCGGGGTCATGATACGTAGGCAATCTCCATAAGATTCGACCACAACAAACAAAATAAGGAAAAAAAAGAGAATGAAAAAACGAAATGAAAAAAATGAAAAAGAGAAAAAAAAGAAAAAAGGAAAAACAAAGGTAAAAAAATAATAATAAATATATATATATATATATATATATATATATATATATGTTGATAATAATAAGGACCGACTGAGTCCATTCTAACATATTTGGTGTTGAATTGTGAAGAAAGTTGAGGTGGTCGGTTTGTGTCTCAAAGAAAAATGACAACTAACGTCGAAGCTGTTACAAGTGCTCCAGAGACTCAGAGTCGGAGGGTTCCTCGTCATGAGTCATAATTTGCGACACAACAAGAGCAGTACCACTCTCCTGAGTACCACTCGTACTCGTTTGATCTTGCTGCAAAAACTGAGAAGCCTGCCCGAAAGATGGTACAGGAAGAAATGACCCAAAGAGTGAAAAGCTTAGAACAATGGTTGGAAAACATGCAAGGGTTGGCAGGCCAAAAGAGTGTTGCCTTCAAAGATCTATGTATGTTCCCCGATGTCCACTTGCCGCCTGGTTTCAAGACTCCAAAATTTGAAAAGTACGATGGACATGGAGATCCCATAGCCCACCTGAAAAGGTATTGCAATCAACTGAGAGGTGCGGGAAGAAATGAAGAATTGTTGATGGCTTATTTTGTGGAAAGCCTTACGGGAGTAGCCTCCGAATGGTTTATGGATCAAGACACGTCTCGCTGGTATGTCTGGGATGACATGGCACAGGCCTTTGTCAGACAGTTCCAATACAACATCGACATTCCCCCAGACCGCATTTCCCTTTCAAACCTGAAGAAGAAACCAAGTGAAAGTTTCAGGGAATATGCCATAAAATGGAGAGAGCAAGCAGCTCGAGTTAAGCCACCCATGGATGACCACGAGCTAATTACTGTCTTCCTTCAAGCGCAAGAGCCAGATTACTTTCAAAACATGGTGTCCGCAGTTGGCAAAACCTTCTCGGAAGCAATCAAAATTGGAGAAATGGTAGAGAATGGTCTTAAGACAGGCAAAATTATAAGTCAAGCTGTTCTTAAAGCCGCAACTCAGGCTGTCCGGGTTGAGTCAGATAATCTTAGCGACACAAATGAGGAGATTGAAGAAATCATGATGACATCAGGGTCTAGAAGAGGTCCCAGGAGAACATCTCGAAGGTATGAGCAGCCTCCTCAGGTTTTCTATGGCTCCCCTGAGCAGTACTATCCACCTCAGGACGCTCAATACTCTGTCGCTCCACCTCAGTATGTTGTCCAGCCACCAAAACACCCCAGGAGGCGAGCACGAGCATCACAAAATCTCCAGAAGTCTCCACAAAATTTTCAGGTGCCCTATAACCCACAGCCAAGCCAGTGGTATAAAGGGGAACAAAGGTTGAAAGATAATTTTACACCAATAGGAGAGTCCTATGAAAGCTTATTTGAGAAATTAAAGAATCATGACATGATTGCACCTATTCCTCCAAATCGTGTGGACCCACGTGCAAGAAGCTTTGACCCTTCTAAAAGGTGTGAATACCATTCCAATGCCCAGGGGCACAATGTTGAAAGCTGTCGGGATTTGAAAAGAGAAATAGAAAGAATGATCCAAGAAGGGCGGATTGTGATTAATAACAGTGACATGGAGCACTCGAACCCTATCGAGAACTTGTTGACAGAGGGTGACGATGTTGAAGCGGGTAATGGTTTTGGCAGTATTGATGCAAAGCTCAGTGGCTAAGATGCCAATTTTTTTGGAGGACGCTTCGTTCCTTGGTCAGCAAGAGAGAAGCTTGTGGTGGCTTATTTTGTGGTCATTTCTGTTGTTCGGATTATTAAGGTTGTAATTGGGATTTTGTCCTGTGTCAAACCTTCTTATCTTTCCATTTTGTCATAGCAGTTTGTTTAAATTTTGTCCAGTTTGTGTTAGGATTTTATTCTGGTTGTTTTGTTTGTTTTATTATTCAAACCATTCCGCCGGTAGTCTAATACAAAGTCGGTCTTTTGTTAGTTCCAGTCGTCTTTTGTTTAGTCCTTTTATCATTTCGTTCAATGCCGATTCTAGGGACATGACATGCGCACACACTTTGGGCCTAGTCTTTAAAGTTAATCATAAAACCCTGGAAAGGCGATCAGACCATTTAAAGAAAATAAGGACGGTTTGAGATTATTCAGAGCTCGAGTCATGTGGAACTGGGGCAAGTTAAGCACAAAGAAAACCGTTAAAAGCAAGATTCGCCAAATTGGCATGAGGGTCGGTCATGATAATGAGAGTGTCGCCCAACGGTGCTTAGAAATGACAAAGGAAAAATAAAATGTTTAACATAATTGTCAAGTCCAGCACCATCAGAAGAGACTACAAATTTAAAGTGTGTTGTTTGCACTTGGCATGTTTTGAAGACTGAAATGACGAAGGCATTTTGTTCTGCTACCTAAACACTTTATCCTTCGTTACCCCTTTTGAGCCTTATTTATTTTTCTTTCATACCCCTCGTTCGGAATCAGTAACAACGGAAAAAAAAAAGAGAAAGAAAGAAAACAACAACGAAAAAAAAAGAGAAAAAGAAAAGAAAAGAAAAGAAAATTGATAACAAAGAAAAAAATAGAATCAAATGAAAAAGAGGAATTGGGAACTACGTTTGACCTGATTCCTCAAAGAGGATACGTAGGCGCTTCACGGCTCGGTCATAGTTTTGTAAAATGAAAAAAAATCAATTACAATATCCCCAAGCAAGAAACTGGGGCAAAAGTTGTGTTTGTTGTAAATAAATCTAATTCCGAAGGTTGTAACTAATAACCCAAAATTAATGTATTTTTGAGCCTTTTTATACCCTTTCTTTCTAGCCCTATCCAAAAACCCACATTACTGTCCAAAGAAAGACCTTCCGATCAGTCTTCAAAAGATGCCAAGTCAGACAAATGAAGAGTCTTACCGGCGAACCTAACATTCTATTCCACAGCAGAAAAGACTCTAATCTCCAGCAGAGGGAGTCATACCGGCAACACTCCAAATCCCCAGCTGGAAAGTGATACAAATGAGAGAGTCTTATCGGTGAAAACCTTCACAGGCACCATAAGACGATGAAAGCTGAGAGAAGAACCAAAAATGAGAGAAACTTGCTAGTGAAAACCCTGCGGGCACTACAAGTTGAATAAGATTGAGAATCAGATGGGGAATTGCCAATTGAAGATCTGGAAAGACGATTAACGGCAGAGGATAGGCCACATATGCATGTCATGACCATTAGAGTCGGTATCTGCATTTGATAGGTTTTTATTTATAGTTTCTTTTGTTAAAGAGTCATTTTTTTCCTGTCTTTTTATTTTGTTCCCTTTTATCTTTTTCCTTTCATAGAAAAATCCCCAATAGAGTCTGTCTGGTCAGAACAAGTATGAAATGACTTCAAATATGCCATCAGCTTTTCAAGATGAGATCTGACTAGTACATCCAAATGGTATAGTCAGCAAGGAACAAGCGCGAGGCCAGTGTCAATAAAGATATCCCCAGCAAAAGGGAATTGACAAAAGGATTGACGAGCGTCAAGAGGGATATCCTTGCCAAAACCAAGGTTATAAACCTCAAAGACAAGGCCCGTGAACAAAGCAAGGAGAGCAGTGAGCATGATTCGGCGAAATCCATACTAGACTAAAAGGTCGGGGAAATTCCAGTTTCCAAGCTATGCCACAAAAGAAGAGGGATATCCCCAGCAGAAAGGGATTATCCCCAGCACATAATATCATCCCCAACAAGTTGTTGAACGCAGAGCGAGGAAGGAGAAAGGGAAAGCTATCCCAGTAGGAGTATCACAACCAACCACCATGTTTTAAACTAACAAAATTTTGTTTGATTTGAAACAGGTAAAGGAAATGGCATTGATGCCAGAACTGCATGCCACAAGGGATATTATCAAACTGGGGCAGAAAATTTTGCTTCCATTTAGAAATTTTCTGGAAGTCAGGTACCCCCAGCTGATAACATTTTACCCCCCAACAGGTAAGTAAATAATTCCCCAACAGTGTTATCCCTAGCAGTTGCGAGGAGTCCAACACAAGGTTGGAAAGTCGGTATCCTCAGCGGTTCCTTTCGGGGAAAGGCAAAATGACTCTCAAGGGAGGTAGTATTTGAAGGAAGAAGCTATGCAAAAACAAAACAAAAGAAAAGAATAATAAAAAAAAGAATAAAAAGATAATAATGAAAAAAAGAAGAAAAAAGGGTAAAAAGTCATCCCCATCTAAATAATCCCCAACAGTTTCGAGGGAGGACAACACAGGTAAGTAAATAATTCAAAAAAAAGAAAGCGAAGGTTTCATTAATAGGAGACGCACTTCCTAGTTTGAAATCATTAGAGTTCTACCCATAGGAGATGCATTTCCTCCTAAGTTCGTTTTAGTTTAACCCATAGGAGATGCATTTCCTCCTAAGTTTGAGTTTTACCCATAGGAGATGCATTTCCTCCTAAGATTGTTTTAGTTTCACCCCATAGGAGATGCATTTCCTCCTAAGGTTGTTTTAGTTTTACCCATAGGAGACGCATTTCCTCCTGGGTTTGTTTAGTTTCACCCATAGGAGATGCATTTCCTCCTAAGTTTAAGTTTTACCCATAGGAGATGCATTTCCTCCTAAGTTTAAGTTTTACCCCCTAGGAGACGCATTTCCTCCTAAGTTCGTTTTAGTTTTACCCATAGGAGATGCATTTCCTCCTAAGTTGTTGTTAAAAAAAAAAGACCTAGTCTGATAAACCTTCTCCTAAATCAAAATCTTAGACTGACGAATTTTTCTCCTAAGATAGAGACCTAGTCTGATGAACCTTCTCCTAGGATCAAAATCTTAGTCTGATGAATCTTTCTCCTAAGATACCAAAAAGAAAAGACCTAGTCTGATGAACCTTCTCCTAGGATCAAAATCTTAGTCTGATGAATTTTTCTCCTAAGATAGAGACCTAGTCTGACGAACCTTCTCCTAGGATCCAAATCTTAGTCTGATGAATCTTTCTCCTAAGATACCAAAAAACAAGACCTAGTCTGATGAACCTTCTCCTAGGATCAAAATCTTAGTCCGATGAATTTTTCTCCTAAGATAGAGACCTAGTCTGACGAACCTTCTCCTAGGATCAAAATCTTAGTCTGATGAATCTTTCTCCTAAGATAACCAAAAAACGAAAATGACCTAGTCTGATGAACCTTCTCCTAGGATCAAAATCTTAGTCTGATGAATTTTTCTCCTAAGATAGAGACCTAGTCTGACGAACCTTCTCCTAGGATCCAAATCTTAGTCTGATGAATCTTTCTCCTAAGATACCAAAAATAGAGACCTAGTCTGACGAACCTTCTCCTAGGATCAAAATCTTAGTCTGATGAATCTTTCTCCTAAGATACCAAAAATAGAGACCTAGTCTGACGAACCTTCTCCTAGGATCCAAATCTTAGTCTGATGAATCTTTCTCCTAAGATACCAAAAAACAAGACCTAGTCTGATGAACCTTCTCCTAGGATCAAAATCTTAGTCCGATGAATTTTTCTCCTAAGATAGAGACCTAGTCTGACGAACCTTCTCCTAGGATCAAAATCTTTGTCTGATGAATCTTTCTCCTAAGATAACCAAAAAACGAAAATGACCTAGTCTGATGAACCTTCTCCTAAATCAAAATCTTAGTCTGATGAATTTTTCTCCTAAGATAGAGACCTAGTCTGACGAACCTTCTCCTAGGATCCAAATCTTAGTCTGATGAATCTTTCTCCTAAGATACCAAAAATAGAGACCTAGTCTGACGAACCTTCTCCTAGGATCAAAATCTTAGTCTGATGAATCTTTCTCCTAAGATAACCAAAAACGAAAATGACCTAGTCTGATGAACCTTCTCCTAGGATCAAAATCTTAGTCTGATGAATTTTTCTCCTAAGATAGAGACCTAGTCTGACGAACCTTCTCCTAGGATCCAAATCTTAGTCTGATGAATCTTTCTCCTAAGATACCAAAAATAGAGACCTAGTCTGACGAACCTTCTCCTAGGATCCAAATCTTAGTCTGATGAATCTTTCTCCTAAGATACCAAAAATAGAGACCTAGTCTGACGAACCTTCTCCTAGGATCCAAATCTTAGTCTGATGAATCTTTCTCCTAAGATACCAAAAAACAAGACCTAGTCTGATGAACCTTCTCCTAGGATCAAAATCTTAGTCCGATGAATTTTTCTCCTAAGATAGAGACCTAGTCTGACGAACCTTCTCCTAGGATCAAAATCTTAGTTTGATGAATCTTTCTTCTAAGATAACCAAAAAACGAAAATGACCTAGTCTGATGAACCTTCTCCTAAATCAAAATCTTAGTCTGATGAATTTTTCTCCTAAGATAGAGACCTAGTCTGACGAACCTTCTCCTAGGATCCAAATCTTAGTCTGATGAATCTTTCTCCTAAGATACCAAAAATAGAGACCTAGTCTGACGAACCTTCTCCTAGGATCAAAATCTTAGTCTGATGAATCTTTCTCCTAAGATAACCAAAAAACGAAAATGACCTAGTCTGATGAACCTTCTCCTAGGATCAAAATCTTAGTCTGATGAATTTTTCTCCTAAGATAGAGACCTAGTCTGACGAACCTTCTCCTAGGATCCAAATCTTAGTCTGATGAATCTTTCTCCTAAGATACCAAAAAACAAGACCTAGTCTGATGAACCTTCTCCTAGGATCAAAATCTTAGTCCGATGAATTTTTCTCCTAAGATAGAGACCTAGTCTGACGAACCTTCTCCTAGGATCAAAATCTTAGTCTGATGAATCTTTCTCCTAAGATAACCAAAAAACAAAAATGACCTAGTCTGATGAACCTTCTCCTAGGATCAAAATCTTAGTCTGACGAATTTTTCTCCTAAGATAGAGACCTAGTCTGACGAACCTTCTCCTAGGATCAAAATCTTAGTCTGATGAATCTTTCTCCTAAGATACCAAAAATAGAGACCTAGTCTGACGAACCTTCTCCTAGGATCAAAATCTTAGTCTGATGAATCTTTCTCCTAAGATAACCAAAAAACGAAAATGACCTAGTCTGATGAACCTTCTCCTAGGATCAAAATCTTAGTCTGATGAATTTTTCTCCTAAGATAGAGACCTAGTCTGACGAACCTTCTCCTAGGATCCAAATCTTAGTCTGATGAATCTTTCTCCTAAGATACCAAAAATAGAGACCTAGTGTGACGAACATTCTCCTAGGATCCAAATCTTAGTCTGATGAATCTTTCTCCTAAGATACCAAAAATAGAGACCTAGTCTGACGAACCTTATCCTAGGATCCAAATCTTAGTCTGATGAATCTTTCTCCTAAGATACCAAAAACAAAAAATGACCTAGTCTGACGAACCTTCTCCTAGGATCAAAATCTTAGTCCGATGAATTTTTCTCCTAAGATAGAGACCTAGTCCGATGAACCTTCTCCTAGGATCAAAACCTTAGTCCGATGAATTTTTCTCCTAAGATAGAGACCTAGTCTGACGAACCTTCTCCTAGGATCCAAATCTTAGTCTGATGAATCTTTCTCCTAAGATGCTAAAAAAAACAATAAAAATAAAAATTAAAAAAAAACGTTTGAAAAATAAAAGAGTCATTTTCCTAAATCCAGGCGCCCACCTGTATAACGAGAGAAATACATTTCAGTCTTTACTTTCAAGTGTTGAAATTGGGAGCCCGCCCATAATAACAGAGGCATACATTCAGTTTTTACTTTCAAGTGTTGAAGTTGGGAGCCCGCCCATAATAACAGAGGAATACATTCAGTCTTTACTTTCAAGTGTTGAAATTGGGAGCCCGCCCATAGAACAGAGTCATACATTCCAGTCTTTAAATTTCTTGTCAGGCGCCCACCTACATAACGAGTGGAATACTTTTCAGTCTTTAAATTTCTTGTCAGGCACCCACCTACATAACGAGTGGAATACTTTTCAGTCTTTAAATTTCTTTTCAGGCGCCCACCTGTATAACAAGAGGAATACCTTTTAGTCTTATACTGCAAATTTTGGAAATCAGTAACCCCACCGGAAGGTACAAGGTTACAACAGGAATCCCCAGCACCGGGAAGCAGAAGGCTACAACGAAAACCCCCAGCATTCAACCAAGTTATAAATAGCAGAAGCTCGCCTCAAGAATGCGAGTCAACAGGCTGAGATGGTCAACAAAAGCTGGTCACAAAAACAAAAACAAAAAAAAAACAAGAAAAAAAAATGAATGAATCCAAAGCACGGAAGTGGAGAACAGATGTGATCTGCTCAAGAACTAGCACCTACAACTAGCAAGTATCAAGGTTCAAATCCAAAGTCTGTATGAAGCACCATTCAAGACTCAAGACCAAGTTTCAGAAGACTTAAAAGATAGGAATCCTTGTAACTAGTAGCTGATAGGCTTAGTTAGTCTTTTTCAGTTATCATTTTTGATGTAATGACAGGACCACGGACCGGAACCTCAACGGAACGGAACCTCGATCGGCTCTTCACCTCGGTACACTCTACCATCTCTCCCATTTTCGAACTACACGTGGCCTGATTCCTGTATAACCAAGGATATGTAGGCAGCTCAGATACCAGGGCTCGGTCACATCCCCTTCTTTTTTCCCTAGTGTGGTCCCTCCAAATAATGGTCGGGTCAAAAACATGTCTAGTCGTTCTTTGTCGGAAAACTCTTCGTGTTTCCAGTCAAAGAGGGGCAGCTGTAAGCACGTGATTTTTGACCCTCCCCGAGGATTTTCACATTTTTAGCATAAATATGTAATTGGGTCTAATATAGCCATTTTAACTATTTTTATTTTATTTCGTTGCAAAAGAAAAATTACAAAAATATATATATAAATTTTAGTTTATGTATTTCTCATAAACTTGAAAAAATACAAAAATTGTACTTTATTTTGGTACTTTATATAAATTCAAAAATTACAAAAAATATAATTCTATTAATGTTTTGTAGTCATTTTAATTTTGGAAAAATACAAAAAATATTACTTTATACTTTGTCTTTATTAAAAAACGAAAATTACAAAAAAATAGTTTTATTAATATTTTTGTAGCTATTTTAAATCTTGAAAAAATATTTAAAAAAAGATATAGTTTTGTTTAAATATAAGTCTTATTTTTGGTATTTATTTTGCTTGCATAGGACTAGTTAAGCAACGTCGTGTCCTTAATCAGGTCCGAGAAAAAGAATAAATATTCGGGTTCAAACTACCCGGTTTTAGGCCTAATTTTCGGACCTAACCCATAATAAACCGAGTTCATGACACATGGGGAACCCCACCACGCGTGGGGGACACAAACCTTGAACCCCACCATGCGTGGGGCTCATTTTTCTGGACAAATGGGCATTAATACACGGACAAGGACTTTTGAAAAGGGGGATCTTTTGGAATTTTTTGGACGGGGGAAATTTTTGAAAAAAAAGGAAGAAGCACTATTCATCTTCTTCTTCCTAAAGAAGAAGAAGAAACCCTAGCAGACCCTGCACCAAAAAACCTAACAAAAAACACTACCAGCCCAACTCCATCACCACCGTCCAAACACCACCCGTCCCCTCCAAAACTCCAACGCCATAACCGTCGTCACCTGAACACCACGTCCAAACGACCACCTGCTCCGACGACACCATCTCCCTCGTCGTCTCGCAACCAGTCCGTCAACCAATCAACCAAACCCTACGGTCCAAAACCTATCTGCAACCCCCTCCTTGTCGTCAAACAACCACTGCCTCCTCGACACCGTCCGAACACCACCCCGTCTCCTCCTAGCTCCCTCAAACCCGTCGACACTGCCCATACGACCACTCTCTCACGTCCGAGCTCCAGCCATTAACCATTGCCCAGCAAATGACCACCACCAGGCGACTCTTCCAGAAAGCCCCCCCCAACGCATCAGCCCCGTCGTCGCTGCCCTTCGACTGCCGTTGCCCAAAAAAAAAAGTAGCTTCATCGTCTCCTTTCGAGCAGCAGTTGTGGCTGCGTTTGCTGCGTCGCATCACCAAACGACCCTTCCAGCTTCTCCACAACCCCTGCTGCTCGTCGTTCTGCCCTATCGACTTCTTCTTCAACTGCCCAAACGACCCCCTCCTGCTGCAGCTTCACGTACCAGGTGTTGCGCCGGAAAAATACAGCAGCAACCAAACAATCCTTGGTTGTTGACAGTTGTGGGTCCGAGCTTTCTATTTCCATCGAGGTCGTCTTTGGTTCATCGAGTTCCGGTACGTCGAGGGGTTTGTCCGAGGTTTCGTCGTTGTTCCTCGTTTAGTTGAGGTCAGGTTTGAGTTCCGTCGGGGGCTTGTTTGTCGTTCTAGGTTTGTCGAGGTTCAAAGGTTAGTATTCTTCATCCTTTGTTTCATTTCGTTCGTTTCGCATATTATCGTTCAAGGTGAATGAGAGTATTTGATATGGATGTATGTCAATAATGCATTTTCGTTGTTTCTTTCATTAAAAAAAATGTTTATTTCATGGTTAGTTACCGCATATGCTTAAAGTAAATGAGAGAATATATCGTGAGCTTAAGTTTTTTTTTTACGAGAATGTTTACTTCTGTGCATATATTTGTGTTTAATAAGGGAACAATTTGACATCCAATGAATTGTTGCGAATGTATGTACTCACGTATATTATGTACTCTCGTTGCAATAAGTATGTGGACGTCTGAATGAAAAAATCATGACTACTGGCGTTAAAGCCATATTTCTCATTTTTAGTAATAGAAGTTGGATTTAATAACAATAATAATACGTTAGCAAAGTTGGGATTAACAGGAGCCTTATTAAAATACTTAGAATTTGGGATGGACCGTTTAGAAATTCACTGCCTTCCCTAAAAATAACAATACGTTAGTTGCTTTAGGCGCGCCTTTAATAATGTTATCTCCCTAAACCCGGGTGCACATTTATGTGACCCAAATCCAAATCTCAACGGATTCGAAATGCCTCTCTAATCACGGGTACATTGACTGTGACGTGGTTCGAGATGCATGTCCATGACGTTGCAAATTCATTAGAAATAAAGAACGAGGTGAGCCTCGCCAAATAAAAATACAAATTGCGGGGCCCTCAATAAATATTGCTTTAAAAATTGTTTAGGCTTCGGGATGGACCGTTTAGTAAAATTCCACGGTCCTACCCAAAATAAATACGCTAGTCGCTTTAGGCGCGCCTTTAATAATTTAATTTCCTTAAACTCGGGTGCACATTGATGTGACCCAAATCCAAATCTCAACGGAGTCAAAGTGTGTCGACGACCACGGGTACATTGATTGTAACGCGGTTCGAGATACATTTTCACAACGTTGCAATTCTTGATAAAAACAGTAAATGATAAAAGCGGTTAAAAGTTAAATTTTGCACATAAGTTCACACTTGTATAAAATCAGATAATCAAGCCGAATATAACAGTTGAGCGACCGTGCTAGAACCACGGAACTCGGGAATGCCTAACACCTTCTCCCGGGTTAACAGAGTTCCTTATCCGGATTTCTGGTACGCAGACTGTAATATGGAGTCATTATTTTCCTCGATTCGGGATTAAAATTGGTGACTTGGGACACCCTAAATCTCCCAAGTGGCGACTCTGAAATAATTAAACCAATCCCGTTTCGATTGTCCTTTAATTGGAAAAAACTCCCTTGCGCCCTCGCGGGTAGGTAAAAAGGAGGTGTGACACTACTTATTCCTTGGAGCGGTTGGCGGAGATTTATATCCGGGATATTATTCGTCTGCATGGTATTCCAGTGTCCATCATTTCAGATAGAGGTACTCAGTTCATATCACGGTTCTGGAGGGCCGTTCAGCATGAGTTAGGTACTCGAGTGGAGTTGAGTATAACATTTCACCCTCAGACGGACGGACAGTCTGAGCGCACTATTCAAATTCTTGAGGATATGCTCTGTGTATGTGTGATTGAGTTTGGAGGGTCTTGGAATCAGTTCTTGCTATTGGCGGAGTTTGTTTATAATAACAGCTATCAGTCCAGCATTCAGATGGCACCGTATGAGGCTTTATATGGGAGACGGTGTAGATCCCCAGTGGGTTGGTTTGAGCCGGGTGATGCCAGATTATTGGGCACAGACTTAGTTCAGTATGCTTTGGAGAAGGTTAAGGTGATTCAGGATAGACTCCGTACAGCCTAGTCTGGACAGAAGAGTTACGTTGACCGAAAGGTTCGTGATGTTTCCTATATGGTTGGAGAGCGGGTTCTGCTTCGGGTTTCGCCTATGAAGGGCGTTATGAGATTTAGGAAGAAAGGGAAGTTGAGTCCGAGGTTTATTGGCCCTTTTGAGATATTGAGGCGTGCTGGGGAGGTTGCTTATGAGCTTGCCTTACCTCCCAGTTTGGCAGGAGTTCATCCGGTATTTCATGTTTCGATGCTCCGGAGGTATTACGGTGATCCGTCGCACATGTTGGATTTCAGTTCAGTCTAGTTGGACAAGGATCTATCTTATGTTGAGGAGCCAGTGGCCATATTGGACAGGCATGTTAGGAAGCTGAGGTCAAAGAACATTGCATCGGTAAAGGTTCAGTGGCGGGGTCAGCCGGTCAAGAAGGCGACCTAGGAGACCGAGCAAGATATGCGCAACCGTTACCCTCATCTTTTCACTACTTCAGGTATGTCTTTATGATCATTCGAGGACGAACGAATGTTTAAGTGTAGAAGGATGTGACGACCCGGCCGGTCGTCATAACAATTAAAGCACTGATCCTCTATTAACTGCTTTCCTCGAGTTTATTTCTGCTATTTTGATTTGCCAGGACGTTCAGTTTTGAGTTTCGGAGAGTTTTGGGACACTTAGTCCCTAAATGAGAGCTTAAGTGTTGGATTGACCGTAGTCGGAGCAGTGTGAAGATGGCCTCAGAATGGAAATCTGATGGTTCCGTTAGCTCCGTTAGGTGATTTCGGGCTTATGGGCGTGTTCGGATTGTGTTATGAAGGTACGTATCTAATTAAGGCTTGAAATGCCGAAAGTTGAATTTTTGAAGTTTCCGGTCCGATAGTGAGATTTTGATACGAGGGTCAGAATGGAATTCCGAAAGTTGGAGTAGCTCCATAGTGTTAAATGTGACGTGTGTGCAAAATTTTAAGTCATTCGGACGAGGTTTGATAGACTTTTTGATCAAAAGCGTATTTTGAGAAATTTGGAGTTCTTAGGCTTAAATTTATGGTTAATTCGAGGTTTTGATGTTGTTTTAGGTGTTTTAAGGATTGGTACAAGTTTGGATAGTGGTTTGTGACTTGTTGGTGCCTTTGGTTGAGGTCTCGGAGGCCTCGGGATGAATTCAGATGGTTGACGGAATGATTTTAGAGTTAGAGTTGTAGCTTCAGTTGTTGTTTCTGTCATAACCGCACCTGCGGTTTGGATTCTGCAGGTGCAGCGCTGCAAAAGTTGCTTAGTGGCCGCAGTAGCAGAATTTGGTCATTTCTTTAGGAATCGCAGAAGCGGTAGTAATACAGTAGAAGCGGTATCGCATCTACAGATTGGGAGTCGCAGATGCGAAAGCTGGCCCTTTAATGAAAAGTCACAGATGCGACATTGGCTCCACAGAAGCGGAAGGGCCGCAGACCGTATCTGCGGAAATCGCTGGACAAAACATATAAATTCTTGCATTCGCAAAATTTAGCCATTTTTCATCTTTTTCAAAACGAGAAGAAGCTTGGGAAGCACTTTTCAAGAGAGATTTTCAGAGGAGTTTTTTGGTCCCTAAACACGTTATTGGAATGATTTTTATCAATTTAAGCATGAAAAATCAAGGAAAATCAGTGGTAATTGGGGGGTTAGGGCTTGTCTAATTGGAAACCTATGAGTAATGATTTGAGGGACGAATTGAGGTGCGATTTTGGTACTTTTGATATGACTAAACTCGTGAGAGTGCGATATTTCTGGAAATATAAATTTTACCCGATTCTGAGATGTGGGCCCGAGGGGCGTTTTGGTCATTTTACCTAATTTCACGTATTAGCTTAGGATTTAGTTGTAGAATCAGTTACTTGAAGTGTTATTCATATTATAAAATTGAATTGAATAGATTTGGGCCATTTGGAGTCGAGTACTCGTGGCAAGAGCGTGGTTTCATATTAATTATTGAGTCGGTTCGAGGTAAATGGCTTGTCTAACCTTGTGTGGGGGATCTTCCCCTTAGGATTCAGTATATTTGATATTTGAAATTCCTTGTACGTGAGGTGACGAGTGCGTACTTGAGCTAATTATTGAAAATCCGGTTTTCTTTAAGTAATTTCAATTGTGTTCCTTTTCCTGTTTCATTTACTTGCAATTTAATCCAACTGTTAGCTTAGAAAGAGCATGTCTAATTGACTTAACTGTTTATTTGTTTAAACTACCTTAATTGAATTATGTGAAGCATGTTAGATTAGAATTACCTGTTTACTTGATACGAAACTGAACTTAATTGGGTATTCTTGTGCTGTTGTTGTGTGTTTTACTTTGGGACTACGAGATGATATCCCGGGAGATCCCCTGTGCGTATTTATGAGTTGAAATGAGGTGCGGGATATTGAGAGATCCTTGGCACGTATATTGAGGATACCGAGAGATCCCTGACACGTATATTGAGGATACCAAGTGATCCTTGGGATACCAAGAGATCCCTAGTGCATATTGAGGATACCGAGAGATCCTCGGGATATCAAGAGATCCCTAGCATACATTGAGGATATCGAGAGATCTTCGGGATACCAAGAGATCCCTGGCATATATTGAGAGTACTAAGAGATCCTCGGGATATTGAGAGATCCTCGGTTATTTCCTTGTGATTGTTTTGCCTCTGTTTTAGTCATTTAATTCCTTGTTTTCCTGTATTAAATTCGTATTGTTAGCTTTCAACTGTACTGCTTATCTTATATTGTCATGTCTTATATTCTTTATTTTATCTCAGTAGGGCCCTGACCTTCCTCATCACTACTCAACCGAGGTTGGGCTTGTCACTTACTGAGTACCGCTGTGGTGTACTCATGCCCCTTTTTGCGCATGTTTTTCATGTATAAATCCAGGTACCACTGCTCAGTCCTACCATCCTTGAGGGAGGCGAGTGCTCTAGAGACTTCGAGGTACATCTACCGCGTCCGTAGACCGAGGAGTCCCTTTTTATTCTAGCTGTTAAGCATTGCCCTTCTGTATTTTCTTTCTTCTTAGATATTCTGGAGTTAGACTGTTAGATATTCCAAAGGCTTGTATTTTCGTGAGTTTCCGGGTTTTGGGATAGTGTACTTGGTTTTGAGAATGTTGTGTTGTATATGCCGAGCGACATTATAACTATTGTTCCCATTCAGTTATATTGGTTTTTGATTATTTCTTCCATAAGTTTCGTTTATGTTCCTCATTTGTTAGGTTTACCTAGTCATAGAGACTAGGTGCCGTCATGACAGTTCACGGAGGGAGAACTGGGGTCGTGACAATTGCACCCTCTTATCTAAAGGACTACATGTGCAATGCTATTCAACTTACTAATGTTAGCACTCCTTGTTTCCTCTTACCGGTATCACCATCTTCATTCCCTTTTCATGGTCTTTCCACCACTAACCAACATCTACTTAATGCTTTATCCAATATCCAAGAACCTAGTAGCTATACACAGGCAACACTTCATCCTGGTTGGCAGGAGGCTATGACAAAAGAAATTGCAGCACTAGAGTTCAATAAAACATGGGAAGTTCTGGAATTGCCTCCTGGAAGAAAGGCTTTGCCTTGTAAATGGGTCTACAAGGTGAAACAACATTCTGATGGGAGTATAGAAAGGCTGAATTCAAGATTGGTAATTAGGGGCGATATACAACAAGAAGGGATAGACTTTACATAAATATTTTCTCCTATGGTCAAAATGACAACTATCACGTGTATTCTTTCTATAGCAATTAAGAAAGGTTAGTGGCTCTATCAATTGGATGTAAATAACGCTTTCTTACATGGTGAATTGAATGAGGAAGTTTATATGAAGTTCCCAGCAAGGGTTGAAGCCCCTTCACCTACACATGTGTGTAGATTAAGAAAATCTATTTATGGGCTTCGTCAAGCATCCAGACAATGGTACGCACGACTTATAGCAACCCTGAATTTTAAGGGATTTTCTCATTCATTCAATGATTATTCTTTATTTTTTAAAAGGTCAGAATCCTCTATATCTATTGTGGTTGTGTATGTAGACGACATTCTATTGACAGGGAATGACATGGATGAATTACATACGTTAAAGATGTTTCTAGATCAAGAGTTCAAAATAAAAGATCTCGGGGACTTACATTTCTTCCTTGGTATGGAAGTTCTTCATGAGGCATCCAGATTGATTCTTTGTCAGAGGAAATTTACTCTGGATTTTCTAAAAGAATTTGGTTCTCTGCATTGCTCCCCTGTTTCCTCTCCTCTTGATCCCACTGTCAAATTGCTCGCCAAAACAGGGAAAGCTTTTCCTTCTCCAACTTTGTACAGACATCTTTTGGGTAAATTGAACTAGTTAACTCATACTCGACCAGATCTTTGCTTTGCAGTACATCATTTGAGTCAGTATATGCAGGATCCAAGAAAGCCCCATTTGCATGCTGCACTTCGTGTCCTCCGATATCTGTTGAAAGACCTAGCTGGTTTGGGGCTTTTCATGACAACTTCCCTATCATTTCACCTCATCGCTTTCTGCGACTCAGATTGGGGAACTTGTACAGAAACAAGGAAATTAGTGAGTGGTTTCTTCATTTCACTTGGAGGATCTCCAATTTCATGGAAATCGAAGAAGCAGACTTCCATTTCTCTCAGCTCAGTAGAAGCGGAATTCCGTTCTATGCGGCGTATAGTAGCAGAATTAACTTGGTTAGTACGCCTCTTTGAAGATCTGTCTATCCCCATTTCTTTTCCAGTACCACTCTATTCCGACAGTCAAGCAACGATTCATATTGCTAAAAATCCCGTCTTTCATGAACGAACTAAACACGTCGAAATTGATCGTCATTTCGTGAGACAACAATTTATTGTTGGCTTGATTTCTCTTTCATTTGTTCGATCTTCTTCTCAGCTGGCAGATTTGTTCACTAAACCCTTAGCTGGACCTTCTCACAACCATTTGTTAGGCAAGTTGGGTGTTCTTTCATCCCCCTCCAACTTGAGGAGGTGTGTTGGAGATGGTGGTTCTAATGGTGTTTCTCTCGAAAGTTCTACTGTGGTTCAAGGTGGCTAGTTGTCTTATGTTTATTAGATGTGGTTGTTTGGTCTCATTATCGGATGTGTTTATCAGACATATATCAAGGATAAATATTGGGCTAACACTTCAGCTGGCTACTTGGGCTCAAAGCTTCAGGTATACTAGTTGGACTCTGCACGTTTTGGGCCTGTTTAGAAGAATTGTATTGAGTAGGTTTTTTTTATTAGATGTAAATATTGATTCCATATTTGTCATTTGTTATAAGAGAGCAAATAGAATATATAGGGACAGGTGGATAGGTTAGTTATACATAGATTCCATTCTTTCTTATTTATATAGGTGCACTGTACATATTACATTCATTCAATATACACAGAAACTTTTTCTACAAGTTTTTCTTTCAATTCTGTCATGTTATTATTTTAATCACGATATTTTATTTATACTTTATATAATAATGTTCTATGAAACTTCTAAGTTTTGGTATGTGCTTTTGACCCACTTTCAAAGTTCTGTTTCATATTTTAGATCGAAAGAGTAATACTATAGTCTACATATAAACCCAATTTTGATTCACCTTCAAAGTATCAATTTATACGCTAAAAATAAAAATTATACTAAGAAGGGATGAAAAATAAAGAGCCAAATAGTTGAAGACTTTGGTTGCCTTCTTGATATTTCAGATATGGATACCTGTTCAACTCAAATAGATATTGTTTACGTAACATTTTATATGACTTCCAAATACCTGAACTAAAGTATACCATGACTATCACAAAGATATTAATACTGTTACATATTGTAAGTGTCTTTACAATTTTAATCATATAACTTTGATTGTGTCAAAATTTTATTAACGAAGTGGTTTGGTTTATATAATATATTTTTTCTTTTATGTTACGAAAGTGGTTATTGAATCTCATATACATTTGAGTAAATTTTTTGGATATCTATGCAATTGAAGATTTATTACGTTCGATATGCACTTCGTACTATTTGACGCATATATACATGCAATCGTATTATTTTTATAATAATAATAATAATAATAATAATAATAATAATAATAATTTTTCAATGCAAAAAGTTGATTATTGACTGAATATCCACATGCAGTTATTAAACAGACTAATATATACATGCAATTATTAGCGTGCAATGTACGTTCACAAAGACTAGTTAAGTAAAAAGCTTAGAATAGGTAAATGAGTTTGGATAAAAAAAAATATGATTAATGCTATTAAATCTTTCTTAAAGGGTGTGTGCAAACTTTTAAAATTGATACTCCAACCTGGACCGGATGTAGTGTTTAACAAAAAAAAATAGTTTTTATGGTCAAAGCAAATAAAGAATAAATTGGGTTTTTATTTTACTTCACTTTTCCTAATATAAAAGAGTAAAAATAATAATAGAAAGCAAAACTGAGAGACTAAAGGAAAAGAAATCTTATTCATAATCGCAGCTCTCTTCTAATAGGAAAGAATATGATCTTCCAATGGCTGAGAATAATAAAAATATTGATAATTAATAGTATTACTCTATGATTTTCTTGAAGGGAATACAATATATGTTAAGGGAATTTATATAAGAGTACAATTTGTAACTTCTTCGCCCTATTTAATTTCTTCCCGTTACTAACATTTATTACATTGATTACCGGTTACACGAGTGATTTGTAACTGTTAAGGTAATAATGACCAATTGCTGATTTTTTTTCATATTCGTGGCTATTAATGATTCTTCCATCTTCGTGGATTTTAGTATCCTTAATCATCCACTTCGTACATGTTTCCTCTTTTCCAGCTAATAGGTATTAACGTACTATATCCTCATAGACGATCCCGTGAGTGTTACTCATGCCTTCTCTGTTCTTTATTGCTTCGATTCTTATACCACCTGTCAACATATTTTTGGTTCGCGCGGTGACTTTATTTTTTATCAATATATATTGTATCTGTGACTATTACATAAGTAAGCAAAGAAAAAAGAAAAGAATAACATTCTCTAAAAGTACTGATCATTACAAACTTTACAACAATTTTTTTTATTGTGTTGCTTTCTTGCAAACCGTAGTCATACTTGTAATGTGAAAATATTCAATTCTTTTTTCTCTACATTTGCAGCACTATGGAACAACTTTCAATTATATATATATATATATATATGAAAAATGTACTATAGTACTTGGCTCATTTTTTCACTTGCGACTTGTGACTTTGTGTTGCTAGCAAGGGCAAAGTACCCCTGCATTTATTGGAACCCAATCTCTCACATGATTGTAAGAGGGGTTGCTCTGATGGTAAGCAAACTCCACTTCCAACCGAGAGGTTGTGAGTTCGAGTCTCCCCAAGAGCAAGGTGGGAAGTTCTTGGAGGGAAGGATATCGTACACACTATCCTCCCCAGACCCCACTAAGTGGGATTATAGTGGGTTGTTGTTGTTGTTGAATCTCTCACATGAAAGCCAACATCTAACATTGCATGTGCCGTACAAAATCATGTCCCGTGAAAATATTAAACAAAGCATATTGCCATATTATTTATAATTAACCCTTCGTAAATGGGAGTTTGTGAAATTTAGACGTCATCACTATCTTTAATCACGATAAATTAGCGTCCTGTTAAACACCCCACGGGCACCAATAATTATATTCAAAACGAAAAAGTGAGTCATAATTTCTGTAATTCAAAATATTAAAGTTAAGCTTCGCTGGAATAATAATTGCTAAAACCGAGTTAATATAAAACATCATGATGATAATTGATATGTGATTAGTGAGTTTAGCTGTGCACGTGGCTGGATTGATAGGCATCCGATGATATTTTGTTTAATCTATAACTACTAACATTATTTTATACAATCAAAAGGGTAATTCCCCTCTTAAGTGGGAATAAATTAATAATGATGAGATATCTATGATTGTAAAAACCAAGGCTGAATTACTGTAGCTGGAAAGGGTTACTTTGTTTTGCTATATTCCAATGCTCAAAAGTTGATCAATTGTATAGCTGTTACATTTTATTTTATTTTTTGCTAATACAGCTTTCTTTTCCTTATTGAGGAAAAGGAACAATATAAAGTCAAACTTTTCTAAAGAATTACTTAAATAGTCGTCCACCTAATTTCTTAAACTAAATATAATCGGTGAACATACATATATATATATATATATATATATATATATATATATATATAGCATCTATGCGTACTGGCTAGAAAAGGTAAACAGTAAATTTGGTTGGCTATCTGTGTAACACTCCCAACTTTTTTCCAATTATTCTAATTGCTAAGCACTTCCTTCTTTATTCATCCGATCTGGTTTTCATTTTGAAATATTTAAAATGTTTGAGGCACTTTAATGTAAAATGTATACGTCAAAATTTTCAAACTCATACAGTTCAAGTATAAATTATGGTCTAATTGTTCTTCTATCAAAAGAACTTCTTCAACAACTTTTATATATTCCACATTTTTTGGTACGATGTTCTTTATTTCCAGTCAGAGATACATTGCCATTATTGCATTGTAATGTTAGCTTACATCAGTTTTCAACCACTTACTACAAAATTTCATCACACATTTTAGAAGAATTTTTAGAAACCACTATTGTTTAGTGACTATTAACTTTCTATAGCCACCATATACATAATTACTTCCTATAGCTACTATTCAGTTGTTACGGTAGTGTATACGTTATATTCGTGCTGCTGTATTTATAAATACAGCAGCAAAATATGCCTAAAAATCAGGGTAGTCCAGTTGTACGTGCATGTATTCGCGCCATGTATTCATGAATACAGTAGCAAAAAGTGCCTAAAATCAAGGCAGTCCAGCTGTACGCGCATGTATTCACATGTATTCGCGCTGTTGTATTCATGAATACAGCAGTGAAATTGCCTAAAATCAAGGCAGTCCAGTTGTACGTGCATGTATTTGCACCATATATTCATGAATACAACAGTAAAAAGCACCTAAAATCAGGGTAGTCCAGCTGTACTCGCATGTATTCACATGTATTCGCGATGCTGTATTCATGAATACAACAGTAAAAAGCGCCTAAAATCAGGCATCCAGCTGTACGCTGATGTATTCACATGTATTCGCGCCATGTATTCATGAATACAATAATGGCAATCACCTTAAAAATATGTATGTCTAGCTGTCTAAGAGAGAGGAAAAAAATAAATAGCGTATTTCATGCCTCAATGGTAGTATATACCATAAATACTTATTTTGCTATAAAATATAAAAGGTAGCTATAGAAAATAATATTTTAAAATAATTTTAGTTTATAATAAATAGAGTGTATACCTTTGCTATATGAGGTAAAATTTGGGAGAAATTAAAAAATAGTCAGATTTACAACTGGTCGTTCAAAAATAGCCCAGTTTCAAAAGTAATCGAAATTTAGTCACTTTTCATGTAAAGATAAATCTGAGCAAAAACACTGTTCAAAACCCGAAAAATACGCCAGTATATTATGCTGGAGTTCCAGCATAAGTATACTTGAACTCCAGCATATTATACTGGAGTTCCAGGATAAGTATGCTGGAACTCCAGCATAATATGATGGAGTTCCAGCATAAGTACACTAGAACTCCAGCATAATATACTGGAGTTCCAACACAGGTGCACCGAACTCCAGTATATTATGTTGGACTGGTCTCTGTTGCACAAAATAGTAGCCATTTTTCATTGACTTGATAAACACTGACTATTTTTGAATGACCAGTTCGAAAACTGGCTATACCGTGCTATTTTTACGTAAATTTCCTATACTGTATGTCACTTGTTTGGGACTAAGGCTTAATTATTATAGTAGTGTCACTTCCTTTTCAATGTAGCCCGACTTCTCCAACCAGTATCCTTTACAATTTTAGCCCACTTTTGTAGCAATGATCCAACACATTCTTAACTGCAGAAGGCCCCACTCCTCAAATGTCCATCCAAATTGCACATTTGGACAGCTCACCCGGCCCACATCCACCATGCTATTAAAGCTTATCCTAAATTGTAATTATATTAGAGGAAATTTTTTCGTGAAAGTTCCAAATCTATAGTACTTTGTCACTTCAAAAAAAATGAAATGGAAATCCAGTTGGGTAAATAAAGAAAAATAAAAACTACTAAATGATGGGTTGTGACAGCTGTGGGATTTGAACCCACGCCCTTTCGGACCAGAGCCTAAATCTGGCGCCTTAGACCACTCGGCCAAACTGTCCTTGTTGTTAGTAAATTATAATTAATTTTAATTTGTCGCCAAAGAGTGAAGCAGCTGACAATACATACAAAAATTAATTATGGAATATTATTAGCAACCACCCCAAGCCCCAGGAACATGGTGAGATTTGGAGCACTGGACTAATTCAACTAATTTTCAACGTGAATATCAATTTCGTAAGTTTTTTAAAGATAATACTCCATCCGTTCACTTTTATTTGTCCAATATGGAATTTGCAGACCCTTTAAAAAATAATAAATGAAGCGCATAATTTACCATAATATTCATATTAATTAATGCATATTTTTAATGAATTTGAGAGAATAATTTGAAATGAGTAATTAATAATGTGGGTATTACAAGATAAAAGAAATTGTCAGTGACAAGTAAAAGTGAAAAATCTATTTTTAGAATACTGGACAAGTAAAACTGAACGGAGTATGTATTTTAAAACTACATATAAATAATTATAATAACAATACTTTATGATAAAAGTTGCTTTAAATATTTCCAAAAATACTCCACAAATGGTAATAACGACTCTTTTTAGGACAAATGGTGTAACAGAATGATGATTAGGAAAACTTTTCCTCAAATGTAAAAGGTCTGATCAAATAAGATCCGGAAATAGAAGCCCTTGAACTGAAATATCTTGGAGACTGAAACACAATTACACAAGCATAGGCTTTCTCATTACAAAAAGGATTCTCCTTAAACATATCCTAATCCAAATTCCAGCAAAATCAAATAGCAAATATTCAAAGAGTGGCTTAGCCCTAAAGATAAATTGACCATAGAGTTCAGAACAATAACATTGAGCTACTGAGAACTGAAGAAATATTTTACACTTCACATTGGGGATAATTTTGGTCAACCAAGATAACATAATAGCATACATTATATGAAGTTTCCTATGGCTTCAGAGAAGCTTATATGTTGGCCTCAATGCACTTAGGCAAGCATTGCAACAAGGTAAATTTCCGATGGGGCTCAGAGGACTGAAAAAAATCTGGATCTTGCTCAAATGACTCCGAGTAACTTTCAAGAACTGTCACAATCTCCTCGAATTGTGGCCGCTTGTGAGGATTGTTTGCCCAGCACCGCTTAATGAGTTTACGAACTGCTACTGGACATGCAGCTGGTATTGGTGGTCTAGCTTTCTGCAAACATCCCATTAATATAGCAAAAATTCCATCTTAAAGATAGTGATGCATACAGAATTGGGGGGATATTGTACACAATAACTTGTTCCAATGTAACTTCATGTGAGAGAAACAACTTCCAACACCAAGATACGTATTTAAAGCAAACTAAAGAAGGAAAGGAAAAAAAATAGCCGGCCTGATCCCATTAGCTACTGAAGAGAAACATGTTTAGGGATCGACAGAGGATATGAATAGACAGAGCCAGATATGAGAGACAACTTCAAAACATAATAAAAAGGTGGAAAAACAATTGCATGCTCAGATACTTAACTCTGTGCGAGAATTTTAGGTATTCAGCATTTGCATGTTTGCAACTATAATAGTCTTACCCAGCTGGAAATACCAGCATTACATCGTCTTTTAAAGTGTATATAGAACTAGAAGGGTGGACAAATAAGGAACTACAGGTGATGCCACTGGAATCATCATAGATATGGATATGAATTTGCTCCAAGTCTAGTTGTGCGTAGCATAATAGACATGATAGGATTTTCAAATATTACCCAAGACAAACAGATGTACCTTTTCTAAGCCCAAGACAAACATATTTTATGATCAACCATGCAAATATTGTAGCAGAAACATAAAATTCAGATGATTACCATCTTAGAGTGGCATTCCAAACTAGTACCACCATTACCTCCTCGACAGGGGATTAATGGTTAAACTTGTGCACTTTTATTGCAGTGATATGAAGAATGAAAAATGCATTTTCAACTTTCACACCATATTTTTATCTCATCTCAAAGGTAACTTCAACTTTCGATAATTTTTCATAAGCTGTTTCATAGCCTAGACATAATTTTTCTCAATCTTCCAATATGCAATGATAACTGCAACTCAGAGATTTAGATTCTCTTCTTTTTCGTATCTTAGTTGTCTTTCTTGATTCATCTTGCAAGTCAGAACAGTAACTTATGTAAAATGACACTTTGGAATGAGATGTCCAACAGATAGATTCAGTGGTTTAGTGGACTAAATTCATATTTAGAGACATGAAACAGCAGGCACGTCATCTTGATGAAAAGCACTGCAAGAGTTAACAGAGAATATACCTTCTGGCAGACTGCAAATGCCGCCTGCTCGGGGGTCATGTCATCAAATGGTGTCAATGCAGTCAAAAGTTCCCATAGGACAATGCCGAAACTATATACATCAACTTTCTTTGTATGGTTCTTTTCCTTGATCATTTCTGGTGCCATCCAACGGTACGTACCAGTGAACCCCTTTGGGCTACCACATTGAGATTCCAAACATGATATCCCGAAATCTGCGACTTTCACGCACATATCTTCATCAAGGAGTAGATTTTCTGACTTGAGATCTCTGTGAAGTATCCCTTCAGCATGAAGATATTGCATTCCACGTGCAATGTCAACGGCCAATTTAAGAACTAGGTTAAGAGGGACCGAGTGTGGCTCCTGCTGATGGAGGTATTTTCTTAGGGAGCCTCCAGGTAAGTACTCTGTGATGATGCAAAAAACTGGTGGTTTCTTACATGCTGCAATAAACTGAAGTTGAGAGGCAGAAGAAATGGAACAAGTCAAAAGAAGTGGCAATTTCAGGATTGACAAAACATGCACGAAAAAATATGTATATATTAAACCAAAACAATTACAAATAAATTCTTAAAAATCAGAGAACAGCAACTCGCTTCAATTTATTTACAAATAAGTAGTTATCATATATCAAAATACGTAATCAAAATCCGCAATCTACAAATTCTGAGAGACGTGGTCACGAAGGATAACTCATCAATTCATGAAGTTCCCGCAGGTAACACAGTCATATCTCCATATATATCAGAGTTGAGGGAGCTGATCCGTCAATTTCAAGTTTGACACAATTGAAAAGGCAGATGAGTTAGATTGTAGATATAAGGGCAATCAAGAACATAGGTTTAAAATGGTAGTATATCAATTAGTCTATGGATTACCATGCACCTGTTGCTTCTTTAAAAAACGACTTCGAGCGGGGTGGTGGGGGTAGGGGTGGGGGTGGAGTGGTGTGTTAGAGACAATGCTTGACAATATGAGTTCAGGTTAAAGAGATTTAGTGATTTGCCAATATCACTTTAGCAATATTTTTTTGAGTCAATTAGATGAAAATAGACTCTATACTGAACGGAAGACAGGCCATAAAGAAATTTCCTTTTAGAATCATAAACAAGCAATTTGAAGAACATTCTTTCCTCCTCTCTTTGCTTCACTAATCCTAAGGCAAATGATAAACAAGAGACAAACATTTGCTGACTGGTGCAATGAGCTAAAAGGTGGGGTTATTAAAGTAGGCGTGGTATTTCTCTAAAGAGATTTGTGTAGGTAAAAAGTGATAGACGCTTGCAGCTTTTCGTTGTAACTTGGAAATAGTATTAGGCTACTTAAGAAAACATGTACTATGAAGTAGCAAGAATGCAATCACTAGCCTTCTCATAACAAATACAGTATAACATAAGAAAATGCTTTCTTCTTTTCTTTTCTTGTGTTCTCGTATGGATTCCGCTAGAAATAAATTTCTTATAAGTAGACAACAAGCAATCGTCATTTGTGTAAAATTAGACTATATCTATGTAGGTAGACTCCTGGACCAGCCAAAGAACAAACAACAACCATTTCTTGGAAGACAAAATAAAGTAAGATAGCCTCCGAGATGCTACCTTTAACCTTTGAATTTCCTTCTTAAATCCAGTTTCCATTCCCCATTCATCTCCCAAGCTCTTGTCATGGTTAATGGCCAATGCCAACTTCTTCAGCTCCGAGCCCGTTTACTCTAAAGGCTTGTGGGGGAACAATATGGTAAATAACTTTGATCCTGGGGAATTACACTTAGGTGCACTACTTATGCAATAAACGGTTTTCATGACTTCTACCTCATCGAAATATAGAAGGGGAAGACCGCCCTCTTTGGAACAAAGTAGATTTCTTAACCTCCGCGGTGTTGGTAATATAATTAGTTAGCAGAAGGAAGACATAACATCATAACATAACATCTTATTAGTGCAAGATATAATACAATCAGGTAATGAACTAGTACTACTTCAGAAGGAAAAGTCACTTTATAAGGGATGCGAATACAATCTTGTTCATTTAACCGAAGGCTATCCCATTTTAAGTCATGCGGATAAATAAAATGTAGATCAACGAAAACCCAACAGAAAAAATGGATGAAAATGGGAAACAATGCTTACAGTGATGATATTTGGATGCTTTAACCGAAGCAACAAAGCAACCTCAGAAGTAAACTGTTTCTCCAAAAAAGTAGCCAAGTCACCATCTTCCTCAGGCTGGCTAATGAGTTTAATAGCCACTTCACTGTGCTTATAAATTCCCCTGTAAATCCTACTATGCCTACCCGAAGCAAATTTGTTCCCTATATATAGCTGTGACATATCGGCGCTCCATTCCTCTTCTCCTTCCTCCTTTATCGCCGCCCCTGATGATACTATGTATTTGGACCATGACGCTGCTCGTTTGTACTCTCCCAATGAAAGTCGCCTCTCTAGTTTCCCATTATTTGCTACTATTTGCTTAAACCAGTTGAAATTCTTCATTGTAAACCATCAAGTCCTCCACCTCCAAACATAAAAAACACTAGGACTAGATAAATACTCAAACGGCGCTACAGATTCTTCTAAATTTATTTTAAAAAATAAGCTACATTCCAAAGAATAGAGTTACATTATGAGTATGTGTCAGAGTTTTTACATTATGAATTAACCAGCTGGTTTATATTTAAAAAAGAAAAAATCAATGGTGCATTTCTTGGGATTGAATTTCAGAGAAACAGTAAACTCGAGAAACAAGAGCTTTGGACAAAAGCTTGAAATCTTTATGTATATATAGAAAGTAGAGGTTTGTGAGTGGGAGAGCGAGAAAAAAAGCGTGAATCAGCAAAAAGTACAGCACTTGGAAGCGTGCAATGAGTTTTGTGTACTCGAAACTTGGGGGAGTGAGTTGCAAAGTAAGCTCGAAAAGCTAAGCGGAGGAAGATATAGTACTGATATGAGTTAATGAGTTGTTGCAGAGAATGGAAGTGGTGAAGAGAGGAAAAGAGCGGCGGAGCGGCGGGCGGAGCGGCGGGCGGAGCGGCGGGCGGAGCAGCGGGCGGAGGTGGCGGTGGAAGTGGCGGTTTTTCTCTCTCTACAGAAAGCAAAGCAGTGGGTAGTACAAGTACAAATACAATACAAGAGTAGCTTAACATTCATAACGTGCGAAGATCCACTTCTGAGGAGACATTTCGGGTTCTTCTGATTGTGACCCCTTTATTCTTATTCTCCTTTTTGCCCCTACCCTTTTGTCATTATTCCTTTTAAACCCATTTGTCTTTCTCTACTTTTCCTTTTTTCTTTTTGGCAAAAGAAACTTATTGAGTTTTCTCTTTTTGAAGAATAAAGAAAAATAATTTAGTAACACCACTCATTTCAGTTTCTCAAAAACTCATGCTAATGGTAAAAGACAACATTTTTAAACCAAAAGGTCATAAGTTCGGGGCAAAATATCTTAAATCACCCCTAAATTTGGTTCAAATTATTAGTATTCTCCTCGAACTATGCTCGGTCTTAGTTACTTCCTTCAACTTGACTTTTTGAGAGACATTACCCCCCTAGACGCTGATGTGGCAAAAAGTGTGGGTGTACTCGCCTGCCACGTAGATTTTTTTATATATGTGGCATTTTTTTGAAAAATAAAATATATTTTTACCGTTTTAAGAATATTACTTTTTTAGATAATTTTTTTCTAATAAAACTTAGATAAAACTACATTATTTAGGCTAAATATTTTATATAGCTCTAAATTATGGTGCTCTATTTTTTTTTTTTACCGATTTTACCTAAAAAAAAAGTAAAAATACAAAGTTTAAATAAATAGTCATTGTATCAAAAGAAGAAATAAAAAGAATGCATTGATGCAATGACTATTTATTTTTTATAACTTTTTAGATACCTTGACTATTTATTTCAATTGAATAAATCTTTATTTTTGGGTCAAAACAAAAAAATATTAACTAAAATTTTATTATTTTTGGCCAAATAAAAATATTTAGCCTAAATAATGTAGTTCTATCCAAGTTTTATTATAAATTGTATTAGAAAAAAATTATCTAAAAAAGTAATATTCTTAAAACGGTAAAAATATATATATTTTTTTTTAAAAAAAGCCACATATACAGAAAAATCCACGCGGCAGGCGAGACACCCACAGTTTTTGCCACATCAGCGTCTAGGGGGTAATGTCTCTCAAAAAGCCAAATTGAGAAGGGTAACTAAGACCGGGTATAGTTCAGAGAGGGTACTAATAATCTGAGCCAAGTTTAAGGATTATTTAAAGTATGTTTGGCAAAATTTAATAATTTTGATCGAGACTCTATATTTATATTAAAAATTCTATTTAACACAAATAAAATCGAAGTACCATGTGCAAAAGGGATGAATAATGGGGGGTAAAATGGTGAATGAGGAAACAAGGGGCATGGCAAAGCGGACCGGAGAAAGTGTTAGAATAGCAACAGAAGGGATCTCGTTGTAATATTGTTGTACAGTTATTATAGCAAATGGGACCCACAACTACTATCCACCAGTTATGTCGGACAGTGCCGTATGCTTCTTCCGTATACGGTCACAACGCTTCTCCTCACTTTTACATTAATACTCAATCTCTTTTGCTTACTATCCACCTCTCTTTTGCTTAATTAAATTAAAATCATTCTAGGTCAATAAGCTTAGTGCTCGAAATTAAAAGTTTAATTTAAAATAATAAAATATTTATTATTTTATTTTTTTTGGTTTCTCATTCGGTGTTCGGTACCTGCATTGGAGCTTAACTATATTCGGATTCGCGTCCGGTAAAGCCCCATACGGGGGTAGTGTTCCCTACCAAGAATTTTTTCACAAAAAGGCTCGAACTCGAGACATCTGATTAAAGGATGAGCAGCCTCATCCACGGCACCACATCACTTGATGGTATATTTATTACTCTATCACAATGTTCAATGCTACTACATTAATATTACTATTTCTCCCAGACTTATTTAGGGGGTGTTTGGACATAAAAAATTGTAAAATTCCAAAAAAAAAAGTGGAAAAAAATTTCAAGTGAAAATGATATTTAAAAATTAGAGTTGTTGTTTGGGTTGTTTTTGAAGTTTTGTGAGTGATATGAGTGAAATTTTGAAAAAAAGCTTTTTGAGGTTTTTCAAATTATAAAAAAATTCCAAAATTCATCTTCAAGTGAAAATTGAAAATTTTATGACATACGATTTTTTTCACTTTTTTAAAAAAAAAATCACTTTTTTCGAAATAAATATTTGGCCATAAAATTTTCAATTTTCACTTGAAGAAGAATTTTGGAATTTTTCGAAAATTTGAAAAACTCCAAAAAGCTGTTTTTCAAAATTTCACTCATATCACTCACAAAAATTTAAAAACAAAAATCCAAAATTATATTCATGTCCAAACACAACTCTAATTTTCAAATATATTTTCACTTCGAAAAAATTTACTTATTTTTGAAATTTTATAATTCTTATGTCCAAACGCCCACTTAAACTTTTCGTATTTTCTTTTTTTGGCCTCATCTTATATTCCCAAATATAGCACCTCATTTTTAGTACAGTAATTAATTTCTGAATATTTTCGCTAGCTACACTACGCACCTCATATACTTGAAGGTTGTCATTAAGCGACACGAATCAATTTATTGAATGCATGATAACATATTGAGTTAAAAGACCTAGTTCAATTTAATCCATTCAATATTTCGTTTGCTCAATTAGAGACTGGGTTAATTTTTGAATAAGCTACGTCTCATAACTCGATCGATTAATTATAAGGGGAGAAATTAAAAAATAGCCAGATTTACAACTGGTTGTTTAAAAATAGCTCAGTTTTAAAAGTAATCGAAATTTAGCCACTTTTCATGTAAAGATAAATCTGAGCGAAAACACTGTTTAAAACCCGGAAAATACGCCAGTATATCATACTGGAGTTCCAGCATAAGTATGTTTGAACTCCAGCATATTATACTGGAGTTCCAGGAAAAGTATGCTGGAACTCCAGCATAATATGATGGAGTTCCAGCATAAGTACACTAGAACTCAAGCATAATATACTGAAGTTCCAGCAAGTATAATTGTCCAGTATAATATACTTGAGTTTGGAGCACCGGTGCTCCAGTCTCCAGTATATTATACTGGAGTCAGCAAAGTATACCGATCCAGCATAATATGCTGGAGTTCATACACAGGTGCACCGAACTCCAGTATATTATGCTGGACCGGTCTCTGTTGCAGCAAAATAGTGACTATATTTTATTGACTTCGTAAACGCTGACTATTTTTGAATGATAAGTCCGAAAACTGACTATATCGTGCTATTTTTACAATTATAAGGGGTTAATGGGGGAGACCAAGTAACCCGAATTTTCTTACGGGTTCAGCCCACCATTTATATTTTATCTCAATTTTAACAATATTTGCTAATTATAACCTCATGTTTCATAAGAGATATAGATTCCACGCAAGTTCATATATTAAATTTTTTAGATCCGATGCTCTAAAGTTATAGAATTATAAAAAAAATTATGACCAAACTTTAGGTCATTCTAAAATTTTCCGGAAGGTTGCATGTGTAAGTTTTTAAGTTTTATCTACTAAAAATATAAAATGATTTTTCAAAATTAGGTCATTTAAAGAACAACTGCAAGTAAGTAATTACTACAATTAACAATGGTAAACGTGTTTACCGTGAAAATTATAACAATAATTAAATTTGATTTTGTGGTTCTAAAAATACGTGATCTATTTTTATGCTAGTTATTAGGCAAAGGATACTAAGTAAAAGATTAGAAGGCAAGATTATAGCTCAAAAACAATGTAATAGTCAAACCGAACGGTTGGAGATGGGGGCCTCGAGCTGTCGTATATGAGGCCTAGAGGTCGAGCTGGGTGGCCGGTTTGGAGCAATCGAAGGAGGATTAACAATTATGAGAGCTACGACGATGGCTATTTATGATCAATGATAAGCAATAAATAGAACACAATGAATATAAGCAATAAATGGAAGCAATAAGATCAATGGAATATGTTAGAGACCAGAGAGAATGTTCTTGTGTATTCAATATTGAGCATCAGGTCCTTTACAAAATGACAAGGATTCTCTTTATATATGAGGGGAAATCCCAACATAGTACAAATGTATTTATTACAAAGACATGGGGTCGGTACAACCATTTAATGCCATGGTACGGGTTTGAACTAGCCTAATAGACCTTGTCAGCTCTAGTCACATGCCTTGGGAACCTCACACCGATCCACTGTCGTCACTGATTTACTCTGTCTCGAGTCCAACCGATGCTTACGCTATCTCGAAGTAGATTACTAAGAACCCTCGAGGCCAGAGCCCCGAGCTAAGCTTCGAGCCTTCGGGGAAGGCAGTTCCTTCGAGGCTCCTTGGTGACCGTAAAATCAAACCGCAGATTTTTTCTGTATACAGATAGTCATCGCGTTTCCTACAATAAAATGATACAAAACGGTTTTGAACTCCTACTCCTTAGGCACTATCATCATGATATCAGCCTGTCAGGGCATTAAATGCCATAACCCAAAAGTCGCGCAAGGGTCGCCGCCACTGCGAATCAACTAGCCCGAGAGAAATCAGAGGAGGCCGAGCAAAAGCTGACTCAGATTATCGCTTATGCTTGTGCAAAGGCAAGGAGGCAGGCGCTAGAGCAAGCCAATGCTAAAGGTGCCGATCTCTCAGCTGAGATCGAGGAGGCCCGAGATTCGGAGGAAGAATTGGCACTCTTGGTCAATTTGGATGAAGATCCCGAAGATGGTTCAGAGGGCAGTGGTGATGAGGAGTAGGCCCGTGTCGCCTTTCTTTCTCTTTTTTATTTTTGTGTATGTATTCCCGGGGAAGCAGGTTTTGTAAAGGTGTCCCTTACAAACATATTTTTGGTAATGTAAAAAAAAGATTTTTTGTTTTCAGCCTTGCATTCTTTATTTTTGAGCAATCATGCGAAGTTCAGTCTTCGAATTTTGATGTCGATTCTTAGGAGTCCATATTTGGGGGCAATTGTAACCCTCGAGATCGGGCACCATCTCAAGATTAGGTCGATCGCTTCTTTAGGGCTGATGCTTATAATAGCAGAAATCCTCGGGGTCTCAATATTTCCCGAGCACTGCGTGACAGCATTATTCATGCGACACGGTAGCGGAGCTCCCGGGGTGGTCCCACCAGTACATTTCCCAAAAGGTGGTGATGTCATGGCCAGACCTAATTGGTCTTCTGGATAGGCGAACAGTCGTTGCTCGCCTCTATATCTGCATTCTCTCATTTCTTAACTGGGTATTCTGCTACTCTGAGTAACTATCCCTCTCATAGAACTTTTGTTATTTGTGCTAGTTCTATCGTCATTTCAACTCAAAGCCTTCGCCCAAATCTTTATCCTCCTCTTCCTATTTTACCGTAGCCATGGCTTCTACATCGAAATCCGTTCATTAAGGAGAGGAAAAATCTGCCTCTGTTCTGCATTCGGTCAGTGGTACACCGCCGGTATCCAGTGAGCTGTCCTCGAGGTGTTTTGTCTCGAGGAGAGACTTTATGCTAGAGAGACCTCCTAATGTTCAAGGGCATCGAGAGCATGTATCGAGGTTCATCTCCTCAATAAGGGAGGAACATCTCGAGATGATTAGGAAAGACTGCGGATGGGGAGAAGAAGTCATACTGCAAGTACCTTCCCTGGAGGAGAGCATTATGACCCATGTCGAGGGGTTTTTGAACCTGTATACGAATCCCTTTACGTTGGGTTCCGCTGACAAGGTCGTGCTTGAGTTCTGTAGGAGGTATCAGGTTACCCTAGCGTAGGCTCACCCATCCCTTTGGAAGATAGTGCTGATGATAAGGTACTTTGCGGATAAGGTCGGGCTCGAATTTACCCTTAGTCATCTTGTTAGGTTATATCGGCCTCTGCATTACCGGTACTTGATTACTCTGTGACATCGATCTACCCGGTCCCCTGCCGTTAATGATGAAGAGGACGAGGACCGAGGGTGGGTGAGCCGGTTTGTCCGAGCACACACAACCGATATTATCTATGGAGAGTTTTTTCCATTTCTTAAGAAATGGAATTTCACACGAAAGTGGTATACTTGTATTTCTATTGCTTTGTCCATAGTGGAGGAGGGCTCCGTAAAGACATTTTTTCATTTCATTACTTTTAGCGATTCCTTGGTTGCCAAACGAGGTCCCTAACCTTGCTGAATGGTCTCGTAAGTTGGCAGCTTGCTCGACCTATGATAAGCGCAAATGGAGAGACCTGTCCAAGGGGAGATGGGAGGCAAAGCATCATGGCAGGTGTTTAGTGGCTTGTTTCCTCGGAAAGGTACTTTCTTTTTAGCGCACTAACTCTGCCGCCGCAGGTGTTAGAGGTTTTTCTGAGATGAGGCCGTGTCCCCTGGGGGAGGAGGAGAGATTGCCGACCTCGGGGTCAAGAATCGATAATAAATGGAAAGAGTCTTCGAGGTGTGAGGATGCTCGCGGTTGGGCGAGTCCTTCTCTGAGGTTCAAAAGAGACGAGTTGGCCGATCTTCTGGCTTCGGAGGCCTCTGTTTTTGAAAAAGCATTTCCCGTTCCCGTCGAAAGTACTTCGAGGGACAAGGGTCAATCGGCGCCTCCCTTTTCTCCTACCGAAGGCACTTTAGGGGAAGCTAAGCCATCAGATGTATGCTCGACCTTTGGTGAGGATCAGCGGCTTAGCTCCATGGTAAGTTTTGGTAGCTGGTATAGGCTTTTTTCAGTTTCGCATCTTTCTTATCGAGCTTTCTTTTGTAGGCCTTTAAAAAGCTTAAGTCTGAGCTGCTTCGTCGTAAGGCCAAGCTATGAAAAGCTTTGGATAGGGAGAAGTCCCTTAGGCTTCTTTGCACGAAAAAGGAAGACGGGATGGTATACCTGCAGTATGAGGCGGATCGAAGTCAGAACTATGAAAGCCATCTCGAAAGACAGGTAACTTATACTTCATGTCGATGTGTGTTCCCCCTTCCTCTTTCGGAGATTATTATTTTGATATTTCAATTGAAGAGTAAAACGGAGGAGTTAGAACGACTTTGGGGAAAAGTTGACCGGGCTAAACGTGAGTGCAACGAGCTGAAGGCTCAGGCAGATGTTCAAGTTGCGACCAAGAAGAATGTTTTGGTTAAGGCCTCCGCCCTCGAGGTGCAACTCCAGAACGCACGTGCAAACAGCTCTGTCCAAGCAAATATGATTACAAGGCTCGAGTCTGAGCTTTCGAAGGTGAAGGCCGAAGTTGTGAATGCCCGGGCCGAGGCCATGATGAGCCGTACTAAGGCTAACAAGAAAGTGGCGGTCTATTTGAAGAACGCTGCCGATGCTCGAGCTGAGCTGAGAAGGGCTCTTGATCGTGAGAGCAGAAGCAAGGAATATGCTAGGTGCAAATCTCGAAGGGAAACCCTCGAGGAGATCCATGCTAGAGGCTTTGACCTCTCGGAAGAGGTGAAGCAGGCAAAGGTGGAAGAACATGACGCTAGATCCCTTCTGTCCGATGCCGAGGATAGCGAGAAAGAGGCCGACGGGCCATAGTTCCCGAGGGGACGTAGATTAGGCCTTCCTTATTTTGTGTATAGTGCTTTCGAAGAACATTTGTAAATGGAGCTTGTATTTTTTTGCATACATGTATAAAAGGAAGCCTTGCGATTTTATTTTTCATGCATTTTTCTTTGCTTTGATTTTATCCAGATGGACTGGTCTTCGAGTTAAAAGGAACCCTCAAGTTCATGGTATGGCCCTGAGGCTCATTGGGCTAGCCCGTAGGCTCTTACGCGTTTGGTCGGTACTACCTTTTAGTATAAGCCGACGTTTGAGCTCTTATGCTTTTGCTCTTAGGCATATTTAATCAATTGTTTTGGATTTAGTCTCCAAGTCGGGTATCGACTCGAGCTCATTCGACCCTCAAGTTTTTGAATTTCAAGTTGGCCTTTATGCTCTTGCGCGTTGGGTCGGTACGACCTCTTGTATGGGCTGGCGACAGTGGCTCTTACGTATTGGGTCGGTACTGCCTCTTGTATGAGCTAGCGATAGTGGCTCTTACCATACCGACCTTTTGTATTGGCTGGTGACAGTGTCTCTTACGTATTGGGTTGGTACGACCTTTTATATGGGCTTTATTTTTCCCTCGTTAAGGATTTTTTGAAATTGTGTTTGCCTGACTCTTCGACGGTTCGATTAAAACCTTGATTGCGAGTCGTTATATGGTGATGATCGAGCACCTCGGGAGGTTTGGCTCGGTGGCTGAGTATCTCGAAGCCTATAGTTTGGAGCTGACATGGTCGAAGCTCTTTTGCCTATGTCGAGGGTAGCCTGTTTAACCAGTTCTTTTTGAAGTAATTAAAGGCCTATGATTTTATAGCAACGGTCGGGCGTCGCTGAGTCGCATTAGTTTGGCTGGTACAATCGTAGTTATTTGTGTTTGGCCGGAACCTTTTAATCCCAGAGTGAAGTAGTTTTGGCATCTATATCGAGGGTATGCCTTTTTAGGGGTCTTACAAGTTCGATATATAGCCTTAACTTTACGATCGGATTTACGCCTTTAGTAAGGTCTTACAAGTTTTACATGTCTTTGAGGTCTTACAGTTTTTGCTACTTGGTACAAGTATGGTTCATGCATTTCTTGAGGTCTTACAGATATTGTCACTTGGTACAAGTGTGGTTCATGCCTTGCTTGAGGTCTTACAGATATTGTTGTTGCCTTATATAGGTCTTACGAGACCGAGGCTACCCGCACGTGGTCTTGTGGCCTCGGGTTTTGATAATTCGATGGGGGTGGCGATTGGCGGCAGTCATCGAGGGTTTGTTGGCTCAGGAGCCATTACTTGTAAACTTGGTATTGCCTCATTGAGGGTTTACGATTTTAGGGTTTCTGACCCGGAGGTCATGTGGCCTTGAGTTTTTTACGCCTGTCCCCGAGTGTTCGGGACGTTTTTGGCTTTGGAGCCGTTTTGTGATCTTGATGTTGCCTCATTGAGGACTTATGAGTTTGAAGCTCCGACCCGAGGGTCAAACGACTTTGAGTTATCGATGCCAGTCCCCGAGTGTTCAAGACGATTTTTTGGCTCTGGGGCCATTTTTTGCAAAGATTACCGAGCTTCCTTGAAACGCGAAATGCTTTGATGAAGGGGAAAGTGTTCTTTGATTACTTGGTACAAGTATACATGTTTTTGCTATTTATGCAGACACGGTTCATTTGACCGTTTGGCCTGGTACATTATTTTCCTATCGAGACCTTGTTATCACTATTTTACTGTTTGCTTATCCTTTGGCTCCTTTGAAGGTGGAGGTACTGATGTCGGCGACACATCGTGTAGTGCGAACATCTCCCTAGCTGCATGTTGTTCCCCGTACACAATTTTTATTCCGTCCTTTATTGGGAACTTCATCATTTGATGAAGGGTTGATGGTATTGCTCTCTTGCAGTGTATCCATGGCCTTCCGAGCAAGGCATTGTATCTCATGTCTCCTTCAATGACATGGAATTTGGCATTTTGGGTTGTGCTGGCTACGTTGACTGGGAGGGCGATTTCCCCTTTTGTTGTTTCGCTCGCCATGTTGAATCTGTTGAGGACTCGAGAGGCGGACATGATTTGGTCAAGCAGTCCGAGATTGTCTACCACCCTCGACCTGATAATGTTGGCCGAGCTACCTGGATCCACAAATATACATTTAATTTGAAATGTATTTACAAGGAAAGAGATTACCAGTGCGTCGCTGTGAGGCGGAGACAAGGTCTCGATGTCCTCGTCACTGAATGTGAGAGCATCCTCGGGTATGTAGCCCTAAGTTTGCTTTTCTCTGGTGATGGATATTTTTGTTCTTCTGATCATGGGTTCTTGTGGGGCATCGATGCCTCCCAAGATCATGTGAATGACATGTTGTGGCTCATTTGTTTCATTCTTCTTGGTCGCCTCTCTTTCCCGGAACTGATTTTTGGCCCGGTCGCTGAGGAATTCTCGGAGGTGACCTTTGCTGAGTAGTCGGTCTACTTCTTCCTGGAGCTGGTGGCGATTCTCGGTCCTGTGGCCGTGCGTGTTGTGAAATTCACACACTAAGTTATGATTTCTTTGCGAAGGATCTGATTGTACAGGCCTAGGCCACCTGGTGTCTCTGATTTTGCTGATGGCGAATACGATGTCTGAAACATCGACATTGAAGTTGTATTCTGACAAGCGAGGTATCTCCGTCGTCCCTGCATGCCTATAGAACCTGGCTCTGCTGGCGAGTACTCGAGGGTTCTTCCCTCGATCCATTCTTCGATCATTGCAGGGTATGTTGCGCCTTGGGGCGTTTCTTCTTTCTTCGGTGTATGGTTGGTATCTCTCTTTGTTTGGCTTCGACTCCTTCGCCAGAAGCCTGCTTGGGTATACCGAGCCCGGAAGGGCTCTTAATTGGTCATCCTCGGCCCTGATTTTTGATTGATATCGGTTGTGAACATCCGACCAGGTCACGGTGGGGTATTCAACCAAATTTTGCTTCAGCTGTTTCGAAGCCACTGAGCTTCGTTCGTTCAAACCTTGAGTGAAGGCCTACACTGCCTAGTCATCGGAAACTGGTGGTATTTCCATTCGTTCCATTTGAAAGCGAGATACGAACTCTCATAGCATCTCATTCTCTCTCTACTTGATCTTGAAGATGTCAGATTTCCTTGTTGCTACTTTGATGGCACCAACATGTACCTTTATGAAAGAATCTGCCAACATGGCAAATGAGTCTATAGAGTTAGGAGCTAGGTTGTGATACCACATCATGGCCCCTTTCGAGAGTGTTTCCCCGAACTTCTTTAGCAGGACGGACTCGATCTCGTCATCCCTTAGGTTGTTGACCTTTACTGCACAAGTGTAGGCAGTGATGCTCGTTGGGGTCCAAGGTTCCGTTGTACTTCGGAAGCTCGGGAATTCTGAACTTCTTTGGAATGGGTTTTGGGGCCGCTTCCTGCAGGAACGGATTTTGCACAAATTTTTTCGAATCTACACCTTTCAAAATCGGGGGTGCGCCCGAAATTTGATCGACCCTGGAATTGTAGGTCTCTACCCTCTCTTCGTTGGCTTCTATGTTCTTCTCGCCCGACTCGATCCTCTTTGTGAGGTCCTCGAGCATCTTTACGATGGCGGGGTCGGCTGCTGACCCGTTGTTGCTTGATCTCTCTAGTACCTGCTCAGTTGGGGGAGCCGTCCCCGGTGCTACCGTGCTGGGAGTTTTTTGGTGACTTTGCAGCTGAGCAATCGCTAGCCGGTGTGCCTGTAACATCTCAAAAATAACGTGAAGGCTGACCTCTTGTTCCTCCCGAGCTGGGGGTTTTTGGACTTCTTGTTGATCTCTTTGATGTACGCTCCTGTTAGTGTGGGAGCTTATATTGACATGTTGAGTATCGCGTTAGACCGCGTCCACGGGGATTGGTTTCGGTGCATTCTCAGGGTTTTGTGGTGGTACACCAACACCTGGAACATCTACACCATTCTCTCCATGGTCCCCAAGATTGTTGTTTACTGAGTTAGACATTTTGACATGAAATCAAAGATCTTGGACAAGAAAAAGTGTGAAAGGTAACCTGTGTTATGTAGTTAAACCAGCAAGAAAATAATCACTATTATTTTTAGCCCCACGGTGGGCGCCAAACTGTTTACCGTGAAAATGGTAACAACAATTAAATTTGATTTTGTGGTTCTAAAAATACGTGATCTATTTTTATGATAGTTGTTAGGCAAAGAATGCTAAGTAAAAGATAGAAGGCAAGATTATAGCTCGAAAACAATGTAATAGTCAAACTGTACGGTTGGAAATCGGGGCCTCGAGCTGTCGTATATGAGACCTCGAGGTCGAGCTGCGTGGCTGGCTTGGAGCAATCGAGGGAGGATTAACAATTATGAGAGCTACAACGGTGGCTCTTTATGATCAATGATAAGCAATAAATGAAGAACAATAAATAGAACACAATGAATGTAAGCAATAAATGGAAGCAATGAGATCAATGGAATATGTTAGAGAGCAGAGAGACTGTTCTTGTGTATTCAATATTGAGCATCAGGTCCTTTACAAAATGACAAGGATTCCTTTTATATATGAAGGGGAATACCAACATAGTACAAATGCATTTATTACAAAGACATGAGGCTGATACAGCCATTTAATGTCATGGTACGGGTTTGGACTAGCCTAATGGATCTTGTCAGCTCTAGTCGCATGCCTTGGGAACCTCACACCGATCCACCGTCGTCACTGATTTACTCTGCCTCGAGGTCGATCGTTGCTTACGCTATCTCAAAGTAGATTACTGAGAACCCTTGAGGCTAGAGCCCCGAGCTAAGCTTCGAGCCTTCGGGGAAGGCAGTTCCTTTGAGGCGTTTTGGTGACTGTAAAATCGAACCGCCGATTTTTGCCCCATATATATACAAAACGGTAACTTGAAACTAATCCAAATCGTATATATATAGCTAACGCCGCCGACAATGTAATTAAAAAGTAGGTCGATTATTCTTTGCACATTCTTTTGCGTTATCATAAAGAATTTTGATTCTTATTTGCCATTTTAATCTCCATAATAATGATATTGAGTTATTATACTTTTTTTCCCCCTTGAAATAGTTTGCTTGTAAACTTATCTACTATAGTAAAAAGGCAACAAGGAAAGTAATATAATCAAGTTGCTCGCCTAGAAGATTCTTGATTAATATTATTACCTTTGTAGAAAGTAGTAGAAAAGAAGTTTTCAAGTGAGTAATCGATTTTGTTGTGATAGTTTTTGGACATATTCGAGGAATTTGGTATGTTATTATCCTGTAAGGTCATAATGTAATAATTAAATTCGTGACTTTGCTATGGTACGATTTAATTCAAATTAATGTCATTTATGAATAATAAATAAATAAACAGTGTAGTCAGGATAACGATTTAATTCAAATTTTAAACAATATTGTGTACATGTAGATAACATGCATGGTATCAAAGCGCAAGTAAAAGTTTTTCAGCAATAATTTGTTTCCAGCGAAATAGCCCATTTCCAAATCCGATTCCCTAATTCATGTCCGTATCATTTGTATTATTAATATTTAATTAACTAATTCCTTTTATTAGATAAATCCTACGGCAGATCCTCTTCGTGGTACTGTCTACGTACGTATATAGAGTTCATTTGACACTCATTATTAAACTAATGGCATGGGGGTAAGTGTCATTTTGTCACTTAATAAAAAAGCGAGGCTTATTTTAATAGTTTTTTAGGTTTATAAAGTAATGATTAAGAAAGCATTGTAACCTAAACCCCACACACATAATAACAGTTGTACAGAAAAAAACAGACGGACAAGCCATGTGGGTTGGGATGAATACGGTAAAGGTACGGCCTGGTGATTTTGTCTGGTTATGCAATAGCCACAGCCACAGGAAAGAATATTTCTTTGTCCACTCCTTTCTAATGAAGTTTTAGAAATCCCTTAAATCTTGATTAATTAGGATTATATCATAGGGTTAAGGGATTATATAGGGACTATACAATTAAATGAACGGAAAAGGGTCATATATGTCCCTCTACTTTCAAATATTGTTTATATTTGCCATCCGTTATACTATCCGACTCTATATACCTTTATCGTTAGGCTTTTAAACAAAAATGCCGGGGCATTTGCATCTATACCCGCTTTTGTGTCACGTTTTAACTTGTGCCCGCTTTGCAAAAACAATTGCAAGCATACCCGTTTTTTCGCATAACTTCAGCATGCGAGGCTGAAGTAGCAAAGGCAATCACGCAAAACTTCAGCATTCTAGTAGCCGGGCCTAAAGTTCAGCTCTAGAGCTGAACTTTTGGTTTTGTAACTGTCGAACTTCAGCTCTAGAGCTGAAGTTTTTGTTTGTAACTGACGAACTTTAGCTCTAGAGCTGAAGTTTTTGTTTTGTAAATGTCGAACTTTAGCTCTAGAGCTGAAGTTTTTGTTTGTAACTGGCGAACTCCAACTCTAGAGCTGAAGTTTTTGTTTTGTAACTGTGAAATTTGTAACTGGCGAACTCTAGCTCTAGAGCTGAAGTTTTTGTTTGTAAGTTTCAGCTCTAGAGCTGAAATATTTGTGTTGTTACTGTCGTACTTCAGCTCTAGAGCTGAATTTTTGTTTGTAAGGATCTGGGTTAGAGTAAATAGATGGGTATATCCAAATGAGTATATAACTTCCACGTGTCTCTTTGATTGTTGGATCCTACTTGTCTGTTAAACAGAGGGGCATTTTTGTTTAAAAGTCTAATGGTAAGGGTATGTAGAGTCCGATAATATAACGGAGAATACATATAAATAATATTTGAAAGTAGAGGGACATATATAATGACCCTTTTCCGTTAAATGAAATATATGGGTGGTTGGGACTAGAATAGGGGTAGTCTTTTCTTCACGTAGTTCCAAGTTTTGAACGTTGGGGTCAATATGGCTTAGATGATAGAATGTCACGTGCATTTATCACCATGTTCTTTCGGTATGGTCATCCATGTTTTTCTTCTTAAATCTTCACGCAGATGAATTGATGTTTTAAAGTTAGGGAGTTCGAGATGAGTGTGATTTTTTTTCCCCAATTTTGTGACAACAAACAACAATTATATGTCCGGTGTAAATTTACAAGTGAGGTCTGAAAAAGATAGTGTGTATATAGATCTTACTCATATTTTAAGAAGGGAAAGAGATTGTTTCTGATAAACCATCGGCTCAAAGTCAGATGAACAGTAACAATAACAATAATAATAAACCGAAGCAAAAGAAACAACAGATAGTAATAAAAATTTAAGAGTAAGAAAATACAAGACTAACATTTATACTACTAGTATGGAAAAGAAATGTTTGATCACTTACTAACTATCTACCCTAATTCACGACCTTCATGCCTTCTTATCAAGGGTCATATCCTCGGTAAGTTGAAGCAGCCCCATATCTTGCCTAATTACCTCCCTTAAATACTTCATCTCGACGCATCTATCTCCTTAGACCCATCAAGGTTAATCTCTCACACCTCCTTATCGGAGCATCTGTGCATCTTTTCATCATATGTCCAAATCATCTAAGCCTTACTTCTCGCATCTTGTCCTCCAGGAAGACCACTCCCACCTTATCCCCAATATTTTTGTTCCTAATCTTATCAATTCTGATATGCCCGCTCAATTTGTGACACTATCCTTTTATTAGCTCATTCCAGAATATATAATATTTATATATTTAAAAATTATTTAACTTTAAACTTTTACATTTTACTCTTAATAAGAAGTTTTTAGTGCACGAATATTTAGAGTACATATATAATTTTATATGTTTCAAAAGTCTTATAATCATATAAATTTATGGTATATTTAAGACTACAAATTTTAAAAATCTTTCTACAAGAATATGTATTTAATATGTTTTACACACACACACACACACACACACACATATATATATATATATATATATATATAGTAGAAATCAACAGATTCAATTTTTAAAAAATCAACAGATTGTATTAAACTCACCGAATCGGCCCCGCATATGCTCCTAACAAGTTACAAAATGTTATCGCATGCACTGAAACTGGTTGAAAATCAATACTTAAATAATGAAGTGAAAACTTATACCTTCTCTTCACTCTGCGGGGGTTTGGACATAAGAACTGTAAAATTCCAACAAAAAAAATAAATAAATAAAAAAAAAAAAAATCAAGTGAAAATAGTATTTGAAAATTAGATTTGTGTTTGGATATAAATATAATTTTGGGTTGTTTTTGAATTTTTCTGAGTAATCTAAATGAATTTTGAAAAAAAGCTTTTTGGAGTTTTTCAAATTTTCGAAAATCCAAAATTCATCTTCAAGTGAAAATTAAAAATTTTATGATCAAACACTGATTTCGAAAAAAATTAAAAAAAAAAGTGAAAAAATTCTTATGTCCTAATGGGCTTTTAATTCAGACAACCAAAGAACTTGTAGAAAAGGGGAAGAAAAACCTTAAGAGACACTCAATAATACTCACATTATTCAAAGAAAAGTAAAACTGGCCAAACATGCTTTTGCTTCTATTGGGAACTTGGTTGAACTATGTTTTTCCTTCTTCAGTTTAAACTTTTGCATTTTGATTTTTAAAGTTGTAAGTTTTAGGCTTTCTTGTATTTTCACTTTACTATTTTAAGTTCTCCTCCCTTATTATAATTTCTAATACTTTATAGACCTCATATTTTACATGATCTTTATTTTGCACGTCCGCTAAATAATTCAAAGTTGTTTATAATTAGTTTTAAACATGTATTAATTATATACTAAACCACAAAGCTATATATTCCTGCTTACCACAATTCCATGAATAAGGACCTATATATATATAGTGAAATATTCTTAGGAAGTGATTCGAAATAATTGAGGCGTATATTACTTTGAAATCTTGTTAGGACGTCCTAAAAAGAATTAGGTAAACAATAATGACTTAACATAGGTTTTGGCTTAACAAGTTGGATCGATACAAATAACATTTGGCAAATTGGTAAGCTAAGAAGATGATTATTTGGTTGTAAAATCTTAAAATAATTGAAGCAACATGGCTGACGATGCACATCACATGTGTGTTTGTTACAATAGGTTCCTAATTATGCTACTCCTAATTTTCAGGTGATTATTTATATAAACATCATTCCAAATGCTTTGGATTTAATTAAGATCAAACTGCATCTTTTTAACAATAGATATTGAAATTATATTAGTATATCCTTCACTCCTATTGTAACAAACATATTAATTTATGAACATACGTCCTTTTCACCACTGTTGTCATTGATCCGTTTCTTCTCTCAAGTTGAATTAAGAATGGATCTAATATCCTGGATTGTCCTGAAGTTAAGATTTTAAATTTAAAATTTCAGAACAAAATAAATATTAACTAATCTCTAATTAGTATTCCTGAGAATGGCTATCTGTGCACTTACCCCATATTTTTAGCGAGCTCTGCCGGCTAGTATACCGACCCATTCTTGAACTCGGGCCCAATTCAAGCACCTCGAGTATGTGGTAAAAATTGCACGGGGCATCCTATTTGGTCGCCCCCATTTAACCTATACCCATTTTTTTAAACTTTTAAATTGTACCCACTTTTTAAACAATTTCAGCCCTCTTTCTCCTCCTCCTTCTCCTCCTCAAAGTTATATCCGCCTCTTCTTTCTCAAACTTCTTCTTCTCCCTTTTCTGCAAGAAATCTGTTACGGCTATGTATATAACCTGTGAATACAAGTTCTTTGGTGGTTGTCTGAGATTGTACAGTGTGGTGGAGCTACTGAATCTTTTGAATATGTCATCTTAGGAATCATTACTGTTCTTGGTAGTCTGAGTCTTTGTTGTTTTCATTTCAAAGTGGAATGTTTTTTCTGTGTTGCTTCTCTTTTACTGCATTACACGCCATTACCCTTAATCGTTGTCATTCTCTTATTTTAAAGCTGTAATTGAACCTATAAGCCAGACTTCGACTCCAACATATCATAAAGATAAATCCTCATAAGGATTTCCTAATTGTTTTGTATTTTCTAATATCAGTTGTTTAGCAATAAAAATGGATGAGCAAAGTTGAGTGTGAATTAGACGAAATGAGGTTGCTGCATTTAAAGCGAACGATAACATAAAAAGCATATTTTTCCAGAAAAAACTTCAGCTCTAGAGCTGAAGTTCGCCAGTTACAAACAAAAACTTCAGCTCTAGAGCTGAAGTTCGACAGTTACAAAACAAAAACTTCAGCTCTAAAGCTGAAGCTTACAAAACAAAAACTTCAGTGAAAGGGGGTTCCCGTCTTTCTGTTCAAGCCAGGTAACACGCACACTCTCAAATTACATACTTATATATAAATTTTACGTTGTGTATTTGTATAGATAAAGTGAACTACTGTTGATGTTCATTTTATTAGGAATTGCTACTTGTTACTCGAAATTTACATATCTAGTTTATATATATTGTATATCGTGAAATTGCTTTTTTAATTCCTCCCGCTACCTGCTGCATTGTGTATATGTGTAAATAAACTGAACTACTGTTAATGTTCATTTTATTAGGTGTTGCTACTTGTTATTCGGAATTTACATTTCTAGATTACGTATATTGTGGATCGTGAAGTTGCTATTTAGTTCAACCGGCTACCAGCTCTAGAGCTGAAGCTTACAAACAAAAACTTCAGCTCTAGAGCTAAAGTTCGATAGTTAAAAAACAAATCGACAGTTACAAAACAAAAACTTCAGCTCTAGAGCTGAACTTTAGGCCCGACTACTAAAATGCTTTGCGCGATTGCCTTTGCTACTTCAGCCCCGTATGCTGAAGTTATGCGAAAAAACGAGTACGTTTGCAATTTTTTTGCAAAGCGTACACAAGTTAAAACGTGACACAAAAAGCGGATATAGATGCAAATGCCCCGAGCATGTGTCAATCTTTTTATCATATATATAATGCATCACTTAATTATGAATAATTAATTAATTTATACTTACATATGTTGAACATTCTAAGAACACTCCAATAATATAATACAGCACTTAAAATTCCTAGTAAAGATTTTACGATCAAAGAAGGATATTTTTTTTATAATGAACACTACAGGAAACATGTGTTTTTTATTGTTGAACTTAGGTTCCCAGATTTAAATTTGCACACCAATAAAATAATACGTTTTAACTGATTAATATTAGCTCCTTAAATTACATTTAATAGAGTTTTACATCACGTAAGTTCTTTTTTTTTTTTTTTGTAGCTAACCATTTTTGTATCAATCACCAATGTAACTGTACAAAACCCTAGCAAAGCTTATACAGCTTAAAAGACAAGACAAAAACCTACACTACAAGTTGAGAGGCTGATAAGATTAGAATTTGTTTTATGACACGTAATTTACAACGCGGTTTGGGTCAATTCAAGCTCTAGCCCATGGCTGATTTGGTAACGCCGGCACAGATATGCACAAATATCCTATTTGCCCCTACAATTCATAAACAGAATTCCTGAATCGAGTTTAATGGAATAATGAGTTTTTTCTTCACCTTATGACAACAAACCAGAATTCTCGTAGAGAACAAACAAATATCCGAGAATAAACTGACCAACATGTGTGATTTGATTAAGGTTTACATATATGAGAGGTATATAGCATCCATTACAGCCTAGTACCGTTGGAAAAATAACCCACACAAATAATATTCATGGTACACAATTGTAATAAATGCGGATTACTAAAATACAGTAACCAACGGTAATAATAAGAGAAACAAGGACACAAAAATTTTTACGTGAAAAACCCTTCTGAATAAGGGGAAAATCACGGCACGACAGGAACAGTTGATTTCACTATAGCAAGGATTTTACACTTTGTGGTGCCGAGTAAAATACTCCAAAACTACTACACACTCAAAAGAAAAAACTCTCTTTTAATTTTTTTCACCTCACTACAATACTGCTCAAACTCTCTATATTTTTCCTCACAGAGTATTTTTCTTCTTACTCTGTAAAATCTCTCTTACTCTATCTGTTTGGTGTGTCTTTCAACTGAGAGCAAGGTCAAGTATTACATTGTGAAGCCAAGGAATGATCTACCGTAAAATCCTCCTTACTATTTATTTTAGTTGGCTTGACATTTCAAAGCCAAAGGAAGTTGTCTTCCTTTCACATGGGATGGACCCATCAAATCTCCCTCTCCAGTCTCATGCACCTGAAGGAGGTATCTCTAATTTTTCATATAGAGCTCATTCTCACAAGTTCTTTGCATAGCTCGAACTTGTCTCTTAGTATCGTCTTGGTCAACATATCCGCAGGATTTTCACTCGTGTGAATCTTTTTGACCTGTAAAGATTCGTTCTCCACTTGCTCACGAATCCAACGATATCTCACATCGATATGCTTTGTTCTTGCATGGTACATGGAGTTCTTGCTCAAGTCTATTGCACTTTGACTGTCACAATAGACGACATAGTCTTTTTGATGCAATCCAGGCTCTTGAAAAAACCGCTAGAGCCATACCATCTCAGTGCCAGCTTCTGTACCTAGAATGTACTCCAGCTTCAGTTGCTGAGAGTGCAACGCACTACTGCAATTTAGACCATGATATAGCTCCCCCTGAAAAAGTAAATAGATACCAGTAGTGGATTTTCCATTATCAGTATCACTAGACATATCAGTATATGTATAGCCCAACAAGACTGGATTTGATCTCCCAAAACACAAGCATCCATCTGAGGTTCCTTTTAGATACCTGAGTATCCACTTCACACAGCTTTGTAATATTCTTTCCCGAGATTGTCAAGAACATGCTAACAATACCGATAGCATGAACAATATTAGGTCTAGTACATACCATTGCATACATTAAGCTCCCAACGACAGATGAATACAGAACTTTAGCCGTAATTTCTTTATCTTCCTTTGTTGTAGGACACATTGTCTTGTTCAACTTCATATGACCAGCAAGAGGCATGCTAACTGATTTAGCACTCATCATGTTGAAGCGTTTAAGTACACGTTCAATATACTTCTGTTGTGACAGCAATAACTTTCTCTTTGTCCTATCTCGGATAATCTTCATTCCTAGAATTTGTCGTACTGGACTCAAATCTTTCATATCTAATGACATGGACAAATCTTCCTTCAACTTGGCAATCAACTTCTTGTCTTGACCTACAATCAGCATGTCATCCACATTAACAACAAGATGATAAAGTTATTGTTAGAGAATTTCTTATAGCATGCACATGGATCTGAAAAAGTCTTTGTGTATGTTTGACTTCTCATGAATAAGTTAAACTTCCTGCACCACTACCTTGGCGCTTGTTTCAGCCCACAAAGACTCTTTTTTAATTTGCACACCGTGTATTTCTTTGCCTTTACTTCAGAACCTTCTGGTTGCTCCATTTAGATTTCTTCTTCCAAATCTCCATGTAGAAATGCAATTTTCACGTCCAACTGCTCCACTTCAAGATCTAGGCTAGCTGCCAAGCTCAAGATTGTTCGAATAGAAGTCATTTTAACATCGGGTGAGAAAATTTCATAAAAATCAATATATTTCTTCTATTCGAAAACTTTTACCACCTATCGAACTTCGTGTCTGACCAGCTTGCTGTTTCCATCTTTCTTGAGCTTAATAACCCACTTGCACTTGAGCGTTCTTATGCCTTTTGGAAGTTCAACCAATTCATATGTATCATTCTTTTGTAGAAAATTCATCTCTTCTTGTATGACTTCCATCCATTAGATTTGTTAGATAGCACCTCCTTGAAATTCTCTGGCTCCCCCTCATCAGTAACGAGGATATACTCTGAAGAAGGATACCTCCTGGACTCTACCTTCTCTCTTTCGTATCTTCTTAAAGGTTGTTGTCCTGGTTGTTGTCCTTGTTGTTTCTCTTCTTCTTTGTCTTGTGGGATAGAATGCTCCCCCTGCTTATTAACCTCTCCATCTACACCTTCCATGTGTCATTCTTCACATGTGGAAGGATAACATACATGTACAGTAAGAGTAATAACAAAGTCAGTGACTGTACCATTATCATTTTTGTCTTTGTTGATTGATCACCATCAATCCCGACCACATCTTCTCTGAAGATCACCTTTCTGCTTCTGATGATCTTCTTCCTTTCTAGGCTCACAATCTGTAATCGAACTTTTCATCTCCATATCCGATGAAGATACATGGAATAGCTTTGTCATCCAACTTCATTCTCTGCTCCTTTGGTACTGATGGACTCAGGTAACAGGTTGTGCGAGCTGCTTCACACCAAAATGACTTAGGTAGTTTTGCCATTTTGTGCATACTTCTCACTTTTCGACAATGGTGCGATTCACCCTTTCAGCTACACCATGGTGTTGTGGGATTCCAGGAACTGTCTTCTCTTGTCTGATTCCATGGCTTGAGCAGTACTTTTCAAACTCCTTTGAAGTATACTCTCCTCCATTGTCCGTCCTGAGACGCTTCAATTTTTGACCTATCTCCCTTTCTATCAGAGTATGGAATTTTTGAAAAACTTGAAATATACTGGTCTTTTGTTCGACAAAAATAAACCCACAATTTCCGTGAAGCATCATCAATAAATGTGAGAAAATATTGGTTACCTCCCATTGATTCTACATCTATTGGACCACAAACATCAGAATATACTAAATCAAGTATATTCGATTTTCTTCCACGAGTTGCTTGAAACGATACCCTATGTTGTCTTTCAAATAAATAACAATTCACAGTTGTACCTTTTGCAAATGAGATAAGTGACTTCTTGGATAGGATCTGCAATCCCTTCTCACTCATATGGCCCAATCCCCGGTGCCATAAATCTGCAGGCAACTCACATATCTTATGTAATCCACCTTCACATATCTTAGTGGTTGTCTTGTACGTCGTGTAGGGAGCAACTCCTTTAGCAATCACTAATGATCCCTTGGTAAGTTTCCACTTCTTTTTGCGAGTGATTCTCATACCCGTCTCGATCTAGAGCGATCCCTGAAATCAAATTCATTCACAAATCCGGTACGTGTCGCGTATCTTTTAAAACTAATGTGTATCCGACATTTGTCTTGATACAAATGTCGCTAATTCCCACAATCTTTGAGTGACTGGTATTTCCCATCTTGACCATCCAAAGTCTCCTTTGTACCTACAGAAGAATTCTCTTACCGATGTGGCATGGTAGGATGTTGTTGTCAACCACCCATTCTGACTCTTGATTTGCTAAGTGCACGCATTCTTCCTCCTTGTGAACGAAGAGAACCACTGAATCATTGTTTTGTACTGCAGCATTGTCATCATTTTTCTGGCCACTGCTCTCGCCTCGACCTTTCTTTGGGCATTCTCTTTTGAAGTGACCGGGTTGACCGCAACTGTAGCAATTCCTACCTTTGATCGGTTCCTGGACTTTCCACGAGCTTTAGATTTATCACGGCTACTCGATGCTCTATAAAAACTTCTTTCGTTGTTTTCCATGATAAGAGCCTGCCCCTTATTTTCGGGCTTGTCCCTCATCTTATCATTGAGTAGGATGGCTGATGTGAACTCATTTAAATCGATGGTATCTCTACCATGCAGAATGGTTGTTGCCAAATTATCATAGGAAGATGACAACGAGTTTAGAAGCATCATAGCCTTATCTACTTTAGTGATTGTTTCTCCGAGGTTTGCCAGTTGCTTGATTAATCCACTGAACATATTTAAATGGGACAAGAAATTTGTACCTTCACTCATATGGATGGCATAAAGCTGCTTTCTCATAAACAATTTGTTTGTTAAGGATTTGGACATGTATAGACTTTCCAGTCTTTTCCAAATACCACATGCACTATTTTCATCCTCAACATTATTGAGTACTTCATCGGACAAGTGCAATCTGAGTGCACTAGCCGCCTTCTTATCCATGTCTGCCCCAATCCTCAGCTTTAATAGTTTTCAACTTTGCCTCTTTTCCATCTAGTGCAATGTCCAACCCTTGTTGGATGAGTAGGTCCTTCATCCTTCTTTGCCATATGGAGAAACCATCATTATCGTTGAATCTTGTTACTTCGTATTTTACTCCTCACCTTTTTTTTTTCATAAAGTAAAATCAATCGTAAATAATATTTCTGTGAATGAGCAAAACGTAAGATGAATGCTTGTGTTTTGGGGATCAGATCCAGTCTTGTTGGGCTATACAAATGCTGATATGGCCAGTGATAATGATAATAGAAAATCCACTACTGGATATCTATTTACTTTTTAGGGAGAGTTATATCATCGCAGTCTAAATTAAAGAAGTGCATTGCACTTTCAACAACTGAAGCGGAGTACATTATTGGTACTGAAGCTAGCAAGGAAATGATATGGCTCAAGCGATTTCTTCAAAAGCTTGGATTGCATCAGAAGGAGTATGTCGTCTATTGTACAGTCAAAATGCAATAGACTTGAGCAAGAACTCCATGTGCCATGCAAGAACAAAGCATATCGATGTAAGATATCATTGGATTCGTGAGCAAGTGGAGAACGTATCTTTGCAGGTCAAAAAGATACACACGAGTGAAAAGCTTACAGATATACAGACCAAGACGATACCAAGAGACAAGTTCGAGCTATGCAAAAAAACTTGTCAGAATAAGCTCTATATGAAAAATTGGAGATACCTCCTTCAAGTGCATATGGGACTGGAGGGGGAGATTTGATGGGTCAATCCCATATGTAACGAAGACAACTTCCTTTGACTTTGAAATGTCAAGCCAATTAAACGAATAGTAAGGAAGATTTTACGGCAGATCATTCCTTGGTTTCACAATGTAATCCAAGCTTTGATACCAATTGTTGGAAAAATAGCCCCCACAAAATAATATTCATGGTATACAATTGTACTAGATGAGGATTATTAAAATACAGTAATCAACGGTAATAATAAGAGAAATAAGGACACTTTGATTTTTACGTGAAAAATTCTTCTAAATAAGGGAAAAACTACGGCCCAAGAGGAGCAACTGATTTCACTATAGCAAGGATTTTACACTTTGTGGTACTGAGTAAAATATTCCAAAACCACTACACTCAAAAGAAATAACCCTCTTTTGATTTTTTCAACTCATTACAATACGGTTCGAGCTCTCCATATTTTTCCTCATAGAGTATTTTTCTTCTTACCCTGTGAACTCTCTTACTCTATCTGTTTGGTGTGCCTTTCAACTGAGAGCAAGCACCTATTTATAACGGGTAGAATTGATTCTGTGATGTCATGTTAATGGCAAAAGTCAAATATTACATTGTGAAGCCAAGGAATGATCTGCCGTAAAATCTTCCTCGTTATTCATTTAATTGACTTGACATTTCAAAGCCAAAGGAAGTCTTCTTCCTTTCACATGGGATGGACCCATCAAGTAGTAACTAAAGAGATAAACCAAATTCTAAACCAACAGCCAATAGATAACATCACTTTTGGACGAAAAACCCCCGCCAAAACAGGTATACAAGATTTCATACTTTGTAAATCTTTGGGGGGGGGGGGGGTATCTAGTGAAAACATTAAAAAGAAAGTCTATGTCTTTAGGGGAAAAAAAGAAGAGAACGACTTCAATGTAACATTTACGCAATCAAATACCCTGACTGAAAATGGAACCTACAACAACATTGGCTAACAAATACAAGGTGACATTACTGTATTTGGAGATTTCTCTGGTTAACTGACCTAGGTGACACAGCTTTGAACTTCCAAAGAGAGCTATCATCTATTACCTTTCCCATATACCTATCATGATGGCTAGGAAGTATAGAATAAACTATAAAGGGGAAGAAAAAACAGAGATGCTATATCGCTGCAACCCTAGGGGGAAACTTTTTTGCCATGTCTCCAAACAAATGGTTGTCAGAAAGTCCGCAAAAGAAGCAGTGACAAATCCTGCAGATGTTTCTTGTAAACCCAAATGCAGCTTTGGACGATGAAAAAAAAACATTTGGGCTCGTGTCCTCGGAATTTCTAGCAAGAGAATGCATTACAAATATAGATAGGTATTGACACTGATTTCAAAGGCAAACGAACAGAATACGAAGTCAAAATCTGGGTACTCCTAATATTTCACCAAGTACAAGCATTGGCTAATCTGAGCTATGCAACATATATCTTGTTTTGACAGAGACATAATATCCCTTCAGTAAGAAAGGACTAAGAATCCAGTTAGTTTATATTGCTTTAATTAATATTACTGGATCTACTTATCCAAAGAGGAAAGGAGCAAAATTACTGAATCCTTATGGTGTTCAGTGCAAAAGCTGTTTCAGACATTGGATCACAGTCCTAAATTAGTACGCATTCAGTGATTAAACCAAACAAAATCAATACGCGGGCACATTATTCCAAGGAGATAAGGTCATGCCATGTTCTGATATCAAATCAACAATAACCTAAGTTGCTCGGACTCGGGTGAGGGTGTCCGAATCCGATACGGGTGCGGATCTAAAGGCCGGATCCTTCATGATCTGAATTTTAAGATTGGGGGGTATACAGGGGCGAAGCTAATACGACATATAAGGTAAAATATTACTTGTTATTGATTAAAAACAGACTTTGAACACCCTTGCATAGCCCACTGGCAAAGGGTATTCAAAATTTGAACACCTTTATTGAATTTCCTGGCTTCGCCACTGGGGTATAGATCCAGGTACAAATATGGGTGCGGGGATTCGGCTAAAATAATTCACATATCTAAAAATAGAGTTATAAAAATATGTTTAAATCATGAGACATTATGTGAAAAACATACAAGGTATTCCGTGAAGGAGAAAATATTGGTCAAGAGGAAAAACCGAGAAAGAGATAAAAGTATAAGGACTGACATAGAATGATAGAAATTTCTAAATAATATGTACTCCACTTTCTTCAATTTCACCCTAGCTTTTATTTTGTTTTCCGTAATCATTGTATTTGTCCCGAATTTCTCTGTAAATTTTGGTCAAAGTACCCAAAATCAGTTGACCAGATTCGGTACGGATCCCACACCCACGTTGTGTCGACACGGGTGCTGCACCGAAAGTGAAGAGTCAGAGTAACTTAGACAATAACTATTACTACGACATAACTGTTACTATTGCGGTTTATGTCCTGATATCAAACCAACAGTAACTACTACAACTACGTAACAACTACTCCTGCTACTACTATTAAGTATGACTCACAGGCTAGTTGGGTCAGCTATATGGGTCCTCTAAATACATTATGCTCTTCTCTCCATGTTATTTTAGGTCTAACTTGTCCTCTTTTAACACTTTCTATCATTATCGCGTCACATGACCAGATTATCCCATGTGACCTTCCATTTTATCCTCTATGTGCTACTTATAATACAATATGACGTGATCATTCCACTACTTTATCCTGATACAAACCAAAAGGGCAAAATCTCCAATGTAATCAAAATAAAATAAATATAAGTATACAACTTACTAGTGTAAAATAAAGCTACAAGACTATTGCTATTGAGATACGACAAGAATAGACAGAGGTTTATTTTATTCACTTCAAGTGTGCCTTTCATAAGGCTAAGAACACCCTATTTATAGTACATATAATTACAAGAATTAACTTGATTAAGTTCAAATTTGAGGAGATTATGGAAATAAACTTACAGATTTGTGCTAATAACGTACTATGAAATATAGCTACAATTATTATGAATTATAAAATAAAGCCACAAGACTATTGCTATTGAGAGATAACAAAAATAGATAGATATAGAAGTATTACTTACTTCAAGTGTGCCTTCCATAAGGCTAAAACACCCTATCTATAAAGTGCAAAGTCTACCCCAAAGTTACACGAATTAACAAGATCATTTAATAGGTACATGTAAACAAAAGTTTCATAGAATGGACAGTGTATTTGTAACACTTACCATCTCCAGTCGTACAGTAAGCCTTGTTCTTTATCTGCATAAGAATTATCAACAAATGACTTAGCATATTACTTCGAATACTACCCAATTATGGTATTGACAAAAGGTTAGAGAAGAAAAGTACGTCGTGATTACCTACTATAGTCACAATAGTCTTCCAAATAGAACCCCGCCAAAGACAAAAGCACCAAACCATTTGTTGGACACAAATCTACATACAAAGTACAATAGATTCAAAAAGTAAGAATCCAAAAGACTAAATTTTATCAGTGACATGAATCAATTCATAGATACATTGAACTGCTTTGGATGCTATAATACTGTATTTCTAAGGATGAATTGCTTTTGATACTTTCATGTCCAAGGCAGCGGACAAATAGAAGTAAACCAGTTGACCACATATTCACAGTAACTAAAATGTAAGCATGTCTCTAATTACTATTCTATACACACTTTCTGTTGCAATCTGCACGAGATGATAAGTCAACGGTCCAAATTTGCCAGGCCAACTGGCCAGAAGCAGCTGTCAGAAATGCATAGTATGGCCATCCTGTTCAAACAAAAAAGAGTAAAATAAATTAAACTAGCAAAATATGGGAAATAAGTAACAAGGAAAATGATTGTCACAAACTGATTAGAGCTAAATAAATTAGAGAAGGAAAATACATACCAATATCAGCATTAACTCCGGAAAGAGCAAGACTGCTGATGCATGCTAATCCAAAACCACTGATCCATTCTTTTGTGGAATCTCCAAATCTCAAGGCTGTAGACTTGACACCCACTTTGAGATCGTCTTCTTTATCCTGAATGAACATTCACCAACATATTGACAAGAGCTGGTTTCACATAAATTGGAAAACTTCTAAGTGTCTCAGACTAGTTTAATGGGGAACACAAATCTAGATTGGTGCATCAGCTATTTAAGACACATATGCCAGATGCTATGAGGGCTTCAATTGTAGCACAAGGCAATTATGACACTACGAACCTGAAAGTCTGAAAAGCCTAATTAACATGGGTCCTTTTTTTCATTTAGACATTTCTGGAAGCCAATTTTGTATTGGCAAAGGCAGGTTTTCATGTCAATATTACCTAATACATAGAGCAGACATAAGATCTTCCAGCAAATATAAAATGTAGTCTGATACCAATAGCCTTTTTCCCAGATAACAACATTATACTAGTACTTAAAGAAGATTCAAACTAAGGATGCAGCAGCTCCTCAATTCCAATTTATCAGACACTTTTACCATTTGAAATGCCATAAAATGTTTGGTACCATCCTGTTAGTAACATTATCTATATATATATATATATATTAAAGCAAGAAAGTTACCATATATAATTGACATTATGGTTAAGCCAAGTGGCAAGCTAATAAATGTCAATAGTATATGATAACTTTATTCTATATTTGACTATTTTAGTTAAATACAAATATAATATATATATATATATATATATATATATATATATATATATATATATATATATATATATATATATTCTAAAATTCGAATTTAAATTAAAAATAAAATTTATCTTTTTTTATCATGTTATCATACTTAATTCAGTTAAATGATCATATGCAACCATGTTAGGAACTTTTGTTATTTTTTCTAATTATTTAAATACTACTTCGCCTCTAGCAACAAAAAAAACTACTCCATATAACTATAAAACTCTTTCACATTTAAAATCCTATAAGTATAGTTCTTTGAAACACTGTAGCTGGATTTGAATAAAACGAAATTCTTTTAAAATAAATGTAATATATAGAGTACACGTCTATGTTTATCTAAATAACAAAAAAGAGTTTACAAAACCAAATAAAAATTTACTTACATATATAATAAAGTAAACATACATGCTGGAGAAAGAAAGATCACAAAATCAGTCAATATTAAAAAAAAGTTGTTTCTTTTTTCTTCTTGAAGAATATTTGTTTGAAGAGTCAATTTGCATAAATGGACATCAAACAAATAACAAAACTTTGGCTATACAATTGCTATCATTAATTTCAATTTAGCACATTCAAGGAATTGAAGGGTATAAGCTGAAACCCCTACATTTAGCTGTAGTCAAGCCAATATTGCAAGGGTATAATATTTTTTTCGTTGAAGAATATTAGTTTTGAATCATTAGATTATGTGAAAGGTTTTTTTTTTCAAACTCAACAAGAGATAAATTGGTTTCTAATTGATAGTTTCTATAGCGACTTTTAAGTGTAACAAAGAGTATATATAAAGAAAAAATTGGTATGACGTGAAATATTTTTTAAAATGTAAACAAATTATTTCGAAAAAACTCTTTACTTTTTTTAATTCAAAGATAATAAAAAGATAGGATATTTTTGAACATTAGTAGAGAATTTTAAAATTATTATAATAGAAGTTATATAATGGATAAACTCAAAAAACCGAAATCTTATGGAATATTTACATAATATCCGGCCATATTTATTGTTTACTTTTTATAGCTAATATAAGAGATGATATACCGACAACACGCGATTATACACATATTATATATGGATTATATAAATTACACATCATTCAATTTTTTAATTTAAGTGGTCGGGTGAGCATCTATTTAGGCTAATTAGACAAAGCCAAAAGAAAAATATGAAATAATTTCAATCAAAGAGTAAAAATATAATTAAAGTTCATATGTAGACAATTTTTATTAAAACTCATCCTTTTATAGTGAAATAAATTAATTTTTTGTAACAAAAGAAATAACGACATAAAAATAAGATAAGAGAAAATATATATTGAAAAAAATGTTAGAAAAATCTAAAAACGAGAAATAAAAGATGACAACAAATTTCTTCTTTATGTTTCATCTTTGTTGAGTATAAAATTTTTGAATGTTAATCTCATCGATTTCAATATTTTTTTTTCAACTCAAATACATAGATTATAAGATAAGAATATCTTAGAATATTTTTTTAATTTACTACATTATGTGTCATTTTTAAAAAATCACTATTACTAACAAACTGATATGATATTCGAATTTGAATTGGAATGCAATTTGAGTAGTTTTCATTGAGGTTAAGGCAAGTATGGTGTAGAAAAATAAACTACTTGACAATTTTAAGACAACATATGCAATGTTTTATAATAATAATCAACTAATTTAACATTTAATGATTCAAAGAACAAATTTTTTTGTATATATAGAGTATTAAAAATTCAAATTCTAGGGCTAGATATATCGATAAACTTAAAGTGGAGTCATACTGAAATAAATCCGGCTAAAGAATCATTTAATTTTTTAGATAGCCGATTAAAGTGAATTTTAAATTAAGGATAATATCTTCACTTGCATCATTACAAAGATAATCATTATTATAATATATATAAAGTTTTAAAATTTGAAATTTCAAAATAGAAATATTTTTTGAAAGATAAAATCATACCAAATAAGAGTTCAAGTCGTAGTATAAGAGTCACGTCGTAATCAAAGAATCGTTTATATCGTGCAACCTTTGTGCTTTGCCATAAATATGAGTTATTATTTCACTTTGTGGCTATTTTTAGGTTCCAATGATACCTATGAGAATAGTGCAAAAATAAAATTATCACTACGAGAATTAAGAAAATGTTACTCTTTTTCATGTACTATTTCTTAATTAATATCTGACGATTATCTATAATTATTTAGAAGGTTTAAATGTTAAAGGTTATTTACATATAATTCAAATAACTCAGATATTTAACATGGTTAATATCAAATATCAAAATGGAGTAAAAAAAAATTCACTAGCTAAAGAATTTTTTATATTTTTAGATAGCCAACTAAAATGAGTTTTGAATTAAGAATGATATTCTCAATTACATTATTATAAAAATAATTATTATTGAAAAATAATGTTTTAGAAACTGAAATTTTAAGAAAGAAATATTTTTCAAGAGATATCAACACACCAAATAAGGGTTCAAGTAGTAGTAACAGAGTTAAGTCTTATCCAAAGAGTCATTCATTGTCTCAACATTTAATTGTTTAGCCATAAATATGAGTTATTATTTTGCTTCCTGACTATTTTTAGGATCCAATGACACCGGCAAGAATGGTACAAAAAAGAAAAATAGAAGAAATAGTTAATTTTTTTCATGTAGTTAATATCAAATGATTATCTATATTTACTAAGAAAGTGTAAATTTTAAGATTATTTACATACAATCCAAATAACTTAAATATTTGACATGATTAGTGTTCGCGCATCCGCACGGGTACTAATACTAGTTTTTCAATTAAGCAACAATTTTATTGATTTGGGAAAAGCAAACTCCCATATATAAGTAGTATACCAAAAGTAGTATGTCAAAAACAGAATATGATTTCTGCAAAAGACACCCAATCTCCATTAGGAACATTATTCTATACCACATTAACACTTTTAAATTCATTTAACTATTCATAATCCACACTTTGTCGATATATTTCTCCATCATAGTACCTTTTTAAGTGTTACTTCAAATTCCTTGCAGGCTTGCACTATCGGTATAAATTATCATACACATGTCAAGTAATATCTTAACTCCATTTCCAATTAAACGCCGCCATATAAGATGGAATCGAGGGAGAATTTTGTTAATCCAGAATTTTCCTATAAGATCCTTATTTTACCTTCTCAAAAAAAATCCTATAAGATCCAATACTAATCAGATGAACCCAAAAAATATAATCCTCCAAAAAGAAAACCACTAAAGAGAAGCAAATGGGACTTATGGGAACTAAATCTCTCCCTTCCTCTCTTTCACGCGCGCGCGCACACACACATATATCCAATCTCTCTGCATCTGACACTCAAATTACATGATTGAAGCTGCCTTACACTCACAGATAGATGCTAATAACATGCAGTAAAAGGGTCACAATTTGACTGTTAAAATCTATCAAGTGGGTGAGCAATCTGAAAAAGACATAAGGTGAGGCAGCACGGGTGTAGTTGTGAGCTTGTGACAGGAAACTGAATCTTTCTGGATAGGGTTACAGGAAGTCTCGAGCACGAGGCAATAGTGTGCATGTACAGGAGACCAAGTCTCTAAGGTGCAAAGGCAATATATTGAAGTAAAACGTTTTTATATTTATGTGAAATTGTCTGGTAAACATTTCAAACTCAATTCAGTATAATATGCAGTCATATTTTAAATGATTAATAAGTACCTGATGTGCATATATTGTGTCATACACGAGCGTCCAAAACACCCCAGAGGCGTACAATGGAAGCACAACTGCAGGATCAATACTTCCTTTAATAGCAGCCCAACCTAACAAAGCTCCCCAGTTGAAAGTTAGACCAAGATAGGCTTGAGGCTGCACCAACAGATATAGACATCACCCATTCTAACCAAACTGTCGGGAAAGATTCACAGGAGCTGAGAAGAGAAATTCCTTTGGGGTTGGGGACAGTGAGAGTGAGGGAGACTGTACAGATATACTGATTTGAGAGAAGCAACGGGAACATTAGGATACATTACCCAAAATGTCAACCTCTTCATGAGGGGGTATGAGAAGACCAGCAACAGGGATGAAGCACCCAAAATGCGGCTGCAACAAGAGAGATGAATCATTAGCAATGTGAAACGTCACATAAAGCAAGAAATGCTTTCTGCATCGAAATGCAAGAAAGAGATCAAAGATACTCATAAATACCCAGTTCTCTAAATCGTGGCAAATCAGAAAATAAACCCGAAGTGATTATTTTAGCAGAATATGGGACAAACCATATATAATTCAAAAGGGGACTCCGACAAATGCACTGTCTTTAGTCCCAAATGTCTGCAACTTGCAAGAATTACTACACATTCCATACCTAGATTTTACCAAAGCAAAACTGTGATATTATTCTTATTAAGTGAATTGAAGTAAAGCCCCGGAACTGAAATTTTTTGGTTGGGGGAGAGGTCTTGGAAATGTTGCCTGATGTGAGAAAGTGGAAAAAAGAAGAGATTTGTAAACCTATGTGTTCATTACATTTTGTCATAAATAGTTTAAGATCTTTTCAACAGATACACTGGTCCTTCTTCTAAGGAGAAATGGTTTCCACATCATCAGACTCAACAAATTTATATTGCGTAATGCTCTAAAGTTTTAATAAGCATTTTTAACTTACTCAACAATATCCATTGGGTGATTAAAGAAATGGATATCCGGCAAGAAAGCATTCATCAGAATCGCAAAGTAGCATGCTATCATATAAATTTTTTAGCATGCTATCATATAAATTTTTTGTGTTTTGACAAGATCAGGATCATTCAGTTTCAGAGTCCTGTTTTTGGCAAAAAAAGCACAGCTCTTGCAGACTTCAGCAATGGCAAGATGAAACTATTTAAGCTGACTTCAAACATATAAAGAAAATTTCACTGACTTCTCTATAAAGTATAAACCATGAGACGAAAGCAGATCATATAAAACTCTTCTATGAGAACAGATAGCCATTGACTGGGTTCAGTTAATCAACTAGAATGAAACAATTAATTAAAACACTCTCAAACAGATTAAGCAAAATGCTTTCTGTGCAAAGGAAAACCTGAGAAAGAACAGAATCATGTGAAGAAAAAAAGACACAAACCTAAAATTGTTTAATTGCAAAAGAATCCCAAGACCTAATAGCAACTGGAACCCAAGGAAACAGAGCCCTTGAAAGGGTGTCAATACACCACTCGCGACTGGCCTCGACCTTGTTCTTTCCACCTGCACTGCATGAAAGCTCGCAAATATACTTAAAGCAGAAGAAAAAACTGATGTTATAAGCAAAAGGCCAAAGTCAACCAGCTTTCAGAAGGATGGTACAAGAAAGGATTATATTGTTGATGATATGAGGAGGAATCAGGGAAGAAACCAATACAAGATACTCCGATCAACTTCAGTCTCAATGACTTTTTAACTATGAACTCCTAGATGATACTAAAAGGAACTGGAAATGATTACGTATGAGAACAAGAGAGAGAAAAATAAAACAGACATAAGGTATCAACTTCAAAATTCGATGGTTAAACTATCACACTGCTACCCAATTGGAGCAGTAAAGGAACTAATTATAGCAGCCCCCATCTTGCAATGAAACGGCATAATATCAAGGGAAAGAGTAGCACCTATTTTTTCTTCCCATTAATTCCCCGTATCTCTCACCCAGCGACCAAGACAATGGAGAAGGAAGTAGCAGGCCGCATCACCTTCATTCATATCCAACATCCTCATCCTAAAGTAGCAGAAGCATTCTAGATATCAAGTCAGAAAATTGATTCTCTTTTTGTTCCCCCTCACTATTATCTTAGAGGACTGAGAAAAAGAGCACATCTTCTTATCAAGTGTTGAGCTGATGATTTTCCCTTTTTAATGGAACTAACAAATTATTCTAAACCACTACTTGGAGTTACCATATCAACTATCCAAATAAAAAAAGAGCAATAAATGAATTTTTTCTTTGGGAATGTGTAAGTGTAGTTCGACTTAAAGAACTATACAAAATCCTACTAAAGCTAAAAGGGAAAACCCAATCACCTTAGTGTCAATATCTCGATCAAGAAGATCGTTAACTGTACAACCAGCACCTCGCAAAAGCAAAGCCCCGCAACCAAATAGTGTCATCATTTTCACATCAGGAAGGCTCCCTGGCGTAGCAGCCAAAGCAATCGACCTACACATAAACCCTTAAAAGTTAAGAATGATAACAAACAGACAAGCACAAGAGTAATTAAAGTACAGGGGGGGGGGGGGAATTGGAGTTACCACATGCAGGGCCAAGCGAGTAACCAAGTGCCAATAGGCTTATCAAGTCGGGCAAGATGAGCGTAGGGTCTAATTCTTTGGGGCAAATACGTATCAATCCAAGAAGGCTGTTTTTGTTGCTCATTCTTCTTCTCCTCTTCTGAATTAGCTAAGGTTGAAAAGTGAAGAACTTGACGGTACCCTAAAAGTTCAATTCTTGAAGAATGTGGAGAGTAATAATATGTCAAAGATTTCTTAAAATTGGAGTTGGGTATATATATATACTGATCAGAAGAAGAAGAAGATTGAAAGGGGTTGATTAACTGAGAATGAGGAGCAGTTGTGCTAGGGTTTGTTTGATCGGGAGAAGAGCAGAGGGCAGCGATAGAGGGGCGAGGGTGCCGCCGGAGGACACGAGAAGTTCGAGAAAGACGGCGGTACAATGCCATTTTTGAGCTCAAATGTAGGTACTAGGGAATGGGAATACTCATTTTCCTCCAGCAAAACTAATTTTAACTGTGTAAAAAATAAATTTACAACTTGGTTTAAAAGAAATTTATGATATATATTTTTATTTGAGGTCTATTTTTCTTGATTTTCAAGAGGGGAAGTTGTTAATGTAACTTTTTTACAATCGATTTTTTCTAATAATTTTCTTTCAATTGATAACTAGTAGTATGATCGGGCTTGGTTGAACATATTAGATCGTATTACTTTACTAAATTTCAATTGTCATCTTATTTGTCAATACGATATACCCAATAATAAAATCTCTATTAAATTAAATGGACTTATATAGTCGTCGAATAACTTTTTTGTTATGTATATTTCTTTATTATTATCCAATATTCAGTATAATTGCATTGTTAATAGAAAATTTTATTAGCATATTAGTTGTTTAATATTTTTGTTTGTTACTTTCTTTTTGTAATATAATAGAAGATATATATTTTATTTACTCTTGAAATATTTTTTTATTTTAAATTTTATTCTATTGTTCTCAATAATATTATCTGAATCTTAATGAATAAAATCTCTATTAAATTAGATGGACTTATATAGGCATCAAATAACTTTTTTGTTTTGTATTTTTTTTATTATATTATCCAATATTTAACATAATTGCATTATTAATAGAAAATTTTATTAGTATATTACGTTGATTAATATTTTTGTCTACTACTTTATTGTTGTAATATAATATAAGATATATTTTATTACTCTTGAAATATATTTTTATTTTAAATTTTATTCTATTATTCCCAACCATAGTATCTCAATTTTAATGAATAAAATCTCTATTAAATTAGACAGACTTAAATAGGCATCGAATAAATTTTTTGTTATGTATTTTTCTTTATTATATTTTTCAATATTTAGTATTATTTCATTGTTAATAGAAATTTTTATTAGCATATTTCTTTGTTTAATATTTTTGTCTGCTACTTTATTTTTGTAATATAATAAGAAGATATATATTTTATTACTCTTGAAATATTTTTTATTTTTAAATTTTATTCTATTATTCTCAATAATATTGTAAGGGTTTTAATGAATAAAATATGTATTTAATTTGAGGGACTTATATAGTCATCGAATAAAATTTTTGTTATGCATTTTATTTATTATATTATCCAATATTTAGTATAATTGCATTATTAATAAAAACAAATTATTAGCATATTATTTTGTTGAATAGTTTTGTCTATTGCTTTATTCTTGTAATATAATAGAAGATATATATTTTATTACTATTGAAATATTTTTTTATATTATATTCTCTTATTCTCAATAATATTTTCTGAAATTTAAAGAATAAATATACTTTTTATTTTTAAAAAGAAAAACGAAAATGATTAAAAAAATAGAATCAAAGAAATTAATTAACCTAAACCAACCCTCACCCATGTTTGAGTAGTTAATTTATTTGTGTCTTTTTTTTTTATCATTTTCTTTTTGCCTTTTTAAAAAATTATTCTTCAATCTCCACATTTATTGGAGATTATCTAATGTTTAGTATAATTACATTGTTCATAGAAATTATTAACATATTACTCCAATTTGAATGAACAGTTTTTTAATATTCATTTTTTATAAAAATTTATTTTATTATTATATAAATATTTAAATTTAAAAACCATAACCAATAAGATATACCCAATAATAAAAGCTCTATTAAATTAAATGGACTTATATAGTCGCCGAATAACTTTTTGTTATGTATTTTTCTTTCTTATTATTTTTAGCATAATTGCATTGTTAGTAGAAAGTTTTATTAGCATATTAAATTGTTTAATATTTTTGTCTGTTACATTCTTTTTGTAATATAATAAAAGATATATATTTTATTACTCTTGAAATATTTTTTTATTTTAAATTTTATTCTATTGTTTTCAATAATATTATCTGAATTTTAATGAATAAAATTTCTATTAAATTAGAAGGACTTATATAGGCATCAAATAACTTTTTTGTTCTGTATTTTTCTTTATTATATTATCCAATATTTAGCATAATTGCATTGTTAAAAGAAAATTTTATTAACATATTATGTTATTTAATATTTTTGACTACTACTTTATTTTTGTAATATAATATAAGATATCTTGAAATATATTTTTATTTTAAACTTTATTCTATTGTTCCCAATAATAGTATCTGAATTTTAATGAATATAATCTCTATTAAATTAGATGGACTTAAATAGGTATCGAATAACTTTTTTGTTACGTATTTTTCTTTATTATATTATCCAATATTTAGTATTATTTCATTGTTAATAGAAATATTTATTAGCATATTTCTTTATTTAATATTTTTGTCTGCTACTTTCTTTTTGTAATATAATAGAAGATATATATTTTATTACTCTTGAAATATTTTTTTATTTTTAAATTTTATTCTATTATTCTCAATAATATTGTCTGAATTTTAATGAATAAAATCTATACTTTATTAAAGGGACTTATATAGTCATCGAATAATTTTTTTTTATGTATTTTATTTATTATATTATCCAATATTTAGTATTACTGCATTATTACTAAAAAAAATTATTAGCATATTATTTTGTTGAATAGTTTTGACTGCTTTATTTTTGTAATATAATAGAAGATATATATTTTATTACTATTGAAATATTTTTTTATATTATATTCTCTTGTTCTCTATAATATTTTCTGAAATTTAAAGTATAAATATACTTTTTATTTTAAAAAAGAAAAATGAAAATGAATTTTAATAAAAAAGAATCAAAGAAATTAATCGATGTTTTTGAAAACACTCATTTTCCTCCGGCAAAACTAATTTTAACTGTGTAAAAAATGAATTTACAACTTGTAGGTTAAGGCGTATATTGAATATGTTTAAAAGAAAATTATGATATATATATATTTTTATTTGAGGTCTATTTTTCTTAATTTTCAAGAGGCGAAGTTGTTAATGTAATATTTTTACAATCTCGATCTTCTCTAATAATTCCCTTTCAATTGATAATAATAGGGCCATCTTATTTAATCTTTCTCGATACATTATTGATCTTAGATAAAGTTTTATCAATTATAGTTTTAAAAAAACTTCTTTTCTTTGAGGCAATTGCTATAGGAAAACTCTACTTTTATACTAAAAGTACCAAAAAATATTAAATACGTACAAATTTATTATTTCTAAAAAATTAGGACCCTTCAAATTTGGATGCCTAAGGTACTAGCCTTACTTGCGATAACTTAGAGGCTAGAGCCGGCCCTGAATAAGTATCTAGAAGGTATGTATGCTAATTTATTTTGGAAAATAGATTCAATAAGTATTTTTATAAAAAATTATTTATCATACCGGATCTTAAGTTGAACGAAGACTAATCCATCCAATATAACCGAATCACTTTTTCCGTCAACTACAAGAATGTGATATTTTACTGATTCACAGTTTTGGGATATCAAATCAACAACAACAACAACAATCCGCAGACCTTACCCCTACAACAACAACAACAACCCAGTATAATCCCATTTAGTAGGGTCTGACCCAGTATAATCCCACTTAGTGGGGTCTGGGGAGGGTAGTGTGTACGCAAACTTTACCCCTACAACAACAACAACACCTCTACCCTAGGGTAAAGAGACTGTTTCCAAATAGACCCCCGACATCCTTCCCTCCAAGAACTTCCCACCTTGCTCTTGGGGAGACTCGAACTCACAACCTCTCGGTTGGAAGTGGGGGTTGCTTACCATCAGAGCAACCCCTCTTGTCTTCAGAGACTCGAACTCACAACCCCTCTTTTGGGATATCAAATCGTAGTATCTATTTACCATACATCTCTGGATCCCGAATACAAAATTCCGTGGAAATTCCCTCACGTACCAGAGAAATATGAATTTCCCATTGTTTTTCTTTTCCCTTTTGCTTTTCTTAGTGTTTCTTTAAAAGATACTTTTTTTCTTTTTTTACAATAGCTCAAAGCCACTATATTGGATTAACATGTGAATGCAGAGTTGTAAGGACCTTTATCCAAGCGTCAACTACGTTTCAAGACTCTTTAAAAGGCCTCTCATGGCTTGCATTTTCTCTGTGTATGAGCAACTTCTTAATGTAATTTTACCTGATTTGCGCCATATAACTGGTCTGATTTGATCATTCACTGCATTTTGCAGGAAAAATGTAGTGCTTTATCGCCTAATCGAGACACGACTAGCAAATAATATCCGTTTAATTTGTTCATTTCACAACTCTGAATACTACAAGGATACGAGGGGCTTCTTCTCTGCCAAAAAAATATAACATTAACAGTGAATCTAGCTCTAGTAACCAAAAAACAAGAGGACATTGAGAATACAACCTCCTCGCTATTGGGTTCTGGTTCATCTCTTGGGTTCCCTCTCATTTTATACATACTCCAACACAGCACTTTGCTAACTACATCTGCACATCTTATTTATCTGTATTAGGAAAGGAACAGTTATACAGTTGAATCTATTCGCTACATCTATACAGCTTTTCCAGCTAGAAATGAAATTTTATGTAGCGATACTCAAATATACTCAACGACTAAATGGATATGAACTCATTCTCGGGTCATGAGGAATTACGGTTGCAGAGGTTGTAACCAGATATGAGGGAGCTAAAGGCAAAGGCTATAAAAGCCAGGAAGGATAACCCAATAGATGCTGTTGCCATCTCCGTAAACTCATCTTTTCCCCAATTTGAAATCCAGTCATCTGCCCTCGTTGCAGCACAAGAAGATGCTGACATAAGAAGATAAGCCAATATCTGTACAGAAAAGCAAGAATTTTGAGAGCCAGTAATACATAAAACAGCAACAGAAGTAAGAAGCAGAATAGTGGTCAGGATTCAAAACAGTTGTTCTATCACCACTATGAATTAAGGAAAGATTTTTAAGGCGCATATTTTACTTTTGTAGGAAGTTCAGCATAAGAACATCTAAATTCTCCTGCATGCATGAAAACCACAGCTTATTGACTTAGCTAGTTTTCCCATTAAATTCTAAAATTGTTCAAAAACACTATATTCGCATCCCGAAAACCAGAACATGCTAAAATATGCTGCAACCTAACATCTCCTAATAAGGTTTCTCCTAGTGAAAACAGGAAAATTGAGAATAATTTTGTTAGCCAGCAGGCATGCTAGGAAATACCTTTCATATATGACAAAGGATTTATGGTAACATATATGAATTTTTGAAACTCAACGAAGTGTACCATGTTTGAAGTCTTTCAGATAAAAGTTGAGGAACATTATCAGATAAAAAGACATTGATTTTCTTTATTTAAATAGTTTCGTGGTTACTACGAATTGACGAGCTGAAGGTTGCGGGGGGGAGGGGGGAGGGGGGTATATCTTCATCTACATCAGTGATGAAAGCCTTAGTCGTTAAGACGTGATCTAAACGAAATGATTTGTGCCACAAAGCTTATTCATTGAGAGTATATCACATTCAATTCATATCAAGATAGTTTCATACTTCTGCATACAACAGAGCTCTCATGATAAATTAAATTGACCGGTGAAAACATAGAATGAGTGAAGTATAGGCCACCCCCCACCCCCCCCAAAAAAGGGAGTATAGTAGATGACCCGTATCTCTTTTATCGGGTTCACCTCACCAATCTCTCTTTTTAGCATGACTGGCATACTATGAATTTAAATTCATTGTATCGATGATCCCTTGTAAAGGGTGGGTTCCCCTCACACACTTCCTATCTCATATAGTGCAACCACACATAACCTTGGTCTTTAAATGCTGAACTAGGTATTGTAAAGTGTAAATGAGGCATCAACATGATTTTCTTATCTGCTAGCTCCTAAGAACAAAAGTTTTTCTTCAGAACAAAACCACAACAAGAACTTAGAGGACTCTGATCTAAAATGCACTAAGATGCTCCAAAAAGCTTGGACTATTTGAAAAGGTCAAGGAATGCCATTTTTCTCCAAAGAAGCAGCTTATTTGACTTTGTAGATAATAGAGTGAAATCATCATGACTTACACCTTCTGTTTAGCAGCATAGTAACAGCCACTATGAAGAAGTAACATCCAATTCCAACCCAAGTATCAAAACCAATACTTAAACTAGAATAAATGTTGCCCAAATAGACAAGTTTAAAAAAGCATTACTTGCCTGATCCATCGAGAAATCAAAATGATATCGCACGTGGTGAGAGAAAAAGTGTTTCCAACTTGCCAAATTGTATGCTAGATCACACGCTTGAAATGCAGAGTATACAAATCCAATAATATTAACAGCGACGCAATACCTGTGACATAATATAAAAGGTCTTAACATCACAAAATGTCACGGAAAGTAGTTATAGGAAAATAATAAATGAGAACCAGGGAATTAGTAGCTGCCAACTATAATTAATACGCATATTTAATACAGTACTATGTAAAAATAAGGAAAAGAAAATTAAGACCTGTACTCCTTGTACCGATCATAAGAGTCACCGCTCCAACCTTCAGTTTTATCAGATACCATGATCGAGAAAGAAATACAGCACAAAATTAACTCACAAACCCTAAACCCTAACGCCGCCCTGTTCAGCATCAGTTCCCTCTTCGAACGCCCTGGTGTCCTCGGAGGCGGCCTCTCCCCTCCGGCTAACTCTCCACCTTCCACGTCACCGCCGCGAACCGGCCCCACTTTCGTCACCCCAGCAGTCATATCCTCCCTAACCGCCCTACTAAAATTCATCGTCCGCGCCGAATTCCGATCCTTGTTGCCGGCTTCCGACGGTGGAGTAGGTGTCGGAGGTAAGCTTAAATTCTCCCAGGAAGGTTTACGGGGAGATCGAAGTGGAGAGTAATATTTGTCGACTGATACCAAGGCTTTTGAGGACAGAGACTTGGTCGAGCGTTGATCGGGAAAGGGTTCATCGGAACGGAGAGGTGAGTCGGATCGGAGAGGTGAGTGAAACGAGTCCATTTGACTCACCTGTGAGTCGGTGTCCGACATTGATATGTGACTATTCTGCCTGTGAAAATTCCGGTGGTGGTTGCTGTGATTGGAGTTGGAACTTGAATTGGAATTGGAATTGGAATTCGATTTGAAATTGGATTTCTCCATATTTGAGTTTACCGGGAAATATTTGAGCTTTATTATTGAGAGAGAAACAGAAAAAAGTACAGTAGGAAAATAATGGAACTGCGGGCTCTCCCTCTCTCTGTCTATTCATAGTTATAGTGGGTTTTTTGTACCAAATGAGACACTGCCACGTGTTACATATAAAAGAAATTGCTGAGGTGACTAGGAATGGTAGTGGTTAATAAAGCTAACCATAGTCCGTATCCGTTAAGAATTTCAGCTCTACGTTAAATTGTCTGCATGAATCTTTCTGGCAAGTGATTCTTTACGTAGTGTCCATAAATCACATTTGCAGGTTATAGCACGATGCCCTTTGATAGAAGTTTTATTTTGTGTCTCGTGCAACTAACACTAGTTGTATGAGGCTCCTTTTTGTCTCACAAATTTATGGACTCAAATCTTACACTTCTAGATCCATAAAAATTTGGGTCCACAAAATTATGAGACAAAAAAGATGTCTCGTACAACTAATATTAGTTGTATGAGACACAAAATAAAATTTTTCCCTTTGATTGATTGCAACTCTTATTAACTTTTCTTTTTTCCTCATTACTAGTAACTTTTTTCCAATTGATTTGCCTTCGATAATTTCGAGAAAAAAATAGTATATATTTTGATTGGTATAGTCGTAAGACTCAAAGTTTAGACAGTTGCATTGGTCGATTTGGAGCGCACATCTTGACTTTTAGTGTTCTGTCTTTGTTCGATTTTTGCTCCAGCATTTAGTTAAATTTTTATTCGACAATGATGCTCTGTCACTTTTAAATCCTGAGTCTTGCCTCTGCACACTGTATGAGTCTGAATTTGACCGACCACGACCTACAGTGAGCACGACAAACGATCGAGCACCCGCGAGTCGACGCCCAGAGGGATAAGACCTTGTGGTAAAAGAAGGGACAATACGACCTCGGCAGTAGAGTAAGCCCATTGGGAGATATGGAGAATATTCCTTAAAATATTCTTTGCATGTCGTTCCTACGATTGGAAGGAACTCCTCAGTATATAATAGGGATGAGAGCCTTGTAACAAGGGAAGAACACTTTGTGAAACTCACCAAACTTGAATGAAAAGAAAGTTTACAACTCTCTTCTCTCTATTATTATCATCCTATAGTTTATTATCTTCAGCTACGATTTACCCCTTCATCTTTGATTGATTTGTTCAAAAAAGATTTTAATATTTTTTGAGTCAAACAATTCGGCACCGTCTGTGGGGATTTCCATAGCTGAAATCATAGTTCTCATCTAGGATCTTGAAAGTGACGATTACTGCTCTTTAAACCTCATAAAAACCAACAATGGTGGAAAAGGAAGCGAGGCTGAAGGCGATAGCAGATGTCTCAAATAATCTCCTGAACTCCCTCAACAAAGTCGGTGGAGAAGACACTAAAAATAAAACACCAAGAGTTACACCGGAGGGGGAGATCTCACCTCTCCCATACGGGGATCTAACGATCTTGCGCGAAAGGGGAGCCTCAACGTCCACGGTGGGGGAAACACCACCAGTAGTCAAAAAACTGCTAGAAGAATGGTTGACGAGTGCTCTGAACAACATGCTCGAAAAACCTCCTCAAGGAGATGTCGAAGACTTGCCACCTACAGAAATCGCAGCTACCACCAATGAGTCGAGCGCTACGCGAACGAGTAACACCTGCACTATCAGGTGACGATGCACTCATGGCCGTCTTAAAGAAAATGGAAGAGATGGAAAACGAGAACAAAACACTCCGTGATCAAATGAAGGAGCATCAGGAGAGGGTTGACAAAATACCAGGCACTCCTAAGCTATTACCAAAATGCGATGTGGGCCGATTCGTCGAACAGCCATACAAAGACGGGGCTGCTCCTCATCCTATTCCAAAAACCTTCAAGATGCCGTCATACTTGAAAATAACGACGGGACCATGGACCCGGGGGATCATCTAATCCATTATGTTATTGCGGTAAAGGGCAACAATCGGTCAAAGGAACAGGTACCATCTATGCTACTAAAAAAGTTCGGTAAGACCTTGATAGGGGGATCCCAGCTACCAGCGCGATCGATATCAACCTTTGAAGAGATGGCGGATAAATTCGCCACCGCTCATGCAGGGGCGAAGAAGGCTGAAGCTAGGGTCAATGATATCTTCGCTATCAGGCAAATAGAGGGCGAGAGACTTAGGGATTTCCTGGCCCGATTCAATAGAGTAAGGATGAGCCTGCCAAACGTGTCAGAAGGGATGGCAGTAGCAGCCTTTCAAAATGGGTTAAACAGGAAAGGATCAAAGGCAACCAAAAAACTTCTCAGTAGACTCATGAAGTATCCCCCCACCACATGGGAAGAGATCCACAACGCCTATTGTGCTGAGGTAAGGGCAAATAAGGACGACCTGAACGGCCCGATTTAGCGATTAACGTCGGTTCAGACCAAGGCAAGGAGAGATCAACGTAACGATGGGTGAAGATATCAACCATCACGTTTCAATCGAGAAAGGCATCAGCCCTATGTTCGAACATCTAACCCGCCCCCTCCAAGACATACAGATGTAGTGTTATGACACACTACACCCCTTCGAAGCGAAAGAGGTATGCCATCACTGCTATCTGCTCATAACTTTTGTGTTTCCCCTTCATAGATAGTGTACGCAGTGGAGAAGTCGGGCACGAAGGTGTAGTGGCCGCAAAAAATGAAATCGAACCCAAGCACCAGGAGGTCAAACGCCCTCCGTGAATTCCACCAAGAAAGAGGACACAAGACCAAAGATTGCATAGGTCTACGGCAGGAAGCAGTTAGGATTTTGAACTAAGGGTACCTGAAAGAACTGCTCAGTGATAAAGGAAGGGCCAACTTCACTTGAGGGCGCGATCCATCTCAAGGACCTCCAAAGACACCATCACCAGTGCGCACTATACAGATGATCATTGGCGGTGTCGATGACACGGTGATCAACCATGTGAAGTTCACCACCATGCACAAACTCAAACGGACAGTCGCCCACGAATGGTATGATGACCTCGAATACAGTATCATCTTCAATAAGTCGGATGCCGACGGTTTGTCTTTCCCTCACTATGATGCTTTGGTTATAACTTTACGTATCGTTGATACAGATGTAAAAAGAATCATGGTAGATAATGGAAGCGGCGCGTGTAATGTTCACTTGCGAGTTCTCATGCAAATGAGTCTTGAGGATAAAATAATACCACGTTGAATAACACTAACGGGTTTTAATAATGCAGTAGAGGGAACATCCGGAGAAATAGTGCTACCCGTCCTAGCAGGAGGGTCACCTTGGAGATAACATTCCACGTCATGAACCAGGAAACAACCTACAATGCCATCATAGGGCGACCATGGATACACGCCATGCGAGCCATCCCTTCAAGCTTCTATCAAGTGGAAATGAGGGATATTCAACATCCGAGTCGAGCCACGCACCGCCCAAGAATGCTATTGGATCGCCCAAGATTTCACGCACACCAAACAACTGAAAGGAGCAAGTGTAGAGGCGTAGCAATCAGCCATGTCGGGAATTAAACTCGACCTACAAACAGAGGCCATCAAAGACACGGATATCGTAGAAGCTTGCAAGGCAACTATAGAGGATCTTGACCCCGTCCAATTGGATGACGCCGACAACACAAAAAGGTTTACATAGGGCACAACCCCTCGGAGCCAGGTAAGTATCGTGAATTTTTAACTAACAACGCCGATTTATTTGCCTTCTCCCACTCAGATATGCTAGGAATCCCAAAGAACATTGCCATTCATAGACTGAATGTCGACCCACTCTATCCGTCGGTACGACAAATGAGGAGAAAGTTCAATGTTGCAATCAATGAGGCAGTTAGCAAAGATGTGGATAAATTACTCACCAACGGTTCCATCAGAGAATCAAAATACCCCTAATGGGTCGCCAACGTGGTCATGGTCAAAAAGAAGAACGGGAAATGGCTAATGTGTGTAGACTTCACCGATCTAAACAAAGCATGCCCAAAGGATTCCTTCCTGTTACCCCATATCAACCAACGGATCGATGCGACAGCTTGGGCACGAATTGCTGAGCTTCTTGGATGCTTACTCCGATTACAACCAAATTCTAATGGCTGAAGAAGATTAATAAAAGACAACCTTCATCACTCACCAAGGAACATATTGCTATAAAGTGATGTCGTTCGGACTCAAGAATGTAGGGGCCACGTACCAGAGGCTAGTCACCAAAATGTTCAAAGAGCAGCTCGGCAAAACCATGGAGGTTTATATTGATGACATGCTGGTAAAGTCGACAAAGAAGGAGGATCACATTGGCCATCTAAAAGAAGCCTTCAAAATATTAAGGCAGTACGGGATGAAGTTAAATCCTGAGAAGTGCGCCTTCGGCGTAACCTCAGAAAAATTCCTTGGCTTCCTCGTGTCACAAAGGGTAATCGAAGTCAACCCAGATCAAATCAAAGCCATCAACACAATACTAGAGGTACTAACCAGCAAAAAGCAGGTACAGAAGCTAACAAGGCGAATAGCCGCCTTATCGAGGTTAATTTCACGATCCTCGGATAGATGCCACAAATTCTTCAATGTGCTGAGAAAAGACCACGGGTTGCAATGGAACGAGGAGTGTGTCGACGCCCTGAGAAAGCTAAAAGCGTATCTGTTTTCACCGTCACTACTCGTCAAAGCAGATCCAGGTGAGTGTCTGCTTGTGTATTTGGCAGTTTCCGAAGTCGTAGTAAGTTGCAGTCTTGGTCCGTGAAAATAAAGGTACGTAATCTCTAATTTATTATATCAGCATAACTTTAATCGATGTCGAGACAAGGTACCCTCACCTTGAAAAGCTAGCTCTGGCTCTGGTCGTGGCTTCACGCAAGCTTAGACCATATTCTCAATGTCACCCTATAAAAGTGGTAACAACTTTCCCCCTAAGGGGTATCTTTCACAAACCCGAACTATCGGGTAAACTTGCCAAATGGGCCATAGAATTAAGCGAGCACGACATAACATACCAACCGCGAATCGCCGTTAAGTCGCAGGTGCTCGCTAACTTCGTCGCTGATTTCAGCACAAAGATACTGCCCAAGGCAGAACAAGAAGCATTTCGCGCTTCCACACATACCGACCTCTGGGTCCTCTACACCGATGGCGCCTCTAATGCCTCGAGATCGGGACTGGGACTCATCCTCAAAGTCCCTACAGGCAAAGTAATTCACCAGTCCATACGATGCCCCGAGATGACTAACAACGAGGGCGAGTATGAGGCTGTGATTGCAGGTTTGAAGTTAGCCCTCAAATACGGCGACCGACGACTCGTCCTCCACTGTGACTCTCAACTCGTTGTGAATCAAGTCACCGGGACTTTCCAAATCAAAGAGTAGAGACTACAAAGATACCAGTCGGAAATCCACACACTGCTGCCAGAGTTTGATGAATGCCGCCTCGATCAGATACCCAAGGTGCAGAATATTGAAGCAGATGGCCTCGCCAAACTAGCTGCGGCCACCAGGAATATCAACAAAGAAAACATGGTCACCCTCCTTCACTCCGCAATAGACCACGTCAAGGTACATTTTATAAACCTAACTTGGGACTGGCGTAACTACTTCGTAGCCTATTTACCGGATGGAACGCTCCCGCAAGACAAAAAAGAAGCCAAAAAACTTCGGGTACAGGCAACCCGATACAACCTAATAAACCATGATCTCTACAAAAGAAAGTTCGGCGGCCTCCTAGCCAAATGTCTTGGACCACATCAAACAAGATGAGTACTGGAAAAGTACACGAAGGGAACTGCGGTGCCCACACGGGAAATCGCGCCCTCATTCGATGCCTCATCTACACCGCTTACTACTGGCCTACCATGAAAAACGAAGCCGCAGACTATGTCCGAAGGTGCGAGCAGTGTCAAAAGTACGCCCCTATGATACATCAAGTAGGAGATTTCCTCCATTCCGTCACTTCGCCATGGCCATTCATAAAATAGGGAATAGACATAGTCGACCCCCTCCTAGCAGGGCGAGGTAAGGTACGCTTCCTTTTGGTTTTAACTGACTACTTCTCTAAATGGGTGGAAGCAGGTGCATATACTCAGATACGTGAGCAGGAGGTCATCGCCTTTATATGGAAAAATATTATATGCTATTTTGGCATCCCCAAGGAAATCAGCTGCAACAACGAACCTCAATTCATCGGAAAAAGAATGACTGAGTTTTTCAAAAAGTGGAACATCAAACGAATACTCTCCACGCCATATCACCCTACCGCCAATGTCCAAGCCGAATCCTCTAAAAAAGTAATACTGAACATATTGAAAAAGAAGCTTGAGGAAGATAAAGGTCTATGGCCTGAACTACTACCTAAAGTATTTTGGGCATACCGCACTACGCCAAAATTCAGCACGGGAGAAACGCCATACTCACTGGTTTATGGGACCGACGCGGTTATACTTGTCGAGGTCGGGGAGCCCAGCTTGAGATACTCTAACGAGAGCGGAATAGACAATGACGAAAGTAGGCTACAAGATCTGGATGAAGTTGAAGAACGAAGAGACATGGCCCACGTAAGAATGGTAGTCCAGAAGCATCAAGTAGAAAGATACTACAACAAGAGAGCCAAGGTGCGATCACTCAAAGTTGGCAACTACGTCATCAAGGCCAAAACACAGGCGTCAAAAGACCATAATGAAGGACAATTGGGAACAAGCTGACGGACCATATAAAATCGTAGCAGTAGCAAACAAAGGAGCGTTCCAGTTAGAAACAATGGAGGGAAAACTGCTCTAAAACAATTGGAACATCGCCCACCTCAAGTATTTCCACTTCTAAAAGGTGTCACCTAAGTCGTACTTTTTTTCCCTCACCCGGTTTTATCCCAATCGGGTTTTCCTGGGGAGGTTTTTAATGAGGAGGCAAAGGAGACGCCCTAAGGGTCGACACGTTGTTCATTACCTCAACTCGTCGATATGATCTCTGGATCGAAGTAATGAAGGGACTACATACAGATAATCTAATCTCTATTATATGAACGGAATTTAATCTCCATTGTATGAACGGAATCTAATCTCCATTGTATGAATGGAATCTAATCTCCATTTCACGAACGGATCAAATCTCCATAGCATGTGCAGAACCAGATCTCCACTATCGACAGGTGACGTCTTCCTACGGGAACATGGTCAAATCTCCAAAAATATCAGTTCGACCTCGTTCGAACCACGACGGGATCCTACTTCAACGACAGTTCGAAGCAACATCCCAATGGCCAAGACCATCGACGAAAATACCAGTTCAACCTCATTCGAACCACGACGGGATCCTACTTCAACGACAGTTCGAGTAACATCCCAATGGCCAAGGCCATCGACGAAAATACTAGTTCAACCTTTTTGAACCATGACGGGATCCTACTTCGACGACAGTTTGAAGCAACATCCCAATGGCCAAGGCCATCGATGAAAATATCAGTTCAACCTCGTTCGAACCACGATGGGATCCTACTTCGATGACAGTTCGAAGCAACATCCCAATGGCCAAGGCCATCAATGAAAATACCAGTTTGACCTTGTTCGAACCACGACGGGATCCTACTTCGACGATAGTTCGAAGGAACATCCCAATGGCCAAGTCCATCGATGAAAATACCAGTTCGACCTCGTTCGAACCATGTTGGGATCCTACTTCAACGATAATTTGAAGTAGTGAGGGGGTCGTACCCGCATGACTCACGAGCTGCATGAGCTTCGGCCCGCACAGCCTGAACCTCCGTCTCTGTAGCCCTTCCCTCAGCGTGAAAAGCCTTATACACATCAAGTCGAGCCTCTGCATGGACCCACAACTCGTACAAACGACGGGGCACGCCCAAATCAGCTGAGGTATGAGACGTAGAAGGCTGAGAGCGTCGACTTGCCTCCTCCGCCCTCAGCGAAGCCATTTGTCCCTACAATGCGATGAAATCCGCCTCTAGCTCCTTAACACGCCCTTCGAGCCCTGCGACGTGACGACCAAAGGCTTCCCTCTCCCCAGTAAGTTCCGATCTAGAAATGCGGAGTGCATCTTCCAAAGATACCAACTCAGAAATAGCTGCTGCCAGCTTATCGGCGCTGACGTTCAACTCGCCCTTAAGCCCGTCAATCTCTACTACCTTAGCATTCAACTTGGTGGTCAAGTCGGCCACCTTCAACTGTAAGTCGGCATTCTCAGCCGTCACCCCCTTGGTCAATTCGAGCGCGTCCTCCTTTGCCTTAAGAAAGGCCTCCAGTTCACTATTACAGGCAACAGACCTCACAAGCTCTTCGTCCCTCTCCCTCAACTCCTCTATCCTACGCTCTAATTGGTCCTCCCGCTACTTAAGCCCCTCACGAAACACCTGGAACTCGGGATACTGATGATAAATGTCAAACATCGCCTGATGCTTAACACGATACTACTGATACTTGGACGACATCTTCTTATAAAGGCCCGTCCTTTTTCTTTCACGACGCTCTCTCTCCACCTCCAGGACGAGGGTCTGACAAAAGAGAAGGGTAGAAATTAGAAAACAAAATGCAAACGACGGTTATCGCACCAACCTAACGACAAAAAGAGAAGGAAAGGAACCTACCTGCAGGGCTATACCAGCGACCTTCTAAGATAACTCCACGTCACTCATTGCTCCAAGCATCTTGCTTTCAGGAGCGACACATAGAGGAGCGAGGGTCAGCGCCACCTACTCCCTGTTCAACAACAAGTTGTAGTTCCCCGGGACTACCACATGACGGTCGAACCCGTCCATCCTATCCTCTACATGGGTATGGCGACCCATAAATTCATTGACATCCTCCGGGTCGATATCCGAACCCGAGCCATCACCCTCGATACGAGGTCCTCTAACATTAGACGATGTGTCATCCTCAACGGAGCGCACTGAACCGGCTCCTGGGCCAATTCCCTCCACTTGGGGAGACCTCCCCGACAAAATGGCATTGGCCATAAATACGGGCACCGGGGCTTCCCGGGATGCTCTGCTGCTGTCAGCGTCCGTGGCCACCCCCTTCCCCAGCTCCAACCTCCTCATTTTCCTCTCTAGCGGCTCGTCACAGTTAGAAGATTCATCCAAAGGATGTGAGGCCGGTACCGACGAAGCCTCTTCCCTCGTGGCCACAGTTCGAGACGAATCTCCCAGTTGAATAGGTTGAGGAAGACCTTCTTGAACAGACTCGCACAAGATAAATCGCGTGTCCGCAGTAGCGACGGCTTGTCTAAAGGTGGGAACTGGCACCTTCCGTCTAGAAGCTCCCCGACCTGTCATCACAAAGGGTCGTACTATTAAGCAAGGTCACATGGCCAACGAGGCAGTAAGTCAAATATTTACCTGAGGAAACCCTAGGTCCATAACGTTGCACAAAGGCGGGCCAAGTCCGAGCGTTGACGCATGAGGCAACAGGCGGGCTACCCAATCCTTGATACCCGCAATAGGGTGAGGTGGATGGCCCATAGATGCAAAATGGCGAGTAAGTAAAAGTTACAATAATTACATAAGAGAGGGGAACATAGCGAATGACAACACTTTCGTGTTCCGTTCCATCGCTCCGGAAATCTGGCGAAGTCAGAAACGATGTGTTCGGTCTTGATAAAGAAATACTTGTGACAAAACTTACGGCTCGCCCGGTCGTCCGTCCCGACCACCAGCCTTTTCGTACCACGAAGTCTCAAATGCACCATGGTACCCCTAAGGAAGCCAGGCGTGAATAGGTGCAAAAGATAATGGACAGAGATACTACACTCCGCCAACTCTGCATACTTAGTCAATAGTAGAAGCACCTTAAGCGTGTACGGCGAAAGCTGTGCTGGGAAAACCTAGTAAATTCTATAGAATTCCTCTGCTAAAGGGAAGGGAGGAAGGGTATAGCCGATCATGAAAAGATACTCGTAAAAAGCACAGTACCCAGGTTTGTGGACGTCAACGTAATCTTTCCCCGCCGGAATCATCTCTACATGGGCAAGAATACCATACTTTATACGGAGGGCATCAAGATGAACCTGCTCCATCTAAGAAAATACGAGGTTTGGAGTAAGAGGTGAATCTTTGAGGAAATCACTCCGGGACAAGGGATGCCTCGGTAGTAGCTCATCCACCGTAAGAGGGTTGTCACCCTTTTCTACCACCACTTCTCCGCTGCCGGAAAGAGGCATTGTGGATAACGGGGTGGCTTCAGGAACCTCTTCGCTAGCACGATGAGACCTCGGCATAGTATCGTTTAAAGGAGCAGCAACACAAAGGGAGTAAAAAAGAAGAAAACTTCCGGTGAAGAACGGAAACGGAAGCAGGAAGATATAAGAATAAATGAAGAAGACTGAGAGGCTATCAAGAGAGAAATGGCTAAAAAATTTCAAAAAATCAAACCCTCATCTATTTATAGGGTTGGGTGGTGCCAGAACCGAGGCGGCATGCTTCAAATCAACGCAAGAATCAAAGCGCCAAGCCTTCAGTCTTTGCCTCGAAAATCCGCGTAATGATGACGTACGTAAAGCTGACATCACCCCCGGGTAGCGTGTACTATTTGGTGCTTCCCTGAATATGATAGCCACCTCTCGTTGGTCACGCCGTAACGTTCCAACAGGTCAAATTTCTCCCAAAGAAGGCATAAAGTCCGCTTATCGAGAACGCACCCAGTCACAACCCCGACGAGCGGAGGGACTAACTGTATGGGTCTGAATTTGACCGATCACGACCTACAGTGAGCACGACAAACGACCGAGCACCGCGAGTCGATGCCCAGAGGGATACAACCTTGTGGTAAAAGAAGGAACAATACGACCTCGGCAGTAGAGTAAGCCCATTAGGAGATATAAAGAATATTCCTTAAAAGATTCTTTGCATGTCGTTTCTAAGATTGGAAGGAATTCTTGAGTATATAAGAGGGATGAGAGCCTTGTAACAAGGGGAACACTTTGTTAAACTCACCAACCTTGAATGAAAAGAAAGTTTACAACTCTCTTATCTCTATTGTTGTCATCCTAGAGTTTATTATTTTCAACTACGATTTACCCCTTTATCTTTGATTGATTTGTTCAAAAAAGATTTTAATATCTTTTGAGTCAAACACACACGTACAATCATTTTACCAAAGTATGGCCATAACTTAGTTGAAGTTTAACCAAGGAATTTTTGATTTAGAATTGGAACTTTAATTAAGAAAATTACAACAATTAGATTTACCGCCACTTATTGCTCTTAATTACTCCCCAACGTCCAACATATCTCAAACTCACGTGTTAAGGAAATTTAAGAAGCCCAATTACACAAAGAAAACTACTCGGTTAAGAAACAAGGTTTCCACTTTTTGACTACAGCAAAAAGAGAGGATAGTGGTGAGTAGGTATATAATATTTGCCTCATGTAAAGCTAAAGGCTCCTAAAGTGAGAGGCTTTATATTTATCAACTCCAAAACTCTCTATCTTTGTTTAGGCCCGAAAAAGAAAAAGAAAAAAGTGGTGTTCATTTTGCTTTATTAAGTCACTATCAAGTACACTCAACGTATATTAATTGCCACTCACTAGCAGTCCCTTTAATCAATTTATTAAAAGAGCTTTCCACTTAGAATGATCAATCATATACTGATACGGGACAACATAAACTGTTCTTATTTTAATTAGAAAAGTGCTCAGAAACTTGTCTTAATTAGCAGACCTGAATTAACGAAAGAAACACAAGATCAATAATTACGTACGCGTATATCAATCTAATTATGTACGCGTATATATATATATAATTAAAATCCTGGTACACAGCCATTTTGTTACAAGGAAATGTCTCCCTTTGGCGGAAGCTATTTTTTGTACTACTATCTTAATCTTAACTTTATTTGTTACTACTTGTTTACGCTAAATTCTTGTTGTTATTACTAAATTAATACTTGAAAAATTCATCAAAATGTCTGGGTATGTTTTGTGCGGAAAAAACATATTCCTGGGGCTTGGTGCTCATTGCGATAAGAAAAGTATCACATTCTTTTCTCATAATACACCTTCCTCTGTACAAGCAGCAAGTTTCTTTCTAATTCAATAACCAAAAAGGAACTCCAAAAGCCTTTCTTTTCTCAAAAGTGGACGTACAAAAAGAGAATGCACTTCACCAAAACTGCCTTTATTACAATATTACCTTTGAACACAAAATCCAACGACAAAATTAAAGATGTGTGCCATTCTGCCTTCCAGTAAAGATTATTGCTGTGTCATTTTCCACTTTAGCTAGCTAATCCCTGTATAAGAACTTCCAACTCTTGTACAAAATTATATATCCACGGGGAGTTGTGTATTGGCTTTTTCATTCACGTTGTAGGATGAATATGCCCCAAGAGCTGCATCTCTGATATGTGTGTGCGGCCCAAGGCCCCGAGGAAAATCGGGCCAAGTGCACCCGCAGTCACTTTTAAGCTTGTTATTTAAAATATAGTTATAATTTATAATATTAGCCAATTCATCCAAACTTCAGGATTAAGTATCCTGACTTTTTAAGCTGCTAATTTGAAATTCAGGACTTATTGTTTTGACTTTCTAAACTGCTAATTTGAAATTCAAGATATAAAATTCGAATTTATGAACACAATTTTCAAACTTTAGGATACGATATTCTGAAGTTTAAAGATGTTTAAACTTCATAACGTTTTTGTTTGACCAAAAAATATAAATCTTTGCCTAAACTAATTAAATAAAAAGATAAAAAGTTAATCCTAGTTAAAGATAATGACCTTAGATCTAAAATCGGTTTATGCGGATAATATGGGACCGCGTCAAAGTGGATTTAATGCAATACACATTAAATGTTATGGTTATTAATGGAATGAGAACAATGATAAGTAATAAATAAAAATAAATGGCACTAAATGTAAATAAAGAGAATAATTCACCTAATATTGAATGAGGTGGATGATTCTTATTTCTGACAATGATGTGAGACAAATAACTATGGGGATATTGGAGACTTTCTCGGATCTGATGCGAAAAGTGTAGAATAAGTAATGAACAAAATCTCTTTGGGAAAGCAGGGTTTGTATCTATCTCGAGAGTCAACTTTTTAAGAGAGTTCTTCTCATATAGAATATTGCATGCCTTTTGTCTTATCTCTCCTACTATTTATATGCGATATTTCCAAAGAACCCTAAAAGGTACAAACAGAGGGAATAATCAATAGAATATTCCCTTTCAAGGTTCTAAAGCTATACTAGCTGTTACTTCTATCCATGCTGCTTGACCTCGGCTCTGATGAGCCACTCAACGACTTGTTCTGTTGATCACTGATCGACCCCGACCAAACTGCCCATTTTGATTTGCAGGTCACTCATGACGATCGTCTCCACGTATCAAATTTTTCTAGTTCGATTTTGACCCATACAGTTAGTCCCCCCACTTATCGATGTCGTCTTTTGGTTGACCTCAATTAGAGGACTTCATTAGTCATATTTGGAGAAATTCGTATGAAGGGATCGAGTGGTGAGGATTGCGGCTGAGATGGTGATGTGGCATTTTGAAGACCACACTTAATGACGTTGGTTCAGAGGTGACGTCAAGGCCTCACGCGTCATCATTACGCATCTTACCGACGCATTGCATCACTTTCCGTGCCCCTATCATTTCGATCTCTGTGTATTTGACAGTTAATTGTCTCGATCCTAGCGCCGGTGTTCTCTATAAATAAAAGGGGGGAAACCCTTTGAATGAACCTTTACATTTTCCAATCCTTGAACTTGCATCTTTTCTTCTCTTCTTCTTCTTCTTCTTCTTTCTGTGTTCCTGCTCCAGTTGCTTCAATCTTTTGTATTCTTACTCTCCTTTCTAGTTCAAGTGATTCCTGTTGTTTTTGCCTCTTCCAAGTTTGTATCTTCTGTATTTACAGTTAACCAAAAATGGTGGATACACCCCTTGTCTCTGGTGAGGTTCCTGAACCAACTCCACTAGGAGTAAGGATGTCTCCTCATGATGATGATGCTATTGTCGTTGCCGAGGATGAGAGCTTTCCCATTGTGGGGGAGATCATTCCTCATAATGATAGGGCCAGGTCGGACTTCCTGAAGTCACCTGCGGACGAGCCTGAGCCTGTGATGTCCGAAATAAAAGCAGCTTATCTCGCCGAGCTTAGGTCCAAGTACAACATCCCTGCCCATATCGACGTGGTCCTAGCTGGGAACGACGTAATCCCTATTCATCGTTTTAGATATTGTGCATTTTACGCGTACCCGTTCCAAGTGGGATATTCTCTTCCCCCATTGGAGGAGGAATTTTACCGCTACTACGGCATCTGTCCGGCTCAGCTCTCCCCTATATTTAAAAACTCTTTCTTATGTTGATAAAGTACATGGAACTAGCCAATCGTGGGATTTCCATCCGCCATCTGCTGCATCTTTTCATGCCAAGTTCTCACAAGGGTATGATGATGCACCTCCGCCACCGTGGGACCAAGGGACTAGTGGTGAAAATGAACGAGAAGGCAAATCATTGATTTTGGTTCAACTTATTCTATATCAAGACCGACCACACATGGTGGAGAACCCCAGTGGATTCCCTGAAGCATGGAACTTCGCCCGTAAGTGTTTTTGCTAATTGATTGCTTATTTTGTCTCTCTCCGACGATTTAATCGTTCCTCCTCTTTTGTGCAGTAGAGAGGGACTTCATATGTTGGTCGCCGACATTCGCCACTAGGTGAGTCAAATTTTACCCCACGCGATGGGGATTCGCGAATGGTCATCTTTTAACAAGAAGTTTGGACGTAAACCTTCCTCGACTAATAAATTATTCATTTCGATCTTCTTTTTCGCTCCATTCTTATAGTGGGGTCAATTTTAAATTTTGTATTTGAAGTTAGTTCAGAGGACTACGAAAAGAACGAGGGCTCCTACCCCCGCTTTTTGTCAATCGGGTGCATCGAACAGATCTCTACTCACTTCAACTATAGGCCAGTCCGTTCAGATAACTGCTTCTTCTTAGATCTCAGCAGGCCCTTCAGTGAAGACTCCGACTTCTATCATATTGCACTTAGTAGACGAGTCATCGTCGAGCGAGGAGGAAGCAGTTCTACTATAAAGGCGAACAGTAGAAGTTGACAGCGAGGCAGTAGGAAATGAAGAGCCAACAAGGGGCGATCCCGAGCTGGCGTGGTCACACTCGAGGGCGGCATAGCTTTGGGCACAAAGACTGTGCCCCTTTCAGATGTAGATATTGCTCCCTTGCTAGAGGTTGTCGTGGAAGGAGAGGAAACGTAGGTTATTTCGACGAGTGATACATCGTTGTCAGGGCAGGACGACGTTCCTTCCTCTGTCGAGGAGAGGGGGAAAGGGTGACCGTAGATGGCTATGAGTCCGTTTCAACGTCAACCCCGAAGAGGAACGAATGTTCGATAAGGGTTTTACTCGAGTAGAGGTGAAAATGGAGGGACCTACTCATATCATAGTCATTCCCTCGGACTGTGACTTGTTGACGAAAATAGAGAGCGTAGTTCTTTCTTTGGTTCCTCTTTGCTCTAGCACCGAGAACAGGACTTTACGGACGTTTAAGGATGCCGATCTGTTGTTAGGAATATCCGAAATGGCTTTGAGGGTAAGTTTGTATTTTTATTTTTGTTGTTCTTGTACTTTATGTCCTTTTTCCTTTTTGTTTTTACTGACTTTTTGGCTCTTCCTTTTTCACCTAGACTCTCATTTTGGAGATCGAGAGCTCCCGCCGAGAGGAGAAGCGAAAGTTGTTTTTAAGAACATAGTTTTGAAGTATCGTAAGTACTGTGAGATGGTTGCCCGATTCAATGCGGACGATAATTTCTAGTCTCTTAGAGATGAGTTAAGGCAGAAGGACGATGAACTCGTGAGGGTCATTGGCAAATGTAGCGAGCTTGAGGAAGCGTTTAGACTCAAGGAGGACGAGCTCGAAGTGAGCAAGGGGGTTATGGTTGAGTATGTCGACCTTCAAGCTCAAGTGGCATCCCTACGGGCCAAACTTGAGTAGAGCTCGATCAGAGCTTATGAATAAAGTGATGAGTTGGTCAAAAAAGTGGCATAGTCAGAGAGGGTCGAGGAGGCTAGGGCCGCGTCTTTGCCGAAGGTGGCGGCGTTAGAGGATACCATCTGCGTCCTCCGATCTGAGCGGGCGAGTGATGCGGAGACAGTAGCGCTCAGGGAGGCGAGGTTTGACGAACGGATTGGTGGGCTTGAGAAAGAGATTTCGGACCTTAATGAGCATATCTCCCTTCTTGAGGCCTAAAAAGCACAGCTACTGGCTCAACCATCTTCATCTAGTACTTTCACTTATCCCGATGTTCCACGGGATTTTTATGAGAAATAGATTCATGCCGAGGCTGAACTAGACATATTCAAGGGCTTGATAACGGCATGGAGAGTTTCTGAGGATGCTCGTGCTAAAGCACGCGTAGTTCGGGTCCTTTATGGTTATGATCCTGCTACGCCGGGGGCTGTGAAGGTAAAGATGGCTTGGACGGGCTTGAGCCAGGTGCCCGGTATGATGACGAATATTCTGATGGCGAAGATGATGGTGGGGGCAATGCTGCCGAGTGATAATTTTTGTAATCTTTTGTTTTTACTTTTGTGGGTGTATGTTCGGCCCTTGTAAGATACCTCTTGATTTGGAATGCTATTTTTGCTGTTTATTTCCTAGTCTTCTATTTTTTGTTGAATATTTTCCTCAATTGATTGCGTTGATTAAAAGAATTGTGTTGGTAGGCATTAGCTCGAACTTGATCGAGTGTCTTTGATTAGTTCAAACGAAGTTAAACGTTGCCATAATTAATTCGAATGAGATTAACTGTGAATCAAGTTCGAGCTTGGATGAATGTAAGTTGAATTCGAGCAAGGTCGAATGTCACTCTTAACTAATTCGAACTAGATCAAATGTGAGTCAAACTAGGTCGAATGTTATTCATAATTAATTCGAACGAGGTCGAATGTGAGTTGATTCAAGCGAGGTCGAATGTTACTCTTACTTAATTCAAACGAGGTCGAATGTGAGTTGATTCGAGCGAGGTCGAATGTTACTCTTAGTTAATTCGAACGAGGTTGAACGTGAGTTGATTCGAGCGAGGCGAATATTACTCTTAGTTAATTCAATCGAGGTCGAATGTTATTCTTTATTAATTCGAACGAGATCGAATGTGAGTTGATTTGAGCGAGATCGAATATTACTCTTAGTTAATTCGAATGAGGTCGAATGTGAGTTGATTCGAGCGAGGTAGAATGTTCCTCTTAGTTAATTTGAACGAGGTCGAATGTGAGTTGATTCGAGCAAGGTCGAATGTTACTCTTAGTTAATTCGAACAAGGTCGAATGCGAGTATCTTGATTGGTGCGGTGTTAAAACTTGGTGGAGACATAGGCGAATATTATGTGCTTGTATGCTTTGCTTACATATATACATTGGAGAAGTTTACACATTTTTCGGGCTGGTATTCCAGTCTCGATCTACCTAGTCCCTTTATTATTCGACCTGGAGAAGTATTCGAGGGGTTGAGCAATGAACTTGCTAACTTGTATTCCCACCTGCTTATGCTTAACTTTGAAATGTCCTCCTCGTCGACTCATTCAAAACCTCCCCGAGAAAACCCAATTAGGACAAAACTCAAGTGCGGGAAAAAAAGTACAGCTTAGAGAACATCTTTCCTTAGAAGTTGAAGTACTAGAGGTGGGCGATGTTCCAGTTGTTTTGGTAGTAGTTTTCCTTCTATCGTTTCTAGTTGGAACGACCCTTTGCTTGCTGCCGCCATAATTTTGTATGGGTCGTCCCAGTGAGTCCCTAGCTTTTCTTCTCGTGGATCCTTGCTTGTCTGTGTTTTGTCTTTGAGTACTTAGTCTCTAACCTTGAGCGGTCTGATCTTGGCTTTTTTGTTGTAGTATCGGTCTGCTTGTTGTTTCTGGGAGACCATCTTTATGTATGCCATGTCTCTTTGTTCTTCGACCTCGTCGAGGTCTTGCCTCCTACTTTCGTCGTTTCTCAGCCCGCTTTCGTGTGAGTACCTTAGACTTGGTTCTCCGACTTCTACCGATATTACTGCATCGGTCCCATAGACCAGTGAGTACGGTGTTTCTCTTGTGCTTGTTTTTGGCATTGTACGGCATGCCCATAACACTTCGAGTAGCAACTCCGGCCATAGTCCCTTGGCGTTCTCGAGCTTCTTCTTCATGATATTCAATATTGACTTATTGGAGGACTTCGCTTGCCTATTGCCCGGGGGATGATATGACGTGGTGATATGCCATTTCTCGAAGAACTCGGCGATCTTTTTTCCAGTAAATTGAGGCCCGTTGTCACAAATAATTTCTTTGGGGAGGCCGAAATGGCACACGATATTCCTCCATATGAAGCTAATCACTTCTTGATCGCGTATTTGGGCGAATGCACCTGCTTGCACCCACTTGGAAAAATAGCCAGTTAAAACTAAAAGAAAATGTACATTACCTCGTCCTAATGGGAGGGGTTCAACGATGTCCATCCCCCATTTGTTGAAAGGCCAAGGCGAGGTGACTAAGTGGAGGTGCTCGCCCGCTTGGTGGATCATGAGGGCGTATCTTTGGCATTGTTTGCTTCTTTTTTTACGAAGTCGGTGGCTTGTTTTTTTTATTACGGGCAAGTATTAGCCTGTCGTATGAGGCATCTGACTAGGGCTTGATTTCCAGTATGAGCTCCGCAGTTGTGGACTTCCTCTAGAACGCGTCGCGCCTAGTTTGAGCCTAAGAATTTTCTAGGGGGCCGCCATACGTTCTTTTGTACAAGTTGTTATTGATGACGTTGTACCTGGCCGCCTGCATTCGAAGCTTCTTGGCTTCTTTTTTATCGTCTGGAATCACTCCGTCCTGCATATATGTGACAATACGATTGCGCCAATCCCAAGTTAGGTTTATAGTTCGTACCTCAATTTGATCGATCGACGAGTGGAGGAGAGAGACCATGTTCCCTTCTCCGATTATGATTTTAGTGGTCGCTGCCAGTTTGGGAACGCTGTCTGCATCGATATTCTATGTTCGAGGGATTTGATCGAGCTGGCATTCGTCGAATTTGGGTAAGAGCTTGCAGATCTCAGTCTGGTATTTTCCAGTCTTTGTTCCTTGATTTGGAAAGTCCCTGTGACTTGATTGATGAGGAGCTGAGAGCCTCACCGTAGGATGACTCGCTTCGCTCCGTACTTGAGTGCTAACTTTAGCCCTGCAACCACAGCCTCGTACTTGGCTTCGTTGTTAGTCATATCTGGGCATCTTATGGATTAGCGAATTACTTTGCTTATTGGGACCTCGAGTACGAGTCCCAATCCCAATCCCGACGCGTTAGAGACACCATCGGTATATAAAACCCATAGTTCGTGTATTTTAGGGGGAGTACGGGCGGTTTCCTTTTCGACTTCAGGCATTATTTTTGTGCTTAAGTCGGCGACAAAGTCGGCGAGCACTTGCAACTTTATCGTCGTTCACGGTTGATAGGTTATATCGTGCTCGTTCAATTCTAAGGCCCATTTGGCCAATCTGCCTGACAGCTCGAGTTTATGCAGAATACTCCTCAAGGGAAAGGTTGTGACTATCGAGATGGGGTGGCACTGGAAATAGGGTCTAAGCTTTCGTAAAGCTACGACCAAAGCCAGGGACAACTTCTCGAGGTGTGGAAACCTCATCTCAGCGTCAACCAGAGTTTTGCTAATATAGTAAATGGGAGATTGCGTACCTTTATTTTCTCGAACTAGGACCGCACTAACGGCCACATCGAACACGGCCAAATAGATTAGGAGACGCTCCACAGGTTCTGCCTTTTCAAGTAGTGGGGGTGAAGATAGGTACGCCTTTAAATCTATCAAGGCTTCAACGTACTTGGAGTTCCATTGGAGTCCATTATCTTTCTTGAGTACGCCGAAAAATTTATGGCAGCTGACAGAGGACCGTGAGATAAATCTCGACAGGGTAGCTATGCGGCCAGTTAGCTTCTGTACTTGTTTCTTACTGGTTAGGTTCTTCGGTATTCCTTATATAGCTTTGATTTGGTCGGGGTTGACTTCGATGCCTCGTTGTGATACCAAGAAACCGAGGAACTTTCCTGAGGTTACAACGAAGGCATATTTTTTGGGGTTCAACTTAATACCGTATCGCTTGAGTATGTCGAAGGCCTCTTTCAAGTGGTCAATGTGATCCTCTTTCCTCTTTGACTTGACCAAGATGTCGTCGATGTAGACTTTCATGGTTTTGTCAGCTGATCTTTAAACATATTTGTCACCAACCTCTGATAGGTCGCCCATGCATTTTTTTAGTCCGAAAGGCGTCACTCTATAGCAGTACATCCCCTGGTGAGTGATGAAAGTGCTCTTTTCTTGGTCTTCCTCCTCCATGAGGATCTGGTTGTAGCCCGAGTAGGCATCCAAGAAGCTTAATAGCTCGTGCCCGGCTATTGCGTCAATGAGTTGGTCAATATGGGGTTGTGGGAATTAGTATTTCGGGCAGCCATTGTTCAGATCTCTGAAGTGTATGCACATCCACAACTTCTCGTTCTTCATTTTCACCATGGCCACATTGGCGACCCATTGAGGGTACTTTGATTCGCTAATAGAGCCATTTTCCAATAGTTTTTCGACTTCCTCGCGGACTACGTCATTTATTGTGGAGTTTAATTTCTGCCTAACTTGCCATACTGAGGCTAAAATGGGTCGACGTTCAACTTGTGTATTGCTATCTCTTTCGGGATGCCCAGCATATCTGCATGGGAAAAGGCAAATAAGTCTGCGTTGTTAGCTAAAAATTGATGGAATTTACCTGGCTCCTGAAGTTTGTGGCCGATGTAGGCTTTTTTGTTGTGGTCGTCTTTGTCGAGTTGTACGTGGTTAAGATACTCTACGGTCGACCCTGTGGCTTCTATGATTTCGGGGTCTCTGATGACATCTTTTCCTTCATCGTAACCTGACCCTGACCCAGTTAATTACTATGCGGCCGATGCTTTGCCTTTTTATTATTGAGTTTATGTGTAGTCTTGGGCAATACAATAGTATTCTCAGGTAGTGCGTTTCTCTCCTCGGATGCTGAATACCCCCCAAGAGGTGAGAAATTTGATGACTTGATATAAGCTGGATAGGACGACTTTCATGGCGTGTATCCAGGGGCGACCTATGATGGTGTTGTATGCCATATCCTAGTTTATGATGTGGAACATGGTCTCCAAGGTGACGCCGCCGGCCAGGATGGGTAGCATGATTTCTCCATATGTTCGCTCAACATCGTCTGTACTTATCCTTAGGAGGCTACAGAACCTTTAGGAAAAACTTCACATTCTTGAATTCTTGTCGTGCATCCTTGATTCAGCTTGAAATGTAACTCTTGAAATTGCTTCCACGCATTCGTATGCGTGCATAAGCGCTCAGTATCTGATATGCATCGATGGCTTGTGATTTCCTGATCGAGGGGCGAGATGCGATCTTTGTGTGTTAATGTTGGGCCAATCTGGAGGACTTGAGGTCGGGTTTTGCCTATAGCTTGAGCATTGAGGCGTTGATTGCGTGAGCACGTGCTTTTGGATTTATATGTCTGATAGTGTCCCTATTAGTGGGAGTGATGACTGGATAGTTATGTGATGAGTATGATGTGACTGCAAGATGTGTACATATGATTTGAACGAGACAAGAAGGGTCTTCTTGGGGGTAGTAAGAACTATTTGGTGCTTGATTTCCATTGTGATTTGATGTATAACTCGAGTTGTAGGCAGGTTGAAGGACCTTTTCATGTTGCCTAGTTGGGAAGTGAAGTAAATTTCACGTTGTGATATGAGTTCAGACTCAGGAAGATTAAGTGACTGCGTAATGTTTATGCCGGTGGAAGGGTATAAAGAGATGTTAGTTTGAGGCGAAGTAGGTGGGTTATCTCCTGCGGATTGTTCTGAAGTTTGCGTGATCCTTATGTCGTTTATTGGAAGATCTTTGTTACCTATGAAAGATATGTGTTACAATTTGAATTTGGGTTGCTTAAGAGAGTGGGTTTGTCAGTTATGAGGGTGAATGCGAGATTTGCAGAAGATTTAAAGTACTAAATGGTCTGTGTTTCACAAGATTATGAAGGATTGAGTTTAATCTCACTATGGTATTATGGCAGTAATAGAGTATATGCATTATGAGTTATGGTGTGTTTTGATCTATGACTTTGAGCCAAGTGGAGGAGTTTTCTATTGATCAGCTGATTGCATGATTATGTGCTATGATGGTTCCAGTTTGGGACATACTGGTGAATCAGTGATGGCTTACAGAGGTTGAGACCGAGGATGGCTCGAGTAAAGGAAATTTCAATAAATGTTATGCTATGCTTATGGGTGTATGAGAATCACAGAATGACTTAAGTTGTTGTTGGTAAAGGATGTACGATGCATGGGACAGGAAGTTGCCTGGTTGCATTAAGGTGAGGTTACATTCTGCGGGTGTTGGAGTGCTATTAGAGCACAGGTCGTCCGGTCCGTTGATCGGTCTAATTGCGGTTTGAGTAGAGTGGAAGACTCTCGAGAATGGTTCTAATGGGTTCAAGATGTTACATGTAATAATTGGAGCTTTTCAAGTTGTATATTTAGCTAGATCTGAGGTTTGCATTGGAGGGTGTCAAGACTCGTGGTATTTCTATATTATTATGGATTCTACACATCAATATCAGAAAGGTGAAGGTAATTCGGAAGGAACTCAGAGAATTAGGACAGCTTGGTAGTAGGTTGGATCGGCAAGGTAACGGATATGATCGGTTCTTGGGTGCTTATGCTGCACTGGGTTTCTACAGGTGTTTTGTGGCAATGCTCTTAGGTTTTGATGGCCTATATAGCTGGGTCGAGTTAGAGGAATTTAGTTCTGATGGTTTGGTCTTATACAAATGGAATTTGGAGAGTTTTTGATAGTTTCTACCACGGTTAGAGATGTATATTTTCTACTAGCATGGGATGTATAATGATTTTCTCCTAGATGGGATCAAATGGAAAAGTTATTAGCTGGCTGAGTACGTAGTTGCTTATAGCTCAGAGTGGATTATAAAGTTCTCGTATTTATCATAGGATGGTATGGTATATGTGGTATATTGTGTGGGGTTGAGATTTGCATGTGTAAGGTCACAATTCAGTTTGAAAAGGAAGGTCATAAATTTTTAGGTAGCATGGACAACTTCAGATGACTAGATAAATGAGATCACTAATTGGTGTGGCTTGATGAGAGTATACATTTCAGAAAGGGCGATGTGTTTGAGTTATGGATGCTTTATTGGTATTGCGGCACTATCTTGTCTGATCGACTGCGGATATTCAAGGTTTGCTTGGTGGCACAGAAGAATTTTTTGAAGTACCTCTCGTGGGATGATCGAGTAGTAGGGATGTGTTAGATATTTGGGCGGTGGAGTTAGGATCAGATATGGTGATTCATGTGCTTTATGGAGTTGGAGACTGGGAGTTCTCATAAATAGATTATTCCGCGTTGTGGACTGTAAAAATGTGGGTAAACTAGTCAGATGATAGTATGTGCTATGATTCAGTCATTGTGAACCTTCGGGGGATTATTTATCTGTTCTGGGAGACCAGAGTTGATGTGTGGTTCATTGATAGGCCCAACATGGATGTGTGTTCTGCACCGAGTCAAAATTGTTGACTCCGAACTGTTATTATTAAGAGATGTGCCATTCGATTATTGTTGAGCTTATCTATGTTCTGGAGTAATCTTTGAGTTACATTTCCGTGTTGTGAGGTGTTGGGATTTGTTGGTTATAGGCACATGTGGTGCGGTTTTATTGGGGTCTCTCAGTGGAATTCGAGCAGGAAGAGTATTGGGTATTGCTCGGCGGATAGCGCATCAGTTGTGTCCTTTCGGGTTTGTGTAATGTTATGTCAATTGCTTCACTGTGGTTATGATGATTTGCTTTGGTAAGCATTGTATGTGGTGGTATTGGTGACTTCCGATACAGCTCTCTTATTTGAGTCATTTTCATGATTTGAGTATGCTCGGATTGTTGTTTATAGGTGCGCGGATTGCACGAGTTGTGGCTTCAGTTTGTACTGTTGTGTCATGTCACAAGAGTAGTTGTGTTGGATTAGATGAGATCGTTGGGATCTAGAATGAATACAAACGAATTTAGCTTCAGCGTGTTGGAAGGATAATATCGATGTTCAGCTCAGAAATTTGCTATGGTCCAGGCCAAAAGAGGAGTGGCTTCTCGAATGGTTGATCTGAGAAATGGTTATGACTTTCTACGTGTTTCATTTATCATTGGCAGTATATGAAAGTGTTGGAATGAGACTTTAATTGCTAAGAGTTTATTATCGGTATTTGGTTGTTGTGTGCAACTGTCGTGATTTGAAGTTATCGCTACAAGTGTCTGAGTTATGCGGTATATTATGTGATTGCATCTAGGGCTGCAAGTAGGGTTTGTTACGGCTTGTTTGGGTGTATTCAGAGTATAGATGTGAGATTCTGATCTTGTAGATGATTTCAAAAGTGAAAATGTGGTTCTAAGGTTTATGGGCTAGGTTGGATTGTGGAATTTCAGTTACATTGTGTTATCAGACCTATATGAGATAGGGTGACATGGGATCACCCCCGGGTATGTGCATGGTAAGGTTACTCAGCGATTGATGGTTTTCGGAACAACTCTGGGCACGTTCGAGGATGGATGTATGTTTAAGTGGGTTAAGATGTAACGACCCGATCGGTCGTTTTGATCTTTTACACTTCGCTCGCCAGTTCTCAGGCATGACTAGCCCCGTGTGATGTATTATGACTTATGCAAATCTTCGGTTGTGATTTTCAGGGTAATCAGAATGAATTTGGAAGAACAGTTCTCAGTTTGAAGCTTAAAGTTTGAAAGGTTTGACCAAGTTTTGACTTGTTAGTATATGATCTCGGATTGGAATTTTTATGATTTGGTTAGCTCTATTAGGTGATTTGGGACTTAGGAGCATGATCGTAATGTATTTTAGAGGTCCGTGGAAGGTTTAGGCTTGAATTGACGAAATAGGAATTTTGGCATTTTCCGGTTGATAGGTGAGATTTTGATATAGGGGTCGGAATGGAATTTTGGAAATTGGAGTAAGTCTGTTGTGTCATTCGGGATGTGTGTGCAAAATTTCAAGTCATTCGGACGAGGTTTGATAGACTTTTTGATCGAATTCGGAATTCGGAAGTTTTTGGGATTCTTAGGCTTGAACCTGATGATGATGATTTGATGTTTTAATGTTGTTTTGAGCGTTCCAAAGATTGGAACAAGTTTGAATGATGATATGGGATATATTGACATGTTTGGTTGAGGTCCCGAGGGCCTCAGGTGAGTTTCGAGTGGTAAACGGATCAATTTTTGGACTTTAGACTTGGCAGTTTTGCTGGTTTTTGTTGCATAGATTTTTGTTCATCCCGTTTGCGGTCAGGGACTCGCATTCGCGAAGAGTGTTCTCGAGGTGGTGAATTCTGCTCTTCGCGTTCGCGCTTTGGGTGTCTCGTTCGCGATGTGTTGATGTTGTGTTCCTCGTGTTCGCGCCTTGGTAGTCGCATTCGCGTAGTTATGTCTCCAGTAGGTATCGTGTTCGCGAGGCTTGTGCCACGAACGTGTAGAGCATTTTGGGAGTCGATATTTTTTCTTCATTGCGGACGTGATGGTCGTCCCGCGTTTGCGAAAGTGGAAGCCTGGGCAGCCTTATAAAGTACTCTATTTCGAGGATTTCGGCCATTTTTGCATTTTTGGAGCTATGGAGCTCGGGAGAAGATGATTTTGGAGGGGATTTTCAGAGGATTGATTGGGGTAAGTGTTCTTCACCCAAATTTGTTTAAATACCATGATTTTGTTTTAATTTTATCATTTAATTTGGGAATTTGGAATGAAAATTGAGAAGAAAAAATTGGAGAGTTGAATTGGGGATTTGAGGGGCCATTTGAGGTCCGATTTTGATGTTTTTGGTATGTATAGACTCGTGGGAGGATTCGGATTCTATTGATGTGATTTTTATAGGATTCCGAGAGGTGGGCCCGGGGTCGGATTTGGCCAATTTCGGGATTTTTGAGTTAATTCGATTATTTTCGCTTGGGCTTTGTTCCTTTGGCGTGTACTAATGATGTGGAACTGATTTTGGTTAGATTCGGAGTAATTGGAGACTGATTCGAGAGGCAAAGGCATCGCGGGCTAGAGTTTGGACCGGATTGAGGTAAGCAATGATTGTAAATGTTGCCCTGAGAGTACGAAACCCCGAATTTCACATCGTTGTGCTACTTTGAGGTGACGCACACGCTAGATGACGAGCGTGGAGTCGTGCACCGATGGGTATTGTGACTTGGTCCGTCCCATACGACTGTTAAGTCGCGTATTTGATTGAAAACTGTTTAATATCATTGTGTTTCGAAAAGTATTGCTATGTTTTGGGAGGATTGCCATATTTGGGTCTCGTGCCAACTGTTTTGGACTCTTATGGTGATTTTTAACTATTGTTCCTCACTGTTTTGACTTAATAATTGTACTCATTCATGCTGTATTTTATTGATTTCTTAACTCAGGCTTATTTACTAAATTCTGATACTATAAATGATATTTTGAAGTTGAACGCCCTGTTTTACTGATAGTCCAAGTGGTTTGTGAGGTTGATGGCTGAGAGAGGCCGAAGGCCTGATTGTGAGGTTGATGACTGAGATAGACTGAGGGTCTGATTGTGAGATTAATGACTGAGAGAGGCCGAGGGCCTGATTGTGAGGATTACCTATTTATGGATCGGGCTGCACGCCGCAGCAATACATATGTATGTATGTATGTATGTATGTATGTATGTATGTATGTATGTATGTATGTATGTATGTATGTATGTATGTATGTATGTATGTATGTATGTATGTATGTATGTATGTATGTATGTATGTATGTATGTATGTATGTATGTATGTATGTATGTATGTATGTATGCATGCATGTATGTATGTATGTATGTATGTATGTATGTATGTATGTATGTATGTATGTATGTATGTATGTATGTATGTATGTATGTATGTATGTATGTATATGGATCGGGCTGCACGCCGTAGTGATATAGCGCTTGGGTTGTAGGAGCCCCTCCGGAGTCTGCACACCCCAATGAGCGCAGTCGACTATATATATGGACCGGGCTGCACGTTGTAGCAATATATGGATCGGGTTGCACGCCGCAGTGGTTATTATATGGTACCTATTGAGCGTGAGCGCTGACTGATACGAGTTGAGCCATGAGTGACTGAGAGGCTTGCCCGAGGGGCTCTCTCTCTCTCTCTCTCTCTCTCTCTCTCTCTCTATATATATATATATATATATATATATATATATATATATATATATATATATATACGAGTGATGTTTTGCCCTAGGGGCCTGTTTATGAACTTACTAGTTCCACTCCTCCTTAAAGTGAGTTTCTATTGAATATGTTGATTTAATTACTGCTTTCACTCATCTTTAGACCGAGCCTCTATTGAACATGTTAAACAAATATTTTTAAGCAACTTTACCTTTAAACTGAAGTTTTACAAGGTGTTTGGAATTTAGTCACTGATTTGGCTTTGTTACTTCCACTGAGATTTTTAAGTTACGAGATGGTTATGAATTTCGTTTTGCCCGAGGGGCTGTATACGAATTATATTTTGGCCGAGGGGCCGATTATGATTTTCATCACTATATATATATATATATATATATATATATATATATATATATATATATTTCATTAAACCTCTATTGAAAAGGTTGGATAGATATTTTCTAAAGGATGTTTATTGAAGTTGGAAATTTAACGAAATGATTTGATTTGTATCCTGTTTTGGGAACATGCGGTACCCGCTGTGGTGCTATGACGTGGTTTACGTGATTTCTTACTACTCAGTCTTCATTTACTTTTATTACTTACAGAGTTGGCGTACTCACATTACTCCCTGCACCTTGTGTGCAGATTCAGGTATTTCTGAGTTCGGTGGCAGCTTCATCGGAGTTAGCAAGGTAGCTGTCTGGCGATCACAGCCCTGCTTTTCTCCCTCCTTATTCTTTCTTAATGTATTCTTGTAATTTTCCCGACCATATTGGTCTTGATATTGTTAGATAGTTGTAGTAGATGCTCATGACTAGTGACACCCCGATGTCGGACTTGTGTATTTATTCCGCACTATTTATTTAGACTTACATCATGAGATTACTGATTAATAAATGGTATAAAAATAACTTTTATTGAATAATGGTTGATTCGGGAATTGTGTCGGCTGACCTAGTTTCACGATAGACGCCATTACGACCGAGTTATGACAAGCATTATGTAAAAGTCAAATTCACAAATTACATCAATAACATCAGAAAAACAAAGGAAATAGATAAACATTGAAAATAAGGGCGTAAAAATTGAAAGTCAATTAGACTCTAATCAGGCCAGTAAAATTCAATGTCAATTAAACTCTAAATTATCTCCAAATTATAACCAAGTTTGTACATATATGAAATTTTTGTGCTACGTAAATAGAATTGAACATACAATTCGACTTCGGCAAAGATAGATATCTTCACCATCAAATAAAATTATGAAAAGAAGATGATTAATGAAAAAATATAACAGTTTGATGAATAATAGATAAGAGGTCAAACCTTTTAACAGAGAAGATTCAAGACTGAAGGAAATTTGTCATACATGTTTCGATTTTTATAGAAAATGAAACGAAACGGTGCAACACATGGGGAAGAGAGATTATTTGTCACAATCCCAGTTCATCCTCCGTGAACTTTTGTGACGGCACTTAGTCTTTACGATTAGGTAAGCCTAACAAATACGGAAAAGAAAATAATTGCGAAAAGAAAATAATTAAAAACTGAAATGACAAAATGATACAGTGTTTAAGATGTCGTCTGGCATATAACAATACAAAATCTCAACCTAACACTCCCAAAACCCGGAACCCCATGAATCACAAGCTAAGAGATACATAAGAAGCTCTAACCCCAGAAATGTCCAACAAAATGGAAAATACTGAAGGGCTATACTATTACAGAAAAATAGAAAAGGACTCCTCGGTCTGCGGACGCGGCAGATATACATCAAAGTCTCTACAGAAGTGTCTCGCCTCAAGGATGATAAGACTGAGTGGAAATACCTGGATCTACACATGAAAAACATGCGCATAAAGGGTATGAGTACACCACAGCGGTACTCAGTAAGTGTCAAGCCTAACCTCGGTCGGGTAGTGACGAGGAAGGTCAGGGCCCTACTGAGGTTAAATAAAATATAAAGTTTAACAGTGTAGAACAAAACAGTATAAATAAGTACAACAGTAAAAGTAACATAAGATAGAAAGAACAACAACTACTACAGAGGCAAAGTAAACACAGAAGGAAATATAGCTCGACACAAGAATAACAATCGGGGATCTCCCGGGATACCGTCCTATAGTCCCAAATATAAATATCCGGGATACCGTCCCGTAGTCCAACTCATAATGCGAGGGGATCTCCCGGAACACCGATCCGTAGTCCCAAATATAAATACTCAGTACATGGGGAATCTACCGGGTGCAATCCCGTAGTTCCAATGTAAATGTGCAGGGGGATCTCCCGGAATACCGTCCCGTAGTCCCAAAGTGAACACACATCAACAAGAAGAAGAACACACAGTTCGATTCAAATTCCATACCAAAGTAAAGTAGGTATTTCTAGCCTAGCATGTTGCACATAATCCAAATAAGACAGTTTGAGCAAGTAAAACAATTAAGTCAATTTAGACATGCTTCCCTAAGCTAACAACAGGCTTAAATTACAAGTAGCATAAACAGGAAAAGAAACACAACTGTAATTACTTAATGAAAACCAAATTTCTCAACAATTAGCACAAGTACGCACTCATCACCTCACGTACAAGGAATTTTAAATATCAACAATACCAAATCCTAAGGGGAGTTCCCCCACACAAGGTTAGACAAGTCACTTACCTCAAACTGGTGCAATAATCAACCTGAAACCACGTTCTTGCCACGAGTACTCGACTCCAAATGGCCCAAATTTATTCAATTCAATTGCGTAACGTAAATATAACTTCAAGTATTCCATAAATAAATTTTAAGCTTGTGAGCACGTGATTTTTGCTCCACGGACAATCACTCCAAAATACAATCATTGATTCCTCGTTGTACAATTTTTGATTTTACGTGATATATGCTGGTAGTCGCTCGTGGTTCTGTCCATTTTTCAGTTTTATCTTATCAAGTAAAATACAAAATATGTATGTCATGTTAATTAAGCCATAATTCAGCCATTAAAAGAAAATTCACAAAATATGCGTCTTTTATTTTAGGCTGTGATTTAATCATTTAAAGAATTTGTAATACGTGTATGATGATTGTGTTAAGTGTTGATTAGTGTGTGTTTTAAACTCATTTTAATTTAGTTGAATTTTAAAATTAGAAAACAAAGAAAAAGAGTGCAAATTATTTAGAAAAATCGGATTGGGCCTATTTGTTTCAAAATTTTAAGGCCCAAAAAACAGCCCAAACACAGGCTGCCCGGACACGGCCAAACGGCGTCGTTCTGTCCCGTCTAAGCTGGGCCGTTGATCTCGAGTGGATCGACGGCCAGGATTACACCCCCAGATCCATTTAACATAACCCGACCCAATAACCGGTTCAGCCCAGCCCTCACTTAAACCAAACGACCCCGTTTAAATATCAAACGACCCCGTCTCATTTCTCACCATCAGATCCAAGCCGTTGAGATCATCTGATCTAACGGCTCAGGTCCAATCCCCCACTCCGTATATAAGCTTTCCCTCACACCCCACGCCCCCTATCCGAACCCCACCCTTCACTCGTCTCCTTCCCCAAGCCCTGAAACCCCAAACCCTAGAAGCCGCCCTAGGTTCCCTTTCACCAGAACCCGGCGGCATGAACGCCGGTGACCACCTCCTGAACACCCTAAGACCCCCTCGCTCTCCTGAACATGGATCCGTTACTCCCTAGCCTCAAATCACCTCCCATCGTCTCGAATCTGGATTTGAAGATTCGAGACAAAACTCGATCTATGCCAAACCACCCCATCTTCATACCAGACACTCCCCTGACCCTCCTCGTGACCAAACCAAGCTTGGTTTGGTCCAAATCTACCCACAACTTCTAAAAAATCAAATCTGAGAATGTGAACCTTAGAACACAAGAGCCTGAGGAATCCGACCTGCTTCATAGAGGGTTTGAGGTCTAATAGATCTTAACCAAGGTGTTCTCGGTTGAGAACACCCTGGTTAGAGTTTGTTTGGCCTCAAATGGTCAAATCTAATTCGGACTGGAGTCGGCCTGTTTTGAACATTTTCTAGTAAGTTTTCCTTTTCTGTTTTTGTGTGGATGAGTCTGTTAGCATGTTCTGTTGCGTTTGTTCGGTATTTTCTGATACTTTTCTTAATTTCTTCCGTCCTTGTAAAGACCTTTTATTTGGTCGATTGTCTTCTGTGTATGTTTTGAACGTATTCTGTGATATACATGTTCGATTAGATTAGTCGTCGCATAAATAATTCATATAGGTTCCCAATAATTGAACAAAAGTTGTTTGATGCCTTTAGGTCCCTGTATGTGTTTGTTTATTTGAACGACTGATTATTACCTGTTATAATTAGTATAGTCGACTCGATAAACGTCGTCGATTAGTTTTTTATAACTAATGGATCGAATGAGCTAATAATTTCACGTGACTAATTGAACCTTGTCACTGACTGAATGCCCCAGCATTGTCTGAAATGAGTTTGTTTGCATTGCAAAAATGACTGAAAAGGTTCAGTCCAGGGCAGTCCTGAATTTGAACTTTCATGAGTTCAGAATGCCCTGATGCTGCAAGGGGCAGGGCAGTAATAAGCAGGGTTTAACAGGGGTAGTCTGGGGTTTGAAAAGAACAGAAAAGGCTTAGTTTAAATAAGCTGACAAGTAGGGTACTAAATTTGGGATTAAACTAATACCAATGGGGAACAAGACACAAGAGTATGGGGTTTAAAAATGAATACTTAAATGAACCCATAACTCTTGATTAAAGAAAAACCAGGCGTGGGGAACAAAAAGGGCTGGCATCAAAAGATGCTTAAGGATGGGTTTAAAGGGTATGGGCAGTCTGCAAGTGGGAGGATGCAGGCAGCTTAGCTGCACTGGTCGTTTGGCTTATAAATAGGCCATTTCAGAACTTAAAGAGGGCTGGAATTTTTAGTCTTGAGAGAGGTCTTGTGAGTTTAAAGAAAACTGAAAACATAAGGAAATTTCCAGTAAACACTGTAACCAAACACTGTCTGAAAGCTACCTAAGAGTTCATATTGGCCAAGCTGTCTTGGCCAAGTTCTGTTGTTTGCACTGATTGAGCTGCTTGTGATTGTTGAACTGCTGGTGTTGCTGCATTGAACACTCTGTTACTTCTGTTGTTTCATTACTCTTTTCTGGGATTACTTGTTTGGTGCTCGACCATCTGCTGGTTTTCTTTGTTCTGGGAATTGTTGCTGGTTGTCTGTGGACTGTGGAAAACACTTGTGATTGTTGGTTTGTTGCTGTGTTGTTGCTGTGTATCTACTGTTGCTGTGTTTACTGCATACTGCCCAGCTGATCAGTCCTTTCTTCTTTGTCCTCTATACCAGGTACACAACCAATGCACTATCAAATGTAATTGGAACATTGAGCATGAATGCAAAAAGAAAAGACCTGAAGTTGATTTTCATACATAGATTGTTATATTAGATATCATGTACTGTATGATAATTTTCATTCCTGTGTTGACAATAGAAGCAGCCTGTATGCCCAGTGTATATCAATATAGATTAGCTAAATGGTAGCTTACATATGTATGCTGATAGGTGAAAATATTCTCAATGAAATAGGTTGCATCTCAGACTTAGTTTACTTTGTAATATATGCTGTAATGTATGCCAAGCATGAAAACTGTACATCATTGGCTAAGTTCTTCCTTTTCTGATTAATGGTCTCATATAACTAGTAAACCACCTGTTAAGACAAAGAACACAAAACTTGCAATCTCAACCTCATGAAGGTCGAGCCCAGGTCAAAACAGACCAAGCAGGCCCGCATCGAACAAGCAGTGGCCCAGGTTTGGCCCATCACGCATGGGCTGGATTTGGGCCCGTGATTATTTGTTCGGCTGACTGTGCACGCAGCCTCGTTTCTGATTTTTAAGCATTTCTGAATGTTGTTATAGATAACTTGCAAGCACGTAATTAATTAGGACTATCTACTGTTTTCAATTAGTAGAGACAAACGCGACAAGAAACGTAGTTGCTATAGGATATCCTTTTAAAATAAGAACGAGATGAGCCTCGACAAAAATAAATAAAAACGCACGAGCTGCGGGGCCCTCGTTAAATGTATATTATCGAAGCATTCAGTTTCCAGGATGGGTCGTTTAGCAAATCTCACGACCCTCCCAGAATAATAACGCGATAGTCTCTTTAAGCGCGTACTTAATAATGTTATCTCCTTAAACTCGGGTGCACATTTATGTGACCCAAATCCAAATCTCAACGGAGTCGAAAGATGTCTCTATTCACGGGCACATTGATTGTGGCGTGGCCCGAGATGCATTTCCATGACGTTGTAAATTCCTTTTAATAATAAAATGAGACGAGCCTCGACAAACAAAATGTAGAAGCTGCGGGGCCCTCTAAATGCATATATATTAAAATACTTAGAATCCGGGACAGGCCGCTTAGCAAATTTTACCGCCTTCCCCAAAATAACAATACGTTAGTCGCTTTAGGCGCGTCTTAATAATTTATTCTCCTTAATTCGGGTGCACATTTATGTGACCCAAATCCAAATCTCAACCGAGTCGAGATATGTCAATAACCACGGGTGCATTGATGTAACGTGGTTCGAGATATGTTTTCACGACGTTGCAAGTCCTATAAAAATTACAGTGAATGATAAAAGCGGTTAAAAGATAAAATCTGCACATGGTTCATAATTGTATTTAAAATCAGAAAAATAAGCCGAATATAACAGTTGAGCGACCGTGCTAGAACCACGGAACTCGGGAATGCCTAACACCTTCTCCCGGTTTAACAGAATTCCTTATCCAGGTTTTTGGTACGCAGACTGTAATATGGAGTCATTCTTTTCCTCGATTCGGGATTAAAATTGGTGACTTGGGACACCCTAAATCTCCCAAGTGGCGACTCTATAATAAACAAACCAATCCCGTTTCGATTGTCCTTTAATTGGAAAAACTCCCCTGCGCCCTCGCGGGTGCGGAAAAAGGAGGTGTGACAGCTCTGGCGACTCTGCTGGGGAATTGAAATTTACACCCAGAACCACTGGTTCAGGGTTAAGAATTCGAGCTTAGTATAATTGTTATAGTTGGCTTTATTTATTATCTGATTTTTACACGATATATGCCTAATGTGCTAAATGATGCTTTTACCGCTTTAATATTATTTGAATTATGAATATATACAACTGTTACGAAACCCCCTTCTTTCTGAGTCTTCTGAATTTATGGTGTACACGTGCGCGTGACCCACCTTTCTGTTAAAGTCATACCAAATAAGACGGAGTTGGGACAAGTAACTAGGCCGGACAGACTTTCGTGCTCCCGGTACGTTGCCCCCGCTTCGGCTCAAACTGTCCGTTTGGGTAAGCCAGGTTTAGAACAATCAACCTCAGGTTTTACACTTAGAATAACTCAGCCATGTACCGGATCCCTAGTAGGAACGTTTATTTGCATCATGTGCATTTGACTTAGGGGACTCAACACAGGGGTTGGGTCTGTCTAGGACAGGTGAACCCGAAATAAAAAGACCATCCTGATGCATCCTACTTGCTATATGTGCATTCAGTTGCCTCGAACATGTTTGCTGACCGGCTTAAATGAAATCATGGTAAGAACTGAAGAATAAAATGGGTTGTTTTTAAAATAATAATAATAATAATAATAATAATAATAATAATAATAATATAAATAATAAAAAAAATAATAAAAAAAAATGAAAAAATAATAAAAATTAAAAATAAAAAGGTAAAATATAGTTTTCAAATCTTGAAATAAAGGTATTTAATCTTGAAAGGTATTTAATCTTGAAAATAGTTTGAAAATTCCCAAAAATAGTTTAAATCTTGAAAATAGTTTTGACTGAAAATGATTAGAGTATGTTTTCAAAATGAGTCTTGACTTTATTAAATTAAATTTCAGATACAAAATGAGCACCACACAAAACCCCTCATCCGCAAATACAGAAGAGTTTCTATTCCAGCTTCAAATGTGGTGGTGTGAATTAGGCGAAGATGGTCAAAAGTGGGTCATCAAGCATTTGGGAAATCTCCCGGATATTATGAAAGTTAAACCCCGTGATGATCTGATTGCGGCATTAGTAACTTTTTGGGACCCTGTTCACAATGTCTTTCGTTTCTCTGACTTCGAGCTCACTCCTACATTAGAGGAGGTAGCTGGATATGCTGGTTTTGACGAAAGTTTAAGGAATCAAAGCTTGATATTCACAAAGGCTCCCTCGGTACATCGATTCTTCGGTCTTCTGAACATCAGCAGTCAAATCAGGAAAAGCAATGTCGTCAACGGATGTTGTTCTTTCAACTTTTTGTATTCAAGGTTCGGAAAGTCAGATGGGTTCGAAATTCATGAGAAAGGCCTTACTAACAAACAAGACAAAGACGCATGGCAGGTTCACCGTCGCTTCGCCTTCATGGTGGCTTTTCTAGGAATCATGGTCTTCCCGAACAAAGAGCGAACAATCGATATTCGCACCGCAAAAGTTGTGCAAATCCTCACCACCAAGGAAAACCACACCCTTGTCCCCATCATTCTCTCAGACATTTATCGGGCTTTGACTTTATGTAAAGCAGGAGCGAAAGTCTTCGAAGGATGCAAAATTTTGTTGCAAATGTGGCTGATTGAACATCTCCAACAACAGCCCAAGATCATACAGTATGGGCCAAGCAACGATAATTACATCGAGGGTTATGAGGAAAGAGTGAAAAATTATCAGGTTCCAGAAGGGATAGAAGCATGGGTATCTCGGCTAAGGGCTCTAACGGCAAATCAAATTGAATGGACTCTGGGATGGCTACCGATGAGGGAAGTGATACATATGTCAAACTCAAATAGTTATCTGCTACTATTGGGATTGAGAAGCATCCAGCCGTATGCACCATTGAGAGTCCTAAGACAACTAGGAAGATATCAAGTAGTTCCCGATGATGAAGATTTGAGTATGCAAGAAATCGAATTACACCTAGAGGCCACTATTCCTGAGGCGTTACTTCATCAGATGTGGAATGGATGTCGATACTTGAAAAGCGATACTCAAGTCCCAGACACTACAAAGGGTGAGATAAATCCTGGATATGCAAGGTGGTTCGAGAAACGGTCTCGCGTGGATGATGTACCAGAACCTGAGCTAAGAAGGCCAACTAAAAGACCCCATATTCAAAACTTTAATGATAAAATCCAAGAGCGGTTGATCTGGGGAGAAAAAGAGAAGGGGTACAAAGCAACTATCCATGCCCTAAAGGAAAATCTAAGGAACCTCAGTCTGGAGAAGGATTTGCAAGCACAAGAAGCTGAAGGCGAGAAGAAGAGTTTAGCCTGCGAGAATGAAAGTTTTCATGCTCGATTTCTGAGAATGAAAAAGGCTTCTGAAACGCCAGCGAGGAATTGGAAGGATCAAAAAACCATCGCCAATCTTTTTGAAAGAATGCAAGATTATGATTCCGTTCTTGCTGCAAAAGAAAGGGCATTGAGCAAAGCAAAAGAAAGGATCCAACAATTAAACGAAGAAGCCAGATCTGATAAGGAACGCCAAGATAGGCAATCCGAGAAAGACAGGGCACAATTCAAGAAGGAAAAAGACCATTGGATACGATCAGAAGACCAACTTCGTGCACAACTAGAAGAGGCAAGAAGGTACAGAGAGCATCAACAAGCGGACACTGATAGAGAAAGAGCGCAGATGAGATTAGAGCAGGCCAGACTCCGAGCTCTATTAGAGTCAGCCCTAGATCGTGAAGGCCGTATCCGAGATATAGCCACCACTCGCCAGCAGCAGTTGCAGAATCAAGGCCAACATCTCCAAGATTTCAGGGCACAGATCCACGACCTGGCAGTTTACACCTCTCAAAGTTATGTAAACTGCCAAGGAATGGATTATGAAAGGTTTACAGAGCATGTACCCACCTTTGCCCGTCATCTAGCAGTGGAGTTGGAAAGGATGTATCGAACATTGGGAGGTCATCCGGGTCAAGCCCCGCCTTGAGCAAATGATCTAATAATTTACAACACAAGTGGAAAGTGGGGCACGTTATGAGATGTTAAGAATTGTATCTGTTTATTTCAATTTGAATGTGTGTATTTCAAGACATTGTTTTTACAAAGTTTTTCAAATGTAATGTTTGTTCATCTTTTTATATAAATGTTAGCCTCATGGCAGAACTACGCCTGGTCTGATTCACGCGGGGACGTGATACGTAGGCAATCCCCATAAGATTCGACCGCTTTTAATAAAATAAAGAAAAGAAAATACAAATAAAATAAAACGCAGGGTTTCCCAAAATACTTTAAAGGGACGAATGAGCAAACCGGGATGACGCATGTTGTTTGAAGCAAAGCATGTAGAAACGGTTAACTGCCTAGGTGCATTGCATCCTCTATGTGTTATGATCAAATCTGTTAAAATCTAACGCTAACAAAGTTTGTTATTGTCTGATCCAGACAAGTTAGTTGTTAAAGAACTCTGGCAACACACTCCTACCAAACCAGATCCAAAGGACCGGTAGCAACAAGCATGACTACTTCAGAGAATAGTAATGAGGAAGAAAGGCCAATGAGCCAGTTGCTAAAAGAAGCGATGGAAAAGATTGAAAGGATGGGACTAGAGATGAATGCAATGCAGCTAGCCCTAGCCAAAACACAAAAGAGCCCTGAAACACTGGGACACATGCCGGAATACCCTCACTCTGGCCCTTCCACAAGCCGTCCAAATCCCCTTTATCATCAAGAAAGAAGCCCTCATGATTCCCAAGCTCCACCACCCCATCAACCTCTCCCAACACCCAATATTCCCATTTTTGTGGGACCAACATCAGCCCCTTTGCAAAGGACGACCAGTGAGCCATTGTTTCAGGCTCACGATACACAATACTATCCCCCCGAGCCTACGTTTCATGCCCCCGAACCACAGGCTTACAATCCACATTTGGAAGTACCGGCAGAGGTTGAGAAGCCGGTTAAGGCCCCTGAACAGGATGAAGTGTTGAGAAAGTTCAAAAGCCTGGAGCAGTCCTTCAGGAACTTGCACGGATTGGGCAATCAAGTTCAGCGTAGCATACAAAGATCTGTGCCCTTTCCCAGACGTCCAACTCCCGGCTGGGTTCAAGATGCCTAAGTTTGATTTATATGAAGGGCACGGTGATCCCATGGCACATTTGCGGGGATTCTGTAGCAAAATGAGAGGGGCAGGCGGCAAGGATGAGCTGTTGATAGCTTATTTCGGCCAAAGTCTGAGCGGATCTGCACTAGAATGGTATACCAGGCAGGATTCCAGCAGGTGGTACACGTGGGATGATCTGGCGCAGGCTTTTGCAGGTCATTTCCAGTACAATCTCGAGATAGTCCCTGACCGTCTCACATTATTGAGAACTGGGAAGAAACCCGGGGAAAGTTTTCGCGAGTTCGGGTTCCGCTGGAGAGAACAAGCAGCTAGAGTCGATCCTCCCATGAGAGAGGGAGAGATGGTGGACTATTTTTTGCAGACATTGGATCCAACCTACTTTGGTCACTTGGTGACAACGGTTGGAAAATCTTTCAACGAGGTGGTCAAGATAGGGGTCATGATAGAAGAGGGTTTGAGGTCTGACAAGATCTTGAACTATTCGGCACTCAAGGCCACAACCCAGGCTATTCAAAACGGCACGGGAGGTGCGTTGAGAAGAAAGAAAGAAGAGGTTGCCACGATCGAGGCAGGCAGTTGGTCCAGGGCTGGCAGGCCACACTACAACCAACCCAGACCTCACAGGTCAGAATACCCATACAACCCACCACAAAATTTCTATCCACCTCGAGAACCACATTGTTCTGTACACCAAGCCCAGGCATACACTCAGCCTCCGGTTCGCCCACAATGGCGCGTACCGGCTCCCCAGAACATATATGCACCACCACAAAACACCTACCCTCCACCCAGGGCGTATAGAAACCCCTCAGGGGCATGTTTTCGGGGAAATCCAGATGCTAGGAATGACAGGTTGCGGAAGCAGAGAACTTTCACGGAGCTGGGAGAAACCTACACCGCTTTGTTCCACAAGCTGAGGCAATTGGGTTTGGTTAGTCCTGTCCAGACTCGAGAACAAAATCCCCCACCTCAGAATTTGGATCGATCAATCAGTTGTGAATACTGTTCCGGGATGCTCGGGCATGATACCGAGAAGTGCTGGAAATTAAGACATGCCATACAGGATCTTATTGACACCAATAAGATCGAGGTCCAGACACCAGAAGCTCCTAACATCAACCAAAACCCACTGCCAGCGCACCACGAAACTCACATGATTGAGTTGGTGTGTGAGGGAGGAGAATTGAGAAAACCCTCACAAACAGTGATGATGATCCAAGCCGCCCCGAAAGAAGTCTCAACCAGTGGAGGAACGAGTGTACAGTCGCAGGGAGAAGGCGTCAAGCCGGTAGTGATATTGGGAAAGAGCCCGTCCGCCATAACAAGCAAACCCGAGCCAAGCAAGTTGGTAGTATCAGGGATCCCGCCCACACCGACAGTCGTGTTAAAAGGGGTATGTAGAGAACTGGTAACCATAAAACCTGTGGTCCAACTACCGATGATTGACACCAGGGCTGTGCCTTGGAAATATGAAAAGGCGGTGGTGATGTACAAGGGAAAACAGGTGGAAGAAGTCAGTTGTGAAGCGCAAGGGTTGACTCGATCAGGTCGATGTTTTGCTCCGGCGGAGCTAAGAAGAGCCAACCCAGTTGCAACCAAGAAACCTGTGTCCGAAGAAGAGGCTGAAGAGTTCCTGAGGAAGATGAAAGTACAAGACTATTCTGTGGTCGAACAGCTGAGGAAAACACCGGCCCAGATCTCACTGTTGTCGTTACTGATCCATTCTGAGGAGCATCGTCGGGCCCTGTTGAAGATATTGAACGAAGCTCATGTACCCAGTGAGATTTCTGTAAACCACCTGGAAACCATTGCCAGCAAGATTTTCGAGGTGAACAGGGTAACATTCTCAGATGATGACCTGCCGGTGGAAGGTACGGAGCATAACAAAGCTCTATACCTAGCTGTCAAATGTGAAGACTCGGTGGTAACTCGAGTATTGGTGGATAACGGCTCAAGCGCCAATATTTGCCCACTATCTACCTTGAACCAGTTAAAGATCGACCACGGAAGGATCCACAAGAACAGTATCTGTGTCCGAGGGTTTGACGGAAACGGAACAGCCACTGTGGGGGATGTTGTACTTGAACTGACCATCGGTCCAGTCCTGTTTACCATGGAATTCCAGGTATTAAACACCGCAATATCTTATAACCTGTTGTTGGGACGACCTTGGATTCATGCAGCCAAGGCGGTGCCCTCCACCCTACATCAGATGGTGAAGTTCGAGTGGGAAAGACAAGAGGTTGTGTTACACGGCGAGGATACAACGTGCACCATGGGCGGAACCATTCTACCTTTCATAGAGACCGCTGATGACAAAGGTCCTTGGGTCTACCAGATTTTCGATACAGGTTCGGACAACAAAATTCCTGAAGGAGAAATCATCCCGCACCCTAGGGTAGCTGCCGCAACAGTTATGATGGTCTCAGAAATGTTGGGTAATGGATCTGTGCCTGGAAAAGGCCTAGGAGTCGAGCTTCAAAGGATTGTCCAACCTGTCTCCCTTCCTAAAAATCTGGAAACTTTCGGATTGGGGTTCAAACCAACCGCAGCAGATAGTAAGCAAGCACGAAAAATGAAGAAGAGGGTCTGGTTTCTGCCTAAACCAGTGCCACGCCTCTCAAGGTCTTTTGTTAAAGCAAGTGCCAAGGGGTCACCGGTCCCAAAGATTCTAGGACCTTTGATCGGTATAAATGAAGACCTGAATCAGAGTTTTGAGAGGCTATTCGCGGATGTCAGTATGGTGGAAGCTGGAGAAGGTTCCAGCAGAGCAGAGATACAGTTTGTGGGGCCTGAGGCCAAGACCAACAATTGGACAGTTACTCCTCTTCCTGTCCGAGGGGAGTCTTGGTAGTAGGCTTTGATTTATGTTTTGTGTGTTTTGTTTTGTCCGGATTATTCAAGGGTGTAATCCAAATTTTACTTTCGTTTTTGTAAAAGTGTGAACCCTTTTATCCCGCAAGTTTAATAAAGTTCTTTTCTTTTGTCCCATTTTAATTTTGTTTTGTTCTTTTTCTTTCTGAACAGTTCTCTTTTTACTGGTTCTAATGACATGGCATGCGCAGCGGATCTTCGACCTAGTCTAATAAATCAATCTGAATCCGACTCAACAATGCAAGAGGTCGTTTGTGATGATGAATCTGAATGTGACGAAGGTGAAGCCTTCGAAGAGATAAACCGAGAACTGTGCCAATTTGAAGAGAAACCCAAGCCTAACCTAAATGACACTGAGGCTGTGAATCTAGGAGACGCTGATAACGTCCAAGAGACCAAAATTAGCATCCACATTGAGCCGAATGTCAGAGAAGAATTGATCAAAACCCTCATGGAATTCAAAGATGTTTTCGCATGGTCATATGACGATATGCCTGGATTGAGCACCAATTTAGTGGTTCACAAATTGCCCACTGACCCGGCATACCCTCCGGTCAAGCAAAAACTAAGGAAATTTAAAACAGAAATGAGTGTAAAGATCAAAGAAGAAGTGATTAAGCAGTTGCAAGCGAAGGTCATTCGGGTCACTCGATATCCCGAGTGGTTGGCCAATGTGGTACCAGTCCCAAAGAAGGATGGAAAAATCAGGGTGTGCGTCGACTACCGCAACCTCAACAAAGCAAGTCCCAAGGACAATTTTCCATTGCCCAACATCCATATCTTGATCGATAATTGCGCTGGGCGCGAGATCGGATCCTTTGTAGATTGCTATGCGGGTTATCATCAGATCCTAATGGACGAGGAAGATGCGGAAAAAACAGCGTTTATTACTCCATGGGGAACTTACTGCTATCGGGTAATGCCGTTCGGATTGAAGAACGCCGGGGCAACATACATGCGAGCAATGACTGCTGTGTTTCATGACATGATACACAAAGAAATCGAGGTGTACGTCGATGATGTGATCATCAAATCTTGGCGTCAGGAGGACCATGTAGCAGACCTAAGGAGATTTTTCCAAAGACTCCGGAGGTATGATATCAAGCTTAACCCGGCCAAATGCGCATTCGGGGTTCCATCAGGAAAGCTGCTAGGATTCATCGTCAGTCGACGGGGGATTGAGTTAGACCCATCCAAAATTGAATCCATCCGAGATTTGCCACCGCCAAAGAACAAAACAGAGGTAATGAGTTTGCTGGGTAGACTCAATTACATCAGCAGGTTCATCGCTCAACTCACAGCGACTTGTGAGCCCATATTTCGGCTGCTGAGAAAGGATGCTGCGGTAGGTTGGACGGCAGAGTGTCAGGAGGCTTTCGACCAAATCAAAGGGTATCTGTCTAATCCACCCATATTGGTCCCGCCTAAGCCCGGGAAGCCCCTAATTCTTTACCTGACGGTCTTGGAAAATTCATTTGGTTGTGTATTGGGGCAACATGATGACACAGGAAGGAAGGAAGCAAGCCATCTACTATCTTAGCAAGAAATTCACAGTACATGAGGTCAAGTACACTCAACTCGAGAAAACATGTTGCGCCCTAACTTGGGTAGCTCAGAAGTTGAAGCACTACCTGTCTTCATATACTACTTATCTCATATCCCGTTTGGACCCATTGAAGTATATCTTTCAGAAACCTATGCCCACGGGAAGGTTAGCAAAATGGCAAATTCTGCTCACAGAGTTTGATATCGTCTATGTGACGAGGACAGCCGTGAAAGCCCAGGCGCTGGCCGATCATTTGGCGGAGAATCCCGTTGATGAAAAATACGAGCCCTTAAGAACGTATTTTCCTGACGAAGAGGTAATGCATACAAACGAGTTGGAATTACCCGAGGAACCAGGTTGGAAGCTTTTCTTCGATGGAGCTGCAAACGCGAAAGGGGTTGGAATAGGAGCAGTACTCATTTCTGAAACAGGACGGCATTATCCTGTTACGGCTCAACTACGCTTCTATTGCACCAACAATATGGCCGAGTATGAGGCTTGCATTCTGGGTCTGCGCTTGGCTGCCGACATGGATGTCCAAGACGTCTTGGTCTTGGGAGACTCGGACCTCTTGGTACACCAAATTCAGGGAGAATGGGAAACACGAGATCTAAAACTCATACCATACCGACAATGCTTGCATGACCTGAGCAAGCAATTTCGATCGGTGAAGTTCAAACACATCCCGAGAGTTCACAATGAGGTTGCGGATGCCTTGGCCACCTTAGCATCAATGCTGCACCACCCTGACAAAATGTATGTTGATCCTCTGCACATCCAGGTCCGTGATCAGCACGCCTACTGCAACGCCATAGAAGAAGAAGCAGATGGCGAACCCTGGTTTCATGATATCAAGGAATACCTCAGAATGGGGATATATCCAGAACATGCCTCTGGAGACCAAAAAAGAGCCCTTCGGCGTTTGTCGAATGGTTTCTTCCTCAGCGGAGGAGTATTGTACAAAAGAACCCCGGATTTGGGATTGTTGAGATGCATAGATGCCAGTCAAGCAACGACGGTTATGGCAGAGGTACATGCTGGAGTTTGTGGGCCACACATGAGCGGATATGTATTGGCAAGAAAGATCCTTCGAACAGGGTGTTATTGGCTCACCATGGAACACGACTGTATCACTTTCGTGAGGAAATGCCATCAGTTCCAGATACATGGAGATTTGATTCATTCTCCGCCAACAGAGTTACATACGATGTCAGCACCCTGGCCGTTTGTAGCATGGGGCATGGATGTCATTGGGCCCATCGAGCCAGCAGCGTCCAACGGTCATAGGTTCATTCTAGTGACCATTGATTACTTCACCAAATGGGTTGAGGCTAAAACCTTCAAATCAGTAACCAAGAAGGCAGTGGTGGACTTTGTTCACTCCCATATCATCTGCAGATTTGGGATCCCAAAAGTGATCATCACGGATAACGGTGCGAATCTTAATAGCAGCTTGATGAGAGAGGTATGCCAACAATTCAAGATTACACACCGCAATTCCACCCCATATCGTCCCAAGGCGAATGGAGCAGTCGAAGCAGCCAATAAGAATATCAAGAAGATACTGCGAAAAATGGTGGAAGGGTCCAGACAATGGCACGAGAGATTACCCTTTGCTTTGTTGGGTTACCGCACTACCGTCCGAACTTCCATAGGCACAACTCCTTATTTGTTGGTGTACGGAACTGAGGCCGTAATACCAGCGGAAGTCGAAATTCCGTCCCTCCGAATTGTCGCTGAAGCCGGGATTAATGATGATGAATGGGTCAAAGCTCGATTGGAACAGTTGAGCTTGATAGATGAGAAAAGATTGGCAGCAGTGTGCCATGGTCAGCTATACCAAAAGAGAATGGCAAGAACATATAATAAGAAGGTGCGCCCCAGGAAGTTTGAAGTAGGGCAGCAGGTATTGAAGAAGATCCTCCCACATCAGGTCGAGGCAAAAGGCAAATTCGCACCAAATTGGCAAGGGCCGTATATCGTGACCAGAGTATTGTCCAACGGTGCTTTGTGTTTGACAGATGTCGAAGGTAGATGCGTCGACATGGCTATCAATTCAGATGCAGTCAAGAGATATTATGCGTAATTTCTTTAATTATGGCAATTGTTGGTGTATTTGTTTGTATTTGGCATTTATTGGATAATGGGATGACGGAGGCAATTCTTTCTGCTATCCAAACATTGTTTAACCCTTGCTTCCCCCTTTGAGCCTTAAGTTATTCTTTCATACCCCTCTTTTGGAATCACTAATGGAAAAGACATGAAAAAAAAGAGAAGAAAAGAAAAAGAAAAATGAAAAGAAGGAAAAAGAAAAAAGGAAGATAAAATCATAAGGAAATACAAAACCGTGGGAACTACGTTTGACCTGATTCCTCGAAGAGGATACGTAGGCGCCTCACGGCTCGGTCATAGTGTGCATCATAGTGAATATAGGATGCATAATGTACATAGTGTGCATAATAGGCACAATGTGCGTAACGCACATAGCTCAACATAAGTGTAAAAAATAAAATTCCCCAAGCAAGAAAACTGGGGCAGAGGTTATGTTTTAAGTTCCAACAAAGGTTTGATTCCAAAAGTTGTAGCACATCACCCATCAAATTATTTTCATTTTTATAGTCTTTCTTTAACCCCACACCAAAACCAACATCAACGTCCAAAAGACCTCCCGATCAATGTTCAAGAGATGTCGAGTCAGGCAAATAAGGCCGAGAATAATACACCGATCCCCAGCAAAGAAGAGGATCGTAAGACTGGGAATGAATTGATGGTCAAAGGAATCTCCAGAAGAGAGGGTCGTATCTACAACACCCCGATTCCCCGAAAGAAATAAAATGAGAGAGTCTTATCGGTGAAAACCTTCACAGGCACCGAGAGGCGATGTAAGATGAGGGACATGAAATGAGAGAGTCTTATTGGTGAAAACCTTCACAGGCACCATAAGGCGCCGGGAGATGAGAGAAAAGAGAGAGTCTCATTAGTGAAAACCCCTCGAAGGGCACTATGAGGCGACAAGACAAATCAACAAAAGCTACCACATTCGAAACGAAATGGACACTCCTTTATCATCCCCAGCAAATCAAACCATCGGGCAAATCGATTGATACAAATAGACTGGTTCGGGAATCGGTGGTGCGCGTCATGATCACGGGGACCAGTCATGTCCTCCAGATAAGTTCTTTTGAGTGTCTTCCCCCACCAAATATTGGTTCAGAAAGATTTTCTCCTTTTATTTATTTTCCTAAAATTTGTCTTGAAAGGACTTTTCAAAGCTTACTACCAGAAACCGGAGGGGAATTCATCTAATGCAGGATAATACAAACAGTCTTAAAAGCCGATCCCAGGCAATGCAGTGATCGTGCCCGACAATTTTGGAGGAAGTAGGCTCCTAAAGGGAGTGGTTTCGGGAGTTAAAAGCAGACTCCCACAGCATGTGCTTAAAGAGAAAGCAGAAAAGGGGATTAATTGAAAGTCAATCCCCAGCAGGCTAGAGACCCCCAGCAGGCAACTCTGCCCACTAATCAATTATGGGGACATAGAGCAAGAAAAGGAGAAGAGAGGAAAAATCGTTCGCCGGAAAGGCACCCTCTACCACCACGATTAAAACTGACTAAATCCTTTTGTCTGCTGCAGGAGAACAAAGGGTTGATAATGGCAGCAAGACGCAACGCCAGGGAAACCACCAAAAACCGGGGCAGAAAATTTTCTGCTGATTGTCGAAAATTTTCTCGGAAGAACGGGGAAGCAATTTCAATACATTTAAGTTCTAGGTCGCCCACCAGTATAATGCGGGAATACATTTAAGTTCTAGGTCGCCCACCAGTATAATGCGGGAATACTTTTAAGTTCTAGGTCGCCCACCAGTATAATGCGGGAATACATTTAAGTTCTAGGTCGCCCACCAGTATAATGCGGGAATACTTTTAAGTTCTAGGTCGCCCACCAGTATAATGCGGGAATACATTTAAGTTCTAGGTCGCCCACCAGTATAATGCGGGAATACTTTTAAGTTCTAGGTCGCCCACTAGTATAATGCGGGAATACTTTTAAGTTCTAGGTCGCCCACCAGTATAATGCGGGAATACTTTTAAGTTCTAGGTCGCCCACCAGTATAATGCGGGAATACATTTAAGTTCTAGGTCGCCCACCAGTATAATGCGGGAATACTTTTAAGTTCTAGGTCGCCCACCAGTATAATGCGGGAATACATTTAAGTTCTAGGTCGCCCACCAGTATAATGCGGGAATACATTTAAGTTCTAGGTCGCCCACCAGTATAATGCGGGAATACTTTTAAGTTCTAGGTCGCCCACCAGTATAATGCGGGAATACATTTAAGTTCTAGGTCGCCCACCAGTATAATGCGGGAATATATTTAAGTTCTAGGTCGCCCACCAGTATAATGCGGGAATACGTTTAAGTTCTAGGTCGCCCACCAGTATAATGCGGAAATACTTTTAAGTTCTAGGTCGCCCACCAGTATAATGCGGGAATACATTTAAGTTCTAGGTCGTCCACCAGTATAATGCGGGAATACATTTAAGTTCTAGGTCGCCCACCAGTATAATGCGGGAATACTTTTAAGTTCTAGGTCGCCCACCAGTATAATGCGGGAATACTTTAAAGTTCTAGGTCGCCCACCAGTATAATGCGGGAATACTTTAAAGTTCTAGGTCGTCCACCAGTATAATGCGGGAATACATTTAAGTTCTAGGTCGCCCACCAGTATAATGCGGGAATACTTTTAATTTCTAGGTCGCCCACCAGTATAATGCGGGAATATTTTTAAGTTCTAGGTCGCCCACCAGTATAATGCGGGAATACTTTTAAGTTCTAGGTCGCCCACCAGTATAATGCGGGAATACTTTTAAGTTCTAGGTCGCCCACCAGTATAATGCGGGAATACATTTAAGTTCTAGGTCGCCCACCAGTATAATGCGGGAATACATTTAAGTTCTAGGTCGCCCACCAGTAAAATGCGGGAATACATTTAAGTTCTAGGTCGCCCACCAGTATAATGCGGGAATACTTTTTAGCTCTAGATTTTGGAATCAGTAACCCCACCTGAAGACGGAAGGTTACAACGGAGATCCCCAAGCAGGAAACAATAAAATCCCCAGCGCCAAGAAGCGGAAGGCTGCAAAAGCAAGCGCGCATTCAAAAGGAAGAAGGAACGCGTCTCAGAAGAAGCAGTTTGGAAACGTTGTAGCATGTCCAATATAACAATTTTGATGAAAAAAAGCCATACCACTGAAGAAACCATTGAAAGATTTAAAGAAGAAAGCCATGTTCCCAGCAAATCAAGCAAAGTGATGAAAACTGGCATTCAGAAAAGGCGAAGGACCAGCATCATCTCCCAAGTTCACAAAATAAGGGCATCAGAGGAAAGCGTTAGCCGACAAGAAAGCAAGGCAACAAGAACAAGTTGAAGATGGATGAGATCTCATGATCCATAGTCTAGCTTAGCTTCTTGTTTTTCCTTTTAGAACAATGTAACAAGGAGATCGGTGAGCGGTAACATCCTACAGCAGCATGCAACAGCACACAATAGCAGCGAACACTACAATCATACGGTAGTCCAAGCTACCAAAGTTTCCCGAACTACATTGACCTAATTCCTGTTCAGCCCAGGATATGTAGGAAACCTTTGAAGCAAAGGTTCGGTCAAATCTTTTTCAAAAAAATGCTTCACACGGAGTATTCGGACGGGCAAAAATCGCTCGCTTTATCTTTGCGCGAAAACCCTTTGTGTCTTCGGGCAAAGAGGGGCAGCTGTAAGCACGTGATTTTTGCTCCACGGACAATCACTCCAAAATACAATCATTGATTCCTCGTTGTACAATTTTTGATTTTACGTGATATATGCTGGTAGTCGCTCGTGGTTCTGTCCATTTTTCAGTTTTATCTTATCAAGTAAAATACAAAATATGTATGTCATGTTAATTAAGCCATAATTTAGCCATTAAAAGAAAATTCACAAAATATGCGTCTTTTATTTTAGGCTGTGATTTAATCATTTAAAGAATTTGTAATACGTGTATGATGATTGTGTTAAGTGTTGATTAGTGTGTGTTTTAAACTCATTTTAATTTAGTTGAATTTTAAAATTAGAAAACAAAGAAAAAGAGTGCAAATTATTTAGAAAAATCGGATTGGGCCTATTTGTTTCAAAATTTTAAGGCCCAAAAAACAGCCCAAACACAGGCTGCCCGGACACGGCCAAACGGCGTCGTTCTGTCCCGTCTAAGCTGGGCCGTTGATCTCGAGTGGATCGACGGCCAGGATTACACCCCCAGATCCATTTAACATAACCCGACCCAATAACCGGTTCAGCCCAGCCCCTCACTTAAACCAAACGACCCCGTTTAAATATCAAACGACCCCGTCTCATTTCTCACCATCAGATCCAAGCCGTTGAGATCATCTGATCTAACGGCTCAGGTCTAATCCCCCACTCCGTATATAAGCTTTCCCTCACACCCCACGCCCCCTATCCGAACCCCACCCTTCACTCGTCTCCTTCCCCAAGCCCTGAAACCCCAAACCCTAGCAGCCGCCCTAGGTTCCCTTTCACCAGAACCCGGCGGCATGAACGCCGGTGACCACCTCCTGAACACCCTAAGACCCCCTCGCTCTCCTGAACATGGATCTGTTACTCCCTAGCCTCAAATCACCTCCCATCGTCTCGAATCTGGATTTGAAGATTCGAGACAAAACTCGATCTATGCCAAACCACCCCATCTTCATACCAGACACTCCCCTGACCCTCCTCGTGACCAAACCAAGCTTGGTTTGGTCCAAATCTACCCACAACTTCTAAAAAATCAAATCTGAGAATCTGAACCTTAGAACACAAGAGCCTGAGGAATCCGACCTGCTTCATAGAGGGTTTGAGGTCTAATAGACCTTAACCAAGGTGTTCTCGGTTGAGAACACCCTGGTTAGAGTTTGTTTGGCCTCAAATGGTCAAATCTAATTCGGACTGGGGTCGGCCTGTTTTGAACATTTTCTAGTAAGTTTTCCTTTTCTGTTTTTGTGTGGATGAGTCTGTTAGCATGTTCTGTTGCGTTTGTTCGGTATTTTCTGATACTTTTCTTAATTTCTTCCGTCCTTGTAAAGACCTTTTATTTGGTCGATTGTCTTCTGTGTATGTTTTGAACGTATTCTGTGATATACATGTTCGATTAGATTAGTCGTCGCATAAATAATTCATATAGGTTCCCAATAATTGAACAAAAGTTGTTTGATGCCTTTAGGTCCCTGTATGTGTTTGTTTATTTGAACGACTGATTATTACCTGTTATAATTAGTATAGTCGACTCGATAAACGTCGTCGATTAGTTTTCTATAACTAATGGATCGAATGAGCTAATAATTTCACGTGACTAATTGAACCTTGTCACTGACTGAATGCCCCAGCATTGTCTGAAATGAGTTTGTTTGCATTGCAAAAATGACTGAAAAGGTTCAGTCCAGGGCAGTCCTGAATTTGAACTTTCATGAGTTCAGAATGCCCTGATGCTGCAAGGGGCAGGGCAGTAATAAGCAGGGTTTAACAGGGGTAGTCTGGGGTTTGAAAAGAACAGAAAAGGCTTAGTTTAAATAAGCTGACAAGTAGGGTACTAAATTTGGGATTAAACTAATACCAATGGGGAACAAGACACAAGAGTATGGGGTTTAAAAATGAATACTTAAATGAACCCATAACTCTTGATTAAAGAAAAACCAGGCGTGGGGAACAAAAAGGGCTGGCATCAAAAGATGCTTAAGGATGGGTTTAAAGGGTATGGGCAGTCTGCAAGTGGGAGGATGCAGGCAGCTTAGCTGCACTGGTCGTTTGGCTTATAAATAGGCCATTTCAGAACTTAAAGAGGGCTGGAATTTTTAGTCTTGAGAGAGGTCTTGTGAGTTTAAAGAAAACTGAAAACATAAGGAAATTTCCAGTAAACACTGTAACCAAACACTGTCTGAAAGCTACCTAAGAGTTCATATTGGCCAAGCTGTCTTGGCCAAGTTCTGTTGTTTGCACTGATTGAGCTGCTTGTGATTGTTGAACTGCTGGTGTTGCTGCATTGAACACTCTGTTACTTCTGTTGTTTCATTACTCTTTTCTGGGATTACTTGTTTGGTGCTCGACCATCTGCTGGTTTTCTTTGTTCTGGGAATTGTTGCTGGTTGTCTGTGGACTGTGGAAAACACTTGTGATTGTTGGTTTGTTGCTGTGTTGTTGCTGTGTATCTACTGTTGCTGTGTTTACTGCATACTGCCCAGCTGATCAGTCCTTTCTTCTTTGTCCTCTATACCAGGTACACAACCAATGCACTATCAAATGTAATTGGAACATTGAGCATGAATGCAAAAAGAAAAGACCTGAAGTTGATTTTCATACATAGATTGTTATATTAGATATCATGTACTGTATGATAATTTTCATTCCTGTGTTGACAATAGAAGCAGCCTGTATGCCCAGTGTATATCAATATAGATTAGCTAAATGGTAGCTTACATATGTATGCTGATAGGTGAAAATATTCTCAATGAAATAGGTTGCATCTCAGACTTAGTTTACTTTGTAATATATGCTGTAATGTATGCCAAGCATGAAAACTGTACATCATTGGCTAAGTTCTTCCTTTTCTGATTAATGGTCTCATATAACTAGTAAACCACCTGTTAAGACAAAGAACACAAAACTTGCAATCTCAACCTCATGAAGGTCGAGCCCAGGTCAAAACAGACCAAGCAGGCCCGCATCGAACAAGCAGTGGCCCAGGTTTGGCCCATCACGCATGGGCTGGATTTGGGCCCGTGATTATTTGTTCGGCTGACTGTGCACGCAGCCTCGTTTCTGATTTTTAAGCATTTCTGAATGTTGTTATAGATAACTTGCAAGCACGTAATTAATTAGGACTATCTACTATTTTCAATTAGTAGAGACAAACGCGACAAGAAACGTAGTTGCTATAGGATATCTTTTTTAAAATAAGAACGAGATGAGCCTCGACAAAAATAAATAAAAACGCACGAGTTGCGGGGCCCTCGTTAAATGTATATTATCGAAGCATTCAGTTTCCAGGATGGGTCGTTTAGCAAATCTCACGACCCTCCCAGAATAATAACGCGATAGTCTCTTTAAGCGCGTACTTAATAATGTTATCTCCTTAAACTCGGGTGCACATTTATGTGACCCAAATCCAAATCTCAACGGAGTCGAAAGATGTCTCTATTCACGGGCACATTGATTGTGGCGTGGCCCGAGATGCATTTCCATGACGTTGTAAATTCCTTTTAATAATAAAATGAGACGAGCCTCGACAAACAAAATGTAGAAGCTGCGGGGCCCTCTAAATGCATATATATTAAAATACTTAGAATCCGGGACAGGCCGCTTAGCAAATTTTACGGCCTTCCCCAAAATAACAATACGTTAGTCGCTTTAGGCGCGTCTTAATAATTTATTCTCCTTAATTCGGGTGCACATTTATGTGACCCAAATCCAAATCTCAACCGAGTCGAGATATGTCAATAACCACGGGTGCATTGATGTAACGTGGTTCGAGATATGTTTTCACGACGTTGCAAGTCCTATAAAAATTACAGTGAATGATAAAAGCGGTTAAAAGATAAAATCTGCACATGGTTCATAATTGTATTTAAAATCAGATAAATAAGCCGAATATAACAGTTGAGCGACCGTGCTAGAACCACGGAACTCGGGAATGCCTAACACCTTCTCCCGGGTTAACAGAATTCCTTATCCAGGTTTCTGGTACGCAGACTGTAATATGGAGTCATTCTTTTCCTCGATTCGGGATTAAAATTGGTGACTTGGGACACCCTAAATCTCCCAAGTGTCGACTCTGTAATAAACAAACCAATCCCGTTTCGATTGTCCTTTAATTGGAAAAACTCCCCTGCGCCCTCGCGGGTGCGGAAAAAGGAGGTGTGACAAAGCTAATACGCGAAATTAGGTAAAATGACCAAAATGCCCTCTGGGCCCATATTTCAGAATCGGGTAAAATTTACATCTTCAAAATTCTCATATTCTCACGAGTCTAACCATACCAAAATTATCCAAATCCCCAATCAAAACTCAAAAATCTAAGAACTTTCCCCCAATTTTCATCCAAGTTCTGAAATTAAATGATAAATTCATGTTTAGATTAATGTGTTACAAACAAAAAGGGGTTAAGAATCGTTACCCAATTGATATCTCTGAAAATCCCTCAAAACCTCGCTCAAATCCGAGCTCCCAAGCTCTAGTTTTCTCAAAAATGGCTAAACCCTCGATTTGAAATTTTATATTCTGCCCAACTATTTCCTTCTTCGCGAACGCGGAAGGACCCTCGCGTTCGCGAAGTACAACTCCGCTTGGGTCCAGCTTCCTTCATCGTGAACGCGATGACCAATCTCCTCCTCCTTCGCGATCGCGGGAGAACCTTCGCGAACGCGAAGCATTGAACCTTCCCCAGCTCCAGCTCCTCTTAGCGAACGCGAGACCCCACTCGTGAACGCGAAGAAGGAAATCAGAACTGGGCTGCTGCAATTTTCTACAATTTCTCTAAGTTCCAAAATGGCCCGTTGAGCATCCGAAACACACCCGAGGCCCCCGGGACCTCAACCAAACATGCCAACCAATCCTAAAACATCATTCAAACTTGCTCCAATCTTCGGAACACTCAAAACAACATCAAAACACCAATTTAACATCGGATTCAAGCCTAAGAACTCCAAAACTCCCAAATTACGCTTTCGATCAAAAAGTCTATCAAACCTCGTCCGAATGATCTGAAATTTTGCAAGCACGTCACATTCAACATTACGGAGCTACTCCAACTTTCGGAATTCCATTCCGACCCTGATATCAAAATCTCACTATCGAACCGGAAACTTCAAAAATTCAACTTTCGGCATTTCAAGCCTAAATTAGCTACGGATCTCCAAAATACAATCCGAATACGCTCCTAAGCCCGAAATCACCCAACGGAGCTAACGGAACCAACGGAATTTATTCCAAGGTCGTCTTCACACTGCTCCGACTACAGTCCAATTTCTAAAACTTAAACTCTCATTTATGGACTAAGTGTCCCAAAATCTTCGAAACTCAAAACCAAACATCCCGACAAATCAAAATAGCAGAAACAAACATGGGAAAAGCAGTTAATAGAAGATCGGGGCGTTAATTATTAAAATGACCGACCGGGTCGTTACATTATCGAAGACTTCGAACAGATGTCTATTAGAAGCAAGTAGCGTGGATTTGCAGGCTGTTTTTTTCTCTTCAATTTAATAGGTTAAGGGTAATTTAGTAATTTAAGTTTCAAGTTAGGAGCATCATATTTTTAATATAATATAGATTAACTTAATGTTCACTTGAAATTTTATTCCCATCGAATAGCTGGAGCACGCTGGTTTCAAACTCTTACACGTGCACACGTCACAATCTTAGAGGTAGATAGCCATAGATATGTTGTTTGTTCACAAGTAACACAAGAAGGTAACAGTTTCTAATTGCGAGAAAATAAGATGGACTGCCTTTACCCGACTCAATTGTATGGGCTAAAATTGATTAGCGATAGGTGGATGAGCGACAAGTTGACACGTGAAAGCAAGGACAAATAAGGTATGAGTTGCTGGCATCGGTTACAAACATGTGACCGGTGTTGGGTAAATTCCGAGGACAGCAAAACCGAGGACGAAGATTTGAAAGGATTACATCGTTCGGGAAATATTGCATTCAATGAGTAGTCGTTACAAAAGATTTTATCATTTATATCCATTTGTTATTCGGCCATCAAGAGGGGTTTTATTCGTATTAAAAAGGACTTGATTTGGGGATCTTGTCTCCCAAAATATAGCTATAAATAAGAGAATTTGTATCCACGGCACAAAAGCTAAAATCTGCTCTTATTCTATAAAACTATTCTCTCTTTAGTTCTTAATATTGCTCTTACTACTTCTTCCGGAGAAGCTAAGTTCACAACCAAGCTATTTTAACAATCTTTTTTCTGTTCTTATTTCATATTCTTGGATCAAATTAATTCACATGCTTATAAACCACATTACAAATTCAACTGTACGATTTTACGAGTAAACTTCAATACGAGAAAAAGAAAAACAGCGGTACTTCGGATGTTTGCTCGCTTTTATACAATTGTTGGCAGAAATTTTATGCAAAGTAAGGCTCAGATAAATTCAATGTAATCCGTGGCTCTTGTAGGGATACTTTCAGCTTTTTCAAGGAAAATGAGTGGAACTGTAAAATAGACCAAGAGGAATCTTACAATCGATCAATATGCAGACTGATATATGCCTTCTGCGCACATTAGACAGTAAGATGCATCCAACCCACGCCATACAGCGATTGGTTGAGGGAGTTGCTAGATCCTCAAAGGTCAATCATACAACTTTGACTGATTCCATTGCATTGCCCAGAAGAAGGGGACTACAAAACATTAACCATCTAAGAGAAGGTTTAGGAGATGCCAAATGTACATCAAAACAAGTTGTAGCTGTTTTCATCCATCAGTCCCACGCTAATTTTAGCAATCTAATTACAGTTAGAGGCCACTACAACACTCAACATTGGCTAGAGGTTGACAAAAATTCTCAGCGCCCGCAAAGTTAGAACATTTGAACCTTGGAAGGAACCTCCCCAGAACAAATAGTTACAGCTGTCTTGGAGAATGTTCCACAAGTACTTCCACACGCTCTACATTTCCGTGACTGTCAGGTCCTGATGCTAGGGCTCCGTTCTCAACTCTTGTTTGAGCAGCAGCTGCATTTACCTCACTACTTGAGCCAGCATCCTCTGTGCGCACAGGGCGAAGAAAACCTTGCAACCTCAGCAGATAGCTCTGGCTAGAAGGTTGGGATCTCACATACCGGGCTGCTGTCACAAAGTTGGTTGCTGAATTTTCTGAATCAGCACGGATATTTGACAAAGCACTGAGATCAAGATTCGGAAAAACAGAACTACGGCATCTAGGGCATTTCACGTTTAGGCGAAGCCATTCATCAATGCATGCAACATGGAAGTTGTGAGCACAAGGCAGACCACGAACCTGCACAAAGGTTTTGTAATAAGAAAAGTGGTAGAAGAGCCTGAATAAAGGACAGCACCAACATAACTTGTGTGATAGTTGTTGTGTTGGCTTCTATAAACCAACCTCCTCCAACAACACAAGAAAAAGGGGGAAATAGAAAAAAGGATAACAAACTGCGAAATGGGCACAATGTCCAAATCCTGGTTCACTGGAATTAGCATGCATTTATCTCCCCAACTATCTTTCAATAAGTTAAGCGTCTTCAAGGGACACCAAAATATACAAACATCCTCTTGCTAAGCTACAGAAACCTGAGGATCATAAATAGCAACTACAGCCTAAACAACGACACCAGGCCAAGTCTTTCTCGTCTTCTTTTAACCATCTTTCTCAAAATTTAAGCTTTTAGTTTCTCTCCAATTGGATGGGGATAGGGACCATTGCATGACAATAAATATTTCCACTGGTTGGAGCAGGCACCTTTAGACTATTATTGCTCCAGTACTCCCATAGTATTGCCCAACAAGGACATTGGAAATTAATCCAACTTGCATATAGAATACTGGCCATAAGAGAAATACAGAATCGTTTGCTTGATGATGTTCACAATTTATTTAGGTGGAAGCCGGTATATAATAGTGTAGATTTGTATTATTCAAGTAAAGTTGAGAGTGGCATACAAAATGTTATTACGAAGAATGAGTCAACATTTGAGAGCATCATACAAGAAACGAAAGTCAGAAAAATTCTTTAATAATAAGGAGATTTAAAGTTTACAAAAAAACAGATACCTCATTTCCCACATGAAACTCTTCCAAACAGATTGGGCACTCACTGCAGTCAGTTGGAACAGCCTTCATCCTGAACATTGGAAGTTCTTGAATGAGTGCCTCCACTGCTTCTCTCTATGTGCCAAAAAGAAAATTCACTAGTTAAGATGAGAGAAAATTTTCTAGTCCACCAGGTGTAGCAAGGAATTCATATTGAGGACTGCGTTGAGCTGCTGACGATAAGTTTTTCAGTCATTACCTGAGCTTGGCTCAAATAAAGTCCTGGATGGTATGAAGCAGCATCTTGGCCCATCCCCCTCATCTCCTGGCCAGCAGCTTCGAATGCCCAATCTGGCACTCTGATCATGTCAACTAACACCTGTAATAAGGAAAATCCTAAGCTTGTGGAGCAAAACCAAAATAGCTTACCATGCAAACCAAATTATCACCATACACACAGGACTCTAAAAACTAGAAGTCATAGAGTATTTTCAACTAGTGGTCCAAGAAACACATTGACCATTGTGATTATTCATTTATAATCGTTCGACATTCACTTCTGATGACATAGAGCAGATTAGTTGAACCAAATTATCACGGAGATCACCAAGAGGGAAAGTGTTTACACAACTCTTACCACTGGAAACACCACAGAGACTCCCACCACAAATATCGACACAATCTCTCTATGCTGTAAAGAATACAACAAGTCGGCTACCAAGTTAACTTGTAGTAGACTATCCATAAAGCTTACAGAAATTGAACTCCTTTCCTTAATCTACATGACATAAAAAATGCATACCATTACATTCTACTTTTTTCCATCTTTTTTTAGGGGGTGCCGATTGGAGGTTTAGGAAACTCAAATACCCAGTCTTAAATAAGAAGAGGCGCCCACACAACTCCACGATTAGTCGGGCTACAGGTGAACTTGGATGACCTTGACCAGGCCAAGTATAAGTGGACAATATATCCTTACAAGAAAAATGGAGATGTGCATGCAAACCTGTGTATATACACAGCATAAAACACACACACACTCTCATATATAATATATATATATATATATATATATATATATATATATATATGTGTGTGTGTGTATATATATATATACACACATTTTGTACGTATATTTATGTGTCCATTTATGTAGGGTTTATTTTTAGTATAGATACAACAACAATAACCCAGTGGTGTCCCACACGTGGGGTCTGGGGAGGATAGTGTGTAGAAACAAGCATTACCAACACCAAGTGCAAATTTTTAGTATAGATAAACAAAAAAGGCAGAAACGAGCTACGAGAATCTACTTCACCTTACGATATCTTTCTTTCATATGCACTTATAGCTGCGTCTTTTTAAGTGAATCAATTTCAGGCGCACAGTAATGTTTCTTTATCCAAAACCTAAAAAAGAGCAACTACGAGCAGTAGCATCACGTCTCACGTCTGGGTTGGGAGATTTTTGAGATGGTTCTTACTACATAGGCCCATGCAGGGTATTATGAAAAATGAACTATTCACATTAGTGCTCCATTATTACTAATGTGAGTTGTATGGAGGAAGAAAAATAAGAGAGCTTCTGAAGGAAGAGTATGATTTGTACATTTGTGGAGTAGCCTCTTATTGTTAATACCCTTTTGATGCACAGATGAGACTGCTGTTTATATAAAAGATGGGATATCATTTAAAGAGAACCATATCTTTTTGTAGACACTCTACCTTTTGATATACTATTTCTTTTATACTGACTTTCCTATCAGTAAAGAAATTAGACTTTACTTGATCAATAGAAACCTACAAAGAGCAACTTTCTAACTAGCAAAAAGCAGAACTAACTGTAACATGGAGACTGAAGTGATAGCAAAGATACCATCAATTTAATGCTTTTATACAACAAATGGAAACAAAATCGACGGGCAAAGGAAATATATAACAGGAACAACCTAATTCAAACATGCCATATGTGAAAGTTAAAATACACTAAATCAAGTATGTTTTGGGTTCTAATGCTTACCCCAAATTCGGAGATAGGAATCCCTTGTTGTGCGCGTAATAAATGGGCTTGTCTTCTAGCTAACCACTGCAGTAAGAAATTGAAAAATTAATTAAAGAAGTAATGCTGACGCCAATGGAATACTAGCATAATTGTCAATTTGCAATTTATCAGATTACAGAAATCTATTAGTTCAAATAGAGACAAGGTAACGCCAATAAAACACCAGGATTTGGAATATTCTCCCACCCTCCAAAATAGACAAGAAAAGATCACATGGGCAAGAATAGAATCAGGAGACTGAGATTATTTTCTCGGTTCGTTACAGGTAGGTATCCTTCTTTTAATTCCTCTATTCTCGGATTTCGTTTTCTTTTCTTTTTTTCTTTTTTTTAGAGGGGAAAGGAGGGTAAGCGGGAAATGAAGCTGTCCGAATTGAATTAGGCAGCAAGTAGTTATTCTTGGAAAAGTTTAGAAGATTACCTTCCCTGTCGATATGCAAGCTATGCACAGGAGTCCACAGTAGCTGAATAGCAACCAAATTAGGAAACCCCACTTTTGGCCTTCTTCTGGAAGCTGAAAGAGTTTCCACATAATATCAATTGTAGGCTTTTAAACAGAAAAGTGGAAACTGTAAAGAACAACCAGAACTTACGCAGTTTCTTGCACTAGTGAACCATAAAGTCCCAATGATGGTCCAAGCCCAAAGAAAGGGATAGAGAAGCAGGGCAAGAATAGAAAGAACAGCTATTCTTCCACAGAAACGACCATATCTTTGCTGCCAACCAAAATCCCTAAAATGCAATAACATCTAAACTTCAGTCTGGTCATCTAAGAGCACAATCCATGTAAAATGAAGAAATGACCATACGATCCAAATAACCACTCAAAAAAAGATGTCATCAAAAGTTATTAACTAATCCAATCTGTACATTGCTCGTGGCATTTACATTAAATAGTGAGGCAAGAGAACAGACTACAGAGTCAAGAAATGAACTTTCGACATACATTTCTTTTTTTCAAAAGAAGAGAATTACACCGAATCAAGCAACAACATGGGTGATATTATGTCAGGTGCAGAAAAGGTTATATCGATATCAAGCTATGCAGCTAGCACAAAAACAACACTTCAGGAAATTGTTTTTCTTACAAATTAAAATGTTAAAATTGAAAGGAAAAGGAGGGCTTACAATCCCATTCCAGCAGCAAGGCCATTATCCACAAACATCAAGAGTCGAAACACAAACACTGTTGTGTAGTCAACCTGAATTGGGAAAGGGGTTAAATTGAATCCTTCTAGAAATATAAATACGAATTAATTGAAAACAAAGCATTGATTTATTTCTTTTTCAAGAAAATTACCACGATCCAGATGTGCAATGGGTATATACAAAGATGATAGCGCTTCCAGTTGATAGCCACAATAATTCTGATAAACAAACAGTTAAAGAAACAACCGAACTACGCATACAACATGTCAATGCAAATGATTTATGGAAATAATAAACCACAAAAATAGAAAGACAAAAGCAACAAAAAGAAATAGTAGCAAAATTAGCCCCCATCATTGAAAGGATACATACTGGTAGCTAGCATTGACAAGAAGAACCCATCGTACCTACAACAATCAAAATTCAAACTCAAAAGAGTTAAAAAAAAAGTCTGATACTAATAAAAGATGAATCTTAAATTGGAAAAAAAGTAGCAGTAAAGATTAGAAGAGTGACCATTTAAAATCAACGCCTCTCATCGCCATTGAAGGCGTCAAACAACTTATAAAAACCCTAGGAGAAATCCAAGAGCTAGATTTTCATATCAACATGCAAAATTCTTGAAGTGTTGAATCTAAGCAACCAAATCGAATTTTTTGATTCCCTGATTCTGCTGTAAACCAAATAGCAACTAAGAATATTGTGCGGTATGTAAGAATGATGATATACGTTCAAAATACAGCTAAGGTATATTATAGATTGCTGTAGGGATTTGAAGAAAAAGAAAATGCGAGGATGCAGACAGAACTGGTGAACTGAAGAAGAAGAAGAAGAAGAAGAAGCACTACTATTCTAATTAGGTGGCGTTTGGCAGGCTTTTCCCTTTGGTCCCGCGGAAGAATTTATCTTACACCAAAAAAAAAAAAATATGTGCACGTATTGTTTTCTCGAACCGTAAATTTTATGAAATTTTTCGTAAAGCATTATCTTTTAGTAGTAATTAGTCATCTATAGATATTATTTGCTATATTACGAATTATAAATATCTTTTTTGTGGTTATAAGATGTATTTGATGTATTTAAGCTATTGTATTTATGAATACAATAGCAAAAATAGGCGTGAATCAGGGAAGTTCAACTAATCAGTTGTTGTATTCGAGTGTATTCGACTGTATTCATCGCGTGAAATATGGGATTACAGCTGGACAAACTACTATATTCGACTGTATTTACGGCGTGAAACAGGAGATTACACTATTTTTAAACGAAAAGTGTATCAATTAACATAATAGACTCCTAATATAACTCAACAAACTCAACTATAACACACAAAATTTGTATTTTCGGTTATAAAAAAGATTCTCAACTGAAAAATACCCCAAAAACATAGAAATCTTCAGAGAAATATATAATACATCTGAATACATAAATTATATTAATTAAAAAAATATATGAATACATTCATGGCATATAGCGAGACACTGAATACAATAAAATACATAGAATACAATGGGATACAGTGAAAAAACAATAAAAAAACAATGAATACAATGAAATACACGGAATACAGCAAGATACATTAAATTATAATGGAAAAAAAGACAATGAATACAATGAAATACATGAAAATACAGCATGATACGTTGAAAATACATTGAAATATATTAACAGAAAATCAAGTTGCTCAGCCCCAAAACTCTGTCGTCTTTGCTCAAGAACAAACCCTAATTTCCGCCTTGTAGCCAAATAGTCCTTCCATCTTCAAAGATCTTGCAGAACACTAATTGAATCGGAACTTACAGAATATTAAATCGAAACTTAATTGGTTTCTTGTCTAGTTATCCGCATGGAATGAAATCCAGGCATCAATGAAAGATAAATATGTGATGAAGTCAAGAATTGTAAACTTGGTGAGGTTGGGTCTTCAGCGACAGAATACAGCGAGATAATCACTAACGATTTCGTGGATTTGCTTCGGCATGATTGGGTCTTCAGGTTAGGGTTTGTTGTTGCTATGCTGCTGGTCGCTAGATTTTTCAGTTGAGAAGGTGTCGTTAGAGGGAGGAGGAGAGCGAAAATTTTAATGGGATGGGGGAAGAGAATGGGATGTATCAAAGTAGAGAGAGAAAGAAAATAGTGTAACTGAATAGTGTATTTAGTGGCTTAGAACTAGGAGGTAACCAAAATTAAATATTTTGCTATAAATATTAAAAGGTATCTATAGAATATAATTTTTTAAAATGGTATTTATTTAAAACAAATAAGGTGTTAACCTTTGCTATAGGAGGTAAAAATTCCTAAATTTTATTCTTATAATTAAGGTTGTTTATCGGGCAAATTAGGCAGTTATTTACTCTTAACGGTTTAGCTTATCGATTACCAACTTTTAAATATATTAATCCGCTAGCCACCCGATAAGATATCGGGCGAATTGGTATCGGTTTAGCGGTTATCAGGTGCTTTATTAGCCTAATTCAATCAAAATAAAATTTAGTCAAATAGGTGGTCGACGTACTAAGAGGGACGAAGCAGACGAGACACCATGATGGACAAATCATTTGTCTAGAATCTTATTTATGTTTATGCACATTGGCCTTAGTCCATGTGAAAGATTTCCAATTGGCCGTTTTTAAGCAAATGTTCGTCAAGCTTAGAATTCTAGGATGCCTTAAAACCCAGGCAAAATTGATGAAGCAATGGTGTAACTGGTGTTATTATCTTGTTTCAGACAGCAAATTATGTCTTTTGTCACAGTTAGATGACTGGTTTTATTTGGCTTTCTTTTATTCTAATTCATTTTGATAGCGTACTGGAGGAAAAAAGGTTTTTGATTATTTAATATATATATAGATAAAAATAAATTTTATATGTATATATATATATATATATATATATATATATATTCTTAACGGTTTAACGGATTATCCGTTAAGAAAATTGAATAATCCGCCCCCAAACCGATAAGTCGTTAATAAAAAAATTCAATCTGTTCCCCGTCCGTTAAACCGTTAATCCGATACCAATAAGCCATTAAGTTTCGGTTTCGGTTCGATTTTGAACACCCCTACTTACAACTGAAAAAATAGTAGGAAAATGCTAAGGACCCGTTTGGTTATAGATTCCTAAATATATTTTTAGAGAAAAACCTAATTTGGTGAAGTTTGATGTGAAATCGAAAATGTATTAGGACATGAATTTTGGGCAAGTTTTGAGATGTTAAAAAGTTTTTTTTTTTTTTGTTCTTTTTCAGCTAAAAAATCTCAAATGGTCGTGATTTGATCCAAAAAGAGGTCTTAATCTATATTTGGAATTTGAAGTTTTGGTTTTCAAAATCTTCTAAATATTAGATTAATTCTATAAACAAACACATATTTAAAAAAAATTGAAAATAAAAAATTTCAAAACTTATCGCCAAACGCCTACTAAAATATTAGTGGTTGCACTTCAATTTATCCCGCGTTCTTTTAGTATTTTAGTTTGTCTAAAAAACAAAACGAAAAATTAGTAACAAGAAAAAATATATATATGTATATTTGGAAATCATTTAATTATAACCTTTACATTATATCTTTTAGTGATATATGTTGAGAAATAACACTATTAAAATGCAAGGAGTAATTTAGTCATAACACACTGAGTTAGTTAAAGTTAGTTAAGGAGGTTAAATAGTTGTTAAGATCATCTTAGTTAGTTAAGCTCATTAGTTAGATTATATAAATAATTCATTGTAACACATTGGAGATCAGATTATTGAGATAATAATGTCTAATTCACTCTGTGTGCTCTCTCTCTCTCTCTCTCTCTCTCTCTATCTATCTATCTATCTATCTCTCTCTCGCGTCACTTCCAATCCTCTTCTTCCTCATCTCTGCCTATTCTTTTCTTTATCCTCTTCTTCTTGTTATATACAATTGTCACTTAGTTAAGAAAGAATTCATGGTATCAGAGCTTATGCTCGAAGAATTTCGAAGCTAAACTTCAATCTTTGAAAAAATTCAGAAAAGTTCTTGAGCTAAAGATTCAATTCAAGAGCAGTCAAGAATCAGAAAGAAAAAACTCAAAGAAATGAGTACTAGCGGAGATTCAGTGGATAATGGAGGTGTCAATGATGTACATGCAAACAATCCAATGAATGGAGGAACTGCAGTTGCCGGAGTCGACTATAACCATCCCTTGTTCCTATCGCCGACAAATGTAAGTGGTATTCAAATTATCTCATTTCAGTTGACTAGGATTAAAAATTATACAATTTGGCAAAGATCTATGTGTGTTGCTCTGTTGGGTAGAAATAAATTAGGCCTAGTAGATGGAACATGCAAGAAAGAAGTTTTTCCAATAACAATGTGGAATCATTGGGAACGTGTTAATGCAATAGTTTTGTCTTGGATTATGAATTCTGTGTCTAAAGGACTGTTAGAAGGAATCATGTATGCCTCTAGTGCTCAATTAGTGTGGGATGATCTTTCTAAGAGGTTTAACAAAATTGATGGCATACGATCTTTTAATCTTCATAGAGAAATTGCAAATCTAAGCCAAGAAACAACATCTGTTTTTGTGTATTTCTCCAAACTTAAGGATATGTGGGAAGAGTTTGAAGCATTAGTGCCTTCACTAGGATGTGATTATCCTAAGTCTAGAGATTTTGTTGTGTATCTGCAGAAACTGAAACTATATCTGTTTTTGATGGGGTTAAATGAGTCATATTCTCAGGCTAGGGGTCAGATTCTTATGAGAAGTACACTCCCAAAAGTCAATCAAGCTTATGCTATAATTGTTAGTGATAAAAGCCAAAAATTAATTGTTGCAGTTGCTGGAATTCTAGGTTCAAATCCAAGTACAAATGTAGAAATGTTTGATATTGCTCTATATACAAGAACTACTGGGAAATTCAAGAAAAATTACAATTTGTTTTGTGATTACTGCAAGTTTAAAGGTTATAGTAACGAAAACTGCTACAAACTGGTAGAATATCCTCCTGATTTTAAGACAAAGGGAGAAAAGGTACTGGAAATAATATTGTTGCTTATAATGTGATTTCTGATCAATTGGGATACAATGAAACAAAGGAGAACAATTCTGTGAATGAAAATGAAAGAAAATCTGAAGATCAAATAGGTGCTAACAGTACTAGTTTGAATCAGTTAGGGAATCTTGGTACATGCACTCTTAGTAGAGAACAATATGATCAAATCCTGCAGCTACTCAATAAAATGCATGCTGTCAGTTCAGAAGAAAATTCTTCAGCAAATGTAGCAGGTATATGTAATGCCTTAATAGTTACTACTTCTGCAAAATGGATAATTGAAACTGGTGCTACTAATCACATGGTAGCAGATATAAATCTGATAAACAGTTTTACTGTCAAGCAAACTCAGTGTCCTAAGAAAGTGTATATGCCAAATGGTGATCTAGCTTATGTTACACATACTGGCACTAGCAGGTTATCAAACAGTATATCAGTGTCAAATGTGTTTCATATTCCTCAATTTAAATACAACTTGCTCTCTATTGCTAAACTAACAAAGGAATTACAGTGATCACCCACTTTCTTTCTTGATTTCTGTATTTTTCAGGAACTCTTCACTGGGAAAATGAAGGGGATTGGTAGAGAAGATTATGGATTATACATTTTTGAGTGCTCAGACAGCATAAGGAAATAAGATGTTATGTTAGGTGCCAGAAGTGAAGATATTCAATCAAGTTCAAATATAGTAGATGTAGATTTATGGCACAAAAGATTTGGCCATGTCTCGACTAAAGTTCTGAATAAAATCATTCATGTAAAGACAGATATAATAACTAGCAAGTTAAATAAGTGCACAATCTGTCCATGTGCAAAACAGACAAGGATTACATTTTCTACAAGTAGCATAAACAACTGAGTGTTTTGCTTTAGTTCATGTGGATTTATGGGTTCTTTATAGGATTGCCACTCATGATGGAAATAAGTACTTCTAAACAATAGTGGATGATTTCTCCAGAATGACTTGGGTGTTTCTGCTTAAGTTGAAATCAGATGTGTGTACTGTTCTACAACATTTCTTTACCTATATAAAAACTCAGTATGATAAGAATGTAAGAGTTATAACAACTGATAATGGAACTAAGTTTCTAAACTCTGCCTGCAGTAATCTATTTTAAACTCTAGGGATTGTTCATCAAAGAACTTGTGCTTATACTCCCCAATAGAATGGGGTAACAGAAAGAAAGCATAGGCATAATCTTAGAGGTCACAAGAGCCATAAGGTTTCAAGCTGGCATACCAAATAAATTTTGGGGAAAATGTGTTCTAACAGTTGTATATCTTATAAATAGAGTTCTAAGTTCTGTGATTAACAATCAAACTCCTTATGAAAGGCTACATCACAGGCAACCTACATATCAACATTTAAAGGTCCTTGGTTGTATGTGCTATGCTAAGGTTATAAATCAAGATGATAAACTGATGACTAGAACAAAACTAGCAGTTCACATGGGCTATTCAGAAGTTCAAAAAGGGTATGTGTTATATGATATAACAGAGAAAGTGTTTTTTGTTAACATGGATGTGACTTTTAAAGAAGATGTATTCCCATTCAAATATCAAAAGACAAGCGGTCAACCTATATTTGTAAATCAAGTGCCAGTTGAACTACAACATAACTGGTATTTAGAAGCTTAACAAATGCAAACTCCAAGTTATTCAGAACATCAAGATCAACTTAGAATAAATGAAAGTAACATAGAAAACTCATATTCTCCTACTAATATAAATATGGAAATACTAGTTGATCCAATGGATTATATATATCGGGCAGATGATGATGCTTCACTAGAACTACAACAACATAGAGCTGATAGCTTACTACCAAATGCAGTGCATCAAATAAATGATCAGACACAAAGTCTTCCCATTATGAATGTAGGACAACCAGAATACAGAAGATCTAGTAAAGATAAACATCCTCCAATTTGGATGAAAGACTTTGTATCTCTAAATGTTCATCAAGATATTCCATATACTATTTCAAGGTACATTTCCTATGATCAACTTTCTTCTATATATCAAGCTTACATAGCAGCAACTTCTGTAGAGACAAAACCCTCATCTTATGCAAAAGCTACTAAAGATCCTAGATGGATTGAGGCAATGAAAACTGAAATAGATGCTTTGAAAACAAACTATACTTGAGACATTGTATCATTACCTGAAGGGAAAGTACCTATTGGATGTAAATGGATATAGCCAAAAGGAAGGTATTGACTATCAAGAAACTTTCTCTCTTGTAGTTAAGATGAAAACAGTTAGGACAGTCCTAGCTATTGCTGCTGCAAAAAACTGGAATATACACCAAATGGATGTCTACAATGCTTTTCTTCAAGGTGACTTGTATGATGAAATCTACATGGAACTACCACAGAGATTTAAGAGTCAGGGGGAGAATAAACCTGTGTGCAGACTCATTAAATCTTTATATGGCTTGAAGCAAGCCCCTAGATAGTAGAATGCAAAGCTAACTGAAGCACTTTTGAATAATCAGTTTCAACAAAGTCAATTTGATCATTCCATGTTCATCAGAAGAACATCAGAAGGAATTATTATTGTATTAGTCTATGTAGATGATACGTTAATAACAAGGGATAGCCTAAAACTGATAGTTGAAATAAAAACTGTACTACAACAAACATTCCAAATGAAAGATCTGAGAGACATAAAGTATTTTCTGGGCATAGAGTTTGCTAGATCCAAACAAGGTATACTAATGCATCAAAGGAAGTATGCATTAGAACTTATATCAGAAGTTGTGTTGTCTGCTGCTAAACCTGTTGTCACTCCACTAGACACAAACATCAAACTAACAACAAAGGAATTTGATGATCACTGCAACAAGACAAAGAATTCTGGAAGTGAACAACTAGCAGATCAGAAGGTTTATCAAAGGCTAGTGGGAAAACTTCTCTACTTAACTATGATTAGACCTGATATATCATTCAGTGTTCAAACACTAAGTCAATTTCTTCAACAACCAAAAAGATCTCACATGGAGGCAGCATTAAGGGTTGTCAAGTATATCAAAAATCAACCAGGTCAAGGCATCTTATTAAGCAACAACAACAACAACAACAACAACAACAACAACAATATAGTGGCCTATTGTGATGTTGACTGGGTTGCATGCCCATATACTAGAAGATCTGTAACTGGTTATCTTATCAAACTTGGCAATTCACTGGTCTCCTGGAAGTCTAAGAAGCAAACAACTGTATCTAGAAGCTCTGCTGAAGCTGAATACAGAAGTATTGCAGCTACTGTTGCTGAAATAGTTTGGCTACAAGGTCTACTGAAAGAAATTGGAATAGAATTCAATCTTCCAATTGATATCTACAGTGATAGCAAGGCTGCTATGCAGATTGCAGCTAATCCAGTATATCATGAACGTACTAAGCACATTGAGAAGATTGTCACTTTATTAGAGAAAAAATCACACAAGTTTTGATAACTACTAAGTACATCAACACCAAAGATCAACCCGCAAATTTACTTACCAAGGGGCTATGCACAACTATCTAAGTTCCAAGCTAGGAGTTTACAACATATTTACACTACCTAGCTTGAGGGGGAGTGTTGAGAAATAACATTGTTAGAATGCAGGGGATAATTTAGTCATTACACACTGAGTTAGTTAAAGCTAGTTAAGGAGGTTAAATAGTTGTTAAGATCATCTTAGTTAATTAAGCTCATTAGTTAGATTATATAAATAATACATTGGAGATCAGATTATTGAGATAATAAAATCTAATTCACTCTATTTGCTCTCTCTCTCGTCACTTCCAATCCTCTTCTTTATCCTCTTCTTCTTGTTATATACAATTGTCACTTAGTTAAGAAAGATTTCAATATATCACAGAATGTGAACAATATGTTTAAAATTATAAATTTTAGAAATATCTTTAAAAAGTACCAATATATTTTATTTTTTTTATATTCTATTCCAAGTGAATATTACCGTATATTAAATTAAAATTGAAAGAATATTGGTAGACAGTTATTAAAATATTAAGTAAATAGATCTATTTGCTACTAGAATTATTTATAAAGACCCAGTATAATCCCACAAATGGGGTCTGGGGAGGGTAATATGTAAGCAGACCTTACCCCTACCCCGAAGGGTAGAGAAGCTGTTTCCAGGAGACTCTCGGCTCAAAAAGCAACAGGAGCCGATATATTAGTACCATAAAAATGCATAATAAAATAACATCAATAGCAATACAAGAAATATGAAATACAGAATACGAAATACGAAATACAAAAATACGAAAAAGATGGCTGGTATAGTAAAACTAGCAGGTAAAGCCCTGCATCAATAGACGACCAATGACATTCTTAGTCTAACTCCTAACTGGCTAGTCTCACTCTATTGTGCTGTAGAAATATTTCACAACTCTCCCCTAACCTACAACCTTAATACTCGACCTCCATAATTCCCTGTCAAGGGCCATGTCCTCAGTAATCCTAAGTCGCGCCATGTCCTGTCTGATCACCTCTCCCCAATACTTTTTAGGTCGTCCTCTACCTCTCCGCGTGCCCAATATAGCCAGTCGCTCACACCTCCTCACCGGTGCATCAGTAGTCCTCCTCTGAGTGTGCCCGAACCATCTGAGTCTTACTTCCCGCATCTTGTCCTCCATGGGGGCCACGCCCACCTTCTCTCGAATATCTTCATTCCTAATCTTATCCATCCTTGTATGCCCGCACATCCACCTCAACACCCTCATCTCTGCTACTTTCATCTTCTGGATGTGTGAGTTCTTTACCGGCCAACATTCAGTTCCATATAACATGGCAGGCCTTACCACTGCTCTATAAAACTTACCTTTTAGTAACGGTGGCACTTTCTTGTCACATAAGACTCCCGACGCTAACCTCCACTTCATCCACCCCACCCCTATACGGTGTGTGACATCCTCATCAATCTCCCCGCTCCCCTGAATAACCGATCCAAGGTACTTGAAACTACCCCTCTTGGAAATGACTTGAGAGTCAAGCCTCACTTAAACCAGTGAAATAAAAAGAAAACTGAGGGAGAGGTGAAAGATAACGACGTCCGAATCCGTTAAAAGAGACGGCGTTTATTTAGGATAGTTGGACACGCCAACTAGTAGAGTAGACTCTTCAGTCTACAGGGTCTATGTTCTTACAGGATTTTAAAACAGGTGGGGTGGGCCCGATGCTGCCGTACAGATGCAAGTGGTTGCCACGTAGGAATCTACTTTGATGACGTGTTTGAATTAGGATCGCTAATAAATAAATATTCTTTGAAGATCTAAGTTAGATAAGAATACTTCCATAACCAAATTTGTTTAATCAGACATAAAAATTATTTATTCTGATGTTCAAATATTATTGTGTTATTGATATGTTTCTTATAATCAATTATATAGTGTTAAAGATCAGCTTAATTTGATGGTAAAAAAAGATAAGATAAAGGCTAAACTCTAACTAGAAAAAGAAAAAGAAGAATCAAGTACAATAAATATTAGGGGTGTTCATGGTTCGGTTTGGATCGGTTTTTCCCTAAAAAGAAACCAAACCAAGTAATCCGATTTTTTAAATATTAGAACCAAATCAAACCAATTAAGTCGGCTTTTTCTCGATTAGGTTTATGTCGGTTTTTTGATTTTTTCGGTTATTTGTCGATTTTTCTTAAATATAAGACATACACTGTCAAACACACATTTTGGCGATCACATTTTCAACGTAACATTATCAAATCAATTGTCCTTTGAGAAATCTATTATTTACCAAGATATATTGATGATAATTGAATCAAATAGTGATGAATAATTTAAGGACTCAATTAAAAAGTATTATTTTTAACATGAAATAGATTTTTACACTTAACAAAAGAAAACTACCAATTAAACTAGAATGCAAAGGTAAAGAACTGTACTAAATGTGCAAACGATTAATATTTACTATAAAATTTTTAAAATTTTGTATAAAAGTATACATACATATATATAAGTGTAATAATAAATTAAAAATAGTTACTCCTATATTCAGTTTGGTTCGTTTTTTTTAATTAAAACCAGATCCAAACCAAATTTGACCGGTTTTTAAATTTCAAAACCAAAACCAAAACCAAACCAAACCAAAAAGTATCGATTTTTTTGGTCGGTTTGGTTTGGTTTTCGGATTTCTATGAACATCCCTACCAATAATATGCTTCTTATAATTTTAGTTTGTCATTTATTTTGGACGGCAAGAGAAGTATAATATTAATGATTACATTTCAATAACTTATAGGAATACAAGATATTTTTGTTAATAAATCATTAAAAATAATTTTCTTTTATTATATTTATGATCTGATTAATTAATTACTAATTCCACTCAAATTATCTCTTAAATTTGATTCGTTCATTTTCGAAATATATATATTCATCTTTCTTTTTTAGTTCATAAGAAAAATAATGTTTACTTCCCTAAGAGTGATGAACTGTTCAAAAGTATTTTAGTCAGAAGACTAATAGGACATTCAATTTTATATCCTCTCTATACATGTGTTCTTATTTTATTATTAACCAAAAGTTACAGAATGGAGTAATGGACAATGAAGGCACTAACAGCAATATAAAAAATGTCAAAATTTAAAGAGTTTCAAATATTAAAATGTGACACTTTTGTTAAAATAAATGTAAAAAGTGTGTATAAAATGAAACAAATGAAGTATTATATGACGTGTGACTAAGAGCCCGTTTGATCAAGTTTTTTTTGGCCAAAAGTGTTTTTTTTTGTTAAAAGTGAGGTGTTTGACCAAGCTTTTGGAAGGAAAAAAATGCTTTTGAGGAGAAGCAGAAACAGTTTTGGAGAAGCAGAAAAAGTAATTTCTCTCCAAAAGCACTTTTTTGAGAAGCACTTTTGAGAAAAATACACTTAGAAACAGTTTTTTAAAGCTTGGCCAAACACTAATTGCTGCTCAGAAGTATTTTTCAAACTAATTAGCCAAACACAAACTGCTTCTCACCAAAAATACTTTTGAAAAAAATACTTTTGAAGCACTTTTGAAAAAAATACTTTTAAAAAAAAAACACTTCTCAAAATAAGCTGATTTTTGCAGTTTGGGCAAACGAGCTGTAATTCTAATTTCTATGTTGTCTAGATCTCCGTACAAAATTATATGTGACATTTAATGTGAAAAAGAAATAAGTATATGTAGCTAAAGTTCTGCCATCGCTTTCATTTCCCACCCACTCTGTTGATCCAATATGTTTTGCTACAAAAAAAATAAAAAATAAAATAAAAACAGAAAGTCGATTATGTCTTCGTTATAATTTTGTTATAGCCCGTTTGGCCAAGCTTCTAAGCTAGCGTTTGGCCATAAATTCCCAAATTTGTTTTGAAATATCTGATTTGGGTGAAGTTTAATTTCAAGATGAAAATGTGTTTGGACATACATTTTCAAATCATATTTCGCAAATTTATTTTGGAAAAACTTGTATATTATTAGTATTTGTAAAGATTTTGGCCCAACACCGACTATTGAGCTAGTTTTGGAATTTGAGATTTGGGATTTTGCCAAAATATAGGCAAAATATATGACCAAACATGTGTTTGTCAAATAAAACCCAAGTTTATTTTGGCATAATCTATGACCAAACGGGTCTAAAATCAGCTTATTTTGAGAATTACTTTTCTCGAAAGTACTTTTTAAAAAAGTGCTTTTGGTGAGAACTAGTTTGTGTTTGACTAATTAATTTGAAAAGCACTTTTGAGCAGTAATTAGTGTTTGACCAAGCTTTTGAAAATTACTTTTAAGTTGTTATGAAACAATAAAAGAAGAAGATGAGTATTGGAGAGAAAAGTAGAGGAAGAGAATTCTTATTGATTTTGGGATGAATTACAATGTTATAAGACCTCTTTATTTATAGGGAAAGGACGACTTAGCCACCAAGTAAAATCCCTAAAATATTTCTAAAATATAGACGTTCACCATAAATAAAATACTATTTATAACATAAATGTATTTTTCAGAAAAGTGCTTTCGGATATAAGCTATTTTTTCTGTTTCTCTTCAAAAACACTTTTTTTTCCTTCCAAAAGCTTGGCCAAATACCTTAATTTTTGAGCAAAAGTGCTTTTAGCCAAAAAGAACTTTTTGGCCCCAAAAAAGCTTGACCAAACGATGCTATTACTCTTAATAATTGGTTACCGTAATTTGCGAAGGTATATATTTGTATCATATTCCTAACAATTCGCAATTTGAGTTAAATTTGTGGTTAGCCTAACTTGGAAAATAAAATTATCCATCTATTATAAGCAAAATCAAAGAAAGATGTCGATAAACGTCGCCCCAGCTAAATTCACAACTCGCAAGTCATCTAGGGAAAAAAAAAATCAGCCCCCCCCCCCCCCACACACACACACACAAAAATGAAAGTCAATATGCTTTAAGAAATATATCAGTATACTTCGAAATAATCAGCTATTATACAGAAGCTAACATAGTATGCCCTTAGCGATAATAAATAAGATAGTATAAGTGAAATATATCAAACGAGACATAAACATTTAACGTGGTTCGATCAATTGACTTATGTCAACTAAGAGAGATGAGCAATCAACTATATAAAAAGAGTACATAATATCGAGAAAATAACCTTTTAAAGAGGCACATATAAGTAGTAGGCTAATACTTGTCTCACAAATTCTACCCCTAAATAAGACTCTCAAACCCCTTATAACTATAGTGTGGATACTGCTAAATGAAAATGAAGGATTCTCAATTTATAGAAGTCCAAAAAAATTTCCTTCGAAAAAAGGGTTATCAAATATGAGAGAATTTTTTCCTTTTCATAAAAGATAATAATCAATTCGTAAATATGTTGATCTTCCTTTTAGAGAAAAAAATTAAATATAATAAGAAAATCAGACAAACACATAATAAAATTGCAGATAAAACTATTGTTAAGTGCCAAAAGTTAAGTGCTAATTTATTTGAAGCTTTGTAACGACCCGAACCGTCGTTTCCTGTATTTTTGTCCCGTATTCCCCGTTAAATGCTTATTCATGTTTCAATATGTGTACTTGGTAAATTTGAGTCAATTCGGATCGAGTTTGGTATGAAATGGGACAATTAGTCTCTTTAAGGAAAAATTAGTTTGGAAAAGTCAACCGAACGTTGACTTGTGAGTTAGAGGGCTCGAAATTGAATTCCGATGATTCGGTTAGTTTCCGGGGATGATTTAAGGCCTAGGAGCGCAATCGAAATTAATTTTGGAGGTCCGGTGAAGAAATTAGCTCATTTTGGCGAAGTTAGTATTTTGACGATTTCCGGTTGATAGGTGAAATTTTGATCCGACGGTCGGAATGGAATTCCAAGAATTTTTGTAGCTTCGTTATGTCATTTTGGACTTGTGTGCAAAATTTGAAGTCAATCGGATGTGATTTGATAGGTTTCGGCATCGAAAATAGAAGTTGGAAATTCTAAAGTTCATAAAACTTGGATTGGAGGTTGATTCATGATTTCAGTGTTGTTTGATGTGATTTGAGACCTCGAGTAAGTCTGTAATGTATTTTGGGACTGGTTGGTATTATTGGTCGGGGTCCCGGGGGCCTCGGATGTGTTTCGGATGCCCAACGGGTCATTTTTGGAAGATTTTTGCCGTTTTGAGCATAAATGTAATGATCTAAAGGTTCATTTTTAGTTCTAGAGATCCAAATTTGATTTCGAGACTTCCAAAATTTAAATCATGAATTATAGGACTGATCTGGAAATTTTGGTTTAATTTCATCAAGTCGAGATTGAGTTTTTGACGTGAAATGTGAGTTAATTGTTTAACGAGCGAAATGGGTATTGAATTGGGCAAACGAGCTCCGAATTGAGTTTCGATTGAAGGGTTGTGTTCGTATTATTATTTGTGACTCATAAGAATAAGAATCGTCTAATTCCGAGTTCGTATGATGGAGTTAGAGCCATTTTAGTGAAAAATGGTTGTGCTGCAAATTTCTTAAAAGCTGCTGTATTTTCTGCTGCAGTGAACAGTAACCGCGCGGTTGAACAGTGCCCTCGTGTGAACATTACTGAAAATTTCTGGACAAATTTAATGTCCAGCAGTCCGAGTTTGGTAATTTTTTTTGACTTTCAAACTCGGATTTTGGGCGATTTTTAGCAAGAAATCTTGGGAAATCTTGAGGTAAGTCACTTGTGATTATTTTTACTCCATAATATTGAATTATCATCGAATAATCCGACTAGATTACATATTTTTGAGGAGTAAATTGAAGATTTAGGCCTAGGGATTTGAAAATAAGATTTGAAGATTTGAGGGGTCATTTGAACTCCGATTTTGGTAAATTTTATATGTACGGACTCGTGGCGAGACGAGTAATCCGGTGATGTGACTTTCGTAATTTTTCGAGAAGTAGGTCGGGGGCTCGAGTTTTGCGAATTTCGTGAATTTCGATATTTTTCGAGTCTTTTCGATCGGGTTATACTCCCTTAGCCTATTGTAATGTATTCGTTGTGGTTTTGACCAGATTCGACGCGCGAAGAGGTAAATTCGAGAGGCAAGGGCATAGCGGAGTAGACATTGGACCGTCTTGAAGTGAGTAATGATTTTAAATGATGCACTGAGGGTTTGAAACCCCGGATTGCACAACATACTGCTATGTTGAGATGAGACACGCGTTGTATGACGAGCGCGGGGTCATTTACTATTGGGGATTGTGACTTGGTCCATCCCAGTTGATATTTTTACCGCGTAATTGATAAAGATTTATTGTTTTTCACTATGATTGGGCTTATTGCCATATTTGGGCTTCGTGCCAATTATCTGAAATCTTTTGTGAATTTACATCACTATTTTCCTCACGAATTGAAATATTATTTGAACTCAGTCCAATTGAATTATATTATTTTGTGAACTCAGCTACATTTATACTCAACTCGAGATTTAATGATATTTATAATGCTGTTGAGCTGAGCACTATTGTTTTACTGATGCCCAAGAGGCTTATGATTATTTTCTGGACTGATTGAGGCCGAGGGCCATACGTGAGGATATGTTGAGTGATGTGAGGAGGCTTTCAGGCCTCGAGTGTTATATGAGGAGGCTTTCAGGCCTCGTGTGTGATGTGTGAAGGCTTTCAGGCCTATTGATATTGCGCTTGGGCTGTAGGAGCCCCTCCGGAGTCTGTACACACCCCCAGTGAGCGCAGGGTACCCAGGTGAGTTGGGAGTGGGCCCGAGAGGCCGTTGCTTGTGTGTGGTGAGTTGGGAGTGAGCCCGAGGGGCTGATGTTGTGTGCTGGTGAGTTGGGAGTGAGCCCGAGGGGCTGATACTATACTGAGATTTACATATTGAGCCCGAGGGGCAAGCTTTTGATTTATCCTTACTGTGGAAATTATTTGTCTTTACTGTTTTAAAAGAAGAATTATCTGATACTCACTATTTTACTGTATAACTGATTTTACTGCTTGGGATAGCGCTATATTGTGCCGTTATGAGATTTCATGTTTTCAGTCGTTATTTATTTTTATTACTCACTGGGTCGGAGTACTCACATTACTCCCTGCACCATGTGTGCAGATACAGGCAGAGCTGAGTTCGCTCATGAGCGCTGATTCTTTCCAGACCAGGCGGTGACTAGGAGTAACGAGGTAGCTGTTGACGTCCGCAGCCCCGTTTTCTCCCTTATCTTTGTTATTTATGATAATTCCAGACTTTGTAAAATATTAGTAAACTCTGTAGTAGCTCATGACTTGTGACACCCCGATTTCGGGCTGAGTTGGGAGGGTTTTCCTTGTTCTATCACGTTTATTTCGCATTTAAGATTATATTGCCCATGATTTAGACTTATTCCTGCTAAATAATTATAAGAGATGTACTGTTTTGTTGATTGGCTGGCCTTGTCCTCACGAGAGACGCCATCACGACCGGATTGGGATTTTGGGTCGTGACAAGTTGGTATCAGAGCCTATGTTACTAGGTCTCACGAGTCATGAGCTGGTTTAGTAGAGTCTCGCGGATCGATACGGAGACGTCTGTATTTATCCTCGAGAGGCTGCAGAACCTTTAGGAAAATTTAATATTCTTGGAAATTCTTGTCGTGCGACTTTGTTGGTTCGAAAACTAAATTATGTTGTTCTATTCTCTCGTAGATGGCGAGAACACGCGCTAATGGACAGGACGGATGACCACCACTGCCACCTACTGAGGCCACCAGAGGCCATGGACGCGGTCGTGGTCGAGGTCGTGGTCGAGGTAGAGTTGCGGGCAGCATCTGTAGACCCACTAGTTGCCCCGGCTCAGGATCAGGCTCCAGCTGCAGAGACTCCAGCAGCACCTGCGCAAGCACCAACTGTGCCTATTGTTATTCCGGGTGTTCAGGAGGCCCTGGCTCAGATTCTGACAGTTTGCACTGGCCTGGCTCAGGCAGTTTTAGCCACCACTGCAGCAGCTACTTGACAGGCAGGGGGAGGCAATCAGACCCCCGCTGCTCGCACACCTGAGCCAGTAGTGCAAGGATTACAGACACCAGAGGCACCACCAGTACAGCAGGTTGCCCCAGTTCAGCCAGTTGCACCGGTTCAGGATAATATGGTCCCAGTTATGCCAGACGATGAGCAGCGTCGTCTTGAGAGATTCAACAGACTTGCACCTCCTACTTTCAGTGGTGCTCAGGGAGAGTATGCCCAAGGTTTTCTTGACAAGTGTAGACGTATGCTGAGGACAGCAGGTATCTTGGAGGCTAGCGGTGTATCCTTTACTACTTTTCAGTTCTCAGGTGCAGCTTTCACTTGGTGGGAGGCATATGAGCGGCGTAGGCCGGTAGGTTCAGCGCCCTTGTCCTGGCAGGAGTTCTCCACTCTCTTTCTGGAGAAGTGGGTACCGCGATCTCAGAGAGAGGAGATGCGCAAACAGTTTGAGTATCTTCGTCAGGGAGATATGACCGTATCTCAGTATGAGGTGAGGTTCTCGGAGCTGGATCGTTATGCTCCATGGATGGTCCCGACTGATCAGGAAAGTATTAGGAGGTTCGTGGATGGGCTTAATTATCCCATTCATATTCTGATGGCTCGAGAAAGGATTATGAGCCATACTTTTGAGGATGCAGTAGATGTTGCTCGCGACATTAAGACAGATCGTCGTCTAGAGAGAGAGGAGAGGGAGGCTAAGAGGCCTCGTGGATCAGCTAGTCACAGTGGTGCTCCGTCTAGGGGCCAGTTTCAGTAGAGTAGAGGTCATTCTTACCGGCCTCACCAGTCAGCTCGTCCAGAGTACCGCGGGCCATCTTCAGGCCGTGGTCATCAGGGATTTCAGCAGGGCCAGTCATCACTCAGTGCCCTTCCAGCTCAGAGTTCTTCACGTGCCCCGTCAGTTCAGGGTCTTTCTGCACCGAGTGCACCAGCTAGTCACTCCGGTGCGAGGGGTTCTTTTCAGTCCCATCCTCCAGCATCTAGTGGTTGTTATGAGTGCGGAGAGTTAGGACATGTGTGGAAGTAGTGTCCTCGTCGTACCGCCAGTTCATCACAGTAGAAGGGTCAGTCCTCATCTTCTGCACCAGCTACTTCAGCACCCACCCAGTCAGCTAGGGGTGAGGGTTAGGCAGCTAGAGGCCGCCCCAGAGGGGGAGGTCGAGCGGGCGGTGGTCCGGCTTGGTTTTATGCTATTCCAGACCGGGCAAATGCTCTTGCGTCAGATGTTGTTATCACATGTATTATCTCAGTCTGCCACACAGATGCCTCTGTCTTATTTGATCTGGGATCCACCTATTCTTATGTGTCTTCATATTTTTCCCGTCATTTGAGTATGCCCCGGGAGTCTCTTACTTTACCTGCTCATGTGTCTACCTCGGTGGGCGATATTATTATTGTGGACCGTGTGTATCGGTCATGTGCAGTGATTATTGGGGGTCTGGAGACCCGAGTTGATCTACTGCTGTTGAGCATGGTAGATTTTGATATTATTCTGGGCATGGATTGGTTATCTCCATATCATGCTATTCTAGACTGTCATGCTAAGACAGTTACTTTGGCTATTTCGGGTGTTCCAAGGATCGAGTGGCGTGGCATGACTGATTATGTCTCTAGCAGAGTAATTTCTTTCTTGAAAGCCCAGCGTATGGTTGGGAGGGGTTATCTATCATATCTGGCTTTTGTGCGGGATGTTGGAGCTGAGACTCCTAGTATTGATTCTGTCCCAGTTGTGAGGGACTTTCCTGATGTATTTCCTGCAAACCTGTCGGGCATGCCGTCGGACAAGGATATTGATTTTGGCATTGACTTAGTGCCGGGCACTCAGCCCATTTCTATTCCGCCATATCGTATAGCACCAGCAGAGCTGAAAGAATTGAAGGAGCAACTTCAGGAACTCCTAGATAAGGGGTTCATTCGGCCTAGCGTGTCCCCGTGGGGTGCACCTGTTTTATTTGTGAAGAATAAAGATGTCACAATGAGAATGTGCATTGATTATAGGCAATTGAATAAGGTAACAGTGAAGAAAAAGTATCCTTTGCCTCGCATTGATGACTTATTTGATCAGCTTTAGGGAGCGAGGGTATTTTCTAAGATTGATCTCCGTTCGGGCTATCACTAGTTGAAAATCAGGGAGTCGGATATTCCCAAGACTGCCTTCAGGACTAGATATGGTCACTATGAATTTTTGGTTATGTCTTTCGGGCTGACCAATGCCCCAGCAACGTTCATGCATTTGATGAACAGTGTATTTCAGCCTTATCTGGATGCATTTGTTATTGTATTCATTGATGATATCCTGGTGTACTCGCGTAGCCAGGAGGAGCATGCCCAACATTTGCGTGTAGTGTTGCAGAGATTGAGAGAGGAGAAGCTTTATGCAAAATTCTCCAAATGTGAATTTTGGCTAAGTTCTGTGGCATTTTTGGGACACATAGTGTCCAGCGAGGGTATACAGGTTGATCCAAGGAAGATAGAAGCAGTGCAGAGTTGGTCTAGACCGTCCTCAGTCACAGAGATTCGGAGTTTTCTTGGGCTAGCAGGCTATTATCGCCGATTTGTTCAGGGGTTTTCTTCTATTGCATCGCCTTTGACCAAGTTGACTCAGAAAGGTGCCCCATTTGTATGGTCCGACGAGTGTGAGGAGAGCTTTCAGAAGCTCAAGGCACTTCTGACCATAGCTCCAGTGTTGGTATTACTATCAGCTACAGGTTCATACACGGTATATTGTGATGCTTCCAGAGTTGGGATTGGTTGTGTGCTAATGCAGGAGGGTAGAGTTATTGCTTATGCTTCTCGTCAGTTGAATCCCCATGAGAAGAACTACCTTGTTCATGATTTGGATTTGGCTGCTATAGTTCATGCCTTAAAAATTTAGAGGCACTATTTATATGGCGTATCTTGTGAGGTATTCACTGATCATCGCAGTCTTCAGCATTTATTTAAACAAAAAGATCTTAATTTGAGGCAGCAGAGATGGCTTGAGTTACTTAAAGACTATGATATTACCATTTTATATCATCCGGGAAAGGCCAATGTAGTGGCCGATGCATTGAGCCGAAAGGCAGTCAGTATGGGGAGTTTGGCTTACATCCCAGTTGGGGAGAGTCCTCTTGCAGTTGATGTTCAGACCTTGGCCAATCAGTTGGTGCGGTTAGATATTTTTTAGCCTAGCCGGGTATTGGCTAGTGTGGTTTCTCGATCTTCCTTATATAATCGCATCAGAGAGCACCAGTATGATGATCCGCATTTGCTTGTCCTTAAGGACAGAGTTCAGCATGATAATGCCAAAGATATGACTATAGGTGATGATGGCGTAGTGAGGATGCAGGGCCGTATTTGTGTGCACGATGTTGATGGGCTTAGAGATTTGATTCTTGAGGAGGCCCACAGTTCGCGGTATTCCATCCATCCGGGTGCTGCGAAGATGTATCAGGACTTGAGACAACATTACTGGTGGAGGAGAATGAGGAAAGATATTGTGGGATATGTGGCTCGGTGTAGGGGTGGGCATTCGGTATTTCGGTTCGGTATTTAAGAATTTCGGTTCGGTATTTCGGTATTCGATTTATCGATTGTGTATACCAAATACTGTACCAAATTATTTCGGTACGGTTCGGTATTTCTTATTTTGGTTCGGTATGGTTTCGGTACGGTTTCGGTTTAACCAAGACCCATTCAGATTGTTGCATTTCAGTGTAAGAACCAATTGAGGCTGGTAAATTTACACTAGTAATAGTTCTGTCACTTTCTAGTTTCTAATGTAACTGCAGGTCTGCAGCTAAGCAAAAGCTAAAAAGGCTAAAGAAGCCATTAACAATATCCTTTTCTAGCCATCTATAAATAAATGAAAACCATAGCCATTACTACTCAAGTCCACAATTATTTAAATCTTTCCAAACCAGGCCATTTTAACAAGTGCACAATTCTGTGCAACAGTGCAGTATGCACAATTCAAATTTCAAAATTCAAAGGCTCAAAGACAAAGATGCAACAGATGCAACACCTAAATAGCTAATCTACTGGCTGCATTACCAATTAACAGATGCAACAGTCTTAACCAACAGATGCAGCAGCTTAACAAAATTAACAATAAAAACAATAAATTATCAAGGTGCAACAGATGCAGCAGTCTTACCAAAATTAACACTTAACAGATGCAGCAGCTGTAGCAGAGTTAACTTAAATAGAGAGGACATCCCTCAACAAAAACAGTCTTAAATCTTAATTCTTAAATACGGATTTCAGGAACACGCGCAAGACAATGCTTAATATGCTTCCTTAAACCAATTGTTCCATTCCTCTTTGGATTAACATTATTGACTTGACCACAATGCTTGCACTCTATTTTGCGAAGTCCGGGATTCCTGTATACTAGTACCTCTCCAGATATCTGTCCGTGTTCACTGCATAAAATTGTTGAGTTTTACTTTGTAAGTTTCCAGTTTGACTTTTTAAAAGTAAAGGCATAGCATCAAAAGATGACACAAGTTACAAACATACATGTGCTGAAATTACTAGGTCAAGACAATTACTTATTAGGTTAGTTAAACTTTTACTCAAGGGTCATATATGATGCATTTAAAGTATACTTACAGAATAACACAGACTTCATTAGGATTTAAAGTATCCGTCGGATCAGCTGTCCCCATTAAATAGAAAGTATCAGAGATAGGAAGTTTTCCTCCTTTTAGCCCATTTCTTTCTTCCTTTGCCAATGAAGATAAGCAACACCTAAGATACGGTTCACAGAGAGGTACTCCAGCCATTATCATACCCGTGGCAATAGAGGCATCATCACGATCTCTATGGTTCGCTGCAACTGCACGAAGATATAACCAATAAAACAAAAAAGTAAAGGTCTGATTTGGTAAAGCAATCAACAGATACTTAGAACAGAGTCATGCATTTTAAGATCAATGCAGGTAAAGGAATACTACGATTAAAGCTTCTGTATCAAATCGGAAAGAAGGCTTCAGGCAATGTTTATTTAAAACCAGTACAGGCACCAGCTTGTTAATTGTACAAATAAGCATGTAATATTTTCAAGACATCATTTGAAAGTTTGAGAACCAAAATGTTACCGCATGCTGAAATTTAAGCAACACTACACATAAGTTTAAAGTTTTCGGGTAATAGTATTTGAAGGTCCACATTTCTCCTTATACGTGGTAGATTATAACCATAAACAATTGCAAAGAGACTTAGTTTTATTGTAATTTTCTTCTAAACCAAGAATTACCTTTTAGTGATGTTACCTCATCTGAGTATAACCTTTGTGTCTCCTCCAAAGTGTTATTCAGTATATCAAAGAAATACTCTGCGGGAACACCTCCATAGGTCAACAGAGCAATAAGAGTTCTTGATAGATAAGTATTCCGAGGTTTAAAACTGAAAGAACATAAATGATGTTAGTTGCACACAGTCATGAAAGTAGCATTTTAAATTTCATGTTCCGACGAAGATTCCAAGGTGAAACTTTATCTTTCTACTAATTGAATTGACTAAAAAGCACAAAATAGTAGAAATTAGAAACATACCTTTGAAAATTGAAACTATCGCAAGTTCGCAACAACAACGTCTTCGTTTGCCCAGAATTTGTGAGGACTGAGGAGTGAGGATCGCCTAATCGGAGCTCGGAAAGACGGAAATCGCCTAATCGGGCTGAGAAATTGAGGAATCGGACTGAGGAATTGAGGAATGGAGCATCTTCGTCTCTTCGACTCTTCGTTTGCTGCTCTGTCTAATAGCCTAATGCCCTAACCTAATGAATGACGAAAAAATTAACTTTAAACAGGGTGGGCTGGGGCTTTGGGCTTAGGCGTTGGGCTGGGGAGTTCACTGGGTCAATAAGAAAATTAGAAAAATGTCTTTAAAACAATCGGTATTTCGGTATACCGAAATTTCAAATGTCTAATACCGAGGACCGTACCGAAATACCGAAATTGCAATACCGAATTAGACCGAAATACCGAAAAAATCGAAACCGAAATACCGAATTAATTCGGTTTGGTTCGGAATTCGGTTTTTCGGATTTTATGCCCACCCCTAGCTTGGTGTCTCAACTGTTAGCAGGTGAAATATGAGCATCAGAGACCGGGCAGTTTGCTTCAGCAGATGATTATTCCTGAGTAGAAATGGGAGAGAGTTACTATGGATTTCGTGAGTGGCCTTCCTCGGACTTTGAAGAATTTTGATTCAATTTGGGTCGTTGTGGATAGGCTGACCAAGTTAGCGCATTTCATTCCGGTGTGTACCACATATTTTGCGGAGCGACTGGCTAAGATCTTTATTCAGGAGATTGTGCGGTTGCATGGTGTTCCAGTTACTATTATTTCGGATAGATGTACTCAGTTCACTTCTCAGTTTTGGAGGACTTTTCAGCACGAGTTGGGCACTCAGGTGGAGTTGAGTTCAACATTTCATCCTCAGACGGATGGACAGTCCGAGCGTACTATTCAGATATTAGAGGATATGTTGCGTGCTTGCGTGATTGATTTTGGAGGTTCTTGGGTTGAATTTTTACCACTTGTAGAGTTTGCCTACAACAACAGCTATCAGTCCAGTATTCAGATGGCACTGTATAAGGCCTTATATGAGAGGCGGCGTAGAACTCTAGTGGGTTGGTTTGAGCCCGGTGAGGCTAGGTTGTTGGGGACAGATTTGGTCCAGGATGCCTTAGAAAAGGTGAAGGTGATTCAGGAAAGACTTCGCACAGCTCAGTCGCGTCAGAAGAGTTATGCGGACCAGAAGGTCCGAGATGTGTCATTTATGGAGGGCGAGAAGGTTTTGCTGAAGGTTTCGCCGATGAAGGGTGTTATGAGGTTCGTAAAGAAAGGGAAGTTGAGTCCGCGGTTTATTGGACCATTTGAGGTACTTAGGAGGATTGGAGAGGTGGCTTACGAGCTTGCTTTGCCGCCTAGATTGTCGGGTGTTCATCCGGTATTCCATGTGTCCATGCTCCGGAAGTACATTGGGGACCCGTCTCATATTTTAGATTTCAGTACAGTACAGTTAGATGAAAATTTGACTTATAATGTGGAGCCAGTGACTATTTTGAGTCGACAGGTTCAAAAATTGAGATAAAAAGATATAGCATCAGTGAAAGTACAATGGAGAGGTCGGCCCGTGGATGAGGCTACTTAGGAGACCGAGCAGGAGATGCGGAGCAGGTACCCACACCTATTTGAAACTCCAGGTATGTTTCTGAACTCGCTCAAGGACGAGCGTTTGTTTTAGTTGAGGAGAATGTAACGATATGAACCGTCGTTTCCTGTATTTTCGTCCCGTATTCCCCGTTAAATGCTTATTCATGTTTCAATATGTGTACTTGGTGAATTTGAGTCAATTCGGATCGAGTTTGGTATGAAATGGGACAATTAGTCTCTTTAAGGAAGAATTAGTTTGGAAAAGTCAACCGGACATTGACTTGTGAGTTAGAGGGCTCGGAATTGAATTCCGATGATTCGGTTAGTTTCGGGGGATGATTTAAGGCCTAGGAGCGCAATCGAAATTAATTTTGGAGGTCCGGTGAAGAAATTAGCTCATTTTGGCGAAGTTAGTATTTTGACGATTTCCGGTTGATAGGTGAAATTTTGATCCGACGGTCGGAATGGAATTCCAAGAATTTCTGTAGCTTCGTTATGTCATTTTGGACTTGTGTGCAAAATTTGAAGTCAATCGGACGTGATTTGATAGGTTTCGGCATCGGAAATAGAAGTTGGAAATTCTAAAGTTCATAAAACTTGGATTGGAGGTTGATTCATGATTTTAGCGTTGTTTGATGTGATTTGAGGCCTCGAGCAAGTCCGTAATGTATTTTGGGACTGGTTGGTATTATTGGTCGGGGTCCCGGGGGCCTCGGGTGTGTTTCGGATGCCCAACGGGTCATTTTTGGAAGATTTTTGCCGTTTTGAGCATAAATGTAATGATCTAAAGGTTCATTTTTAATTCTAGAGATCCAAATTTGATTTTAAGACTTCCAAAATTTAAATCATGAATTATAGGACTGATCTGAAAATTTTGGTTTAATTTCATCAAGTCGCGATTGAGTTTTTGACGTGAAATGTGAGTTAATTGTTTAACGAGCGAAATGGGTATTGAACTGGGCAAACGAGATCCGAATTGAGTTTCGATTGAAGGGTTGTGTTCGTATTATTATTTGTGACTCATAAGAATAAGAATCGTCTAATTCCGAGTTCGTATGATGGAGTTAGAGCCATTTTAGTGAAAAATGGTTGTGCTGCAAATTTCTTAAAAGCTACTGTATTTTCTGCAGCAGTGAACAGTACCCGCTCATGAACAGTAACCGCGCGGGTGAATAGTGACCTCACGCGCATGAACAGTGCCCTCGCGTGAACAGTACCGTAAATTTCTAGACAGATTTAATGTCCAGTAGTCCGAGTTTGGTCATTTTTTTTGACTTCCAAGCTCGGATTTTGGGCGATTTTTAGCAAGAAATCTGTGGAAACTTGAGGTAAATCACTTGTGATTATTTCTACTCCATAATATTGAATTATCATCGAATAATCCGACTAGATTACATGTTTTTGAGGAGTAAATTGAAGATTTAGGTCTAGGGATTTGAAAATAAGATTTGAAGATTTGAGGGGTCATTTGAACTCCGATTTTGGTAAATTTTATATGTACGGACTCGTGGCGAGACGAGGAATCTGGTGATGTAACTTTCGTAATTTTTCGAGAAGTGGTCCCGGGGCTCGGGTTTTGCGAATTTCGTGAATTTCGATATTTTTTGAGTTTTTTCGATTGGGTTATATTCCCTTAGCCTATTGTAATGTATTTGTTGTGGTTTTGACCAGATTCGACGAGCGAAGAGGTAAGTTCGAGAGGCAAGGGCATAGCGGAGTAGACATTGGACCGTCTTGAAGTGAGTAATGATTTTAAATGATGCACTGAGGGTTTGAAACCCCGGATTGCACAACATACTGCTATGTTGAGATGAGACACGCGTTGTATGACGAGCGTGAGGTCATTTACTATTGGGGATTGTGACTTGGTCCATCCCAGTTGATATTTTTACCGCGTAATTGATAAAGATTTATTGTTTTTCACTATGATTGGGCTTATTGCCATATTTGGGCTTCGTGCCAATTATCTGAAATCTTTTGTGAATTTACATCACTATTTTCCTCACGAATTGAAATATTATTTGAACTCAGTCCAATTGAATTATATTATTTTGTGAACTCAGCTACATTTATACTCAACTCGAGATTTAATGATATTTATAATGCTGTTGAGCTGAGCACTATTGTTTTACTGATGCCCAAGAGGCTTATGATTATTTTCTGGACTGATTGAGGCCGAGGGCCATACGTGAGGATATGTTGAGTGATGTGAGGAGGCTTTCAGGCCTCGAGTGTTATATGAGGAGCCTTTCAGGCCTCGTGTGTGATGTGTGAAGGCTTTCAGGCCTATTGATATTGCGCTTGGGCTGTAGGAGCCCCTCCGAAGTTGGGAGTGAGCCCGAGGGGCTGATGTTGTGTGCTGGTGAGTTGGGAGTGAGCCCGAGGGGCTGATACTATACTGAGATTTACATATTGAGCCCGAGGGGCAAGCTTTTGATTTATCCTTACTGTGGAAATTATTTGTCTTTACTGTTTTAAAAGAAGAATTATCTGATACTCACTATTTTACTGTATAACTGATTTTACTGCTTGGGATAGCGCTATATTGTGCCGTTATGAGATTTCATGTTTTCAGTCGTTATTTATTTTTATTACTCACTGGGTCGGAGTACTCACATTACTCCCTGCACCATGTGTGCAGATACAGGCAGAGCTGAGTTCGCTCCTGAGCGCTGATTCTTTCCAGACCAGGCGGTGACTAGGAGTAACGAGGTAGCTGTTGACGTCCGCAGCCCCGTTTTCTCCCTTATCTTTGTTATTTATGATAATTCCAGACTTTGTAAAATATTAGTAAACTCTGTAGTAGCTCATGACTTGTGACACCCCGATTTCGGGCTGAGTTGGGAGGGTTTTCCTTGTTCTATCACGTTTATTTCGCATTTAAGATTATATTGCCCATGATTTAGACTTATTCCTGCTAAGTAATTATAAAGAGATGTATTGTTTTGTTGATTGGCTGGCCTTGTCCTCACGAGAGGCGCCATCACGACCGGGTTGGGATTTTGGGTCGTGACAAGCTTCGATAAGGGTCGGCAAAAGAGGGTCGAGAAAAAAAACCCGGAAAAGGGCCAAAACTGCCCCTAACCTATTCGCTTAAGTCTAAAAATACCATCCGTCCATCTATTTTGTGAAAATTGCCCTCACCGTTAAAAATCTGGCCCATTCATGCTCTCACCGTTAAAAATTTGGCCCATTCATGCCCTTGTTTCAGACGGATATTTGTTGAAATAAAAAAATTATTTTATTATATATGACGTGGCAATTGCGTATTGATCAAAATCAAAAATTCAATTCTAACCTATATCTTATATGTATATAACCCAACAACGATCCATCTTAGTCCTTCCAACCCGTTAAACTCTTTTTAGTCCCTCAACCATTCGATTCCATACCCGACTCATGATCCAATCGTTATTTAGGTTTCAATTGTTAAAATTTTCATATTTTTCTTTTTATTAATTTATTATTTGGTCCATTTCCCTGTTCATCTTCCCCAGCCTAATTATCGCCTAAAGTTTCCCAACCAAATCACTATCGATGAACTGTGAAGCTAATTTGCTCACATGATTTCAATTAACTCTTAAAAGTTATATAGTGGCACAACAAATATAACGTTGGTAGAAAGATAACTTATTAAACTATAAAATCTTACATTCATTAATTTAATTTCAAAGAATACCTGATTTTACTCAAAAAATTGATTTAACAAAAATGTTAATTTAAAAATTAAATTAAGGCCGAAAAATCTGAGACGGAGAGGGAGATCCATTGGTGTTGAAGGGTGAAAATCTAAGACAGAGTATGCTAATAAGTGGATATGGGGTGAGGTTTTAATTTAAGCCAATAGAAAATTACCACATAATAAATAATAATTTTTTTTCTTAATTAAAATAGGGCCGTTAGTTTTTAGGATATGAGTAAGCCGAAAAGTTAACGTTAGAAGTAATTTTTACAAAATAAATGAACGGAGGATATTTTTAAACTTAAGCGAATAGATTAGGGGCAGTTTTGGCCCTTTTTCCAAAAAAATAAAATAAAATGATCTCCCTGCAAGGCCATATGTTTTAATCGATTAAATTAAGGACCATGCAAAGAACGACGCATAACAAGTCATTATCTACAAAGTTGAAAGCGAGATAAAGTTCATAGTTCCAGATATTTCTAGAATGAACTGCTGGAGACATAATAATACATGATGATATATCTGGAATTTGCTTCCCGAACTTAGCTATAGTTCAAAGGTATGGTTACACAAATAGCCGACCAAATTTAATGTTTACTTTTTTTAGTCGGTACATATAGACTATACATTGATTATATATATATATATATATATATATATATAATCAATGTATATTATACATTCGTCGATTATTTTTAGTTTAAGGGATTAGGTATGCGGTTATTTGGGCTCTTGATGATACTGCCATTTGTACGATCAATCACAATCTCTTAGACATCAAAATATCACAACGCTTAACAGCTTGTTTGGATGGTGGTTACCTATTGTATTATATCGTATTGTTACTTTAAATATGATGTTTGTTTTAGTTGTTACTTAAATTTTATTGTATCGTATCGTTAAATCCGTCGTTACGTAACGATGAAATGTGTCACTTTATGTAAAGACCGATTTGGTGTGGTTGCATCGTTATCTTATCTTTTTCTATCATCTCACCCTTCATTATTAATTAAATAATTTTATTTTATTATTTACCCTACCTGTTTATATAATAAATTTACCTCGTATCATAATTTTTCTTTATAATATTTCAAATTTATTCTTCATGTTGCTGGTTCATGATATCATGAAACAACGGCAAACGATACAATCTATCCAAACATTGTATTCATCAAACAATATAATACAGTACAATACAATACGATACATTATGAAACGACGTGTAATGACCCTCCAAACAAGCTGTAAGATGGCCCCAAAAGACGATGTTGGACTTAATTTAAATTAATTCTGTGCTGAATCTCTAATCATTAAACTGAAACTTTGCAGATATGCTGTGTTCTCTTGCCCAGTGCGGTTTGAGTTTTCAACTACAGTTTTTTCAAAATATAGTGTCATTTAGAAGTCACTCTAATTGAGAAAAAGTGAAAAATAAGAAATTTGTGTCATGTCGTCAAAACTTTGTGGTAGAAGGTAATTTCATATAAACAAAACTTAAATTCTAAAGACGGAAATAGTAAAATTGATTAGAAAAATGTAGTCCACTTTCCATGTTCTGCGCATTAAAGATTCTTTTCTTTTTATTAAAGGATTAAAAGCAAAATGTCCAAAAGTTCTTTAATTTCTACATCCCAGCGGGAAACTTTAAGTCAAAATTCTTCAGATGCGTTAACGCATCAATTTTTTCTTTTTTCTTTATGAGATATGCATCAACCAAATTTCAAGTATTGAAACATTAATTTTATCATTAACTTCATAGAACATGAATCACAAAAACTGGATAACATCTAATTGGGTTGAGCTTTTTCATATAATTAAAAAGCTAAGCGGAAAGGAATTAAACTAATTTCTACTCCTTTTAGTTCATCTGTGTAACACTTAGATTAATAAAAGGCAATCATTAAATGGGATGAATCGATGGAACCTTGTGGAAAATAGGAGTTATAAATACATCTCTCATAAGCCTGAAACAGGAGGTCAAGTGACATAAATGGGCTGGCCAGACACCAGCATATATACTTTGATAATGAAGAACTGCATACAGCTACCTGAGCCTATCTTCACCAACAATGGCGAGAAATGATCCTGTTGAAAGACAAATATTTAGCATTTTCGATAAAAATGATAATGATTTAATTATACCGCAGTGAATCAACTCACATTTACATGTAGCACTGACTAAATGTTCCAGTGGACAAATTTACGATAGCTGCAGCTAGCCCTGTAAAGAACTTTTTAACTAAAGCTTCGGTAGGAATTCAGAGAATGAAACCATTAGATGAACAATGTCAAGAGTTTGTTCAGCAGTGATATATAAGACATGATGTCTAAGCCAACAACATATAGTCGTAAAAACACACGTATTTCACCTGCATTGAAAATCCAAACTTATGTACAGCTAGGGGGGTTTAAGCATTTATAAACTTTTGATGCAGGTTGCTTATAGGTAGGTATGCTGCTAGCATCAACATATCTAACTTCTCCTGGCCCAAAAGACAGATCCCTATGCCTGCAAATATGATGAGAGGAACATGTCAACAAGAAAGCAAAAGCCATTCTTCTAATATCGGAGTGACCTAAACTGCAAGCAACAGATCTAGTAGCGGCCACTTGCCTTCGAAGATCAAGCCCTGTTAAACCAGCTTGCAGAATCGTCAAGTTGTCAGAATCTGGTGAGACTATGATGACTGTGTCCTCAGAGTATTGAGTTTCAAGAATTGACATAACTTGTGTTACACGAACAAAGACATCCGAAACACTCTCATTAGGTGTTCCATCATCTGTAGGGGGTGGCTTTATATTCGGAGAAAGGCTATCTGATTCATACACCTGCAACATTATATCTGCAACTTATTTTAACAAGTCATGTATTTAGGCCAATTTGGTTCTTGATTGCTACCCCCCCCCCCCCCCTCCTTTCCCCCTTTACATCTTTGTTCAAACTTAATTTAAATAGGGTAATTAAGGGGAAGTGAGAAGTGTTGCAATGTTTCTAGAATCATTTTTAGTATGCAAGAGTATAGTTAGTTTGGAGGCAAAATTGAGTAGAAAGAGTTGGACACGGAAGATTAAATCATCGTTTCTTATAAGTATAAAGTTTGAGTTCACAATCTAATGATGGACTTGGACAAAAGCACAAGATTAAATATAATTTATCTTGATTATGAGAATAGTTTAATTCCAACTTTTTGCGTTAGTACATTTTGTATGTATTGAACTGACCAAGTAGAGATAAGTATTTTATACTGACTTAATACAATAAATTCTCTAGCCATTAAATGTATTTATACTCCTAATCTTGATATAATTATTACTAGTATTAGTACCCCGCGCGGATGCGCAGACACTAATTATGTCAAATATTTAAGTTATTTGGATTGTATGTAAATAATCTTAAAATTTACACTTCCTCACTAAATATAGATAATAATTGGATATTAACTACATGAAAAAAAATTAACCATTTCTTCTATTTTTATTTTTGATACCATTCTTACCGGTATCATTGGATTCTAAAAATAGTGAGGAAGCAAAATAATAGCTCATATTTATGGCAAAACAATCAAATGTTGTGACAATGAATGACTATTTGGATAAGACTTAACTCTTTTACTACTACTTGAACTCCTATTTGGTGTGTTGATATCTCTTAAAAAATATTTCTTTCTTAAAATTTCAGTTTCTAAAACATTATTTTTCAATAATAATTATTTTTATAATAATGTAAATGAAAATATTATTCTTAATTCAAAATTCATTTTAGTTGGCTATCTAAAAATATAAGAAATTCTTTAGTTAATGAATTTTTTTTACTCCATTTTGATATTTTCCAGACCCCACTTGTGGGATTATACTGGGTCGTTGTTGTTGTTTGATATTTGACATTAACCATATTAAATATCTGAGTTATTTGAATTATATATAAATAACCTTAACATTTAAACCTTCTAAATAATTATAGATAATCGTCAGATATTAATTAAGAAATACTACATGAAAAAAGACTAACATTTTTTCAATTCTCGTAGTGATAATTTTATTTTTGCACTATACTCATAGGTATCATTGGAACCTAAAAATAGCCACAAAGTGAAATAATAACTTATATTTATGACAAAGCACAAAGGTTGACACGATATAAACAATTCTTTGATTACGACATGACTCTTATACTATGATTTGAACTCTTATTTGGTATGATTTTATCTTTCAAAAAATATTTTTATTTTGAAATTTTAATTTCTAAAACTTTATATATATTATAATAATAATTATCTTTATAATGATGCAAATGAAGATATTATTGTTAATTCAAAATTCACTTTAATCGGCTATCTAAAAATTTAAATAATTCTTTGGCCGGATTTATTTCAGTATGATTCCACTTTAAGTTTATCGATATCTCTAACCCCAGAATTTGAATTTTTAATACCCTATATATACAAATATTTTGTTCTTTGAATCATTAAATGTTAAATTAGTTGATTATTATTATAAAATATTGCATATATTGTCTTAAAATTGTCACGTAGTTTATTTTTCGACACCATACTTGGCTTAACATCAATGCAAACTACTCAAATTGAATTCTAATTCAAATGCGAATATCATATCAGTTTGTTAGTAATAGTGATTTTTTAAAAACGACACATAATGTAAATTAAAAAAAAAATATTCTAAGATATCCTTATCTTATAATCCATGTATTTGAGTTGAAAAAATATTTGAAATGGATGAGATTAACTTTCAAATTTTTTATACTCAACAAAGATGAAACATAAGAAGAAATTTGTTGTTCATCTTTTATTTCTCATTTTTAGATCTTTCTAACATTTTGTTTTAATATTTATTTTCTTTTATCTTATTTTTTATGTCATTATTTCTTTTGTTACAAAAAAATTAATTTATTTCACAATAAAAGGATGTATTTTAATAAAAATTATCTACATATGAACTTTAATTATATTTTTAGTCTTTGGTTGAAATTATTTCATATTTTTCTTTTGGCTTTATCTAATCAGCCTAAATAGATACTCACCCAACCACTTAAATTAAAAAACAATAAATATGTTATCGGCATATCATGTGTTATCGGCACATATATAATCCATATATAATATATGTATAATCATGTGTTATCGGCATATCATCTATTTATATTAGCTATAAAAAGTAAACAATAAATATGACCGGATATTATGTAAATATTCTATAAGATTTCGGTTTGTTGAGCTTATCCATGATATAACTTCTATTATTATAATTTTAAAACTCTCTACTAATGTTCAAAAATATCTTCTTTTTATTATATTTGAATTAAAACAAGTAAAGAGTTTTTTCGAAATAATTTATTTACATTTTAAACAAAATTTTTTAATGTCATACCAATTTTTTCTTTATATATACTCTTTGTTACACTTAAAAGTCACTATAGAAATTATCAATTAGAAACCAATTTCTCTCTTGTTGAGTTTGAAAAAAAAAGTCTTGCACATAATCTAATGATTCAAAACTAATATTCTTCAACGAAAAAAATATTATACCCTTGCAATATTTGCCTGACTACAACTAAATGAAGGGCTTTCAGCTTATTCGCTTCAATTCCTTGAATGCACTATTACAATTAATGATAGCAATTATATAGCCAAAGTTTTGTTATTTGTTTGATGTCCAATTATGCAAATCGACTCTTCAAGCAAATATTCTTCAAGAAGAAAAAAGAAACAACTTTTTTTTTTAATATTGGCTGATTTTGTGATGTTTCTTTCTCCAGCATGTATGTTTACTTTATTATATATGTAAGTAAACTTTTATTTGGTTTTGTAAACTCTTTTTTGTTATTTAGATAAACATAGACGTGTGCCCTATATATTACATTTATTTAAAAAGAATTTCATTTTATTCAAATCTAACTACAATGTTTCAAAGAACTATACTTATAAGATTTTAAATCTGAAAAAGATTTATAGTTATATGGAGTTTTTTTTGGCTAGAGGCGAAGTAGTATTTAGATAATTAGAAAAAATAACAAAAGTTCCTAACATGATTGCATATGATAACATGATAAAAAAGGATAAATTTTATTTTTAATGTAAATTCGAATTTTAGAACTTTATCTATAAATTCAAAATTATTTTTTAATTCAAATTCTGTATATACATATTTGTATTTAACTAAAATAGTCAAATATAGAATAAAGTTATCATATACTATTGACGTTTATTAGCTTGCCACTTGGCTTAACCATAATGTCAATCATATATGGTAAATTTCTTGCTATATATATATATATATATATATATATATATATATATATATATATATATATATATTAGCTGTGTATATTGTTATTGTTTTGATTTATTAAAAGACGAAACTCTTCCGTGAGTCAATATACCTGGCAAATTGGATAATAATAATATACATTGGCGAAATAATAGTTAGTTTATGGAATTCATGTCTCAGTTTAGAGATTGATGATACACCTTTACGAAAGCTTATAAGTTTTAATGTGTAACCCTGGTCGGTGAATTTTGTATCTGACACATGAAATAAGTTAAGCGAAAGTCTAAAGAAAATATCAATAAATTAAATTGTCAGTAATTTAATTCAATTGAGTAATATCTAATCTTAACATGGGGAATTAAATAAGATTTAATCGATGAATCTTGAAATTGAATAAGGAGTGCAATTGCGATTTTTTAGTGGAATAATTCCTAATTTATTATGGTGGATATTATTTTCGAACATTAGGAATTAATTCCATAATTGAAAGCCTTGTTAATTAAATTTTGTGGTCCTTGCTATGGCTAAATAAGCATGAAATAAAGGAATCTTTTTCCTACTAGAAAAAAAATCCAACAGGTTTTGGAAAAGTTTTTAACCCTTGAAAATTATTCTATAAATATATAAGGTTTTCCATCTAAAGGAAGTAGAACATGGTGGCCGAAAATTTGAGCCAAGTTTTTCTAGAAATTTCGCCCACAAGAAATTACTATTTTCGGATATTATTTGGGGAACACAGTAGAAGACCGTTGAACATGGAGATCGTGATCATGCGAGTGGTGAAAATTCCATTGAGACGATGTGAAACTGAAGGCTTATGTGACTGAAGCCTGAAGGGTTGTGTTCACCTATGTTGCACGGACTCTCCAAAATACTGCCGTACCCGTGTAGAATTCTCCAAATACACACTATATTTGAAGGATCCGACTTGTGGCCCACGACATTTTCGGAGGGTCCGGGCAACATAGGTGTTCACGCTTCAAGAGGTAATCTAAAAAATTCTGTATATACTAGTTGTCTAGATTACATGTGATTTTGATACTGGAATTGTTTTGCTGCTTATAATAATCCATCAGGAATAACTAATCCTTCCCCACCACCGGTGCACATACGTCATAACTATATACATTTCATGCACATATGTTTCTATCATGGTCGATTTAACTCAAAAATGAGAGACGATAATACTTATGTGATTGAGTTGAAAGGCACAGCATCTTACTTCAGATAATGCATCCAAACTTTTCCCTTCATATGCCCCCAATCCACGAGCATCCAAAAAGCTATATTCAGGAACTATACGGCTGCAACAATACCAAATCAAGTATCAAAAGACGAAGTAGTTATATCAACTGTACTGAATTATAATTCTGGTGAAAAACAAATAGAAATGAAGTGTCACAAAACCATGAATTGCGTTAGCATTGGCATTTAACATTAACCCTCAAATCAAAATATCAAATGCAAAGTTTATTCAGACTGTGTCCACAGAAAAAAAAACCAGTGAATTTCAAGAAGATGATTCCTTTTACTTGAGGCAATTAAACTGTGAATACCTTCGATTGACACCATTGACTGCAGCGATAATCTCAGCAGCCTGATAAGCTCTCTGAGTAATGGAAGGCCAAATCCAGCAACTTCCTTCACAAGCCCTCATTTCCCTCAAATCAAACGCCGCTCTCACTGTCTGTTTCTTCCCTTTCTCAGACAGCCCATTATCCACAGATGTTTTTGCAACTGGGTTTGTGTTAATTATCCCCAAACTCTCATATTCTGATTCCCCAGCTCTCACCAAAAAATACCTGTCAATCACCTCAACAAATTACCCAGTGCTCATCACAAAAATCAAAATTTTCGAGCAAATTTAAAAAACAAAGAAAGAATTCAAGAATTACCGGTTAGTGAGGCGAACAGGTGGCATTTGAAAAAGCCCTCGAGCATTTGATACTGGTAAAGAAAATGGGCTAAGTGGGTCATAATTAAGCTTTGGATAAGCGAAAAATGGAGTTATTAGGATGGAGAGTGAGGTGATAAGGTGACGGCGGGTGTTGGGTTTCAGGTGGAATTGAGGATGACATGGGATTGGAGGTGGCTCAGAGGAATTACATGGCGGAAGACTAGTACTGGAGGTAAAAGCTTTTACCATTGTTGTTGTTGTTGTTGTTTATTGACTGGATTTTAACTGATTTCTGATTTCATAACAGAAGTTGGGAAAGAAAGAGCACAACAACAAATGTGTAGTTAAGATTATGAGAGTGACGGGAAAGATCAAATTTTCATGACGCTAGCTAACACCCACACAACAAAAATATCTTTACTATAGTTTTAAAATTCCTCCATCTGTTTCTCTGTTTTAAAATTCCAACCGAGAGGTTGCTAGTTCGAGTCTTCCCAAGAGCAAGGTGGTAAGTTCTTGGAGGGAAGGATGTCGGAGGTCTATTTGGAAACAGCCTCTCTACCCTAGGGTAGGGGTAAGGTCTGCATACACACTACCCTCCCCAGACCCCACTAAATGGGATTATACTGAGTTGTTATTGTTGTTGTTTCTCTGTTTTTTTTCTTTGGCCCCATTTATCCATAAAGTATTTTAATATTTTCAAATATTGAAGCTTAATATTTGTAAATACTAATATGGTAAAATATTTGCTATGTTAAAGAGACTAAAAATGTGATTGGTAGGTAAAAATTAATAACTTCTTGCAATTTCTGTGGATATTTTGCTAAGGCTATGATGTGATGGGTAGGTAAATCTCCATCAAGTATGTTACTTAACACGTTTGTCGTTTGAGATGTACAAAAAGTCTTTAACTACTTTCGTCATTGTCTTTGACAATAGATTATTGGAAGCTCATGAACAATCCCATTGTCACAAGCACAAAGCTCAATTTCCTCGAGACTTTGACGACATCACCTGCTCCTATATATGAGGTGATAATAATGAGGAGAATATAAAATTGAAAAATTAACTTAAATAGCTCTCCATAATTCTTAGGGCCAAGCAACAAAAGTAGCAACAAATCTGCTTGCTGTATTTGCTTGTGAGATATCACAAAAAGGCATATATTAAGTTAATTTACACTAAAAATATAAAGTTTTTGGGTGAACGAAAATGATGAATTTTTGAAGTATCAGGGCTTTTCACTAAGTAGGCTAACATCTGCAATGGGTCACATGTTACTAAATTTGTCAAACCTACATTATCTTGGCCCAAAACAATCTTCAATATTTTTCTCATTCAGATGTCGTCAAACATGTTACGAGTCTAATAGCCCGTTTGGCCGAACTGCAAAAATCAGCTTATTTTGAGAAGTGTTTTTCTCAAAAGTACTTTTGGTGAGAAGCAGTTTGTGTTTGACTAATTAGTTTGAAAAACACTTCTGAGTAGCAATTAGTGTTTGACCAAGCTTTAAAAAACTGCTTCTAAGTGTATTTTTCTCAAAATTGCTTCTCAAAAAAGTGCTTTTGGAGAGAAACTACTTTTTTCTGCTTCTCCAAAACTGCTTCTGCTTTTCCTCAAAAACACTTTTTTTCCTCCCAGAAACTTGGCCAAATACGTCAAATTAAGGCCAAAAGTGCTTTTGGTAAAAAAAAAAAGCACTTTTGGCCAAAAATAAATTTGGCCAAACAAGCTATAATTCTTATCAAAAGAAAAAAAACTGTGGGAGAAAATACTTCAAAAAAACAGCAAAACAATTCCAGTTATTGGTGATAGTGTCGTAGTGTGTCCGTTATATGCATATATAAACTTTCTGATCGTATATTTGTGTAATGTAAATGAAAAGTGCAAGTGGGCATTAACTGACAAGCTTTGCAGATTAAAGTAAACACTATAATCAAGACAATGAGCATTAACGATTATAAAATTAGTGAAGTAATTAGATGTCATCGTGGATCCATGATTTAAAAACCACCATTCGGCCAACTAAAAATTCAAAGTAACTTACTAAAGAGAACATACTTTTTCATTTAACTCTATATTTGACACAAACTTGCTGGAGTAGAATATTTAAAAATAATACTCCTCCAGTTTCAATTGATGTGAATTCATTTGATTGGGTACGGAGTTTAAGAAAAGAGAGAAGACTTTTGAACTTGTGGTATAAAATGAGGCACATATATTTTGTGTAACTATAAATCATTGCATAAAGGTAAATTGTTTTCAAATAAGGAAAATGGTCATTCTTTTTGGCACGAACCAAAAACGAAATAGATTCACGTGAATTGAAATGGAGGGAGTAATGTTTTCTTTTACTTTGACTTAAACGACAAAATAATTTGGCGATGATTGCTCTTAACCAATGTTCCCTGATTAAAAAAAATCCGATTTACTGCCGCCCACAGTTCTAATAGGAAAAAACAAATGCTCCACCATAGTGGATATGGCATATGGTTAGATGCAATAGGTACTAGTAGCACAGAAATAGCTGCATCAAACGACGAACCCACAAAGATTCGATTACAATGTGGTGTCACTGACACCATTAAGAAAAGGATTTCACAATTAGTCAAAAACGAAGCATGTCTGAGATTGTTCCTTGTACTCTAGCTTATTAAAATTACTGCTCTGTCTTTTATACACTCTTTGGACAGTTTCATATTTGATTTTAACTTTGTTGTATCAAGTACTCCCTTCGTTCCCATTTATGTTGATCAAATATGTGCTAAACCGCCAATGCAAGCTAGGTAATTTCTTCTTTTTTTTTTGTATTTTTTTTAGATTTAAACCCTCAAGAAAACTGTCTAGGACGTCTGTGTCGGGGAAAGTCCAAAACTTTTTAAAAAAAAATTCCTACAAAAATTAATAAATTACTACCCGATTCAAAGAGTCATCTCTTGAAAAAGAACCGTGACCATAAGAAAAACCAAGAGTGATTATTTTAAAATAATTTATTTTTTTCAACACAAATAAAATAATACAACTAAAATAACATAGAAAATCACCCAAGCAGTCTTTTCACCCCACACTTAAAATTGTGCATTGTCCCCAATACACACCCATAAATACAAGAGTATAAAAAGAAACTCCCATATAGACCAAAGGCCGAAGCATTAGCAGCTCATGGAGGTACTCAGACTTCTCCCAGACTTGGTTCATTGTGCGGGCACCCCACACTTTGTTCTAACCATCTCGCTTGATTTTGCTTCCTTCCAATGACTTTGCTTCCTGTGCTCCTACAAAATCAGAAACGACACTAAAAAATGATAAAATAAAAAATTAAATTAAAAAACTACAAATAAAAGAAAGCAATAAAGATGGGTTGCCTCCCAACAAGCACCTGATTTAACATCGCAGCTCGACACGAATCACTTTTTGTCTTCACCTCGAGCTTATAAATTGAACCCCAAGTTTTACTTCAAGCTTATGATTATGCTCTTGGGGCGGTACAAATTCTTGCAAGCTAAAAATTAGATAAAGTCTTATGCACTTTTTGGTTCTCGACCGAGGAATGTCACCTTGCCTAGACGACCTTGAAAATTTTAAAATATAAGGCTCATCTACCTCTTGCTTGGACTCTTTTTTATGCTCGTAAAGATCCATTCCCCTTTTGTGATGACCCAAAAGGTCATCACTTATTTTAAAACGAAACTTCCGTGTTTTGAGGCCTTGAAAACCTCATTTAGAGTCACCTCGATTTGCGTGCGCAGTCCGGGCGCGTAGTCGGAAAGCTTAAATATGATAATCTATGAAAATAATAAGTTTTGATTATAAAATAAGCTAATTTGACTTCAGTCAACGTTTTGGGTACACGGATCCGGACACGTGATTTGATGGTCCCGGAGGGTCCATAGAAAAATATAGGACTTGGACGTATGCCCGGAATCGAATTCCGAGGTCTCGAGCCCGAGAAATGAATTTTCAAAGAAAATTGTTTTCTGAAACTGTTTAAAGAAATTTGAAATAAAATTTTATTAGAATATGATGGTATCGGGCCCGTATTTTGGTTCCGGCGCCCGTTACAGGTCTTATATATGTGGATCGAGTTGCACGCCACAACAAATATTAAATTGGATGAGGTTGCACGCAGCAACATATATTATAATGGATCGGGTTGCACGCCGCAACAGTTACACATGTGGATCGGGTTGCACGCCGCAACAGATATTATATTGGATCGGGTTGCACACCGCAACCGTTATATATATGGATCGGGTTGCACGCCCCAACAATGTTAAATGCTAAGGGATCGGGTTGCGCATCGCAACAGTATTGTTATTGTATTGATTGTAGATATCGAGTGTTCTTTCATACTTTATTAAGTTTTGTGATAGAATTGGTATGTTTCCCCGAAGCATGTTCTCCCTCCCTTTTAAACTGTTATTACCTGTTTATATTTCCGTTGTATATTATATAACTGCACAGGTTTATCTGGAGTATGGTCCTAGCCTCGTCACTACCTTGCCGGGGTTAGGTTGTGCTGATACTACACTCTACACTCTGTGTAGATACTGGAGTAGCCTTTGGTCAACAGTAGTAGCTCGGGAGCTAGCCTTCAGTCCACCGAGACACCGAGGTAGCCTTGCAGGCGTTTGCAGGCCCGACGTCTCCTCTATCTTATTTCATATTCTGTTATCTCATGTATTCGAGACAAACAATGCTATATTCCTTTCAAACAGTTGTATTTAGTACTCTTAGTAGTTCGTGGATGTTGTGACACGAGGTTCTGGTTAGAGGCACGTGATGGTCTTTGAGACATTTTTGTTTTCTATTTATTTAAGACTTCCGCTAAATTTCATATTCCGTTGTTATCTAACTGCTTATTTCCTTATTAATATAATTGGTAAGAAGTTTTAAAATAAAGGAGTTAATGATTTCTAAGTTCATGGCTTGCCTAGCTTCTACGAGTAGGCGCCATCACGACTCCCAAGGGTGGGAAATCCGGATCGTGACAAGTTGGTATCAAAGCTCTAGGTTACAGAGGTCTCACAATTCACAGACAAGCTTAGTAGAGTCTGAGGTATTGGTACAGAGACGTCTGTATTTATCCCCCAAAGGCTGCAGAGTTAGGAAAACTTCATATTTGTTCTTTCTCGTCGTGCGGTTTTGTTTCTCGTTAAACTTCTACTTTGTTCTTTAGCAGATGGAGAAAACACGCGCTTCCTCATCTACCGCTCAGCAACCCGAGCCCCCAGCAGTAGCTCCCACTAGGGGCAGAGGGCGAGGCCGAGGTAGGGGTAGAGCTCAGCCTCGAGCAGCAGCCCCAGTAGCGGAGCCTCAGGTTGACTTTGATGATGAGGTTCCGGCCCCAGCAGCTCCGATGGGCCCAACTTAGGTCCCAGATAGGTTTATTGCTATCCTAGTCCTTCAGGATGCTCTTTACGATTAGTGGGCCTCATGGAGAGTGTCACCCGAGCGGGTTTGCTTCCTGTGGCACCAGCCGTCTTTCAGACTGGAGGAGGGGCCCAAACCCCTGCTACTCACACTCCGGAACAAGTAGCTCTTCAAATTTAGACTCCAGTGGTTCAACCATTTAGAGCAGTTCAGCCGGGTGTGGTAGCTCAGACCGGTGATGGAGCGGCTATGTCAGTCGATGCTTTGTTGAGGCTGGATAGGTTCACCAAGCTCTTCACTTCCACTTTCAACGGGCATCTATTGAGTATCCCCAGGATTATCTAGACAACTACCATGAGTTCTCAGGAACATGGGTATTGTCGAGACCAATGGGGTCGATTTTGCTACATTTCGCCTGTCTGGATCCGCCAAGACTTGGTGGAGGGATTATTGCTTAACTAGACCAGCCGGATCACCATCCTTAATTTGGGAGCAGTTCACACAGCTATTTCTGGGGAAGTTTCTCCCCATTACTCAGCGAGAGGCTTATCGGAGGCAGTTTGAGCGCCTCCAGCAGGGTTCCATGACAGTTACCCAGTATGCGACCAGGTTCATCGACTTAGATCGCCATGCTCTTGTTATACTTCCCACCGAGAGAGAGAGAGAGAGGGTGATGAGGTTTATTGATGGTTTTATTCAGCCGATTCACCTTCAAATGGCTAGGGAGGCTGGGAGTGAGATCACTTTTCAAGAGGCAGCTAATGTGGCCCGTAGAGTGGAGATAGTCCTGTCGTAGGGAGGTGGTAATGGGTCAGATAAGAGGCCCTGTCATTCAGGTAGATTTAGTGGTGCCTAGTTTGGAGGCAGGGATTCATATGGTAGAGGCCATCCTTCTAGGCCCTTTCAGTCAGCTCTTCAAGTATCTCACAACGCTTCAGGTAGTCGTGGACCACAAATGAGGTATTCCGATCAGCAGTCCTACAGTGCACTACCAGCTCCTATCAGTGCACCGCCGCTTCAGAGTTTTCGAGGTGGTCATTCGGGTCGCCAGAGTCAATCTCAGTTTCCTCAGCCACATCACTTAGGTGGGTGTTTTGAGTGTGGTGAGTATGGTTATATTAGGAGGACTTGTCTGAGGTTGGTGGGTATTCAGTCGCAGCAGCAGGGTTCCCGAACTATGGTCCAGGCACTAAGTGTTCCACAAACCGCCCAGCCAGCTAGGGGTGGGGGTAGAGGTGCTAGAGGTGGAGGTAGAGGATTTAGAGGTGGAACTCAGGCCGCTAGAGGTGGAGGCCAGCTAGCTGCAGGCTGTCCCAGAGATGGAGCCTAGGGTGGTGGGGCCCAACCCCGATGTTATGCTCTTCCAGCCAGGCCTGAGGTTGAGGCTTCAGATGCAGTTATTACTCGTATGTGTCATCTTATTTTGCACCGTATCTGGTTATACCTAGTAATTCATTGAGTGTTCCCGTTTATGTGTCTATACCGGTGGGTGATTCTATTGTAGTTGATCGAGTCCATCGTTCTTTTATTGTGGTGATTGGGGGTCTTGAGACTCGTGTAGATTTGTTGCTTTTAGACATGGTCAATTTCGATGTCATATTGGGGATGGACTGGCTATCATCTTGCCACGCTATCTTGGACTGTCACGCCAAGACTGTAACCTTAATTTTACCGGGTATGCCTCATTTAGAGTGGAGAGGGACTCCTGGTCATTCTACCCGTAGTGTATCTCTTACGTGAAGGCTCGGCGCATGGTCGAGAAGGGGTGTTTAGCCTATTTGGCATATCTAACTGATCTAGTGTAGCTGTAGTCACATAGTCAGTCATCCAAACTGGCACTTGTTTGTCTCTGGTGGACTTCTTAGGCCCATTTCCATCACTGCTTGGGACTTCATTGATCATTTGTTCTGTCTCATCTTGACTGAATTGTTGGTGATCTGCTAGAGTCATGCCTTATCCATCGTCAACTATTCCTAGAACATCATTAAGGGCATTTTGTTCCTCAGTGTTAAGAATTGGTAAATGAATGGGTGAATTGGCTGGTGGAGAGATTGTTGCACCATGTTTTTGAATGTTCATGTCTAGTAACATAGGTTGTTTCTCTTGTTTCTTGAATTTGAAAGGAAAGAAAAACTCTTTAAAGATAACATCTCTATTTATGAAGAAACATTACTTAGACAAATCATACAGGACATAAACTTTTGTAAATTCTGAATATCCTATCAGAACTGCTGTTGTTGCCCTAGCTCCAAACTTGTCGTGTATATTTATTTTCTTTTCAAAACACAAACAACCAATAGTCCTTATATGCTCAATGTTTGGCTTCTTCTGATGAACACTTCATAAGGACTTTTTTCTGCTAATACACTAGATGGTAGCCTATTAATGATATATACTGCTGCTAACACATAGTGTCCCCAAAATTTCAAGGGTATATGTCCTTGGAACCTCATGGCTCTTGCTATTTCTAGCACATGTCTGTGCTTTCTTTAAGCAATTCCATTTTGTTAAGGTTTATAGATATATGTCCTTTGATGAATGATTCCATTAGACTGAAATAGTTTGCTACATGCCTCATACACAAATTCTTACTTATTGTCAATCCTGATCACTTTAACTTGTCTATTAAACTGTGTCTGCACTAGCTTTACCAAAACCGACACATCACTTTTCAATTTCAACAAACAAACCCAAGTCATTCTTGAATGATCATAAAAAATTGTCAAAACTAGTTTATTACCATCAAAGGTTTGCACATCATATAGTCCCCATACATCAACATGCAACAAGTAAAATATATCTTCAGCTCTGATACTGCTTATGCTAAATGACAAACTACACTGCTTAGCTAACAGACACACACTACAATTGTCTATTTTTCCTTTACAATCATCATATACCAACGAAAACAACTGTTTCAATGCTCCTGCTGAAGCATGTCCAAGTCTGTTGTGCTCGAATCCAATGTCCAGGTCTGCCTTCCTTACAACCAAACCTTGAATTATTCCTTTATCATTTCTAGTAGTAGTTTATGGTAATAGGTAGAGGCCTCCCTTCTTCTTACCAATCACCTTCACCTTCCTACTACAAATGTCCTGAAATAGATAAAAATCAGGATAAAAGGCTGCACAACAGTTTAACTCATTTGTGATCTTAGACACCGAAAACAAATTATACTTGAACTCAGGTAAGTATAATACATTGTCAATTCTCCCTGCATTTGCTATATTACAAAATCCTATGTAGGTCACATTTGATACTTCTCCATTAGGCAAGTGTACCTTCTTTGTATGAATTTCAGCTACTTCTAATTTGTGTTCTAAAATTTCCAAATTAGAGGTCGTGTGATTTGTAGCTCCAAAATCTACAATCCATTCATGATCATTACCATCAACAAAGTAAGCGCTAATACTACCTACCATATTAGCTGATGCTTTTGGCATATTCTCCTTGTTGATCAACTTAATGATCTGATTGTATTGTTCTGCTGTGAAATGTGGAATTGGAGGAACTTTGAAAGTATCTTGACCTCTTCCTCCTGCAACTTGTGGCATGAACTCCCATGTCATTGCATTATGAGCTGTGTTGCTTCCAAATTTCTTCTTGAACTTGAAATCATCAGGATATCCAATCAATTTGTAGCATCCTTCTCTACCGTGCCCTTTCATTTTGTTGTAATCACATAACAAATTGTAATTTTTTCTAGGCTTTTGGTTGTTGAGTCTTTTTGTTGTTAATAGAGTTGTCATCTCATCATTTTCAGCAGGAACTACTGCATTTGCCATGCTTCTTTGGCTCTCTCTTTCCATCAACATAGAGTAGGCCTTATTCATAGTTGGAAGTGGATCCATCATCATGATCTGCTCACGTGCTTGTTCATATGTCTCATTGAGCCCCATAAGAAACTGCAATAACTTCTGCCTACGCATGAAAACTTCATACTCACTTGACTTTGGGCAATCACAGCCAGAAGCTGGTGCCAAACAATCAAACTCAGCCCACAATTCACGCAGCTTTGAGAAATAAGTTGCAATTGAACTTTTCCTTGACTCGCAGTAGTTATGGCTCTTTGCAATTGAAGAATTTTAGATCCATTAGCCTTATCGAACCTCTCCTTCATATCCTTCCAAACAACACATGCATTTGAGGAATACACAATTCCATTAAGCAAATCACTCGATACACAGTTTATTATCCATGAGAGAACTGTTGCATTGCACCTCTCCCACAAATCTGTCAAATTTGTACCATAATCTTCCTTCTTACAGGTACCTTCAATGAATCCTATTTTGCTGCGACCTAATATCGCAATGCCCATTGCTTTGCTCCACACAAAATAGTTGTCCGATACTGTCAATTATAGCGAGAATAGAACAACTCCTGGGTTATCTGCTGAATGTAGAAATAGAGGATGATTATGACTTAAATTCTCTCGCAATGTATCATCTACGATCGCCATTTTTGGATTTCTTCAATTCGTGCCCTAAACTCGCAGAAGAGAAGATGAAACTACTGAACTAGAAGCAGATCGTGAAATCTAAGATAATATCGATGAGCTTAGGTCCATATTAATGGCCTTATTGCTCTGATACCATGATCAAATCTGTGCTAGACCGCCATGTAAGCAAGGCTTAAGCATCAGTAATGGAGGAATGACAGTAGAGAAAAAAACGAGACAGAAGGTGAATTAGATTAGATATTCTCATTAACTGTATTGTAAAATCTGTACAGTGTATCCTATTATACTTAAAACTAACACACTACTAACCATCTAACTAACCCACATTACCAACTTTACAACTTTCCTAACTATAATTAAAACTATACAGCTAACTATTACACAATTCCCATGTGCCTAATCTCTGGTTGTCTCAATAGAACTTATTTGACTGGACACAGAGTTTAAAGAAAAAAAATAAAGACTTTTGAAATTTATGGTTCTAAACAAGTCAGAATATTTGTATGACTATAATTCTTTTAAAACTTGTGGTGGTAAACATGTCAGAGTATTTGTAGTTATAAAAGTTTCTCATTAAGGGTAGAATTAGAAGTTTAAGTTAAATTATTTCCAAATTTAAAAAGAGGTCATTCTTTTTGGAAACGGACCAAACAGTAAGAAGGTTTATGGAGGGAGTAATATATTTTAATTTCAATTACTAAATTCAATTTTATACTATGTTGAATTACAGTACAGCATCTCTTTGTTTAAAGCTTAGATGTTCGTGTCCTATCGGAATCTTACTCAGTAGTCAGTAGTAGTGCACTGTTATATGCCTGCTCTTTGTCTTGTTTTCTGCGCATGACACTAATGCTTTGATAACGTGGTCCAGCAATCCTCCAACTTGCCCAGTTGCTAATTTTAGTTAGCCTTAGATAAATGTTCAATGCATATATCGAAAGCATGCTGTGGGCAACCCTTCAATTAACCTCTCTAAGGTTCACAGTTGTCAGTTCAGATCGAATAGTATTGGGTAGAGCAGATGTTGGAGTACAATGCTTTATCAAAAGAGTCCTATTTCTTCTTTCCAAGATGATATTCTCAGCATTTGGGTACTATGGTTATATAGAGATAGATCCATAATTAAAACTTTATGATTTTAGATTCGCGCTATCACATCTCATTTACTTTTAATGAGTTTAAAATTTATTATATATTTAATATTGTTTGGACAAAAATACAAAGTACGAACGAAATCTATGGGTTCAGTTGAACTCGTACACTGAATATGTCTCGGTGGCTATACCCATTTCTTTTCTTTCCTGCATGGAGGAGAGTGATGGTGGATTTAGGATGAATTCTGCAGTTCAATTAGACTTATTTCTTGTGGTTTAAATTATGTGCATAAACACAAAAAGCATTTCGAATATAAACCTATAATAATATAACCCTTATTCCAAAACTCATTGTCTTCATTTTTCACAAAAAAAGCATTTCAAAAAATAAAAAATAGAATTTTAAAACGGCATCTTTTCTATCTAGGCTAACTTACGAACTACACCACCAATAATTGTCTTTCGCTTTTAAATTGAATAGTCAACAAGATAAGAGATGAAAATAGTTCGCAGTAAAACAAAACAGAAAGAAAAAAGAGATGAAAACTAATGCATACCTTACATGAGGGCATGAGGCGAGGCCTATATCTATTTGGCTGGGATTATATCTGAACAAAAAAGGATCTGCTTTTATTTGCAAAAAATGCCATTCTCTCAGTCTCATTTGTAAGCAACCCCACTTACAACCGAGAGGTTGTGAGTTCGAGTCTCCCCAAGAGCAAGGTGGGAAGTTCTTGGAGGGAAGGATGCCGGGGATCTATTTGGAAACAGTCTCTTTACCCTAGGGTAGGGGTAAGGTCTGCGTACACACTACCCTCCCCAGACCCCACTAAGTGGGATTATACTGGGTTGTTGTTGTTGTTCAGTCTCATTTGTGGTTTAATTTACTAACTTCCGCTATTCAGATCCGAGTCAGAACTGCTTTCTTTTCTTTCGTTAAAAGAATATATGAATTGGACAATGAGAATCTTTGTCTCTTTGCTAAATAAGTTACTCAAATTAATATTCTACACCGAAAGTAAAAGAATTAAATTAAAAAAATAACAGCGGTAAAAATAACCTCAGTAAAATAGGAAAGTACGGGAAATTAATTGTCCATTGGATCTTCTATTTATGTCATTATCTCCACAACCTTACGACTCAAAACATAGAAGAGGCCAAAGGTGAAATGGACAGAAGTGTCAAGCTCAAGATTTCTTTTCTCTTCTTCTTCTTCTTCTTCTTCTTGTCTTCTTCTTCCTCCACTGTAAGTGTAACTAACTAGCTTGTACATATATTGTGTTTTTTATATTCTCATTTGAAATTAATGTATAGTAGCACATATATCTTCTATATACACCTTCTAATTTATCCCTAAATCTTTTACAATTTAACCTACTAGTTTGTCTCTTACAGTCCTTATTCATTTTTTGTTGTTGTAGGTGTCATTGGCTCAAACAAATGAACAAAGAAAAGATTCATTATTACCCAAAGAAAATCCATTTACAGTAAAAGCTTCACTTGTTCGATATTGGAACAAACAAATCTCCAACAAACTCCCTATACCCTCTTTTCTTTTCTCCAAAGCCTCACCGCTATCCGCCGTCGACGCCGCCTTTTTCACCAGTCTCGCCACCCAAAAATCTCTCTCCGGTCACATTTCCTCTTTTTGCTCCTCCGCCAAGTTATTCTGTTTTTTTGACTCAAAACCATACCTTGCCCCAAGCCCTGGTAAAGATGCAAATTTTGCTGTCTACAATAACAAAAAATTCGCCGACTATGGATCCTCTAGGTTAGGTGGAGGAGACAATTTCAAGAACTATTCAGATGGCGTAAACTTCGCCAGCGGCGATTTCACTAAATACAGCCGGAGCTCCACCGGCCACCGCGAGGACTTCAATAGTTACGCGTCGGACGGCAATGTAGCATCCGGCAATTTCACCTCCTACGCTGCCGGAGCTACTGGCGGCGGAGGAACTTTCCAGAACTACATGCCACGTGTCAATGTCCCAGATCTTCGGTTCGCTTCTTACGATTCAGATGGCAACAACCATAAACTTTCATTTACGAGCTATGTAGGTGATACTAATTCTGGAAAGGAAGCATTTATTAGCTACGCCAAAAATGGAAATGGTGTGCCTGCTGAGTTTACTACCTATGGTGACACGTCCAATGTTATTGGATCGTCGTTTAATGGATATGGGGAATCGGGTAATGCCGCAAATGATTCGTTCAAAGCTTACTCTACAAATTCCAACAACCCTAACAATAATTTCAAGAACTATGGGGCTGGTGGAAACACTGGAGTTGACACTTTCACAAGTTATAGGGATTCGGCCAATGCAGGTACTGACACGTTTACGTCTTACGCAAAGGGTTCTAGTTCTGGGAAGGCAAATTTTGTAAATTATGGAAAATCATTTAATGAAGGAAAAGACACTTTCAAAGAATATGGTAAAGGAGCTAAAGATCCTTCTGTTGGGTTCAAAATTTATGGTTTCAACAATTCGTTCAAAGAGTATTCTCCAAAGGGTGTCAATTTTGCGGGATACACCAAGAAAAGCGCTCCCACGGTTGGTTCTTTGAAGGCCAGTGGCAAATCGGTAAATAAATGGGTAGAAGAGGGCAAATTCTTTCGAGAATCCATGTTGAAAGAAGGGACAGTTATGAAAATGCCCGACATTCGTGACAAAATGCCCGGAAGGTCATTTTTGCCCCGAACAATTTCATCTAAATTACCGTTCTCTACCAAGGAATTATCCGACCTTAAGACAATTTTCCACGCGCAGGAGAACTCCACCATGGAGCGCGTGATTCTCAACGCGCTTGCAGAGTGCGAGCGTGCTCCGAGCCAAGGCGAGACCAAGCGATGCGTTGGCTCCGTCGAGGACATGATCGACTTTGCCGTATCAGTTTTAGGCCACAATGTGGTGGTGCGGACTACCGATAATGTCGTCGGGTCAAAAGAGAAAGTCATGATCGGAAAAGTCAAGGGAATCAACGGTGGAAGAGTGACACAATCAGTGTCATGCCATCAGAGCCTGTACCCTTACCTACTGTATTACTGCCACTCTGTTCCAAAAGTTAGGGTCTACGAAGCAGACATTCTTAACGTGGAGACAAAGGCTAAGATAAATCATGGAGTTGCCATTTGTCATATAGACACGTCAGCATGGAGTCCAGGTCACGGAGCTTTCGTGGCATTAGGGTCAGGGCCTGGTCGTATTGAAGTCTGCCATTGGATATTTGAGAATGATATGACTTGGGCCACGGCGGATTAATTAGCTAATTGATTGCAAAGTGGCTCTTTACTACTCCAGTATTTATTTTAATTTTCGCTTGTATGTTTTCCACAGCCATAAAGCATATTTTGTAGCCCCACTATTTATGACGAGGTTTCGTATTGAAGGCATTTAATGATAGTGTTTTCTCCTAAATGTGCGTTTCTTTTACCTTATAAAAAGTGATAGTTGATTTTTTTATTTTTACAAGTACTATCTTCGACTCAAATATTAGTCATTTTGATAATCGAATCTACTCATATTTAACGTTTTACAAAATAAGAAGTCATCTATTATATTACTTTTTTTTTGGTTTTGTTTGGCATTTACCCTTTCTGTTTCGGTTAGTGAAATATAAATTAACATAGAGATGTGTATACGGTCAAAATTGGGCTTACCTAATTTTGTATGGCTGACCGAAATCGGATGGTAGATCAAGGCTCGACCTCGGTTATATCGAATCATAGTACAAATATGGATTGGTAAGCTCATGGATCGATGGCTGATCTAGATCGATGGCCGATCAAGATCGAGATCGAACGAGATCGAAGGAAGCCTCCCGGGTCGAATAACAGAAAGCTGAGATATCCGTGATCGGGCAAGGATCGTGGCAGAAATCTCGGCACGTATCAAGTCTGGACCGGTTATTTAGCCCATCATGGGATTTACTTCCATAAATAAAACTATACCCTAAATAGGATTCAATTACTATATAAAGAGGATTGTAATCATTTGTAAGATAGATTGTTCTCACGTATCAAAGTAATATAACACTTTCTATTTAGCTCATATTCTTGTTCATCAGCTTGTTAAATTTTTTACTGTTCTTGCACCAACCAGTTCGAGGGCATCCAAGCTCGAGGGCTGAATTACGTTGTAACACTGGTTTGCTTTTATCTTATTATCAATTTCCATTATTATTCTTCATATTCATCAATTGGTATTAGATGAAATCACATATCCTTAAAACCACATTATAAGTTTAATTGCTATCCAATTTTTAAGGTAAACAGTTTGGCGCCTACCGTGGGGCTAAGGATAATAGTGATTGCCTGGTATTAATTTTCATAACACACACTGCTTTACGCTTGTTCTTGTAAGTGTTTTTTATTTCAGAATAAACATGTCAAACTCCCAAGTAGCACCCACACATACAAACAATGGCATTGGTCTTCATGGTGAGAACGAAAACATAGTCGCCCCAAGAAATGGATTACCCCCAGTCAACCCCGATGGAGTTCCGGCTATGGACCCAATCGACGTCAGCTCTCATATTGCCATTAATGAGAATTTGGGCGTCGATCCTTAAAATAGCGTCCGAGAGATGCTCGAACAGACGATCAGAACACATAGAGCGATGAAGAAAGCGGTATTAGCCTTCGAATGATATTCGAAATGTTGCAGACTCAACAAGCTGCAATAGCACAACTCCAAAATCAGAATCGAGCACCAAGGAGGATCGAGCCCAAACCCTTAATAGAAGTTGTTCACAGAGAAGAACAAGTTCCGGAGAGGCCAAGTAAGAACGAACCGGAGATTAACGCCGCCATTATGAAGATGCTCGAAGAACTCACAAAACAGATCAAATCGAAGGAGAAGAGGATTGAGGAAAATGACAAAAGGGTAAAAGCATACAACTCCCGAGTTGATCAAATTCCAGGGGCTCCACCAATATTGGAAGGGCTAGATTCTAAAAAGTTCATGCAAAGACCCTTTCCCCCTAGTATGGCTCCGAAGCCAATCCCCAAGAAGTTCCGTGTGCCCGAGATTCCCAAGTATAACGGGATGACCAATCCAAATGAACATGTCACCTCGTATACGTACGCCATCAACGGAAATGACTTGGATGATGACGAAATTGAATCTGTACTGCTGAAGAAGTTTAGGGAGACTCTATCGAAGGGTGCCTTAATATGGTATCATAACTTACTCCTAATTCTATTGATTCATTTGCTATGCTTGTAGATTATTTTGTAAAGGCACACACCGGAGCCATTAAAGTTGCAATGAAGAAGTCGGACCTTTTCAAGGTAAGGCAGAAAGATAACGAGATGCTCAGGAATGGATTTGCCTCTGTTTACGGATGACTTGGTTGTTCAAGCTTTCACTCAAGGTCTCAACACTCGGAGTTCCATAGCTTCACGTCAATTGAAGCAAAGTTTAATCGAGTACCCGACTGTCACTTGGGCTGACGTACATAACCGATATCAGTCGAAAATCAGGATCGAGGATGATCAACTAGGGACTCATTCGGGGTCCTTTTATACTAGCAGGACCATGGATATGATCTAAAGGGACAACGATCGAAAGTCGAGGTCGAATAGAGATTGATATCAACCGTATAACGGAGACCGTAGAGGCAGTGGGTTTGGGTGAAGCTTCGCACGAAATGAGAAGAGAAATGATCGAGGCCAAAATTAACGGGGGCTTGATGCTGAGGAAGATCACGTTAAATATATCTAAAATCTGAATGATGGTACGACCCTATTCCAATTCTTTCTATTTTTTCAACTAACACATGCAGGCTATCGACAAGGATCAACACAAAGCTTTGGATCTTAAAGCACGCATTGCATTCTTTTTCTCGTAGATCGGTTGTTGTCCCAAATGAGTTTTTCCGGTGAGGTTTTTAACGAGGCAACCACTGTTCGTGCTAATTTAGAGAAATTCAATAGTATCCGAGGTTCCCAACAATAAGCCTCGAGTACTGGGGGCATTACCCTCGAATGTTTGTTGCAAGAAAATTACTTCATGACAGTGGAGTCTTGATGGTAAAATGTTGTAAGGGTCAAACGGTCAGATGAACCGTGCCCATATAGGTTACTCGAGCCCTAACATCAAACATGCGTGCATGTATAATCATCTATTATGAGAAGTATTTTTCCTTGCCGATATCTCATGCCTTTAGAAAAATTTCCCATTTCATACTCTTGATCTATTGTGTAAACAGGCTTAAGGGCCGATCATAATGAAAGTTCGAACAACTAACCCCACGCTTGAGGACTGATGTCCGAGAAACAAATGAAATTGAATTACTAAAATTTTGAGACCGTAAGACCTTAAAGGCGACCCTAGATTTTACGGGCCATGACCACCCCACTCGGCGACTGACACTTCGGGAAAGCTCGAAGTGAAGCAGGAAATAAGCCCAAAGGGCAAGTTCCGAACTAAAGAGGCTGCGGCCAAATTAACGCGGATCGGAGACATTCGAAATCCATAACAAATACAAAGGACTAAGGGCTACTTCTACTTTGAGTTCGAGCAAGCCCTCACTTGGTCATAAAAGCCCAAGGGCTATCTTAACCCGAGTTCGAGCAAACCCTCACTCGGGGACTATCTATAATGCCAAAGGGCTAACTTTACTTCGAGTCCGAGCAAATCCTCACTTGACTATAAAGCCTGAGGTCTAACTTTACTTCGAGTTCGAGCAAGTCCTCACTCAGTCATAAAAGCCCAAGGGCTATCTTAACCCGAGTTCGGGCAACTCTCACTCGGGGACTATCTATAAAGCCTACGGGCTAATTTTACTTCGAGTTCGAGCAAATCCTCACTCAACTATAAAGCCTAAGGGCTAACTTTACTTCGAGTTCGAGCAAATCCTCACTCGACTATAAATCCTAAGGGCTAACTTCACTTCGAGTTCGAGCATGTCCTCACTCAATCATTAAATCCCAAGGGCTATCTTAACACGAGTTCGATCAAACTCTCACTCGGGGACTATCTATAAAACCTAAGGGTTAACTTTACTTCGAGTTCTAGCAAATCCTCACTCGACTATAAAGCCTAAGGGTTAACTTCGCTTTGAGTTCGAGCAAGTCCTCACTCGATCATAAAAGCCCAAGGGCTATCTTAACCCGGGTTCGAGCACACTCTCACTCAGGGACTATCTATAAAGCCTAAGGGATAACATTACTTCGAGTTCGAGCAAATCCTCACTCGACTATAAAGCCTAAGGGCTAACTTTAGTTCAAGTTCGAGCAAATCTTCACTCGACTGTTAAGCCTAAGAGCTACTCAAACTCTGGTTCAAATGGTCATTCGGGGTCCATCGATCTCGGTCGAAAGAACAAAGCCCCGAGCATAGATTTCTTCAAAGGTCTCCCTCCGAGACCGACTCTTGGTGCGCTCCTTAGCCCGAACCTGAGTGGTTTCCTTTTGCAGAACAATTTTAGATGTTTTGGCCATTTTGTTTTCGCAAGCAAGGAAGAATAGAGATTGGAATATTTGATATTTCGTGAAGAACAAGCAAAGAAACTCAAAGACTCAGTTCGCTTCTTGTCATTACACTCCAAAAAACGAGGGGATTATCTGTATACGGTCAAAATCGGGCTTACCTAATTTTGTATGGCTGACCGAAATCGGGGTGATAGATCAAGGCTCAGCCTCGATTATATCGGACCACAGTACAAATATGGATTGGTAAGCTCGTGGATCGATGTCCGATCAAGATCGAGATCGAAGGAAGCCTCCCGGGTCGAATAATAGAAAGCCGAGATATCGGTGATCGGGCAAGGTTCGTGGTAGAAATCTCGGCATGTATCAAGACTGGACCAGTTATTTAGCTCATCATGGGATTTACTTCCGTAATTAGAATTATACCCTAAATAGGGTTCTTCTATTATATAAAGAGGATTCTAATCATTTGTAAGACAGATTGTCACGTATCAAAGTAATATAACACTTTCTCTTTAGCTCATATTCTTGTTCATCAACTTGTTATATTTTTTACTCTTCTTGCACCAACTAGTTCGAGGAATCCAAGCTCGAGGGCTGAATTACGTTTTAACACTGGTTTGCTTTATCTTATAGTCAATTTCCATTGTTAATTTTCATATTCATCAATTGATATTAATTGAAATTATATATCCTTACAACCACATTATAAATTTAATTGTTATCCAATATTTAGGGTAAACAAGATGATAAGTAATAGAAGTGTACAAGACTACTTGAAACTGGTTATATGGAGTAATGGACTGTGACAATATTAGTACTGGTCACTGGAGTAGTATTTTTGCGAAGCAAGGGCGTAAAGTAACAAAGGCTGCTGTACACAGGACATTTTGTCTGTCCTTTACCTCTGTTTCATCATTTTGAGTTGTTCTTTTGGCTAAAATTTGAAGGTGGAGCCATAACTTTGATGATCGAATAGATACGCACGCCTTTGCAAAATACTGTTTATAGCAGTAAAAAGGTAAAAGCATGAAGACGAGATGAACTTTGCAGCTTTGAGTGCACTCAAAGGAATGCATCATAATGTGATGTAATTATGTTTTATATCAGGCCAAAGCGTTACAACTTTGTTAGCTAAACTGAAATCTCATTTGGGATAAATATTGCATGAGTGTAACTTATAGTACCTTGACTTCAATTTTTCCCTGCAGTTTTAACTGAATGCATCTTATTCTTTTTTCTTGAGTCTCAGAAATAACCATCTTATTTGAGAATCAATTATAAATGTCATCTTTGTTTTGTGAAGTTGCTCTGAAATTTATATTATTTTTCCTCCTCATCAAGCACAACCATAACATGTTGTTTTTCTTTTCTCTAACCAATACATGCATGATGAAACATATATAATTAATTTCTAGACCCATTGTTCCCAGGGCTGGATGCAATGTTGTGGTACCGGTTTTATATGAGCCCACTACTTTGAACGCGAAACATATTAAGTATAAAAAGTAACTATAAGTATTATATATATATATATATATTATAAAGAACCTTAAAGTTTTTGAGCAACTGCCCTCAAATGAGCCATGGGGAAGCTTGCGAGTGTGAACATCAAACGCGCATAGTAAGGCTAATAGCCCGTTTGGCCAAGCTGTAAAAATCAACTTATTTTGAGAAGTGCTTTTTTCGAAAGTATTTTTGGTGAGAAGTAGCTTGTGTTTGATTAATTAGTTTGAAAAGCACTTCTGAGCAACAATTAGTGTTTGACCCAGCTTTAAAAAACTGCTTCTAAGAGCCCGTTTGGCTTAGCTGATTTAGAGTAGCTGATAATCATTAGGTGTTGAAAAGCACTTTTAAGTACTGAAGCTGATTTAAAAAATAAGCAGTTACGTGTTTGGATAAAAGTGCTGAAATTAATAATAAGCAGTTGAAGAATTGGGTATACGAAGAGTTTTGTTTTAAAAAGAAGTATTTTAGGGATAAAATAGTAAATATTTTGGTCAAACCTAAAGTGCTTATAAGTTGAAATTTGATAAGTTGGGGGAGACCAACTTATGATTTTTGGCTTATAAGCACTTAACTTATAAGCACTTTTAATTTTACCAAATGCGTAGATAAGCCAAAAAGTGCTTATAAGCCAGTTTGACTGGCTTATAAGCTTAGCCAAACACCCTCTAAGTGTATTTTCTCCAAAGTGATTTTGGAGAGAAGCTGTTTTTTTCTACTTCTCCAAAACTGCTTCTGCTTCTCCTCAAAATCACTTTTTTCCTACCAAAATCTTGGCCAAACACCTCAATTTTTGACCAAAAACACTTTTAACAAAGAAAAACACTTTTGACCAAAAAGAAGCTTAGCCAAATAAACTATATAACTACATACTCTCTTATGGCTTCTCCCGGCCCTACGCCACAGTGAGAAGTCATGGCCCAGATTCGTTGAATGGCCTCCTTTCATAAACAAGTTTTGAGCGTTAAGAGACTTGTTTAAAGTTCAAACATAGAGTTAATTTGAGATGAGATTTTTACCTAGCTATACTATATTAGAAACTTATTTACTTATGTCCTTTATATTTTGTAGTTTTTAATAAGTATCTAAGTTTTTCTTACAAATTGTATGCATTGCTCCTTAAAAGGCCCCACCCCATTATTAATGCCTTTAATGAAGGGATTCAATTACATCATTTCCTTTTTCCCCATCTCATCTTCTCTCCCCCCCTCACCCCCCCCCCTTTTCTTAACATCAAAATCCCTTATTCTGACCCCAGAATCTCTATCTTCTCTCTTCCAACCATTGCCGACAACTTTATATTATAAAAATCGCCAATTGCATCGTTCTTTTGCTAGGAGACTAGACAACACTAAAAATAGAGAAATATTCAGGAATTGTATGATAACTTTATCATAATTGTATTTAAATTGTATAGAATACATTAGTGCCTAAAACATAATTATACCATGTTTGTATCACAATTGTATCTAACTTGTATATGGTACATTAATACCCAAAATAATACCTGATACAAAACTAATAAATTAATATATAATTATCATATATTTATGATACAAACTATGAAATTCATCACGAACTCACAACTACTCGTAACAATATACAATGAAATATAATTTTCATACATTTGTAATACAATTCTTCAAAAATTATGATACATATACAATTATAATACAATCGCGATACATTTCTAAAATGTTGTGATACAATTATGATCTTCATCTTTTCAAGTTTCAATCACAACTCTACACTAAAAATCTAATATAATCGTATTATAATTGTATTAGTATTGTATCAAGTATCGTTTCGGGTATTGATGTATCATATACAATAAAATTTTTAGAAAGAAAGAAAACAAGATTCAAAACTTACCCACAACTTGATTCTAGAGCAATATTCCGAATGTTGTCTACATTGTATTAATAAGAAATATAGATTTTGGGTGATTAGTAAGAAAGAGAGAAATTGGGTTTGAAAACCTTAAGAAAAGGAAAAGAATCGAGATTTTTTTGGGGGGGGGGGGGATATAAAAATAAAAGAGAGATTTTGGGTGATTATTAAGAAAGAAAGAAATTATTTTTGACAACCTTTGGAAGAGAAACAGAATCTTAAATGTAGGGGGGATGGGGGTTATTAGAAATGAAGGTGGGTATTGTATAACTGATGGGTTAAAATTAAGGGATCTTGATTTTTTTTTTATTGTTTTGTATATAACTTGTAAATATAGATATACAAATTAATTAATAAGGAACCTAAATAAATGTGGTAAATAAGTTTTTATTATAGTATAGCCAGGTAAAAATCCCATTTCAAATTGGCATAACTTTATTCTTTTGCTCATTTCTTTATAATTAATTTCGTTCAAAAGAGAAAATAATTTACTTCCCTAAAGATTTAAGAGTATTGATAACATAGTATTTCTTTGTTCAATCTAATTTCGGGAGGGTTGAAAAAGGGGATTTTTCCCTTTCTATACAATATTGAAACTTATTTACCAAAATTATCTTGGTTTTGTATATTACCCACCATAAACAAGGATTACTTACAAATTATATACAATTCATTATTATTGACTTGAATTAGGGGATTTAGTTACATCATTTTCCTTTTTTCTCTCCTCTCCTCTTTCCCCATTGCCGCATCTCTCATCAATTTTCTTTCTTTCTTTATCTTTCTCTGTCACCATCTTTCTCTCTCAATAAGGTAAGCCTAAAAGTTGTCTTCTGTCAATCAACTTATTGAAATAATCTCCAGGTCATGGGAATTGAAGATTCGAGCGGAATTCCTCTATGAATCTATGAAAGGTATAAAAAAGAAAGAAAAACACAAAGAAAAGAATAGGCTAGGCATAAATCGATATGTTGAAATTGAAATAAAAAATAAATAAGAAGAGGAGCCAATTAGATACAAATAATGAATCGTAATAGAAATAGAAAATAAAGACTGATCTATCATAAAACTTTGAATTCGAATTTGGGTTTTCAAAAAATTATTATTTTTTTGGATTGGTTGTTGTTGTAAACAACTGTGAATATTATTTGGAGTTTATATCTCAATTTTAAGGGTGTTTTGGTGAAGATTAGACTTGATTTTGGCTGAATTTCAGATTGAAACTCGAAGAAGAAGAAGACATGACATACATTATACTAATAAAATTGTAGTAAAGTTGTAGGTAAATTGTATTATTTTGTAGGTAAATATATATATATATATATATATATATATATATATATATATATATATATATATATATATATATATATATATTTGAATGTTTTATGAAAGTTGAAAAATAGTTGTATAATATATTAATCGTTGTATAAAATTTGTATTTAAGTTATCAATACTATCTTTTTATATAAAGTTGTTGATATGTATCAAAATTGTATTAAGAGAGTAAGTTTTGATTGGAATTTTAGATAGGAAGAAGCACACACCACACACAAAATATATACAAATCAGATACAAAATATACAAAAGATATATTGTATAAAAATTGTATTTAAGTTGTATGATATTGTAGTCGTATTTAACTGGGTAGAAATAATATATGAAAGTTGTGGATAAGTTATAGATTAATTGTAAATAAGTGTATATTGTATAGTTAATTGTAATTTAATATCATAAAATCAAATGCAATATGAGTAATTCAATATTACATTCCAAGTCGCAATTGATTATAATTTCATTGAGGATAAAATTTGACTATATAATTTGAACAAATAACTTATGATTATAATTGTCAAAAATGTCGATAAGTTCAAAATGTCTCTATGCCAATTCTCAGTACTTGTACTGAGTATTGCCATTTTTCAAGTTGGTTACGTTATAGACCTGCAAGCTTTCGGTGCTTATGATGTAGTTTTGATTTTCTCTGCATTACGAAAGTAATGCATGTTTAAGAAAATCAATTGTGTCAAGCTGATGGGATAATTAAATAACTATTATTCGTTGAAAGACATTTGCTAAAGAAGAATTTCGTGATGCTTAATTGTGTGAATATTAGAGTTAAATGCAAAGAGGTATTGTTATGTCAAATATCACCAGTTTCTCAAATTATACATGGGGAGGCAACTAGATTTTATCATCATATAACTATTTTTCAACTTTCATACAACATTCAATATATATATATATATATATATATATATATATATATATATATATAACTACAACAGAATACAATTTACCCACAACTTTACTACAATTTCGTAAATATATTGTATGCCATGTCTTCTTCTTCTTCTTCTTCTTCTTCTTCTTCTTCTTCTTCTTCTTCTTCTTCTTCTTCTTCTTCTTCTTCTTCTTCTTCGAGTTTCAATATGAGATTCAGCGAAAATCAAGTCTAATCTTCACCAAAATACCCTCAAAACTGAGATATAAACTCCAAACAATATTCCCAATTGTTTGCAACAACACCCAATCCAAATATATAATGGTTTTTAAAAACTCAAATTCGACTTTAATGCTTCAAAGCTTTTTAATGGATATCAATGGTGGAGAGTCAAACACCTTCAAAATTTATTGGTTAACAATTTTAATTTGAACACTAATTGTGCAACATGAAAGGAAATTGCTAAGTTAAAACGATTGAAATCCATTGATGAATTCCATTAAAACTATATACAATATGAAAGCATAAAAAACAGAGAACATCAAATGAAGAAAAATTGGGGAAAAATACATAAGGAGAGTAGAGAGACGAAGAGAGAGAGAGAGAGGGAGAGAGAGGGAGAGAGAGAGAGTCAGAGAGAGAGAGATGAAGAGAGAGAGAGAGACGGAGAGAGAGTGGGCAAGTATAAATTGATAAGGAAATAACTGATATTCCTTATTCAATTCATATTATAAAGGGATACTTATTTAAAACTTATTTGTACATAATTGATAAATTGTATATGACCATGTAATTAAATTCAAACTTGAGTAGGGAGGGTAATAAGATTTCTAACTAGTGTATAAGAAGGTAAAAATCCCTTGAAAAAGCTACCAAGGAAAATTATCAAATCTAGTTCTCGAAGGGTTGATAAAGCTAACAAATAAAATTATCAATCCAACCCTTCGGTTTTGTTAGTTCTATTTACTTTATAGTAGAACATGAGTAATGTCCCTGGCTTTTTTACTTTTATGTTCCCATGTCCAATATTTACTCCTCCATTCACTCGGCCAATCAAGCATCTCGCATGTAGAAATTGTAGGTAGACACAAAAGTAACGGTATAAATCAATTGATTGCTTGTGAATAAACCTAAAGAGGAACCAAAAAAAAGTGGTGAGATGCCCTCTAACCCTTAATAAAAAATTTTGGGTTCGAACTCTAGGATTAATGAAGAAATTTCTAATAGGCATAACTTCTTCCTTTAATGAGTTATGCGCGGTGCAAATTTGTATTAGTTAGACCGATGAATACTGTTCGCAATAAATTTTTGTAGTACGGAAAATAAAATGCAACAAAAATAATATTAAGAAAAAGAGATTTTATTGATAAATATTTGTGAGTACAATTCTCTATATCCCTTGATTCTCCTCTATGAAATTCTTCGTGATTCGAGGGCTTGAGAAGCGTCTTTCTCGAATGTAGGATGATGCAGACCTCCTTGTGATGTATTCAATCGCCAATAACGTTGAGCAGTACTTTGTTACTTCAGGTTGATCTCCAGGAAGAACTCCGTTGACCACTCCCTTGTTGAAGAACTATGCACTTGATGATTAATCTCTCTATTTGCGGATACCTTCACCAATTGCGGAATGCTCTTCTCCAACTCTCCATGTCCCTCGAGAGTTATGTAACCTCTATGCCACGACCCAAAACTCTAACCTGTCGTGATGACGTCTATCGTGGTACTAGGCAAGCCGACACCTTTCAAAAATACTTCGATATTTCATTAAAATTAAGTCAAAGCTTTTTCATAATAGAAAAATCATAAAAGAGTTGAATTCAAAATAAAAATGCGGAAAAGATTGCCCGACATCGGGGTTTCATAAGTCATGAGCATCTAAAACTAGTCTAGAATTAGAGTTTACAATAGTCCACCAGTACTAAACAAAAAGAAAAGATAACTCTGGAGGGAGAGACAAGGGATGCAGACGCCGACAACTACCTCGTAGATCTCCGACAGTCAACTGCGCACGAACTCAACGACCTCCGCCTTCGATCTCACCTGAATCTGCACACAAGGTGCAGAGAGTAACGTGAGTACTTCCAATTTAGTAAGTAACAGAAATAAATAAGGAACTGAGAAGCAGTGACGAGCTATGCAAATACAGTTTATTTCAGCAAATTTCAGTAAAAAATAGGCATGCTTTCAAATTTAGCACTTTAAGTCAAATCAGTTCGTGCTAAAGTAACCCAAATATCAAGTCTTTCACAGAGTTGCACAACATGGACAAATAACAGCCAAGTGCAACAAAAATTGAAAGCAAGTACATGTTATACTCCATTTTAACACGGGTCAAATCAGAGTATAACATATTGGTAATTTTGAGGTTTAATTAATTAAAGAGAGTCACCACCTAATTATTTTAACGGTGAATTAGGACATCAATTTTAGCTAAATAGTGCTTAAAGTTAACTCTGTTCTATGGTTTACTTAACCTTCAAGACTACGAGTAAAGGTTCTAATTGATCTTATAGAGAAGGTATTAAGCACTCTATATGACCCATTAAATATGGTTAACCAGCCAAACTTAGGTTAATTGATAAAAAATATTACGCTAAAGTATCAATCTATAGCTAACTATATAACTCGATAGAAAACAAGAGAGTATTTGATTTCAGCATTAGCTAACTTATGTGGAACTTAACTACTTATATCTTAAGGAAAATGTTTAAGTCCCTTAAGAAAACTAACGATTTGAGGAAAATATTTTATAGATCAGTTTTAACATGATGAAAGCAATAATTTAAAATAACTCTCAAAGGAAGAACGCCTGGAGACAAGTCTTCCTACTTGGTAAAGAAAAGCAATTTTCATTTGAACTTTTAGAAAACACTCAGCATATTAATTATATAAAATCTCAACTTGATGATGTTAGAAAAGATGTTAACGAGATCTTTTGAAAAACTTCATTTTAATGACTTGTGAAAGTGTCAAATTACTATTTTTGAAGTTTAGAAGTCTAGGTAAACACTATATGATAAAATAGGTACCCTGTTTGCTAGCTAAAGAAGAGATAATTAAATAGACTCAATCTTCAAATCCATGTTAAGCGAGAGATAAACATAAATACCAAATAAACCAGGAGACATCAAGAAATTAAATAAAACAATCGTAAAATAAAGAGAAGATAAGAACGACGCCATAGGCGCCCCAAGCATTTCGCTTGTTTTCTTGCTATCGGGTGCACTCTAAGGAAGATGCCATGTGATGACTCCATGCTCGAGAATGGGAGAGTCTTGTATTAGACTCCATATTTTGCTCCAAATACATATACAAAAGAAATAAATAAGCCAAGAATTAGGAAGAGAAAAAATCTATTTTTTCTTTAGTGCTAAAGAGCAGAGGTTAATAATAAGTAGAATCACTTCAAGTAATATTGATGTTCAAATTATCTAAATAAGTTATTAGCACACTCATAGCTTATTATCTCATATTACTACCGTCATTCATGCTATCATGAAACTAATATTACCCATATATAATAGATAATACTAAAATGCATGGGCAACTATGTGATTCAAAAATTATTTTGAAGTTTCAAGTATAAACCCCTTTAATTCTTAAGTTAAGCAACGGCGTCAATAATTATAAAAGGATCTATAATCGTATACCAACATTTCACAATAACATGCGTTTCCGTTAGCTAAAGTCTATATCATTGTGAGAAATTCTAAATTCTATGGACATAGCTTCTAATTAACCAATTTATACAGTAAGATTAAGCTAATATCCATAAATTCCCAAATAGTAATATAACCACTTATTTCACAAAAGAAATACTCTACAGAAGGAAACATTGTCCAGATCATATAGGATGAATTATTAACGTAAATATAACTCATACTTACTAAAAGACAACCATGAAGAGGGCAACTAATGCACTAATATATTCATATGACCATCGACACTTTATTTTACTTAATTAAGAGATAATGAAAAAAATAGTCTTGCATGATTTCATACATGAACGAATTTACAATGGAAAATAAACTGGAGAAGAGATTTTTAAAACAAACAAACAAACATTTCAGATCTTCAAATACAGTCTAGAAGAAAGATTTCGAAGTTACTGACCTTTTTGTGGGCAGTGAACGGGGCGTCGTCAAGAGGATCTCCGGCTTTGGCTCAGCTCTTTCGGAAGATCATCAAATGCTTACACAAAAATAATAATAAAAGCTTTGACAATGCTATGGACTAAATAGAGGTCAAAAAGCAGAGAAAACTTAAAGCTGGATTTTAAGAGAGCAAGAAAGAAGATAAGCTTTGAATAGTTAGCCACTGAGGGTGAACGGAGATAGAAAAGGGGGGGGGGGGGCAACCATTAGTTTTTGGAGTAAAATGGTGGCTGAAGCTTAGACTTAGAGGGGATAGAGGGACGGCCTAGAGCTTAAAGGTTAAAGAAGGGGTTCAAGCTTGTGGGTTTAAAGAGAGGTGTAACGGCTCCCAAAAGCTCAAACCCAATATATTCCAAATGCAAGTATTTATAGGTAAAGAAGTAGGGTTTATGTTCATGATTTTGAAATTCAAAATCCAATGGCTGAGAAGGATCACGGGTATTTTGATTCAAAAGAGCCGTTCGAGGCAGCTGATTTTCAACGGGCAAAGTGTAGGTGTGGCAGCAAAGATTTTACCAAAATTTTCTAATCTCCTTCTGGCATTGAGAAATATAGAAGAAAATGTATATAGAATGGAAAGACTTTTTGAAGAGAGAGAGAGAGAGATTTTAGGAAAAAAGAGAAAAGTTGGGGGAAAACTCAAACATTCTGAAAAACAAAGATTTTATGGGGGAAAGGAGATTGTTCACGTGAAGAGAAGACAAAATTGGTGAAACTTTTTAGATTTGGTCAAAGTTTAGTGTTGGAATTTGAAGAGAAAATTCATTGTAATAGAATTCTTGAAATCCAAAAAGAGAGATATTTTGGTGGAAGAATTTAGAAAAGAATTGAGACATGGGCTAATATTTTTTGGGCTGATTTAAGGATTTACTTGGACTATTTTGTTTGGAGTGATTTGGGCCGCTAGAAGTAGTAGAAAAATATTGGGCTACTAACTAGCTGAATTTCCTTTCTTCTTTTCAAATTCTTTGAGCTTCTAATAATATACAATAATAATATTAATATTAAAACAATCAAGTAACTAACTTATTTATTATACCTAGTTATAATTACTAACTTTTAAATAAAATACTAATCGTAAGATGTTGCGAGATTTATTAAATATAATTTCGTAATATTTAAAAGTTATTGCGAAAGAATATTCTCACTTAGTAACAACAAATACGATTAAGGTATGAATGAGAAAGGCGATAGTAATAGCATTAATAATAATAATAATAATAATAATAATAATAATAATAATAACAACATTAATAATACTAGTAATAGTGATATTAAGTAAATAATAATAATAATTAGGTCTAGTATGTGCTAAAAATGGTAAAATAACTATTCTTACATTATTAGTGATATTAGAAGCTTAAAGAAATAGTTTGGAAGAAAGGAGGGACAAAATTGGATGTCAATAGTATAGTCTCTCGAGACAACAGTCACTCAGCTCATCTCAACAGCTCAATCACTCGGCTCTCAGCTCTCAATAGTCATACTCAATAGGTACTTGCACTCAATGGGGGTGTGCAAACTCCGAAGGGCTCCTTAAGACCAAGCGTTATAATATGCACGGACAACTCACGTGCTATAATATCAAAACAAGACCTGCACGGACAACTCACGTGCTATAATATCAAATCAAGATCCGCAAGGACAACTCACGTGCTGCATGGACAACTCACATGCTACAATATCAATGTCTCACCACTTGGCCCTGGGGCTTACTCAATCACCAGCCTCCCTAGTCGCTCGGGCTCTCAAAAATCATAAAAAATAGCTCAAATAGAGATAATATCATGTATCAACAATAAACAGTAAGAGGCGGAGGCATAATAAGCAAGAAAAGCTATGACTGATTCCAAATCAACAATTAGCAGCTAATTCAGCAAGTACACGACCTCGTAGGTCTCAACAGTGATAACATAAGGCCTAAACATGGTTTCTAACATGAAGTGCAGTCAATTTTTATGAAAACAGAGGGAACATGTAGTAAATAGTAAGCTATTCGATTCCACAGTGTCACAGGGAAAACCAAGTCACAATCCCTTCGGTGCACGCCCACACGCCCGTCACCTAGCAAGTGCGTCACCTCCAAAATAGTAGCACGACACAAAATCCGGGGTTTCATACCCTCAAGACTAGATTTACAATTGTTACTTACCTCAATCCGAGTGAATCTCTACTCCAAAATACCCTTGCCTCGCGAGTCGGCCTCCGAACATCCCGAATCTAGCCACAAGTAATGCAATACGATCAATATAGGCTAAAGGGATCAGTTCCACAAGAAAACTACCAAAATAGAGTCAAAATCCAAAATCGACTCGAACCTGGCCCCCGAGCCCACGTCTCTAAATTTGACAAAAGTCATAAAAACCGAAAGCCCATTCACTCACTAGTCTAACCATACTAAATTCATCAAAATCCAACATCATTTGCCCCTCCAAATCCCCAAAATTCACTCTCCAATTCTCAAGCCCTAATCTCCCATATTTCACCTCAAAAATTCACCAACTAGGTGTAAAATCAGTGAGGAAATATCATTATTGAACATAAATAAGCATAAGGAACTCACCTCAGTGATTGCTTTGAAATCCCTCTAAGAAATTCCCAAAATCCAAGCTCAAAGATGTGAAAATGGGAAAAAATCCAGAAGTCCTTTATTTATACTTTCTGCCCAGCAAAATCGCACATGTGATCTCTTTTGCGCTTCAGAGACACCGCATCTACAGACCAAGCTCCGCTTTTACTGAGAATCTCTTAAACCCAGCCCCTACTCCTACAATCAAAGAATCGCATCTGCGCTCATCGCAGGTGCAGAATTAACATCGCACCTTCGGACTAGCACACGCACCTGCACCCACTCCCTGCTTTTGCGAACCTCGCAGGTGCGACAAGCCTCTCACACCTGTGAACTCTGCCCGTCTTTCTCTCTTTCGCTTCTGCGGACATATTCCTGCTTCTACGGGCTCGCACCTGTAATGAGACATCCGCAGGTGCGATTATGACACCTGAGTTTAACTCCAGCAGTCTTCCAAATTCCAAACTTGTTTGGCAAATCACTCGAAATCAGTCCGAGGTCCTCGGGACCTCAACCAATCATATTAAAAGATCCTATAACATCATACGAACTTAGTCGAACTTTTGAATCACTCAAAACAACATCGAAACACGAAATTATAGTCGGATTCAAGCCTAAGAGCTTCTAAACTTCCAAATTTCACAAACGATGCCGAAACCTACCAAACTACATTTGAATGACCTCAAATTTTACACACAAGTCAGAAATGACACCACAAACCTACTCCAACTTCTAGAAATCCAATCTGACCACGATATTAAAATTTTTATTGTTGGCCAAAATCGCCAAAATTCTAACTTTCACCAATTCAAGCCTAATTCTACCACGGACTTCCAAATCATATTCCAGACGTGTTTCTATGTCCAAAATTACCTAATAGAGCTAACAGAACCATCAAAATTCAAATCCGAGGTCATTTACACATAAGTCCACATCCGGCTAATTTTTCCAACTTAAGCTTTCAACTAAGAGACTAAGTGTTTCAATTCACTCCAAAACTATTCCGGACCCAAACCAACTAACCCGGTAAGTAGAAATACAGTTGTAGAACGCAAAAGAAGTAGGAAAATGGGGGAACAAGGCTACAACTCTCGAAACGACTGGCCAGGTCGTTACACCCTATATTTATAGTTGTAGAGGGTGGACAGTCCAACTACATATGAATTCTCTTGTTTGATTCTAATTGGCTCATGTCATTTTAGTCACTTGGAGACTTGTGGTTAGTTCTTGCTTTTTGAATTGAATTGCCGCATCATTTAACACGTGGCGTCATATTTTTGGCTTGCAGTTTGACTAGATATGCCATGTCACTTGACACATGGCATGAGTCTGGGCCTTAAGATGAAATGGACCTTGGGCTTGAAAATAATAAAATGGACCAATTTAACTTATAAATCCCAAATTAATTATTTAACCCAATTGAATTTAATCCAAATTTTGTATGGATTAGACACAATAAATTTTATATGTCTATAGATACTCCCTACTTCAAAGCTTGTCGGAGTATAGGCTTGCTAAAATCAAAGAGGAGATTAGAAGTACAAGTGAAGACAATGTCTCTATATGACTCCCTTAACCAAACTGTACGATATACCAAGGTGAACCATCTTGTTTTTCTCTCCATTTTTGAGAAGAATTTGGTTAGGTCAATTTCCTTTCATAATAACCACATTGCACCATCAACATGGAACTAGGCAGTAACTTCCAAAAATAATACGGCTCGAAACTAGATTTTTATGGGTGTGGATTACCAAATTTGGTAAGAATCTACTTGAAACCCATTAGGACAAGTTAGCTCTCCTTCGATTCAAGAAACCTTCTTCTGCAATTTGAATTTGTCTCATAGTTTCCATATAGGACTTGCTAGTCACTAGTAATTGACTTTTATTTTTAAAGGAAAGTTCTTGTTCTCCAAGCTAACAACAACTGAATTATCACTTCTAAATATAGGAGTTCCTAGAGCTCTCTTCATGAAGGTTTTCTGCAGTTCGTCCTTTTTCTTCGCCACTATTTATATCTTATGATCCTCAAAAGAAAAATTTGTCTGTTGGCATAGGAGCATCAAAAACACAAGCTACTTGATCCTTTTGATGCTAAACCCGTAAGAATATGAATATAAAAAAATCAGAGCGAAGTACTTTCTGTACCTCCTCAGGTAACATTTTAAACTTCAGTTCATAATCTGCCGTTTTTATTCTTCAGATTTGCACGTCTGTGGAAAAAAGTTCATATCTCATTGTAGGATACCTCAAATAATGAGACGCTTGATTTTGCTAAAACAAGACACAGAGGCTGAAACATACCGAATAACCGGAGCAAAAATCCTTTTGTACCATCTTAGGTAATGTTTTAAATTTTTGTTTTTTAGGTGCTGCTGCATTTGACCTTCTAGATTGACGTGCCTTCACAAAAAGATTCATAACTTGGTGTACGAGTATCCAAATTGCATTACTCTTGATTCTACTGATTAAATACTCAATGAAATCCAACATATCAAAAATTCAAAGCCAAATTCCTTGTGTATTGTCTGGAATTAATTTTTGAAGTTGGCATAGACGTCTGGCCTGTTGATCTCATAGCTTTGTGTAGTCTCGGTAAAAAAATCGTATCTCGAGATGGGAGCGTCCACATCACAAGCCGTTTGTAGTGATGAAGATTAGACTCTTGGAGGTACAATATATGTAGAAATTACAGTCAGGATGTCCCTAGATTTTCCTAGATAGTTTTCTGAATCTGGAACATGAGTTCCGACATGCTGGCTCAATTTTTTAGCTTTGCATGCTATTGCTAAAAAAAATACATATCTCAAGATAGGAGCATCCAAACTACGAGCTATTTACACCGTTGGTAAGAAGACTCGGAGAGATACACCATCTATAAAACTTGAAGCTCCAATCCCTTTGATCCAAACGCAACAAATCTTTGAATCAAGCGCTAAAATCGAGAGGATTGTTCGGGCAGGGTTGGAGAAGATACATATGGAGAGTTCTCCAATCCGCATCATGAGAGGAAGTGTATGATCACCACTCCTTTTTATAGGGAAGAGGTTCATGAAGCATACAATATTTCGAAATTTGACGGAGAAGTGCACGTCACAATGCTCACTATCCGCATTAAAGCGTCGTGTCATTGAAACCGGTTTTGTTGCTGAGTGAAAACTCCATGCCGTTGTCTTTAATGCTTATGGGTGGCTGGTGGAACTGCTGGTTTCAGATACTCAACAAACTAACTCATGGTCAAGGCGAGAGATTAACAAGGCTCCCTAATTTTAACTTCTCTTTCCATGCTGATTAGTTTTAATCAAACTTTTTGTTACTCATGCTAACCTTTTTCTTCTTTTCTTTTCTTAGAATGTGGGGCTATGGAGAAGTATTCATGAATCAACAGTGTCACGACCCAATTACCCGAATCCGATCGTGATGGCGCCTCTCGTGAAGACAAGGCCAGTCAGACCAAAACAGACCACCTTTTTAAATAGTTAAATACCATAAGTAGTTCTAAAGCGTGATATAATAACCATAATTTGCGGAATTAACAATAACAACAGTAGAAACCATCCCGACACAGCCCAAATCGGGGTGTCACAAGTCATGAGCAACTAAGAAATCCAGATACAAGTCTGCTGAACACTAAATCCGATACAATAGTTCTAAAAACATGAAAATGATAAGATAAGGGAGGCACGGGGCTGCGAACGCCAACAAGTACCTCGTAGTCTCCGAATCACTGCCTGGACTGGGAGAATCAGCACTCAGGAGTGGACTCTGCGATGCCTGAATCTGCACACATGGTGCAGGGAGTAATGTGAGTACTCCGACTCAGTGAGTAATAATTATAAATAATGGCTGAAAGTATGAAAACACATAAAGGCACAAAGCAATTCCATATCAAGCAGTAAAATTACTTAAAGTAGTAATCAGTGAAGAAATCAAATGATATCCTTTTTTTAAACAAGTAAAACATGTAATTTAATAGGTAAATAACAAGTAGAAATTTGCCCCTCGGGCACAGTATCAATCGCTTAGAACAGTATCAGCCCCTCGGGCTCACTCTCAGTATAGTATCAGCCCCTCGGGCTCAGTATCAATCACTCAAAACAGTATTAGCCCCTCGGGCTCACTCTCAAATCATAATAGGTACCCGCGCTCACTGTGGGTGTGCAGACTCCGGAGGGGCCCCTTACGGCACAAGCGCTATATCAAGCCACCTCGTGGCATCATCACTCGGCACTCGACCTCACATCACTCGGCACTTGGCCTCACATCACTTGGCACTCGGCCTCACATCACTCAAGCCACCTCGTGGCATATAAAGTATCTCAGGCCCTCGGCCTCACGTCACTCAGCATATCCTCACATATGGCCCTCGGCCTCACTCAATCCAAAAATCATCACAAACCCCTTGGGCATTAGTAAAACAGTAGTTCTCAGCACAAAACATAATGTAGAAATATCATTTAAGTTTCAAATCTGAGTCAAAGTGGCTGAGTTTGTAAAACAGTAGATATCAACTGGACTGAGTTCAAATAATAAGTCAAGTAGTGAGGAAACAGTGATAAAAATCCCCGAAGGGTTCAAATAGTTGGCACGAAGCCCAAATATGGCAATCAGCCCAAATCATGATGATAACAAATGAATTTCTGTCAAATACATGGTAAAACCATCAATCGGGACAGACCAAGTCACAATCCCCAGTAGTAAAAGACCCCACGCTCATCATCCAGCGCGTATCTTGCCTCAATATAGCTCTACGATGTGCAATCCGGGGTTTGAAACCCTCAGGACATCATTTACAACCATTACTCACCTCGAACCGGCTAATTCTCTAGCTTGTGACGCCTTTTCCCCTCGAATTGGCCTCCACGCGCGTCGAATCTATCCAAAATCAGAACGAATACGTCACAATATGCCAAGAAAACAAAGCCCAAGCGAAAACATTCGAAAAATATCAAAAATCCCAAAATTAGCAAAACCCGAGCCCTGGGCCCACGTTTTGGAATCGGGTAAAATTTATATTTTCAGAATCCTCATACCCTCACGAGTCTAACCATACCAAAATTATCCAATTCCGATACCATTTGGTCTTTCAAATCATCATTTTACATTTTTGAAAGGTTTTACAATTTTCTTCCCAAATTCCATCCCAAATCACGAATTAAATGATGAATTCAGTGATAGATTCATGTATTCTAGCCAAATCTGAGTTAAAATCACTTACCCCGATTAATTTGTTGAAAAACCTTCAAAAAATCGTCAAAATCCTAGCTCTCTAGGTCAAAATATCAAATAAAACACAAAACCTCGTATTTATAGAGTACCCCTCAGATTTCAGCTTCCGCGGGCTGCACAAAACCGACCGCAGTCCGCACAAACCAGTGCGGTCCGCACAAAAACGATCGCGGTAGCACAACTTTCCTCTGCAGTGTTAGGCTTTAGTATTTTGGCCATAACTTTTGCTACAGATGTTCAGATTGCAATATCTTTACCTTTCTAGAAACTAGACACAAAGGGCTGCAACTTTCGTTATAAAGTCATCTCAAAATTCCTTGTAGATCAAAAGATATGAGTTTCTGAAGTTGGACTGACGACCTACGGATCTTCATGATCGCGGACCGTGGACCATTTTCCGCGCCCGACACTAAACCACCGCGCCCAACACTAAATCCACCGCGCCCAACACTAAAACTTCTGCCTCCATCCATTTTCTAAGTTCAAGAATGTCCAGACTCGCTCAAAACTCACCCGAAACACACCCGAGGCCCTCAAACCTCAACCCAAACATACCAACACCTCCCATAACATCATTAACACCTTGTCGAGCTTTCGAATCACTTAAAACAACATCAAAACACCAAATCAACTTCGGATTCAAGCTTAAGAACTTAGAAATTTTAAATTCCACAAACAACGCCGCAACCTATCAAATCAGGTTCGATTGACCCCAAATTTTGCACACAAGTCATAAATGACATAATGGAGCTATTCCAACTTTTTGAGTCGAATTTGATCTCGATATCAAAAAGTCAACCTCTCGGTCAAATTTCCAAACTTTGGCTTCTCATTTTTGCCATTTCAAGCCTAATTAAACTACAAACTTCCAAAAAAAATTTCGGGCATGATACTAAATCCAAAATTACCACACGGAGCTAACCAAATCATAAAAATTCCGATCCGAGATCATATACAAACAAGTCAAATATTGATCAAACTTTTCAAATTTTAAACTTTCAACTGAGACTGTTCTTCCAAATTAAATTCTGATTAACCTAAAACCCAACACCAACGATGTACATAAGTTATAATACACCACACGGGGCAAGTCATGCCCGAGAACTGGCGAGCAAAGTACAAAAGCTCAAAACGACCGGTCGGGTCTTTACAAGCAGAAGCACTAAACAGAATCAGCATTAGCCCATGAAGCATTGCTCCGAAAGCATAACCTCTTAATTAGTGCACCGAATGCATCTATCATCGTTAACCAACCCAACCAGCAGGAACCAAAGCATACAATACTCTACATGAAGATAACAGTAAGCCTTATGTCAAATTAAGTGTCTTGTCGTCAACATAGATACTTACTGCTAAACCGAGCTTTGCACCATCGACACAGATCAATCATGTAAAATCAAAGTTTCATATCATCCTCATCGACATTTATGAGTATAGTTAAAGTGTCGTGGTGCTGAAGCGTCGTGCTATTGGCACCGAGGCCTTTCAAGATACTTTCTTTTGCAGGATTTTGCGAGAGTTCTAGCGATCTTGATATCCCTAAGAAGCTCGCCTCTTTGTGGCTTAGAGAGAGAGAGACATATGAAGTGTCTTTTCAACTTTGGCGATAAAATCCCTACTCTTAGAGGCTTGGAGAGACAATATTTCATCATTGGTGAGCCAACATGAACCACATTGCATCATTGCAGGTTGACGAGGAAGACAACTGGAGTAGGCCTTTCCAACTTCGGTGAGCAAACACTTAGTGCGTCTCTGCAAAAATATTTATTTCTCAATGCAGGAGAGATGAAATCACAAGACACTTCTTCCTAAAGAATCATAACTTGAGGGGCTGGAACAAATAAAAAATTCAGCACCAAATTCCTTGAGGATTAGCCACAATATTTTTTTGAAGCTGATAAACATGTCCAACATTTTAACTTTATAGCATTGTACAGTCTTGTTAAAATATTGATATTTCGAGCTAGGAGTGTCCGAATCATGATACATCTATACCATTGGAAAGAAAGCTCTGACACCTATCACACCTGAAAATTTCATTGCAAGATTCCCCTCATAATGGCTGCAATAATATTCTTAAGTTGCTTCTGATGTCTATCGTACTTGCAATCCAGCTTTGCGCACTCCTGTCGAAAAATTTATATCTCGAGCTAGAAGACTCCAAATTGCGATCCATTTGCTCTTTTAGAAAGTAAAATTATAGAGATGCAACACATATGAATTTCATGGCAGAACCCTTTTTGAGCTAGAAACAGAAAATTCTAAAAAGCCACATAGCTGTAGTAACTTTCAGATTCGTGTAGCTCCAGCAAAAGAAATAGTATCTTGAGCTAGGAGACTCCAAATTGCGAATGGTTTGTGTTGTTGGAAAATATACATCCAAATATACAACGTACAAAATGTTATGGGCACAACATCTTCCAGATGGACCGCAGTAGTTTTTTTCAAAGTTGATCCTGTTGTCGGTTGAGCTCGCTTTCCATCTTTTTTCTCTCTGAGTTATCCTGCGAATGTTGTTTTTTCTTATTCTTGAAATTGACTTTGCAATCTTGCATGTATTAAATTTGACTGTCATGATTCACAAATCTTATCTCTTTATTTTATTTTGAGACTCGCAAAGGAGCTCGAAAGTTCCGGATATCAGACTGAGATGTCATAAATGATGCGGATATGTTGAAGTTTTGAGCATGCAAAATCTCTGTGAGAAAGAAAGAATTATTATAGTATATTGTCATGCAAATCCACCCCTTCACCAGCTGTTGCACTTGAATTGTTGATTGTCTTGAAGTTCATAAATGGCGACTCTCACGATGATTGAAGTTTTTTGTTAAAGAGCGACAACTTCTCACATATGGGACCTTCAACCAACACTTGCACAAGAGAAGCAACATCCTGCTCAAGGCCTAACAACATGACCCATGGTCAAGAGATCGTCACAACTATTAAACGTGAGAGACATACATCGGGAATGGTGTATTAAATGTGGAGACGTCATACAAACTCGAAAAAGCATTCAAGACGCCAACAACAAAGCCTAGTTTACGATCATTTTCATTACTTAGGCTTTTGTATAAGATGATGTCTAATTCCTTTCATCAACACATTTTTTGGATGTATCGACTTTTGTAAGATTGAAGCAATAAAATATCTTTTACACTTCAATGAAAATTGTCTTCTTCCTCGTATTTATATGTCCCCATACTTGAAAGAGTTAATGCGATGACCCCATAAGCCGACCCTTTCCTATTTAAACTCATGCGACTGAACTTAGAATTAAACTCTAAGCTACCTACGTACCTCGATGAAGAAGATAAAGTCATAACGTAGTTCAGAGGGGTGAGTTTTTTTTCTTCTTTTCTTTTTATGTCCTAATTTTTGCCTAGGCCGCCTTTTGCGAGGTTTTCAACCTAGAGGATTTTTTTGGCCATTCACAGTTTAGACTCATGCGGTCCAGAAGTGTAGCAACGTGTAGTTTAGGCTCATGCATCAAGGAGCGTCATGATTTGCAGTTTAGGCTCGTACGTCAAGAAGCGCAAGTGACTTTCATGAGAAGTACTGCTTCAGAAATTTTCCATTGATCAGACAACCTCTGAGACCATCCTTATCAACAATTTTGTATGTGCCACTTGAATAGCTTCCTTTACAACATATGACCCATCCCATTTTGAGGTAAACTTGTCACCTATCCTTTGTTGAGGATTATGGGTCTTCGAACAGCTTGGACTAAGTCTCCCACTTGGAATTATCGTGGCCACACTTTCTTGTTGAAGGCTCTAGCTAGTCGAGCTTGATAACACTCCAATTTTTGTTGCACTTCTAATCTTTTCTCATCCAATGACTCTAACTCTATTAGGCGAAGTTGAGAATTCTCTTCAGACGTGAGTCCTTATTGGATTGAGATGCGCAATGATGGAATTTGTTGCTCCAACGGAAGGACTTCTTCTATGCCATATACCAAAGAGTAAGGAGTTGCTTGTGTAGTAGTTCTGAAAGTTGTCCGGTATTCCCACAAAGCTCCACCAGTTTTCTCATGACATTCTCTCTTGTTCTTTGCAACCACTTTCTTCAAAAGGTTACCAAGAGTCTTGTTAAAAGCTTCAGCAAGGCCATTGGCGAGTGCATTATAAATTGAAGGCTTATGTTGTTTGAAACTGAACTTCTCACACAGACTCTTCCCGAGCTTGTTTTCAATTAGTGTTCCATTATCAATGATTATGTATCTTGGTATGCCGTACCTAAAAATTATATATGACTTGATAAATTCGACAACAATTTCCTTTTTCACCTCCTTGAATGGAACAACTTTAGCCCATTTAGAGAAGTAGTCTGTAGCAGTCAATATGTACATCTGTCCCTTTAATGACTTTGGAAGTGGTCCAACAATGTCATTTCCCAATGCATCAAAAGGCCATGAAGCTACAGTTGGATAAAGAGGCTCTGGAGGTTGGTGGATGTAGTTGGCATGAAATTGACACACTTGACATCTTTTGGCATGATCCATGCAATCCTTTGCCATTGTCGTCCAGTAGTAGACCATCCTCTTGATGCGGAAATGGAGCTTGGGACTAGATTGGTGTGCTCTACATGAGCTAGAATGTGCTTCCTCCATCGCTTGGCAGGCTTCTTCTTTGTCAAGACATCACAAGAATAGTCCTTCAAAAGAGCGGTGAAACAATGTCCCTTTATAGAAGATGAATCGTGGTGCTCTTTGTTTGATATTTCTTATTTGTCGCGGATCTTCAGGAACTTTCCATGTTCAAGGTACTCTATCAGTGGTTAACTTCAATCTTCTTCTTCAATCACTCGAATAGACGTATGATGGCTTTGATTGATTTGAAGATCTAGAAGTCTAGGATAACCCATCGATGACACACATATACTTTTGTTGACTCATTCTCTCCAAGTGCCATCGTCGTGGCCAAGTTAGCCAAAGCATCAACCTTGCGATTTTCTTCTCTTGGGACGTGGTTTAAGAACACTTGGTTGAATTTTTCAAGTAAACAAGAAACATATTGATGATATGGCAATTGATCTTCCTTTTTTAACTTGTAACTCCCTAAAAGTTGGTCGATGATCCACTTAGAGTCGTCGTAGATCTCCAAATGTAGAATCTTCATTTCTAATGCCATTTCGAGACCGACAATCAAAGCTTAGTACTCTGCGGTATTGTTGGAGCATATTTTACCTAAAATAAAAGAGAATGGCAAGAATTGTCTTTCTAGAGAGATCACCACAACACCTGTCCCCACACCGTTACGATGTGCATATCCATCAAAGAACATTGTCCATGGTGGCAATTCTTTGATGAACAAAACATCTTCATCTGGAAACTCATTTGAAAGCTCCCATTCCGCCGGAAGAGGGTGATAAGTCAGGAAATTGGTTAGTGCTTGTCCTTTCACAACTTTTTGAGGTGTGTATGTGATCTCATATTGGTTAAACAATATGGACCATCTTGCTAGGCGTCCGGAAAGAATAGGTTGAGTTATCATGAACTTCACGAGATCTGCTCGAGAGATGAGTTTGATGGTGTATGCTTCAAAATAATGCCTTAGATTCTTAATTGCATAAAGTAACACTAAGCATATTTTCTCAACATGCGTATAGTTCAACTCAGCTCCTATCAGAGTTCGGATAAGGTAGTACAAGGCTTGTTCCTTTCCTTCCTTATTCTCTTGAGCAAGTTGTGCTCCAAGTGAACATTGCGGTGCCGCAATGTAGAGTATCAATGGCTTCCCAAGCATTGACGCCCCCAACATAGGTGGATTCAGCATGTATTTTTTGATGCTTTCAAAAGCATTTTGACATGACTGATCCCAATGAAAAGGGATATCCTTCCTCAATAGATGATTGAAGGGTTGACATCGTCCGAATAGATTAGAGTTGAACCTCCGGATGAATGCTAAGTTTCCTTGGAGACTTCGAAGCTCTCTCAAGTTCTTTGGCTTGGGTATTTTCTAAATGCCGTCAATATTTGCAGGATAAACTTCAATTCCACGATGATGCATAATGAAGCCAAGAAACTTTTTGAGGTAACTCCAAATGCACATTTAAGTGGATTCATCTTTAGGTCGAATTTTCTTAACGTTTCAAAAATAATTCGAAGGTCTTAAAGGTGGTAACACCTACTCTTCGTCTTCACCACAAAGTCATCAATGTAGCATTCAACCCCCTTATGAAACATGTCATCAAAGATGTTTTGCAATGCGCATTGGTAGGTGGCACCAACATTCTTCAGATCAAAGGGCATCACTTTGTAGCAATATATTCCTTTTGGAGTTCGGAAAGCTGTACAATCTTTTTTCTTTTAGAGACATTCTGATTTGATTGTATCCGGAGGACCCATCCATGAATGACATAGCTTCATGCCATGTTGTAGCATCAACTATGGGTTCAATAATTGGTAGCGGAAAGTCATCTTTTGGACATGCCTTGTTTAGGTTTCAAAAGTCAACACAAACATGTATTTGACCATTCTTCTTCTTGATGAGTACAATATTCGATATCCATGATGGGTGTTTCACCTCTCAAATAAATCCCGCCTCGATGAGCTTGTTGACTTCGAATTTAATTTGTGATACAAGCTCGGGTTAAAACATGTGTTGTGACTGCTTTACAGGGCATGCTCCACTTTTCATCCCTAAATGATGAACAACTACCTTAGGTCTAAGACCAGGCATTTCGTTATACGACCAAGCGAAAACATCTTTGTACTCAGTCAACAACTTGGATTATTCCTCCTCCTCCTAAGGCATAAGAAGCGCACTAATGAAGGTGAGGCCTGGATCCTTTGGAGTACCTAAATTGAGTTCCTTAAGATCATTCACGGTTGATTGCCCCACATCTTCTAGTTAAGGGGGTGCCTCATGTACTTCATCATCAACGTTAAGGCATGTGATATCTTCCACAGTTATGTGATAGGATGTTTCCACAAAGTCTGACTTTTCTCTTTGACTTCCTTGGATGGTCGACATGGCTTCTTTCTCTTTCTTTGCTTATTTACAAGGCTAGCAAGTGTAAACAATAGTTCTCCTTTGCTTCTTCAGCGGGCTATCTATGGATAGTGACAAAATAGACTTCCTCTTCATACGTGATGGGAAAGCACTACAGATTTCTTTGTCAGCAACAACTTCAAAATGATCCCGCTCCTCATGGACTTGCTCCTTATGTTTTGATAGTATATTTATAGATGGTAACTTCCTTGTGGTCCCCAGGCGACAAAAGACAGAGGACTTTGAGGTAGTAGAAACTTTTTTTATATGTTTGGAAGATACGCGTTCACCTTTGTGACTTAGACTTTCAAACACCGAGACTGGAGGGGTTGAGCCTCCAATGCGATCAAACACTGAAGCTCATTGTTTTATTTTCCTACTCTTAACTTCCTTCATCTCCTCTACCGAGGTGTATTGTGATGAAACTATCTCTTTACTTCTCTTAGATGAAATTCAAAGAGGCTCTACCAAATTGAACCCTAACCCAAAATTTAGAGTGTCGACATAGTGCCCTTGCTTTCTCAACTTCATTTGGGACTCATTGAGCCCATGTATCGTTTCACCAGTGACTTCGTTTTTGAGTTCTCCTAGTCGTGATGGATTAGAGAAGTCATAGCCAGACTTTTCAAGCAGTATAAAGGCCATAGTATCATAGTGCCCTTTTATTTTATCAGCTTGGAGATTGCCTTTAGCAGACTCACAAGTCACAGATGGGATTTGTGCAACTGGGATAGTCATATGCTCCTTCAAATGTTGTATATCTTTGTAACTCATTTGCTTATTTGGAGTACATTCCTGCAGCAAATGTTGCCCTTTCATTTGACGCTCACATGTAACATAGCGAAAAAATAGATGCTCAGTCTTTGTCTGTATGTCACCTTAAGATGATGATAGCTTAATGGAGACTTCTTCCATTCCTTTCTTAGGTAGCTTGGTGGTAGTTCATTGAGCCTCAATATAACTTGACATCAGCTTCGTCATCTGATAATGGTTTCTCCACACTCAGTTCATAAGAATCTAGGTAGAATTTTGCATCTGCAAAGTATAACACCGTCTTAGTGAAGGGATTGATGTCTGCATCAATTTTGACTATCTCTCCATCCTTTATGTACTTCAGACATTGATACAAAATAGATGATACCACCCCATTCTCATGAATCCAAGGACGTCCAAGCAACAAGTTGTATGATGTCTTAGCATCTATGACATGAATCAGAGTGTTTGACTTCATCTCACCAATGGATAATCCCATGCGGATCATACCTATGGCTCGTTGTCCTCCTTGGTTGAAACCTTGGATTGTTAGGTTACTTTTGGATAGCTTATCTATACAGATCCCATGTTTTTTAGCATTATCTTTGACATGATGTTGACAATCGAACCGTCATCAACAAGTATGCGATTGAGATGTTGTTCCCAAATGGCCCCTACAATGAACAAAGGTCTGTTATGTGGCTTAGACCCCAACAACAAGTCATCATCTGTGAAGGAAATTGTTGCACAACATATGACAACTTTTCTGTTATCATGATGTTCTTGTGTTTTAATTAGAGCAAGATCATTGTTGCCTTCCTTTGTTTCATCAGTACTATAAACTACATAAGTTGCACCAATGTGACCTCCATGAAGGAATTTTCCAGGAAAGAATTCATGCAATGTGATGGGTTTTCTGAACTTCAGCGATAAGGCACCGTTAATCTTCTTGTTAATAGAAGATTTGACAATTCTTGGTAGTTGCAGCTTATCCACATCGCTTATTTTTGCTCTTGGCTTGGGAAGTTGTAGCCTCAACACTGCTTGATATTTTCGTTTCTTGTGAGTGACTAAAGTCCAACCCTCATAGTCTTTGTCTTTGAACTGAGTGTCCAGCTCTAGTGAACCTTCAAGATTTTTCTTTGGAAGATCAACTTCAACGGGCTCAAAGCTTCCAAATTGTAAGAAGGCGGTGCTTGACGCGTTCTGCAACCTTAAACACTTGTTTTCTTTGAGCGCGATACTTGCATGATTTGCTTATGCTGTTTCATCTATATCTATGATGATTTTTCCTTCACTCACAAGAGCCAGGATTTTCTCCTTCAAGACGAAGCATTTCTCTATAGGGTGGCTAATGACGTGATGAAACTTGCAGTATTTCGGATTGCCAACTTTGCCAATTTCCTCTGACCTTTTTGATTCAGGGATATCGATGACTTTCTTGTCCAACAGTTCATCAAGGATTGTGGGTACGTCTGAATCTAGAAATGGATAAACCTTCGCTTCTAATTCATTCAAGGTGGGACGATGCTTCTCTTTGGGATATTGACTCGGGGTCTTATCGTCCTTCACTTTTTGCTTAGTAGTGACCTTCATAGAAGTTGGTTTACCACCATTAATTTTTGGTTTGGTTCTTTGATATAGCATTTTTCTTGAACTCCTTCTAATCAGCAAATGGAGATGCCTTTCCATCACTTGCAATGTTTAACTCCATGCCGTGCTCTCGTGTTTCAAGTTCTTCAAAAGTTCGCAGTTTGATACCTTGTAGGATATACAAAAGGCCCCATTGCATTCCTTGAATACATATCTCCACAATAGATATTTCTGAAAGGCGATTAATGTAATCCACCACGGGCTTGTCCTTCCTTTGCTTGGTTCCTATCAACTCTATCATGCTTACAGTTCTTTGGGTACTGTAAAAATGATTGAGAAATTCCTTCTCAAGTTGCTCCCAGCTATCAATAGACTCGGGTTCCAAGTCAACATACTAGTCAAATGCATTCCCTTTCAGAGAACGAACAAATTATTTTACGAAAAGTTCACCATGCGTTCCCGTATTGCTACAAGTCTCGACAAAGTGGGCAATATATTGCTTGGGTTCCCTTTGCCCTCAAATTGATGCATCTTTGGTGGTTGATAATTGGTTGGCATGGTTAAACAATCAATCTTCTTGGTATAAGGCTTAGAGTAGTTCAACGAACTTTGCGATGGTCCGCCGTATTAAGCTCTGATGGTATTTGTTATCATGTCTTGCAATTGTTGGATAGATAACGCCGCAACTGAAGTAGATTGCTTTTCCTTTTAAATGTTGAACTTTGCAAATGATTCCTCAACAGCTGTTTTTTGGGAGGTGAAGACAGGTGAACAAGGAGGGACATGGTTCGACTGTCCAGGTGCATAAACCTCCAATTTGTTCATGAGTTGAGCGATTTGAAGGTCTTTGTCTTCAACAGATTTCTTCAAGACCTCTATAGTCTGTTCCATCATGGCAAACTTTTCGTACACATTAGTTGCGTCAGTCACCTAGGCGTAGACTTTAGTTGAAACTAAAGAATCCACCAAATCCTCCAATCCACCAAGGTTTGAGGCTGTTTGAGAAAGTTTGTCAAACAACTAGAATGGGGTGTTTCCCCCAGAGATTGCGATTGCAAATGTCGTATGCGATCTGCTCTTCTTTGCCATCTCCAAGGAGGTGAATTATTAGGATCCATCCAAGCCACTAGCCTTGAACTTTCTTTGAATGATTGGGCCAACATGAGTAAGCTCAGCGGATGCGGCAATAGTAACATCTTTGCATGAAACATCACACTTGCAAAAGGCCATTGTAGTAGTAGATTTGAAGTTTGTAGTTTTCAACTTGCAAGAAGGAGAGATGAAGGGCAGAATTGGTCCCACTGGATGTGCCAAAATTTGTTTGCAACAAATTTTCGTAGGACGGAAAATAAATTGCAACAAAAATAATATTAACAAAAAAAGATTTTATTGATAAATATGTGTGAGTACAATTCTATATATCCCTAGATTCTCCTCTATGAAATTCTCCGTGATTCGAGGGCTTGAGAAGTGTCTTTCTCAAATGTAGGACGATGCAGACCTTCTTGTGATGTATTTAATTGTCAAGAATGTCGAGCAACACTTTGTTGTTTCAAGTTGATCCCCAAGAAGAACTCCGTTGACCGCTCCTTTGTTAAAGAACTATGCGCTTGATAACGTAACGACCCGACCGGTCGTTTTGAGCTCTAGCGCATCGTTCAACAGTTTGGGGCTAGAAGCATATTCACTTTAGGTATTATGACTTGTACGCATGGTCGGAATTAAATTCTGGGGAATTCGAAGTTGATTTGGAAATGGAACTCTCATTTCGGAAGTTTTAAGTTGAAAGAATTGACTAAGATTGGATTTCAGTAGGTTCGTATGATGATTTCGAACTTGGGCATATGCTCGGATCGGATTTTGGATGACTCGGGAGCGTTTTGGCGCCTATTGTGGAAGTTAGCATTTTGGAAGAAATTTCATAAGTTTGGGTTGAAGTGCATTTCAGTGTTATCGACGTCCGTTTGGGTTTTCGAGTCTGGGAGTAGCTTTGTATGGTGATTCTGGTGTTGGGAGCACTATCGGAAGTGAATTCTGAGGTCCATGGTCTTTTTGGAGTCATTTGGCTAAAGATAGAAATTTGAAGGTTTTTGAGAAGTTTGACCGGAAGTGGACTTTTTGATATCGGGGTCGGATTCAAATTCCGAAAGTTGGAGTAGGTCTGTAATGTCGATTATGACTTGTGTGCAAAATTTGAGGTCAATCGGACGTGATTTGATAGGTTTCGGCATCGAATGTAGAAGTTTGAAGTTCTAAAGTTCATTAAGCTTGGATTGGAGGTCGATTCATGATTTTAGCGATGTTTGATGTGATTTGAGACCTCTAGCAAGTCCGTAATGTGTTATGGGACTGGTTGGTATGATTGGACGGGGTCCCGGGGGCCTCGGGTGGATTCCGAATGGTTAACGATTCGAATCAAAATTTGCACGTGCGAAGATTTGGCCGCATGTGCGGAGCCGCAGAAGTGGCCAAAGGGATGCAAATGCGTGGTGAAGGGTGAAGGCTGGAACCGCAGATGCGGTCAGGTCTCCGCAGAAGCGGGACTGCACCTGCGGAAGAAGGAGCGCAAAAGCAGAAATGGGCTGGGAGCCCAGGGTCGCAGAAGCGGCAATTGGTCCGCACCAGCAGGACCACAGAAGCGGTCAAGAGACCACAAATGCGAAAGGACTAGAGGCAGTGAGCTCTCTTTAAAAATCGAGTTTTGGTTCATTTCCACCCATTTTCACTTCGGGTGGGACGATTTTGGAGCTTTCGGAAGAGATATTTTCTTCATCTATGTCAAGGTAAGTTGTTCCCACTCATTAGACGTTAAATATATGGTTTTGTTTCGGATTTGAACATAAAAATTATAAAAAACTTGGGGTTTGGAGGAAAACCTAAAAAATGGATATTTTGGATTTTGACCACGAGTTTGGGTATGAAATTAAGAGAAAATTATATATTTGACTTCGGGAGTTCATGGGTAAACTTAATCTTCGAAATTTTTTGGATTCCGGGCACGTGGGCCCGAGGACAATTTTGTCAACTTTTCGATCGGGGTTAAGAATTGTTATAAATTGGATTTTAATGAGTAATTGAATATATATTAATAGATTTGCATAATTATTGGCTAGTTTTGGAGCATTGTGCATCGATTCGAGTCTTCGGAAGAGCGTGGAATGCCGGCTATGGATCTTCGGAGCGAGGTGAGTCTCCTTTCTAACCTTGTAAGAGGGAATTGTCCTCATAGGTGAAATAATTGGTTATGTGCTCCTATTTGTGGGGGCTACATACGCAAGAGGTGACGAGAGTCTGTGCGTAGCTACTAATATGTGTAAGTCTGGGTTGTCTAGGACCCCCAAATCATGCTATACTTGGAATATCTGTAATCGTATTGACAGTTGAATTGCTTAAATCCTACTGAATTGGTAAATGAATTTTTAAAAGGATTAAACTTCATTTTCTTAAATTGTTAAAAGAGAATTGACTTTTATTTGGATAAATGTTCCCCGGTAAATTCTTAATTAGTTGTTTGAGCATGTATTTCTTTATGTACATGCGTCGCATGTATGATTCATGAGTAGGGTGATTGTTTATTAAATTTGACCACGTCGCATGTATGATTCGCGAGCGGGGTAATAGATGCATCTATGGTTCGCGCCGTTCGACCCTCGGCAATGCACATTTTACAATTATGTTGGATCGGGCCGTACGACCTCAGCATGATTTTTGCATGCTTGTATTGCTTGCCTTGAGATTTATTGATATTTATATTTGCTATCACTGACTTGAGATAATTTTTAATTAATGGATTATGAATCCGGAAACTTTTAATAAAAAGGGACTTTTACCTATTTTGTGACTTATTTGAATTTATTATTGTTCTAAATTAATCTGTAATTCATCGCATTAATAATATTACTATTGGATCACCAGTAAGTGTCGAAGTCGACCGCTCGTCTCTACTTCTTCGATATTAGACGGGATACTTACTGGGTACACGTTGTTTTCGTACTCATACTACACTTGCTGTGCATTTTTGTTGCACAAGTTCATGTGTGGCTAATGGCTTAGTGGCATAGCGGCATGGTTGATACGGAGACTTAGGTGAGCTACATTTATCGAGATGACTCGTAGCCACCAGAATCTCCCTCAGAGTATTGTATTGTATTTCTATTTCTGTCCACTTTGTATTCCAGACAGTTACTGTATTTTATTTCATTCCCTAGTAAATGCTCATGCACTTGTGACACTGGGTTCTGGGATGATTATGAGGTATCTTGTATTAACTTCTTAACATTTATATTTGATTTGAAACGATTATCTTTTATTGGTAAAATTGAAGGAAAATCATAATTTTCAAAATTATTAAAACGAAAATTTGATTAAGTATTTTGGTTGGCTTGCCTACAGTAGTGTCCGAAGCCATCATGGCCCTTAGTGGAATTTGGGTCGTGACAACATGGTATCAGAGCCAGGTTTCCTTAGGTCTCACGAGTCATAAGAGAGTCTAGTAGAGTCTTGTGGATCGGTAAGGAGATATCTGTACTTATCTTCGAGAGGCTACAGAGCTGTTAGAAGCACTTCCCTTCTTGATTCCTCATTGTGCGATTTGATTCATTGGGCTTATGCCCTTGTTTGCTTCATACTCAATCTTACACGACGCGAATCATTTGTTATAAATCTACAATTGAAGAATTGTAATGGTACTACAGATGTGGTGCGGGATGTTTCTCCCGGTGTAGTTGGTTGGACTATTATCATCGCCTTGCGGAAGGATTTTTCTATCGTTTCAGCTCGGTAGTTGTGCTTATAAGAGCTCAGAGCCTATGCAAAGGTTGCTATGATGCTCACGATTGGTTATCACACAATATTCACTTGATAGTAGGATACTTGCCTATGTGTTGGGGCAGTGAATGATTTGAAAGGAAGTCTACTCAGTACACGATTCAAACAACTGATATTTCATTTTCGGTGAAGGAAAAACAATTGGCCTAGGGATGTCCAGATTTGGAGTGATGGAGTAACAAGACTTGGTGATTTCAAGCATGATGAGATTTTCATCTGCGATGTGGTGTCGTCATCCGCGATTGAATGTGTTAAGTTCGCCGGTGTTATGGTCTTCTGCAATTCGCCTTTGGGGGTAAGATATTGTGAAATAATATTGGAGAAACAACTGTTATATATCGCAGGGTGCTGTGGTTCAGGATTGAATCGATATTTCTAATGTTGACGGCTCGAGAAATATGAGCTTCAGAAAGGTTTAAAGTTAGTAGCGATTTGTGGGTTCGAGTGTTACGAAGATAGATTTTATTTAAGGCAACAACTGAGCAACAAAGGATGAGGAAGGACATGTGGTGGTTAAAATTTCTAGAAGGCCAGGTATAAGAAGCAAAGGTCGAGTAGTCGATTAAAGGGGTGAGTTTCGCCAAAGTGGGAGAGTGGCGGAATTGAATATGGGCTTTGTGGTTGGATGACCACACACCTTGAGGAGAGTTTGGAATGATTTGGAAATTTTAGAGATTGGTGGTTGGGGCCTACAGATTTAATTTGAAGCATGGGATATTATGCAGTAGGAGATTGGATATAATGGAAATGAGCTGCTTGAAATGAGGAAAGATACAACATAACTTTAAATTGGAAGGATTTTGCTGCACATCTAATTGATGTCCACGAGGGGTGAATGGACTTCTGCAGCTAGAGAGTGAGCTCGGACTCAAGATGGGTTATTGATGTCATAGTGATTGTACCCCGTGCAATAGTGTTAGAAGATGTCAGCATGTAAATTCCCCAGGTGAGTTATCTCCAGTGAGCAGACCGGTGGTCGCATGGTTGGCGAAGCTTCTGCAAAGAATTCTACGGGTTATACGGCAAAGGGATCGGTCATGCGGGTATGGTTGATGATTCAGAGAATAAAAAAGGCTTTTACAGAAAGACTCCGAGAATTTTGGCGGTTGATTGCGCAAGGTTATGACAATAAGAGATAAAGAATCCTGGTGAATTCCAAAATTGTGTAATAGTGGCTTCAAGCTAAGTAGGATAGTCCCACCGCCTATGGTTGGGTTGCATGGTTAACTACTTGCGAGGTTTCTGGTTATTAGCATATTGATGGGATACTTCAGCAACGAGAAAAGAACAAAAGTGATAATTTGAGCAAAGGAATTGTTAAAGGTGTGCTATGGTTGGCCTTATTGGCTCGTGTTCAGACTTGGGGAAGGATTCCGGATTTATACCTTGTATAGATGCGGGTTTTAAGGGAAGTGATTCTGCCGGATGCTTTGTCGAGAGGATATTCATGTGCTGGAAGATTTATGGAGTTAATTATATTCGGGTCTAAGTCAGAGTGGGTATCTCTCAACAACGGTCCTAATAGATTCAAAGGGGTAGAGTGTGGTGCCTAATAATTTCGAGCCTATATGTACGGTTAAAAATCAAGCTTTATAGCAGCTTATGAGAAGAGGCCCAAAATGTTCTATGATGTTTTGACTTGCAGTGTAGCATTAAGAATGTATGAAATGGTTCGTGCGATTTGAGACAGCATGGTCTCGTTATTCAAGGTCACTCGGGATGAGTGTGTTATGTGTTGAATGGAGTTATTATTATTTCTGAGGCAATCAAAGATAAATTGGAAGAAGATAGATTGGTTAGCCATAGTTGAATTGACATATTGGTGGTAGTGATAAGTTCCTTCAGCGTGATCAAGTTATGCAAGGGATTTGTGGCGGTACGTGTGAGGCCTGTCGGATAATTGATGTTATTCAGGAGTATTCTACTGTTATGGCCTGTTATGTGTAGGCAGATCCCAAAAGGGCTATGGTGGCTTAGACCACTACTTAGAGATTTGCATATTCTACAGATATGAGAATTCACCTGTGTGTTTCTATGGTTCTCCTGAAGTGAGTTAAGTGAAAAGTTTTTATATGATGAAGTGTTAATCTATTAGTGGTTCCGGAGTTATGACGAAAATTGTGTTCTATCGTATATTGACATGATGGGTGCAGTGAGTGGTATGGAATTTGAAGTGAGGATTAAGGTTGCAGTTTGGTGTTGACAAGGATGTCACGAGCTCGGATGAGCAGGAAAGGAGTTTTGATGTTTAAAGTGGGTATTGACTTCAGCGTCACCTACGATCGGTGTTTTGTGAAAAAAAAGGCTTTGCATCCTTGTCAAGGATTCTTAATCACCTTTCAACGTTAGTGCGGCCGGTGATTTGGATGTACAGAAATGTTGCTTGTCACGGAAGATTATGGGAGCGTGCCCCACGGGAAGATTGTATAAGTGTGGCATGTAGTCACTTGATTGATTGAAGAGTTAAACCAAGTATAAAGATTGTGGTGATGTCATTAAATTGAGAATTTATGCCTGGAGGGCACTCAGTTTATTGAGTTGTGGACTGTGAAGGATTACTCCGGTATATGATGGTTGTTCTTGTGTGCTATGAGAAAAGGGGAGTTATTATGGACCTTTGAAAGGTTATTAGCTTAGTACAGTGCGATCAGAATCAGCTTGAGATCTGTGGATGGATTTAAATCTGAATATGAGCTCTATATCAGGCTGGATATGTTCATTTCAGCAACGCGCTCCTTAGGGAAGAGTAGTCGGGGTGTTATTTCGTCGTCAGCTATTTCATGTAATGATAAATTGCATCGTGTGAGTTGTGAGACTGCTTGGTGAATTTCTTATGTGTTGAGGTTCCGCGTAGTGATGATGTTATATGAGCGGAATAGCTCTTGAAATTCAAATCGTATATCACACCTCATTTGCACTTGAGTTCGTAGCTTGTAGCGCTATATGTCTCCCCAAAGATGGTATTATGCACTAAGCGTACTTGTGATCGATATTCGGTATTTTGTTGTAATGGGCAATCTAGCTCGGTGTATAACTCCTTATGTGAATTTTATGTATGGATTGGGTGGAACGCCGCCATGGGTATGTTGTTTGGATCGGGTTGCACGCCATAACAATGTGATGTTGAGTACAGTTCCCTATATCTGTTTTTATGTGTTTTGTTTCCTACTTTTCTGAGGAAAAACTCATATTAGTTGTGTGCCCACGTCGCATGTATAATTCACGAGCAGAGTGTCTGTTCAATTATGTTGACCACGTCACATGTATGATTCGCGGGCGGGGTAATTGCATTTCCTTTTCAGAGTTCGTTTACTTTATGTACCATGTTCGAATTGGTAGCCTATTGGCACGTTGAGGTAGCATATGAGACTTTTGATCATGTCCGAGGTGGCTTATTGCCTGAGCAGTTCGTACAAGGTGAGACGAGATAATTGGATTTAGGATCATTGCAATCTGATTATATGAAGTATATTATGGAGCAAAGACCATTATTTGGTTTAGAATGAGGTGATGGTTCCTGACAGAAGTGTAGACCCAATGAATTGTTGATTCAGCAGTTAGTTATGAATTTCTACACATTTTTTCTGTCGTGGAGCAAGAGAATGTTATTGTGGTCATGTGAGTAAAGTGGTGCAAGGTATGAATTCAGCTAAGGTATGTAGTCATGTTTTGGTGCTGCGTGTAGTTATTGATTTGGTGAGCGTATGTTGGAACATGCATGGCAGAGAATTACGGATGTTGGAATTGGGATCTAAGGCTTATTTGCTTAAGTGAAAAAGGATATCTTCAGATTGATCAAGCAAAGGTGCCCAACCGAGTTGTGGCAGCACGGGTAGGTGCTCGAGGTGTTAAACAGTGATTTCGGATAACTCCATAGCAGTTCTTGGCACATTCGAGGACAAACGTGTGTTTAAGTCGGAGAGAATGTAACGACCCGACTGGTCGTTTTGAGCTCTAGCACACCGTTCAGCAGTTTGGGGCCAGGAGCAGCTTCACTTCAGGTATTATGACTTGTACGCATGGTCGGAATTGAATTCCGGGGAATTCAGAGTTGATTTGGAAAGGGAACTCTCATTTCAGAAGCTTTAAGTTGAAAGAATTGACTAAGATTGTATTTCAGAGTAAACGACCTCGGAATCGAGATCTGAAGGTTCCAGTAGGTTCGTATGATGATTTCAGACTTGGGCATATGCCCGGATAGGGTTTTGGATGACCCAGGAGCGTTTTCGCGCATATTGTGGAAGTTAGAATTTTGGAAGAAATTTCAAAAGTTTGGGTTGAAGTGAATTTCAGTGTTATCGACGTCCGTTTGGGATTTTGAGTTGGGGAGTAGCTCCGTATAGTGATTCTGGTGTTGGTAGCTCGATCGGAAGTGAATTCGGAGGTCCGTGGGTCATTTTGGAGTCATTTGGCTAAAGATAGAATTTTGAAAGTTTTTGAGAAGTTTGACCGGAAGTGGACTTTTTGATATCGGGGTCGAATTTAAATTCTGAAAGTTGGAGCAGGTCCGTAATGTCGAATATGACTTGTGCGCAAAATTTGAGGTCAATCGGACGTGATTTGATAGGTTTTAGCATCGAATGTAGAAGTTTGAAGTTCTAAAGTTCATTAAGCTTGGATTGGAGGCCGATTCATGATTTTAGCGATGTTTGATATGATTTGAGACCTTTAGCAAGTCCGTAATGTGTTATGGGACTGGTTGGTATGATTAGACGAGGTCCCAGGGACCTCAGGTGGATTCTTGATGGTTAACGGATCGAATCAGAATTTGGAAGAATAACTGAAGCAGCTGATATCTCGTATAACCGCACCTGCAAAGATTTGGCCGCAGGTGCAGAGCCGCAAAAGCGGCCAAAGGGACGCATATGCGGTGGTGAAGGCTGGGACCACAGATGCAGTCAGGTCACCACAGAAGCGGGACTGCACCTGCGGAAGAAGGAGCGCAGAAGCAGAAATGGGCTGGAGCCCCGGATCGAGAAGCAGCAATTAGTCCGCACCTGCGGGACCGCAGAAGCGGTCAAGAGACCGCATGTGCGAAAGGACTGGAGGCAGTAAGCTCTCTTTAAAAATCGAGTTTTGGTTCATTTCAACCCATTTTCACTTCGGGTGGGACAATTTTGGAGCTTTCGGAAGAGAGATTTTCTTCATCTATGTCAAGGTAAGTTGTTCCCACTCATTAGACGTTAAATATATGGTTTTGTTTCGAATTTGAACATGAAAATTGGTAGAAACTTGGGCTTTGGGGGAAAACCTAAAAAATGGATATTTTGGATTTTGACCACGACTTTGGGTATGAAATTAAGAGAAAATCATATATTTGAGTTCGGGAGTTCATGGGTAAACTTTATCTTCGAAAAATTTCGAAATCCGGGCACGTGGGCCCGAGGGTAATTTTGTCAACTTTTTGATCGGGGATAGGAATTGTTATAAATTGGATTGTAATGAGTAATTGAATATATATTAATGGATTTGCATAATTATTGGCTAGATTTGGAGCATTGTGCATCAATTCGAGTCTTCGGAAGAGCGTGGAATGCTGGTTATGGATCTTCGGAGCGAGGTAGGTCTCCTTTCTAACATTGTAAGAGGGAGTTGTCCCCATAGGTGAAATAATTGGTTATGTGCTCCTATTTGTGGGGTCTACGTACGCACGAGGTGACGAGAGTCCGTGCGTAGCTACTAATATGTGTAAGTTCGGGTAGTCTAGGACCTAAAAGCATGCTATACTTGGAATATCTGTAATCTTTTTGACAGTTGAATTGTTTAAATCCTATCGAATTGGTAAATGAATTTCTAAAAGGATTAAACTTCATTTTCTTAAATCGTTAAAAGATAATTGGCTTTTATTTGGATAAATGTTCCATGATAAATGTCGCACCTCCTTTTCACCGCGCCCGCGAGGGCGCGTGGGGAGTTTTCTCCAATTGAAGGACAGTCGAAACGGGATTTATTTAATTATTTAAGAGTCGCCACCTGGGAATTTCAAGGCGTCCCAAGTCACCAATTTCAATCCCTGGACCGAGGAGAATATGACTATGTTTTTTATTCTGCGAACCAGAAATCCTGAGTAAGGAATTCTGTTAATCCGGAAGAAGGTGTTAGGCACTTCCGAATTCCGTGGTTCTAGCACGGTCGCTTAACTGTTTTTATTACTGGCTTAATTATCTTGATTTTATTAAATATATTGATGTTACATGATTTTTACTACCGCTTATACTTACTGTGATTGAGGACCCTTCTTTGAATCGAATTACGCGTACGTATATTCGTGTTATAAATAAATTTTAAAAATGCGGAATTGTGTCACGCGTACGTGTACACGATAACTTTTGGTAATATATTTATTAAACAATCATTTTTCGAAATTGTGTCGAATCAAGAATATTTGTTTTTCTTGAATAGTGAACCGTACATCTCGGGTTTTTATGAAATTGATTTAACGCCTTTGGAAAAATCCTTTTATTAAATATTCGCTCGAAATTGCGCGTACGCATAATCCGAATTTTTTGCTTTTAAAAATATAATCAGGGTACGCGAACGTATCCCTAATTGCGCAAAATATTTGTAATGATATCAGGGATTTCTCTACAAATTGTTTATTATATTATGAGAAATCTTCATTTAAGATACCCTTTAATTCTTGAAAAAGAATTCACAATTTATTGAATGTTGCCCGTTGATTATAATTTCCGAATATAAGTTATATTCATTCCGACTATTCAAATTCAAAGGACAGAATAAAAATATGATTAATACTATTTTTAAACAAATATGACATATATATATATATATATGCCAAAGAATAAATTGTATATGAAACTGAAAATGAACGATTCATAAAGGAAGGAAATATTTTCCAAGAATTTTCATTATTTACTTAATGCAAATTCTATTTCTAATTACCATTGATATAAAGTGTGGCAATTTATGCTTGTACATCTCTTTTCATTCTTATATACTTGCTTTTAATCTAATAGGCCTAATTATTTGGTTAATTTATTTTATGAAGGTAGATAGGCATTCGAGTTTATAGGAAAGGAATTATTATACAAGCCAATTCAATAAAATTACCTTACATGCAACCTAGTTGTATGTCGTAAACATTCATAACGTTTTAAACATCGTAACAAGCTATATCATATCACCTTTCGCCAACGTTTATACACACATCTATTGTCTTATAAAAATATACCATCAACACCATCTTAACCTTATTTAACAAAAAGAATTAGTAATGTAGTTTTCTTGGTATTTCTACATTACTCCTTACTTATCTAATAACAAAAATTAAATAATGACCAACATTCACGCCATATTCCCTACTTGACAATTTAATGATATCTTCCGCTAATGAAAATTTAGAAATTAACCTTATTACAACATTTTCAAGCAACTTCAAAAAAAATGACATTTAATTTACAGCCGTTACGTCAAAATATACTACTATTAAACCAATGCGAAACAAAGCTGAAATTTAAACTAATGAACTTGAGCGAATAGAAGACAGAATTTCAATTCCAGCTTCATTGATGAGTCATGTTGAATCTCTTTCCAACTTAAAATTTAAAAGACATGTACCTGAAAATGAAGGTGGAAGGAATAAATTTCAGCAGTAGCAGCAGTAACAAACACAGCAAAATACCAGTATTCCCACAGATTTAAACAATAATAAGACCCAAAGAACCCAGATGCACAGTGACATCACTCTTTAGGAAATTTCAGAATTTTTAACTGAACAATGATATTGAACAAATCCGAACAGATTTACTGAAAAATAATATCAGATTTCAGTTTTTTTTTTCAGTTTCAAATTCCCATTTTTCTGACTTTTTTGTTTCTGTTGCTGCATCCGTGTGTATGTGTGTGACTGTTCTCTTTTGTTTCTTTTTTGTTTCTTTTTTTTTTCTATTTTAAAAAAAAAAACTATCACTGAAAACTGATATTCAGTCCTAACATCTCTATCTGAAAATTGATTTCTCTTTCTCTCCAAATTCCTTCTTCAAAATCTGATCTTAAAATCTGTTTTTCTTTCTTTCTATCTTCCTTTTTTCAGATTTCTGTTTCTGCTTGATTTTCCTCTATCAAAATTTTTCTTTTCCCTCTATATATTTCTCTGTGTCTAAAAAACTCTTCTTTTAAATTCTGAAAAAAACTGCTCCCCCATCTGTCTGTCCAGCTCCTGTATTTATACAGGGCTGGTTGCACCCTCTTAATGCTGGATGGACCCTTTATCCCTTTAAAAATCAGAAAGTTTTTCCATTAAAACTACTTTTGAATACTTTAAACCTTATTGAGTGCCATTATCCTGATTTTCAGCAGTCCATTATCCTTTGTTCCCCATTATTACTCATTAACTAATAGCCATTATCACTCCACTATCAGCTCACTTTTATATCATACTATTCTGTCCAAAAATGTCCCAGATTTTCTACTGTAATTAATGTTATTACTGTCTTAAATACAAAATCATAACAGATTTTACAAAACAGATTTAAAAATATGTTCAAACTTAATTATCAACCTGATTTAACACAGCTATAACCAATTCTCTTAAGTTCTGGACTGAATCCTAAGAATGTAAACATTCTATCACAATTAAATCTAATCAACATTTGTAAACTTGCATTCAAACTTGACAATATTACACTGAGTTCAGCATAATAATGCAAACTGAACTTCAAATTGAACTAAGATCAAACATACACAGGAGCATTGTCAATATACTGACAATGCCCTGTTCAGAAAACAACATATACAGCATACATTTGAATTCACTGATTCACAAACAAACATGATTTAATTGACGAGTATTAATCAGTTGACTATTTACAACATTTGTCAATAATTAGTCTAAAACAATAGAAGCAGACTGTTTCAGTCAGCATTTTCAGAAATGAAGATTCGTAATATAACTAATCGACGAACTTAATCGAGTCGATTACACACATTGTAATAAGTTACAACCAACAGAAACAATTCACATTCGGATTAAGTAGATAGGTAGGAGACAGAAATGACAAAATTAACCAAAACAAAAATATGAAAAATCCACAAGTTATTAAACAAACGAAAATACATACAGAATATCACAAATAGAAATAGAAAAGTACCTCTGAATTTTAATCAAACTCGAACTCAACTCGGCTTCGGATTTTTGTTTGAAATCAAACAGACCTTAGTCGAGGTATTTTCCACTGAAAATACTTCGACTAAGGTCGATTAAACCTCAATCTTTACTTAATCTGAACGGAATCCGAAAGTTTGGTATTTTTAGGGTTCTTGAAAATTCGATTTGGGATTTAACCATTTCTGGTCAGATTCGAGGAGAACCAAACATGATACAAGGGTGAGGGTAGCCTAGGGGTCATTTGGTGTCAGCTTAAAACAAATCTGAGTTTGTTCTTGTTTGGTCCGAATCTTCAAAAGAAGATTCGAGAAGCTCGGAACTGATTCGAGCCAAACAAACAATAGATCCATACTCAGGGTGACTAGGGGAAGCTATGGTGTCGATTTGGGACTGTTAGGTTTAGATCAGGTTTTCAGGCCAACCTTCGATTTAAGATTCGAAGGGTTGGGGCCTGATTCGAAGGAATCTAAGGTCATATTCGTGTAGAGGACGTTCAGGGGATCTTAGGGTGTTATTTTGGTGACCGGCGGCGTTTATGCCGCCGGGTTTCAGGCTTTGGGGTCTTAGGGCGGCTAGGGTTAGGTGGGAGGGTCTGAAGAAGATGGTGAACAGTGAGAGGAGGGGGGTGTTCAGTTAGGGGTCGGGGTAAGGCTTGGGATTTATATAGGGGTGGGGTGGATTGGTATTGTCCGTCCGATCAAGTAAGATGAAGGGCCAGGATCAATCCACTAATCCAAACGACGTCGTTTGGTTTAATGTTGGGGTCGGACTGAGTCGGGTCACTGGATCGGGTTACAGGTTACGGGTAAAGGTGATGAAATCGCGTCCGTTGGTTGGATTTGATCCAATGGTCCTTGATAAATGTGGCCAAACGTCGTCGTTTGGTCTTGGCTTTGGACTGGACCGGACTTGGGCTGCCTGGATTGGGCTAAAGGGGGTAATTTGGCTTGGGCCTGGATTTAAATCCAGGTCCGATTTTTATTCCTTTTTCAACTATTTCATTTTTCTAATTTAAATTTCCAATTTTAATTATAAAACAATTTTAACTTCACAAAAATATATTAATTACTCTATAACAATTATTTAACACATAGACGAAACATCAATCACACAGTGAAATATTTAAAATAGAACTATCGCATATTTTTTGTGATTTTATTTAAATTATCTTTTAAATGCATAATTAAATCCTATATGCATGCAACATGTATTTTATTTTATTTTTCATTTTATTTATGACAAAGTAAACATTTTATGGTCATAACACAAGTATTTAACACCACGCAAATTCAAAAATTACACAGTAAAAGAAATTTATTTTATTTTTTGATTTTATTTTGGAGTAGTTTTCGTAAGGCAAAAATCACGTGCTCACAGCTGCCCCTCTTTGTGCGGAAACTCGAAGAGTTTTCGTGCAAAGATAAAGTGAGCGGATACGAGCGATTTTTGCCCGTTCGAATACTCCGTGGGAAGCATTTTTAGAAAGATTTGACCGAACCTCTGCTTCAAAGGTTTCCTACATATCCTTGGCTATAAAGGAATCAGGTCAATGTAGTTCGGGAATTTTGGGTAGCTGGGACTACCGTGGGACTGTGATGTTACTGCTGCTTCGTGCTGTTTTTACTGCTTGCTGACCTCCTTATTACACCTTACTTTAAAGGAAATACAAAAAGCTAAACTAGACTATGGTACATGAATTATAAAAATCTTATCTAGATCATGCCCTTGCGTTTCTTGTTGTCTTGATATCTTGGTGACTCTTGGGCATTTGGCTTATTCCGTATTCCTTTTGGAACTCTTGTTGTTTCTTGCTGGGGATTCTGTTGGACTCCTCTGCTTTATTGATTCTAAGTGTGCTCCTTTCTCATATGAGTGGGCTTTTGGTTTCAACACTTCAATTGCATTCCCTCGTTCCTCAGGTGGGTGCCTTGACTGCTTCTTTTCTTTCTTCATCCTCATTCTCCAGGTGGACGCCTGACTTCTTTTTCTCATCCTCATTCTCCAGGTGGACGCCTGACTTCTTTAATTCTCATCCTCATTCTCCAGGTGGATGCCTGACTTCTTTAATTCTCATCCTCATTCTCCAGGTGGACGCCTGACTTCTTCAATTCTTCATCCTCATTCTCCAGGTGGACGCCTGACTTCTTCAATTCTTCATCCTCATTCTCCAGGTGGACGCCTGACTTCTTTAATTCTTCATCCTCATTCTCCAGGTGGACGCCTGACTTCTTCAATTCTTCATCCTCATTCTCCAGGTGGACGCCTGACTTCTTTGTTTCTTTATCCTCATTCTCCAGGTGGACGCCTGACTTCTTTAATTCTCATCCTCATTCTCCAGGTAAACGCCTGACTTCTTTAATTCTTCATCCTCATTCTCCAGGTGGACGCCTGACTTCTTTAATTCTTTATCCTCATTCTCCAGGTGGACGCCTGACTTCTTTAATTTTTATCCTCATTCTCCAGGTGGATGCCTGACTTCTTTAATTCTCATCCTCATTCTCCAGGTGGACGCCTGACTTCTTTAATTTCTTTATCCTCATTCTTCAGGTGGACGCCTGACTTCTTTTTAACTTCTTCATCCTCATTCTCCAGGTAGACGCCTGACTTCTTTAATTCTCATCCTCATTCTCCAGGTGGACGCCTGACTTCTTTTTAATTCTTTATCCTCATTCTCCAGGTGGACGCCTGACTTCTTCAATTCTTCATCCTCATTCTCCAGGTGGACGCCTGACTTCTTCAATTCTCATCCTCATTCTCCAGGTGGACGCCTGACTTCTTCAATTCTCATCCTCATTCTCCAGGTGGACGCCTGACTTCTTCAATTCTTATCCTCATTCTCCAGGTGGACGCCTGACTTCTTCTTTTCTCATCCTCATTCTCCAGGTGGACGCCTGACTTCTTCTTTTCTTATCCTCATTCTCCAGGTGGACGCCTGACTTCTTCTTAACTTCTTCATCCTCATTCTCCAGGTGGACGCCTGACTTCTTCAATTTTTTCATCCTCATTCTCCAGGTGGACGCCTGACTTCTTTAACTTCTTTATCCTCATTCTTCAGGTGGACGCCTGACTTCTTTAATTCTCATCCTCATTCTTCAGGTGGACGCCTGACTTATTCAATTTCTTTATCCTCATTCTCCAGGTGGACGCCTGATTTCTTTAATTCTTCATCCTCATTCTCCAGGTGGACGCCTGACTTCTTCTTTACCAGGTATTTCCTGACACAGATATTGTATTTGCCCCTGTTTTAAATCAAAGAAAACTTCGTTAGTTTAAAGCAGGGTGGTTGACTGGGGTATTCTTGCCGATGGTGATGCTTCTCTTCGTTTCTCTTTGTTGCCTTGGAATGGTTGAAAAGACTGTTTTGTCCTTGTAATTGATTCTTGACTATAGGATTCCCCTCTGTATGTTTTCTTTCAAAACCTTTTAACTGTAATCATATGTCCCTTCTGACTTTGCTGATCCACTTTTGATTTCACCTTTCTTATACCCATATCTTTTATCTCCCACCTTTCGTGGCCGTATTTTGTAACCTTGAATCTTGGTAGTATACCTTGACATTCTTTCTTATTTGTTTGGAATAAAACTTATTTCAAAGCTTTTAGAAAAGTAAGATTATTAGTGACGAAACACGTTGATTTCGACAATTATAGAATGAAAAGAAAAATCCAATTTTGGATGACTGTTGGAGCAAGAATAAAAACTTATCTGATTGGAGTTATTGGCACCAATGATCATGGTATGCATTTCGGATTAATCAACCCAGTCTTTTAATCAATCTCCTTTCAATTGTCTCATTTTTGTTTTTGCCAAAATTTCCATAACCCAACTTCATTTTTCATTTCACAGACCTGTTGGACTTGCAATGTCTTAAAGAGTTTTCACTGATAAACTTTCCTCATTTGTTCATTTTTTCACTTCCTTTTTGCCTTATGGTGCCTACGAAGGTTTTCACCAATAAGACTCTCTCATTTTACTTTTCTCTCAACTTCCGTCGCCTTATGGTGCCCGTGTGGGTTTTCACCTATAAGACTCTCTCGTTTTTACTTTCTTTTCTTGTTTGTACCAGAGTATTATGAACCATCTTCATTTGCTTGTCTCAGCATTTTTCTAAGATTGGTCGAAAGGTCTTTCTGGTATGGGGTTAGAAATTAAAAGCTAAACAGTTTTGGTATGTGTTTAAAATTACAACTCTTGGAATCTTTTTCTTATTTCCAATACAATTCTTGCCCCAGTTCCTTGATTGGGGTCGCTTGATGTTTCTTTTTGTGCACATTTTATGTATATTGTGCACCCTATGACCGAGCCGTGAGGCGCCTACGTATCCTTCTTTGAGGAATCAGGTCAAACGTAGTTCACTTAATAATAGTGATGTTTTTTTTTTATATATTTTTTCTTATTTCATACTTGATTTTCATTGATTCCAAGAGAGGGTAGGAAAGAAACAAGTATGGCTCAAAGGGGAAACAAAGGGTATAGTGTTTCGGATAGAAGAATAAATTGCCTTTGTCATTCCAATCTTCGAAATAATACTAAATACAAACATTCAAAAATTCATGCATAATATCTCTTTACCGCGTCAGAATTGATCGCGATGTCTATGCACTTGCCTTCAATATCTGTTAAGCATAGTGCACCATTCGATAATACTCTGGTCACAATGAATGGTCCTTGCCAATTCGGGGCAAATTTGCCTTTTGCTTCAACCTGATGTGGAAGAATACATTTCAGCACATGCTGACCTACTTCAAATTTCCGGGGACGTACCTTTTTGTTGTATGCTCTTTCTATTCTTCTTTGATATAATTGACCATGGCATACTGCGGTCAATCGTTTTTCATCAATCAAGTTTAACTGTTCTAGACGGGTTTTGACCCATTCATCATCATCAATCTTTGCTTCGGCGATGATCCGAAGGGAAGGAATCTCAACTTCTGCAGGAATTACTGCTTCAGTGCCATATACCAACAAATAAGGAGTGGCTCCTACTGAAGTGCGAACAGTAGTGCGGTATCCCAATAATGCAAATGGTAATTTTTCATGCCATTGTTTTGAACCTTCTACCATTTTCCGAAGTATCTTCTTTATGTTTTTGTTGGCTGCTTCTACTGCTCCATTCGCCTTGGGCCGATATGGGGTAGAATTACGATGTGTAATCTTAAACTGTTGACATACTTCCTTCATTAAATTGCTGTTAAGATTAGCACCGTTATCTGTGATAATCACCTTCGGGATTCCGAATCGACATATGATATTTGAGTGGACAAAATCGACCACAGCTTTCTTGGTCACTGATTTGAATGTCTTGGCCTCAACCCATTTGGTAAAATAATCAATAGCCACCAGAATGAACCTGTGCCCATTGGATGCTGCCGGCTCAATTGGTCCAATCACATCCATGCCCCAGGCAACGAATGGCCATGGTGCCGACATTGTGTGCAACTCGGATGGTGGAGAATGAATCAAATCTCCGTGTATTTGGCATTGATGACACTTGCGTACAAAACTGATACAATCTCGCTCCATGGTAAGCCAATAGTAACCAGCTCGGAGGATTTTCTTTGCCAACACATATCCACTCATGTGGGGTCCGCAAACTCCTGAATGTACTTCAGACATGACAGCTGTAGCTTGTCTGGCATCTATGCATCTTAATAATCCAAGATCTGGTGTTCTTTTATACAAAACTCCTCCGCTTAAGAAGAATCCATTTGCTAATCGCCTAATGGTCCTCTTTTGATCTCCTGTGGCTTGTGCGGGATATATCCCCATTCTGATATACTCCTTGATGTCGTGGAACCATGGTTCACCATCAAATTCTTCTTCAACCATATTGCAATAAGCGTGCTGATCGTGGACTTGAATATGTATTGGATCTACACAAGCTTTGTCCGGATGGTGCAACATTGATGCTAGGGTAGCCAATGCATCGGCAACCTCATTATGGATTCTTGAAATATGTTGGAATTCCACTGATTGAAACCGTTGACAAAGATCATGTAGACATTGCCGGTATGGGATGAGCTTCAAGTCTCGGGTTTCCCATTCTCCTTGAATTTGATGTACCAAAAGATCCGAATCTCCCATGACTAAGATTTCTCGGATACCCATGTCTGCAGCTAGCCTTAACCCCAAAATGCAAGCTTCATATTCAGCCATATTATTGGTGCAATAAAATCGCAATTGAGCCGTAACAGGATAGTGATTCCCTGTTTCAGAAATGATTACAGCTCCTATTCCGACTCCTTTCATGTTAGCGGCTCCATCAAAGAAAAGTTTCCAGCCAGGTTTTTCAATTTGTTCCACCTCGTCGATATGCATTGTTTCTTCATCAGGAAAATAAGTCTTCAACGGCTCATATTCCTCATCGACCGGGTTTTCGGCTAAATGATCGGCCAGTGCTTGAGCCTTCATTGCAGTTCGAGTCACATAGATGATGTCGAATTCCGTGAGCAATATCTGCCACTTTGCAAGTCTTCCCGTTGGCATAGGCTTTTGAAAAATGTATTTCAATGGATCCAACCGAGAAATGAGGTAAGTAGTGTAGGATGACAAATAGTGTTTCAATTTTTGAGCTACCCATGTTAGGGCGCAACATGTCTTTTCCAGATGAGTATACTTAACCTCATAAGCTGTGAACTTCTTGCTAAGGTAGTAGATGGCCTGTTCTTTTCTGCCAGTGAGGTCATGTTGCCCCAATACACAACCAAATGAATTTTCCAAAACCGTCAAGTAAAGAATCAAAGGTCTTCCTGGCTCTGGCGGGACCAACACGGGTGGGTTTGACAAGTACCCTTTTATTTTATCGAACGCTTCTTGACACTCATCGGTCCATTTGACTGCAGCATCCTTTTTTAACAATTTGAAAATTGGCTCACAGGTTGTTGTGAGCTGAGCAATAAACCTGCTGATATAATTTAACCTCCCCAACAAACTCATTACTTCAGTTTTGTTTTTTGGAGGTGGCAGTTCTTGGATGGCTTTAATCTTTGACGGATCTAGCTCGATGCCTCGTCGACTGACTATGAATCCCAGCAACTTTCCGGATGGAACTCCAAATGCGCATTTGGCAGGGTTAAGCTTGAGGTTGTACCTGCGAAGTCTTAAGAAGAACTTCCTCAAATCCCCAACGTGGTTGGCCTGATGTTTTGATTTTATGATCATATCATCCACGTACACCTCAATTTCCTTGTGTATCATATCATGAAACACTGTGGTCATTGCCCTCATATAGGTTGCTCCGGCGTTCTTTAGACCGAATGACATTACCCGGTAGCAATAAGTTCTCCATGGTGTGATGAATGCCGTCTTTTCTGCATCTTCTTCATCCATTAGAATTTGATGATACCCGGCATAACAATCCACGAAAGACCCTATATCATGCTTGGCACAATTGTCGATCAAAATATGGATATTGGGTAATGGGAAATTATCCTTTGGACTTGCTTTGTTGAGATTGCGATAGTCGACGCATACTCTAATTTTGCCGTCTTTCTTTGGTACAGGAACGATATTAGCCAACCAAACAGGATATCGAGTGACTCGAATGACCTTTGCTTCCAATTGTTTGGTGATTTCTTCCTTAATTCTCACACTCATATCAGGCTTGAATTTTCTCAGCCTCTGCTTGACAGGAGGCACCGTTGGATCGGTGGGCAATTTGTGGACCACTAAATCAGTGCTCAAGCCCGGCATGTCGTCATACGACCATGCAAAAACATCTTTGAATTCTATGAGTGCTTTAATTAACTCTTCTCGGATCTTTGGTTCGAGATGGACACTTATTTTAGTTTCCCGGACATTACTCGTGTCCCCTATATTGACGTCCTCGGTATCACTCAAGTTAGGTTTGATTTTTTCCTCAAAGTGAATTAACTCTTTACTAATCTCTTCAAAAACCTCATCTTCATCATATTCTGATTCATAATCACAATATATTTCTTGAATTAATATTTTGGAACCAGATTGATTTTTAAGACTGGGCTGAGGATTCCTCATGCATGCCATATCACTAGAGCCAGCGTAAAAGGAACTGTACAGGAAAGAAGAAAAAGAAAAGAAAGTTATTAGGAATGATAATAAAAAGGAAATTGCTTTTTATTGGATGATGAAAGATAACAAGGTTTGCACACTTCAAACAAACTGTAAGATAAGCTTTGGGATTACAACCTTGAAATAACCCAAACAAACTGAAAGAAAATCAAAATAAACTACCAAGACTCCTTTCGAATTGGGAGATGAATGACTTTCCAATTATTGATCTTTGTTTCTGGCCCAACGAATTGAACTTCTGCGTTGCTATATCCTCCTCCGATTTCCAACATATTCACATCACTAAACAATTTCTCGAACCTTTCAATTAATTCCTTCTCAGGATGGACCTAGGATTTAGGAATTGTTGTTATCGGGCGATTTTTAGCACCGGTCTTGACAAAAGACTTTGACAGATGTGGGACTGGTTTTGGAAGAACCCATGCTTGGTGTTTCAGCTTCCTAGCCCTTATCACGTCATTGGCAGTGGGTATGAACCCCAAACCGAATGTTCCCCAGTTCTCGGGGAGAGATACTGGTTGTATAATTCCTTGCAAAGATAAACCCAGACCTTTGCCGGGTATAAAGCCATTCTTTAACATTTCATAAGCTACCATGACTGATGCAGAGGATATCTTTGGATTTGGAAGGTATTTCCCCTCTGGAATTTTCTCTATCGACACTGTGTCGGTCACTTGGTATACCCATGGTCCCTGGTCATTTTCTGTTCCCTCGACCGGTACAATGGTACTGCTGTGAGCATTTAAACTTTCTTCTCCATACACGACTACTTCTTGATGATCCCATTCAAACTTGACAGCCTGATGTAGTGTTGACGGGACTGCTTTAGCAGCATGGATCCATGGTCGACCCAATAACAAGTTGTAAGAAACAGATATGTCCAACACTTGGAATTCCATTGTGAATTCAACTGGCCCTATAGTTAGTTCCAACACTATGTCGCCAAATGAATCTCTGCTTCCACCGTCAAACCCTCGTACGCAGATACTATTCTTCTGGATCCTTTCCTCTTTAATTTTTAATTTGTTTAAAGTGGAGAGAGGGCATATGTTTGCACTTGACCCATTGTCAACCAATACCCGGGTTACTACGGAGTTTTCACATTTCACGGTGAGGTAAAGAGCTCTGTTGTGCTCGGTACCTTCCACAGGTAATTCATCATCAGCAAATGTAATTCTGTTTGTCTCAAAGATTCTGTTGGCTATTTTTCCCAAATGATTTACAGAGATCTTTTCAGGAACATGAGCTTCATTCAGGATTTTCATCAACGCCAGACGGTGTTCCTCTGAATGGATCAGTAATGACAACAATGAAATTTGAGCGGGGGTCTTCTTTAATTGATCCACAACAGAATAATCATGGAGTTTCATTTTTCTTAAAAACTCCTCCGCCTCTTCTTCCGTCACAGCTCTCTTTGTTGGCATTGGATTGTTTTTAGTTTTTCTCAGCTCTTCGGGAGTAAAACATCTTCCCGAACGAGTCAAGCCTTGCACCTCACACACTTCTTCCTTGATTTCTTTGCCCTTGTACATTACAGTCACTCGTTCGTAGTTCCATGGGATGGCTTTGTTGTTGATGACCGGCAGCTGGATTACAAGTGCAATAATAACCCGATCTGTGCAGGCCCCTTCCACGAATATAATGGGTTTGTTAACAACCCCTGGTACTGTCACTTTCGGCTCTTCTTGTTTTGCGGCAACTTTGCTCGATGATCCCTCATCGACTATAATAGACGGTTCATCACCATTTTTGTTCTGCTTAGACACCGGCTTCTCCTCCATTAACTGCTTATCTGGCTTGGTTTCATGAGACTTGATCATCATGACAGTTTGTGACGGCTTTTTTGTCTCCCCATCAGCTTGTATGATTTCTATCATATTAGCCTCTTGATGGGCTGGCATTGGATTTCTATTGATATTTGGGGCTTCGGGGGTTTGAACCTCGATTTTATTAGTATCAATCAGCTCTTGTATTGCATTTTTCAAATGCCAACATTTCTCCGTATCATGGCCTGGTGCACCGGAGCAATATTCACAGCTAATGGTGTAATCCAGATTCTTTGGAGGAGGATTGGGTAGCTTGGATTGTATTGGTCTCAGCATGTCTAGCTGTCTCAGCCTGTGGAACAGACTAGTGTAAGACTCTCCCAATGGAGTGTAAGTTTTCTTTTTCTGTTCCCTTTCTCCCCTGAATGCTGGCCTAGGCCTGAAACCTGGTCCGGGATAGGCTCGTGGGTAAGTATTTGGTGTGACAGGAGCACGCCAATTGGTGTGAACAGGTGGCTGATTGTATGCTTGAGCATGGTTAATGGAAAAATGAGGCTCTGAAGGGTGATAGTAGTGTTGGGATGAATCATGGTGGTAAGCTGATTGGCGAGGTCGTTGTTGATTATAGTAAAGCGGTGAACCTCTGGGTCCCGGCCAAATTCCTGAATCAACTACTGCTGCTTCCTCCCTCTTCTTTCTTCCGATTCCTCCTACCCCGCCTTGAATAGCTTGAGTAGTTGCCTTAATTGCTGAATAGCTCATGATTTTATTTGTCTTGAGGCCTTCTTCCACCATACCTCCCATCTTCACTACTTCGTTGAATGATTTCCCAACCGCTGAAACCAAATGGGCATAGTAAGTCGGTTCCAAGGCTTGGAGGAAGTAGTCTACCATTTCGCTCTCCTTCATAGGAGGATCCACTCTTGCTGCCTGTTCTCTCCACCGAAAACCATACTCTCTGAAACTTTCATTGTGTTTCTTCTCAAATTTGGTCAAAGATAATCGATCTGGGATGATTTCCAGATTGTATTGGAAATGGTATGCGAATGCCTGTGCCAGGTCATCCCAGGTGTACCATCTTCCATGGTCCTGGCGTGTATACCACTCCAAAGCTGATCCGCTTAGACTTTGACTGAAGTAAGCCATCAATAATTCATCCTTTCCCCCAGCTCCTTGCATCTTGCTACAGAAACCCCTTAAGTGGGCTACTGGGTCGCCGTGCCCGCTGTATAGGTCAAATTTGGGCATCTTGAAGCCAACTGGCAATTGTACATTAGGGAATAAACATAAATCTTTGTATGCTACACTGACTTGCCCACCTAATCCCCGCATGTCTCGGAACGATTGTTCTAGACTTTTGACCTTCCTGAACATCTCTTCTTGTTCAGCATTTTTGGCTGGCTTGTCAATTTCGGTTGGGAGATCAAACCGAGGAGCAGTTGAATTGATTTCGGAGGCTTTGAAGGTGGGCTCCGGGGGGTAATATTGGTTGTCCTGGGCCTGGAATGTAGGCTCACTAGGAGATTTATGGATTGTAGCAAGGGGAGGTGCTACGAAAACAGGAGTCATAGGTGGAGGAAAGTACGGAACTGGTTTTGGAGGTGGAGATTGTGGTGTCTGAGAGGTGGTGCCTCGGTAGTGCTGATAAATGGGGAAACTTGGGGATAATTCAGTGGTGATATTATCCTGAGTTTGGGTCATTGATGGAGCAGGGTTATTTGGGTAAGATGGGGGTAACTGTCCTGTAGACCAGGCTTGGTACATCTCAGCCATTTGCTGCTTGAGCTTAAACATCTCTTCTTTCATTTTCCCGACATCCATCTCTTCTATCTCCATACCTGTGTCAACATCTGGGATAGACATACTTTCGGGTATTGGTCCTTTTGATCTTGTGTGATAGTGATAATATGCCAGTATACTCTTTAGAGAAACTAACTGCTTGAATTCTGAAAATGAACAAATTTGTTAGTTTTGAGAGTTTAACACATATATAATCACACGTTGAGATGCAATGCTCCTAGACAAATAATCCCTTTCTATTATGCATTTGCTCGGCTGCTTGTGTCGTCCCAGCCTTCTTGAAATTTTTATTGTTATTCATTTTTATTTATTATATATATCTTTTATCGTGGTGGTCGAATCTGAGAGATTGCCTACGTATCATGCTCTTACATGAATCAGACCTTGCGTAGTTCGGACCAAAGGCAATCACTTTTATTCATTACACAAAGATGGAATTACATTTGAAAACTTTAAGAAAATGGCTTGAAAACACACACACTTAAATCAAAATAAAAGATACAATTCATAACATCTCACAACATGCCCCACTTTCCATTTTTGTTGTCAAATATTGGATTATCTGCTCAATGTGGTGCTTGACCTGGATGGCCTCCCAGCGTACGATACATCCTTTCCAACTCCATTGCTAGATGACGAGCAAAAGTGGGTGCATGCTCAGTAAATCTTTCATAATCCATTCCTTGGCAGTTTACATAGCTTTGAGATGTGAAGACTGCCAGGTCGTGGATTTGTGCCCTGAAACCTTGGAGACGTTGGTCTTGGTCTTGCAATTGCTGCTGACGAGTGGTGGCTATATCTCTGACATGGTTCTCACGATCTAGAGTTGATTCTAACAAAGCACGGAGTCTGGCCTGCTCTAATCTTGCTTGCGTTCTTTCCCTGTCGAGGTCTGCTTGTTGGCGTTCTCTGTTGCATCTTCTTGCTTCTTCTAATTGTGCACGAAGCTGGTCTTCTGATTGCATCCAATAGTCTTTTTCCTTCTTGAATTGTGCCTTGTCTTTTTCGGATTGCCTATCTTGGCGTTCCTTGTTAGATCTGGCTTCTTCGTTTAATTGTTGGATCTTTTCTTTTGCTTTGCTCAATGCCCTTTCATTTTCCGCAAGAATGAAATCATAATCTTGCATTCTTTCAAAGAGATTGGCGATGGTTTTTTGATCCTTCCAGCTCCTCTTTGGCGTTTCAGAAACTCTTTTCATTTTTTGGAATCGAGCATGAAGATTTTCATTCTCACAAGCTAGACTCTTTTTCTCGCCTTCGGCTTCTTGTTCTTGCAAATCTTTCTCCAAACTGAGGCTTCTTAGATTTTCTTTTAGGGCATGGATAGTTGCTTTGTACCCTTTTTCTTTTTCTCCCCAGATCAACCGCTCTTGGATTTTATCATTGAAGTTTTGAACATGGGGTCTTTTTGTTGGCCTTTTTAGCTCAGGTTCTGGTACATCATCCACGCGAGACCGTTTTTCGAACCACCTTGCATATCCAGGATTTATCTCACCCTTTGTAGCGTCTAGGACTTGAGTATCACTTTTCAAGTATCGGCACCCATTCCACATCTGTTGAAGTAGAGCTTCGGGAATAGTGGCTTCTGGGTGTAATTCGATTACTTGCATACTCAAATCTTCATCATCAGGAACTATTTGATATCTCCCTAGTTGCCTTAGGACTCTTAGTGGTGCATACGGCTGAATGCTTCTCAATCCCAATAGCAGTAGATAACTATTTGAGGTTGACATATGTATTGCTTCCTTCATCGGGAGCCATCCCAGGGTCCATTCAATTTGATTTGCCGTTAAAGCCTTTAGATGAGATACCCATGCTTCTATCCCTTCTGGAACCTGATAATTTTTTGTTCTTTCCTCATAGCTTTCGATGCAATTATCATTGTTTGACCCATACTGTATGATCTTGGGCTGTTGTTGGAGATGTTCAATCACCCACATTTGCAACAAAATTTTGCATCCTTCGAAGACTTTTGCTCCTGATTTGCATAAAGTCAAAGCCCGATAAATATCTGATAAAATGATGGGGACAAGGGTGTGATTTTCTTTAGTGGTGAGGATTTGCACAACTTTTGCGGTGCGAATATCAATTGTTCGCTCTTTATTTGGGAAGACCATGACTCCTAGAAAAGCCACCATGAAAGCAAATCGACGGTGAATCTGCCAAGTGTCTTTGTTTTGCTTATTAGTAAGGCCTTTCTCATGAATTTCGAACCCATCTGATTTTCCGAACCTTGAATACAAAAAGTTGAAGGAACAACATCCATTGATGACATTGCTTTTCCTGATTTGACTGCTGATGTTCAAAAGACCGAAGAATCGATGTACTGAAGGAGCCTTTGTGAATATCAAGCTTTGATTTCTTAAACTTCCGTCAAAACCAGCATATCCAGCTATCTCCTCTAATGTAGGAGTAAGCTCGAAGTCAGAGAAACGAAACACATTGTGAGCAGGGTCCCAAAAAGTTACTAATGCCGCAATCAGATCATCACGGGGTTTAACTTTCATAATGTCCGTGAGATTTCCCAAATGCTTGACGACCCATTTTTGACCGTCTTCGTCTAAATCATACCACCACATTTGAAGCTGACAAAGAAATTCTTCCGTACTTGTGGATGAGGGGCTTTGTGTGGTGCTCATTTTTTATCTGAAATTTAAGTTTGATAAAGTCAAAAATTCATTTTTTGAAAATTTATACTAAAAAAAAAATCATTTTCGATTTTTTTTATTTATTTATTAAATACCTTTATTGCAAAATTTAAAACCATTTTTTTTTAAAAACAACTCATTTTATTCCTTTCTCCTTACCATGATTTTATTTAAACTGGTCAACAAGCATGTTCAAGGCAAATGAATGCACAAGTAACAAGTAGGATGCATTATGATGGTCTTTTGGGTTCACCTGTTCTAGACAGACCCAACCCCTGTGTTGAGTCTCCAAGGCTAAATGCATATGATGCAAATATTCGTTCCTACTAGGGATCCGGTACATGGCTGAGTTATTCTAAGTGTAAAACCTTACGTTGATTGTTCTAAACCTGGCTTACACAAACGGACAGTTTGAGCCGAAGCGGGGGCAACGTACCGGGAGCACGAAAGTCTACCCGGCCTAGTTACTTGTCCCAACTCCGTCTTATTTGGTATGACTTTAACAGAAAGGTGGGTCACGCGCACGTGTACACCATAAATTCAGAAGACTCAGAAAGAAGGGGGTTTCGTAGCAGTTGTATATATTCACAATTCAAATAATATTAAAGCGTTAAAAAAAACATTTAGCATGTTAAGCATATAAACAGTTGAAAATCATATAGTAAATAAAACCAATTATTGCAGTTATTTTAAGCTCGAATTCTTTAAACCCTGAACCAGTGGTTCTGGGTTACAACTCCAAGTCCCCAGCAGAGTCGCCAGAGCTGTCGCACCTCCTTTTCACCGCGCCCGCGAGGCGCGTGGGGAGTTTTCTCCAATTGAAGGACAGTCGAAACGGGATTTATTTAATTATTTAAGAGTCGCCACCTGGGAATTTCAAGGCGTCCCAAGTCACCAATTTCAATCCCTGGACCGAGGAGAATATGACTCTGTTTATTATTCTGCGAACCAGAAATCCTGAGTAAGGAATTCTGTTAATCCGGAAGAAGGTGTTAGGCACTTCCAAATTCCGTGGATCTAGCACGGTCGCTTAACTGTTTTTATTACTGGCTTAATTATCTTGATTTTATTAAATATGTTGATGTTACATGATTTTTACTACCGCTTATACTTACTGTGATTGAGGACCCTTATTTGAATCGAATTACGCGTACGTATATTCGTGTTATAAATATTTTTTTTAAATGCGGAATTGTGTCACGCGTACGTGTACACGATAACTTTTGGTAATATATTTATTAAACAATCATTTTTCGAAATTGTGTCGAATCAAGAATATTTTGTTTTCTTGAATAGTGAACCGTACATCTCGGGTTTTTATGAAATTGATTTAACGCCTTTGGAAAAATCCTTTTATTAAATATTCGCTCGAAATTGCGCGTACGCATAATCCGAATTTTTTGCTTTTAAAAATATAATCAGGGTACGCGAACGTATCCCTAATTGCGCAAAATATTTGTAATGATATCAGGGATTTCTCTACAAATTGTTTATTATATTATGAGAAATCTTCATTTAAGATACCCTTTAATTCTTGAAAAAGAATTCACAATTTATTGAATGTTGCCCGTTGATTATAATTTCCGAATATAAGTTATATTCATTCCGACTATTCAAATTCAAAGGACAGAATAAAAATATGATTAATACTATTTTTAAACAAATATGACATATATATATATATATATATATATATATATATATTTTTAAACAAATATGACATATATATATATATATATGCCAAAGAATAAATTGTATATGAAACTGAAAATGAACGATTCATAAAGGAAGGAAATATTTTCCAAGAATTTTCATTATTTACTTAATGCAAATTCTATTTCTAATTACCATTGATATAAAGTGTGGCAATTTATGCTTGTACATCTCTTTTCATTCTTATATACTTGCTTTTAATCTAATAGGCCTAATTATTTGGTTAATTTATTTTATGAAGGTAGATAGGCATTCGAGTTTATAGGAAAGGAATTATTATACAAGCCAATTCAATAAAATTACCTTACATGCAACCTAGTTGTATGTCGTAAACATTCATAACGTTTTAAACATCGTAACAAGCTATATCATATCACCTTTCGCCAACGTTTATACACACATATATTGACTTATAAAAATATACCATCAACACCATCTTAACCTTATTTAACAACAAGAATTAGTAATGTAGTTTTCTTGGTATTTCTACATTACTCCTTACTTATCTAACAACAAAAATTAAATAATGACCAACATTCACGCCATATTCCCTACTTGACAATTTAATGATATCTTCCGCTAATGAAAATTTAGAAATTAACCTTATTACAATATTTTCAAGCAACTTCAAAAAAAATGACATTTAATTTACAGCCGTTACGTCAAAATATACTACTATTAAACCAATGCGAAACAAAGCTGAAATTTAAACTAATGAACTTGAGCGAATAGAAGACAGAATTTCAATTCCAGCTTCATTGATGAGTCATGTTGAATCTCTTTCCAACTTAAAATTTAAAAGACATGTACCTGAAAATGAAGGTGGAAGGAATAAATTTCAGCAGTAGCAGCAGTAACAAACACAGCAAAATACCAGTATTCCCACAGATTTAAACAATAATAAGACCCAAAGAACCCAGATGCACAGTGACATCACTCTTTAGGAAATTTCAGAATTTTTAACTGAACAATGATATTGAACAAATCCGAACAGATTTACTGAAAAATAATATCAGATTTCAGTTTTTTTTTTCAGTTTCAAATTCCCATTTTTCTGACTTTTTTGTTTCTGTTGCTGCATCCGTGTGTATGTGTGTGACTGTTCTCTTTTGTTTCTTTTCTGTTTCTTTTTTTTTTCTTTTTTAAAAAAAAACTATCACTGAAAACTGATATTCAGTCCTAACATCTCTATCTGAAAATTGATTTCTCTTTCTCTCCAAATTCCTTCTTCAAAATCTGATCTTAAAATCTGTTTTTCTTTCTTTCTATCTTCCTTTTTTCAGATTTCTGTTTCTGCTTGATTTTCCTCTATCAAAATTTTTCTTTTCCCTCTATATATTTCTCTGTGTCTAAAAAACTCTTCTTTTAAATTCTGAAAAAAACTGCTCCCCCATCTGTCTGTCCAGCTCCTGTATTTATACAGGGCTGGTTGCACCCTCTTAATGCTGGATGGACCCTTTATCCCTTTAAAAATCAGAAAGTTTTTCCATTAAAACTACTTTTGAATACTTTAAACCTTATTGAGTGCCATTATCCTGATTTTCAGCAGTCCATTATCCTTTGTTCCCCATTATTACTCATTAACTAATAGCCATTATCACTCCACTATCAGCTCACTTTTATATCATACTATTCTGTCCAAAAATGTCCCAGATTTTCTACTGTAATTAATGTTATTACTGTCTTAAATACAAAATCATAACAGATTTTACAAAACAGATTTAAAAATATGTTCAAACTTAATTATCAACCTGATTTAACACAGCTATAACCAATTCTCTTAAGTTCTGGACTGAATCCTAAGAATGTAAACATTCTATCACAATTAAATCTAATCAACATTTGTAAACTTGCATTCAAACTTGACAATATTACACTGAGTTCAGCATAATAATGCAAACTGAACTTCAAATTGAACTAAGATCAAACATACACAGGAGCATTGTCAATATACTGACAATGCCCTGTTCAGAAAACAACATATACAGCATACATTTGAATTCACTGATTCACAAACAAACATGATTTAATTGACGAGTATTAATCAGTTGACTATTTACAACATTTGTCAATAATTAGTCTAAAACAATAGAAGCAGACTGTTTCAGTCAGCATTTTCAGAAATGAAGATTCGTAATATAACTAATCGACGAACTTAATCGAGTCGATTACACACATTGTAATAAGTTACAACCAACAGAAACAATTCACATTCGGATTAAGTAGATAGGTAGGAGACAGAAATGACAAAATTAACCAAAACAAAAATATGAAAAATCCACAAGTTATTAAACAAACGAAAATACATACAGAATATCACAAATAGAAATAGAAAAGTACCTCTGAATTTTAATCAAACTCGAACTCAACTCGGCTTCGGATTTTTGTTTGAAATCAAACAGACCTTAGTCGAGGTATTTTCCACTGAAAATACTTCGACTAAGGTCGATTAAACCTCAATCTTTACTTAATCTGAACGGAATCCGAAAGTTTGGTATTTTTAGGGTTCTTGAAAATTCGATTTGGGATTTAACCATTTCTGGTCAGATTCGAGGAGAACCAAACATGATACAAGGGTGAGGGTAGCCTAGGGGTCATTTGGTGTCAGCTTAAAACAAATCTGAGTTTGTTCTTGTTTGGTCCGAATCTTCAAAAGAAGATTCGAGAAGCTCGGAACTGATTCGAGCCAAACAAACAATAGATCCATACTCAGGGTGACTAGGGGAAGCTATGGTGTCGATTTGGGACTGTTAGGTTTAGATCAGGTTTTCAGGCCAACCTTCGATTTAAGATTCGAAGGGTTGGGGCCTGATTCGAAGGAATCTAAGGTCATATTCGTGTAGAGGACGTTCAGGGGATCTTAGGGTGTTATTTTGGTGACCGGCGGCGTTTATGCCGCCGGGTTTCAGGCTTTGGGGTCTTAGGGCGGCTAGGGTTAGGTGGGAGGGTCTGAAGAAGATGGTGAACAGTGAGAGGAGGGGGGGTGTTCAGTTAGGGGTCGGGGTAAGGCTTGGGATTTATATAGGGGTGGGGTGGATTGGTATTGTCCATCCGATCAAGTAAGATGAAGGGCCAGGATCAATCCACTAATCCAAACGACGTCGTTTGGTTTAATGTTGGGGTCGGACTGAGTCGGGTCACTGGATCGGGTTACAGGTTACGGGTAAAGGTGATGAAATCGCGTCCGTTGGTTGGATTTGATCCAATGGTCCTTGATAAATGTGGCCAAACATCGTCGTTTGGTCTTGGCTTTGGACTGGACCGGACTTGGGCTGCCTGGATTGGGCTAAAGGGGGTAATTTGGCTTGGGCCTGGATTTAAATCCAGGTCCGATTTTTATTCCTTTTTCAACTATTTCATTTTTCTAATTTAAATTTCCAATTTTAATTATAAAACAATTTTAACTTCACAAAAATATATTAATTACTCTATAACAATTATTTAACACATAGACAAAACATCAATCACACAGTGAAATATTTAAAATAGAACTATTGCATATTTTTTGTGATTTTATTTAAATTATCTTTTAAATGCATAATTAAATCCTATATGCATGCAACATGTATTTTATTTTATTTTTCATTTTATTTATGACAAAGTAAACATTTTATGGTCATAACACAAGTATTTAACACCACGCAAATTCAAAAAATTACACAGTAAAAGAAATTTATTTTATTTTTTGATTTTATTTTGGAGTAGTTTTCGTAAGGCAAAAATCACGTGCTCACAATAAATTCTTAATTAGCTGTTTGAACATGTATTTCTATGTGTACCTGCATCACATGTATGATTCGTGAGCAGGGTGATTGTTTATTAAATTTGACCGCGTCATATGTATGATTCACGAGTGGGTAATAGATGCATCTATGGTTTGCGACGTTCGACCCTCGGTAGTGCACATTTTACAATTATGTTGGATCGGGCCGTACGACCTCGACATGATTTGCGCATGCTTGTATTACTTGGCTTGAGATTTATTGATATTGATATTAGACAAGAGGGGTTGCTCTGATGGTAAGCAACCTCCACTTTCAACCAAGAGGTTGTGAGTTCGAGTCTCCCAAGAGCAAGGTGGGAAGTTCTTGGAGGGAAGGATGCCGGAGGTCTATTTGGAAACAGCCTCTCTACCCCAGGGTAGGGGTAAGGTCTGCGTACACACTACCCTCTCCAGACCCCACTAAGTGGGATTATACTGGGTTGTTGTTGTTGTTGTTGCTCTCCCCGAATTGAGATAATTGTTAATTAATGGATTATGAATCCGAAGACTTTTAATAAAAATGGACTTTTACCTGTTTCGTGACTTATTTGGATTTGTTGTTGTTCTTAATAAATCTGTGATTCATCACATTAATAATATTACTATTGGACCACTAGTAAGTATCGAAGTCGACCCCTCGTCTCTACTTCTTCGAGATTAGACGGGATACTTACTGGGTACACGTTGTTTTCGTACTCATACTACACTTGCTGTGCATTTTTGTTGCACAGGTTCATGTGTGGCTAGCGACTTAGTAGCATAGCGGCATGGCTGATACGGAGACTTAAGTGAGCTACATTTATCGAGACGACCCATAGCCAGCAGAGTCTCCTTCGGAGTATTGTACTGTATTTCCATTTCTGTCCACTTTATTTTCCGGATAGTTACTATATTTTATTTCATTTCCTAGTAAATGCTCATGCACTTGTGACATCGGGTTCTGGGATCATTATGGGATATCTTGTATTAACTTCTTAACATTTATATTTGATTTGAAACGATTATCTTTTACTGGTAAAACTGAAGGAAAATCATAGTTTTCAAAATTATTAAAACGAGAATTTAATTAAATATTTTGGTTGGCTTGCCTGACAGTGGTGTCCGGCGCCATCACGACCCTTAGTTGAATTTGGGTCGTGACAGATAATTAATCTCTCTATTTGCGGATGCCTTCACCAATTGCGGAATGCTCTTCTCCAACTCTCCATGTCCCCAGAAAGTTATGTAACCCCTCTATTTATAGTTGTAGAGGGTGGACAATCCAGCTACATATGAACTCTCTTGCTTGATTCTGATTGACTCATGTCATTTTAGTCACTTGGCGACTTGTGGTTGGTTCTTGCTCTTTGACTTGGATTGCCACATCATTTAACACGCGGCGTCATCTTTTTGGCTTGCTGTTTGACTAGATATGCCATGTTACTTGACACATGACATGAGTGTGGGCCTTAAGATGAAATGAACCTTGAGCTTGAAAATAAAAAAAATAGATTAGTTTAACTTGTAAAGCCCAAATTAATTATTTAACCCAATTGAATTTAATTCAAATTTTGTATGGATTAGACTTAGACCCAATAAATTTTATATGCCTACAAATATCAAATACTAGACGGTTAAAAGAGAGAGAGCGCGCAAAGACATTGAGGAAAATTCATGTAGTTATACATTGGCAACGTAAGAATTTTTTACAACTATCAGTGTACGTTTACCTTATAATTTTTATAATCAGATTCTATTAATTTATTTGAAAAAGAGAATAAAATACAGTGGTGTTACAGGTACTCTACCCGCTGGAATGCTAGTCTGCTATTGACTCACTGCTCTCCCTTGACAAATTAAATGATGATAAGTTCAAATTATTCCAAACTTCACAGAAGAAATGAAGAATCTAATGTTGTTGTGATCGAAATAATTAGAAGCCAGTTAGTGAGAATGCATGCCGCCATTTGAATAAAGTAAAAATGGAGAGTTGTACGTGGACTATGTTTTTGAATGACATTCAGAATTCAAATCTATGCTGCTGGGCAATACATGATTTTATTTAGTTTTTCTTTTAATTTTATTTTCTAGCATATGTAGCACATTTTAGGTAGAAAATACCAACGAAGGTTGTTAATTTAGATTACACCTAGACACAAGAAAGGGTTGAATTGTATCTTACCTGATTTTCGCAATTTCAAAGAACTTGGTTCGTTGAACTATTCAAACAGACACAAGCATAAATAATTGAGAAAAGTAATTAATACCGAATTTTTTTTTCCGTGTAAAACCTCCTTGCTCAAAGGAGTAAAATAATAACCTACCTAGTGGCCAATAGGATTTTAATTTCCTCAAATCTCCACTAAACTTCAAAAAGCAGTTTTAGGTTATAACTCTATAACCAAGGGGACTAACTCTAACGGGTCGTTTGGTACATAGACAAAATAGTACCTGGATTATAGATTATAATCCTGATACTATTTTATACCACTTGAGATATGGTATAAAATAATACCACATAAGATGGGATAATAGGTGGGACTAAATTTATACCTTGTTTGATTGGAGGTATAAATTTATCCTGTGATTAAATCATACCTCCAATCAAACGAGGTATAAATTTAATCTCACCTCTTATCCCACCTAATCCCTCTTACCAAACGACCACTAATACCCTAAACTCAATTATAGCAACCCCTTTCCAGACTAATTCTAGCCTAGAAAGCTTACAAAATAAAGTTTCAACAATAACCTACTACTCCCTTCGTTTCAATTTATGTGAACCCATTTTCTTTTTAGTCCGTACCGAAAAGAATGACCACTTTTCTTATTTGGAAACAATTTACTTTTACACAATGATTTATAGCCGCACAAAATATATGTGCCTCATTTTACACCACAAGATTAAAAGTTTTCTCTTTTCTTAAACTCCGTACCCAGTCAAATAGGTTCACATAAATTGAAATGGAGGGAATATTACACTTCTTTAAAAATAGATAGGTTACAATTCAGAACACTAAACTCAATCTAACAACTAAAGAACTCGAGCAACTTTATCTTAGGAACTGGTTCTTCAATTGGTTAGCTTAAGTTTTTAGAACCACCTTTAGGTATGAAGGGACAAAAATATGCTACGTATTTTCTGCTGTTCTCTCTCTCCTCTCTGGCTGAAATGTACACGTAATACTATCTGGTTCCCTTGCTAGGAACTAAAACGAGGGAGTTTGACCTTAATTTTCTCCTTGTGAAATTTGGTTTACTTAAAAAAGGACATTCAGATCTAAAGTCGAATTCAAACTCAATAAAACTGCGTATAATAACATATATAGTTCAATTGCGTTTACTAGAAACGTCATGTCTAACGATCTTAAAGCCGCAACATACACAGAATGGAAATTTAGAGGCGGACCCAGGTTTCGAAGATCGGGATGTACTTTTGCTTTCAACCAAAATCTGTTTTCTATACAGATTGTCATTGTTAATATATTAGTATTTTCTAAAAATATATACATATATTCATGAAAATTTTGTCGAATTTTTCGGGTATCGGTGACCCCTCACTTGATAACATAGGTCCGCCTCCGAATGAAACTGCCCTAATTGGAATTTTGAGGCAGATTCAACATTTGAGCTTATTGGTTCGAATTCAAGATTCTACCTAACTCATTTGATTTGTTGGGTCCGAAATCAATTATTTGTATTCATTTAAATAAAATTTCTAACGTATATTCTAAATTCGGGTTATAATTATTGTATTCGTATGAACTCCTTTATGTCCGCCCTGTTGGACATGTGTCTCTCGTATAGTAATGGGGACCGCATGATGTTTCTTCAAAGTTATTATTATGGAATATATAAGCCGAAATCAATAAAATTGTTGCCTTCAGCCGAAATCAATAAAAAATGTGGGCATTTGACTATAGTGTCATTTGACTTCCATACTAAATATTTCAGTTTTTTAGGGGGTTTCGGGAACATGTTATTCTCTTTATTTTTCAATGGCAAATAAAACCCTGATACTAAATCAAATAATAATCAAGTTAATCTTCTGAAAACTAAGGTATATGAAAATAATTCCTTAAATATTTGTTATGATGCATTTCTAACAGGTTCCTAGCAAGATATATTGCATCTCCCTATTGGAGGCACATTCAATAAATAAATAAGTTTATTTTTTTAACTTTTAAAAAAGGTAATCGCATTCCTTCAAAGTGTTCAGACGGAAAAAACAAATCAACATAAGGTAACATGTCAACATGGTGGGTCCAAAGCATAATTGGGAACGTGAGTTCAAATTTCAGTGTCGTGCTTGGTATATGCATAAAAAAGAAGCAGAGACTTTGGGTGTAACGTAAAAATGCAACATATTTCAAATGTCCAAAAGATACAAAAACTGTCATGAATTTTTCTACCGTAAGACATCAAGACATGAGTGCCTTTGTTGTGCGTGAATAGTGAGTACAGCGATGTGGTTGAAGATTTGCATATACATATTCATAATACAGAAGACAATAATAATTTTAGGAAAATCTTTTCGTATTTAAAATTTATTTATATGGTAAAGATCAAATCTATGACGTACTTGATGAAATGAGTCTCGTTTCGAAAAAATTTTCGATAGCGCGAAGACCCTATGCATATCCACACCAAGACCGATCCTTGCTATCAACTCTTTGATCATTAAAATCCGCAAACAAATTGAATGAAAAACTTATGGTGAAATTTTTCTCAAAAATCTCAACTCAACGGTAGAAGAATAAAAAATACTTTTCTTGTAACTGTATTTTCTCTCACTTTGTATTGCACTCTCACTTTCAACAAAGTGATTTTCTTCTCAAGACTTCATCCGGCAAATTTTCTCCATCACTCTTTATATAGGATAGCCTAAAAATCCTTTTTCTATTTATTTGAGGTAATAATTAACTCAGGATAAAAATTTATTCCAAAAATAAACTTTATGGAATCTTTTCTATGAATAATCGACAAAATCCATAATATATGGAAAGACGAAACCGATCTCCTTAACAATGGACTTTACGTGAATCCAAATTCCAATTGGAATTCACTTAATAAAGTTTCATCAAATATTTTTTTAAAATTATTAATATTTTATTAAGCATTTCTTAAATAAAATAAGTATTAATTAAATATATCACATATATATTTTAACCAAGAGATATAATTTATTTTTTTATTCTAAATAGAAAACTTCAATTTGTTCACAATATTAATTATATCCTCCGTACCAGCAAAGAATATAATAATATTTTATTTGGACTAATAACTAAATTTATTTGACTAATTAAATTTTTTAATTTAATTATCAAATAATAAAGTAATTAATCCTTTATCAAGGATCAGAACACTCGTTAGTGTGCGACTTCATCGGTTCAATATTAAGCCAGTAGTACATTTATCACATCAATATACTAATCAAGGGTGGCGTCTAGCGACACTCCTTAACAACCGGATAGAATGAAGTATACAATTTACTCTCAAGAACCAGTAGAAGAATAATGTAGTAATTCTTTCTGCCCTTATAACTCTGAGTCACCCTATGATATGGTTTAACTGTCAAATCCTAATAGGTGACCAACTATGTATTCATGTCAAATATAATCGAGCATTAAAAAAAAGTAAGAAATGTTTTTCTTCTTTCATTCAATTGCCTCGGCCAAGGTCTTAGTTTGGTCGTTTAAATTTTATGACAACATGGAGCTTAAATTCATTACCAAAAGTTGACAGATTCCATTTTTATCAATCACTAATTCTACAAGTATTTAATCGTACCCAATATCCTTTTAACTATCGCCCTAGGGCCATATGTGTCTAGTATCAAAGTAGAATAAATAACTTATCAATTACTATGACGATCTCACGTCAAAGGAGACTCTTACAACACATTTTTCAAGAGAATATCCTATTGACAGTTTATGGTAATTCTAACCATTAAGAATTATCCAATGAGTTGGTTCAATGATCATATCTCCATATGCATCATCTATCTATGTGATTTAGTTAATGATATCAACTAATCTTCATCACATAAAGACGAACACATAAATATTGATCTGACCGGATCAATAAGATTCAAATTAATAAATCTACTATCAAGAATAACTTTAGATTAAATTGTACGAGGCTTCACTCTCATTATCATGATCTCCATCACGATGACAAATCTCAAAATTTAATTAAGGACCTTATTAAATTAATCAAATAATTAATGATAACTATGATTATCAAATGCCATATATTTTTATATCAAATAACTTCACAAAAATATTTTTAAATCATCAAATATGAGATTGGATCTAGGGCATATCAACTATATCCCTAACAATCTCCTACTTGCACTAAAGCCAATCGCTCTTGTACTTCATTCCTATTTTTCACTTGTGGTTGTCAAACTCCTTTGCCCAAAAGTTTTAGTGAATGGGTCTGCATCATTTTCCTCTCCATCAACCTTTTGAATCTCGACATCTCCACGTTCGATAATTTTTTTTATGAAGTGATACCCTCGCAGAACGTGCTTGGATTTTTGGTATGGTCTTGGTTCTTTGCTTGAGCAATGGCTCCAATATTGTCACACAATAATGGAACTTCACCTTGTATTGAAGGAATCACACCAAGTTCAGTTAAAAACTTTTTCATCCATACAACTTCACTAGCTGCTATATATTATGCTTCCGTCATTGAATCAACTACTATAGCTTGTTTGGAAATTTTCCAACTCATAGCACCACCATTTAAGATCTTGAAATATCACCAAAAATAGATTTGCTTTCATATCTATCTGAAGAAAAACTTGCGTCAGTATAACCTTAAAGTTTCAACTCAAAATCTCCATTAATGAGAAATTGGTCTTTAGTCTTTCTTAAGTACTTAAGAATAGTTTTCACCACCTTCCAGTGTTCCTTACCGGGATTTGTTTGATATCATCTAATCACTCCTAGTCCATAACCCAAATAAGACTGTATACATGTCATGGTATACATGATAGCTCTCACTACATACTACAACATTATGCATCTATAGCTACGAAATCTTTGCTACAAATTTAAAATCATAGTTAATATCTGATAATAGCCACAAAAATTAAAATTCTATGGGTATTTGCAAAACTATAAAATTTCTTTGCCACAAAATTAAGTTGATAAAGCTAATTCCTCATATTAGCTACAATTGCTAATAATCGTGGCAATAACTACCTAAATAGCTATAAATTTATTGCTACAAATAAAATTTGGTAGCTAATCATAAGTTTTTGCCACGGATCAATAGTTACTATAGCAATAGTTACCTTTTAGCCACAATAACTTATTTAAAATAAAATATTGTAGCTAAATAAATTTTTTTGCTTCAAGTTATAAAAAGTTGTGGCAATAGTTAAATGATATAGTCACAAATTTATTGGTATAACTGAATTATGTAGCTAATCCTTAGTTTTTTGCTATGAGTTAAAAATTACTATAGCTATAGTAACTTTTTAGCCACAATAAAATATTTGAAAGAAAATATTGTAGCTAAATGAATATTTTTGCTTCAAGTTATTAAAAGTTGTGACAATATAGGTTAAATTAGCCACATGTTTCTTGCTTTAATAGAATTTCGTAGCTAATCATTAATTTTTGACATGAGTTTAAATTTAATATAGCAACAATAACATTTTAGCCACAATAAACCATTTAAATCAAATATTACTAAATAAATAACTTTGCTTCAAGTTCTAAAAAGTCACGGCAATAGTCATCACAATAAAATGATATAACCACAAATTTATTGCTACGATAAATTTTGTAACTAATCATTAGTTTCTGCCACAAGGTAAATTTTCCGCCACATTAGCAATCTTCTAGCCACATTAAAAATTTGAAACAAAATTTTGTAGTCAAACAAATATTTATCTTCTTATTTTAAGAAAATAAAAATAGTTAGATAATAGTTACTACTATTTGTCATAAAAAATCAATAGATACAAATTTAAAGTGACGATAAATTTACGAGATTACTATACTTTAGTCGTACAACTATGATTGTCATTGAAATAATAGTATTTTAACCACAATAAGTTATATGTATAAAATTTCATAAGTGAATAACCTTTTTTCAATGGCAAAAATAAGAGTTTCTCAAACAATATCAACTTATGAAAATTTAATTTTAACTATAAAAGTTATATTTTTTCAAAATAACATAAACTATAGTAATTATATATAGTTTGAAGTATAAACCATTTGTATGCCTACTTGTAGCCTCTAAACTTATTAATTTACTTTATTTATCAAACTCATATTTTATTTTATTGCACCTTGTTAGTTTTGGACGTTAATTATATATATATTTGGTGTAAAATTCAAAATGTATTAATATTTGTGGAGAATTTATGTATGTCTGGTACTTACCAATTTTTTTTATATAAGTAGTTAGAGTAATTTCTTATATTTAAGTATTTATTTTTAAATAAGTGGTCATACATTGAAGAACTTTGTGGTTTAGGTGTATTTAATTTTGATAAATGACCAAAGCTACAAATACATATGAACATATTTAACACTGCAAATTTTTTTACGGTGTTATAATTCATATTAATAATTATATAATTCTATTAAAACTATTTCAAAGAATTATGAAATTAATTGATACTTAAGTCCACAGGAAAACTAATTATATTATAATTCTTATTCAATATACTGAAATTATAGCTAAATAATGTGTCAATGAATAATTTTATAGAATTTTAAAAACTATAATCTTGCACCAATTACATCGTACATTGAGAATTAAATATGATAAAGATACACGAAGAAGATCATGTTTCTCTTGTGACTATTATTTGATATTTTATAATATTTACATAATTCGATATTATTAAGTTTCACTTTAAAAAATCAATATTTTAATATGATTGATATAGGAGTGTATAACAAAACTAATTAGTATATCATAATTCATATTAAACAAGTTATACTATATAGGAGTGTATAACAAAACTAATTAGTATATCATAATTCATATTAAACAAATTATACTTGTAATTTTCTATACAATTTAAATAAAAAATATCAAATTTAGACAATATGTTTGTATCTATGTACATTGATCACTAGTTATACTCAAGTTAGATAAATAGAAAAGTTGTATATTTAATGGTCTAATACTATTTTAATAACTTAATAACTATCATAATATAATTAAGCACTAAAATTAAGAATTTAATAAAATTAAAATAAGAGTAAATAACAAAACTAACAATATTGTGTAGGACGAAAAAGATTGTAAAGAATATAATATATTATAGAATATCTTTATTTCATGCAAATTGATTTTTCTATTTTACTTAATATAAATTATGTATTTAATCATTTACATTATTCCTACATAATTTTCTTACTTACCTGCACTTATTAGTGCTTATATTTCTCTCATTTATGATATTCATATTAAGTAAGAAATAAAAGGAAGCAAATAATACATTAACAAAAAGAAAAGGAAACATAAAGGCCAATTGGCCCAAACCAAAATCCCCAAAACGGCAAAACCTAATAAAAATCCTTTAAACTCACTTTTCGTCCTTCCCAGCCGCCTCCCCATGTGTTCCCTTCCCAACCGCCTCCCCTTTTGTGACGATTCGGTCAGTCGTCTTATGAGTTACCGCTCCGTTTTTCCCATTTCTACTTTTTATTGCTTTGTCTATCGGTTCTATATGTGATCGAGTTGGTTGGCTCGTGTTTGGAAAGGAATTGATAAGGTTTGAGACACTTAGTCTCTTTTGAAGAAGCTTAAGTTGAAAAAGTCAATCAGATGTTGACTTATGTGTTAGAAGACTCGGATGTGAGTTTTGATGGTTCGTTTAGCTTCAGGGAGGTGATTTGGGACTTAGGAGCATGATTGGAATGAGTTTTGGAGGTCCGGAGTGGATTTAGGCTTGAATTGGCGAGATTGGATTTTTGGCAATTTCCGGTTGATAGGTGAGATTTTGATATAGGGGTCGAAATGGAATTCCGAGAGTTGAAGTAGTTCCGTAATTTTATTTGGGATGTGCATGCAAAATTTCAGGCCATTCGAATGTGGTTTGGTTGGGTTTTTGATCAAAAACATAATTTAGAAGATTTTGGAATTCTTATGCTTGAATTCGATACGAATTTGGTGTTTTGATGTTGTTTTGAGCATTCCGAAGGTTGGAACAAGTTTGAATGAGGTTATGGGATATGTTGGAATGTTTAGTTGAGGTCTCGGGGGCATCGAGTGAGTTTCAGGTGGCCAATCGGACCATTTCATGCTTTGGAAAAGTTGCAGATTTTTGAGGTTCAGCTGTTTTGCAGAGTTTTCTTCTTCGCGATCACGTAGGGAGTCTCGCGATCGCGTAGAGATTTTGCTGGGTCAGCCCAGGTTGTTCTTCGCGTTCGCGAAGTTGGTATTGCGATCACATAAGGTGGTGAGTTTATTGATCGCGAACGCGTAGAGAAGGTCGCGTTCTTATAGAGTTAAGTGGACCAGGGGATTGACCTGGAGTTTGTTCATCGCGAACGCGGTCCCCTGTACGCGATCGTGTAGTGTAGGATGCCTGAACATCGCGTTCGCGTGGGAGTTGATGCGTTCGCATAGGGTAAAAATTTGGGTTCTGAGAATTTGTGCTTCGCGATCGCGAAGGAGGTCCCGCGATCGCGATGAAGGATTTCAGGCCTGGGCAGAGGGTTTAAATAGTTGTCTTGTCCGCGATATTAGGGTTTATTTCCTCCATTGTTGAGCGTTTTTGGAGCTTTTTGAAGAGGATTTATTACGACCCAAAATCCACTAAGGGTCGTGATGGCGCCGGACACTGCTGTCAGGCAAGCCAACCAAATTAGCTGATTAAGTTCTCATTTTAACAATTTTGAAAACTAAGATTTTTCCTTCAATTTTACTAGTAAAAGACAATCTTTACAATGTAAATAAAAGAATGTTTGGAAGTAAATACAAGATACCCAATAATCATCCCAGAACCCGGTGTCACAAGTGCATGAACATTTACTAAGAAGGAGATAAAATGCAACAACCGTCCGGAATACAATATTGGACAAAAAATAAAAACAGATAACCGAAAGAGACTCTGCTGGCTGCGGGTCACCTCGAGAAGTGTAGCTCACCTAAGTCTCCGTATCAACCATGTTGCTACGCCCAGTAGGCCATTAGAGATACATATGCATGTGCAACAAAAGTGCACAGAAGTGTAGTATGAGTACGAAAACAACGTGAACTCAATGAGTATCTCGTCTAATCTCGAAGAAGTAGAGACAAGAGGTTGACTTTGATACTTACTAGTGGTCCAATAATAATATAGTGAAAATGTGAGGAAATCATGGATTTTTCTAAACAATTATAAACTCGTAAAACCAGATAGCTGGTAAACAACATCTCAAATAAGTCGGATTTCCAAAGTTTACTTTTCATTATGCTTATCAACTATATCTGGCCAGGGAAGACAAATATTATCACATAACATTCTCAGGCAAGCAATACAAGCATGTGTATATCATGCCGAGGTCGTACGGCCCGATCCAACAATATTTAAACTGTGCACTGGCGAGGGCCGAATGACACGAACCATAGATGCATCTATTTAATCTGCCGAGGCGTTCGGCCCGTTTCAGAATTTAAACACGCACAGACAATCAATCAAGAAGTCATCAAGAAACAATTACCCAAAGAAAACCAATTCTCTTTTAACAATTTAGAAAAAAAATGAAGTTTAATTCTTTTTAGAAATTCATTTACTAATTCGATGTGATTTAAGCAAATCAAACTCTCAATAAGATTACAGATATTCCAAGTATAGCATGCTTTTGGGTCCTAGACTACCCAGACAATAGTATAATAGTAGCTATGCACGGACTCTCGTCACCTCGTGCGTACGTAGTCCTCACAAATAGGAGCACATAACCAATTATTTCACCTATGGGGACAATTCCCTCTTAGAAGATTAGAAAGGAGACTCACCTCGATCCGAAGATCCATAACCGGCATTCCACGCCCTTCCGAAGACTTAAATTGATGCACAACGCTCCAAAACTAGCCAATAATTATGCAAAATCCATTAATATATGTTCAAGTACTCATAACAATCCAATTTATAGCAATTCCTAACCCCAATCGAAAAGTTGACAAAATTGCCCTCGGGCCCACGTGCCCAGATTCCAAAATTTTTAGAAAATAAACCTTATCCATGAACTCACGAACTCAAATATATGATTTTCTCTTAATTCCATACCCAAAATCGTGGTCAAAATCCAAGAATATGAATTTTCTAGGTTTTCCTCAAACCCCCCAAATTTCTACCAATTTACATGCTAAAATCCGTATATAATCATGTATTTAACTAAAAACTAGCATAAATTACTTACCTTATGCTTGGTGGTGAAAATGGCACCTCAAAGTTGCTCCAAAATCGGCTCCAATGGAAGAAATGAGGTTGAAATGAACCCAACCCCCGATTTTAAAGAATCTCACTGCCTCCAGCACTTTCCGCACCTGCGGTCCTTTGACCGCTTTTGCGGCTCCGCAGGTGCGGGCAACCCTACTGCTTCTGCGGTTTCCTCCAGGCTCCTCTTTTCCGATTCTGCGCCCTCCCTACCGCAGATGCGATCCCGCATGTGTGTCCAAATGACCGCATCTGCGGTCCCAGCTCTCTTCCGCCAATACCGCATATGCGACCCTTTGGCCGCTTCTGCGGCTCCGCACCTGCGGCCATTTCTCGCAGGTGCGGTTATACCAGCAACCAGCAACTTCAGCCTTCCAATTTGCTAACTTCCACAATATGCGCCAAAACGGTCCCGGGTCATCCAAAACCAATCCGGGCATACGCCCAAGTCCGAAATCATCATACGAACCTGCTGGAACCTTCAGATCCTGATTCCGAGGTCGTTTACTCTGAAATACAATCTTAGTTAATTCTTCCAACTTAAAGCTTCCGAAATGAGAATTCTCTTTCCAAATCAACTCCGGACTTCCAGGAATTCAATTACGACCACGTGCACAAATCATAATACCTGAAGTGAAGCTGCTCATGGCCTCAAACTGCTGAACGACGCGCTAGAACTCAAAACGACCGGTCAGGTCATTACATTCTCTCCCACTTAAACATACGTTCGTCCTCGAACGTGTTGAGAACTACACTAAAGTAGTCCGAAATCACTATTTAACATATCATGCACCTTCCCGTGCTACCACAACTCAGTTGGGCACACTAACTCGATCAACTCTGAAGATATTCCCTTTTATTCAAGCAAATAAGCCTTAGAGCCCAATTCCAACATCCGGAATTCTATGCCAGACCTGTTCCAACATATGCTCACCGAATCGATAACCACATGCAGCGCCAAGACATGGCTACATACCTTAGCTGAATTCACACCTTACACCATTTTACTCATAGGACCACAATAACATTTTCTGATCAATTTAGTCGAAATTCCATGACTCTGATGCTCCCATTTCACCTCATGACATACATAGGTCTTGCTTTAACTCTTATAATAGCGACACGACGGATGAGATATGAAGAAATTCATAACCACCGCCGAAACAATAATTCATTGGCCTATACTCTTGGCAAGAACTATCACCTCATTCTGAACCAAACAATGGCCTCCTTAATATACTTCATATAATCAGATTGCACTGATCCCAAATTCAAGGATCTCGTCTTACCTAGTATGAACTGCTCAGGCAATAAGCCACCTCGGACATGATCGAAAGTCTCATATATTGCCTCAATGCGTCAATAGGCCACCAATTCAAACGGGATACAAAGGGAAATGAACCCTAGAAGGAACTACTCAACTCACGCAACTAATATGAACTTTCCTCAGAAAATACGAAACAAACACACACAAGACAAAGTATGAAAACTGTATTCAACATCACACTGTTGCGGCGCGCAACCTAATCCAAATAACATACCCATGGAGGCATGCCACCAGATCCACACACAACACTCACCTAAGGAGATGCACATCGAGCTAAATTGCTCATTACAATAAAATACCGAATATCGGTCACAAGCATGCTAAGTGCATAATACCATCCCTGAGGGGACATATAGCGCTACAAACTACCAAACTCAAACACAACTGAGGTGCAATCTACGATCTGAATCTCAAGAGCCATTTTGCTCATATAACCTCACCCTTTCGCGAAAATCTCGACATATAAGAATTTCACCAAACCGTCTCACGACTCACATGGCGCAATACATCATTACATGAAATAGCAGACGACGAAATAACATCCACATCTGAATACTCCTCCATAAGGAGCGCTATGCTAAAATGAACACATTTGGCCTGGTATAGAGCCCATATTCACATTTAAATTCATCCACATACCTCAAGCTGATTCTGATCACACTGAACTAGGCTAATAACATTTCAAAGGTCCATAATCACCCTCGTCTTACTCATAACACACAAGGACAACCATTATAACCGGAGTAATCCCCCATAGTCCATAACCCAATAAACTGAGTGCCCTCTAGGCACAAATTCTCAATTTAACGACATCACTACAATCTTCATACTTGGTTTAAATCTTCAATCAATCAAGTGGCTACCTGCCACACTTATACAACCTTCCCGTGGGGCACGCTCCCACACCCTTCTGTAACAGATAACAGGCTTGTACATCCAAACCACCGGCCTCACTAACGCCTAAAAGTGATTAAGGATCCTTAACCAGGATGCAAAGCTTTTTCCCAAAACACCAATCTCAGGTGATGCTGAAGACAATACCAATTTACTTTAAACATCGAAACTCCTTACCTGCTCACCCGAGCTTGTGACATCCTTGTCAACACCGAACTGCAACCTTGATCCTCACTTCAAATTCCATGCCACTTACTGCATCTAACAAGTCAATATACGATGGAACACGTTTTTCATCATAACTTTGGAACCACTCATAGATTAACACTTCATTATATAAAAACTTTTCACTTAACTCACTTCAGGAGAACCATAGCAACACACAGGTGAATTCTCATAAGTGGAATGTGCAAATCTCTAAGTAGTGGTCTAAGCCACCATAGCCCTTCTGGGATCCGCCTATACATAACAGGCTATAATAGTAGAATACTTCTGAATAAAATCAATTACGGCGGCCGTCAAGCCTCGCACGTACCGCCACAAATCACTTGCATAGCTTGATCATACTGAATGAATTGATCACTACCGCCCATTTGCCAATTCAACTATGGCTAACCAATCTATCTCCCTCCGATTTATCCTTGATTATTTTAGAAATAATGATGACTCCATTCAACACATAACACACTCCATCCGCACTCATCCCGAGTGACCTTGAATCACGAGACCACGCTGTCTCCAATCCCACGAACCATTTTATACCTCCCTTGTGCGTGCATTCACATCCCCAACTGGTATGCCCATTCTGATAATTTGACTATGGATTCGAAGTCTATTCTCATTTTCCTCTCAAATGCTACACTGCAAGTCAAAACATTATAGAGCATTCTGGGAACCTTCTCATAAGCTGCTACAAAGCTTGATTCTTAACTGTACATATATGCTCGAAATAATTAGGCTCCACACTTTACCCATTTGAATCTACTAGGACCATTGCTGAGAGCCACCCGCTCTGACTTGGCCCTAAATATAATCAACTACATGAATCTTCTAGCACATGAACATCCTCTCGACGAAACACCTAGCAGAATCACTTCCCTTGGAACACACATCTATACAAAGCACAAATCCTAAATCCTTCCCCCAAGTCTAAACATGAGCCAACAAGGCCAACCATAGTACACCTTTAACAATTTCCTGCTCAAATTACAACTTATGGTCTTTTCCCGTAGCTGAAATAACCCATCAACATGCTAATAACCAGGAACCTCGCAAGTAGTTAACCATGCAACCCAATCATAGGTAGTGGGACTCTCCCACTTAGTTCGAAGCCATAATTACACAACTCTGGAAGTCACCAAGATTCTTAATCCATTATTGACATAACCTTGCGTAATCAACCGCCAAAATTCTTGGAATCTTTCTGTAAACCCCTTTTTATACTATAAATCATCAGCCACATTCACACGACCGATCTTTTTTTGTACAATCAATAGAATTCTTCGCAGAAGCCTCGCCAAGCACGCGACCGCTAACCTGCTCACAGGGAATAACCCACCTGTGGAAATCACTTCCCAACATCTTCCAACGCTGCTGCACGGGGTACAATCACTACGACATCAATAACCCATCTTGAGTCCGAGCTCACTTTCTAGCTGCACAAGACCATTCACCGCTCATGGACATCAATTAGATGTGCGACAACATCCTTCCAATTCAAAGTTATGTTGTATCCTTCTTCATTTCAAGCAGCTTATTTCTGTTATATCAAACCTCCTGCCGTATAATAGCCCATGCTCCAAATCAAATCCGCAGGCACCAATCACCAATCTCTAAAGTTCCCAAGTCATTCCAAACTCTTCTTAAGGTTCATAGTTATCCTACCACAATTCCCATATGCACCTCCACCACTCACCCACTTTGGCAGAACTCATCCTTTAATCAACTACTCGACATTTACTTCTTATACTTAGCCTTCTAGAAATCTTAGCCACCGCCTGACACTTCCTATATGTCTTTCCTCATCCTTTGTTGCTCCGTTGTTGCCTTAAATGAAATCATTCGTCGTAGCACTTGAACCCACAATTACTACCAACTTTAAACCTTTCTGAAGATCATCTTTCTCGAGTTGTCGACATTAGAAGCACCGGTTTGATCTGAACCACGGCACCTCGCGATATCTAACAGTCGTTTCTCCCATATCATTTCATAATATCTTACCCCAAAGGCGAATCACAGAAGACTATAACACCGGTGAACTTAACACATACAATCGAGGATGATGACACTACATCGCTGGTGAAAATTCCACCACACTCGAAAATACCAAGCCTCGTTACTCTATTACTCCAAATCTGGACATTCATAGGCCAATTGCTTTTCCCCTACCGGGAATAAAATACCAAACCTCTAGATCATGCACTGAGTAAACCTCCCTTCAAGTCATTCACTGCCCTAACAAATAGACAAATATTCTACCAACATATCAATACTGCAGAACAATTGTTCATAAGCATCATGGCAACTTGCGCCTAGCCTTAGAGCTCTCAGAAGCACGACTATTGGGCTGAAACAATAGAATATCCTTCCACAAGCCGACGATATTAGCTCAAACAACCCTGCAGGGAGAAACACCCCGCACCACATTCATAGCACTATTACAATCCTTAAATTCTCGATTTGACCAACGATTTGCGTCGTGTAAGATTGAATTAGAAGGAAGAAAGAGCATAAGCCTCTAAGAATCAAATCGCACGATGAGGAATCACGAAGGAAAGTACTCCTAACAACCCTGTAGCCTCCCGAAGATAAGTAGAGACGTCTCCGTACCGATCCACAAGACTCTACTAGACTTGCTCATGACTCGTGAGACCTAAGGGAACCTAGTGCTTTGATACCATGTTTTCACGACCCAAAATCCACTAAGGGCCGTGATGGCACCGGACACTGCTGTCAGGTAAGCCAACCAAATTACTTGATTAAGTTCTCATTTTAACAATTTTGAAAACTAAGATTTTTCCTTCAATTTTACTAGTGAAAAATAATCTTTACAATGTAAATAAAAAAATGTTTGGAAGTAAATACAAGATACCCAATAATCATCCCAGAACCCGGTGTCACAAGTGCATGAGCATCTACTAAGAAGAAAATAAAATGCAACAAACATCCGGAATATAATTTTAGACAGTAAATAAAAACAGATAACCGAAAGAGACTATGCTGGCTGCGGGTCGCCTCGAGAAGTGCAGCTCACATAAGTCTCCATAACAACCATGCTGCTACGCCTAGTAGGCCACTAGAGATACATATGCATGTGTAATAAAAATGCACAGAAGTGTAGTATGAGTACGAAAACAATGTATACTCAATGAGTATCCCGTGTAATCTCAAAGAAGTAGAGATGAGAGGTCGACTTTGACACTTACTAGTGGTCCAATAACAATATAGTAAAAAAGTGAGGAAATCATGGATTTTTATAAACAATTATAAACTCGTAAAACCAGATAGCAGGTAAACAACATCTCAAATAAGTGCGGATTTCTAAAGTTTACTTTTCATTATGCTTATCAACTATATCTGGGCAGGGAAGGAAAATATTATTACATAACATTCTCAGGCAAGCAATACAAGTGTGCGCATATCATGCCGAGGTCGTACGACCCGATCCAACAATATTTAAACTGTGCACTGCCGAGGGTCGAACGACACGAACTATAGATGCATCTATTTAATCTGCCGAAACGTTCAGCCCGTTTTAGAATTTAAACACGCACAAACAATCAATCAAGAAGTCATCAAGAAACAATTACCCAAAGAAAACCAATTCTCTTTTAACAATTTAGAAAAAAATGAAGTTTAATTCTTTTTAGAAATTCATTTACTAATTTGATGTGATTTAAGCAAATCAAACTCTTAGTAAGATTATAGATATTCCAAGTATAGCATGCTTTTGGGTCCTAGACTACCCGAAAAATAGCATAATTGTAGCTACGCACGGACTCACGTCACCTTGTGCGTACGTAGCCCCTACAAATAGGAGCACATAACCAATTATTTTACCTATGGGGACAATTCCCTCTTAGAAGGTTAGAAAGGAGACTCACTTTGATCCGAAGATCCATAACCGGCATTCCACGCCCTTCATAAGACTTAAATTGATGCACAACGCTCCAAAACTAGCCAATAATTATGCAAAATCCATTAATATATATTCAAGTACTCATAATAATTCAATTTATAGAAATTCCTAACCCCAATCGAATAGTTGACAAAATTGCCCTCGAGCCCACATGCCCGGATTCCGAAATTTTTCAAAAATAAACCTTACCCATTAACTCACGAACTCAAATATATGATTTCCTCTTAATTCCATACCCAAAATCGTAGTCAAAATCCAAGAATACGAATTTTCTAGGTTTTCCTCAAAACCCCCAAATTTATACCAATTTACATGCTAAAATCCGTATATAATCATGTATTTAACTAAAAACTAGCATAAATTACTTACCTTATGCTTGGTGGTGAAAATGGCACCTCAAAGTTGCTCCAAAATCGGCTCCAATGGAAGAAATGAGGTTGAAATGAACCCAACCCCCGATTTTAAAGAATCTCACTGCCTCCAGCACTTTCCGCACCTGCGGTCCCTTGACCGCTTCTGCAGCTTCGCAGGTTCGGGCAACCCTACTGCTTCTGCGGTTTCCTCCAGGCTCCCCTTTTCCGCTTCTGCGCCCTCCCTACCGCAGATGCGATCCCGCATCTGTGGCCAAATGACCGCATCTGCGGTCCCAGCTCTCTTCCGCCAATACCGCATCTGCGACCCATTAGCCACTTTTGCGGCTCCGCACCTGCGGCCAATTCTCGCAGGTGTGGTTATACCGGCAACCAACAACTTTAGCCTTCTAAAAATTTCATTTTTGATCTGTTAACCACCCGAAATTCACCCGAGGCCCCCGCGACCCCAACCAATCATACCAACTAGTCCAAAAACACATTACGGACTCACTCGAGGCCTCAAATCATATCAAACAACGCTACAATCATGAATCGACCTCCAATCCAAGCTTTATGAACTTTAGAATTTCAAACTTCAACTTTTGATGTTTAAACCTATCAAATCACGTCCGATTGACCCCAAATTTTGCACACAAGTCATATTTGACATTACAGACCTATTCCAACTTCCGAAATCATAATCCGACCTCGATATCAAAAAGTCCACTTCCGGCTAAACTTCTCAAAAACCTTCAAATTTCTATCTTTAGCCAAATGACTTTAAAATGACCTACGAACCTCCAAATTCACTTCTGATCGCGCTCCCAACTACAGAATCACCATACAGAGCTACTCCTAGACTTGGAGTCCCAAACGGACATCGATAACACTGAAATGCACTTCAAGCCAAACTTATGAAATTTCTTCCAATTTGCTAACTTCCACAATATGCGCCAAAATGGCCCCAGGTTATCCAAAACCCGATCAGGGCATACGCCCAAGTCCGAAATCATCATACGAACCTACTGGAACCTTCAGATCCTGATTTTGAGGTCGTTTACTCTAAAATCCAATCTTAGTTAATTCTTCCAACTTAAAGCTTCCGAAATGAGAATTCTCTTTCCAAATCAACTCCGGACTTCCCGGAATTCCATTCCGACCACGTGCACAAATCATAATACCTGAAGTGAAGCTGCTCATGGCCTCAAACTGCTGAACGACACGCTAGAACTCAGAACGACTGGTTGGGTCGTTACAAGATTGAATAGGGATTCAAGGGGAATCACTTGGAGGTAAGATTCATGAACTTAAAACTCGATTCTAATGTGAAATCTACCTAATTAATCATGGAAATTAAGCCTAAAATTTAAGAACTAGGGTTTGAAATTGAAGACCTATAATTTGGTATTTGACGGGTCATTTGTATTTGGATTTTGATGCTTTTGGTATGAATGAACTTGGGAAGTGATAAGGAATCCATTGATATGAATTTTATCGGAATCTGAGATGTGGGCTCAGGGGTCGGGTTTTGGTAATTTCAGGATTTGTGTTGTAAATTGAATATTTTTGCTTGGGCTTCGTTCCTTTAGCATATTTTGATGCCGTGATTCTGATTTTGGATAGATTCAACGTGAGTGGAGGTCAATTCGAGGGAAAAGGCATCGCGGGTAAGAGTTTGGACCGGATTAAGGTGAGTAATGATTGTAAATATTGTCCTAAGGGTATGAAAACCCGGATTGAACATCGTTGTGCAATATTGAGGTGACACACACGCTTGATAACGAGCGTGAGATCGTGCATTGTTGGGGATTGTGACTTAGTACGTCCTGAATGACTATTTTACCGCGTATTTGACTGAAATCTATTTGTTATCATCATGTTTTGGGCGGAAGGCTATATTTGGGCCTCGTGCTAACTATTTGAACCCTTAAGGGATTTTTATTAATATTTCCTCACTGCTTTGACTTTATATTTGAACTCAGTCATGCTATATTTCACTATTTTTCATAACTCAACATTGTTTACTCTATTTTAACTCTTAAATGATCTTTAAATGATATTTTGGGTTGAGAATCATGCTTTACTATTCTCCTAGTGGATTGTAAGGATTTCTGACTGAGTAAGGCCAAGGGACTATATTGTGAGAAAATACCGGATTATGATTATGAGGCCGAGGGCCTGAGATATGTACGCCATGAAGTGGCTTGTTGATATGAGGCTGAGAGCCTAGTGATGATGCCACACAATGGCTTGATATGTCACTTGGGTCGTAACGGCCCCTCCTGGAGTCTGCACACCCTCAATGAGCGCGGGTACCCATTATGATGTGAGATATAGCTCGAGGGGCGGATTTGTTGACATTGTGCTCGAGGGGCGAGCCTTTATGTGTTTATCTTTCTTATTTGTCTGTCATTACCTATGTAATTGTTGAAAAGGCATTTCATGAAGTTTAAACCGAACTTAAATGATTTTACATATCTTTACTGATTCACTATTTTTACTAGTTTTACTACTTTATTATAGCCTGTAATGTGCCTTACGAATTTTCATATCTCTCAGTCGTTTATTTATGATTATTAATCACTGAGTTAGAGTACTCACTTTACTCCCTGCACCTCGTGTGCAGATTCAGGCGTTGCTGATCCTGCCAGTGCGAGTTGAGAGCTCCCGGCAGACTTCGAAGTCCATGAGGTAGCTGCTTGGCATCCACAGTCCCGTGTTTCTCCTCCTTTATCTCATTTCTATCTCTTTATTAGTTATTCTGTAATAGTTTAGTAGACATTTCAGACTTGCAGCGTATTGTTAGATGCTCATGACTAATGACACCCTGGTATCGGGCTGTGTTGGGTGTATCTTCTACAACTATACTATTAACTGTTCACTTTTGGATTAATTATCATGTTTTAGACTTAAATTCTTATTGTTTGATTGCTTAAAACTGAAATGGGAAGTGTCGGCTGGCCTTGACTTCACGAGAGGTGCCATCACAACCAGGTTTGGGTTTAGCATCATGACAAGTTGGTATCAAAGCCTAGGTTACATAGGTCTCATGAGTCATGAGCAGGTTTAGCAGAAGCTCGCCGATCGGTACGGAGACATCTGTATTTATCCTCGAGAGGCTGCAAAACCTTTAGGAAAAAATTCATATTCTTGAAATTCTTATCATGCGAATTTGTTGATCTGAGTACTAAATTTCTGTCATTCTATTCTCTCACAGATGGTGAGGACACGCGCTACCGGTCAGGATGGATAACTACCAGTACCAGCAGTTGTGGCCACTGGAGACCGAAGACGCGATCGTGGTCGCAGTAGGGGCTGAGGTGTGGCCCATACAACAGCTAGGGCAGCACCTGCAGATCCATCAGCCACCCCCAGTTCAGGATCAAGTTCCAGTTATGGGCGCTCCAGCAGCACCAGCTCAGGCACCAGCTGTGCCTTTTGTGATTCCGGGTCTTCAGGAGGCCTTGGCTCAGATTCTATCAGTTTGCATGGGCATAGCTCAGGCAGTCTCAGTTACTACAGCTGTATCTACTTCTAAGGACGAGAGAGGCAATCAGACTCCTGCCGCTCGCACACTTGAGCAGGTCGTGCAAGGACTTCAGACACCGGGGCACAGCCATCCCAGCCAGTTGCAGCTGCTCAGGACTATGTAGTTCCTGCCATGCCAGAGGATAAGCAGCGTAGGTTGAAGAGGTTTGATAGACTTCAACCTCTGACCTTCAGTGGTGCAGAGGGCGAGGATGCCTAGGGTTTCTTGGATAAGTGTTAGTGGATGCTTCGTACAGCTGGTATTCTGGAGACCAGCAGAGTCGCTTTCACTACTTATCAGTTTTCTGAAGCTGCCTTCACTTGGTGGGAGGCTCTTGAGAGGCGTAGGCCTGTTCATGCAACACCTCTTACCTGGAAGTAGTTCTCCATTCTCTTTCTGGAGAAGTATGTATCGCAGTCTCACAGAGAGGAGCTGCGTAGGCAGTTTGAGTAGTTACGTTAGGGAGAGATGACTGTGATGCAGTATGAGATGAGGTTCTCCGAGTTAGCTCGTCATGCTATTTGGTTAGTTCCGACAGATAGAGAGAGAATTAGAAGGTTTGTTGATAGCTTCACTTATCAGCTTCGTATTCTCATAACTAGGGAGAGGGTGGCTGGTGCTACTTTTGAGGAGGTTGTGGATATTGCCCATGAGATTGGGTCTATTCATTGCCAGGAGAGAGAGGAGAGGGAGTATAATAGGCCTTGAGGATCTGGTAGTTATAGTGATGCTTTTTCGAGAGGTTAGTTTTAGCATGGCAAAGCCTAACCTGAATTACCTTCACCTTTTCTAAAGCATCCTACACCAAGTCTATCCCCAACAGCCTAGCCTCACCCAGCTCAAACCAACCAACTTGAGATCTACATCGCCTCCCATACAAAGCCTTATATGGAGCCATCTGAATACTCGACTAGTAGTTGTTGTTATAAGCAAACTCTGCAAGCGGTAGGAACTAATCCCATGACCCTCCAAAATCAATGACACAAGCACGCAACATGTCCTCCAATATCTGAATAGTGCGCTCGGACTACCCTTCCATTTAAGGGTGAAAACATGTGCTCAACTCAACCTGAGTACGCAACTCTCACTGCACAGACCTCCAAAACTGCAAAGTAAACTGAGTGCCCCTATCTGAAATGATGGAAACTGGGACACCATGCAAACGAACAATCTCTCGGATATAGATATCTACCAACCTCTCTGAAGAATAGGTAGTACACATAGGAATGAAGTGTGCGGACTTGGTCAGTCGATCCACAATCACCCAAATAGCATTGAACTTCTTCAAAGTCCATGGAATTCCAACTACAAAGTCCATAGTGATCCTCTCCCACTTCCACTCTGGGATATCCATCTGCTGAAGCAAGCCACACGATCTCTGATGCTCATATTTCACCTACTGACAATTGAGACACCGAGCTAGAAATCCTACAATGTCTTTCTTCATTCTCCTCCACCAATAATGCTGCAACAAATCCTGATACATCTTCGCGACAATGGAATACCGCGAGATATGGGCCTCCTCCGGAAACAACTCCCAAAGCCCATCCACATTAGGCACACATATCTGGCCCTACATCCTCAACACCCCATCATCACCAATGGTCACATCTCTGGCATTATCATGCTGAACTCTATCCTTAAGGACAAGCAAATGATGATCATTATACTGGCGCTCTCTTATGCGATCATATAAGGAAGACCGAGAAACCACACAAGCCAATACCCAACTAGACTCCGAAATATCCAACCTCATGAACCGATAGGCCAAGGCGTGAACATCAACTGCAAGAGGTCTCTCCCCATCTGGAATATATGCCAAACATCCCATACTTACCACCTTCCGGCTCAAAGCATCGGCCACCACATTGACCTTTCCCGGATGGTACAATATAGTGATGTCATAATCCTTTAGCAACTTCAACCACCTCCGTTGTTAAGATCCTTCTGCTTGAACAAGTGTTGGAGGCTACGATGATCAGTAAACACCTCACAAGACACACCATACAAGTAATGGCTCCAAATCTTCAATGCGTGCACAATGGCAGCCAACTACAAATCATGAACGGGGTAGTTCTTCTCATGGGGCTTAAACTGATGAGAAGCAAAAGTAATAACTCTACCCTCCTGCATCAATACACAACCAATACCAACTCTCGAAGCATCACAATACACGGTATATGAACCTGAATCTGATGGCAAAACTAACACTAGAGTTATGGTCAAGGCTATCTTGAACTTTTGAAAGCTCTCCTCACACTCATCCGACCATACAAATGAAGCACCCTTCTGAGTCAACTTGGTCAAGGGCGATGCGATAAACGAGAATCCCTGAACAAACCGGTGATAATAGCCTGCCAACCCAAGAAAGCTGCAAATCTCTATGGATAAGGACGGTCTAGGCCAACTCTGAACTGCCTCTATCTTCTTTGGATCAACCTGAATACCCTCGCTGGACACCACGTGCCCCAAGAAAGCCACTGAACTAAGCTAAAACTCACACTTGTAGAATTTGGCATAAAGTTTCTCCTCCCTCAATATCTACAACACAACTCTCAAATACACCGCGTGCTCCTGCTGAATACACGAATACACCAGAATATCATCAATAAAGACTATGACAAACGAGTCAAGATAAGGCCGAAACACGTTGTTCATCAAATGCATGAACGCTACTGGGGCATAGGTCAGCCCAAAAAACATCATCAAGAACTCATAATGACCATATCAGGTCCTGAAAGTTGTCTTAATATTATCCCAGTCCCTGATCCTCAACTGGTGATAACTCGAACAGAGATCAATCTTGGAGAACACTCTCGCTCCCTGAAGCTAGTCGAATAAATTATCAATGCGAGGCAAAGGATACTTTTTCATAACTGTTACCTTGTTCAATTGCCTATAATTAATGCACATCCTCATAGTGCCATCCTTCTTCTTCACAAATAGAACTGGCACACTCCAAGGTGACACACTAGGCCGAATGAACCCCTTATCAAGGAGTTCTTAAAGTTACTCCTTTAACTCCTTCAACTCCGTTGGTGCCATACGATACAGCAGAATAGAAATGGGCTGAGTACCCGGTACCAGGTCAATACCAAAATCAATATCCCTATCTGGCGGCATGCAGGAAATACATTGGAAAAATCCCTCACAATTGGAACAGAATCAATACTGGGAATCTCAGCACCGACATCCCTCACAAAGGCTAGATACGAAAGACAACCCTTCCCAACCATACGTCGGGCCTTTAAGAATGAGATCACTCTACTGGGAACATAACTAGTCACACCTCGCCACTCAATCTATGGCACACCCGGCATAGCCAATGTGACTGTCTTAGCATGATAGTCCATAATAGAATGACACAGAGATAGCTAATCCATGCCCGAAATGACATCATAATCCACCATACACAATAATAAAAGATCCACTCGGGTCTCTAGACCCCCAATAGTCACCATACACGATCCGTACACATGGTCTACAACAACAGTATCGCCCACCGGGGTAGATACATGAACAGGTGAAGCAAGAGAATCATGGGGCGTACCCAACTAACGAGCAAAGTATGATGACACATAAAAAAAGGTGGAACTGGTATCAAATACAGAGGCATCTTTGTGGCAGACTGAAACAATATCTGTAATAACAACATTTGAAGCAATAACATTGGTTCTAGTTGAAAGTGCATAAAAATGGGCTTGACCGCCACCTGATCGACCTCCCCCTCTGGCGCAACCCCTAGATGACTGACCTCCATCCCTAGCTAGGTGGGTGGGTGGGTGGTGAAGTAATTGGCACTAAAGTCGATGACTGAACCCTCTGCTGAGATGAACCCGCAAGACGACGAGGGCACTGCCTCCATATACGACCCATCTCTCCACACTCATAACAACTTCCAAGTGCTGGCGAAGTGGACTGAAGGGAACCCCTCGCACCGGAGTGACTAGCAGATGCACTTGGCATAGAAGAGCCCTGAACTGATGGAGCACAGGACGAACTCTGAGCTTTAAGGGTACTAAGTGATGACTGGACCTAATGAGAACTGGGAGAACCATGACCCGATGATGCCCCACGATAAACCGGGTGAGCTAGCTGAGCATGCCTGAATGGACGAACAGCGCAATCGAGATAAAAGAGTTATGCTGACAGGAAGGTTCGAGATGTGTCTTACATGGTTGGCGATAAGGTTCTGTTGAAGGTTTTGCCCATGAAAGGTGTCATGAGATTTGGGAAGAAGGGTAAATTGAGTCCTCAGTTCATTGGGTCTTTTGAGGTGCTTCGAAGGATTGGGGAGGTGGCTTATGAGCTTGCCTTGCCACCCAACTTGTTGAGTGTGCATCCGGTATTTCATGTTTCTATGCTTCGGAAGTATATTGGGGATCCGTCTCATGTTCTGGATTTCAGCACGGTTCGGTTGGATGATGATTTGACCTATGGTGTGGAGCCAGTAGCTATTTTGGGTCATCAGGTTCGAAAATTGAGGTAAAAGGATATAGCTTAAGTGAAAGTGCAGTGGAGAGGTCGGCCCATAGAGGAGGCTACCTGGGAGACCGAGCAAGATATGCAGAGCAGATATCCTCACATGTTTGAGGCTTAAGGTATGTTTCTTGGCTCGTTCGAGGATGAACGTTTGTTTAAGTTGGGGAGGATGTGACGACCAGGCTAGTTATCTCATGAGTTGCCACTCCGTTTCCCCTATTTCTACTTCTTATTGCTTTGTCCATCGGTTATATATGTCTCGGGTTAAGAAAGGATTTGGTAAGGTTTGAGACACTTAGTCTCTTTTGAGGAATCTTAAGTTGGAAAAGTCAAACGGATGTTGACTTATGTTTTAGAGGGTTCAGATGTGAGTTTCGATGGTTCGGTTAGCTTTAGGAGGTGATTTGGGACTTATGATCGTGATCGTAATAAGTTTTGGAGGTCCGGAGTGGATTTAGGCTTGAATTGGCGAAATTGGATTTTTGGTGATTTCCGATTGATAGGTGAGATTTTGATATAGGAGTCAGAATGGAATTCCGAGAGTTGCAGTAGTTCTGTGATGTCATTTGGTATGTGTGTGCAAAATTTCAGGCTATTCGAACGTGGTTTGGTTGGGTTTTTGATCAAAAGCATAATTTAGAAGATTTTGGAATTCTTAGGCTTGTATCTGATGCGAATTTGATGTTTTGATGATGTTTTGAGCGTTCCAATGGTTGGAACAAGTTTGAATGAGGTTATGAGATATGTTGGTATGTTTGGTTGAGGTCCCAGAGGCCTCGGGTGAGTTTAGGGTGGCCAATCAAACCATTTCATGCTTTGGAAAAGTTGCAGATTTTTGAACTTCAGCGGTTGTACAGTTTTTTTCTTCGCGATCGCGTAGGGAGTCTCGCGATCGCGTAGAGGTTTTGTTGGGGTAGCCCAGGTTGTTCTTCAGGTTCGCAAAGTTGGTGATGCAATCACATAAGGTGGTGAGTTTATTGATAGCGAATGCGTGGAAAAGGTCACGTTCGCGTAGAGTTAAGTGGCCATGGGATTGACCTGGAGTTTGTTCATCGCGAACATCGTCCCCTGTCCGCGATCGCGTAGTGTAGAATTCCTGAGCATCGCGTTCGCGTGGAGTTGACGTGTTTGCATAGGGTAAAAATTTGGGTTCTGAGAATTTGTGCTTCGCGATCGCGAAGGAGGTCCCGCGATCGCGATAAAGGATTTCAGTCCTGGACAGAAGGTTTAAATAGTCGTCTGGTTCGCGATTTTGGGGTTTATTTCCTCCATTGTTGAGCGTGTTTGGATCTTTTTGAAGAGGATTGAAAAGGGATTCAAGGGGAATCACTTAGGGGTAAGATTCATGGAATTAAAACTCGATTCTAATGTGAAATCTAAATATTAATCATGGAAATTAAGCCTGAAATTGAAGAACTAGGGCTTGAAATTGGAGACCTAGAATTTGGGATTTGAGGTGCCATTTGTGGTTGCATTTTGATGTTTTTGGTATGAATGAACTCGGGTTCACGAGAGGCGTAATTATCATGTTTTAGACTTAAATTCTTATTTGACGGCTTAAAAATTGAAATGAGAAGTGTCAGCTGGCCTTGTCTTCACGAGAGGCGCCATCACGATCGGGTTCGGGTTCGGGTTTAGGGCCGTGACATCTTTTCCTCCCTTTTCCCATTTCCTTCTTCAACATCACTTTCTCTCTTCACGTGTACATAGAAAACCAATGGAATCATTGGCTATATAGCCTGGTGTCTTCTGTCTTTCCAAGTATGTTTATGTATTTATATTTTAGAATTTCTCAATCCCATACACCTACTTGATTTGAATTTTTTGATTTATATTCTAACAATTTGATATATATTATGCAGTATTGTGATAGGTATTGAGTAGAACCTTGAAAATTATAATTTAATGTTCGGAAGAGCCACAGTTCATCGAAAAGACATTACAAATAAAAATTAGATGAAAATCCTTTCAAAAGTTTTTAGAAAAGTATACAGGTTTGTTTTCTTATCTTGTTGCATTGAATTTTTCCCTTTTGTTATATGTTAAAATTTTTGTAAAAGAATTATCTAGACATAATTTTTCTCTCTTTGAACTTCTATTTGTATTTTTACAAATCAACCTTGCATATTTGTATTAATGGTTCGCTCATTCTTGTGTGCTAATTTTTGTTTCTTTGGAATTTATAGGGTACATTTTAAACTATTGAATGCAAGAAGATCAATGATTAGTCTTGATGCAAAGTGTGAAATTACTTCATCCGTGACGACAGAAGATCATTTGGTGGCAATATCTTCAATCCCAGATTAAATACTTAGAACTTAGTTTTGTTTTGATGTGGAACCCTTCAGAATTTTTTATATTATAGTTGAATAACCGAGTTTACTTTAGATAGATAATTGGATATTTTAGAATTAATTTTTGAAATTTTTGGATGTAAATTTATATAATAAAGTGATATTCAAAGTTTATTATTGTATTAATGATTTGATCAAAGATGTATGGATATGGAGTATTTGAAAATTTTAAAAATATTTAGTAAGGTAAAAAAAGAAAATAGTAACCATAGGACAGAAATATTTATTATCTCTAATAAATTAATTTTTCATAAAAATAAAATGTAATCAAAATCTAGTCACCAAATAAAACATAATAAAAAAATCTAATCATGGATATTTTGACGATTTATAGCTATGAAATTATCGGTTGGTAGCTAAATATAAATACTATAATACAAATCTAATATGTGAGCATAGCTACATATTTAAATTTTGTGGCTAAATAAATAACATCTTTTTCCACGGAATATCCCTTTGTGGCTAAAGTATAGAAGATAGCTACAAAATTGATTTATTGTGGCATAAGAATAAAATCATTAGCTATAAATATATATTCTTTGTGGCAAAAGATTTTATTAACACAAAAAGTCTTGTAGAAATAAGAACTATACCTTAGCCACGAAATATTAAAGTTTGTAGCTAACTTTTAGTTACGCTACTTCTAGCTACGGATGCTACGGAAAAAATTATTGTGGCTAAAGTGTTTAGCCACAAATTTTTTTATGTTTAGCTACAAAGTAGTTCGTAGTTGTATATGTATAATCTTGTAGTGACACTAGCGTATGTGATCCTACTCATGCGTTCTCTCTCTTCTAGTGTTATAGGACAATCGTCCCTACTGAGAGTAATTCTAGTAACTCTCGGCAGATAGCTTATTTTGGAATTATCCATGTTATACCATTTCTGTAACGACCCGACCGGTCGTTTTGAGCTTTGGCCTATTATTCGGCGGTTTGAGGCCATGAACAGCTTCACTTCAGGTATTATGACTTGTACGCATTGTCAGAATTGAACTTCGGGAAGTTCGGAGTTGATTTGGAAAGAAAATTCTCATTTCAGAAGCCTTAAATTGAAAGAATTAGCTAAGATCAGATTTTTGAGTAAATGACCTTGAAATCAGGATTCGAAGGTTCCAGTAGGTTCGTATGATGATTTCGGACTTAGGCGTATGTGTGGGTCGGGTTTTGGATAATTCGGGAGCATTTTGGCGCCTATTGTGGAAGTTAGCATTTTGGAAGAAATTTCATAAGTTTGGGTTGAAGCGTATTTCAGTGTTATCGATGTCCGTTTGGGATTCCGAGTTTGGGAATAGCTTCATATGATAATTCCGGAGTTGTGAGTGCGATCGGAAGTGAATTCGGAGGTCCGTAGGTCATTTTGAATTCATTTGGCTAACGATAGAAATTGAAGGTTTTTGAGAAGTTTGACCGGAAGTGGACTTTTTGATATCTGGGTCGGATTTCGATTCGGAAAGTTGGAGTAGGTCCGTAATGTCAAATATGACTTGTGTGCAAAATTTGGGGTCAATCGGACGTGATTTGATAGTTTTAAACATCGAAAGTTGAAGTTGAAATTCTAAAGTTCATAAAGCTTGGATTGGAGGTCGATTCATGATTGTAGCGTTGTTTGATATGATTTGAGGCCTCGAGCGAGTCCGTAATGTGTTTTGGGACTGGTTGGTATGATTGGTTGGGGCCCCGGGGGACTCGGGTGGATTCCGGGTGGTTAACGGATCAAAAATGGAATTTTTTGAAGGCTAAAGTTACTGGTTGCGGTCATAACCGCACCTGTGAGAAATGGGCCGCAGGTGCGGAGCCATAGAAGCGGAAAGAAGAGCCACAGATACGATATTGGCGGAGGAGAGCTGGGACCGCAGATGCGGTCATTGTGCCGTAGATGCGGGACTGCATCTGCGGTAGAGAGGGCGCATAAGCGGAAAAAGGGAGCCTGGAGGAAACCGCAGAAGCGGTAGGGTTGCTCGTACCTACGGAACCGCAGAAGCAGTCAAGGAACCACAGGTGAGGAAAGTGTTGGAGGCAGTGAGGTTCTTTTAAATCGGGGATTGGGTTCATTTCAACCTCATTTCTTCCATTGGAGCCGATTTTGGAGCAACTTTGAGGTACTATTTTCACCACCAAGCAAAAGGTAAGTAATTTATGCTAGTTTTTAGTTAAATACATGATTATATACGGATTTTAGCGTGTAAATTAGTAGAAATTTGAGGGTTTTGAGGAAAACCTAGAAAAATTCATATTCTTGGATTTTGACCACGATTTTGGGTATGGAATTATGAGAAAATTATATATTTGAGTTCGTGAGTTCATGGGTAAAGTTTATTTTTGAAAAATTTCGGAATCTGGGCACGTGGACCCGAGGGCAATTTTGTCAACTTGTCGATTGGGGTTAGGAATTGCTATAAATTGGATTGTTATGAGTACTTGAACATATATTAGTGTACTTTGCATAATTATTGGCTAGTTTTGGAGCATTGTACATCAATTTAAGTCTTCAGAAGGGCGTGGAATGCCGGTTATGGATCTTCGGAGCGAGGTGAGTCTCCTTTCTAACCTTGTAAGAGGGAATTGTCCCCATAGGTGAGTTAATTGGTTATGTGCTTCTATGTGTGGGCGCTACATACGCACGAGGTGACGAGAGTCCGTGCGTAGTTATTATTATGCTATTGTCCGGGTAATTTAGGACCCAAAAGCATGATGTACTTGGATTATTTGTAAAATTATTGACAGCTTGAATTGCTTAAATCTCATCGAATTGGTAAATGAATTTCTAAAAAGAATTAAACTTCTTTTTTTTTTAAATTGTCAAAAAGGAATTGGTTTTCTTTGGGTAATTATTTCCTGATGACTTCTTGATTGATTGTCTATGCATGTTTAAATTCTGGAGAGGCCCGAACGCCTCGGCAGATTAAATAGATGTATCTATGGTTTGTGTCGTTCAACCCTCGGCAGTGCACAATTTAAATATTGTTGGATCGGGCCATACGATTTCGGCATGATTTGCGCATGCTTGTATTGCTTGCCTTAAAACTTATTGAAGTTGTTATTGCCTCTTCCCGGCTTAAGAATATTTATATAAATAATGAAAAGGGAAATTTGGAAATTTCCTATAACAGAAAGAATTGTTTACTTGCTTCACGCTAATGAATTAAAACCATGTTTATAAAAATCCACGATGTAATATATTATTGATATATCATTACTGGACCACTAGTAAGTGTCGAAGTCGACCTCTCGTCTCTACTTCTTCGAGATTAGACAGGATACTCATTAGGTACACGTTATTTTCGTACTCATACTACACTTTTGTGCATTTTTGTTGCACAGGAACATGCATCTCTAGTGGCCTAGTGAGCGTAGCAGCATGGTTGATACGGAGACTTAGGTGAGCTGCACTTCCCGAGACGAGCCGCAGCCAGCAAGTCTCTTTCAAATTACTGTATTTATTTTCTATCCAATTGTTATTTGTTATATCTGTTGTATTATATTGCTTCCTAGAAATAGCTCATGCACTTGTGACACCGGGTTCTGGGAAAATTATGAGGTATTTTGTATTGACTTCTTGACATGTATATTTAATTTGAACTAAGTATCTTCTACTAGTAAAAATTGAAGTAAAAATCAAAGTTTTTCACAATTGTTTAAATGAGAATTTAATTAAGTATTTATGGTTGGCTTGCCTGACAGCGGTGTCCGGCGCCATCACGACCCTTAGTGGATTTTGGGTCATGACAACATGGTATCAGATCACTAGGTTCCCTTAGGTCTCACGAGTCATGAGCAAGTTTAGTAGAATCTCGCGGATCGGTACGGAGACATCTATACTTATCTTCGGGAGGCTACAAGGCTGTTAGGAGTACTTCCCTTATTGATTCCTCATCGTGCGTTTTGATTCCTTGAGGCTTATGCCCTTGTTTTCTTCCTACTCAATCTTACGCGACGCGAACTGCTTGTTATAAATCGAGAATCGAAGAATTGTAATGGTACTATAGATGTGGTGCGAGATGTTCTCCCGGTATAGTTGGTTGGGCTATTATGCCTTGTGGAAAGATATTCTATTGTTTCAGCTCAGTAGCGGTACTTTTGAGAGCTTTGAGGCTAGGCACAAGATGTCATGATACTATGAACGATTGCTCCACGGTATTGTTATGATGGTAGGATGTTTGCCTACGTGTCGGGGAAGTGAATGACTTGAAGGGAGGTTTACTCAGTACACGATCTAGAGATTCGGCATTTTATTCCCGGCAAGGCAAAGGTAATCAGACTAAGAAGGTTCTGATTTGGGTTGATGGAGTAACAAGACTTGGTATTTAGCGTGGTGGAGTTTTTCTTTCTATGATGAGGTGTCATTGTCCTTATGGAATGTACTAGGTTCAACGGTGATGTGAACTTCTGCAATTCACCCTTTGGGTAGAATATTGTGAAATGGTATTAGAGAGACGACTGTTAGATATCGCGGGGTGCGGTGGTTCAGGATTGAATCAGTGTTCTTAATGTCGATGGTTCAAGAAAGATGATCCTCGGAAGGGTTTAAAAGTGAGTAGTGGTCTATTTGTTCAAATGCTACCAAGTTAAATTTCGGTCTAAGGCATTGGCTGAGCAGCAAAGGATGAGGAAGGACATGTCGAGAGTGTCAGGCGATGGTTAAAATTTCTAGAAGGCCAAGTATAAGAAGCCAAGGTCGAGTAGTCGATTAAAGGGTTGAGTTCCGCCAAAGTGGGAGAGTGGAAGAGTTGCATATGGGCTTGGTGGCAGTATGACCACGTGCCTTGAGGAGAGTCTGGAATGAATTAGGAATTTTAGAGATTGGTGATTGGTGCCCGTGGATTTGATTTGGAGCATGGGCTATTATACGACGGGAGAATTGATATAACGGAAAGAAGCTGCTTGAAATAAAGAAGGATACAACATAACTTTGAATTGGAAGGATGTTGCCGCACATCTAATTGATGTCCATGAGTGGTGAATGGACTTGTGCAGCTAGAGAGTGAGCTCGGACTCAAAAGGGATTATTGATGTCATAGTGATTGTATCCCGTGCAATAGCATTGGAAGATGTTGGGAAGTGATTTCCACAGGTGGATTATTCCCTGTGAGCAGGTTAGCGGTTGCATGGTTGGTGAGGCTTCTACGAAGTTGTACAGAAAAGAGATCAATCGTGCGAATATGGTTGATGACTCAGAGTATAAAAAGGGGGTTTACAGAAAGATTCCGAGAATTTTGGCGGTTGATTGCGCAAGGTTATGTTAATAAGAGATTAAGAATCCTGGTAAATTCCAGAGTTGTGTAATTGTGGCTTCGAACTAAGTGGGAGAGTCTCACCACCTATGATTGGGTTGCATGGTTAACTACTTGCGAGATTTCTGGTTACTAGCATGTTGAAGGGTTATTTCAGCTACGGGAAAAGACCATAATTAGTAATTTGAGCAGGAAATTGTTAAAGGTGTGCTATGGTTGGCCTTGTTGGCTCATGTTCAGACTTGGGGGAAGGATTCAAGATTTGTGCTTTGTATAGATGCGAGTTCCAAGGGAAGTGATTCTGCTAGATGTTTCGTCGATAGGGTCTTCATGTGCTAGAAGATTTATGTAATTGATTATATTCAGGGCCAAGTTAGAGCGGGTGGCTCTCAGCAATGGTCCTAGTGGATTCAAAGGGGTAAAGTGTGGAGCCTAATAATTTGGAGCCTATATGTACAGTTAAGAATCAAGCTTTGTAGCAGCTTATGAGAAGGTACCCAGAATGATCTATAATGTTTTGACTTGCAGTGTAGCATTTGGGAGGAAAATGAGAACAGACTTTTGACCCGTAGTGGAATTATCAGAATGGGCATACCAGTTGGGGATGCGAATGCTTGCACAAGGGAGGTATTAAACGGTTCGCGGGATTGGAGATAGCGTGATCTCGTGATTCAAGGTCACTCGGGATGAGTGCGGATGAAGTGTGTTATGTGTTGAATGGAGTCATCATTATTTCTAAGACAATCAAGGATAAATCGGAAGGAGATAGATTAGTTAGCCATGGTTGAATTGGCATGATGGTGGCGGTGATTAGTTCCTTCAGTGTGATCAAGTTATGAATGTGATTTGTGGCGGTACGTGCGAGGCTTGACGGCCGTCGTAATTGATTTTATTTGGAAGTATTCAAGTATTATGGCCTTGTTATGTGTAGGCGGATCCCGGAAGGGTCATGGTGGTTTAGACCACTACTTGAGGATTTGAATGTCCTACGATTATGAGAATTTACCTGTGTGTTGCTATAGTTCTCCTGAAGTGAGTTAAGTGAAAAGTTTTTATATGATGAAGTGTTAATCTATGAGTGGTTCCGAAGTTATGATTAAAATGTGTTCCATCGTATATTGGCTTGTTAGATGCAGTAAGTGGCATGGAATTTGAAGTGAGGATCAAGGTTGCAGTTCGGTGTTGAAAAGGATGTCACGAGCTCGGGTGAGCAGGTAAGGAGTTTCGATGTTTAAAGTAAGTTGGTATTGTCTTCAGCGTCACTTGAGATTGGTGTTTTGGGAAAAGGGATTTGCATCCTGGTTAAGGATCCTTGATCGCTTTTCAGCGTTAGTGCGATCGGTGGTTTGGGTGTACAGACCTATTATCTGTTACAGAAGGTTGTGGGAGCGTGTCCCATGGGAAGGTTGTATAAGGGTGGCAGGTAGCCACTTGACTGATCGAAAAGTTAAACCAAGTATGAAGATTGTAGTGATGTCGTTAGATTGAGAATTTTTGCCTGGAGGGTACTCAGTTTATTGGGTTATGGATTGTGGAGGATTACTCTGGTTATAATGGTTGTCCTTGTCTATTAGGAGTAAGACGGGGGTTATTATGGACCTTTGAAAGGTTATCAGCCTAGTTCAGTGCGATCAGAATCAGCTTGAGGTATGTGGATGGATTTAAATGTGAATATGGGCTCTATACCAGGCCAAATGTGTTCATTTCAACATAGCACTCCTTATGGAGGAGTATTCAGACGTGGATGTTATTTCGTCATCAACTATTTCATGTAATGATTTATTGCGCCGTGTAAGATGTGAGACGGCTCGGTGAAATCCTTATATGTCGAGATTTTCGCGAAGGGACAAGGTCATATGAGCAAAATGGCTCTTGAGATTCAGATCGTAGATCGCACCTCAGTTTTTTTTGAGTTTGGCAGCTTATAACACTATATGTCCCCTCAGGGATGGTATTATGCACTTAGCGTGCTTGTGCCGATATTCAGTATTTTAGCGAAATGAGCAATCTAGCTCGGTGTGAATCTCCTTATGTGAGTTTCACGGGTGGATCGGGTGGCACGCCCCCATGGTTATGTTGTCTGGATCGGGTGGCACGCCTCCATGGTTATGTTGTCTGGATTGGGTGGCACGCCACCATGGTTATGTTGTCTGGATCAGGTGGCACGCCATCATGGTTATGTTGTCTGGATCCGGTGGCACGCCGCTATGGCTATGTTGTCTGGATCGGGTTGCGCGCCTCAACAGTATGATGTTTAGTACAATTTTCTATTTTCTATTTTTGTATGCTTTGTTTCCCATTTTTCTAAGGAAAGTCCATATTAGTGCGTGATTTAGGTAGTTCCTTCCAAAGTTCGTTTTCCTTTGTATCACGTTCAAATTGGTAGCCTATCGGCACACTACGGCATCATATGAGGCTTTGGATCATGTCCGGGTGGCTTATTGTCTGAGCAGTTCGTATTGGGTAAGATGGGATCCTTGAACTCGGGATCAGTGCAATCTGATTATATGAAGTATATTAAGGAGCTAAGGCCATTGTTTGGTTCAGAATGAGGTGATAGTTCTTTCCAGGAGTATAGGCCAACGAATTATTGTTTTGGCAGTGGTTATGACTTTCTTCACATCTCATCAATCATGTCGGTATTGTAAGAGTTAGAACAAGAATTATATATATCATGAGGTGCGTTTGTGAGCATCAGATTCGGGGAATGCTGGTCATTATGATCAGAGAATGTTATTATGGTCCTATGGATGATGTGGTGCATGGTGAGAATTCGGAAAATGTATATAGTGATGTTCTGGTACATCATGTAGTGATTTATACGGTGTCCTTGTATTGAGAGCAGGCCTAGTAAAGAATTTCGGATGTTGAAACTGGGTTCTAAGGCTCATTTGTTGAATAAAAGAGAATATCTTTAGATTTGCTCAAGCCAATGTGCTCAACTGAGTTGTGGTGGCACGGGTAGGTGCACAAGGTGTTTAACTGTGATTTCAGACGACTCCAGCGCAATTCTTAGCACATTCGAGGACGAACGTATGTTTAAGTGAGAGAGAATGTAACGACCCGACAGGTCGTTTTGAGCTTTGGCCCATTTTTCAGCGGTTTGAGGCCATGAACAACTTCACTTCAGGTATTATGACTTGTACGCATCATCGAAATTGAACTTCGGGAAGTTCAGAGTTGATTTGGAAAGAAAATTCTCATTTCAGAAGCCTTAAATTGAAAGAATTAGCTAATATCATATTTTTGAGTAAAAGACCTCGGAATTAGGATTCGAAGGTTCCAGCAGGTTCGTATATTGATTTCGGACTTGGGCGTATGTCCGGGTCGGATTTTGGATAACCCGAGAGCATTTTGGCGCCTATTGTGGAAGTTATCATTTTGGAAGAAATTTCATAAGTTTGGGTTGAAGCGCATTTCTGTGTTATCGATGTCCGTTTCGTATTTCGAGTCTCGGAATAGCTTCGTATGGTGATTCCGGAGTTGGAAGCGCGATCAGAAGTGAATTCGGAGGTCCGTAGGTCATTTTGAAGTCATTTAGCTAAAGATAGAAATTGAAGGTTTTTGAGAAGTTTGACCGGAAGTGGACTTTTTGATATCGGGGTCGGATTCCAATTTCGGAAGTTGGAGTAGGTCCGTAATGTCAAATATGACTTGTGTGCAAAATTTGGGGTCAATCGGACGTGATTTGATAGGTTTAAACATCGAAAGTTGAAGTTGAAATTCTAAAGTTCATAAAGCTTGGATTGGAGGTCGATTCATGATTGTAGCGTTGTTTGATATGATTTGAGGCCTCGATCGAGTCCGTAATGTGTTTTGGGATTGGTTGGTATGATTGGTTGGGGTCCCGGGAGCCTCGGGTGGATTCCGGGTGGTTAACAGATCAAAAATGGAATTTTTGGAAGGCTGAGGTTGTTGGTTGCTATCATAACCGCACCTGCGAGAAATGGGCAGCAGGTGCGTAGCCACAGAAGCAGCAAGAAGAACCGCAGATGCGGTATTGGCGGAGCAGAGCTAGGACCGCAGATGCGGCCATTGTGCCGCAGATACGGGACTACACCTGCGGTAGAGAGGGCGCAGAAGAGGAAAAGGGGAGCCTGGAGGAAACCGCAGAAGTGGTAGGGATGCCCGCACCTGCGGAACCGCAGAAGCGGTCAAGGGACCACAGGTGCGAAAAGTGCTGGAGGCAGTGAGGTTCTTTTAAATCGGGGGTTGGGTTCATTTCAAGCCCATTTGTTCCATTGGAGCCGATTTTGGAGCAACTTTAAGGTGCCATTTTCACCACCAAGCATAATGTAAGTAATTTTTGTTAGTTTTTAGTTAAATACATGATTATACGGATTTTAACATGTAAATTGGTAGAAATTTGGGGTGTTTGAGGAAAACCTAGAAAAATTCGTATTCTTGGATTTTGACAACGATTTTGGGTATGGAATTAAGAGAAAATCATATATTTGAGTTCGTGAGTTCATGGGTAAAGTTTATTTTCGAAAAATTTCGGAATCCGGGCACGTGGACCTGAGGGAAATTTTGTCAACTTTTCGATTGGGGTTAGGAATTCCTATAAATTGGATTATTATGAGTACCTGAACATATATTAATGTACTTTGCATAATTATTGGCTAGTTTTGGAGCGTTGTACATCAATTTAAGTCTTCGGAAGGGCGTGGAATGCCGGTTATGGATCTTCGGAGCGAGGTGAGTCTCCTTTCTAACCATGTAAGAGGGAATTGTCATCGTAGGTGAGTTAATTGGTTATGTGCTTCTATGTGTGGGGGCTACGTATGCACGAGGTGATGAGAGCCCGTGCGTAGCTACTATAATGCTATTGTCTGTGTAGTCTAGGACCCAAAAGCATGTTGTACTTGGATTATTTGTAAACTTATTGACAGCTTGAATTGCTTAAATCTAATCGAATTGGTAAATGAATTTTTAAAAAGAATTAAACTCATTTTTTTCTAAATTGTTAAAAGAGAATTGATTTTCTTGGGTAATTGTTTGCTGATGACTTCTTTATTGATTGTCTGTGCGTGTTTAAATTCTGGAGTGGGCCGAACACCTCGGCAGATTAAATAGATGCATCTATGATTCGTGTCGTTCGACCCTCGACAGTGCACAATTTAAATATTGTTGGATCGGGCCGTACGACCTCGACATGATTTGCGCATGCTTGTATTGCTTGCCTTGAAACTTATTGAAGTTGTTATTGCCTCTTCCCGGATTAAGAATATTTGTATAAATGATGAAAAAGGAAATTTGGAAATTTCCTATAAAAGAAAGAAATGTTTACTTGCTTCACGCTATTGAATTAAAATCATGTTTATAAAAATCCACGATGTAATATGTTATTGATATATCATTACTGGACCACTAGTAAGTGTTGAAGTCGACCTCTTGTCTCTAATTCTTCGAGATTAGACGGGATACTCATTGGGTACATGTTGTTTTCGTACTCATACTACATTTTTGTGCATTTTTGTTGCACAGGAACATGCATCTCTAGTGGCCTAGTGAGCGTAGCAGCATGGTTGATACGGAGACTTAGGTGAGCTGCACTTCCCGAGACGAGCCGCAGCCAGCAAGTCTCTTTCAAATTACTGTATTTATTTTCTATCCAATTGTTATTTGTTATATCTGTTGTATTATATTGCTTCCTAGAAATAGCTCATGCACTTGTGACACCGGGTTCTGGGAAAGTTATGAGGTATTTCGTATTGACTTCTTGACATGTATATTTAATTTGAAATGAGTATCTTCTACTAGTAAAAATTGAAGTAAAAATCAAAGTTTTTCACAATTGTTTAAATGAGAATTTAATTAAGTATTTATGGTTGGCTTGCCTGACAGTGGTGTCTGGCGCCATCACGACCCTTAGTAGATTTTGGGTCGTGACAATTTCAAATGGTATCAATGTACAAAGACTGACAAAGTCCAAACAACTTCCTCGATTTATCTCTATAGATCTTTATTCCCAATGTCTAAACCGCTTCTCCAAAGTCTTTCTTAGAGAACTGTTCAGATAGTCAAATCTTAGTACTTTGCAATATTGGTATATCATTTCCTATGAGCAATATATCATCAACATACAATACTAAGCATATAATTATGTCCACACTAACATTTTGTACACACAAGGTTCTTCTTCGTATCTGACAAAATTAAACTTTTCAATTATCTTGTTAAAGCGAATATTCCAATTTCGAGAAGCTTGTTTTAGTCCATAAATGGATCTTTGGAGCTTGAAAATTTTATTATGATCAGACGGAGATGTGAAATTTTCAGGTTGTATCATGTACACATCCTCTTCTAACTCACCATTAAGGAAAGTTGTTATCATAGCCGTTTGCCATATTTCATAATCATAGTATGCCGCTCTAGTAAGAAAAATCCGAATTGATTTGAGAATTGCCACGGGAGAGAAAGTCTCGTTATAGTCGATCCTTCCTTTTGACGCTATCCCTTGGCAATAAGACGGGCTTTATAGGTCTCCACCTTTTAGTCTACTTAATTCTTTTTCTTAAAACCCATTTACACCCTATAGGTTTTATATCCTTGAAGGTTCAACTAAAGTTCATACTTTATTTTCTTTCATGGATTTCATTTCGGATTTCATGGACTTTTGTTATTTCTCATAGTGAGAACCTTGTATCACCTCTTTATAGGTCCTAGGGTCAACATCATTATGATCAACCTCATTTGATACATCATCTTGTACTATTAGATTTAATCTAGTTGGTACATGACATTCTCGTGTAGACCTTCTAAGAGGTTCTTGTAGAACTTGCTCACCTTGTGATGGATTTGGTTGTTGTTCAATTTGGTTTAGAACTAGTTCATCAACCTGTTCTTAAATTACATTTAGTTTTTGAACTTCCGTTGAATATGGAAACTTCCGTGTTAATTTGAAAATATCCAATAAAGGTTCTTCAACTTGTGTCTCATGATCTTGAATTTGTATTGATTCATTAATTTCTTAAACTTCATCAAGTTCTATTTCTCCACTATAAATTTCTTCTAAAAGAAACTCTTTTTCCAAAAAGGTTACTCCTCTAGCCACAAACTCTTTATGGTCAGAAGGGTGGTTGAAATAATGTTGAATTATTTCTTTGGGATACTAATGAACCTACACTTATTAGATCTTGACTCAAGTTTAACAGACTGCAATCTCTTAACATAAGCCGGACAACCCCAAACTCTAATATGTTAAAAGTTAAGCTTACGTCCTTTCCATATCTCATATGGCATTATAGATGCTGATTTAGTGGGAACTTTATTAAGTAAGTATGTTGCTGCATCTAAATTATATCCCCATAAATTTGTTGTAAGATCGGTTAATCCTATCAAAGATCTCACTATATCTAATAAGGTTCGATTACTTCTTTCAGACACACCATTATATTGTGGTGTTCCTGGAGGTGTCCACTGTGATAGAATCCTTTTCTCTTTGAGATACCTAGTAGAATCTTCACTAAGATATTTTCCACCTCTATCATACCATAGTACTTTGGTACTTTTACCAGTATGTTTCTCAACTTCACTATAGAACCTTTTGAACATTTCAAAAGATTCAGATTTGTGTTTCATAAGATACACAAATCTATATCTTGACATATCATCAGTGAAGGTGATGAATTAAGAATATCCATCTCTATCTTGAATTTTTATGGGCCTACAAATATCTGTATGAATTAGTCCCAAAAATTCAAAAGCTCTTTCTCCAATTCCAGTAAATGGAGATTTGGTCATTTTTCCTTTAAGACAAGATTCACATATTGAATATGATTCAAAATCATACTTATCAAGGTACCCTTTCTTATACAACTTGTTAATTCTTTTCTCTCTAATATGACCAAGCCTACAATGCCAAAGGTATATATGATTTACTTGATCATCTCTTTTCCTCTTAAGACTAGAACCATGTGTAATCGAATTTGCATTTATATTAGGTACGACATAAACATCATGTTGGAGATAGCCATTCACATATAAATCATCATCATAATAAGTAAAACAAATACCATTGTCTATGTTAATGCGGAACCCACAGAAGCTAAAATTATGTTCGAAATAAATTTAGGAACATAATAACAATCATCCAGTATAAGTACTTTGCCCAAAGGCATTATTAAAGAAATTGATCCTACAACTATGACTGTAACTTTTGCAACATTTTCAACTTGTAGATTAATTTCTCCTTTCTTCAGCCTACTACTTATCTTAAACCCTTGCAATATATTGCAGATGTTATAACCACTGCCAATATCTAATACCTACAGTGAAGAATAAGTAGTAACTAAAGAAACCTTGAAAATATTTTTCATTAATGTCTCACTTTGTTTTTTATCCTTTAGAGTTGCAAGATACTCCTTGCAGTTTCTCTTCCAATGCCCTTTCTTCTTACAGTGAAAACATTCAGTATGATATACTAGATCAAATCTTCAAAGAATTCTTTACCAAGCTTGTACCCAACTTCTCAAGTTTTTCGGTAAGATCAATCACATGATTGGCATGGAGTCCAATTAGAGAGTTTACAATGTCCAACTGTATGTTAACCACCTCTTAAGATATTCAAAGATTGCAGTTGTATCCATATTCTGATATTTCCTCTGGAGTTCAGAACTTATAGAAGCAATAATGACACGTTTAATAGCAAGGCATTCTTCCAAGTATTTCTGATAAACCTTGGTGCCTTCAATATCATTCTCTAGTGGAACTATCTTTATAGGCTTATCTTATACGGTTTTTCCCAAAAGGCCTCTCACTATTAAGAGACCCCTACACCTTATATGTAGGCCCCCAATCTTTTTAGGTACCAATGTGGGGCTTTGTTTGCATATCTAACAATCTCCCTCGAACTAAGTTCCACGTGGCCCACTTTCGAGATTCACTGTGTGCCACACACAATGTCAGAGTATTATGGAAATTGAAGTCCGCAACTAGCTTCTTTTTGTGTGCGCACCAGCCCACATATCACTCTGTCATCTCCACACTCGTTCTGCTGAACTTGGATTCTGATACCATTTATTGGGTCAAAACGATCAAAAGATACTCTTAACATGGTGTGATATTACCCGCTTTGGGCTAAACCCGCATAGTTTTCTCCAAAAGGCCTCTCACCATTAAGAGATCCCTACACCTTAGATGTAGGCTTTCAATTTTTTTATCTACCAATGTGAGGCTTTGTTCTCATACCTAACAAGTTCCTTCTATGTGATAGCTAAGTTTTTTATTGTATGCTTCTTCCTAGAAATGAAAGAAAAGAAAAAAGTTCTAAACCTTTTTAGGTTGGAACACATTAATCTTTGTAATGATATAAATTACTATTAAATTTTGCTCAATTTTACGTGATATTACGCTAAAAAAAATTGGCAAAGAAATTATTGGACGGTGGAGACTAAGAGCCCGTTTGAACATAAGAAATTTTTTCTTATTTTCAAATAAATTTTCCAAAACAACATTTGGTTATGAAAATTTTATAATTTTTCAAATTCAACTTGAAAATGTATTTTCAAATTTGAAAAACTGCTGGGAACTAGTTTCTTAATGGAAAATAAGAATTTTGGTATTTTTAAGTTTTACAAATTTACTCAATATCTTTGAAATTTATAAAAGGACCCCAGTCAGTTATTAAACCTAGGTGACACCTACAACTACCCACCATCTGATTGAGTAGACCTGAACTATATTTTGACATCTATTGTTGAGATCTACAATTTAAACTTTAGCTGAAGGATCCACTACAACTTCTATTAGAGAGTATTCGTACGGTCAAACAATCAGCATGTTTGATTGTTTGTTTCAAGTAGGATAATCAAGTTAGGGTGGTTTTGATATTTTTAAAAAATTATGGGATATAAATCATATTTCATGATTTTAAAAAAACAAATCCAAATATGTTGCAAAGATTATAGCCAAACACAACTTTATCTTCAAATCAATTGTTTGTGAAATTTCAAATTTGAAAAAAAATCTTAAAATTTATGTCCAAACGCTTACTAAGTAAGCAGGTGCAATTGTTATTCGTCCAAAATAAAGAGATTAATCAGCTGTAAACATAGTACTTTCCCCTAATAGCTCGATCAACTTTTACACATCATCAATTACGAAAGAAAGTCATGATACTGACTTACTTTCCCTTAATAGATCACTATTGTCAATTGACATCACATTCCAAGTTTTGGTGGGCCATATATGGCATATTTCAGGAGTCCGAAACTTTTTTAATTATTTTTTGGACAAAAAATACTTTTGTACTACTTTAAAAAAAAGTTACATAAATGAGTAAAATGCAGTATTATACTGCGAATTACTTTAACAGAAATTTTGCCGTTAAAGTAATTCGCAGTATAGTACTGCGTTTTACTTAAAAATTTTTTTTTTGTAATTCGCAGTACTATACTGCGTTTTACTAAGATGCTGGGCCCAACTATATTTTATTAAAATTGTTCGCAGTATTATACTGCGTTTTACTTAAAACGCAGTATAATACTGCGAACAACTTCAATAAAATATAGCCCTTCTTCTTCCTTGGACCACTGAACCGAAGGACCTCAAAACCTTCGATCCTGCTGGTCCCCCCCCAACTTAAAACGCAGTATAATACTACGAACAACTTCAATAAAATATAGCCCCTTCTTCTTCCTTGGACCACTGAACCGAAGAAAACCAAACACCTTCGATTCTGCTGCCCCCCCCCCCCCCCCCCGTAAAACTTCAAAAAAAAAAATTTTGGGCCCCACCCGTCACCTAAAGAGCAAGGAGTGTAGGTCCCACATACAAGACAAACTTTGGATTCCTTCTTTCGGGTGCAAAAATTCGATTTCAATCAAATTCAAAAAACTTAAATCGATGTATTTCAATTTTGTTTATGTCGAAACTCGTATAGTACATGCATATTTGTATTGTTTAATGTGTTTCCATGTTAATTTGTGTTATGTTTGTGTTTAAATTTGTATCTTATTTATACCCGGATTGATTTATTAGCTTTGGTACAAAAAAATTGTTAAAATTTGATAAATTATTTGTATTGTTAAAAAATTAATATTATTTTGTTTGTTGTTCATATTTGTATTTTATGTTAGTTGTTTTTATATGTAATAATGACCTTTTAGCGTAGTAAAATAAATAGCCTTTTAGCGTAGTAAAATATAAAGCCTTTTAGTGTAGTAAAATATAGAGCCTGTTAGTGTTGTAAAATATAGAGCATTTTAGTGTTGTAAAATATAGAGCCTTTTAGCGTAGTAAAATGTAGAGCCTTTTAGCGTAGAGTCTATGTAGTTTAAGTATGTAGTAACTGCAAACTCTATCCAATTACACTTTACAAAATTAATTATTTAATTTATAACAATAAACTTACAAAAGTAACAAATTCCTATATGTTGTAAAATTAACTCAAATATCGAGCCTGGAACCCATACATAATTATTCAGTCCAATTTTAAACATAATTAATTATTTAATTTATTAAGCTAGCACACACAATTCTAAAAATGTTAAAATTGACACGCATAATAATTAAGGATAACTCGGTGCTACCGGGCCTAAAAAAATGAGCCTGGAACCCATACATAATTATTCAGTCCAATTGTAAACATAATTAATTATTTAATTTATTAAGCTAGCACACACAATTGTAAAAATATTAAAATTGACACGAATAATAATTAAGGATAACTCGGTGCTACCGGGCCTCAAAAAATGAGCCTGGAACCCATACATAATTATTCAGTCCAATTGTAAACATAATTAATTATTTAATTTATTAAGCTAGCACACACAATTCTAAAAATATTAAAATTAACACGAATAATAATTAAGGATAACTCGGTGCTACCGGGCCTATACTAGAACTAAAACCATCACTGCACAAAGGATAACAGTACACAGAAAAACAAACAATAGAACTAAAACCATCACTGCACAAAGGATAACTAAAACTAGTTTTTTTCACATGGTTTTCATCTTTTTCAGAACGACAAGACAACTCCATAAAACGTAGTACTATACTACGCTTTATGAGTTAAATTTTTCTGCAATAAACCAGTTTTTTCACATGGTTTTCATCTTTTTCAGAACGACAAGACAACTCCATAAAACGTAGTACTATACTACGTTTTATGTGTTAAATTTTTCTGCAATAAATCAGCTTTTTCACATATTTTTCATCTTTTTCAGAATGACAAGACAACTCCATAAAACGTAGTACTATACTACGCTTTATGTGTTAAATTTTTCTACAATAAACCAGCTTTTTCACATGGTTTTCATCTTTTTCAGAACGACAAGACAACTCCATAAAATGTAGTACTATACTACGCTTTATGTATTTTGTCTCGCCTATAAATAACGGCATCATTATAGTTATTTTGTGTGCTCAAAAATTAGTAAAAGCAAATATTTCATTAAAAGTAAGGTTTTTTTTTTTACTAAAAGCAAATATTTCATCAAATGGCTCAACCTCTTCGTGCACCAAAGTGCAACTGTGGAAAAGAATGCTCGATGCAAAATTGTTGGGATTATGGTGAAGTTGGACGCCGCTACTGGTGCTGTATGAACCAGTTATACAAGGTTCCCGGTGAACCTATTTGTGATTTTCAGGAATGGGTTGATGAACCATGTTATCAGGAATGCTACAGAGAACAACTGCAGTTTCTTCATAATATGTGTTTATGCCAACGGGAAACACAAAGAGAAAGCGATAGAATTATTGTAGAAATGAGGGCGAAACTGAAGGAGGTGGGAGAAGAAAAATGGAAAGCACAATGGAATTGTGAAGCACAAAAGGAATGAAAAGAAAAATATAAACGGGAACTTGCGGAGGTGAAGACGAAACTGAAAGAGGTAGAAGAAGAAAAAGAACGAATGAAAGAACGATTTAAGTGGTTGGAGCGGAGAATAAATGGCAACCGGGACTAAACATTTTCTTGTATGTGTTTAGTGTATTTTTCATATTTCATGTATTTTTATTATGTTGGCCTGTTATGTTTGTGTTTGTGTTGTAGTAATGCTTTATTTTAATTGAAGTGCAAGTTAAGTTTAAGTGCTTGTGTTGTTATATGAAACTATCAAACCACGTTCTACATATTACATTTCCTACAATTAAACAGTTTTTTCTTCACTCATTTCAAATTGTGGAACATAATTTTATTTGATATATATTGCAACATACACAAGTAAAAACATGTATTACAAAAAACAATACCAAAATAAAAGACTAGGGGTATCCTTGATAGTTGGGTACATTCGACGAACTTGCACCAGGAGCCGGATTACCACCGCCACGCATACCACCTGAAGGACATTTACGACGGTCGTGTCCTGTTTGCGAGCATATGCCACATTTACGCGCATAAACGGTGTCACCAACATCCATTTGGTTCCGTATACGCGTTCTCTTTTGCACTTGCAGCTTGCGCAAATAGTCCTGGTTACATACCATCTTAAAAGGTTCCGGCGGCCAATAATGCTCAGCACTTAATAGCTGTAACTTCCCACTATACGTGTCTATGTATGCAGCAACACTGTATTGCCTATCAATATAGTTTGTTGCCCCATATCCAACTTGTTGAAAGCACATCAATGCATGTGCGCACGGCATGTGGTAGATGGTCCATTTACCACATGAACATAACCTTCTATTTTCATTCACCGTCTGTAGATTATTCCCACGGTGTCCGCGGATAGCAGTCTTAACTTCAAAAACACCTCGTTCATGATCGTACTGAAGAAATGAATGCCACTGTGCTCGCCTCCTGGACCTTTCAAATCTTCTCATGGGTATTGGCATAAATTGAACACCCCTGTCCATCAATGCTGATGCAGCTGCATGCCTTTCAACAAACCTCTCTGCACTCTGTTTAAATATCATGCGGACCATGGCAGTGACAGGCAGACTTCAACAAGCCGTTGAATGACTCCGACACGTTTGTAGTGATGGATCCCCATCGTCTGCCGCCATCAGCATGCAATGTCCACGTGTGAAGCTCATGCCCCATCAACCAAGTATAGGCTCGTGGTTCTAACTGCCGGATCGCTTCCATGCGCCTCGTGAATTTGCACTGCTGGTGCTCAGTTGCAGCCAGCCACATTAAGTCATGCAATGCCTTATCATGATATTTCTTCTGGAAATTGGCCTTCAGGTGACGCACACAGTAACGGTGGTATGCATATGATTCCTGCCATTCAGGCAAGTGACATACAGAACTTAAAATACCACAATGCCGATATGATATTAGACAAATACCTGAACGCTGTTTGACAACATGCTGCTTCAAGTGGTTCAAAAAAAACGTCCATGTCTCTTCACTTTCATTGGCACATATGGCAAAAGCTAGTGGAAATATTTGCCCGTTGGCATCTACTGCAACTGCAATCAAAAGCTTAATATCATATTTTCCATAGACATAAGTATCGTCTATGGAAATAACAGGACGACAATGCACAAAACCATCAATTGCTGGTTTAAATGACCAAAACACATAGTTGAAAATATATTCGGGTCTGTCCTGACTCCGCTCACGCCTCCATTCAACAACAGTCCCGGGGTTAAAGTGTTGTAGTGCGGCCATGTACCTGGGCAGATTTGAAAAAGACTTACCCCAGTCTCCATAAATAAGTTAAAAGGCACGTTTGCGACCGAGATATGCCTTTCTTTTGGTTATAGTACAACCATACTCCTGGTGGACGGCTGTAATACACTCTTTAATATTGAACCTAATGGACACTTCCAAATATGGAATAAAGACAAGAGAAATCAAGTCCATATCCAAGTTGAAGCGATTCTCATTGTATGTGTCCATTTCACATCTGTGCTCGCTAATAAATTTATCCACTTTCCACAAACCTGATTTCTTCTTGGTGGCACGCAACATCCAGTGACAACCCATAAAGTCTCTACGGCATACAACCTTGTATTTCTCCGTAGTTGACTCACTTACTGTCATCTCACGGCACTCTCTTATACTATAGATTTTTACAGCCCTAATTAGGCGAGCTTTATTGGGTAAATACATGCCCTTTGTCAGAACAGCTGGTCTAGACTCATCCCACATCGCTGATCGAAATTCATCATCATCCCTTGTGAGGGCATCCATGTTCGGCATGCTTGGCAAATTATCAAGGTAGGGAATATTCCGCTCATGAAATGGCACGTGAGACTCGTACACTCTTGGTCTAGCTGGAGGTGGAGGAACATGCTCCCTCGTCAACTCAGGTTCAACATTCACTTTCTCCTCCTCATCACCCTCATCATGGAAGGGTGTGTCATCCCCAGACACATCCGCATTGTTGTCATAATCACTATCATCTTCCTGACTCTGCGCATCTGCCAAATCACGAGTAAATACGTCGTCTATGGGCAACTGTGTGAGGTCGGGAGCTTCAAGAAGCTCGTTTTCACTGCACATAAAGAACAAAATGATAAGTTACCCAACTAGATAAATACTTTAGATATAGCTGTATCACTTTACTTACAAGTCGTACTGTCTTGACGTTTAATGATGGATATTTTCTTCTTGGTGATGACTCCCAGATGGACCACCATGGTCCAATACTCCAGAACTACGCATATTCCAACTAGGGGCAGGGTCATAACTTGTAAAATTCATATCCGGACGGTACCCCCTATGAAAAATATGAGTGTTAATACAAATCCAATTAAAACATAAATTAAACATCGCTAAAGCGTAGTAAAATTGAAGTTTACCAGTCGTCTTGTTGATTATCTAAAGTCGAAAAATTATTTTGTGGCTGCTCATTCGCCGGTGGTGACAAGTTTAAATCAAGGCAAGCTCTTTCATCACCAATCTGTCCGGCAAAAACTTCTTTAGAATAACCACCCGATGACTGGGGGTTATCCCTACTATGCACGCCCTCATTATTGGGAACGTCTTCCACCTTGACGTACATTTCCAATAATTTTATTACAATAAATTCCCTATATTCATCCGGAATCAGCAAAAAATCTCTAAGAGTTTCATCATCCTCGATGTTAAACTCAGAATAATAAGCAAACCCCTACGGAGTCACTAAATACGGAAATCTACCGGTTATTTTAAGATTAACCGAACATCTCCTCTCATTCATTTTTTTACGTAACAACGATACCAATTTATCGTACTCCATAGTAAGCGGCAATTTAACATGACATTGTGGAGGTGAGCTATACCTCACAGAGTTATTCTCCAACACAACCTCACCCCCCAATATAGTGAAACCCTTATTTTTGCCACTTCAGACATTGTAAAAAAATAATTGATAAGAAGAAGAGAGAAGTATGAACGTAAGTTTGAAATAAAGTATTGAATGAATTTTTATAAAATTGAAACGCCTTTAAATAAGGCAAGTCCGACGTTAGGGTGTAGAATTTTTCTATGTAAAACGCATTACAATACTACGTTTTATGTATTGAATTATTGTTATGTCAGTTCATTATTGGTGGGGGCAAAAACCAGAGTACAACGCAATTATTTAATGTAAAACACATTATTATACTGCGTTTTACAAATGTATCTTAGTAAAACACAGTATAGTACTGCGAATTACAAAAAAAAAATTTTTTTTAAGTAAACGCAGTACTATACTGCGAATTACTTTAACGGCAAAATTTCCGTTAAAGTAATTCGCAGTATAATACTACGTTTTACTTATTTATGTAACTTTTTTTTAAGTAGTACAAAATTGTTTTTTGTCCAAAAAATAATTAAAAAAGTTTCGGACTCCATATTTCAGATGTTACGTCTAATGTGAATGTCTGCTTGGATGATGAAAAGCGAAAGTACATATCAAAAGGTGTATCGAGAATAACAACCCTAGTTATTACAAGTCTTTTAACTAATTTATTTTTATATTATATTCAATTAGCGTTATTAAGAGAAATCAATCTAGTCTTACAGGTTGTGTCTTGCACCGATACACTAGTTTGAGGATTTATAAGTTTATATTACAGTATTATCTAAGCTTAGTGCCTTTTCAAAAATAATAAATTCAGTTGAATTTGTAGTCCATATATGTATAAAGTGAAGATCTGAAGAGATATAATAGTACCATACATGATATAGGAAAACGTGGACCTATATGATTTCAAATAGATTCGTTCATCTTCATTAATATGGCATATCTAATTAAAATCTTCAAATCTACGTGAGTGTAGTGCCCTTCGAGCAAGGGATACATGACAACGATTTTGCAAATACATTGTACTCCAGCATGGGGCCAAGCCCAACCAATAATGAAGTATAAAAAGAGTAAGACATCGTCTTTTCTTTGAAGAGAAAAACAAAAAGTGACATCATTTCTTTTTCATTAATGAAAACGATAAAAGAAACTATGTACAGGTAATTTCAAAGACAATGTTTCCGCAGATACCCTAATAAAGAGGCGAGAGGGAAGCACGGTCTAACACAACTTCAAACAAAGCCGAAGGGTCCATTGTATCAGAGCTCGAGAAGGATGAACGATGTATCTAAGATCGAGCACGACTAAACAACAAATCCGAGCCAAGTACCGTTTCGATACCGCAGGAAAAAGTTAACGGTAGAGCATGACAAGGAAGGAGACATGATATGCGTCCTCAACCGGATATTACATTGAAAATCCCGTCCGATATCAACTGCAAATCGACATTTACCGAAAAAGAAGATTTTTACATTATTTACACTTGTATTAGGATTGAAATTCCCCTATAAAGGGAAGATATTTTTCATTCAGACACATTGTTAACATGCATATCAAAGCAATATAAGTTTATTTTTATCTTCTAGCTATTACCAAAGTGTTCTTCAGTTACTCTATTATTTAATTGCAAACGAGCCCATATCGAGGGTTCGATCGGAGACGAATTTCAGTATTCAACTTAAGGCCAGGCTTGATTATCCCATTACGATTGGTTTGATTGTCTATTCTTTCTCTAATCTGATTATTTGCTGTTCTCAGGTCATTCGTATTGAATTAAATCATGTATCCTTTAAATAGCGTACAAATTTAATTGTTACTCATTTTTAAGGGTAAACAGTTTGGCGTCCACCAAGGGACAAAGGATAATAGTGGTGATTTGATACGAATCTCCATAACACACCTTATTTTATACTTGTTCTTTAAAGTTATGATTTTAGCTTAACCTAAGGATGTCAAATTCTCAGTCTCTTCACTTGAACATTGAGATGTCGAGTTAGGACACCACGACAAAAACAATAACGTGGTACCTAGCAATGAAGTGCCCCTTATTGATCCTAATGTCTTCCTAGTCGCTGGTCCGGTTGATGTTAACTCACAAGTTTCCATTAACATCAGTTTGCCAACCGACAACAACATTCGCAGTGCACCCTAACCATCAGCTCGAGAGGCACCCGAAGGGAAAGGTGATGAGGTTAGCTTGCGGTTAATTTTTGAAATATTGCAAGCTCGGCAAGCGGCAATAGCACATTTGCAATCCCAGAGTCACGTACCTAACATGATCGAGCCCGAGTGGATTAGGGAAAACACTCGAAGGGATGATCAAGTTACTGTGAAACCGGATGAAACTCGAGGCTACAAAGCAGGTGGAGTATGGCAAGAAAAAGATAGATACAACGACAAGAAGGTTGAAATTTATAACTACGGGGTCGATCAGATCCCGGGAGCACCCCTAATATTGAAGAGGCCAGATTCCAAAAAATTCATTCAGAAGCCTTTTCCCCGAGAGCGACACCAAAGCCAATCCGAAAGAGATTTTGAATGCCCGACATTCCTAAGTATGATGGGACCACAGATCCAAACGAGCATGTGACCTCCTATATATGCGCGATCAAGGTAAATGACCTGGAACACGATGAGATCGAGTCGATTTTGTTGAAAACAATTGGGGAAACCTTGTCCAAAGGAGCAATGATATGGTATCACAACTTGCCTCTGAATTCCATTGATTTGTTTGCTACGCTTCCAGATGCTTTCATAAAGGCCCATACTGACACCATCAATGTCGAGATGAGGAAGTCAGACCTTTTCAAAGTCAAGTAAAAGGATAACGAGATTCTTAGGGAATTCGTATCAGAGTTCTAGATGGAATAAACGGACCTGCCCCAGGTCGCGGATGATTGGATCGTTCAGAAATTTACTCAAGGGCTCAACCCCCGAAGTTCTGTGGCTTCTCAATAATTGAAGCAAAACTTGGTGTAGTACCCGACTATCACTTGGGCCGATGTCCATAACAGGTATCAATCGAAGATCAGAGTCAAGGACGATCAACTCGGGGACCCCTCGGGGTCAGTTTACCCCAACAAAATCAAATGAAAGGACTACGAGAATCATCGACCAAGAGCCAAGACCGCTCCGAGATTGATACCAGTCATGCGGTACGGATCGAAGGGAAAACGGATCTGATCGCCACGCGACAAGAGAAGTGATCAAGGACCGACAAACCGAGGCCTGATGAGCAAAAGCAGTTTTTACAGGTCACTCAGAGGTAGGGAAGCATCGATATTATCGGAATACAATTTCAACGTAGATGCTGCAAGTATAGTGTCATTTATAGTACGCATCAAAGAAACCAAGTGGCCTACACCACTGCAATCTGATCCTGCCAATAGGGATCACAACTTGGTGTGTAAGTACCACGGTACTCATGATTATAGGACCGAAGATTGTGGACAACTGAGGGAAGAAGTGGCCCGATTATTCAACAATAGGCACCTTCGAGAATTCCTAAGTGAACGGGCTAAAAATCATTTTAGAAATAAGGACGTCAATAAAAAGGTCGAAGAGGAGGAGCCCCAGCACGTGATCAACATGATCATTGGAGGGGGGGTTGGATATCCCCAAGGGACAATGATAAAATGCACTAAAGTTTCTATCACAAGGGAAAAACGCACCCGGGATTATGTCTAGGAAGAGGTCATCTCGTTCAGTGACGAAGACGCCGAGGGGGTCATCTAGCCTCATAACGATACACTTGTAATATCTGTACTTATTAATAAATCTCGAGTTAAATGTGTGTTAATTGATCTAGGTAACTTGGCCAACATCATCCGATGGAGGTTCGTAGAGCAACTGGGATTGTTGGACCAAATCATACTGGCGGCATGGGTGTTGAACGGGTTAGACATGGCGTGCAAGACAATGAAGGGTGAGTTAACTTCACCGGTAAACACTGTCGGGACTATCCAAGAAACAAAGTTCTACGTGATCGAGGGGGATATGAGGTACATCGCCTTGTTCTGAAGGACATGGGTTCACAACATGAGAGCAATGTATTTAACCTTACATCAAGCGCTGAAATTTCCCACATTGGGAGGAATCAAAATAGTCTACGGGGAACAGTAGGCAAAAAGGAAATGTTTGTTGTCAATGAAGTAATCACGGTGCCCGCATTTTCGACATTAAAAAGTAGGGAATGGTCGAAGAAAAGGAAACAAAGTATCAATCAATGTTCCCGAGATCTTTCATAGCGCTTGATGACACCGATGCCACTAAGTCAACAATTGAGGAATTGAAGCAGGTTATACTAATCGAGCATCTACTAGATCGAAAGGTATACATAGGCACGAAACTAACTCCCGAGCTTAGGAAAAAATTAATTGATTTTCTTAAAGCTAATGCCGATTGTTTCGCCTGGTCCCATATAGACATGACAGGTATTCCACTGGAGGTAACAACTCACAAGTTGAGCCTAGATCCAAAGTTCCATCCAGTCAAGCAAAAGAGAAGGCTTAGTCCGAGATCAAACATGTATTTATCAAAGATGAGGTATCTAAACTTTTGAAAATAGGTTCCATCTAGGAAGTTAAGTACCTGAATTGGTTATCTAACGTAGTAGTCGCACCAAAAAAGGAAGCAAACTTAGAATATATGTAGATTATAAGGATCTAAACAAAGCATATCCGAAGGATTCATTTCCTTTGCCAAATATCAATCGAATGATCGGCGCAACAGCCAGACATGAAATACTAAGTTTTCTCGATGCTTATTCTGGGTAAAACCAAATTCGGATGGACCCGAGAGATAAAGAAAAGACTTCTTTCATAACCAAATTCGGCACTTACTGTTATAATGTGATGTTGTTTAGGCTAAAAAATACCGGTGCCACGTACCAATGCCTAGTTAACCGGAACAAGAACAAATAGGAAAATTAATGAAGATTTATATTGACTATATATTGGTCAATTACCTGCGAGCAGAGGACCATTTGAAATATTTGCAGGGAACTTTCGACATATTGAGGAAGTACAGCATGCTGCTAAACCTGGAGAAATGTGCCTTCAGGGTCAGCTCGATCAAGTTCCTCAGATTCATGGTATCTAACCGAGGAATCGAGATCAACCCGGACAAAATAAAAGCTATAAAAGATATTACCATGGTTAACAATATTAAGGAAGTATAATGATTGACCAGGCGGATAAACGTGTTGGGTCAATTTATTTCGAGATCGTAGGATATGAGCCACCGGTTAATCTCATTGTTGAAAAAGAAGAAAGACTTCTCTTGGACTCCAAAATGCCAGTGAGCTTTAGAAGAACTCAAACGCTATTTTTTGAGCCCTCATTTGTTGCATACTCCGAAGGCAGATGAATAGTTATACCTCTACTTGGCGGTTTCCGAGTTAGCGGTAATTGGTGTCCTAGCCCGAGAAGAAGAAGGTATGCAATTTTCTATTTATTATGTAAGTATAACCCTACACGATGCCGAAACAAGTTATCCGCACTTAGAAAAATTAGCGCTCACCTTGTTAAGCGCTTCTAGGAAATTAAAATCATACTTTCAATGTCACCCCATATGTGTCATGATGTGACGACCCGGTCAGTCGTCTCATGAGTTACCGCTTCGTTTTCTCCATTTCTACTTCTTTATACTTTGTTATCCATGTTTTATGGTATCGGGTCGGTCGGATCGAATCCGCAATGATTTTGGTAAGGTTTGAGACACTTAGTTTCTTTTAAGGGAGTTTGAGTTGGAAAAGTCAATTGGATATTGACTTATGTGTTAGAGGGCTCGGATGCGAGTTTCGATGGTTTTGTTAGCTTCAGAAGGTGATTTATGGCTTAGGAGTGTGATCGGAATGAGTTTTGGAGGGTTGGAGTAGTTTTAGGCTTGAATTGGCAAAGTTGATATTTTGGCGATCTCCGATTGGTAGGCGAGATTTTGATATAGGGGTCGGAATGTAATTTCAAGAGTTGCAGTAGCTCCGTCGTATCATTTGGGATGTGTGTGTAAAATTTCAGGTCATTCGGACGTGGTTTGGTTGGGTTTTCGATCGAAAGCGTAATTTGGAAGATTTTAAAAACCTAGGCTTGAATTCGAGGTGTTTTAGTTGATTTGATATTGTTTGAAGTGTTTTGATGATTGGAACAAGTTTGAATAAGGTATTAGGATATGTTTGTGCTTTTGGATGAGGTCTCGGGGGCCTCGGGGTAATTTCGGATGGTTGACGGAGAAGTTGGATGTTTGTGGAAGCTACAGAGTTTCTTCTTCTGGTATTTCCGCACCTGCGGATTGGGGACCGCAGGTGCGAGGCAGAAGGCCGTAGATGCGAAATGGGACTGGCGAGCAGATACCGCAGAAGTGGTCAAGATGGCCGCAACTGTGAAGCCACAGATGCGGAAGTCCTATCGCAGGTGCGATTTTGGGTTTTAAGCGAAAGACCGCAGAAGCGGTGGTTTGGCCGCATCTGCCTTACCACAAAAGCGGGCATTGTACTGCAAATGCGGAAAGGCCCGGCCAGATGAAATTAAAGAGCCCTTCGTGAATTTTGTGTTATTTCACCATTTTTTATTTCGGCTTGCGAGCTTCTTAGGCGATTTGAGAGAGGGATTTCAAGAGAACTTCATTGAGGTAAGGAATTTGGACCTAAAACTCGTTCCTATGCTATTATTTCATGGATTAGGGCTAGAAATTATGGAAATCAAAGGTTAAAATTGGGGAAACTGGGGCTTGAGAACTTAGGCCTTTAATTGTGGATTTGAAGGGCCATTTGGGGTCGGATTTGAGAACTTTTGATATGTATGAACTCGTGGGGAGATAAGGAATCTATTGATGTAAAAATTTTGATTTTCGAGAAGTGGGCCCGGGGCTCGGGTTTTGGTAATTTCGAGATTTGTGCCCTTTGTTGATTGTTTTCACTTGGGCTTTGTTCCTTTAGCACATGTTGATGTCCTTGTTGTGATTTTGAATAGATTCAACGCGCGTGGAGGCCGATTCGAGGGGCAAAGGCGTCGCGAGCAAGAGATTTAACCGGTTCGAGGTAAGTAATGATTGTAAATGATGCTCTGAGGTTTTGAAACCCCGGATTTGCACATCGTAGTGCTATAGTGAGGTGAGACACACGCTTGATGACGAGCGTGGGGTTGCGTACTATTGGGAATTGTGACTTGGTCCATCCGGGTTGATGATTTTACTGCGTATTTGACTAAATCTTATTTGCTATCATCATGATTTGGGATGAACGCCATATTTGGGCTTCATGCCAACTATTTGAACCTTTCGAGGATTTTTATTACTATTTCCTCACTGTTTTGACTTATTACTTGAACTCAGTCATGTTACTTTCCATTGTTTTACTATTCAGCCACTTTTACTCAGTTTTGAGACTTAAATGATATTTTAAATGATGTTTTGGGTTGAGAAATATTGTTTTACTATTGCCCAAGGGGTTTGTGATGATTTTTCGGACTGAGTAAGGCCGAGGGCCTAGTTGTGAGGATACACTGATACAGTCTTGAGGCTGAGGGCCTGATATATATAAATATATATATATATATATATATATATATATATATATATATATATATATATATATATATATATATATATATATATATTACGCAACGAGGTGGCTTGATTGATATTAGGTCGAGAGCCTAGATTTGATGCCACGAGATGACTTGTTATTGCGCTTGGGCCGTAAGGGGCCCCTCCTGGAGTCTGTACACCCCCAGTGAGCGCGGGTACCCATTGTGATGAGAGATTGAACCCGAGGGGCTGGTATTGTTCTGAGATTGAGCCTGAGAAGCTGGTACTATTCTGAGATGTTGCCCGAGGGGCGGATTTTTGGATACTGTGCCCGAGTGGCGAACTTATATTTGTTTATTTTATCTTAATTATATGTAATTTACCTATTTACTGGTTGGAAGAGGATTTTACTTGATTTTTACTGGTTTTACTGATTTTTAGTGATTTTTACTGCTTCATTATAGAATGCCTTGTGTTTTACGTGTTTTCTTACTTTCAGTCGTTATTTACATTTGTTACTCACTGAGTTAGAGTACTCACTTTACTCCTTGCACCTGTGTGTAGATTCAGGCATAGTTGGGATCGCTCCCGAGTGCTGATACCTCCAGTTTCAGGCGGGCTTTCGGAGATTACGATGTAGCTGTTGACGTCCGCAGCCCCGTGTCTCTACTCGTTTATCGCTTCTATTTCCCTTCAGACAGTTGTAGTAGTTATGGATTTAGCAGAATTGTATTATGACTTATAGATGCTCATGACTAGTGACACCCCGGTTAGGGCTGTGTATGGGTGTTCTTCCACGTATCTATGTTATCATTGTTATTTCGAATTTATTGTATCATGTTTAAACCATTTTCTTAAATGCTTAATTGTTAATAATTGGAAAATGGAAATGTCGGTTGGCCTTCTCTTCACGAGAGGCGCCATCACGATCGAGTCCGGGTTTGGGTCATGACACATGACCTCGTACCCGCTGAGGAATGTTATGCACAAAGAAGAGCTCTCGGGCTGGTTGGCCAAATGGGCCGTAGAAATTAGCGGGTACAACATCGATTACGAACCCTGGACCATCATACAATCTTAGATTTTGGCGAACTTCATGGCCGATTTTATGCCAGCTTTAATCCCCAAGGTTGAGAAGGACTTCATGCTCACTCTGGGGACTAGCTCAGGGATCTGGACCTTATTAATGGACGGTGAGTCCAAGATAAAGTGGTCCGTATTGGGCATCATATTGAAACCACTTACGCATAACGTAATTAGGAAGTCTATTAGATCTATGAAATTGACTAACAACGAATCAGAGTATGAGGCTATAATTGTAGGTTTAGAACTGGCTAAGAGCTTGACGACCAAAGTGATCGAGGCCAAATATAAATCTCTTCTCGTTGTGAACCAAGTCAATGGGACGTTTGAAGTAAAAGTGGAACGGATGCGAAGGTACTTGGATAAGTTGCAGTTGACCTTACACGAATTCAAGGAATGGACTCTACAACATGTACCTCAGGTCCAAAATAATGAGGCTAATGCATTGAACAATTTGGGGTCGTCGGTCGACTCTGATGAATTCGACTTCAGAGAAGTAGTACAGATGAGGAAATCGATGGTAGAAGAAGGTCACACCGAGGTAGACTCGACAAGCTTGACTTGGGACTGGAGAAAACAAATACCTAGACTACCTAGAGAAAGAAAAATTGTCATCGAATCCCAAGGAATCAAGAGCCCTGCGTGCTAAAGCTGCCAGGTTTATCTTGGTGAGGGGAATTTGTTTAGAAGGTCCTTTTTCGGGCCACTAGCAGGTGCTTGGGTCTGGGGGAGACGGACTATACCATGAGAGAAGTACATAAGGACACTTGTGGAAACCACCCGGTAGCAGAATCCCTAGTTCAAAAATTGATTAGAGTCGATTACTACTTAAACGAGATGGAGAAGGATGCAAAAGACTTTGTAAGAAAATGTGATGAGTGTCAAAGACATGCCCCGATGATTATCAACTAGGGGAAATGGTTCACCCAGTTCTATCACCGTGGCTATTTATGTAATAGGGAATGGACATCGTTGGTCCCCCAATATGGCCATCCGTCAAAGCCCAATACATATTGCTCATGACTGATTATTTCTTCAAGTGGGTCGAAGCTTAAGCATTCGAGAAGGTTCGGGAGAAAGAAGTCATCGACTTTATCTGGGATCATATTATATGCCGATTTGGAATACTGACGAGATTATTTGCGATAACGGGAAGCAGTTCATCAGCAACAAGATAGGTAAGTTTCTCGAAGACCACAAAATTAAATACCACCCTAGTAGGAATGGACAAACGGAGTCAACAAACAAAATTATACTCCAAAACTTTAAGAAGATATTGACTGATTAGAAAGGAAAGTGGAATGAAATCTTGCTCAAATCTTGTGGGGATATCGAACGACTTCAAAATTAAGCACCGGGGCGACCCCGTTCTTTTTAGTCTACGACGTGGAAGCTATAATCTCGGTTGAGGTGGGGGGAACCAAGCCTAAGGTTCTAGTATGCTACCGAGATGTTAAATGGAAAGGCCATGGCCAAAGGTTTGGACTTGTTGGACGAAAGGAGAGAAGCCGCCCTGGTTCGGTTAGCTACCCAAAAGCAGGGAATGTGGAGGTAGTACAACCGAAAGGCGAACCTTTAATATTTTCAAGTTAGGGACTTGGTATTAAGAAAAGTTACGTTGCACACCAAGAACCCAAACGACGGGAAACTTGGCCCAAACTGGAAAGGTCCATACAAAGCTGTCGGAATACTCAGGAAAGGTTCATATAAGATTGAGTTAGGGAACAATGTACAACTACCGAACAACTAGAACATGGCACGCTTAAAATTTTACTACTGCTAAGGTACAAATACAATTTCCTTTGAAATTTGTTATGCTTTGGACTAATTTATACATGTATTCGATCGAGGGTAAATTTGATAATTAGGTCTGAAAGAACGTGTTCTACTCTTTTCCCTTGGACTGATTTTCCTGAAAAGGGTTTTACGGAAAGGTTTTAAATGAGGCAATAGTAAAATGTGCTATCTTAGTTTCGAATATCGGCCTAAGTCCGGAATTGTAGACCACCCGTACTGGACCGTTAGTATTTGAGCCCCCACGAGCTCAGTCTCGAATACTGGGGGAGCCATTACGCCCTAATTTGGGGTCCTTAAAGACTTGCTTATTTGATATTAAAAACCAAGACTTGAGTATTAGGATTTTGTTATAAGGGTCAAACAGTCAGATGGACCGTACCCAAATAGCTCATTCTTACCATGGCAAAAAGCTATTGTTCCTTCGATCATGTACTCTATATGCAAAGTAATGAAAGAAATTTGCGCTCTACATTTCATCACTTCGCATTTGCACAATCGATATATTTGATAAGTTATTTAGAATAAATAACATGTCCAAAATCCTAGAGCCCACGAGCTTCCATAAGTCGGGGATCGTTGTCCAACAATAAGATCGGATAACTCGGGCTACCAAGTCCCGAAGGCTCCGAGACTATTAAGCAGGTCCCAAACATGAAAGGCTACGACCAACTTAAAATGGCTCGGAGACGTTCGAGTCCATACTTAGAAGGTAAGGTACTTACATATGATTAAGATCTATCAAAAGGCCTCCCTAGGAAAACATCATCGTGTATGATTGAAACATTCAAGTGTCTTAAAGTCTTCATTTATTATTGGGTATTTCGAAGTCTAAGCAACTCAGAGCAGTTGTAAAAACCGGGCCTCATTCAGGCTTCGAGGGAACAAGCACTCTAGATTACATCCAATTTTATGCCCAATTTTATGCTAAGGCATTAATGACACTCTTTAAATAAAGACTTGCAAATAGATACTAAAAGTTAAAGATACAGTATAGCCGAAGGGGAAATTTGCATATATTCCAAAAATATTTACAAAGGCACGATAAAATAACCTCAAAATAAACAAAAAAGAAATGTACAAAAGAAAATGAAAAATAAGCTAAGACATCTCGGCCTAGTCTTCGCTAGAGCCCGATTCAGTGCCGGAACCCTCGAGCTCATATATCACTTTAGCCTCGGCCTCGAGCCTCTTGTCCTCTTCAATATTGGCCAATGGATCGAACCCTCGGGCATGAATATCCTCTAGGGTCTCCTTCCAAGATAGCCAATTTATGTACTCGGTCTTTGTTATTAAGTGGGCCTCGGCTATGTCCGTGTATTTTTGTATTGGGCCAACATCTCCTCAACCTCGAAAGAATCGGCCGAAGCCGCCTCTAACTTGGAATTTAACATGGTATACTCTCGGTTGAGGTTGTCCCTTTCCGAAATGGTCAAACCTAGTTGTGTTTGGAGCTCATCATTTAGTCGAGACCATTTGTCGGCTTTTTCCTTCATCACCCAGAGCTGGTCCTTGACCGATGCCAACTTCTTTTTGTTAGCCTCCTTTCTCGAGACCAGAAGGTCCATCTTGCTCCTCAACTTCTCGGCCGAAACTTTGAGCTCGTTCATCTTGGCCTGGAGCTGGTCAATCAGGTCTACCTTCTCTTGGACCTGCGAGGTTGCATCGTTAGCTACTACACTTAACCTCTTGTTTTTAATCTCAAATATCCTTACATTCTTAACTAGTTTGGAGTGCTCCCGTTTCAAGGATGAAGCCTCATTTTGAGCTTTTTCCAACTCAGCTTGGAGAATGGGGAGGTCCTTAAGGGCCTCGTCTTTTTGCTCATTGAGGCCTTGTACATGTCCTTCTGTCGGACTTGCTCCTTGAGCTTGAATTTGAGCGGGCTGACTTATATGCGAGACTGATGGAAGCTCTCATAGTGGAGCACTGAAGCTTGAGAAACATATTAATGACATCATGAAGACACGTTGAGGTTAAATGAACTACACAAAGGACACAAAGAAAGGGAAATGTACCTGGTTCAATACATGTGTGCCACGTTGAAGAGGCTCACCATGTTCACCTCGTTCATCTTCACTTGGGCCTCTTCGGTCACCAAGCAACAAAGATAACTGGCCATGCCAACCGATTTGGACATCACCCGGGTATCCACTAGGATTTTAAATACGACCATGCTTTTGCGGTCGGGATCCGCGCACAGGGCGGGAAATTGCCTTACTAGCTTCGAGATTGAGGTCGGCCTACCTGAGTCAGACAACACGTCTTTTTTTGGGAACTCCAAGTGACTAAACCCGTAGTAGTCCTCCAATGCACCGATTTTGACGCCCTCAAAGAACAGGTTGAGGGCCTCATCTACGGCCCATGATGTTTCATTCGACTTATTGATGGCTTGAGCCTCGTCGAATAAGGGCTCTGTGTGGGATGGAGAATCCGTGATGTCAATGAAACCGATGGCAAAGTCAGGAGTAACCTCTCAGGAGGCCGTAGCCATTGTCTTTCCTTAGGGCTCTCGAGCTAAAGAAGGCTCAACTTCCCGGTCACTCCCCCTTGATGCGGCTCGCTCTCCTTCATCAGCGACCAGATCATGGGCAACGAACTCTAAGTTGTCATCTTCGGGGTAATCCCTGAGCTGGTAAAGAGATTTAGGGCCCGGTACCCTGGCTCGGGTACTAAGCTTGTTGCACTTTCGGACCCAGACTACTACCCTCTTCTTCTTGGCCTCGACGTCTGCGTCCGGAGAACCCGAAGACTTCCTATCTATTCTCTTTTTCTCCCCTTCTCTACAGTGCCCTTGGGCTGTCCCAGAACGGAAGGTTTAGAAGGAGGGGACGGAGCCTCGTCCACATCCATTGGCCGGAGCTCGGGGGTCTTGGGCAAACTTGGAAAAAAGGGGAGGCACTTAGTGAAAATGACAATTGAACATGGGAGGAAACTTGATTGAGAGAAGGACAATCACCATGAAAATGAGCCTCCCACTTGCCCTTCGAGCGTTTGAGCCATTCGCGCTCGGAGTAAGATGATTGTTTGCACATACCCTCGACCCACTCTTTGAGGCGAGGAACTATGTTGGGGACTCGGGCAACTGCTGCACGATGGTTGATCCAGGCAATAAGAAAGGAGAAAAAAATCTAAAGGAAATTCTAAGTACTCAAAAATGAGAGAAACTTATAGGCTAGGTTCCACTTTTCAGGGAACGACAAGAACTGAAGGGAATGAGATTCTCGATTTTTACCCAAACAAATCTGCCCTGCCAGCCTTGATCTCTATCTTCATCATTGCTAAAAATGGATCCTTCCTTGCCTGACGAACTAGCTTGATTAATCCCTCGTTGAAGACTCGGGGACTGTAGAGATGAAGCTGGTGGTCGATGGTAAATCAGGGTGTCTCAATGTTGTTAACAAAGTGACGGAGGAGGATCACAATCCTCCAAAAATAAGGGTGAATCTGCCCGAGGCAAACCTAGCACCTTTTGTAAAAGTCGAGGACTATGGGATCCATCGGGGCAAGTGTGAAGGGATATATGTAAACACTTAGATACCCCTCCACATGTTTGGTGATGTACTCATCTGTACTAGGGACGACCACTTCTTTGACCTCACATTTTCAGTCCTCTCGAACTTTATGGAGCGTGTCTTCGGGAATGGAGCATATATACCTTCATAACTCCTCGCCCCAATCCTGTTGACTGGAAGCTTTTTCGACCTTGAAGTCATTTTCTATAGAGTAACATCTGGGGGTGAAGTTCTTTAGAGGAGGTTCCGGGGCCACTTCAGGTAAGACTACCTCAGTATCTGTGCCCGAGTTAGAAGTTGAAGGAATGGTCTATTGAGGTACGGATTTCGAAGTCCTCGCCACGAGTTCTGGGAAATATGAATAAATGAAGGCAAGTATGAAGATTTGACGTCGAGAATGAAGATTTGGAGGTCAAATTTAAAGGTTTGAGAATGAAGTATGAAGATTTTAAGAAGGGAAGATGAATATATGAAGGTATAAAGAACAATGTATGAAGATTTGAAGGGGTTAAAACAAGTGAAAAAGTTTGGGGGTAAACTGAGGAGTTCTGAAATCGGAAAGTAAAAAAGTAAAAAAAGGACCGAAGAATTGATAGAGAAGAGATAATTAATACGTGACGTTTTGCATCCGAGAAGGTCAACCGGTGGCTGACACGTGTTCGAAGTTAGAACGACACGACTGATGAGATGTTTCACTGACCCGACGACCCGATTGTAGCGTACGAGAGAAGGAACATGGGTCAATTAATCACTTCTCGTCGCTGCGATAAATTTGCTCTCCGAAAAGTGAGGAGATTATCTGTGTACGGATAAAATCGAGACGAGAGGGACGCACGGTCCAACACAACTTCAAGCGAAGCCGAAGTGTCCCTCGTATCAGATCTTGGGAGGGATGGACGATGTATCTGGATCGGGCACGCTAAACAACGGATCCGGGCCAAGTACCGTTTCGAGACCACGGGAAAAAGTTAACGGTTGATCAGGAGCCGTGATATTCACGCTCAACCAAATATTACGGTGCAAATCCCATCCGATATTAACTGCGGATCGACATTTACTGGGAAAAGAAATTTTTTACCTTATTTAGACATGTACTAGGATTGAAATTCTCTTACTATATAAAGGGAAGAATTTTTTCATTCCGACACACTTTTAACACGCATATCAAAGCAATAAAAGTTTTCTTTTGTTTTCTAGCTATTATCCAAAGTTTTCTTCAGTTATTCTCTTATTTAATTGCAACCGATCCCTATCGAGGGTTTGATCGAGGCCGAATTTAGTGTTCAACTTGAGACTAGGCTTTATTGTTCCATTACGATTGGTTTGATTGTCTATTCTTTCTCTAATCTAATTATTTACTGTTCTCAGATCATTCTTATTGAATTAAATCACGTAACCTTTAATCGCGTACAAATTTAATTGTTACTCATTTTTAAGGATAAACGGGAACCTATCACAACACAAGCAACATATTTGGCTTTTTGTTATGACTATTCCAGTAATTAAAATAAGATTCTAAAACTTCTTTAATCTTACAATCGTTTGATTCGGGATTCTGTTATTTTATGTGGGATAAGAGAATTCGTATTACCAATTCATAGATAAGAGTAACTAAAGACCAAAAAGTCTTTAAACTAAGCACTCACCACATATTAATTCTTAATTTCTTACTTACCAAATCACCCTAACAAATCCTACATTATATCAACTGCATAGATAACTTTTATATTATAATTCCTACATAATTAGTCTGTGAACCAAACATAAAGAGTGTGCGGTAGTGCTTCGGCGTTTGGACAAAATAATGAAAGCAAATCTAAAACTTAATTACAGTGAGAAGCCAAAAACCGTTTAATTAATTATTTCAGCATTTGAAACTTTACAAGCGCTATGGTAGAAATTGTTTTACACGTACGAAGGAAGGAGGTGGAGTTGGAATACGAGGGATCATGTACATATATATATAATTCAAAAAAGATTATAAAATAAGGTGAGTCGTACGTAAATATAAGGGGTTAATTACACCGGTGATCATCAAATTTATTCTTTGTAATGCTAAAGTTATAAAAATTATTTTTTGTAATAGCAAATTCACTAAACTAACTATTTGTAATACTAAAGTCATAAAATTGGTTTTTATAATAGTGAAAGCAGTAAACTTTGTCTTAATTGCCCATAAAATACAAAACACTAGAAAGTCAAAATTTCAGCGTTGGAAATGACATGTCATTGCCATATCATAATTTTTCCACAGTGTACATGCCCACGCGAGAAATTTCTTATCACAAAAATCAACCTTTTCAGACCCTATATTTTAAACATAAAAATTAGAAGGAAACAAAAAGGAACTTTTGTCTTTCTTAATTATTATTTTGAGAGTTACTATTGTTTCAAAAATACGAGTAACAATTAAATTTGATTAATGGTTTTAAAGATATATGATTTAGTTAAATACTAATTAATAATAAAAAAATATAAAGTAGAAATAAAAGATAAAAGTGAATCAAACCAATGTTACTTAGCAGCAGTGACCTCGAGCTTAGTGACCTCGAGGTGGCGTAGGGCAGCAAGAACAATTAAGTAGGAAAGCAAAGTAAGAACAATTAAGCTAAAGGAAATAATGATGAAAAGTGGGCAAAAAATAGAGAGTATATTCTTTGCTCAATGATTAGATGATCTTACAAATGATTGTGGTCCCCTTTATATAATAGGGGAATCCTAAATAAATAATATTTCTATTTACAGTAAGGAATATTCTTGGTACAACTATCTAACCGTCTAGTACGGAATCGTACATTCCTATTTCGGGATTTACGCCATGATCTTGGGGACGTGGCAAAAATCTAGATCGTTCTGATACAAATCCATAACGGTACTATTTCGGGGTCGAACACACTCGACCTCGATATGCATCATGTTCCGCCTTCAAACTCGGGTCTGGTCCCTCGAGCTCGAACTTGATCTTGCCTGGACTCAGATATAGGACGGGCCCTCGAGCCTATAAATTAGAGGCATACGATTTTGACGGTATACAACCGCTATATATGCAGTTGCACATTTTATTAGCGCGGTGGGACAGGTAAAAGTCAAAGTATCCATATCACTCCCCATGTATAATGACGTTGACACATACACTTTTAGTTTCAGAAACGGCGACTTGATAATTCCTCCCCTCTTTTCCCTTTATAAATACTTTAATCAAAACTTTCTGGTTTGCTTAAGAAGAGAGTGACCAACAATATTAATTCAAATGGAAAGAAGCAGTAAGTACAATATTAGTTCAGAAAAGCCTGATAGGAAAACAGTGGAAAGGAACAGAAGAATCTATATGAAGTTTCTTTGTTCTAAGCTTAGTTCTCTCATTCCTCCCCACCACTTCAAACCCTCTACGGTACGCATGCACGTTAAACCATCTCTGTGTATTCTGATCTTATATATTATTCTGATCTTATATATTTTCTTTGATCTGTGCATGCATGTGGTGGTTAAGTGAGAGGAGAAAATGTCCTCTTCTTTTTCCTTTTAGTACTTCTTTTTGTGTTTAAATAAAATCAAATCCACAAAAATATCATACTAAAAGTATACTTCATGAGTCCATCTTGCGAAAAAGAAACAACAGTGAAATTAATTGCAAATCAACTCCTTTTGATGGGGATTTTAGGGATCTCACGGTTCTTTAATTCTCAGATTTTAAAAGCTTGCTAGTTATGTACATTTTTCAAATTCACTTATTGCTGGTATTCAGTAGACTTTCTTGGACCACACGGTCGGGATGAATTAGTACTACCTTTAATTTGCTTTTGCATTACGAGGAAAATCAATTAAGAAAATGCATAATTACCTTAGTACTTGTTTTTACATGTAATGAGAGGTGTTATTTAATAATACTCGTAATTTGTACAAACTAGCTCGTTAGAAAAGTTCATATATTTGATGAAACTTAAACCCTATTCTTTCTCAAACTCGCCGATTGAAATTCAGCTGTCAAATAGTAGTTGTTTGATTTTCTGTTTATGCCTGTTAGCTTGTTTAAAAGTTGTTGTATTAGCTCAATGTCTTAAGACAACTATAGCCTTGTAACTTAAATATGGTTTCAATATTATTCGCAGGGGGTAAATGGATCGGGTTGGTTCGATTTTTATCAAAATCAAATCAAACCAACTATATCGGTTTGGATTGGTTCGATTTTGTCAGGTTTTTCAGTTTTTTTTGTTATATGAATATTATTTCAATCTTACTTTGTTAATTTTTTTTATAAGTAAATATATGTTTAGTAAAAATTAAAAAAATTGACAAATTTATGATCTATTAAAATATTTTTATGGAAGAATTTTCTTAGTAACACATGATAGTTATTTTTTAGTCGTCTGAAAATAATCTTATGCTGCTGTACGGTTTCAAGATTAACTGAATTTAATAATTAAACATAAATATATATATATATATATATATATGAACCTATATAATGATATGTGCTATTTAATTTTAAATTATCGAATTTCAAATTCAAAAAAGATATAAGAATTTAATAGATCTTGACATATGAATACGGAAGAACAAAGAGATTGACGCATTTCACTAACACTTGATAAGAAAGTGATCATACAATCAATTATTTAAAGTTAAGAAATATGGAGCACTTCATATTTAACCTATTACACCCCTAATTATTCGTAGTGTGACTCAATGCATAGAATATAATTATAATCTTTGTTCGGTAAATCAACTTTTCCTGACTTCCCTAGAGAAACAATTTCAGGAGATCATGCTATCACAACAAGACCAAGTTGATCAAGCTATTACTTACATTAAGCAATTAAAAGAAAGAGTAGAGGTATTAAAGAGAAGGAAGGACGAGGTAGCACAAGGCACAAGTGAAAGTAGAAGTAATAATTCAGAGAAAGTAATGACAACTTGTACTTTAGAAACACCTGCGGTTGAAGTTAGAGAATTGGGTTCAACTCTAGAGGTGATTTTAATTAGTGATTTGAAAAAGAAGTATTTCAGAATGCAAGAAGTTATAAACATCTTAGAGGAAGAAGGAGCTCAAGTTGTTACTGCTCATTTTTCAACAGTTTGCGATAAGGTTTGCTATACTATCCACGCTCAGGTAATTAATTCATTTATGCATGAGTTTATTATTAGTATGAAAGATGATGGAAAATGTTTAAATTTAGCAACTAAACAATGCTTTTCTTGTTATCTTATGGTTGTAGGTGAAAATAACAAGATTAGGGATTGATGCTTCAGCGGTCCAATTGAGATTGCAAAATCTGGTCTGCTAAATTTGCTAACCAGGAAGTAGGGTTGTACATGGATCGAGTTGGTTCGATTTTGTTGGATTTTACGAATTTTTCGGATTCTTTTATTACATGAATATTATTTCATTCTTACTTTGTTAAAGTTATAGATAAAATTTTGATAAGTGAATATATGTTTAGTAACAATTAAAAAAAATTGACAAATGTATGATCTGTTAAAATATTCTTCAGGGAGAATATTTTTAGTAAGACAAGAGGGGTTGCTCTGATGGTAAGCAACTTCCACTTCCAACCAAGAGGTTGTGAGTTTGAGTCTCCCCAAGAGAAAGGTGGGAAGTTCTTGGAGGGAATGATGCTGAGGGTCTATTTGGAAACAACATCTCTACCCCAGGGTAGGGGTAAGGTCTGCATATACACTTGACACTACCCTCCCCAAACCCCACTAAGTAGGATTATACTGGGTTGTTATTGTTGTTGAGAATATTTTTAGTAACACGTGATAGTTATTTTCTTAGTCGTCTAACAATAATTTTTCGTTGATGTACATTTTCAAGGTTAATCGAATTTAATAATTAAACATTAAAATTAATATGATATCTAAATAATGATATGTTCTATTTAATTTTGAATTATCGAAATACAATAAAATTTTAAAAAAGATATAAGAAATCTTGATATATGAATATGAAGAACAAGGAGATGATTGGCGCATTTCAATAACACTTGATAAGAAAGTGATACAATCCATTATTTAAAGTAAATAAAGATGAATGCACTTCATAATTCTATTAAATATTAACCATGAGAGGATCCCAAATATTTCCAAATATTTTAAAAAAAAATCTATATAAAATATTACAAGAATATATAAAAATAATATATTTATATGTCGGTTGGATTCGAGTTTTTTTACTCAATACCAAACCAAAATCAAATCAAACTTAATCGGTCTGGTTTGACTTTTCGATTTGATGCGATTTTCCGATTCGATTTGAACACTCCTACAAGCGGATTAATAAGGAGATACGCCATATACAGATGTTTTAGTTTATGAAAAATAATTTACTATTCATACTTTTTTGTCCAACTCTAGAGGTGATTTTAATTAGAGGTGAAGTTAGAGAGTTGGATTCAATTGTATTATATTTTTGGATAGGTTAGAAAAGATACCACAAGCATCACCTTAATAATCTTGTATAAAGTTTGGGATGCCTTCAATTTGTAAATTTTTGCACATCAATGATTAATTTTTTTGCTTTGTTTTACCAAGTAACTTAGAATGTTGTATTGTGTTAGTAGCTTTTTCCCCTTTTGTTGGTTTCAAGTTGGCATGCTTATGTACACATAGAAATCAATAATTGCTCTCAAAGGCTACAAATGGCGTAATTAGTTTATCTTTTTATCTCGATGAATCAACAACAATACTGAGATATTTAACTTTGATCTTTCTTGTTTTCATTGATCTTATTGGGAGAGAGGTAATTAAGAGGTATTATGCCTTTAATATACAAGGGGAATGGTATATTTCGAAGTACATATACTTTGTTTAACAGCTTGTTTGGATTGTTGTTACACATCGTTTCATAATGTATCGTATCGTACTGTATTGTATTGTAATGTATCATTTGATAAATATAATATTTGGATAGATTGTGTCGTTTGTCATCGTTTCATGATATCACGCACTAGTATTATGAAGAATAAACTTGTAATATTATAAAGAAAAATTATTATACAGGACAAAATTACTATATAAAAAGGTATAATAAATGATAAAATAAAATTATTTAATAATAATAAAGGGCATGAGATTGAGAAAAAAATACAAGGTAACGATGCGACCACACCAAATCGGTCGTTACATAAAATGGCACATTTCGTCGTTATGTAACGACGGATTTAACGATACGATATAATAAAATTTAAGTAACAATCAAAACAAACATCATATTTAAAATAACAATACGATACAATACAATGAGTAACAACCATCCAAACAAGCTGTAAATGTAATGCTAGTGTCCAAAATCTCTCAATAACTATTTTAGTCCATAATTTGGCCGAAAGTAACGAAGCTACCTAATTAAGCCGCACTTTCTCTTAGATAGCGAAAGAGCAAGAATCACGAATGTTAAATAATATCCAAAAGAAAATAGAAAAAAAGACAAAAGGAGTTGACTGGACTTCAAGAGTTTCGATCCCGTCAACCTTCAACAAAACCTAAGATGGAATGTTTCATGTATTTTTAGCAAAGGTAAATAATTACCTGTATTGCATACAAATATACCGATTCAAGATTTGATTGTTATAAGTTCGAATTCGACAATACATTCGGTGGCTAAGTCTGAAATATATAAATGGTTCTTAAATAAAATTTAAACATATATTCGCCACTATTAACGTATGTACCACATTCGCCAAACTTATTCCACATAAAAGTAGTAAACATAGGACATGTGTCTTTTAAATGGAGTAGAAATATTTATCCTGATAAATAGGTGTATATATTAGAATAGTCATCTCTTTAACAATCGCACACGTGAAACTTAAATTGGTCGAGACCAACAGTATGAAAGCTTCAGTCAACGACATCTTTCTCCTTTTTCTATTTTCTCCCTTTATTCTTCTTCGTCAAATCCCAAAACCACACGCTGCTTCTTACTACTTGCTTTACATTCAAGATCTGTACATCTCGTCTTTTCTATTATGTTGTGGAAATACAATACAAAATGAGTTAGGAGCTCAATTAATTTGTTACTACTACGTACTATTCTTTCCCTTTAGTTTCTTTTCTTTATGTTGTCAAATACCAGCTGAGAAAGCAGAACAGAAATTTTCATTGTGTTTCTTTAGCCGCTAGAATTTTCATTGGCAATGCATATATATATATATATGTATGTATGTATGTATGTATGTATGTGTGTGTTTATAACTAGATAAATTTTCATTGGCCAAACCTGTTACTTAGTCTCTAGCTCCGCCCCTCTTCCTATACGTTACCTGGACCAGAAGCACCTTGGCCGATTAACAGCTGAGGTGACATCAACGTAACATGAATACTCTCAGTCATCAGCTTTGGGGTTTGGGGGTTTGGGGGGGGGAGGGTTGGGTGGGTTTCAATTTAACTACTTCAAATCAGAGAGCCTGGTATCAAAGGTAACCTGGCGCCATATGTTAAAGAAAAAACTGTTAGTCAATTTGTATTACTATAATGAATATAAACTTTCTCAAATAGAGAAAAACAGAAGCAGAAAGTTAGCAGCAATAGAATATTGAAATAATTTCTGGAAAAATAATTTCGAAATAAATTGAGCTCACTAAATGCATAGCGTGTCCTTAAGGAGATTATTTCCTCAAGTACCTGAGGTGTTGGAATATTATCCTCCCATGATAAAACGATTTAACTCATCGGATTGTTGGTACCAAAAACGTTGGTGAAAAAGCGAACCACTCGTAGGCGGTAAAATACACTGGAAAATTTTATGCAGAAGAAGATCAGAAAATTTCGTAAGGAAAAATCTGAGGAATCCAACGAATTTATAGCCAATGGAAGTACTGTTTTTGAAAGTTCACAACTCTTCAGAACAATCATTAATAAACGGGAGGGAAATTTAAATAAAAATCTGGGAAGAAAGTGAAGCGAATCTGGCACGGATCCGGTTCGGGTTGGATATTTGGCTAATTTAATTAATATTTTATTAAATAATTAAAAAATTGTCCAAAAAGATTAATCAAGCCGAGTAACGACGACGATGGCGTGAGGCTTGCCTTCTTCTTAACTCTTTAAGAGCTAGAGAAGAGCAATTGTATATATACTTATCAAAAGTCTTTTCTTCCTTTAATATGGGACAATGTCGCTTTGACAAGGAGGGAAATTCAAATATTTCATTTTTTCTTCCATTTCTCATTCACTCTTTATTTTAAGCTAACCAAGCTTAAACCCAACAAAAACTAATAAAGATTGGTAATTACCACTATAGTTTGTCAGCAAAATATATATTGAAAAATATTAGCTTCGCAAATTGAAAGAGCAGCTTTTTTTAGGGAGGGGAAAGGGGGGGGGGGGGGCATTAATGAAAAAAATGTTAACTGAAAGAATGAATTAAGATATCCAAATATATGTGAGATCCAAAAATGAAAATCGATTGAGATAGTTATCCAATGTTGTTATCGGCATGGGCACATGATTGAGGTATGATAACTCAATTAATTGAATGCTTTGCTGCACTTCGGCTGGTGATCAACTTAATTAGCCGTCCACCTTATAACAAATATTGAGAAATAGAAATGAATGATTAATTCGGTATCAACTCACAAGAAATTTTGAGAAACACATATAGTTTAAATACATATTATATTCAATGCAGATCTCATATAATTCTATTTTCTTCCGAACGTATCTCCTTACCATGTTTACGTTCTTGACCAAAACAAAAGAAAAAAAATCATATACTACATACGTTTTGTATTAGGATTTCATGGACTTTGAACTTGAAAATGATCATTTGCAACACGAAATTATAACTGGCTGCCACTAACTTCTGCAGTCTTATGGTTTGTCACTCCAATCTTTTTGAGAAACTTATGCGAATAAACGATTAACGAAGTTCGATTTTGACTTTCTTTAATATTTGTATTTACCCTCAAAATCGGATAACAATTGAATTTATACGCGATTTTAATGATAGGTGATCTAACTTGATACAAATTGAGAAATAAATTAATATTGAAATCAATGATAGAAAAGTAAATGCAAACCACACAAGTTGAACAGTCTTAGCATTGAAGTTTGACCACCCTCGAGTCTAAAGGTGCCTCAATCGACGACGAAACAGAATGATAAGATAATAAGAACTAGAAATAAGAGTGCATTGCTTTGGGATGTGTGTTACAATGTGTATTACAAATAATAAGACACCCCTTTATATAGTAGGGGAGTCCTACTCTAGATACAATTATGTAAAAGGTAAAAGATCTCATGATTTGCAAACTAATCGGCCTCTCCTTGATACGTGCCGAGATTTTCGCCGTGATATCTGACCGATTGCGGATATTTTGGCATTTCGTTATTTGGTCCGATAATGTTTCTTCGATCTTGTTCGGAGTTGGGGTCGGTTCCGGAGCCACGGGCTCGATGACCCGGGGTCGATCTTCAACTCATCATGTTTCAGTCCCGATCTGTCATGCAATAGATGAGCCCAGTTTCGATTATATACAGATAGTCCCCTCATTTTTCGAAAAGTAAACGACGAGAAACGATATGAGCCCTCGATCTTCGTCTCGATTCTTCGCGCCAGAAACGACAAAACTGATGAAACGTCTCGTCAGTTACGTCTTTAATAGTATTAAATGTTCGTCAATTGCTGGTCGGTCATTACGGGGTTTGAACCGTCGTTTGCAAACTATAAATACCTCCTCATTATCTTATTCAAACTTTACTTTCAAAACCTCTGCCTTCGTACATTAGAAATTTCTATATTCTCAAACATCCATTATCTGATCACCCTGAAATCACTTTATAAGAACCTCTATTCTTTACCCCAAATCATCAAGCATATCCCTTTAACTTCCTCTTTTCTTCTAACCTTCCAAAAAAGAAAAAATGGCGAAGACTTCAAAGTCCGTTCCCCAAAAAGAAGCTCCATCCATTTCATGTGATTCGGTAAACAAAATAGAAATTCCATCATAGCTAGATCATTTATCTAATCTATCTAATTAGATGAAGAATGAACCAATAATGGTATTTTTTGATAAATGAGAAATTAAAAATGCTCGGTGATGGAAATGGGGGAATATCTACAATACCTGGATTTAATCAGATACAATTTGAAGGATTTTGTAGGTTCATTGATCAAGGTTTGACGGAAGAACTTTATAAGTTTCCAAAAAGTGAAGATACAGGTCAAGAAATTGAATTTTAATTATTTGTGGAAACATATCAATTGGTCGAACCCTTGATAAAAGAAAGAGATGTTGTGTATGAATCACTCACATGTTCTTCTGAATTATATGTATTCGCGGGATTAATTTGGAAAAACAATAGGGATATGCAAGAACAAACAATTTTTATCGGAATCATTCCTCTAATGAATTCCCTGGGAGCTTCTATAGTCAATGGAATATATAGAATTGTGATCAATTAAATATTGCAAAATCCCAGTATTTATTACCGATCAGAATTGAACCATAACGGAATTTCGGTCGCGACCGGCTGAAGAGAAAAATGTTCCATCTGCTGCTACTGCGAAAAAGACATCAGAGCCTTCCTTGCAGATGTACATTCCTGTGGGGTGCCCGACCGATACTGATTTCAAGGTTGAGAAAACCTCTTCCATACCGGGTCGATGTGAGCCGGTCTCGAGATATGTGTGCTCAATTACCAACAGTCTCCTCTCCAAGGTCAAGGAAGATTGCAATTGGGTCGGCAAGCACGTGGTGGTGCCTACACCCGAGGAATCGATCACTACATACGTGGAAGGTTTTCTGAGTGTTTACACTTATTTATTCACGTTGGGCCCTTTGGACCCGGTCATTATCACCTTCTGTAATAGGTACGAGTGTTATATCCCATTTTAACATAGGTCAAACTAGAGTATAACGTATTGGTGATTTCTGAATTAATTACTAATTAAAAAATCGCCACCTAATTATTTTAAAGATGAATTAAGACACCTATTTTAACTAAGTTAAAGTCTACTAAATTTGAGAGATTCTAAGAGTCCAAATTAAATTAAGGGGAAGGTGTGAGGCATCCCTCAAGATCCGCATAAAACGCATTTCTCTTCCGGACTTAGTGTAATTTGACTAAAGCTTTGCAAAAAAAGGTGTCAGATTTTTACGGACATAACTAGTTTAAAGGATTTTGTCTCTTAGGGATTGACTTCTGAATTAGTTGAGGTGGCCAATTTTGACAAGATTATCAAATTCTACCCAAGCAAATATTTTAAACCAGTTTATTATCCAAATCTATCACGCTAAGCCATAGTAGTAAAGAGTGAAGAAATAGGTTGTTGATTTAAAGTTGTCATACTTCGTTGCTATGTTCCTATGTACTAAAAGTATGCCTATTATAAAGTATCACCTACCAAATAAGGTCCCAACACACAACTATATATTTCAAAAGAAAAATCACGAAAACACAAAGAGAAGGAAAACGATCGCAATATGGAAATTCAAAAGAGCTATTGACTGGCTCTTCAGCCAGCATCCTGAAGGGATAATTTTCTTGTGGCTGTCTCAGGCTGTATGAGAATGTGAGACAGTGTTGACTCTATGTAATATTGCGGCATTGTTGAGCCTCAGAACAAGACTCCTTGCGGCGATAAGAGCCTTTTATGAAGACTCCAATTTGCTCCGGCGTACATGGCAAAATAAGAAGAAAATAAGAATTAGAAAGGTAATATAACTGTAAAATAAGACAAATATAGACTTATGTATGAGTATTCAATTTCAACATCACACGTTAATAGTAAGTTAAATGTAAGCTAAATCAAATCTTAAAAGCATTTAAAGATCTAACTGACACATGCATTCTTCTATAACTATATGTTGCTGGAAGAAAGGAAATAAAATTTCTTTCAACTAATTATTTTTAGCATGCTGGGTTGGTAAAAGAACATCTCTAATTCTTAAACTAAAAGAGCAATGCATGTTTTCATTAAGTTGGTGACGATAACCTAAGCACATTAGACAGTGAACGAATGGCTTTACAATATTTATCTTTTGACTAGTATGATAGTTAAAAGAAAATTCTCAACATGTTACTTTACATGACAGAATGAAAGGGATCTATAACACATTAACAGTATGAAGATCCAACAGAATACATTAGAGACAAATGGTTCTCTGAGACATAGTAGTACCTAGATTTGAGAGTAAACTTAAAGATATATTTTCCCTTTAGTATGCAAAAAACAGTAACAGGCTAAGGATGAACACTGACGAAATACACAACATAAGGATTTTGAACCAAATTTGATTTGAATCTCTTAAGATCGGCTTGCCATTTTAGGAAATCTATTAGGTAATACCAAAATCGGATAGCCAGTAAGGAGGAGGGGCCAAATAAGATAAGGAATCAACGATTGATTCCATTATGGGATTGGAATCGGAGAGATTAGGTGATGACGACGCTAGGGTTTTGAGAGGAGAGGAGGAGAAGATAAGAGAGGGAGTGAATAGAGATGGCGAGCTAGGTGAAAATGATTTAGGGTTTTGGCCGGGTAGGTTAGTTTAAAGGGGTTGGAGTGATGTGGACAGTTGATTTTGGGAGATCAACGATCCTAATTTAAAGATGTTGGGTCGGGTAATTTGACAGGTACAGGATTGGGTTAATAGGTTAGGGGTTATTTGGTTTGGGCTGGGATGCTATTGGGCTGGTGTAACGGTGTTGGGCTTGTGTATTGGGTTGTTTTAGGTTTGAAAATAGGAGTAATTTAGGGCTAATTTCTAAATATCCAAAATAAATAATTTATAAAAGTGATTAATAAATATCAAAAATATCATTTGTGTACTAAAATAATTAAGAGTAATTTCTTAACATTATAAAAATATAAAAAGTTTTTTCTGCATAAATAATATTATTATACATTCATATGGGATATTATTGCAAAATGTACAATTTAGCCTTGAAAAAATGTAAATATAATTATAAAATTGCACTGAAATGTATTTAAATATTGTTCTGGTATAAATGATAAGTTTAGATGATTAACTCATCATAAAAAATAATTTGGAGGGTAATTACTGGATATTTATATAATAAAAATGTAGAAACAAATTGATTTAAATCTTTTAAAATAATAGAAAATTATAAAAAATATTTGTGCATGCTTATAAATCAAATTATGATGCATGTGCACTATTTTGAAAGTGTATATATATATATATATGAGAAAAAAATTGGGTATCAACATTCATGTTGTCCACGATTGTGATATCTTTGATGTCTTTGATTTTGTCGGGGTTGATCTCGATTCTTCGATTGGATACCATGAACCCAAGGAATTTACCTGATCTGACTCCGAACTCACACTTCTCCGGGTTCGTCTTCATATTGTACTTCTTCAAAGTGCTGAAAGTTTCATGCAAATATTTTAAATGGTCCTTTGCTCGTAGGAACTTAACCAACATGTCGTCAATATAAACCTCCATCGATTTTCCTATTTGTTCCTCAAACATCCGGTTTGCTAGGCGTTGTAAGTGGCACCGGCATTTTTTAGTCTAAACGACATCACGTTATAGCAGTATGTGCCTTACTTAGTAATGAAGGAGGTTTTCTCTTGATCATCCGGGTCCATCAATATTTGGTTGTACCCGAAGTAGGCATCGAGAAAACTGAGGATCTCGTGGTCGGTCATGGCATCGATCATGCGATCAATGTTAGGCGGAGGAAAGGAGTCCTTCGGACAGGCTTTGTTTAAATCCTTATAGTCTATACACATTCTAAGTTTGTTCTCCTTCTTGGGGATTACCACTACATTTGCTAACCAATCCAGGTATTTAACTCCCCAATGGACCCTATTTTAAGGAGTTTAGATAACTAGTCCTTGATGAAAGCATGCTTGACCTCAGATTGGGGCTTCCTTTTCTGCTTGACCGGATGGAATTTTGGGTCTAGGCTTAGCTTGTGGGTGGTTATTTCCGGGGGGATCCCTTTCATGTCAAGATGGGACCAAGTGAAACAATTGTTAGCTATAAAAAATTGAATGACTTTTTTCCTGAGCTCAGGTGTTAAGCCCGTGCTCAGGTATACCTTCTGATCAGGTAAATATTCGATCAATATGACATGTTTCAGCTCTTCGACTGTTGATTTGGTAGGGTTGGAATCATCGAGGACTATAAAGGATCGGGGAACCCCATAATCACCGTCTTCGTCAGTCCCCTGCTTGTTTGGTTGGGTCGAGGCCAGCATCGATGATTGCTATTTGGCCTTTTATTTTGCTTTTGAACTTGGTTCCTTTGATGAAGAGTGTGTTGATATCGGATTTACTTCATTGACTGCAAATATCTCCTTTGCAGCTCGTTGCTCTCCGTAGATCATCTTAATCCCTCCCGGTGTTGAGAATTTTAACACTTGGTGAAGAGTCCAGGGCACCGTTCTCATGTTGTGAATTCATGGCCTCCCGAACAGGGCGTTGTATCTCATGTCACCTTCAATCACATAGAACTTGGCTTCCTGGATGGTCCCAACGGCATTGACCGGTAATGTTATTTCCTTTTTAGTGGTTTCAGACGCCATATTGAATCTGTTCAAAACACGCTTAACTCGAGATTCATTTATGAGTACGAATATTATTAGAGCATCATTGTGAGGTTGCATGATCCCCTCTGCGTCCTCATCGCTTAAAGACAAGGTTCCTTCCGGTATGTAATCTCGAGTCCGTTTTCCCTTGTGATGGACACTTTGGTGCGCTTCAACATTGGTCCTTGAGGGACATCGACTCCTCCGATGATCATGTTGATAATGTGTTGAGGTTCTTCCGATTTGATCTGTTTATTAGAGTCCCTTTTTCTGAAATGATTCTTGGCTCGGTCGATCAGAAATTCTCGAAGGTGCCCATTGTTGAATAAACGGGCTAATTTTTCTCTCAAATGTCGACAATCCTCTGTTCTGTGGCCATGTGTGCCATGATACTTGCACATTTGTATGGGATCTTTTTGGGCTGGATCAGATTGTAAAGGTCAAGGCCATTTTGGTATATTTGATGCATCCGATAGTCGATACGATGTCAGCCGCATCAACATTAAAGTTGTATTCCGATAATCATGGTGTATTTTAGGTCCGGTATGCCTGTCGAAGCCGTTCTTGCTCATGAGCCCTCGAGAGCTCTGACATCAATCGCTTCATCTTTTATTTCATATAAAACTCGCCCAGATCTGTTGCTTCTATGATCTCCATTATATGTCTGGTACCGATCTCTGTTTGACCTTGGTTCCTGATCAATATCTCTCTTGTAACTATCGACGGGCCTGATAGGATAAATGGACCCGGAAAGATCCCCAAATTGATCATCTTCGACCCTGATTATGCACATCGGCCCAAGTAACAACCGAGTACTCTATCAGATTCTGCTTTAATTGTTGTGAAGCCACCGAGCTTCGAACATTGAGTCCTTGGGTAAAGGCTTGAACGGCCCAATCATCAGTGATTGTCGGTAGGTCCATATGTTCCCTTTGGAATCGAGACACGAATTCTCTGAGCATTTCATTGTTCTTTTGCCTTACCTTGAAAAGGTCTGACTTTCTGGTCTCGACCTTGATGGCCCCGGCGTGTGCCTTCACGAAAGAATCTGCAAGCATAAAATGAGTCAATAGAATTAGGTAGTAAATTATGATACTATATCATAGCTCCTTTTGACAGGGTCTCTCTGAATTTCTTTAATAAGACAGATTTGATCTCATCATCCTCTAGATCATTCCTTTTGATGGAACATGTGTAAGAGGTGACATGCTCGTTCGGGTCGGTCGTTCCATTGTATTTAGGAATCTCGGGCATACGAAACTTCTTAGGGATCGGCTTGGGAGCCGCGCTAGGGGAAAAATATTTCTGCACGACTTTTTGGAGTCCAGGCCCTTCAATATCGGCGATGCTTTTGGGATTTGATCGACCATAAAATTGTATGTTTCCACCTTCTTGTCGTTTACCTCAATCTTCTTCTCTAATGACTCAATTCGTTTTATCAGTTCCTCGAGCATCTTCATGATTACAGGATTGGTCCCTGATTCCTTCTCTTTCGATTTCCTTGAGACCAATTTGACTCTATGGATGACTTCTTGGGATGGCTCGGGCTCAATCTTACTCGATGGGTAACTCTGGTTCTAGAGTTGGGCTATTGCCGCATGTTAAGCCTGTAACATTTTGAAGATTACCCACAAGTTGATTTTGCCATCTTCGTCGCCATGTGTGCTTTGGGTGGCTGATCGAACATCCCTACGGATGTTGTCCTCAGGATCGGTGGCCAAATTTGCGGTGATTGCTACATGTGAGCTGATGTCGATTGGATCTGCAGCCGGGACTCCATCGAGATCGACCGGGGGTATGTTGTTCCCGGGTGCTACGTTATCATTTTTGCCCCGGTGGCCGATATCATTGTCATGTGTAGGGGTGCTGACTGAGAGTTTGACATTTTTATCCTGGAATCAAAGACACCCCAAAGAACAAGTGTAAAATAATGTATGTTATGAAAGTTTGTATCAAATAACCACTATTATCCTTAACCCCACGGTGGATGCCAAACTTTTTACCCTCAAAATCGAACAATAATTGAATTTATACGCGGTTTTAAGGACACATGAACTAAGTTGATACAAATTGAGAAAACAGATTAATATTGAAATCAATGATAGAAAAGTAAATGCAAACCACACAAGTTGAACAGTCTTAGCCTTGAAGGTTGATCACCCTCGAGTCTAAAGGTACCTCAATCGTTGTCGGAACAGTATGATTTGATAATAAGAACTAGAAATAACAACGTATTGCTTTGAGATGCGGTGTTACAATGTGTATTACAAATAATAAGCCCCCCTCCCCTTATATATATATAGTAGGGGAGTCCTACTCTAGATACAATTCTGTAAAAGGTAAAAAATCTCATGATTTACTAATTAATCAGCCTCTCCTCGATACATGCCGAGATTTTCGCCGTGATATCTGACCGATTGCGAATATTTGGCCTTCTGTTATTTGGTCCGATAATATTTCTTCGATCTTGTTTGCAGTCGGGGTCGGTTCCGGAGTCACATGCTCAATGATCCGGGGTCGATCTTTAGTACTCATAATCGATGTCTATCCATTAGCAAAGTTAATATAAATAACGATATCTCGCCTTCCTGATTCGATATAGGCACTAAAAAGATAACCTTTTCAAACCTTAATTAATTGCAAAGATAAAGGTTTGGCAGTCAAATATAATGAAACTCCTTTTTCCGTTTCAAATAAGCAAAAGGATATCTAAGGTCAACCCTAACTTTTGTCATTAACCACCTAAATGAAATTATGTCCATCATTTTCGGGGAAAAAGATTGTGTACAACTTAGACACGTCGTAACCACATTTTAATGATTTATATTAAAGATATTTATTTATTTCGTTTTACATCCAAAAAATATACTTATTTTTATTTCGTATATTTCTTATGGGTGACGATTTGTTTTATATTTCCGTAACTTGTCCACCTCGTTAAACTGTTACGGACTGATCAATGATATACTTATTTAAGATTAACGAGTGTTGTAACCCAAATTAAGATCCAAATTATCGGGCTAACTTATTTTGGTTCAAGCAAAATGTACACAAATTGGACAATCACTAGCTCACAAGCTATGTTTACTACAACACATACAAATTTCACCAAAATTCGCAACTTAACTCTCATAATAATATTGCAAAGCGAAAATGGTCGAACTTTTGTTTGTATTATTAAAAATTGAGTAATTTTGCTTTTCGATCGTTAGACTATTGGTCCAATGTTACACAGCTATTAGGAAAAAAATCTTGTTTTTACCCTTTTTCTTGATGGAATTCCAGCTTAATATAATCAAAAGTTATATATGGAGTAAATTATAATCTTTTCTTAACATTTTTTGAACATGTACAATTCACTCTAAGTTGATATCGGTTAGGCAATGCCAAGTAAAAGACTAACAATACCAAATCTGTAACAAATAACAAACTTAAGGAAAAAATTCAAATGACGGGAATATAATTTTAATAAGAAATTGAAATGAAGAGTATTTTGGATAGTATGACAATTTTTCGAATAAAAAAGGAGGCAGAAGAAATAAATGAAGAGAAGAGTGGTGGGGTCAGGAATACACGTTGTCTTGAGGCAATTCCATGTGCACACATGGCGTTATGCTCATATTACTCCTCTTCTCTTCCCAAAAACACTTTGGCTTGATTAATTCCACCCTCAAAAACTAGTACGTAAACAATTAATACCAAATCACCCCAACTGAACAATCATATTACCCAGAGAAACAATCAAATATTCAACTTTTTGAACATAGAGAAAACGAAATGGAGAAGAGCAGTGATGGATTTGTGAGAGCTGATCAGATTGATCTGAAGAGTTTGGATGAACAGCTGGAGAAGCACCTTAACAGAGCATGGACTATGGAAAAGAAGAAACCGATGGATGATTATTACACCACCACCACCGCCACTGCCACCGCCGCCGCCACTGCCGCTGCCCTCTCTTTACCTTCCTCCGTCAAGCCCAAGCAAAGATACGACTGGGAAATTGACCCTTCCAAGCTCATCATCAAAAGTGTCATTGCTCGTGGCACTTTTGGTACCGTCCACCGTGGCATTTACGACGCCCAAGATGTTGCCGGTCAGTCACCTTCCTGTTTTTTTAACCATACTCAAAAAAAAAAAAAAAAAAACTGTTCAATGTGATACAGTTAGTCAATTATTATTTTTTTTCGTTTTTTTTTCCTCTAAAACAAATAAAATTTATTATTATCATTATTATATATTTTAACTTTTTTGGAGGGGCAGATAGTTAGTTAGAGAACCACGGGAGGAGGTGCGTCGCAGCATTTCTGGGACAGTCACTACATTTTCCTTTTACACTGTTAAGAAGTTATTTTCTTTTCTCCTTTATGCTGTCCCTTTATTTAGTTTAGTTCATGGATCATACTATATTGAAGAATAGGCACTAACAGAATTGATGGTAAAATATGGTTCATGCGTTTACAATTTTGGAAACTCCATTAATTCTATACTCCCTCATGTGCATGGGTAACCAATTTGCTTTTTTATTTTGCTCCAAAATAAGTGTCCATTTATATAATCAAGAAAAAATTCAATTTATTTTTACAAAATTACCCTTATGTACATATATTTAAAAAAAATCTTTTACTCATATTAAATTATGCTGCAACATTGAATTAAGGGTAGTTTAGTCACACTGACTATTTTTGTCTAGAATTTAGTATTTTCTTTAATAGGTGTGCCTAAAGCAAATTGATCGCTTATTGTGAACCGTAGAGCGTAATAACTAGTGGAAAAGTTGTGCTCAGGTCCATCTTAATTTGTTGTGTTTAGTGTATTATTTTTGTGGGCCTATTCATGGTTCAATTTTAATGTTCTATAGGCTGCTGGATATAACTACTACTCCCTCGGTGAAAAGATTGTCCTACTTTGATTTGGCACAAATTTTAATAAAGAAGGAATACATTGGATAAATGTGGTCTTAAACCTGTCATAACAATTGTTTGGCTATAAATGCTTCCTATTAAGAAAATTTTGAAAGGGGCCAATCTTTTTAAAACGGACTAATAAGGAAATAGTGCCAATCTTTTTGAAACCGTGGGAGTACTTTATTCGGGGCATGCTATGCGTGGTTGCTGTTTTTTTTAGTTTTCATCTTCCCGTTGGAGTGCGTTTGGGGGTAAGAGAATGAGTATTGTATAGTGATTTTGATGGTTTGTCATTTGAGTGTATTCTTACGGGCCGTGAATAAAGGCACGGGTTTGGATTGAATTATGCAAGTTGCAGATGATTGCATTAACTTGGCTGGTCTTGCATATTGCTGTATTTCTGAACTTTCATGTGATCCTATCTATTATTCAAGTAATAAAGTAATCTAAAACACTAGTGCTTGTCATCCTGATCCTACAACTCTGGATCTCATTTTCTTGCCCTCTCATTATTTTTGGTTTTATGTTTTTGTTTTTATATTCTTGCTTTAAATAGCGTTTTGGTGTTAAATGTGGTTGTCATTGTCACTGCTACAGAGCCTTAACAAATTTGCTTGTCCAAAAATTGTCCATTTTTCTTGTTCAAACTTTTTAACAAATTTTGGAATGATTTAATGACTACCATAAATTAGTGGTCTTACTAACATGTTTCTCGTTAACATTCCTCAGTGAAACTACTGGACTGGGGGGAAGAGGGCCACAGAACAGACGCTGAAATAGCATCATTAAGGGCAGCTTTTACTCAGGAAGTTTCAGTGTGGCATAAGCTTGACCATCCAAATGTTACTAAGGTGACATTCAACCTATAACCTTTTTATGAGGAAATGATTTAGAACCTCATGGATACTACTACTTCTGCATGAAACTTCATTGTCTTTAATGGTCGTTCCTATCACAGGGGCTAAAACTTTGATGGTCCATCTGCTAATAATTTCCAGTCTATACTGCATTTTACTCAGTTTATACTTTTTGCACTGCTTTGGGAACAAAGTGTGGACATAATGCTTGTAGAGCACTTCTTCAATGGCAATGCCATTGTAATATGCATGACGAGCCTCTGTCTTTCCATTTCATGGCCAAGAAAATTCATTTAGCTAGTTTGGTGGTGATTAGCTATTGTAAATCACAGCTTGCTCAAGATGTGTACATATTTTTTTTTTAAAAAAGTTAATTACTTTTGAAGTAAGATACTATGTTTAGATTTTAAAGAATGAGGAAAAATAACTAAAACATGAGAGATGGTGGTTCTACAGTAGGAAAGAGATTATGGTGGAGAGATCAATTTAATCCTGTAAGTACGGTATTTTTGCTATATTAACAGGTTCTGATTAGTAGTACCGAAATTATTTGAATCATACTCATGTTGCCTCCTAAATGTGAATTTGAAGACAAGTTATGTATCAAAGGTGTGCTTATCTTTGTGTCACAATTATCAATGTTTCACTATGAAGCTTTGCATAAGGTTTTCTTTTTAATCCAGTTTTGTAATATTTGCATAAGGGTGTTACTTAAATGCATCTAATAGATCTGTTTAAAGTCAAGTGGTATTCCTTATAGGTATTAGTAGCTACTTATAATGGGTAAAGCAATCAACAGAGCGATATCTCCTAAAAAGAGAAGAATGAAGGAAACAACACATTGACTTCTATAAGCCATGTAAATAGCCACATTATTTTTGAGTTTATAATGGTAGGTTCAGATGATTTTTCTATAATGAAGATGAGAAGAAGGCTGATCTTGGGAAATTTAGCAAGCTCTTCATAGTGGGGATCAGAACATCATATTGACAAGGACGTTAACAGTATAATACGTAGACACCATTACCTAACTTTTCATAGTGGGAAAAGGGAAAAAGAATATTCTGTATTTTGGTCAACTTGAATAGATGAACCTTAAACTCCAATCATCAGGATACAAGGCTGTAAGTTGCAACAATGTCTTTTTGAATTTTGTTTTCTATCTTGAGAAGTTATATTTTGATAATCAAGTTCTGAGCTCTGATATTTGATGTACTTGAGCTATCATGTTGCATGGAGAATATAAACGTCTTGATTCCGAAAACATTATTGCAAGGACAAAAGATGTCTTATGTGTTATTTCTGATTTAAACAAATGAAATACAAAATTAATTCATTGATATACCAGAAACCTTTATGATGAAATGAAAGCATGATGCTTGAAGGACAGTTAAGGGTGACGTGAAGCATGTCTGTACCTTTTCGTTGGCTGTAGCAAATAACTGCAATTCCAAATTTGTGTTAATTTTACAGGCTGCTGTTTATAATGATCTACTATGTCTCTGTTGGTTGGATGCCTAATCTCTAGTGTTGTATTCCATGCTCAACATAAAGGCTGTTGGATTATGGAAACTGCATATATCCAAAGTCTTATCTCATGTCTCAGCATACGAACTAATTGTTGCTTAGATTTACCCATATCTTTGTAATAAACTGTTTCTTTCACATATACAACTAATATATCTCTCCGATCTCACAGTTCATCGGGGCAACCATGGGCTCTTCTGGGCTAAATGTACAAACAGAAAATGGTCATATTGGCATGCCTAGTAACATATGCTGCGTCATAGTGGAGTACCTTCCGGGCGGTGCATTAAAATCTTACCTTATCAAGAACAGGAGAAAGAAGCTAGCATTCAAAGTTGTTGTGCAGATTACACTTGATATGGCCAGAGGGTAAATTGGAGCTCTGGCTTTTTCTCATGTATTTTAAACCCCTCTGAATTATATATACAATTTATCATTTACTGAACTGAGGTCAATCATTTGAACTTTTTCAGGTTAAGTTACCTTCACTCTGAGAAGATTGTGCATAGAGATGTCAAGACAGAGAATATGCTATTGGATAAGACACGTACAGTAAAAATTGCAGATTTTGGGGTTGCTCGCGTTGAGGCCTCTAATCCAAATGACATGACTGGGGAGACTGGAACCCTTGGATATATGGCTCCTGAGGTAATTCTGGAAGTGGAGTAGGATTCACCTCTCCATGAATGTCTTTCATTCATGTCAGTTGTCTCTCTGGTCAATTTTTTTTGATGGATTAAGCAGATTCAGCATATTTAAAGCTTTTTCTTGGTATTCTTGCTTGCATAATGTTCCCTTCTTTTCACCAAGATTCATTCTTCAGCTTGTGTACAACGTGTAAGTGTGCAAGAGACACATGCTATGAGCCTTATCTGTATAATTTACTACAGAACACAATGTTCGGTGTTGATTGTTCGAAATATGCTAAATCTTTTCCTATTGCAATCCCCATCTTTCTCTCACCTCGGATGAAGAGTGATGTGAACATAGGGATTAAACCCCCAAAATCGAGTGAATTAGTGAAAGTGTTGGATAAATTTGTTAAAATGCAGGGAAAGAAAATGTGCATGAAAACATAGCGAATGAAAGAGTTGTTGTACTTTACATCCGCTGTTGCTGAATTGTTGAATGCTCAAACTACAGGTTCTCAATGGCAATCCATACAATAGAAAATGTGATGTTTACAGTTTTGGCATATGTGTATGGGAGATCTATTGCTGTGACATGCCATATTCTAATCTCAGCTTCTCAGAAGTAACTTCAGCTGTGGTTTGCCAGGTAAAGCCTCCAACTTCTTAGCACTTTTTAGATTTAAGTAATGACATGCGAAGATTGAAGAAGAAAGATAGACAGGAATGTATATTTACTGGTTTCTTCTTGATAATCTGTCTTTGCCCCCTTAACTGCGGTTTCTGTTGTGCCACACAGAATCTGAGACCAGAAATACCAAGGTGTTGCCCAAGTTCCCTTGCTAACGTAATGAAGAGATGTTGGGACGCTAACCCTGACAAGCGGCCTGAGATGGACGAGGTAGTATCCATGATAGAGGCTATTGATACATCAAAAGGCGGAGGAATGATTCCCGCTGATCAACAACAGGGTTGCTTGTGTTTCCGAAAGTATCGTGGGCCTTGAAGCTTGTAGCTCAAGCAGACATGCAGAAATAGGTAAAGTCTATCTCAATTTCCAAATATTTGACAAAGGAAGTGAACTTGCAGAGCCAGAATATTTTCGCTGTTCTATTTGGAAGCTGTGTACATGCATTCTCTTGGTTGATGTAAAGCTTATACATTCCCGTCTTCTTTTCCATTTGTTTTCTTCCCTTTTTTCTTTTTCCTTATAATATATCCATTGTTTCTTTTCTTTTTTATTTCTGGAAATTTTCAAATATCAAGTTGGTTTCTGTAGGTTGGGTGATGGAATTGACGTTGCTTTCTTCTATGTCAATACATTTGTTTATGTAACAGTACTAGCCTGTTTGGCCAAACTGCAAAAATCAGCTTATTTTGAGAAGTGTTTTTTTCTAGTGCTTTTCTCAAAAGTACTTTTGGTGAGAAGCAGTTTGTGTTTGGCTAATTAGTTTGAATAGTGTTTGGCCAAGCTTTAAAACACTGCTTCTAAGTGTATTTTTCTCAAAAGTGTTTATCAAAAAAATGCTTTTGGAGATAAGCTATTTTTTTCTACTTGTCCAAAACTGCTTCTGCTTCTCTTCAAAAGCACTTTTTTTTCCTTCTAGAGGCTTGCCAGACACCTTAATTTTTGGCCAAAAGTGCTTTTGGCAAAAAAAAAAAAAAAGCACTTTTGGCCAAAAATAAGTTTGGCCAAACAGGCTAGTAGTCATAAACATTGAGGCTAAAATGAAATGTGCGAAGCATGCATGGTTTAAATTTTCAGTATTTACTCCTATTGTCTTTTGAGCAAATGAATCTAACCAATTGGGCTACCATGATTCCACCTTGTAATAAATCTCAAAATTACTAATTAATGCAGATCAACAGTACACGCCCCCCCCCCCCCCGGTCAGGGACATCAGATAAAAAGATATACGATGCACAAGAATTACGGAAATATCACTATTTTTCATCAGTTATTAAAAAGAAAAAGAGTTTTCTACTTTGATAACACAATTCCTAATATGTAGAAACAAAATAAGAAGCTAAAAGCATAAAAAAAATATTTACACAATCAAGATGCATTTACACGGAGATAATGAACTCTCTCTAATAATTGACTGGTAACCTAGAAAAGTAGTAAGCAACCTGCTATAACGCGCTAATTGTACTGATAATAATTAAAAATTCCTTACACTATCGGTAAATCTAACTTAAATCCTAAATTGAACTAAATTAGGGTGTGGTGTTCCCTGGAAGTTCAATTTCACTTGACTTTCCATCATCGTCCCAGTTGGTGGAGCGATAATATGTTGCATAAAGGATGAGCTGAATTGCTCCAGATAACGCTCCCAGACAATTAGGTACCTATTATTATTATTATTAAAAACAAAAAATACAGATTCAAAATGTTATTATCAAGCTTTAGATTATGTAGTAAATTAGTAATGTACATGAATTATCAATATATTCAGGATCGACGAATAATAAAAGGAATCTAATTACCAAGATGTAGATATCAAATTTGAGGAATGCATAGGCGAACCAAATACATCCATTGGCAAAATTTGCAAGTGACAGAAAAAATGGCATGTATTTCACACTCTTGGTGCTGATGACTCGATGCTAAAAGAAAACAGCAAACGTTAATTAATTAGTGCATACATATGTCAAATTAAAATTTGAATTGGAAAAAAGAAGAAGAAGAAGAAGAAGAAGGATTCCAGTGGAAAATAATACCATGACGGTAAGGGGCGAAGTGTACATAAGAATATTGAAAATGACAGCCAATATTCCAACGAGCATGGATCTGGACTTGGTATCATGGAGGAAAGTAAGCGTAACGAAAATGACGATCGCCACAAATATTACTTCAATTATCAAAGCAATTATAATCCTCCGCTGATATTCAGTTATTAAAAAAAACACAAGTTAGTTCAAATTAATTTGAATAATTAAGTAATTAAAAGTGTATATAATAAAATACGTACACGTTTTGGCCATTCGGAATAGATAAAGAAGATTGAGACATAAATTAATTCTATAACAAGACCGATGCCGTTAATGGTGATGACCAGAAGGCTATCTGGATGAACAAAGGGCATTCCATAAAATATCCACACTGCACAATTTAGAACAGTAGCAACATAAGGATCTGGTCTGAATTGCATCACCGTCTTTACTTTCCATATTTTAATGAACGTTGGCCTGCCAAAAAAATACAGCTAAATTCACCAATGATTCAGGACCAAAGATATATACTTTATTAATCAAAAATTCATAATGTACATTATTCCAGAGGACTTACACAGGGGATAGGAAGAGGAAGAAAGATATAACATTTCCTGCATGAATTTTCCATGGAAAAAAAATGTTAAGGAGTTGATATATAATAAAAATTGGTATGATGAATACTGGATAGTACGTAAAACACAGACCAATAATTCCAACAATCGTCCTTATTGTTTCTGTATTAGCCATCTAGCTGATTAATGCTCGAAATAGAAGATCACAAAACGAGATTAAAACGAGCTGAGGATGCAACTGAAAAGCTAAGACAAGGCAAATGGCAAAGGGAAACTAATTAAATAGGTGAATTTCAGGCAGGGGATCATGTTTTGGATATGGATTTTTTGAAACCTCAGTTTATATTGAAAGTACGTATCACTTGCGACTTGTATGCATAAAAACAAATATCTCTCAAATACTATTGGACAACCATCTATCTAATTCTTAAATACCAACAATGGATGAGCAAATCTTCCTGTTTTCAGTTTCATACTGAGAACAAATAGATAAAAAAAGAAAAAGGGTGGAGTGATCATAGCTCTTTTTGTGGCTGTGAATCCCATGCATGCAACGTTATCCACAAAATTAACAAGAGCAACAGTAACTTTCTTTGTTTGGGGATATTACGGTAATTCTACTGACCGTAATTTTCCGTATATTTTGCTGCCACTTATCCTAATACACTTTACTTATGTACTAATTAATTATCTCACTAGCAAACCTAAAGGTAGTTACTGTTATTTTGGCTTGAATTATTGATGTTTGACTATAATTCCATATTTTAGCACATTATTTACCTTGCATTTTAGGTGTGTTAATGCTAAACTATACTTTATTTGCGCGTAATGGAGTCTATTTTATGTGTAAGTGCATTGGAGATGCAATTAGAGCAAAAGGAATATGTAAAGTATAAAGAGTGCTCGAAAACAGTAAAAGACGAAAGAAAGAATTGAGCAGCGGAAGAAATGAAGCAGCAGGCGAAGCGAGCCTTTGAGATCGCGTGGGAGCAGGCGTCGCGAGGGATAAGGGGAGGTTGAGCTCGCATGGAGGCAGGCATCGCATGGTCTGGGCGAGATGCATCTCGCATTTTACCTCGCGAGGCACGGTCTGAGGCGAGCTTGATCCGGATTTTGAAGGCTTATTTCGTCTCCTTGTTGAACTTTGACTGGGGTTATGTCATTTAGGGCTTTTCCTACACATATAAGTAGATAATAAACACCACTTTTGAGGGAGTTTTGCGACCGGAGGCAAGAATAGCTTGTGGAACACCCGTTGGGAGATAGAATCATTGATTTCTGCATTCCTTCATCTTTACTTTGTAATTTATTTATGTAAAATACTTAGGATATTGTTACTATGAGTATGCGTAGCTAAACTCTTAATCTAGGGTTTTGATGGAACCTATTGGAGTATGAATTTCCTGTTATGTTAATACAGATTTGCCATAGTTTTTCTCTATTTGTTCAACTATGTTTATGTTGTGGTTGGTTGAAGAGATCTCAATCGACTATGTCTATTTAGTATATATTACTCGGAAGAGAGTGCATATTTAGGTAGTTGTTGAACAACATCACTCCTAACGTACATGAGGGATCAATACTGAGGGTTTAAATGTGGGATTAGGAATAACGAAACCTTGGTGCGATCCGAGTGAGCCGTACTTTGTGCTAGCTAGCGTAATTTGGAAGAATATGTATAGTAAATTGTGGTAGTTACTCGGGAGAGAATTACGACACTCAGAGAGCTCATGATCGGTAGAGAAAACTTAGGCAAATATATAGAAAACGTAGCGGAAAGGATTCCAACAATAGGGGAAATCATAGCCTTAGATCATTCCAATTCTTGTCTACAACCTGTTCGTAGTTAGTTATTAATTACTGCATTTTCATTACGTGATATTTAGTTAGTAAACATCCAATTTGTTATTCAAATATTTCTGAAGATTGATTGCGTGAATTTGTGCGAGTCTAGTAGTTGTGCTTAATAGGTTAATTCCCTATAAGATTTGACTCCGGACTTGTTAACCAGAATATATTTGCAACGACCGCTTAGTCCTTTTTATAAGGCATAGTTGGGCGTTATCAAATTTTGGTGTCATTGCTGGGGACTTAACGGTGTTATTAATTGCAGCTAAAAGAAGTGATAGAATTCTTAGTGTAGTCAGTTTCTTCATTTTAAACTAAATGCATTGAAATTCTAACGTTTGTAATCTTGGTGTTACAGGTGCATGCCTAGAAACTCCTCAAGAACTGGTGAATTATTCGAAGCATTATCAGATCTTGAGAAAGTTTTTAAGGCATTGAATCATGCATACAAGAAGGGCAAATAGCAATAAAACTCAACATAACAAGTCAAACCAGACATGGATGACAGAATAGAAAATCCAAATAACAACAAAAACAATGTGAATGACCCGAACAATCAGGGTGTGGTGCCTCTTGTGCCAGAAGCAGCATTGTATGATTGGGCACAACCCACCGCCAAAAATCTGGCAACCGCAATTGTAGTCCCTCAGATACAAGCGGAATCATTTCAAATCACAAACAATATGCTACATTTGTTGCAGAACAAGGGACCGTTCTCAGGGTCTTACATCGAAGATCTCAGCAACATCTGAAAAATTTTCTGTCGATATGTGTCACGCAAAGGCAACCTAATGTGACATTGGAAGCAATAAAGTTGTTATTGTTTCCATTCTTAGTGACGGGAGAGGCTCAGACTTGGCTTAATTCACTCCCCATAAACTCCATCACTGCTTAGAAGGAATTAGTCAAGCAATTTTTGAACAACTTTTACCACCCAATAAGACTGCCAAACAAATTGATAAGATATTGAGCTTCAGGCAGAGACTAACAGAAACAATACAAGAAATGTGGGAGAGGTTCAAGGGTATGCTAGTTAAGTGTCCATATCATGGCATTCCAAATTAGATGTTGGGGCAGAGGTTCTACATGGGATTGGCAGACATCTTAAAGGCCAATGTTGATGCGTCAGCATGTGGATCATTTTTGAGAAAATCATTCAGAGAATGTAAGATCCTACTTGATAAAATGGTTCAAAACTCAGGATGGATGACAAGAGACTCTATGATCACTCATGTCATTCACTCGGTGGTTTTGGACCCAAACAACTCCATAGCCGAAAATATGGCCACTCTGATGATGCAAATGAGTATCCTCACTAAAATGATCGATGAATCAGGCTAGAAACAACAGGTACACATAGTTGACGCGGCTAATGGGGTCTTATGTACACCATGTATTAACCAACCATATGTATGCTCTTAGAGTGCGGAAAGTGACAACCAGCACTATCAGGAAAATATGAACTATGTGGCCAACTATAGAGGACAAAGGTAAGATGGTTAGAATTGGGGGCAATAGAATCAGCAATATAGACCAGCACAGCAGCAATACAATAATAGCAACAATCCTGGAGCTATGCGACCACAAGGTCAAGTTGTGCCTTACTAAAGGCAACAGGGATACAACCAGCAAAATCAGCAGCTAGCTTATCAACAACCTCAACAACAACAGATAATGAGACAAGATGATGGGTTGTCTGAAATTAAAGGAATGTTGCAACAACTAATTGGGTCCAACGGAAAAATACAAGAGAGAGTGGACTCACATGAATCAGCGATAAAATGCATTGAGATTCAGTTAGACAGATATCAATGGCTCTGAATAATCGCCCCAAGGGACGTTACCTGCAAACACACAAGTCAATCCAAAAGAGCAGGGCCCGAAACAGCTTATGGTAGTGAGTCTAAGAAATGGTAAAGATCTAGATCTAGAGCAAGAAATTGCTCGTGAAAGCCGACCAACTGAAACACTTGTGCCAGTACCCATTGAGGTATATGATTCAACGGGGTTAACTAAGGTGATAATACAACATGCACAAGAGAGCACGAGCAAAGAAAAAGAGTTTGTGAAAGAAACTGAGGTAACACAATAAACGACTGTAGAAGCAGTGTCTGAGTAGGATAAAACTCAAATCACAGGAAGGAAGCGACCTCCAGCACTATTACCACAGATATTGGCCAAATATCAGAAGGATGAGCAGTATAAGAAATTCATGGAGATGCTGAAACAAATCCAGGTGAACATTCTACTAATTGACGCCTTGAGGGAGACGTCTGGGTATGTCAAAATGATGAAGGATTTGATGTCTTGCAAGTTCGACTTCCAAGACTTGTCCACTGTTTCACTAACCCAAACCTGTAGTGTTGTTATAACGAGACCCATAGCTAAGAAATTGCCAGACCCATGGAGTTTCACAATCCCATGCACAATAGGCAACTATGCTTTTGCTAAAGCATTGTTTGATTTGGGGGCAAGCATAAACTTGATGCCCTTGGCTATCTACAAAAGGTTAGGCATTGGAAGAGCAAGACCCACATCCATGTTACTACAGCTAGCTGACCGGACAGTGAAGAGGCCATCAGGTATCCTTGATAATGTGCTAGTGTAGGTTGGAAAGTTTGTGTTTCCAGCAGATTTTGTCATTTTGGACTGCCGGGTTGACGAGGAGATTCCCATAATTTTGGGAAGACCATTCTTAACCACGGGCAGAGCTCTAATTGATTGTGAAACTGGAGAGCTAAAAATGAGACTGAATGATGAAGAGATAACATACAATGTGCAGAAGTCTATGCGGCGACCAAGTGAATCTGCTAACTGCTCTCTAATAGAAGTTGTGAAGACCAAGGGTTCTGGAAAAGAGAGCTCGAATTTGAGTCTTTGAACTTAGAAGAAAGAAAGACTCCTCCAGCTAAGCCATCGATCGAAGAACCACCATAGTTGGAACTGAAACCGCTACCACCTCATCTGAGGTATGCTTTCTTGGGACCTAACTTAACTTTACCTATTATTATCTCATCTGGTTTGTTAGATGTGCAGGAAGAACAACTTTTGCAGGTATTAATAGAGTGCAAAACTACAATTGGTTGGACCATTACAGACATTAAGAGTATCAAACCGGCCTTCTATATGCATAAGATTTTACTAGAAGATGGCCACAAGCCTTCTAGAGAACATCAAAGAAGGCTAAACCCCAACATGAAAGAATTTGTAAAAAAGGAGGTGATAAAGTGGTTAGATGTGGGGATCATTTTTCCCATATCCGATAGCAGCTGGAATAGCCCAGTTCAATGTGTGCCAAAGAAAGGTGGAATGACTATTGTGCAAAATGAGAACAATGAATTGATCTCAACAAGAACAGTCACGGGATGTCAAATTTGTATAGACTACGGAAGATTGAATAAGGCCATACGAAAAGACCATTTCCCCTGTCGTTCATTGATCAGATATTAGATAGATTGGCTGGAAGGACCCACTACTGCTTTCTGGATGGATACTCGAGGTATAATCAGATTTCTATTGCCCCTGAAGATACAGAGAAAACGTTATATGACGGCTATGCTTTCCATAGAATGCCATTCGGCCTATGCAATGCACATATTTCAAAGGTGCATGATGTCCATATTCACAGATATGGTAGAAGACATAATGGAGGTCTTCATGGATTATTCCTCAATAGGGGGAGACTCATTCGATGATTGCCTAAGGAATCTAAAAAGAGTGCTGAAAAGACATATGGAGACTAATCTGGTGCTCAATTGGGAAAAGTTTCATTTCATGGTACAAGAAGGTATAGTCTTGGGGCACCTAGTGTCAAGTAAGGGAATTGAGGTGGATCGTGCAAAGGTTAATGTGATAGAAAAACTACCACCACCCACTTCCATCAAAGTAATAAGAAGTTTCGTTGGCCACGCTGGTTTCTATAAACGACTTATAAAATATTTCTCCAAAATTTCTAATCATTTTGTAAACTGCTTGAAAAGATACCCTTTTGTGTTTTCTGAAGATTGTAGGGTAGCGTTTGAGGAGTTGAAGAAGAAACTAGTGACTGCACCAATCATAGTGGCCCTCGACTGGGGGCAACCGTTCGAGCTGATGTGCGATGCAAACGACTATGCTGTAGGAGCAGTTCTTGAGCAGCAAAAAGATAAAGTCATGCATCTGACCTACTATGCAAGTAGAACCTTGAGCTGCACCCAACTAAACTACACAGTGACTGAGAAAGAGATGCTAGTTGTGGTGTTCGCATTTGATAAATTAAGGTCATACCTAATAGGCTCAAAGGTAATTGTTTACACTGACCATGCTGCCCTCAGGTACCTAATTGAGAAAAAGGAGTCAAAGTCATGCCTAATTCGATGGGTGCTACTGCTACAAGAGTTTGACTTGGAAATTCGGGACCGAAAAGGAATAGAAAACCAAGTTGCTTATCATTTGTCTGGGCTCAAAGGAGCGAAAAAGAAGGTTGAGGTGGAGGAGATCATGGAGATTTTCCTTGATGAACAACTTTTAGCAATGAGTCTCGAGGCTACACCATGGTATGCAAATATTGCAAGTTACCTGGCAAGCGGTATTGTTCCTTATGACTTGCTTTCTGTGCAAAAGAAAAAGTTTTTTCGTGATTGTCACATGTATTTCTGGGATGAACCATATTTGTTTAGGATTTGTCTTGATAACATGATCCGTAGATGCATTCCCGAGATAGATCAATCTTCTGTTTTGCAAGCATGTCATGCTTTACTGTCTGGAGGACATTTTGGAGGCGTAAGGACTGTCACACCTCTTTTTTCCGCGCCCGGGGGCGCAGGGGGAGTTTTTTCCAATTAAAGGACAATCGAAACGGGATTGGTTTATTTATTTCAGAGTCGCCACTTGGGAGATTTAGGGTGTCCCAAGTCACCAATTTTAATCCCGAATCGAGGAAAATAATGACTCTATATTATAGTCTGCGTACCAGAAATCCGGATAAGGAATTCTGTTAACCCGGGAGAAGGTGTTAGGCATTCCCGAGTTCCGTGGTTCTAGCACGGTCGCTCAACTGTTATATTCGGCTTATTTATCTGATTTTTAATACAATTATGAACCATGTGCAAATTTTATCTTTTAACCGCTTTATTAATTATTATTATTAAGAAATGTGAACATCGCTTAAAACATATCTTTGGACTGTGTCACATGAAATGCACCCACAATCCGAAACATATTTTATTTGATGTTTTAGAATTTGGATTTGGGTCGCATGAAATGCACACCCGAGTTTAAGAAAATTAAATTATTAAAGACGCGCCTAAAGCAACTAGCGCATTATTATTTTGCGGAGGCCGTGAAATTCGCTAAACAACCCTCCTGAATTCTAAGTAATTTAAACAAGTATTTACTGAGGGCCCCACAATTTGTGTTTTTATTTGGCGAGGCTCATCTCATTCTTATTTTTTTTAAAAGAATTTGCAACGTCATGAAAATGCATCTCGGGCCACGCCACAATCAATGCGCCCGTGACTAAAGACATATTTCGACTCCGTTGAGATTTGGATTTGGGTCACATAAATGTGCACCCGAGTTTAGGGAGATAACATTATTAAAGGCGCGCCTAAAGCAACTAGCGCATTATTATTTTTGGGGTAGGGCCGTGAAACTTGCTAAACGGCCCGTCCCGGAATCTAAGTATTTAATATATACGTTTAGAGGGCCCCGCGGCTTGTGCATTTTTTCTTTTTATTTCTTTTTATTTTTGCGAGGCTCGTCTCATTTTCACTTTTTAAGGGAAAACTTAAAACAACTACAATTTCCTACTAGTGAAGCCATCCGAGATTAAAAAACGATTCTAACCGGTAATAATATCCATGAAAAAAATGAAAAATAGAATAACCTCGTTCATATGCTCACATTAACTTTGAGCATGCAGTAACTAAACATAAAATACCATTTTTAACACAACAACAAAATTGCATTGTTGACATTCATACATATCGAATATTTTCATTTATTGCCTTGAACCATAATATGCAAAATGAATGAAATGAAACAAAGGATGAAGAACACCAACCTTCGAACCTCGACAATCCTAGAACGACAAACAGTGCTTCCTACGGAACTCGAACCGGACCTCACTCGACGAGGAATAATGATGAAACCTCGGACAAACACCTCGACGTACCGGACCTCGACGGAAAACAGAAAACTCGGCAAGGCGGGATCGCGGCAACCCACAACTGCTCGCGAAAGACGGAACGACGTCGACAGCAGTAAGGTCGACGCGGGGGGGCTACTGACGGACCTGTTTGGTGGTGTACGCCGGTGGCTTTGGACGCGAGGGTTTTGTTGGTGGTTTTGGACGTGAAGGGGTGGCGTGTGGGCAGTAATGGAGGAGTGGGTGTCGCGAACGTGAGGGAGTAGTCTTTTGGACGTGGGGGGGGCCTAGGGTCGTTGGGTCGTCGACTGGTGGTGGTCGATGGTGAAGCCGGTAACTGGAGGTGGAAGGGTGGTTGTTCTTGGTGGTTTTGGGCAGTAGGGTCGACGCGGTGGAGCTGGACTGGTGGTTTTTGACGTGAGGCTGGTGGCGTTAATGGAGGTGGGCGTTTTGAAGGGTCGGGCTGTTTGGTCGTTGATGGTGGTGATGGTTGAGTCGACGATGGAGGGTCTGTTGGAGCAGGTGGGTTTGGACGTCGTTTTGGCAGTGACGGGGTGCTGGTCCGGTGTTGGGGGGAAGTGACGGGGTGGTCGTGTCCGGTAGGGTTTTCTCTTCTTCTTCTTTGTGAAGAAGAAGATGAACAGTGAGCAAAAGGAATTGTTTTCCGTTTTTTTTTTTTCCTTTTTTCTGACCAAAAGTCCAAAAAATTCCCCCCCCTTTCATGTTTTGTCCGTGTATTTGTAATGTTTTGCCCTCAAAAAATGAGCCCCACGCGTGGTGGGGTTCAAGGCATATGTCCCCCACGCGTGGTGGGGTTCCCCACGTGTCCTGGACACGGTTTATTATGGGCTCGGTCCGAAAATTAGGCCTAAAACCGGGAAGTTTAAACCCGAATATTATTCTTTTGCCAGGACCCGAGAAATAGGAACACGTTGCTTAACTAGTCCTATGTAAGCAAAATAACTACCAAAAATAAGACTAGTAACAAAACTATATCTTTTTGAATATTTTCCAAGATTTAAAATAGCTACAAAATATTAATAAAACTATATTTTTGTAATTTTCGTTTTTTAAATATTAAGATAAAATATGAGATAATATTTTTGTATTTTTCAAAGTTAAAAATGACTATAGAATATTAATAAAACTATTTTTTTTTTGTAATTTTTCGAAATTATATAAGGTACAAAAATAAAGTGCAATTTTTGTATTTTTCAAGTTTATGAGAAATACATAAACTAAAATTTATATATATTTTTTGAAATTTTTTCTTTTTGCAACGAAATAAAGTAAAAATAGTTAAAATAGCTATACTAGACCCAATTTCACATATTCACACTAAAAATGTGAAAATTCTCGGGGAGGGTCAAAAATCACGTGCTTACAGCTGCCCCTCTTTGACTGGAAACACGAAGAGTTTTCCGACAAAGAACGACTAGACGTGTTTTTGACCCGACCATTACTTGGACGGACTACACTTAAGGAAAGGGAGGGAATGTGACCGAGCCCTGGTATCTGAGCTGCCTACATATCCTTGGTTATACAGGAATCAGGCCACGTGTAGTTCGGGATGAGAGAGATAGTGAGAGTGTACCGAGGTGAAGAGCCGATCGAGGTGCCGTTCCGTTGAGGTTCCGGTCCGCGGTCCTGTCATTACAACAAAAATGAAAACTGAAAAAGACTAACTAAGCCTATCAGCTACTAGTTACAAGGATTCCTATCTCTTAAGTCTTCTGAAACTTGGTCTTGAGTCTTGAATGGTGCTTCATACAGACTTTGGATCTGAACCTTGATACTTGCTAGTTGTAGGTGCTAGTTCTTGAGCAGACCACATTTGTTCTCCGCTTCCGTATTTTGGGCTCTTCTCTTTCTTTCTTTTTTCTTCTTTTTTTTTTCTCTTGTTTTTTTTTTTTTTTTTTTTTTTTTGTGACCAGCTTCTGTTGATCATCCCAGACTATTGATTCGCGTTCTTGAGGCGAGCTTCTTGTTGCTTCTATCTTGTATTGAGTGCTGGGGATTTCTGTTGTAACCTTCTGCTTTCCGGTGGGCCACTGCTTGATCTTGAAACATGTTTCTCCGTTCTACAGGCGGACCCCTGACTTCTTCTATCTTCGACACGCAACAACCTCCGTTCTACAGGCGGGTCCCTGACAATCAAAACAAACAAAATTTTCTAACCCAGTTTGTACTGGGAAGATTTGTGAGTCATTAGCAAAATTGTAACTCACTTACACTACTGATGCAATGATGAGAGTAAACTAAAGACTGGGCTAGGATGTGCATCTCCTCTGAGTAAAACCAAAACTATTGCTAGCAAATGTGTCTGCTAAACTAAAAACCTCAATGACTCAAACTAGAAAGTGTGTCTTCTATGGTTGAATCGGAATGAGCTAAACTAGGAAGTGCGTCTCCTAAGGGTGAAAACTTTAGTGACTAGAACTAGGAAGTGCGTCTCCTATGAGTAAAATCCCGATTAGGAAGTGCGTCTCCTACGGGTAAAACTAAACTTTGAGGAAGTGCGGCTCCTATTGGGTACAATAAACTTAGGAAGTGCGTCTCCTATTGGGGATGACTGTTTTTAGGAAGTGCGTCTCCTACTGGGTGAAACTATTCTTAGGAAGTGCGTCTCCTATTGGTACAATAGATCTAGGAAGTGCGTCTCCTATTGGTAAAACTTAGCTTAGGAAGTGCGTCTCCTATTGGTAAAACTTAGCTTAGGAAGTGCGTCTCCTATTGGTGAAATCAACTTAGGAAGTGCGTCTCCTATTGGTGAACCTATTCTTAGGAAGTGCGTCTCCTAATGGTAAAACTGAACTTAGGAAGTGCGTCTCCTATTGGTAGAACTAAACTTAGGAAGTGCGTCTCCTATGGGGGAAATGAACTTAGGAAGTGCGTCTCCTATGGTGAAACTGAACTTAGGAAGTGCGTCTCCTATGGTGAAACTGAACTTTAGGAAGTGCGTCTCCTATGGTGAAACATATCTTAGGAAGTGCGTCTCCTATTGGTGAAACTTGCTTAGGAAGTGCGTCTCCTACTGGTGAAACTTGCTTAGGAAGTGCGTCTCCTACTGGTGAAACTTATCTTAGGAAGTGCGTCTCCTACTGATAAAACTTGCTTAGGAAGTGCGTCTCCTACTGGTGAAACTTATCTTAGGAAGTGCGTCTCCTACTGATAAAACTTGCTTAGGAAGTGCGTCTCCTACTGGTGAAACTTGCTTAGGAAGTGCGTCTCCTACTGGTGAAACTTGCTTAGGAAGTGCGTCTCCTACTGGTGAAACTTGCTTAGGAAGTGCGTCTCCTACTGGTGAAACTTGCTTAGGAAGTGCGTCTCCTACTGGTGAAACTTATCTTATGAAGTGCGTCTCCTACTGATAAAACTTGCTTAGGAAGTGCGTCTCCTACTGGTGAAACTTGCTTAGGAAGTGCGTCTCCTACTGGTGAAACTTGCTTAGGAAGTGCGTCTCCTACTGGTGAAACTTATCTTAGGAAGTGCGTCTCCTACTGATAAAACTTGCTTAGGAAGTGCGTCTCCTACTGGTGAAACTTGCTTAGGAAGTGCGTCTCCTACTGGTGAAACTTGCTTAGGAAGTGCGTCTCCTACTGGTGAAACTTGCTTAGGAAGTGCGTCTCCTACTGGTGAAACTTGCTTAGGAAGTGCGTCTCCTACTGGTGAAACTTATCTTAGGAAGTGCGTCTCCTACTGATAAAACTTGCTTAGGAAGTGCGTCTCCTACTGGTGAAACTGAACCTAGGAGGAAATGCATCTCCTATGGGTAAAGAAAGACTAAATGACTGAATGTATGCCTCTGTTATCTGGGCGGGCTCCCAATTTCAACACTCGAAATAAAAAGACTGAATGTATGCCTCTATTATCTGGGCGGGCTCCCAATTTCAACACTTGAAATAAAAAGACTAAATGTATGCCTCTGTTATCTGGGCGGGCTCCCAATTTCAGCACTTAAAAATAAAAAGACGGAATGTATGCCTCTATTATCTGGGCGGGCTCCCAACTTCAACACTTAGAAGTACTGAATGTATGCCTCTGTTATCTGGGCGGGCTCCCAATTTCAACACTTAAAATTAAAGACTGAATGTATTCCTCTGTTATTATGGGCGGGCTCCCAATTTCAACACTTGAAAGTAAAAACTGAATGTATGCCTCTGTTATCTGGGCGGGCTCCCAATTTCAACACTTAAAAAATAAAAAGACTGAATGTATGCCTCTGTTATCTGGGCGGGCTCCCAATTTCAACACTTAAAATAAAAGACTGAATGTATGCCTCTATTATCTGGGCGGGCTCCCAATTTCAACACTTAAAATAAAAGACTGAATGTATGCCTCTATTATCTGGGCGGGCTCCCAACTTCGACACTTGAAAATAAAAAGACTGAATGTATGCCTCTATTATCTGGGCGGGCTCCCAATTTCAACACTTAAAATAAAAGACTGAATGTATGCCTCTATTATCTGGGCGGGCTCCCAACTTCGACACTTGAAAATAAAAAGACTGAATTTATGCCTCTGTTATCTGGGCGGGCTCCCAATTTCAACACTTAAAAGTAAAGACTGAAACCAACATATCCTATTTGAGGGCGGATGAACCCAACATATCCTATTTGAGGGCGGATGAACCCGACAGATCCTATTTGAGGGCGGATGAACCCGACAGATCCTATTTGAGGGCGGATTCTCCCAATTTCAACACTTAAAATAAAAGACTGAAACCAACATATCCTATTTGAGGGCGGATGAACCCAACATATCCTATTTGAGGGCGGATGAACCCAACAGATCCTATTTGAGGGCGGATGAACCCAACAGATCCTATTTGAGGGCGGATTAACCCAACAGATCCTATTTGAGGGCGGATTAACCCGACAGATCCTATTTGTGGGCGGGCTCCCAATTTCAACACTTAAAATAAAAGACTGAAACCAACATATCCTATTTGAGGGCGGATGAACCCAACATATCCTATTTGAGGGCGGATGAACCCAACAGATCCTATTTGAGGGCGGATGAACCCAACAGATCCTATTTGAGGGCGGATTAACCCAACAGATCCTATTTGAGGGCGGATTAACCCGACAGATCCTATTTGAGGGCGGATTAACCCAACAGATCCTATTTGAGGGCGGATGAACCCAACAGATCCTATTTGAGGGCGGATGAACCCGACAGATCCTATTTGAGGGCGGATTAACCCGACAGATCCTATTTGAGGGCGGATGAACCCGACAGATCCTATTTGAGGGCGGATGAACCCCAAATATCCTATTCGAGGGCGGATGAACCCCAAATATCCTATTCGAGGGCGGATGAACCCAACATATCCTATTCGAGGGCGGATGAACCCAAAATATCCTATTCGAGGGCGGATGAACCCAAAATATCCTTAAGACTTGAAAATGTCTTACCTCGAATACTTGCTGGGGATTGGGATGAATTTTCATTTTCTACCTTCCCCATTTTTTATTATTATTCTCTTTTTTTTTTTTTTTTTTATTTATTTTTTTTCTTTTTTTGTTTTTACATAGCTTCTTCCTTCGAAGACTACCTCCCTTGATTTACTTACCTGTTGGGGGTAAAATGTTATCAGCTGAGGGTACCTGACTTCCAGAAAATTTTCTGAATGAAAGGAAAATTTTCTGCCCCAGTTTGATAATATCCCTTGTGGCATGCGTTTCTGCATCAATGCCATTTCCTTAACCTGTTTCAAATCAAACAAAATTTGTTAGTTTAAAACATGGTGGTTGGTTGTGATACTCCCAACGGGATGAATTTTCCTTTTCCCTTCCTTGCTTTGCGTTGCACAACTTGTTGGGGATGATATTATGTGTTGGGGATAATCCCTTCCTCCTGGGGGATATCCCTCTTCTTTTGTGGCATAGCTTGGAAACTGGCATTTCCCCGACCTTTTAGTCTAGCATTGATTTCGCCAAATCATGCTCACTGCTCTCCTTGCTTTGTTCATGGGCCTTTTGCTGGGGATATATATTTTGACACTGGCCTCGCGCTTGTTCCTTGCTGACTATACCACTTGGATGTACTAGTCAGATCTCATTTTGGAAAGCTGATGGCCTATTTGAAGTCATTTCATACTTGTTTTGACCGGACAGACTCTATTGGGGAAATTTTTATGAAAGCAGAAAGATAAAAGAAACAAAATAAAAGACAAAGGGAAAAAAAACATGACTCTTTAACAAAAGAAACTATAAATAAAAATCTATCAAACGCAGATACCGACTCTAATGGCCATGATATGCATATGGGGCCTATCCTTTACCGCCAATCATCTTTCAAGATCCTCAATTGGCGATTCCCCATCTGATTCCCAATCTTATTCGACTTGCAGTGCCCGAAGGGTTTTCGCTATCAAGTCTCTCTTATTTTTGGCTTTTCTCTCAGCTTTCATCGCCTTATGGTGCCTGTGAAGGTTTTCACCGATAAGACTCTCTCATTTGTATCACTTTTCAGCTGGGGATTTGGAGTGCCGCCGGTATGACTCTTTCTGCTGGAGATTAGAGTCCTTTCTGCTGTGGAACAGAATGTTATGTTCGCCGGTAAGACTCTTCCTTTGTCTGACTTGGCATCTTTTGAAGGCTGGTCAGAAGGTCTTTCTTTGGACCGTAATGTGGGTTTTGGATAGGGCTAGAAAGAAAGGGTATAAAAGGCTCAAAAAATGCATTAATTTTGGGTTATTAATTACAACCTTCGGAATTAGATTTATTTACAACAAACGCAACTTTTGCCCCAGTTTCTTGCTTGGGGATATTTTAATTGATTTTTTTTCATTTTTCAAAACTATGACCGAGCCGTGAAGCGCCTACGTATCCTCTTTGAGGAATCAGGTCAAACGTAGTTCTCAATTCCTCTTTTTCTTGTGGCTTTCTTTTTGTTTTTGTTATCATTTTTCTTTTCTTTTCTTTTCTTTTTTTTCTCTTTTTTTTCGTTGTTGTTTTCTTTCTTTCTCTCTTTTTTCTTTTGTTTACCTGCCGCGCTTGCGTATTCTATTCATTGCTACTAATTCCGAACGAGGGGTATGAAAGGAAAATAAATAAGGCTCAAAAGGGGTAACGAAGGATAAAGTGTTTAGGTAGCAGAACAAAATGCCTTCGTCATTTCAGTCCTCAAAACATGCCAAGTGCAAACAACACACTTTAAATTTGTAGTCTCTTCTGATGGTGCTGGACTTGACAATTATGTTAAACATTTTATTTTTCCTTTGTCATTTCTAAGCACCGTTGGGCGACACTCTCATTATCATGACTGACCCTCATGCCAATTTGGCGAATCTTGCTTTTAACGGTTTTCTTTGTGTTCAACTTGCCCCAGTTCCACATGACTCGAGCTCTGAATAATCTCAACCGTCCTTATTTCCTTTAAATGGTCTGAATCGCCTTTCCAGGGTTTTATGATTAACTTTTAAGATTAGGCCCAGACTGGGTGCGCATGTCATGTCCCTAGAATCGGCATTGAACAAAATGGTAAAAAGGACTAAACAAAAGATGACTGGAAATAATAAAAGACCGGACTTTGTATTAGACTACCGGCGAAATGGTTTAAATAACAAAGCAAACAAAACAATCCAGAACAAAATCCTAAAAACAAACTGGATAAGACAACATCCGACTCATAACCCTAATAATCCGAACAACAGAAATGACAACAAAATGAGCCACCACAAGCTTCTCTCTTGCTGACCAAGGAACAAAACGTCCTCCCACTTTATCAAAATTGGCAATTTAGCCACTGAGCTTTGCATCAATATTACCAGCTTCCACCTCATCAACCTCCGTAGGCAAGTTCTCGAGGAGGTTCGAGTGCTCCATGTCACTGTTATTAATCGCAACCCGCCCTTCTCGGATCATTTTCTCTACTTCCTTTCTCCAGCTATGACAGCTCTCAATGTTGTGCCCTACGACATTGGAGTGGTAGGCGCATCGTGCTGCCGGATCAAAGCTCCTTGCAAGCGGATTTATAGTACATGCGGGGAGTGGCTCAATCGAACCAGCATGCCTTAGCCTTTCAAACAGACTGGCATAAGATACCCCGATGGGGGTGAGAGCCTTTCCTCGTTTCAGCAACCTCTTCATTCTTGCATGTTGACAGGGCCGGAAACCTGATCCAGGTGGCTTTTGGTAGGCTTGTGTCGGTGGGTAGGCATTTTGTGGAGCCGGGTGCCTGGAAAGTGAAGTATGGCGGGGAAAGAATTGGTGTTGGGGAGTGGAGAAGCATTGAGGAGTGATGGAGCTACTCGGGTAGCTGGGAAAACTGTCATAAGCGGGTCGGGATGGTGAGTATGGGGGATCTTCCGCTATGGTGTTGGGTGCTTGAGAAGCGACAGAGTTCAAGAAGCTTGGCGGTGGAGGGGGTGGTGCTTTTCCTGTTATCCATGCCTGATACATGTCTGCCACATGCTGTCTCAGCATTTTCACTTCTTCTACCAACCCGTTGTTCCGTTCGACCAATTGTTGTCGGTCATCAGTACCGACCCACTCGGTTCTGCGGTTCTGAGCCATTGTCCTTTGATTTTGCTTTGCAAGGAGGAGTTACCACAACCAACCACTCTCTATATATGGACACATCAAAGGGAAGTCATCACGTTAGTGTTAGGGCATTGGACAGACAATCATATATCAGAGATACAATGTACCTAAGCATTTAGACAATTGTGCCCCCTGAAAATCTTCCACACTCTCTTTTATTTATTTATTATTATATTTTTTATTTTTTTTATTTTGTTTATTTTATTATTTTTTTCATTTTAGTGGTGGTCGAATCTTATGGAGATTGCCTACGTATCATGACCCCGCATGAATCAGACCTTGCGTAGTTCGGACCAAATAAAGATAAACAATACTAAACACACATATTTTTATTTTTATTTTTTAAAAAAAAAAATTTAAAACAAACTGAGTTTCAAGGAGTTAAAGATTACCCACAAACTTGAAAATTAAACAAACCGCATATTCTAGACAAAAGATTTATAAACTTCGAAACAAATGGCCAACTTCCCTCCTCTGTTTGCTAATTTTAACCAAATGGTTATTTTTTTGCAAATGCGGCCCCTTCCAATTTTCACATGAATTTTGAGGCCGGGGAGGATTATTTCGACACTTTACAAACTCGTCCATTCTTTTACGAAAATAACCTTTCGACAACTGAAAGATACTCTAAGGCTATTTCGGCAAGAACGGTTTAAGATGCGACCGAAGCTGGCTCGGCTTATTATGACAAAAGACGGTATTCACATGACCGCTGACTCTTTGATTTTTTTTCAAATTACAATAAAAGACTTGGCGTTGTAAACACGACCCTTTAGCGCCTCGGGGACGAAGATTTATAAGGCTGTGTGGGTCAACTAAACCAACAATCCTAAACATGACCCAAAGGTGGCTATTTATGCAAAGTCAGCCTTCTGGCGTCCCTTTCGGGAACATTCGGCTATTTATGACAAAGCAGAATCACCTGGCTTATTTATGACTCTTTTTATCGTTTTTTGAATTTAGAAAAGTCAATATTGCAAACACGGCCTTTTGACGTCTCGGGGACGAAGATTTTTAAGGCTGTGTGGGTCAATTGGACCAAGTCTTAAAAAATGACCCAAAAGGTGGCTGTTTATGCAAAGTCAGCCTTCCGGCGTCCCTTTCGGGAACATTCGGCTATTTATGACAAAACAGCATCACCTGACTTATTTATTAAAATTTGACATATTATTTGTTATTTGTTTTTTCATTAATATTTATTTGTTTTTGGCTATTTTAGCAAAAGGTGGGTTGGACATCACCCGACTTATTTATGACAAGATTAAAATTTTTGATTTTTAGCTATTTTAGCAAAAGGTGGGGTTGGACCCGATGAGGGTTGCCTACGTATCTCATATCCGGTGAGAATCAAACCCGCGTAGTTCGGGCAATCAAAATATTTTTGAGAAGGACCCTTTTCCATTTTCTATATTTTTTTTTATTATTATTTTCACAACAATCAAATAGACTATTATTCTATTATTTTCATTTATAACAAACAAACGAATTAACGAAAAACATAAAACATTCCTTCTTTTTTGAGAAGGTGGGGTTGGACCCGATGAGGGTTGCCTACGTATCTCACATCCGGTGAGAATCAAACCCGCGTAGTTCGGTCCAATGAACTACATTAAAAGAATGATAAGCAGATGAACTAACTTTTTTTTGATTTTTCGTTTAAAAGAACTACTTTAAAAGCAGCAAGGAAATATTATTTTTTGATTGATTTTCTTTTTAAAAGAAACACTTCTAAGATATATTTTGAATTTTCATTTGGTCTTTTTTCTTTATTCTAGAGAAGAAGAAGAAAATATTTTTCGGAATTTTGCTTTTAATAAAAGAAATGCTTCTCAAAATGTTTTTTTTTGAATTTTGAATTTTCTTTTCAATTTCGAAAAAAGAATCAAAATATTTGTTTTTCTATTTTATCTTTTTGAATTTTGAACTTTCTTTTGAATTTTTTTTTTGGATTATATATATACTTATTTTGGAACAAATAATAAAATCACATTCAACGCCGGACTCTTTTTATTTTTATTTCTGGCATTTTCATAGACAAACAAAATAAAATAAAATGAAACATTTTTTTTAAAAAAAACAAACTCTTTTTCATTTTCATTTAATGACAAAACAAACTATTTTCTTTAATATTTAAAAAAAACAGACAGAACAATGATGATTTTTTTTTTATTTTCCCTTTGCTTTTAATATAACAAACTAACAAGACATTTTTTCATTTTCAAAATTTCGGCAGAGTTTCGACACTACTTGGACATTTGTTTTTTTCTTTCTAAAAATAAGTAGTTATATCTCTACACTGCCATTTCCTCATCTTTTCACGATTTTCTAATTTGTGGAAAATGATGACAACATACAAAATCTTTTGAATTTTCATGCCTTGTTTTTATATGTATTTTTATTTTTTTATATTTATTGTTATTTTCAAAATGTGGCATGGGAAACATAAGGATTTCCAAGACATCTTGGATTTCGCAAATGTTCTCCATGCGCTTTTTCCAACATATGAAGCGTGGGGGACATATGGGAATTCCAAGACTTCTTGGATTCCACAAATGTTCCCCATGTGTTTTCCCAAAAAGCAAGCGTGGGGGACATAGGGAATTCCAAGGCTTCTTGGATTCCACAAATGTTCCCCATGCTTTGATTAAAATAACATCATGCTGGAAATGACCAAATGACTCATTCGCCCTTGACTGAATACAACATGTAGCACATAGGATGCCATAAGATGGTCTATTATTTTCAGGTTGCTTGTCCTAGACGGACCCAACCCCTGTGTTGAGTCCCCTAAGTCAAATGCACATGATGCAAATAAACGTTCCTACTAGGGATCCGGCATGTGGCTTTGTTATACTAGGTTCAGAACCTGGGTGTTTGTTCTAGACCTGGCTTACCCGAGCGGACAGCTCGAGCCGAGGGGGCAGCGTCCGGGAATACAGAAGCTTCACCGGCTTTGCGACTTATCCAAACCTCGTTCTAAATTGGGACTTGACACTATACAGAAAAGAAGTCGTACGAAGTACACCCTTCTTCATGATTCAGAAGACTCAGAGAGAAGATGGGTTTCGGCACAATTTATATACAGTTCACATAATATCAAAGCGGTAAAAGCAACATTTAGCACATTAGGCTTAAAACATGTAAAAAATCAGATAAAGCCAAATATAACAATTTATCTAAGCTCGAATTTCTAACCCTGAACCAGTAGTTCTGGGCCAAGTCCCCAGCAGAGTCGCCAGAGCTGTCACACCTCCTTTTTCCGCGCCCGGGGGCGCAGGGGGAGTTTTTTCCAATTAAAGGACAATCGAAACGGGATTGGTTTATTTATTTCAGAGTCGCCACTTGGGAGATTTAGGGTGTCCCAAGTCACCAATTTTAATCCCGAATCGAGGAAAATAATGACTCTATATTATAGTCTGCGTACCAGAAATCCGGATAAGGAATTCTGTTAACCCGGGAGAAGGTGTTAGGCATTCCCGAGTTCCGTGGTTCTAGCACGGTCGCTCAACTGTTATATTCGGCTTATTTATCTGATTTTTAATACAATTATGAACCATGTGCAAATTTTATCTTTTAACCGCTTTATTAATTATTATTATTAAGAAATGTGAACATCGCTTAAAACATATCTTTGGACTGTGTCACATGAAATGCACCCACAATCCGAAACATATTTTATTTGATGTTTTAGAATTTGGATTTGGGTCGCATGAAATGCACACCCGAGTTTAAGAAAATTAAATTATTAAAGACGCGCCTAAAGCAACTAGCGCATTATTATTTTGCGGAGGCCGTGAAATTCGCTAAACAACCCTCCTGAATTCTAAGTAATTTAAACAAGTATTTACTGAGGGCCCCACAATTTGTGTTTTTATTTGGCGAGGCTCATCTCATTCTTATTTTTTTTAAAAGAATTTGCAACGTCATGAAAATGCATCTCGGGCCACGCCACAATCAATGCGCCCGTGACTAAAGACATATTTCGACTCCGTTGAGATTTGGATTTGGGTCACATAAATGTGCACCCGAGTTTAGGGAGATAACATTATTAAAGGCGCGCCTAAAGCAACTAGCGCATTATTATTTTTGGGGTAGGGCCGTGAAACTTGCTAAACGGCCCGTCCCGGAATCTAAGTATTTAATATATACGTTTAGAGGGCCCCGCGGCTTGTGCATTTTTTCTTTTTATTTCTTTTTATTTTTGCGAGGCTCGTCTCATTTTCACTTTTTAAGGGAAAACTTAAAACAACTACAATTTCCTACTAGTGAAGCCATCCGAGATTAAAAAACGATTCTAACCGGTAATAATATCCATGAAAAAAATGAAAAATAGAATAACCTCGTTCATATGCTCACATTAACTTTGAGCATGCAGTAACTAAACATAAAATACCATTTTTAACACAACAACAAAATTGCATTGTTGACATTCATACATATCGAATATTTTCATTTATTGCCTTGAACCATAATATGCAAAATGAATGAAATGAAACAAAGGATGAAGAACACCAACCTTCGAACCTCGACAATCCTAGAACGACAAACAGTGCTTCCTACGGAACTCGAACCGGACCTCACTCGACGAGGAATAATGATGAAACCTCGGACAAACACCTCGACGTACCGGACCTCGACGGAAAACAGAAAACTCGGCAAGGCGGGATCGCGGCAACCCACAACTGCTCGCGAAAGACGGAACGACGTCGACAGCAGTAAGGTCGACGCGGGGGGGCTACTGACGGACCTGTTTGGTGGTGTACGCCGGTGGCTTTGGACGCGAGGGTTTTGTTGGTGGTTTTGGACGTGAAGGGGTGGCGTGTGGGCAGTAATGGAGGAGTGGGTGTCGCGAACGTGAGGGAGTAGTCTTTTGGACGTGGGGGGGGCCTAGGGTCGTTGGGTCGTCGACTGGTGGTGGTCGATGGTGAAGCCGGTAACTGGAGGTGGAAGGGTGGTTGTTCTTGGTGGTTTTGGGCAGTAGGGTCGACGCGGTGGAGCTGGACTGGTGGTTTTTGACGTGAGGCTGGTGGCGTTAATGGAGGTGGGCGTTTTGAAGGGTCGGGCTGTTTGGTCGTTGATGGTGGTGATGGTTGAGTCGACGATGGAGGGTCTGTTGGAGCAGGTGGGTTTGGACGTCGTTTTGGCAGTGACGGGGTGCTGGTCCGGTGCTGGGGGGAAGTGACGGGGTGGTCGTGTCCGGTAGGGTTTTCTCTTCTTCTTCTTTGTGAAGAAGAAGATGAACAGTGAGCAAAAGGAATTGTTTTCCGTTTTTTTTTCTTTTTTTCTGACCAAAAGTCCAAAAAATTCCCCCCCCCCTTTCATGTTTTGTCCGTGTATTTGTAATGTTTTGCCCTCAAAAAATGAGCCCCACGCGTGGTGGGGTTCAAGGCATATGTCCCCCACGCGTGGTGGGGTTCCCCACGTGTCCTGGACACGGTTTATTATGGGCTCGGTCCGAAAATTAGGCCTAAAACCGGGAAGTTTAAACCCGAATATTATTCTTTTGCCAGGACCCGAGAAATAGGAACACGTTGCTTAACTAGTCCTATGTAAGCAAAATAACTACCAAAAATAAGACTAGTAACAAAACTATATCTTTTTGAATATTTTCCAAGATTTAAAATAGCTACAAAATATTAATAAAACTATATTTTTGTAATTTTCGTTTTTTAAATATTAAGATAAAATATGAGATAATATTTTTGTATTTTTCAAAGTTAAAAATGACTATAGAATATTAATAAAACTATTTTTTTTTTGTAATTTTTCGAAATTATATAAGGTACAAAAATAAAGTGCAATTTTTGTATTTTTCAAGTTTATGAGAAATACATAAACTAAAATTTATATATATTTTTTGAAATTTTTTCTTTTTGCAACGAAATAAAGTAAAAATAGTTAAAATAGCTATACTAGACCCAATTTCACATATTCACACTAAAAATGTGAAAATTCTCGGGGAGGGTCAAAAATCACGTGCTTACAAGGACAACGGCTAAAGTGTTGGAGTCAGGTTTTAATTGGCCGACGTTGTTTAAAGATGCACACTTTTGGGTGAAAAGTTGTGATGAGTGCCAACGAAAGGGGAATATTTCCCTTCGACATGAGATGCCCATGAACCCAATTCAAGAGGTGGAAGTATTCAATGTATGAGGAATCGACTTAATGGGACCATTTGTCAGCTCTTATAATAATAAGTACATAGTTGTAGCGGTGGACTATGTCTCGAAATGGGTAGAAACCGTGGCACTTCCAACAAATGATGAGAAGGCAGTTATTGGTTTCTTGAGAAAGAAGATATTTACCCGATTTGGCACTCCAGGAGCTATCATCAGTGATGGGGGCACCCACTTCTGCAATCCAGCATTTGCAAAGTTGTAGGAGAAATATGGTGTTCTCCATAAAGTTGCTACTCCGTATCACCTACAAACAAGTGGGAAAGTCGAGGTGTCAAACAGAGAAATGAAGAGTGTTTTGACCAAAACTGTAAATGCTATTCAGACTGATTGGGTGAGAAAATTGGATGATGTGCTATGGGCTTACCGCACTGCATTCAAAACTTCGATCGGCATGTCACCATATAAATTGGTGTTTGGAAAGGCATGTCACTTGTTGGTGGAGTTAGAGCATAAAGCATTCTTGGCGTTACGACAATTAAATCTGGAAATGGAGGCCACTGGAACTAGTAGAGTCATAGAGCTGTATGAACTTGACGAGCCCTGTTACCATGCTTTTGAGAGTACAAGGTTATACAAGGAAAGAATAAAACTGGTGCATGACAAAATATTCTTGAGCGAAATTTTAAGTCGGGGGACGTGGTACTATTATTCAATTCGAGATTGAGGTTGTTTCTGAAAAAATTAAAGTCAAGATGGTCAGGACCATTTCATGTGCTAGAGATTCATCCCACTGGAGCCATAGAGATTGCTTCAGAAGATGGCTCTCGCAAGTTCAGAGTCAATGGTCACATGTTGAAACATTATTTGGGCATGGATTACACGAAAGTAGTATCGGTGACTCATTTGATAGAGCCAACAATGTTGAGCGAGCCTTAAGTTGATTGCATGCATCGTGCCACGACGTTAAATCAGGTGCTCCATGATAGGTAACCCACTATAATGTTGTATTCGTCATGTGGTGATGTTAATTAAGGCACTTATTGGAAGGTAACCCAATTCGTAGTTGATTTTTAGTATAGTTGGAAGTTTTTCTTTTTGTTTTTAGGAACTAATATGTTTGCAGGTAATTTCGGCAAGTCGTACACTACACTGCACGTTGCCTGGTCCCCAACGAGCTGGGTCAGGAAGAAAGCCTCGCATCACCTGATGGAAAGCTCGCATGGGAGCTCGCCTTGCGAGGAAAAAATCAAGGTGAATCTTGCATGGAGCCTCATACTGCACACCCCAGAGCTTGTGTTGGAGCTCGCCTCACGATGGGTAAAGCGAGGCAGCAACCTCGTGTCGCCAGGTAAGTGAAATTTTTGGTTTATTTTAATTTCTTTTCCCTTATTTCTTTTAACCACCTCCCTTAAAAACCTAACCTAAACGCCCAAACCTCACTGCTCACAAAATACACTTAAGCATATATCCTCACTGCTCATGCCAAGAACACTACCAAACTTCCTCCCTCACAACCCAATTGAAGACAAGCACTCTTCTACTCTTTCCTTCACCTGCAACAACAATTCAAGGGCAATCCCTCCTCTTAAACATCTAAGGTATGACTTCTACCTCCATTCTTTGACAATTTCGAGTTGCGTGAATGCATGTCATTGGATACAAATTTTGGGGTTGTTCTTCATTGTAACAATATGTTTGTGTGTCCCAACCCTATGAACTAGGATTGGTGTTGTTATTGTGTGAACAAGTGGTAGCACGGAACTTCCAAGCCGATTTGGGAGGGTGAGGCAATCCCTCGTCCCTATAAGCACTCTCATGGAACTAGTGCATGCTAAGTGTTTGTCATAATGCCTCAAAGGCATTCTTTGTCCCCATTAGAGCCCGAGTCTCCGGGATTGTAAGACTACTGCTATATAGTCGGGCGCCACTTTAAAATCTTAAGTGTGGGGTGGCTCATTGGTAGCCCGATGCTTCCAAATTGGAGGAAGCACTCATGTGTCATTGCTTGATTCTCATGCTAAGAAAAGATGAGGTGAAGTCTGAGTAACCTCGGAAATAGTTGAAAATCATGTGTTAAACTCTTAAGTGTTGGGTGGCCAAACCATGTTTTGAAATGTTGCAATGGAGCTTAAATTGATTAATGCTCACTTGTGCAGGTACGAATATGCCTCCAAGTAAAAACACTGGTAAAGGCAAGGCCACATCCACTGTTCCATCTAAGGCTAAGGATACCTCCGCACCTCCCCCGAAGAAGAGAAAAGGGGGAAGCTACTTCTAGTCAAGGTGAAGGCCTGCAAGCCATGGCAGCTATAGCAGCCACTCATCCACAACCTCAAGGATAGCGGGAGTTTGGCATCAAAAGCATACCCCCACATGTTAAGGATTGGTACAAGCGTTGTAGGCCAAAATATATACATCCGGAAGATGCTATTCACGAGCGTAGCCTGCAAGCCAAGTACCAAGCTATTTGGAGGGCATCAATGAGTTGGGGTTGAGTTATGTGTTCAAAAATACAGGGGATGTAAATGTCAATCTTGTGAGGGAGTTTTATGCCAATTTTGACCCAGAGGATCCTGAGCAGCTGGTGCCTATTCAGAGAAGGTTGATCGATTTTTCAGCCTCGACGATATGCAATTTCTTAGGTGCATCGGATGTTCCCCAGGGACCCTTGTACAATTTCATAATCCTTCCTACTTATAGAGAGCTAAAACACACTCTTTGTAGTATCAACTCTGTGGTGTCTTGGGTGCGGGATAAGAAAACCAATCGCCATAGGAAATTCCCAAAGAAGAATATAAAGACAGAAGTGCAAGTGTGGTTGAAACTGATTAATACATGGCTCCTACCATGCATCCATGACACTCTTATCAGCCGTGAAAGGACTTGCATGTTATATTTCTTAATGATGGTCCAAAGGGTGAATGTGGGCCACTTGATCCATTACCAGATGACCCAAGTGCGAACTAGCAAGAAAATTGATCGAATGCCCTTTGCAAACATGTTGACTCAGTACTTGCGACAAGAGGAGGTGGAGGAGGATAAGGAGTTCGATCACATCATTGCTCCATCCCTAAGACTAACGGACCTTACAAATGTCCGGGTTAAGGAGGAGAATACCACAACTTCACTGACAGGGGTTGAGCGCAATGTGCACAATGAGAGCTTTATGGCCATTTATATGGGATGATGGACTTGCAGCTTCGGATTGGGGCCACTATGGAGGAGAGGGCCATATTGGAGGAGTGGTTCCCGCTCAACGCTCATGCTCAGCAGCTGGTTGGGCTAGGTGATGGATACAAACTCCCAGCGGATGAGGATGTCAACATACCTAAGCAGTCTGAGGCCGAAGTGGAGAAGTCAGATGATGGGGATAATGAGGAGGAGGAGGAGGAGGAGGAGGAGGAGGAGAAGGAAGCACAAGATGAGGAGTGGGAAGCCTCAGAGGAGAAAAACGATGATGCAGTTTGATCAGGGAGTTTTTCATCCACCCTATTCATTTTTTTTTCTTGTTTTCAATTTGTGTATGTTAAGCGTGTTGATACCCAATTTTTTTCTATATATTTTCAATATGCAAAATACTTTCAAAATAGCATATATATGCATATATAAGCATGTCCAAGTGTTTTATTATTTTTCCATAATTTTTAAGGGTTTTAAATTGATTTATTTCCCATTTTTATCCATAAAATCCCCAATAATTATTTCCAAAATTATTATTTTGATAATTCATCTAATGTATTTTCATATTTATTCCAAAATATGGATAAGGTAATTTTTACATATTTTTACAATTTTATTTAGTATTTTCAAAGCTAATTGCATCTATTGCAATATTAGCCATTTAAGGTTTAATTATATTTTATATTCATAAAATTAAGCCATATACTTTTAAACTATTAATTATATGTTATAAATCATTTTAGTGTTTTCAATTTATTTTCAGAAATTAATTTACTATTTTTATAATTTTAAAAGGGGAAAATTGGCTAGTTAAATAATAGCCCAATTACATTTCAATTTTAGCTAAATTAAACCTCAAATTAAACCCAATTTCCCGGCCCAATTCCCATTCAAACCCGACCCCTAACCCAATTTAAACAACCCAACCCGGATTCCCCACCTAACCATTTTAATCCTGGTCATTGATCATTTAGATCAACGGCCACCATTCCCCCTTATCATTTTTAACCCAAAACGACCCCTTACCCTAAATCATTTATCACCACCCACCGCCCTTGAATCCCTTTCCTCTCCAATTCTCTCTGTAGCCTCAGCTAAACCCTAGCCGCCGCCACCCTAACCCACTTCAATCCCCACCCAATCCATGGACTCCCATGGCTGTTTAAGATGTACATCGGTCTCCTACATCTTTTGGTGGCCCGTTTGTGTGATTTCATGGATAGATATCGAAGAGATCTGGTCCAGTCCTTGCTCAACTTCTATTCATGGACTTTCTCCGGCCATCCATGGCCGTTCAAGTCAGATCCATGGCTTTTCCGGCTAGATCGGTAACTTTTTAAGATCTTTCTCACCTTTTTCTGGGTTCTCTGAAACCCTAACTTTTAAGATCATTCAATTTTCTTTAGATCTATCTTAGATCTGTGAATGTTATGAACCCCTCAAGTGTTTTCCTTTAAAAATATTCGATTTTCAAAACAACTCTTCGTCTTCAACTAATAGGGTCTCTCTTAACCTCTTTTAAAAGATCTCTTCTCTGATTTTTGGTATTGTTTCATGATTTTTACTATGTTCAAATTTATTTACGCCTTTTCTTCTACTTGAATCAGCATGTTGAAAACCATAAGTGTTTTGGTTCTATCCGGGGTTCTGAAACTCTCTTTGTTTATTTTATACGCATACTTGTTTCGATTAAGTTCGGTGTGTTCGAATCTTTTTCCTTGTTTGACTTATCTAATTTTGAGTTCTTACTATTCTTTTAACTCGACTATTGTTGAAACCCTAATTTATTAAAAGGGCCTTCCTCACTTATTGTTGTGAGTTCTTTACTTGTTTTTGATTTTCTTTACCTGTTAGTTTGGTTCTCTGCACTCTGGTTCTATGTGACTACTTGACTTTGTTGGCTACTATGCTTCGAGTAGGTTTCTTTTACTATTGAATCCTAGCTTACTCCTGCTATTACTGTATGTTTGTGCTATCTCTTTTGCCAATATATTTGGCCTCGCATGTCTAATGTTCCTGTTCGTTCTATTTATATGCTGAAGTTTCTTCCTGGATTGATCTTGATTTTGTGATTGATTACAGAAGATTTTCTTTTATGAACCCTAATTTCACTCGCATGTTTAAAATTAATTGATTTCTTTCCCTTTACTGTGATGTTTTACCTTGCTGAATTCTTTCCCAAAATAAGCATATTTTGTATTTAGACTTGATTGTTTGTTTCATGCTTTTACTACCCCTTTTATGGAAATAATCAATCTATCCCCAAACTTATTTTCTTTCCTTAATTAGACCTGCTACTACCCTTTAAACAATGATTCTTAATTAAAGAAAATCACTTGTGGCAATTGATTCTGACTTGTGATTGTTTCCATGTTTGTGTTAAGACTTTACTTATTACCTTATTCTTCACCAGCTTTCAAAACTATAAATATCCACCCTCTTTTCTTTCAAAGACAAGAACAGTTATGTTCAAGAACACACACTTACACTCAAAACTTTCTCTCTTTTCTCTACTACTACTTGTGCTACTGCTTTGTCTAGCCGGCTGAAAGCTAAAGCTAGACTGTGGAATTTTTGCCTACTTTTCCTTTCTGCACATTATTACTCTACTGGTATGTCCTAGTTAATCTTCAAGCATCAACAACAACATGTTTCTTTAGCTGTTTCAGTTTCCTTCACCCTTACCTGCTTCTGCTTATGTTTATGCAATCAAGTTACATTACTAAGCATGCTGTAATCTGTTCCCTCCCCTTCTAAATTAATGTTTTCCCTTATGTATGCACTCTGTCAGTCACTTGTTGTGTGATTTGCCGACTTATAAATCCCAAACCCCCATATCCCCCTATGTGTTTGTGTTCTTTGGCTGGTTTGTGGGCATGCCAACATCATCTATTGTTGTACATGACAAAATCTGATCCTTTCTGGGGTCATGTGCTTCGTGCAATGTAATCCCAAAACCCCTGACCCCTTTGTGTAACTGTTGATTCTGTGTAGTTTGAGTTTTACTACTACTGTTTTCAAAACATCCTTACTACTTACTATTTCCAACCCATTTTTAAATAAATCTCAGTGTTATGCACTTCCACTATATTCTTAGAACCTAGGTTCTGCCCCTCTTGTGTGAGCCTTGCCTTAGGACCCTTGAGCTCCCTCTGAACTTGGACACATAAGGGCTGGCCCTTTCACACTTCACCCATCTCTATTTGGTTATGCAAACCTGGGTGTAAGCACTGCCCGGAGTCCCTTGAGACCCTTAGGGAACTTTGATACATCCAGGTCTGATAAAGGCTTTGAAACAAGTGGCATTTGTGGTGGTTTTTTCCATAACTCAGAGAGGAAGTCAGAATCAGGCTTCCTATGGTTGTAACTTCTTATTTTGCACTTTTCTGATGTAATTCAGTATTTAGTCTGTAATAATTTAACAAATATTGAGGTTGGCTAGTGAAAGGGATGGGGTAATTATGCATGTTTTAGCTATTAGAAAGGTAGAGAACATGCCTATAGGATCTGTTCTGTTCTAATTCAAGTTCTGCATGCTTTACTTCCACACTTAGACACCATGCCTATAGGATCTGCTCTATTTTAATTCAAGTTCTGCGTGCTTTACTTTTACACAAATAGAGATCATGCCCATAGATTAAAATTCATTTTAATAGAAATCATGCCTATAGGAATTTCGCTTTAATCAAATAAATCCTGCCTATAGAAATTTCGCTTTAATCAAATAAATCCTGCCTACTTCACTACATGTTCAATTAGATACCATGCTTATAGGATCAAAATTGGTCGTTAACACTTAGATACCATGCATATAGGAATTGAAATCGGCTATAATAGAGATCATGCCTATAGGATCTAAATCAGTCTAGTTAAAATTAGTTTGACTCATGCCTGTCATGAATCAGTTTAAGCAACCTACTCCTTTTATTAATACGATTTAGAAAGCATGCCTATAGGGTCCAAATCGCATGTTTTAAAATTAACCATTGTTATGCTGCTTTCCTAATCAATAATAGATATCATGCTTATATGACATCACCAATACACACTTAGGCAAGCCTTAGGTAATTGCTTGATAAAACTAAACTCGCCTTTGTTTAATTAGCACTGCTACAACCAGCAGGCAGGCCTGATTCGGACTTCTTATCTGAGTTATGTAATAAATATGGTCTACTTCAACAATTAAAGCACCCTGCCTTAGTACCTTTAAATTTTGACCCTAAATGTGTTTAAGTCAAGCTATTTATGTGCTTTTATTTGAGGCGGTATATATGAGCCTCTTAGTTGTTTATATGTTTCCTCTAATATGCAGTCATATGTGTTTTTTATGTCGTCTTAGTCTTTTTACCTTTAAAACCCAAGAGTCATCCTAAAATCCTCCCTCTTATAGGAATAGTAGTCATAAATCTCTCTGAGACTGATAGGAATGGGACGGGTAATAGCTTGTAATAGAGGCCGAGACCAATTCGTGCTTTAATACCTTAACGGGGTGGGAAGGGTAGATATAGATATAATGACCGGTGTGCTAATATCACGTGTATCCCCTCTTCGAAGGAGTGTCATACCGGTATCGCATTGATGTGATCCATATTATAAATAAACCTAGGACCCCCCTCCTTTTATATTCTCAAGTATTTGTAGAACTGTAACTCCTTTTCAAAATTCGCCTTTTAATAATTTTAAAACTCTTATGTGTTCAAACTTAAATCCCCTACTATTTTAGCCTATATTTGTCTATCTGCTAATTGTACAAAATTCACAAAAACTGTCTGGCCGGAAATAACACTAGTGGATCCTGAGGGGTGCCTAACACCTTTCCCTTAGGATAATTTCAAGCCCTTACCCAATCTCTGGTTATCAACAAACTTAGAAATTAATTCTTATAGGTGTCCTAATGCACCTTAAATCATTAAGTGGCGACTCTTCAAATGCAAACCCAATTCCCAAAAGGAATGAGTTGTCCCATACCCAAAATGTCATAAACACTATTTTCCGATGCGAAGAGGGAAAAAAGGCGCGCGACAGCATGGCGACTCTGCTGGGGATCTTAGGCTTTTACCACTTCAGATTGTTCTTGTGAATTTTGTTCCTCCCTTATGTGCAATTACTTGTTTAATTCCTTTAAGCATTTAATTTCTTTTCAAAAGCAGAACTGACCGATCTTCTCTATTTCCTTCCTTTATTGCTGCTTTAAATTATGAAACTGATGTATTTATCGCTTTATTAATATACAAATACGTGCCAACATGTTTTAATTATTTCATAATCATGCTCAACATCATACTCCACTCGTGCCAAACAAATACTATAGCAACGCTTATAATGAATGGTTGCGCTCTTCCTATATCATTACCCCCCTAAATTCAGAAAGGCATATTTGCGGTAAAACCAGTCGATCAGCGGTGCAGTCACCGGTTTCGTGCCTTCCCCCTTGAGTAGTCCGCTCAAGGGTACCAATCTAAAACCCCATACAAACCTTACTCTGTTCAAATTGTGCATGCATCATGGTTAAACCTAGCCGAGTCAGTTATGTTGTCCACATAATGATCCTTTAAGATAGCCTTGTCCAAAGTCCACCGGGTTTCCCTGAACCCAAACAGACACCACCACGTTCTGTGTATTTATTTAGAGAACTAAATGCTCCATGCTAATTGTTGGTATTAAATATTCGAGTTTGTTTTGTAGAAATATGAGACATGAAGTCCCTAGATTCGGCATGGTCACCAACATCCACCCAAGACTGCTAAGTTGGTAGAAAGATCTTCACTCTAGTGATCAAAATCTCATCCGAAAATATCTGGGAAATCTACCATCCCTTCTGGAGATCCAATCTAAAAACAAGATCATAGAAGTTGCTACACTGTTTTAGGATTGTGAAAGGGCTGTATTCCACTTTAGGGACATTGAAATGACACCCTTGCTAGAGGAGATAGGAGGATTGGCCGGTCTAGTGTGGGAAACTCTAGGTCTGCTGATGCCTGAAAACCGCAAAGGTAGGGGTTTCCTCAAAATGATGGGTTTGAAGAAAAATCAAGAATTGACATGTCTGAAGGAATCCTACATCCCTTTTGACTATTTGTATGAAAGGTAAGGTCACAGCAAATCCTATCGTACCTACCCTGACGAGTTTGCCATCACATCCTTGGGGCACATCCATCGAAGGGTTTTCATCTTCATGATTTGTTTTCTAGGTCTGATCGTGTTTTCGATGAAGAAGGCAAGTATCCATACCAGGCTGGCTATGGTAACTAAGACCCTAATGGAAGGAATTGGTGGGCAGCCATTCAGCATCATGCTCATGATCATTGCAGACATATATCGAGCCTTGGAGAAGTGTCAACGAGGAGCAAAATACTTTGAAGGCCGCAATTTATTACTTCAACTCTGGCTCATGGAACATCTCCAAAGGGGCGAATACCGACAAGAGATTCAGCGAAGGGACTAGGATGATCACATCTCTTTCCATTATCCAAAGCGAATGAGTTACATCCCCAATATGTTCGCTCAGCCGGAGGATGCCAAAGGATGGGTCGAGCTATTTGATAATCTGACTGAGGAACGGGTCCAATAGATGTTCGAGTGGTTTTCGACCGAGGAGTTCATCGCCCGATCCAGAGATGCACCTTTCCTGATACTGATCGGTCTGAGAGGAACATACCCTTACGTCCCTCTCCGAGTTATGAGGCAAGCTGGTAGGAAGTAGGTTATACCCAGGGTCGACAAGATGAGTCATTTCCGGGCTGACTTCCAGAATGATGATAGTCCTTACAAGTGCTAAGCTCAACATATGTGGCACCGCAAGATCATAATAGGGAGAGAAACCATCGAGCCAGACAGGTATCATGCTGGTTGCGCTCCTTTCTACTCTGGTTGGTTGGAAGACAATCATGATGGTCTGGGCCATCCAGGGTTTGCTCAAGGTCACAGGATCATAGATGAAAGGGCCGAGGCATATGCCAAATACAACCAACTGTGCAAAAGGGTCTAAGAGTACGAAAGCAAACACCGCAAGATACAAGAGTTCAACCAGAAGCTGATTGAGGAATGGAAGGACATGACTGTCAGTGCCAACAAGCGGCTAGGATACTTGGAGCGAGGCATAGTGGAATTGGAGAGAAAGATTCTCAAAAGGGTCGAAGATTGTCAAAATGCTTAAGGGACCAAAGGTGGACACCTAGCTAGAGCATACCTATTGTTGGGACTTCGCGAGTTGGGAAAGTTGTTCGACGGAGCCAAGGATGCCGAATTTGGGGAAGGTCCTTCTGGGACCAAATAGAGTTTATCTTTTCGCTTTATAAATTGTAATAAGGCTCATGGCCATTAGTGACTTTTATTTCCTGTTTATTTAATATCAATTTGGGATTCGTCTACTTTTTATCAATAAAATGAGGCATTTAACATCCTAAGTTCTCCAAATTAATTTGTCGCCATGCCTACCTCGGGCACAAAGAGGTTCCCATATTAGGACATGTTTTACATTCCGCACTATGTGTGTTTAAAAACAAAAATAATAATCAAGTTAGTGAAGAATATAAAAAGTGTTGCAGTATTTTATTTTTGTTTTTATTATTCCCCTCCCCAAAGGTTAGTTCGTGCACTCTGGCAACATCATCCTATTCTACGAGATCCAGGGGTCCTCCACCAACTCTTCTTCTTAGTCTTGCCAAAAAAAAGAACAAAGGCAAGATGGAAGATTTGAACAACGCCAGAAAGGAGAATCCAACTGAACGGGTAGAGTCCACTAATGGCCATGGTACTTAGGTTCCTAAGGAGAATGTATCCCGACTTGAACAAAAGCTGTTGAAATTCCAAGAAGTGCTCGATCAGGTTCGGAATCTGGCAAGCCTGTCATTTTCCCTCAGCACTCCAGATATCAACTTTCCCAATACACAAAACCCCACACCTCCTCAAAACATCCCATAGCAACAGAATCATACCGCTCCTCACCATCACACTGTTCCACCAAAAAATCAATGCAACACTTGCCATATCCCAAACAACACTCCACTACTCATCCCAAAACCTCAAAACCCCACAAATGACCATTTTCACACTCACACACCAAGTCACCATCACACCCCTATCTACATGGAGACCATGCCATACTCCACCCAACCTATCTCAAGCACACCCGAGTCTGATGAAAAAGACCTGCTCATCATAAACCTGGCTGAGGAACTTAAGAAATTGACTAACCGGATTTAGGGAGTTGAAGGAAGTAAAGGAATCGAGGGGCTGAACTATGAGGATCTTTGCATACAACTTGATGTCGAACTGCCTGAGAGGTACAAACCTCCTAAGTTCGAAATGTTTGATAGTACGGGTGATCCAAGGGTCCATTTGAGGATGTACTATGACAAGTTGGTTGGAGTAGGGAAAGACGAGAGAATCTGCATGAAGCTGTTCATGAGGAGTTTGAAAGGAGATACGTTGTCCTGATACATCAGCCAAGATCCAAGAAGTGGTCAACCTGAGTAAGCATGGCGTTCGACTTTATGGACAGGGTCAAATTTAACACAGAGAATGCGCCGGATGTGTTCTATATTCAGAATCTAAAGAAAAAGCCTACAGAAATGTTTCGCGAGTATGCTACTCGCTAGAGGTCCGAAGCCTCTAAGGTTAGACCTGCCTTAAAGGAGGAATAGATGAACAAATTCTTTGTCTGGGCTCAGGACCCACAGTATTACGAACGACTGATAATGATCGAGAGCCACAAGTTCTCTGACATTATCAAACTAGGTGAAAGAATTGAATAGGGTATTAAATGCGGAATGGTTACGAACTTCGAGGCCTTGCAAGCTACAAATAAGGTCTTGCAGTCTGGTGGTGTGTCCAAGACATAGGGGCCGTGATGGTTGCACAAAGGACCAAACTTCCTATCAAATACCAAACTTACCCAACACCTCCACTCACATACCAGCCAACTCCGAACTACCAAGCATCCTCACCACCAACTTATCAATCACCTCCACCTCCCACATATTAACCTACTTCACCCAGATACTCTCAACCCACTCATGTCTACCAAACCTATAATGCTCAACCATCCCACTATCAATCACCTCCTGCGCACCAAAACTTTCCTAGACCTCGACCTAATTTTGATCACAAACCTCCAAAATAATATACAACCATTGTCAAACCCATTGACCAGTTGTACGAGAGACTCAAAGTTGCTGGTTATGTCACCCATATCCCTGCTGCGACCCCTAAGAACCTGTTTCAGTGGGTTAACCCAAACAAATCCTATGCATACCACTCCGGCATAACAGGGCACACTATCGATGAATGTCTTTCTTTGAAAGACAAAATCTAGTCCTTAATTGATAACAAGATCATTGTGGCAAAGGAACCCGCGTCGAATGTCCGCAACAACCCTCTATCAGACTATAAGTGTGGAGGTATCCACATGATTGAAATAGAAGATGACTAGGATCCCGATGGATCAATCGGGTTGATCGCAGAAGGCGATGACCCAAAGAAGCCAATAGTTACTCTCAATCCAATTATAGTCCGGATTCAACCATCTGAGGACACTGAGGTAAATATGTCTGTGCCACTTGAGTTTGAAGCAACATCATCTACAAAGACACCGGCACTAATTGAGGTCGAATTCATGTCTCCGGAAAATGCACCCACGCCATTCGAGGTTGCAGTTTTGCCACCCAAGGCACACACGCTCCATTCGGAGTGAGGTTAGCCACGCCAATCCCAGTGGCAATGTAGACCATGACACTATTCCATAGAAATGTTGTACCCTGGGACTATACAGCCGAGGCAAGGAAGAAGGGCAAGGTCAGGTTCAAAGAGACTGTTGTAGCACAGGGTATGGCAAGAACTGGTAGAGTCTATACCCCTGAACATCTAGCTGAGTCAAGCAAGCAGGCCTCCAATCGGCCGCCCTCATCGAGACGGGTCCAGACGATCTTTGGAGAAAGATACAGGCCAAAGAATACTCGGTCATCGACCAGTTGAACAAAACATCAGCGCAAATCTCCATTCTTGCTTTGCTACAAAATTCTGAGGCACACAAGAATGCTCTATTAAAGGTACTAAGTGAAGCATACGTGCCAAGTAATATCACTGGTGGGGAAATGGCTAACATGGTAGGACAAGTTCTGGAAAGCCATAAGATCACCTTTCATGAAGACGAGCTGCCACCTGAAGGGCTGGGGCACAACAAGGCACTACACATCACCGTGCAATGCGAAGATTATTTCATCACCAGAATCCTGATCGATGGAGGTTCCAATCTCAATATGTGTCCGTTGATAACACTCAAGAAATTGGGTAAAGGACTACACGAGATAAAAGATGGAGATATCAATGTGAAAGCCTTCGACGGTTCCCAGAGGTCCACTATTGGTAAGATTGTTCTATGCTTACAAATGGGACCAACATGGTTCGACATCGATTTCTAGGTAATAGACATGCCAACATATTACAACTTGCTGCTGGGACGGCCGTGGATTCATGCTGCTGGGGATATAGCATAAACACTACATCAGGCAGTAAAATTTGAATGGAATCACCAGGAAGTGATCATTCACAGCGACGGTAGAAACCCTATATATAGTCTCCACACCATTCCGGCAATCGAAGGAAAAAGGAAGCTAGGTAGAGAGACTTACCACCACATTGAACGTGTAAATCCTGTTGACAAAGACAAATGGTGGGATAACAAAATCGAGAGTATACTGAATTGGCGTGGGTTTGAACCTGGCAAGGGGCTCGGCAAGAACCTCCAAGAAATCGCTAAGCCTATAAAACTCAAGAAGCATGGCACTACCTTCGGTTTGGGATATGACTACACCTGGGAACAATTCAACAACTGGTCACCACCATGGCACGGTACTTATATCCCCTAGAGCACCCTATACCACGTCTGGAGCAGACTTTCCAACAAGCCGACATAGTTTATGGGACAAACGAAGAAGAAGCACTTGCAGCGGTGAAGAATTTGTTCCTAGAAGACAATGACATGGACTGTTGTGTTGTTCTTGAGGAGGAGAGCGAGGAAGGCCCTTCCATACAGGCTGTAAGAAGAGGGGCATGCCTCAATAATTGGACCATCAGGACAACCAGAGCCCGGTGAGCCTCGGGGTAGCAAGGCTAAAACTAGCATCATGCACTATTTTATTTACTAAATAATTTTCTTTTCTCATTCTTTCAATTCCCGCAATAAGATCTCCAATGTTCAAAACAGTTATGCAATTTATCAAAGCATTTGCCTTTTCTTATGAATCAACACTCATTATTAGTTTTCTCTCATTACTTTACATATACAACATTACTATTACTTATCTTGATGAACCAATGACTGTGACATGCAATAAGACAATGCAACAAACAGACATTGATTCAGAGGAAGATGACATACCAGATAAGATTGTCAAAGAAGTTGAGAATTTTGAGAATAGACCTAAGTCCAACCTGGAAGAGATAGAAATTGTTAACTTGGGAGATGCAGAAAACATCAAGGAAACACGAATCACGTTCCCTTATCGCCATCAGAAAAGAAGGAATACACAGAATTTCTAAAGGAATATGAGGACATATTCGCCTGGTCGTATGATGACATGACTGGTCTAAGTACGTCTATTGTGGCTCATAAACTACCAACCGATCCGACATGTCTGTCGGTAAAGCAAAAGCTCAGAAAATACAAACCTGATATGAGTTTGAAAATCAAGGAAGAAGTCACTAAGCAAGTCAAAGCAAAGGTTCTCAGGGTAGTATAATACCCAACATGGTTAGCCAATATCGTGCCAGTACCAAAGAAGGATAGGAAGGTCAGATTCTATGTCGACTACTGGGATATCAACTAGGCCAGTCCGAAAGACGACTTCCTTTTGCCGAATATACATATCCTGATTGACAATTGCGCCAAGCATGAGCTGTAGTCATTTGTAGATTGTTTTGCGGGTGATCATCAGATATGGATGGATAAAGAAGATACTGAGAAAACGGCTTTCATAACACCGTGGGGGATGTACTGTTAAAAAATGATGTCGTTCGGCCTAAAGAACGCAGGGGCCACCAACATGAGGGTCATGACCACTATTTTTCATGATATGATACATAAGGAGATAGAGGTATATGTAGATGATGTTATTATCAAGTCCAAGAAGGCCACTGACCACATGGAAGATTTGAGGAAGTTCTTTAATAGATTGTGGAGGTACAACCTGAAATTGAATCCCGCGAAATGCGCATTTGGGGTTCCCGCTGGAAAATTGCTTGGGTTTATTATGAGTCGCCGAGGAATAGAATTGGATCCATCAAAAGTCAAAGCTATTCAAGAACTGCCACCGCCAAAAAGGATGTGATGAGTTTCTTGGGAAGGCTCAACTACTTCAGCCGATCGTCGCACAAGCAACAGTCAGAAGCATCAACCCATTAAACTAGGCAAGAATTTTGAGGGGGACCCTCAAAATTCCGTAGCAAGAGAGGTTGCAATGTCCTGAACCGCGTCACATTCGTCGGTTCATCTAAAAGCTATTTTTTTTTACTATACACTTATGTCATATCTTTACGAAATCATGCATGTTTATTTCTGAAATTGCTTTGTTTAGCAACGCTACCCCAATGATACATACAGTATCACCAGATCAAAGCCAAGCAGGTCAAGCAAAGCTAGCGGGGATACAAACTAACCTTCCCTCCACAAAACTCATGATTTTTCTTTGGATGCAGGCACCAAGATTGCAAAATCATTAAACATACTATACACTCATGGACAAACATTATTCAGGAACACGACTCTCTAAGCCGTTGCACTCACCAGCATTTGCTGTCCATTAGTGATGTCCCGTATGTCACAATGATCCCAGTAATTGCAACACCGCAATCTGTTATCAGCTAAGAAAGCTCTACTACCATTTGTCATTTATTTCTTGCATAAGTCTACTATTCTGCCTTCCGAGACTAAACGCTGTCTCCATCTGCATTCCTGCATAAGGCTACCATTCTACCTTCCGAGGTTAAGCTCTACCTCCATCTGTATTTACATTACATAAGGCTACTATTCTGTCTTCCAACTTGCATAAGGCTACCATTCTACCTTCTGAGACTAAACGTTGTCTCCATCTGCATTCTTGCATAAGGATACCATTCTGCCTTCCAAGATAAAGCTCTACCTCCATCTGCATTTGCATTGCATAAGGCTACTATTCTGCCTTTCAACTTGCATAAGGTTACCATTCTACCTTCCGAGACTAAACGTTGTCTCCATCTGCACTCCTACATAAGGCTACTATCCTGCCTTCCGAGGCTAAGCTCCGCCTCTCTCCGCATTTGCATCTTTGCATAAGGCTATCATTCTTCCTTCCAAGACAAAGCTCTGCCTCTAATTTTCTTCGAAACTAAGCAATATCTCAAGCATCGTTTATTTCGTTTCTCTTACGCGCTAAGCTCTGCCTCTCAATTCGCAAGACTAAGCTCTGTCTTGTCCGCATCATGCTACTGCATCTCATGGGCTAAAAGATTGCCTTATACTGCATCTCATGGGCTGAAAGATCGCCTTATACTGCATCTCATGGGCTGAAAGATCGCCTCATACTGCATCTCATGGGCTGAAAGATCGCCTCATACTGCATCTCATGGGCTGAAAGACCGCCTCATACTACATCTCATGGGCTGAAAGATTGCCTCATGCTGCATCTCACGGGCTGAAAGATCACCTCATACTGCATCTCATGGGCTGAAAGATCGCCTCATACTACATCTCATGGGATGAAAGATCGTCAAATTATCCAAAGGCGTCATCGTTCGGAGGCATCATCTTCATAGCCCGAGAATACCATGTCATGGCCTGAGGATCCCTTTTAATCTTTTGCATATCATTATTCAAAGGCACCATAGTTCAGAGGCACCATCCTCATAGCCCGAGAACATCATTTCATGGCCTGCGAATCCTTTATCATACGCTTCATGGCCCATGACGTCATCCTAATCGTCCGAAAATGACATTCATGGTCCAACGGGAATATGCATCATGTTTAAATTTATGCACAATATATGCTTGTATTGTTTCTAACTACATGTTAACCGGCGAGCAACGGCCATCCCGGCAGGAGTGGTCCCACTCCAGTTCCCGCAGCCTTACCTAACCATTCCCGCAAGTCATCCACTCACCCCGCCCTAGATATTGCGTCCGTTTTTGAAATATCATCATCAGCACACTCCGCAAGTGAATCCTGAACTACATACGACCTGATTACTATAAAACTAGGGATATGTAGGCAACTCAGAAGCTAGGGTGCGGCCTAAACTTCTTCAAATCATTTTGCTTGGTCAAAATTGGCCATCATATCTTTACCCGACAACTCTTTCATCCTTCCCAGGTAACGAGGGGCAGCTGTTGATACCCAATTTTTTCTATATATTTTCAATATGCAAAATACTTTAAAAATAGCATATATATGCATATATAAGCATGTCCAAGTATTTTATTATTTTTCCATAATATTTAAGGGTTTTAAATTGATTTATTTCCCTTTTTCATCAATAAAATCCCCAATAATTATTTTTAAAATTATTATTTTGATAATTCATCTATTATATTTTCATATTTATGCCAAAATATGGCTAAGGTAATTTTTACAATTTTATTTAGTATTTTCAAAGTTAATTGCATCTAATTGAAATGTTAGCCATTTTAAGGTTTAATTATTTTTATATCCATAAAATTAAGCCATATATTTTTAAACTGTTAATTATATGTTATAATCATTTAAGTGCTTTCAATTTATTTCCAGAAATTAATTTACTATTTTTATAATTTTAAAAGGGAAAAATTGGCTATTTAAATAATAGCCCAATTACATTTCAATTTTAGCCTAAATTAAACCTCAAATTAAATCCAATTTTCTGGCCCAATTCCCATTCAAACCCGACCCCTAACCCAATTTAAATGACCCAACCCTGATTCCCCACCTAACCATTTTAATCCTGGTCGTTGATCATTTAGATCAACGGGCACCATTCCCCCTTACCATTTTTAACCCCAAACGACCCCTTACCCTAAATCATTTCTCACCACCTGTCGCCCTTGAATCCCTTTCCTCTCCAATTCTCTCTGCCGCCGCCACCTCAATCCCCACCTAATCCATGGACTCTCATCGCTGTTTAAGATGTACATCGGTCTCCTACATCTTCTGGTGGCCTGTTTGTGTGATTTCATAGATAGATATCAAAGAGATCTGGTCCAGTCCTTACTCAACTTCTATTCATGACCTTTCTCCGGCCATACACGACCGTTTAGGTCAGATCCGTGGCTTTTCCGGCTAGATCAGTAACTTTTCAAGGTCTTTCTCACCTTTTTCTGGGTTCTCTGAAACCCTAACCTTTAAGATCATTCAATTTTCTTCAGATCTATCTTAGATCTGTGAATGTTATGAACCCCTCAAGTGTTTTCCATTAAAATTTTCTGATTTTCAAAATAACTCTTCGTCTTCAGCGATTAGGGTTTCTCTTAACCTTTTTTAAAAGATCTCTTCTCTGATTTTTGGTGTTGTTTCATGATTTTTACTATGTTCAAACGATTTGTTTACGCTTTTTCTTCTACTTGAATCAGCATGTTGAAAACCCTAAGTGTTTTGATTCTATCCGGGGTTCTGAAACTCTCTTTGTTTATTTTATACGCACACTTGTTTCGATTAAGTTCTGTGTGTTCGAATCCTTTTCCTTGTTAGACGTATCTGATTCTGAGTTCTTACCATTCTTTTAACTCGACTATTGTTGAAACCCTAATTTCTTAAAAGGGTCTTCCTCACTTATTACTGTGAGTTCTTTACTTGTTACTGACTTTCTTTACCTGTTAGTTTGGTTCTCTACACTCTGGTTCTATATGACTACTTGACTTTGTTGACTACTGTGCTTCGAGTAGGTTTCTTTTACTACTGAATCCTAGCTTACTCCTACTATTACTGTATGTTTGTGCTATCTCTTTTGCCAATATGTTTGGCCTCGCATGTCTGATGTTCCTGTTCGCTCTATTTATATGCTGAAGTTTCTTCCTGGATTGATCTTGATTTTGTGACTGATTACAGAAGATTTTCTTTTATGAACCCTAATTTCACTCGCTTGTTTAAAATTAATTGATTACTTTCCCTTTACTGTGATGTTTTACCTTGCTGAATCCTTTCCCAAAATAAGCATATTTTGTTCTTAGACTTGATTGTTTGTTTCATGTTTTTACTGCCCTTTTTATGGCAATAATCAATCTGTCTCCAAACTGATTTTCTTTCCTTAATTGATTCAAAGAAACGAACAATTGAGTTCAAGAACACACACTTACACTCAAAACTTTCTCTTTTTTCTCTACTACTACTTGTGCTACTGCTTTGTCTAGCCGGCTGAAAGCCAAAGCTAGACTGTGGAATTTTTGCCTACTTTTCCTTTCTGCACTTTGTTTCTCTACTGGTATGTCCTAGTTAATCTTCAAGCATCAACAACAACATATTTCTTTAGCTGTTTCAGTTTCCTTCACCCTTACCTGCTTCTGCTTATGTTTATGCAATCAAGTTACATTACTAAGCATGTTGTAATCTGCTCCCTCCCCTTCTAAATTAATGTTTTCCCTTATGTATGCACTCTGTCAGTCACTTGTTGTGTGATTTGCCGACTTATAAATCCCAAACCCCCATATCCCCCTATGTGTTTGTGTTCTTTGGCTGGTTTGTGGGCATGCCAGCATCATCTATTGCTGTACATGACCAAATCAGATCCTTTCTGGGGTCATGTGCTTCGTGCAATGTAATCCCAAAACCCCTGACCCCTTTGTGTAACTGCTGATTCTGTGTAGTTTGAGTTTTACTACTACTGTTTTCAAAACACCTTTACTACTTACTATTTCCAACCCATTTTTAAATAAATCTCAGTGTTCTGCACTTCCACTATATTCTTAGAACCTAGGTTCTGCCCCTCTTGTGTGAGCCTTATCTTAGGACCCTTGAGCTCCCTCTCAATTTGGACACATAAGGACTGGCCCTTCCACACTGCACTCATCTCTATTTGGTTATGCAAACCTGGGTGTAAGCACTGCCCGGGGTCCCTTGAGACCCTTAGAGAACTTTGACACATCCAGGTCTGAGAAAGGATTTGAAACAAGTGGCATTTGAGGTGGTTTATTCGATAACTCATAGAGGAAGTCAGAATCGGGCTTCCTATGGATGTAGCTTCTTATTTTGCACTTTTCTGATGTTATTCAGTATTTAGTCTGTAATGATTTAGCAAATATTTGGGTTGGCTAGTGAAAGGGATGGGGTAATTAGGCATGTTTTAGCTATTAGAAGGGTAGAGAACATGCATATAGGATATGTTCTATTCTAATTCAAGTTCTGCGTGCTTTACTTCCACACTTAGACACCATGCCTATAGGATCTGCTCTATTTTAATTCAAGTTCTGCATACTTTACTTTCACACAAATAGAGATCATGCCCATAGGATTAAAATTCATTTTAATAGAAATCATGCCTATAGGAATTTCGCTTTAATCAAATAAATCATGCCTACTTCACTGCATGTTCAATTAGATACCATGCTTATAGGATCAAAATCAGTCGTTAACACTTAGATACCGTGCCTATAGGAATTGAAATCAGCTATAATAGAGATCATGCCTATAGGATCTAAATCAGTCTAGTTAAAATTAGTTTGACTCATGCCTGTCATGAATCAGTTTAAGCAACCTACTCCTTTTATTAATACGATTTAGAAAGCATGCCTATAGGGTCCAAATCGCATGTTTTAAAATTAACCACTATTATGCTGCCTTCTTAATCAGTAATAGATATCATCCTCCAATACACACTTAGGCAAGCCTTAGGTAATTGCTTGATAAAACTAAACTCGCCTTTGTTTAATTAGCACTGCTACAACCAGCAGGCAGGCCTGATTCGGACTTCTTATCTGAGTTATATAATAAATATGGTCTGCTTCAACAATTAAAGCACCCTGCCTTAGTACCTTTAAATTTTGACCCTAAATGTGTTTAAGTCATGCTATTTATGTGCTTTATTTGAGGAGGTATATATGAGCCTCTTAGTTGTTTATATGTTTCCCCTAATATGCAGTCATACATGTTTTGTATGTCGTCTTAGTCTTTTTACCTTTAAAACCCAAGAGTCTGCCTAAAATCCTCTCTCTTATAGGAATAGTAGTCCTAAATCTCTCCGGGACTGATAGAACTCATTTTCTTCAATCATTTACATCTTTTAACATGATTTTAACTCAAAATCAATGATTTTCATGGGAGAAATTGTGTGTTTTGGGTAGAACCTAGGTTTTTAAAAAAATTGAGGATTTGGACCTCGATTTGAGGCCCGATTTCAAAACAAATTATATATTTGGGTTCATGGGGGAATGGGTAATCAGGTTTTGGGTTGAACCTCGGGTTTTGACCATGTGGGCCCGGGGGCAATTTTTGACCTTTTGAGTAAAACTTTAGAAAACTCATTTTCATGCATTAGGGTTGATTCATTTAGTGTTTTTTTATGTAATTAAGTAACTTGTGGCCAGATGCGAGCGAATTGGTGGTAGAATCAAGGGCTAAAGCTATAATTGAAACGTGAAATGCATTCGTGGCATCGAGGTAAGTGTTTGGTCTAACTTTAGCTTGAGGGATTAAGAGTTGTGTCTTATTTGCTACGTGTTAATTGTGGAGTATGACATATAAGCATGGTGATGGGTATCTATATGTCGGTGTCAAGCATGCCCGTGGGTCTTGTATTATAATTGTTATGATTTCGTTGTGATTTATTGTGCCTCACATGTTATTATCATCATTGTTCCCTTGCCGGGATATTGTTGAAATATCATTGTTTCCTTGCTGGGATATTGTTGAAATATCATTGTTCCCTTGTCGGGATGTTGTTGAAATATTAATGTTCCCTTACTGGGAAGTTGTTATATTGTTCTTGTTTCTTTGCTGGAATTCTTTATGATTGTTGTTGATTTGTAACATGGGAGCGGGTGGCACGTCTGCCACAAGATATATGAAATAGAAGCTGGTGGCACACCTGCCACAAGATAAATAAAATGGGAGCGGGTGGCACGCCTGCCACGTGATATTTGAAATAGGAGCGGGTGGCACGCCTGCCACAAGATATATGAAATGGGACCGGGTGACATGCCTGCCACGAGATATTTGAAATGGGAGCGGGTGGCACGCCTGCCACAAGATATGTGAATGGGATTGCACGCCTGCAACAAGATGTGAAATGCAAGTGAATTTTGCCTTCATTTTTCCTTAACCTTGTTAGTGGTTGGATTTTGGTTCCTTTTATAATTCTCTTGATATTCTGTTGTTACCTGTTATTCTCCGAAGCATGTTTTCCCCCCTCCCATCTTTACTTGTTTATTTCTTCTTTACTTTCCGATGTATATTATATAACTACACGGGTTTATCTGGTAGTCTGGTCCTAACTTCGTCACTATTTCGCCGAGGTTAGGCTAGGCATTTACCAGCACATGGGGTCGGTTGTGCTGATACTACACTCTGCACTATGTGCAGATCCCGGAGCAGCTCTCCGACCGTAGTTTGAAGGCTACCTTCAGTCCACGCGGAGATCCAAGGTAGACCTGCAGGCGTCCGCAGGACCTAGCATCTCCTCTATCTTTTATTTCCTGTTTCATCTTTTTTGCTTCAGAAACAGTGTGTCTTTTATTTTCAGACCTTGTATTTAGCAGTCTTAGATCGTCAGTGGTACTGTGACACCAGGTTTTGGGATTAAGGCTTAAGCAGTTGTAATAGATACAGACTTCATATATTTTATGGTTTTCTTCCGCGTAAATTCAATTTCCGTTGTTTATACGTTATCGCTTTATGTTTGTTATAAAGAAAGAAATGGATAATGAAGTAATTAGTTTAAGGGTTTGGCTTGCCTAGCTCATATTAGTAGGCGTCATCACTACTCCCGAGGATGGAAAATCTGGATCGTGACAATATAGACACAAGGTATCACTTCATCAGAGAATGCATTTTCAAGAAGGAAGTCGAGCTCAAGTATGTGAAGTCTCATGATCAAGTTGCAGATATTTTCACAAAGCCTCTCAAATTTGAAGATTTTAAGATATTGAGATCGTATCTTGGAATGAAGAGAAAAAATCAAAATTAAGAAAGAGATTTGTGGGACTATTCAAATAAAAAATAAATAAAAGATCAAAACAAAAGTTGGCAACAAGTTGCAATGCAACAAGTTGAAATGGACGATAATAAGATAGCAATTTGCGAATCTGCAAATTACAATGAAAGAATTTGATTGGCTAAATTGGACGGCTCCTTGCTTATAAGTAGAGTCATTCAGTTTCATTTCATTTACACCAAAATCAGAGAGCGCAATAGAGCGCAGACAGAGTAATCCGAAGATTGTTGTCTGTGAGATAAATATTAAGTGGGAGTAATATTATAATGAGATATTTAAAATAAAGAGTATTATTTCTTTTGAAGTTGTAGAAGTCTCTTGGCACTAATAAGTTGTAATATTATAACGGTAATATTGCTCCGCTCGGATATTATTTTACCTCGTTAAAATATTTGGTGTCTTTGTTACTCTCTTGTGTTATTGTTATTTATCGTGGATATTATTCCTGAGCGGGAATTATTATTTTTCTCAACAAAAGGATCAAGTAATGTCAAATAAGAAAAAAAATATAAATGTTTTGATTTTTATATTCTAAACTCCTTACTCTCTGTGGGTGGTAACTATCACAAATGTCCAACTTATCCTACTGCCACTGCATTTGTGCAATTAGAGTAGCAAATCTTGCCAGCTGCAATATTTGATTTTGTTGTATTGAAGTGAAAGGATAAGCTTATGGAACTAGCAAGAAGAAATCCCCAATTATAGTGCATTCAAACATACATTTATTCAGTTGAAATAGTGTTTGTTGGGTTAAAGTAACTTTCTTTACGCCATCCACATGATGGATCCTTGTGAACAATTCCCTTTTTATGTAGGTATACAATTTCCTGCCAAGGTTTATGTAGTTCTTTTTTAAGAATGTTATTTGATGAAATTCTCACTACCCGAAAATAGGAAAATCCAAAAAAGAAAGTGTTTGCTCAAGTACTATTGCAGTTGGCCTAAATGCAAGTGATGCCATAAATTTCATTAAGAGTGTTCTAAAATATATAATTTTTTAATTTATATACACAAATATTTTTTTGTGTACACAATATATTTTTTCGATGAAGGGTGTTCAACTACCACCCTTGTATGTGGCTATGCCACTGCACAATACTGTGTTTCAGCGTAAACATAATATCAGATATAATTGTCCTGGTGCTTCTTGATCAAAATTGACAGAAAAAAGATTTATTATCTATACATTAGTGTACACTCATTAAATCTTCTTTATTCAAACAAACTGGCTTAAATAGGAGGACAATTGTAAATGACTATTTTCTTGATTTGAATATAATATTAAAGTATAGCATGATTATTTGGATTATAATAATATATCTTGCAGTTGTGTAGAATCTTCTCAATCTTTGTCAAGTTTCCATATTTTATTCATTTAGATGGCCGTGCCTGTCAGGTTAAGAAAACTAAAAAGAATTATTGCTTAACTACATATAGGAATTAAAGATGCAGAGTGTAGAAATGTGTTACCATTGACGTTGAACTTTCAACTTCTTCCGCTAGATTGGTTTACTACGGAACAGTGATTGAAACTATAGTTTGTGGAAATGTTTAATGTTTGGTTAATTCAAAGAAGATACATCTCTAGTCTATTGTTAATATCAATTTTCAAAAAAAAAAACTTTATGGTCAACTTTACTTAAAGACAAGAGTCTCCATGTCAATTCTCATTTTAATTAGTTGCAGGTATAACATGCATGAATTAGGCGTTTGGACACACATTATATATGTGCAAATGTTATTTGCAAATATTGAAACATTAGGTGCAAATCAAGGTTGAAAAACTTGTTTTATGAGCATTTTAAGTGAAATCGTGAATTTTCCACTAATTCACTAAAAAAAAATTCAAGTGAAATATATGTCCAAGAAAAGAATTTATTCAAATTCATGCAATTGTTTCAACTTCAACCAAATATTGCTCAAAAAATATATTTTAATGATAACGCATAGCATTTCACATATAACGTGTCTCCGTTCAACTCTCACTATCCATCATCTATCTCCCTTCCAATTCCCTAACCCTGAATATAATAGAAAAATACTTTTTTTAAATTGAAAAAAATTTCTTTGGTTATGTACTATGTACGTTACTACGTACAATCGCAAAATACCCTCCCTCTCTTGCCCAAAAGCTATAAATAAATAAGAACAAACAAACGAGACGTCTTTAATTTGTAACCCTCGCGTAAGGCTAAATTTGCCTTCACTTCTTGCATTACTTGACCGAGAAATGCAAGTATGCAACGTTATTGGTCTGTCTGAGCTTTGAGCCATCAGATAAAACACCCCCCCCCCCAAATACCCCCACCCCACACCCTCCCCTAAAAAAACAAATGGCGTATATCCTGGTCACAGCAAAGAATTTCAAAACCCAAACAGCATGAGAAGTGTCAAGTGTGTATACTTCCAGTAACTCTGGCTCCTACTTCATGATTTTCTTCCCTATTCAACTCACTCTCCCTTTTTAATTAGTATCGAAAATTCAAAATCATGTTTGTTTGTTTGTACGTCCTTATCTCAACCTCCTCTTTAACTCATCAGATCAGACTCTCCATCACGGATTCTGTATGAAAGTTGTAATCTTTTGATAACCAAATCTTGAGTAATTGCGAATTAAGAAGTGAAAACTGGTTTCTTGAATTTGGGTGTTTGATAAATTAAAAAAAGAAAGACTATGGTAATGGAAATTGTGGTATCCGTAGTGTTGCTGTTGGTGGGAATAGCTGTTTTAGTATTCATTCATGTTTGTATTGTTGGAAGAGCATTCAGGAGCAGAAATGGTATAAATGGTGCCATTTTTAATCCAAGAAATCTGAACAAAAGTATGTCACAGGAAGATATCAAGAAACTGCCTTGTTTTGATTACAAAGTGGAAATAAAAGGAAGTGGTAGCCCTGTGGATTGTGCTGTGTGTTTGGAGAATTTTAAAGTTGGTGAAAAGTGTAGGATTTTACCTAAGTGTAACCATAGTTTTCATGCTCAATGCATTGATTCATGGCTACAGAAAACAGCTGCTTGTCCAATTTGCAGAGCCAGTGCTAAATCACCATTGAAAACAGAGGAAGAAAACAACAATTCTAGTGAAGTTGGAATTGAAATGACTTAAAGGTAACAATTGTTTATTCTGTCTTTTTTTTCTTGTGAGTGGTTAGTAGTTTGAAATTTGATTCCTTGCTTCTGTTGGAGGAGAGAGCTAAATACGTGGCTAATTTACATTATAAATTGTGGGGAAAAAGAAAAGGATGAGTAGTTTATTTCATATATTTATTGCACTTGCTGATTCCTTTCCATAGCGATGTATTCTTTTTTCATTTTTTCCTGCAATTGTAAGCTTTGTTTTATTGTAATTAATGCTATAATGCTGTCAAATATACAATTGCTCGCGTTCTTCTTCTTCTATCTTTTAAAGTTGAATTTATGGAGGAGGAAACAAAAAGAGAGGGTCCAGAGGAGAACAAGGTTAGGAAAATATTGGGGTATTATTACTTTTAGCACGTACCAGAAATTATTTACGGTAGCCGAAAAAGTATATAAAATTTATATAATTTTTGTATATAACATACAACATACTATATATATTCGGCTATTAATTTTATAGTGGCTATACAATGTTATTTTTCTGAAAATATTCGCTAGGCCCAATAAATATATGATGTGTGTCCTTATTTGTGGGAAGTTCTTGGAGAGAAAGATGTCGGGGGTCTATTTGGAAACAGCATCTCTACCCCAGGGTAGGAGTAAGGTCTGTGTACACTCTACCCTCCTCAGACCCCACTAAGTGGGATTGTTGTTGTTGTTACTTTGATCATTTTTAATTAATAGTATATTTTATCTAAATTTCTCACTTAAACATGATATTTGCACAGTTTGATTTGATCATATCCCTTGTCCAATTAGTTTTGTCAAAGATGAAATCGAATAAAATATTAGGACTAATACGCCAAGTTATTATCAGATTTCTAGGTGGGCGTTGGGAGCTTAATATCTATCATCTAATCATAGTTTTTGTTGGTCTTACAACGGGGCCTCAATTATCATAACTTTCGGTTTAAGTGTGTCTAGCAGACTAACACTAGACAATAATTATTACTTGGAATAATAAGTACTTACTTAATTTCGGATCAGTTTTTAATGTATTTACACTGCGCGTGTGTTTCTTTTATATGTTTTTCTTTTTTCTTTAAAAAAAAAAACCTTCAGTTAATTACCCCAAAAAAAGAAACAGCTGTTATGTCCCTGATAATACATAGATATGTATGCTTCAAATAAGTATTTAAGTTACATATGCCAATATTGTAAGGCTTTTTCACACCATCAATTAAATTTAATCAGTAATAGCAGGTCATTACGTCATTTTAATGTTACAACATTAAGCTTAATATATATAAAATTAGGTATTCTGTAGATTAATTTAATCTAACGGTGTGAAAAAATTGCTTTAAACTCAATAAATAATTATTCTGTTCATCTCAAGTAAATACGTATCAAAAATGAACAATTAGCTTTTCTTTGGTCGTTAGAAATGATATTAGGACAAGGAGATCACGATTTTTTCCTGCTCGAATTTGGAATTCCCAGATTTCCAACGCTCTGTCAATACTTTTTCTTATTTCTAAATAATCAGATCAATTTTTATCTAAAAATTTACATACAAGGCCTACTTTATTTTGTTGACTCTATGTCTTGTGGGAGTTTGATAATTTCTGTAGTGTTTACGAACGGGATATATACACAATTTTAAAAGCTTTGGACATTTACGTAAAGTTGCAGATATTGCCACAAAGATAATTATTTTTAGCTGAGTGGTCAAATGTGTAACTTGCCCAAAAAAAAGGAAAAACTACAATAGGGCCGTTGCAAAAAATAATATACGGAAAAATAGATATCTTTTGTATATTAATATATAATATACAGATTTTTGGCTAGCGAATATTATTATTTTTAGTTGACTAGCCAATTGTGTAACTTCCAAAATAATAATAATAATAAAAAAATCGCCTGGGAAAGGGGTGAAATTAAAAAATAGCCAGATTTACAAGTGGTAATTGAAAAATAGCCACAGTTTCAAAAGTAATCGAAATTAGCCACTTTTCATGTAAAGATAAATCTGAACGAAAATATTGTTCAAAATTCGGAAAATATTCCAGCATAATATACTAGAGTTCGAGTTTTTTACATGTGAACTTCTAGCATAATATGCTGGAAGTTCTTGCACTGGTGCTCCAGTCTCCAATATATTAGCTGGAACACTCTGTGTGCTGGAGTTCCAACATAATATGTTGGAAGTTCATACACAAGTGCATCAATCTCATGTATATTATGCTTGAACTTTCTGTTTGCAGTTAAATAGTGGTTATTTTTCAATAACTTTATAAACGCTGGCTATTTTTTAATTATCAGTCCGAAAACTGGCTAGCTCATGCTATCTTCACCTGGGAAAGCTGCTACAAATAGCCCACAAGAGTTTTGGACCTTGTATTCAGCCCATTCTAGACCCTTCAGAGAAATTAGCCAACCTCAAAGTTCCTTTGCAGAAACTGACCATTTATACAAATAGCCATAAAAATTCAATAATTACTTTTTATAGCAAGTATACACTGATTATACATAGTTATTCAAATATTATAGATGAATTTATACATATATTATACAGCCGCCGACTATTCTAGTTTAAACAATTAGGTGGACGGTTATTAGGATTAATTCTTCAAAGAGTAAATCAGATAAACTGAAAATGAAATCGGCCCAACTAAAATAAGGGAATAGCTTCGTTTTTCAATAGATGATGGTCATTAGCGCGTAAAAATTGTATGGGATAGCCACTTTTTAAAGTGGTATTTAGTTTTTATCCAGTATTTTTAATGCTGAGCAAAAGTAGTCACTAGTCTATTAAAATTAATATGAAAAGACAGTATTACCCTTTCATAATTTCATAAAGGTAAAGCGTAGGAAATTGCTGCGTGAAAGTTTACGTTTCCCTCGTTCAAATGGGAGTTTTCTTCTCTCTTTTAATTTCTCACTGATTTTTTAACACAATATTTGGTAGACTGCTCGTTGTTCATAATTGTTGCCAAGAATGTATGGTTTCCTACATAATATAATGGATGAGTGTCATGACTGTCTCTATCTAGTACATAAGTAACAAAACGGGGCAGAAACATAGGTAATAGCAAACTACGATGATTCTGGAAGAATTTTGTGCCCTTCATTTGACATCAATCTTATATGTAAATTGCAATTATTATTATTTTTATTTTTTTTGTGAAAAGATACAAATAATATTTGGTTTTCTGCTACGTTATGGATCCTGAACTTACAGTTACAAATTCAAAAGTTAAGGACACTTGGTCCTGAACTTCGAGTTCCAAGTTCAAAAGTTAAGGACACTTGGTCCTGAACTTAGAATTATAAGTTCAAAAGTTAAGGACACTTGGTCCTGAACTTTGAATAACAAGCTCAAAAGTTAAGGACAATAGGTCTTGAACTTACAGTTACAAGTTTAAAAGTTAAGGACAATAGGTCCTGAAGTCCTGAACTTAGACTAACAAGCTCAAAAGTTAAGGACAATACGTCCTAAACTTAGGCTAAGAAGCCCAAAAGTTAAGGACAATAGATCCTGAACTTACAGTTACAAGTTCAAAAATTAAGGACAATAGGTCCTGAAGTCCTGAACTTAGTCTAACAAGCTCAAAGGTTAAGGACAATAGGTCCTGAACTTAGGCTAAGAAGCCCAAAAGTTAAGGACAATAGGTCCTGAACTTAGACTAACAAGTTCAAAAGTTAAGGACACTTGCTCCCGAACTTACAGTTACAAGTTCAAAAGTTAAGGACATGTAGTCCTGAAGTTAAGTTCAAAAGTTAAGGACATGTAGTCCTGAAGTCCTGAACTTAGAGTTCCAAGTTCAAAAGTTAAGGACATGTAGTCCTGAAGTCCTGAACTTAGAGTTACAAGTTCAAAAGTTAAGGACATGTAGTCCTGAAGTTAAGTTCAAAAGTTAAGGACGTGAGCAAAAGGGTATTTTCGTCCGGGCAGTTAAAGTTTATTAAAGCAGTGGCTAAAGACTAAAGACATTTTAAACAGTGGCTTAAAAGTAAATACATGTGTTATTAGAGGTTAACCGTGCACTTCCCCCATTAGCGCTCCATAGAATCATGCTACCAAGGACCAAGTATGCAACAAGTGTTTTTACGTAAAAATAGCACAGTACTGGTCATTCAAAAATAGTCAGCGTTTACGAAGTCAATGAAAAATAGTCATTATTTTGTTGCAACAGAGACCGATCCAGCATAATATACTGGAGTTCGGTGCACCTGTGTATGAACTCCAACATATTATGCTGGATCAGTATACTTTGCTGACTCCAATATAATATACTGGAGACTGGAGCACCGGTGCTCCAAACTCCAGTATATTATACTGGACAATTATACTTGCTGGAACTCCAGTATATTATGCTGGAGTTCTAGTGTACTTATGCTGGAACTCCATCATATTATGCTGGAGTTCCAGCATACTTATCCTGGAACCCCAGTATAATATGCTGGAGTTCAAGCATACTTATACGGGAACTTCAGTATAATATACTGGCGTATTTTCCGGGTTTTGAACAGTGTTTTCGCTCAAATTTATCTTTACATGAAAAGTGGCTAAGTTTCGATTACTTTTGAAACTTGACTATTTTTGAACGACCAATTATAAATCTGGCTATTTTTGAATTTCTCCCTGTTTTTACGTAGGCTTTATTACATACCCTGATACCCATGGTTAAGGAAATAAGGAATGTGTATTTTTCATTTCAAATGTAGCATCTAATCATTGTAAAGTAACGTGATTTGAAGTAAACATCGAAGGTTAAAAAATATATTTCCAAGCAATAGTAGAACTCAAAAAGCTCTACAGTAGAGTCTTTCTTCCTATATCTCAAGTGTGCTGCTGTTTTAGTCGTCACTTCTCTCCCCTGAGTTTAAAATACAATATTTAAGAATTCTTATATACTCAAATAACATTGCAACGAGAGAAAAATACCATATAGGCCCTTAAATAGTCAAATTCTGGCAACTTACTCCATTATTATTATTATCATTGTGGCAATAGCTTCTACTCATGCTATTTAATTAGTGACGGAGCCAGAATTTCGATCAAGGGGTATTAAAATATAAATAATTAGATACATCGAAAAATCAAGGGGAGTCAAACGTATAGTAAATATACATAAAATAAAATAAAATTATCTAGCAATATAATTTTTCCGGCGAAGGGATATCGCTTGACAACCCTTGGTTCAAGCCATTGTATTTAATGCTAATAACTGCTCCTACTTTTTGCTCTTTGAGTCTAGGCGTCCAGGGGACTAGACCATATGACCCTGCACATAGAAAGGGCCACAGATATTAAGTCAATAGACATGGTTGACAAGCTACATAGTCGCAATTTTACTATCTGTTAAAACATATTATATATATTTTTGCCTGGGATTAAAATGTTTTCTAGGTATATGGTTGAATAACAGGACATATAAAATAAGTGCTCGTCGTTTTCCTGTGACTTTGAACGTTATTTGGATTTTTTTCCTTTTGGGGTTAAAACCAATGCTTAGACAGGGGAAGGTCCGAAGGGGCCACCACAACTAGTGTGCTTTTAGAGAAGTCTATTGGATTATGCTATATTACTATTTCGAACATACATTATGTAACAAGATCTTGACTTAGGGATTAACGTAATAAGTTTGACTATTCATCGGTTATAGTGAAGACCATCCTTATTTCTTTTAATATTTTTATTCAGTATTTACTATTTACTTGAGGTAAAATGGACCTTCTAAAATTTCTAGACCTCATGCCTTGTGATGTGAAGTGCAGCGAAAAAAGAGAAAGGTCACTTCTATTAAAAAAAACTTACTTCTGGTGATGAAACACTATTTGATTCTACACAATTAGCAAGTCACTCCAACTATTAATTTTAATAAGTCGATATTGTGATTACTTAGTCTTGATTTATTTTGTCATAAAGTTTATTGATTGGTACACCTCCGTAGAGCAAGTTATCTGAACTCAGTATTTTGACGTACTTATATATATATATATATATATATATATATATATATATATATATATATATATATATATATAAGTATGTGGGTATGAAGTTTACTAAAATTACAATGAATTTAATAACTAGCAAATAATGCAAATCCCAATGAAGTAACAACAGTTGGACAATGGCATGTGTGACGAATCCATTGGACCAAGTTACCGTGGAAGAGGTCGAAGCCCAGCAAAATGAGAGTAAAGTTGGGCCTGGGTCTGTTCGAAGAAGCTGTAAAAATTGCAGGGCGTCCTATTTGGTCGCCCCCATTTAACCTATATCTATTTTTTTAAATTTTTTTAATTTGTACCCACTTTTTAAATAATTTCAACCCCCTTTCTCATCATTCTTCTTCTTCTCCTTCTTCTTCTTCTTCTTCTTCTTCTTCTTCTTCTTCTTCTTCTTCTTCTTTTTCTTCTGCTGTTGCTGCTGATGCACTAGAATGTGTGGTGGTAACATTCGCTTGCTTGTTCATGTCGAGAATCAATAGCAGTGTGAACTTTTGCATCGCAGAAAGGCACGTGTCATTGAAGGTTGGGACTTTAATAGTATTTTTATATAAAAATAAATTCTGAAAAGCAATCCATGTATAACAATTTGCTTGTGCCAAAGGATATAGCAGACATATGTTTCCAAATGCCGATCTGTCGAAGAAAATTCTTTGAAAGAATAGTTGTTTGTCTCTCAGAATACACACATTAAGAAGAAGAAAAACAAACACACAAGCACTAGAAAAAAAAGAGAACTAAATAACTTCAGCTCTAGCACAAGCACTAGAAAGAAAAGAGAACTAAATAACTTCAGCTCTCGACAGTTATAAAACAAAAACTTCAGCTCCAGTTACAAAACAAAAACTTTAGCTCTAGCGCTGAAGTTCGACAGTTACAAAACAAAAACTTCAGCTCTAGAGCTGAAGTTCGACAGTTACAAAACAAAAACTTCAGCTCTAACTCGCCAATTACAAAACAAAAACTTCGCCAGTTACAAAAACAAAAACTTCAGCTCTAGAGCTGAAGTTCGCCAGTTACAAAACAAAAACTTCAGTTCTAGAGCTGAACTTCAGGCCCGGCTACTAGAATGCTGAAGTTTTGCGTGATTGTCTTTGCTACTTCAGCACCGTATGCTGAATTTATGCGAAAAAAGGGGTACGCTTGTAATTTTTTTTACAAGACAGGCATAAATTAAAACGTGACATAAAAAACGGGTATAGATGCAAATGCCCGAAGAAGCCAACTTACAAAACAACCCAACAAGTTTTTACAAGATTATGTGTGTGAACCACGTTAAATATTGTGTCATTTATTTTTGGTTTCGTTGATCATTTATTTTATTCCGTTGTGCAGTAGTGTTTAGTGCCACCGGGTCCTAACAAGTGGCATCAGAGCTTTGGTTAGAGTACTATTCATACGTACGGTACTATTCATACGTACGAGTACTATTCATCCATACGGGCACTATTCATATCCACGGTTACTATTCACCGTCGGAATTTTTTTTAGATTGCAGAAGTCTGTCAAATTTCTGATCTAAATGGAGGCGAGGACAAGCAAGATGGTCAACCTGAATGGCACAAATTATCACTTATGGAGAAACAAGATGAAGGATCTCCTGTTCGTGACAAAGATGCACCTGCCGGTGTTCAGTTCTCAGAAACCTGAAGATAAGTCAGACGAGGACTGGGAATTTGAGCACAACCAAGTGTGCGGCTACATACGGCAATTTGTTGAAGACAATGTGTACAACCACATTTCTGGTGTGACACATGCAAGGTCGTTATGGGACAAGCTCGAAGAGTTGTATGCCTCTAAAACAGGTAACAACAAATTATTTTACTTGACAAAATTAATGCAAGTAAAATATGTAGAAGGGACAACTGTGGCAGATCACCTTAATGAAATACAAGGGATTGTCGACCAGTTGTCGGGAATGGGCATAAAGTTCGATGACGAGGTACTTGCTCTTATGGTGCTGGCAACACTCCCAGAGTCATGGGAAACCTTGAAGGTTTCAATCACCAATTCTGCACCCAACGGTGTGGTAAACATGGAGACAGTCAAGAGTGGCATTCTGAATGAAGAAATGAGACGCCGATCACAAGGAACATCTTCTTCACAGTCAGAGGTGTTGGCTGTTACGACCAGGGGGAGAAGTCAAAATAAGAGCCAGAGTAACAGAGATAAGAGCAGAGGTAAATCCAACAAATTTGCAAATGTTGAGTGCCATTACTGCAAAAAGAAGGGGCATATCAAAAGATTTTGCCGACAGTTCCAGAATGACCAGAAGAAGAACAAAGGCAAAAAGGTGAAGCCCGAAGAAAGCAGTGATGATGAAACGAACTCCTTTGGTGAGTTCAACGTTGTCTACGATGACGACATTATCAATCTGACAACCCAAGAGATGACCTGGGTGATTGATAGTGGGGCTACCATTCATGCGACGCCACGGAGAGAACTCTTCTCATCTTACACACCTGGAGACTTTGGTCGTGTAAAGATGGGAAATGCCAATTTCTCAACAGTTGTAGGCAAAGGTGATGTTTGCCTAGAGACCATGAATGGGATGAAGCTACTTTTAAGAGATGTCAGGCATGTTCCAGATATGCGCCTGAATCTGATCTCCGTAGACAAGCTCGATGAGGAAGGTTACTGCAATACCTTCCATAATGGCCAATGGAAGCTCACGAAGGGCTCATTGGTGGTGGCGCGGGGCACGAAGCAGTCAAAGTTGTACGTGACCCAGGCGAGCATCTCCCAACAAGTTATAAATGTTGCGGAGAATGATAGCAATATCAAGTTGTGGCATAGACGTCTTGGCCACATGAGTGAGAAGTCAATGGCGCGTTTGGTAAAGAAGAACGCCTTACCAGGTCTAAACCAGATCCAGTTGAAGAAGTGTGCTGACTGTTTAGCTGGGAAACAAAACAGAGTTTCGTTCAAAAGATTCCCTCCTTCCAGAAGGCAAAATGTGTTGGATCTGGTACACTCAGATGTATGTGGACCTTTCAAGAAGTCCCTCGGTGGTGCCCGATATTTCGTGACCTTTATTGATGATCATTCACGAAAGACATGGGTATACACGCTGAAGACCAAGGATCAAGTGTTTCAAGTTTTCAAACAGTTTCTGACCTTGGTGGAAAGAGAGACTGGTAAGAAGTTGAAGTGCATCCGGACAGACAATGGCGGTGAATACCAGGGTCAATTTGATGCTTACTGTAAAGAGCATGGTATTCGACATCAGTTCACACCTCCTAAAACTCCCCAGTTGAATGGCTTGGCTGAGAGGATGAACAGAACTTTGATCGAGAGAACCAGATGTTTACTCTCTCATTCAAAGTTACCAAAGGCTTTCTGGGGTGAAGCTCTAGTTACAGCAGCCTATGTGCTGAACCATTCACCCTGTGTCCCTCTTCAGTACGAGGCTCCAGAAAAGATTTGGTCAGGAAGAGATATCTCTTATGATCAATTACGGGTATTTGGCTGCAAAGCCTATGTCCATGTTCCGAAAGATGAAAGGAGCAAACTTGATGTCAAGACAAGGGAGTGTGTATTCATCGGCTATGGTCAAGACATGCTTGGCTATAAGTTCTATGATCCGGTGCAGAAGAAGCTCGTCAGGAGTCGAGATGTCGTGTTCGTTGAGGACCAAACAATTGAAGACATTGACAAAGTAGAGAAGTCCACTGATGATTCTGCTGAGTTTGAGTTGCCTCCAACAGTGGTGCCGAGACAAGTTGGAGATGATGTTCAGGATAATCAACCTGAAGCCCCTGATCTTCCTAATGAAGATGAACCAGCAGATACTGAAGGTAACGAGGACAATGGTGATGATGATGCAGACGAGGAGGATCAACCTCAACCACCAATCCTCAATAACCCTCCTTATCACACAAGATCTGGAAGAGTTGTGCAACAGTCTACCAGATATTCTCCACATGAGTATGTGTTACTCACTGACGGGGGAGAACCCGACAGCTTTGAAGAAGCTATTGATGATGAACATAAGGAGAAGTGGATAGAAGCCATGCAAGACGAGATGAAATCCTTGCATGAGAACAAGACGTTTGAGCTGGTGAAGTTGCCGAAAGGCAAGAGAGCTTTGAAGAATAAGTGGGTGTTCAAGATGAAGCATGATGAACACAATTCCCTTCCGAGATTCAAAGCAAGATTGGTCGTCAAAGGTTTCAATCAAAGGAAAGGCATTGACTTTGATGAAATATTCTCACCAGTTGTGAAAATGACCTCAATACGCACGGTGCTGGGATTAGCAGCAAGCCTCAACCTGGAGGTTGAGCAGATGGATGTAAAAACCGCCTTCCTACATGGTGATTTGGAAGAGGAGATATACATGGAGCAACCAGACGGTTTCCAGCAAAAGGGGAAAGAGGACTGCGTTTGTAGATTGAGGAAAAGCCTCTATGGCTTAAAACAGGCACCAAGGCAGTGGTACAAGAAGTTCGAGTCGGTGATGGGGCAACACGGCTACAAGAAGACAACTTCAGACCATTGTGTGTTCGCTCAGAAGTTTTCTGACGATGATTTCATCATCCTATTGCTCTATGTGGATGATATGTTGATTGTTGGCCGGAATGTTTCCAGAATTAATAGCTTAAAAGAACAGCTAAGCAAGTTCTTCGCCATGAAAGACTTGGGGCCAGCAAAACAGATCCTTGGGATGAGGATTATGCGAGACCGAGAAGCCAAGAAGTTATGGTTGTCTCAGGAGAAGTACATCGAGAAGGTACTTCAACGGTTCAACATGGAGAAAACTAAAGCAGTTAGCTGTCCTCTTGCTAACCACTTTAGATTGAGCACCAAGCAAAGCCCGTCAACAGATGATGAGAGAAGAAAGATGGAGCGGATTCCATATGCTTCAGCAGTAGGAAGTTTGATGTATGCCATGGTTTGTACACGGCCAGATATCGCTCACGCTGTAGGAGTGGTAAGTAGATTTCTTTCTAATCCAGGAAAGGAACATTGGGATGCTGTTAAGTGGATTCTCAGGTATCTTCGAGGAACCTCCAAACTATGCTTATGTTTTGGAGAAGACAACCCTGTGTTGGTTGGCTATACTGATGCAGATATGGCCGGAGATGTTGATTCTAGAAAATCAACTTCAGGATACTTGATTAACTTTTCAGGGGGAGCTGTGTCATGGCAATCAAAGTTGCAAAAATGTGTTGCATTATCAACTACTGAAGCTGAATTCATCGCAGCAACGGAGGCTTGCAAAGAATTGATATGGATGAAGAAGTTCTTAACTGAACTTGGATTTTCGCAAGACGGTTATCAGTTATTTTGTGATAGTCAAAGTGCTATCCACCTTGCGAAGAATGCCTCATTCCATTCCAGATCCAAACATATTGATGTGAGATATAATTGGATCAGGGATGTGTTGGAGAAGAGGATGTTGCGGCTTGAAAAGATCCATACAGACGAAAATGGATCGGACATGTTGACCAAGACTTTACCGAAAGGGAAGTTTGAGTTCTGTAGAGAAGCTGCAGGGATAGTGGATCCACCATATAGTTGGAAGGGGGAGAATTGTTAGTTTTTCCAACAATTATGGTGATGTATGGGAGAGGTAAGCAATGATGCAACTCTCCTTAGTGAGATAAGCAATGATGCAATGAGTGGTAGGTGAGATGGGAATATTGCAAATTGATCCTTCTTGGTAGGTGAGATTTGCACTTTTGGTCCCTATCTCAAAACTATAAATACCCCCTTCCATTTCATTGTATAACACACCAAAAAAAAACTCAAGAAGAAAGAGTTTGAGAGGGAGAGAGATATAGTTCCTTTAGGAATGTTTCCTAACAGGGGAGTGACAAAATAGTGAGTAGAATACTAGTCGGGTATTTTTCGGGAAACACTTTTGTGTGCGCCACTATTTTGGGTAGAGCTCAGGAATTGTTGTACCTCCAAATTATTGGGGAAGTCTCTCTTTGTATGCCTGCTAAATGTTTTAGTGGAAGTTGGTGTCGGATTTGTGGACGTAGCCTAAACGTTTTAGGTGAACCACGTTAAATATTGTGTCATTTATTTTTGGTTTCGTTGATCATTTATTTTATTCCGCTGTGCAGTAGTGTTTAGTGCCACCGGGTCCTAACAAGAAAGGCACGTGTCAAGCAAAATAGAGGTTATCTATATCTGTTATATGTACGAGCAGTTTTAGAGTAGTGGCAAGCAAGATGTAGCAGTTTCTGATTTCTCATCCCAGTTTCTTCTAGAGTCTCCTCATCCTCCTTCTGACTATTTCTATCATATATCTTTCTTGCAATCCTATTTTTAAATTCCATGACCCTCGCTTATTGCAAAAATATATTGGACCCTTGTCCATTGAAAGGCGTATTGGGAAAGTTGCATACCGGGTGGATACCCCAGCTTGGTGGAAAATTCATCCTGTTTTTCATGTCAGCCTCCTGAAACCTTTTCGGGAAGATACAGAGGATCCTTCAAGGAGCCAGCTCACAATACCCAGTATTCGAGGGCCCAATTCAACCGGGAAAAGGCGTGTTGAAGCTATCCTTGATGATAGAGTGATTCATGCCTCAAGGAAAGATCACCAGGAGTTCTTGGTGAAATGGCAGGGCTGTGATACAGAGGAGAACACTTGGGAGAGGGGAACAAACCTCAAAGCCTACAAGAGCCTAATTGAAGATTATCTTGCAAGTAAGGCGCCGAGGACGTCGCCAACTCAGGTGGGGGAGAATGTCATGGGCGGCTTTCCAGCCGTGCCCCATGACCCCTTGGGCGCGCCCCGTGGCGTCCTAGCAAGCCTTCCAATGCCTAGCGCCACGGACGGCCCCGTGGTCTTGGTCGCGCCAAGTGACAAGCGCGCATGTGCCTCTGTCGCCCCACCGATATCCCTCGCCAGCGCCCAACCGCAGGCAGATGCCAACAGCGCCGCGCGCGCAGACAATGCCGCGCGCGCAGATCCTGATGCCAAAGACTATGCTGCCGACAACGGCCCTGTTTTCTGCCTTATAGCAAACTAAGTCTTTTTCATTGTAAATATAGAGTAGTTTTATTCCATGTAATTTCATTATGTTTCTCTAGCTTAATCAAGTCTAGTCTTGTAGCTTTGGATTATTTTTTTAAGCATTATTAAGGGGGACCAAACAATCAAAACTTTCTAGCAAGCAAACAATTCTCTGTACTGGTGTCTCTCCCCCTCGACACCGCATTTCCTTTCTGTAATAGCTTTCATTAATGCAATCAAGCTTTCTTTCATTCTCAATTCTCATTCCTGTTCTCTCAATTTCTCTTGACATTGGTTTTCCCGTACGGCACTGACAATCTAGTCTAGCGTACGGAGGGGACCTCAGTTGGCGGACAGCAACTGCACTGACATCAGTTGCTTAGCCTTACGTCGCCCTTCCAAGGAATCTCAGGAAGGCGCCGCGTAACAGTTGGTATCAGAGCCTAGGCTCGACATCGGACGAGGGAACGCATTGCCATTACCACCATTTCTGACCATGGTGAATCATGGGGACCGCATTGCGGCCCTTGAACAGACGGTTGACGGATTACTGCCCATCATGGATACGGTGCCTGAACTAAGAACCAGCCTAGGGCAAAGGTTGGATGACCTGGACCGCAGGGTGCTCCAGGCCGAAGTTGACATAGAAAACATCAGTCGTGACTCCGAGGGAGATCGGCAAACGGCAGCCACAGAGGCAGCCGAAATTTTTGGCAAATTCGAGGGACTCCAACAGGAGCGTGCCGAGGATTTAGCTTACAGGGCACAAGAGGCAGATAGGGTGACTGCCATGCAACAAACTATTGACGACTTGACAGACAAGCTCAATGTTGTCAATGCTGCCTTACAGGGCCTACTGCGAGGCGGTGGAAACCAGGTCGGGGGCGCTGCAAACCCCACCTCCGCGACACAAAAACTGAAAATTCCTGAGCCAAAGCCATACAGTGGAGCTAGGAATGCCAAGGAAGTGGAGAACTTCATTTTTGATGTCGAACAATATTTTGATGCTGTGGGGGGCCTAGAAGAAGCCAAGAAGGTAGCAACTGCTGCCATGTATCTTCAGGGTGATGCTAAACTCTGGTGGCGGGTGAAATACGAAGCCATCAAGGCCGGTGAAGATGCTCTCGAAACATGGGCAGAACTGAAGGCAGCCATCCGCCTACAATTCTTCCCCGAAAATGTTGAATACAATTCAAGGAGAAAGCTACGGGAGCTCCGTCAGACCAAATCTGTGCGGGACTACGTGCGGGAATTCTCCGCGCTCATGCTAAGCATACGCGACATGGGGGACAAAGACAAGCTCTTCACTTTCCTAGAAGGGCTGAAACCTTATGCCCGTATGGAGCTACAAAGGCAACGGGTAGATACCCTGCCCAAGGCGATCCAAGCAGCTGAATGCCTTGGGGACTATCAAATGGAAGCTCGGAAGGATAGGCCTCAACCGCCTACCCGAGCGGGATTCAAAGGGGGCCAGTCTAGCAATGGTGGCCCTAGCAGAAGTGGGGGAGATCGGAACTCAACCAAACCTAAGGCTCCCTCCACAGGCAGCAACAGTGCTGCATCTAACAACAATGATCGGGGGAGGAAGCCTCCTTCAGGGTGCCGTCATTGTGGCGGACCACATTGGAACAATGAGTGCCCACATGCACAGATGAATGCCCATCAGACTTTTGATGATGGGACAGATGACGATTCAGACGATGCGGATCAGACTGAACCCGTAGGTGCCTTCAATGCAATTGTTGGCTCCATTTCTGAGGCATTAGCAGAGACTAGTGCTGGTATCCGTAAGAAGAAGGACCCATGTCCCGTCACCAAGAAAGGGAAAAAGAAGGCGGATGATGAGACTCCTCTTAAGCACGAGAGGACCTTAATGTTCGTTGAGATGAAGGTGAATGGCAAGCCCATTCGGGCCATGGTAGACACGGGTGCTACCCACAACTACTTAGCCTCGACTCAGGTGGAGCGCCTTGGTCTAGTCGTAGGGAAAGGTAGAGGCCGTGTCAAGGCTATCAACTCACCTCCCCAGCCAGTGGGTGGAATAGCCAAAGAAGTACCGATGAAGCTTGGCCCTTACGAAGGAAAATTCAACTTGCGCGTGGTGATCATAGATGACTTCGAGTTGATAGTTGGATTGGAATTCCTGAGGCAAACCAACACCATGCCTGTACCGTATGCTGACATGTTACTGATGATGGGAGCAAACGGGGCCAAGCCCTGCGTTATCCCGTGCATGCCCATGAAGATGGCCGTTGAAAACATCTCGGCCTTGCAGTTGAAGAAGGGGGTCAAAAGAAACGAACCTACGTTCCTGGCAACCCTCTGCATCGAAGATGTAGAATGCTCCTCGGGTCCCATTCCTGAACCCGTGAAGGAGCTACTACTAGAGTTTGAAGATGTCATGCCACAAGACATGCCAAAGCGACTACCGCCTAGGCGCACTGTGGATCATGAAATTGAGCTGGTGCCGGGCGCGAAGCCACCTGCCCGGGCGCCTTACAGAATGTCACAACCCGAACTCACCGAACTTCGGAGACAATTGACGGAAATGCTAGACACAGGGATTATCGTGCCCTCCAAATCCCCATACGGGTCCCCTGTGCTATTCCAAAAGAAACATGATGGTAGTCTACGACTCTGTGTGGACTATCGGGCTCTAAACAAAATTACTGTGAAGAACAAGTACCCTATTCCGTTAATGGCAGACTTGTTCGATAGACTGGGTGGTGCGACAGTGTTCACCAAAATAGACCTGAAGACAGGTTATTGGCAAGTTCGGATTGCAGAGGGTGATGAGCACAAGACGACCTGTGTGACAAGATATGGGTCGTACGATTTCCTAGTTATGCCATTCGGCTTGACTAACGCCCCAGCTACATTTTGCACTTTGATGAACCAAGTCTTCCGGGAGTACATTGATGAATTCGTGGTGGTCTACTTGGATGACATTGTGGTATATAGCCAAACATTGGAGGAACACCTGATGCACTTGCGGAAGGTCCTAGCTCGATTGCGGGAGCATGAACTATATGCGAAGCTATCTAAGTGCTCCTTTGCTCAAAAGCAAATTGACTTCCTCGGACATGTCATTGGGGAAGGGCGGATCAAGATGGACCAGCAGAAGATTCAGGCAATCACAGATTGGCCGCCACCTAAGGATATCCACGCCTTGAGGGCGTTCCTTGGTCTATGCAATTTCTATCGGCGATTCGTGAAAAACTACTCCCTCATTGCAGTACCATTGACAGAACTCCTCAAGAAGATCACGCCTTGGGAATGGGGACCCAAGCGAGCGGAGGCCTTTAATGCATTGAAAGCGGCTATGTCTAGTAGCCCCGTCTTGGCCCTTCCTGATCTGGCCAAGCCATTCGAAGTACAAACAGATGCATCTGACTATGCCCTCGGTGGCGTCTTGCTACAAGAAGGGCATCCTGTGGCGTACGAGAGCCGGAAGCTAAAAGATGCAGAGCGGCGCTATGCCGCCCATGAGAAAGAATTATTGGCTGTCGTCCACTGCTTGCGCCTCTGGAGGCACTATCTGCTGGGAACCCCGTTCGTGGTCAAGACAGACAACACAGCTGTTAGCCATTTCATGACCCAGCCGAAGTTGAATGGTCGACAGGCCAGGTGGCAGGAACTCCTAGCTGAATTCCACTTCAACCTGGAATACCGAAGTGGGAAGACCAATCATGTTGCTGATGCGCTCAGTCGGAGAGCTGATCTAGCATCAGTGTGCTTACTCGCCACCCTAAGGGGGAGCGAGGTAGCCACCTCCATCAAGGACCAGATACAAGATCTACTCATCAAAGATCCTGCTTCACAGTATTTGGTTGATTTGGTAGGACAAGGCAAGACTCGCCAGTTCTACATGGAAGATGGTTTTCTGAAAGTGAAAGGGAACCGACTTTATGTTCCTAAAGAAGGAGATCTACGAAGGACTCTTCTAGCGGAATGTCATGATACTCTATGGGCCGGCCATCCCGGTGAAGAACGCACCATGGCGTTACTTCGCCGTGCATATTATTGGCCTCAAATGGCCGATGACATTGCTCAGTATGTGAAGACTTGTCTAGTATGCCAGAAAGACAAGTCAGACCGCTTAACACAGGCGGGACTCTTGGAACCACTAGCTGTCCCAAAGAGACCTTGGGAAAGTGTTTCCCTGGATTTCATCACCGGATTGCCCAAGGTCGGAGATCTAACAACTATCTTGGTTGTGGTAGATCGGTTTTCCAAATATGCTACCTTTATTGCTGCCCCACAATATATATCAGCAGAAGATACAGCTCGACTCTTCTTCTCTCATGTCGTCAAATATTGGGGCCTACCCAAAGATATTGTTAGTGATCGTGACTCACGCTTCACTAGCAACTTTTGGACCCAACTCTTTAAGTGTCTTGGGTCGAAGCTGAATCACAGCTCAAGTTTTCATCCGCAATCTGATGGCCAGACGGAGCGGTTCAATGGTATGTTGGAGGAATATTTGCGTCATTTTGTAACCGGATCGCAGAAGAATTGGGTGAAGCTTCTGGATGCTGCTCAACTGTGTTTCAATTCACAAAAGAGCTCTAGTACAAACAAAAGCGCTTTTGAAATTGTTACCGGACAGCAACCGCTACTCCCACACACCGTCAATGCACCAAATATGTCTAAATCTCCTCGAGCTGCTAGCTTCTCTAAAGAGTGGAAGCAAAATTTGGAGATAGTGCGGAGCTATCTTGTCAAGGCTCAAAAGCGGATGAAGAGGCATGCTGATCAGAATCGTCGCTTTGTTGAATACCAAGTAGGAGACAAAGTGATGGTCAAAATTCCAAAACGTTACTTATTTGCAGGGGTCCATGACCCTCGCCTTATTGCAAAAATATATTGGACCCTTGTCCATTGAAAGGCGTATTGGGAAAGTTGCATACCGGGTGGATACCCCAGCTTGGTGGAAAATTCATCCTGTTTTTCATGTCAGCCTCCTGAAACCTTTTCGGGAAGATACAGAGGATCCTTCAAGGAGCCAGCTCACAATACCCAGTATTCGAGGGCCCAATTCAACCGGGAAAAGGCGTGTTGAAGCTATCCTTGATGATAGAGTGATTCATGCCTCAAGGAAAGATCACCAAGAGTTCTTGGTGAAATGGCAGGGCTGTGATACAGAGGAGAACACTTGGGAGAGGGGAACAAACCTCAAAGCCTACAAGAGCCTAATTGAAGATTATCTTGCAAGTAAGGCGCCGAGGACGTCGCCAACTCAGGTGGGGGAGAATGTCATGGGCGGCTTTCCAGCCGTGCCCCATGACCCCTTGGGCGCGCCCCGTGGCGTCCTAGCAAGCCTTCCAATGCCTAGCGCCACGGACGGCCCCGTGGTCTTGGTCGCGCCAAGTGACAAGCGCGCATGTGCCTCTGTCGCCCCACCGATATCCCTCGCCAGCGCCCAACCGCAGGCAGATGCCAACAGCGCCGCGCGCGCAGACAATGCCGCGCGCGCAGATCCTGATGCCAAAGACTATGCTGCCGACAACGGCCCTGTTTTCTGCCTTATAGCAAACTAAGTCTTTTTCATTGTAAATATAGAGTAGTTTTATTCCATGTAATTTCATTATGTTTCTCTAGCTTAATCAAGTCTAGTCTTGTAGCTTTGGATTATTTTTTTAAGCATTATTAAGGGGGACCAAACAATCAAAACTTTCTAGCAAGCAAACAATTCTCTGTACTGGTGTCTCTCCCCCTCGACACCGCATTTCCTTTCTGTAATAGCTTTCATTAATGCAATCAAGCTTTCTTTCATTCTCAATTCTCATTCCTGTTCTCTCAATTTCTCTTGACATTGGTTTTCCCGTACGGCACTGACAATCTAGTCTAGCGTACGGAGGGGACCTCAGTTGGCGGACAGCAACTGCACTGACATCAGTTGCTTAGCCTTACGTCGCCCTTCCAAGGAATCTCAGGAAGGCGCCGCGTAACATATCACATGCATCTCTATCTTGTTAACCAATCCTGACTCCTAATACATTCTAAAACAATATAATACTCCAGCTGTCACTCGTCATGCTTACATTCAATTAATTAATTTAATCTCAAAATTACAAATTTAAACGATTAATTAAGTGATAAAGATTTTATATGCCAGATTTCTTTATATTTACTTGCTTGTGCTATCGAATGCGAATACATCCACCGTCTGCCAAGCCAACGCTTTGTTGCCTCAACCATCTTGAGGTAATTGATTTGTATGCACGATTAAACGGCAAAATGGACTTGTACTTCATCAAACTGTTTGATTAATTTCTTTATCTTTCATTTGGATCAATAAATACGATATTGATCGATTTATTAAATTAAATTGGCGCCATACGAACACTTGTAATGACTAGGGTTTGTCAATCTATTATTTTTACATAACGGTGGTAAAAAAGAGTTACACGTGGAATATTAAACTGCTGACATGGCATAACACGTAAGAGCAATGATGTAGCAACATGTGGCAAACTTATTTGATAGAATAAGAAAAGGTACGGGAGGGAAACACCCACGGGATAACACCGAGCCTAACGTCTGGCAAAGACTGAATCAAGACAGTAAAAAGGGAAGATTCATGAACCTTCAATTAATGAGAAGGTGAATCAGAATCGTTACAGAATCTCTTGAACATTTACAATTACTAATTATAACGGATCATTAATGACCATTAAAGCTCTTAATGATTTGGCCATAAATGGAAATAAACATTATATGTGTAAACCTCTATATAAGGGGAGAGAATTTCACTTGTAAAGACATCTGAGATAATACTGGAATATATTTTACTTTTCTGCTTTTTGTCGAAATTCTTTATATTGACTTTGCAATCAACCATTTCCCTATTTATTCTTGTTCTTTTCCTTCGATATCATTGAGAAAGTGAGCAAAACTTGATTATCAGAAGTCCATATTCTTCTAAAATTAGTCTTTGACCGAAAAGTATATTATTGGTTAAACAAATTGGTTTCGTTATCGGGAATCTGATAATCTTTTTAATTTTCAAATTTATTTTTTTGTCAAACAATCATGTCGATTGCCAATGATAACAACCAACAAAACCAACTGAACCAACAGAATCAACAAGATGGTGAAACTCCAATCCCTTCCCCCCAAAATTCTCCCCAACACTCTCGAGAGGGGTCACCTCAAAGATCAACATCACATACGGATAATCAACAAGGGGACGATCAAACTGCTGAAGATGCATTGAAACAGCTAATTGTGGAACATGTCAACAATGCCCTTCAATCTTTCGTTAGTGGATTACCACTGTACTACCAAACTCCACCTCTAAACAACACCGCAATCATATAAAACCCACACTCGGGACTTGTTAATTCAGGCAGCGGAGGAACTCCCAGTGAATCTCGCAATGGAAGGTCAGGTACCCCAAATAATTGTGATTTACAAATTTTAGTACTAACTTTGCAGAAGCAACTCAAGGAGCAGAATGGTCGCATAGAATAGATACCTCGTGTGCCATCCATGATTAAAAGAGTGGATAATGATAAATATTCTCAACAGCCCTGGAAGCCAAGTGTCGCTCCCTTGCCGATTCCAAAAAAGTTTAAGATGCCCGATATTCTGAAGTATGATGGAACAACTGACCCACGAGATCATGTAACTATGTTTACAACTGGCGTGAAAGGCAACGATTTAACCAAGCAAGAAATTGAGTTGATGCTGGTAAAAATATTTGGCAAAATACTCACAAAAGGAGCACTAACATGGTATTCTCTTTTACCGGAAATTCTATTGATTCTTTTGCTGAGCTTGTAGATTTATTTATAAAAGCACACTCGGGAGCTCAAAAAGTTGAAAAGAGGATGGAAGACATCTTCAAAATAAAACTAGGAGATATGGAGCTACTTAGGGAATTTGTGGATAGATTTCAACGCGAAAGAATAATGTTACCGCATGTACCGGATAATTGGGCGGTCATGGCGCTTACAAGTAATTTAAATGAAAAAAGCTCAAAAGCCACGAGGAGGCTCAAGGAAAGTTTAAGATAATTTTTTGCTACAACTTTGAATGATGTTTACAACAGGTATAGCACGAAGCTGCGGATAGAGGAAGATACTATCACTTAGTCACGGGGAGACAAAAGAACAAGCTCGAGGCGACCATAAACTAAAAAAAGGTTCGGTAAGAACAAGTACGAACCTTACATGGGACTAGCAGGACGAGATTCACGTTCTAAACACGAAAACCCGAGGTACAATTCTAGGTCAAGGGACAGGGATGCGGGTTCATCATTCAGGTTTGAAAAGGAGCGAGATACGCGGGATATCAATGTTAATACAATGGCAAAGATTGGTAATTAGAGTTTCAATGTTAGCACTTCAAAGTTGGTAGCTGTTTTAAGAAGTATAGGAGATAAGGTGTGGTGGCCAAAAGAAATGAGTCGAACCTTATCAGAAGAAACCCAGAGTTTTGGTGCGAGTTTCATAGTGATCACGGTCATAAAATAGCAGATTGCAGATTGCTACAAGGTGAAATAGAGCATTTCTTAAACAAGGTTATTTAACTGATTTGTTTAGTGAGAAGGGTAAACAAGCGTATATGAAGAATAGACAAGAGCCACCAAAACCTCCGTCACCAAAAAGAATGGTTAATGTGATAAGCGGAGGAGAGGAGGTCAACAATGTGACGTATACGGCTGCAAAAAAGATGTCAAAAGTCATAGTTACCTACGGAAAGCGAGTTCGCCAAGTTTAGAAGAAGATAAAATAATATTTGATGACGCAGATGTAGATGGCGTGATGATCCCTCACAGCTATGTACTGGTAATATCTTTACGTGTACATGTTACTAATGTAAAATGAGTTTTGATTGATCCAGGCAACTCTGTACATATCATTCTTTTAAGAGTGGTAAACCAGATGCAAGCCGATGATAAATTGGTGCCCAAAGCACGTACCTTATCTGGATTTGACAATTCGAGCGTTGTTACAAAAGGGGAAATAATGCTCACCACATTCGTAGAAGGAGTTGTCAAAGATACAAAATTTCAAGTGATAGATACGGACGTGGCATATGATATGATTCTCGGCAGACCATGGATTCATGAGATGTATGTTGTTCCGTCTACTTTATATCAGGTTATTAAGTTCCCTTCATAATAGGGAATTAGAAAAATTCGTAGTGATCAACAGGCTTCTAGAAGTATCAATTCAGTGGCAGATTCAAACATAAAAATGATGTTGCAGACAAAAAATAACAATTACAGAATTTAGTTGAGGACTTAGCAACACAAACCTCAACTGGAGATGGGCAAATGGATGTAGAGTTAAGGCATGATATCATTCAAGAGCCAAAAGAGAACGAAAACATCAGAACAACAATTGAAGAACTAGAAGTAGTGGTGATGTTTATACATTGATTGGACAGAAAAGTTTACATCGAAACCAACCTGAGCGCAAAGATGAAAGGTAAGTTAATTGAATTCTTAAAAGCTAACGCAGACTACTTTGCTTTGTCGCATTCAGATATGACAGGTATACCCCTGGAGGTGATGACCCATAAGCTAAAAGAAGATCCAACATATCCACCAGTCAAACAGAAGAAAAGGAAGCAAGGATCCTTCAAAAATCAGGTAATTCAGGATGAGGTACGAAAGCTTTTAAAAATTGGGTTTATCCGAGAAGTAAATTATCCTAATTGGCAAGCTAATACTATAGTAGTACCAAAAAAGAATGGTAAATGGCGAATTTGTGTAGATTATACTGACTTGAATAAAGCTTGCCCTAAAGATTCTTTTCCTTTACTACACATAGATCAACTAATTTATGCTACTGCAGGACATGAATTGTTGAGTTTTTTATATGCCTATTCAGGGTATAATCAGATAAAAATGGATCTCTTAGATAAGGAAAAAACTTCTTTTATTATGGACAGGGGGACTTACTATTATAAAGTAATATTTTTATGATGTTTTATACGTCAATACCACACCAGAGGGGGGTTATTTGTGTGGTACCCAATTGTTTGTTTAAATTGCTTATGGAAGGACTTGGTTCTTCTATGTGTTCCAACTACTACTGTTGCGGAATAATAAATACAGAAAATAAAGAACACTGAGATTTTACGTGGAAAACACCCAGCTCAAAAGGTGAAAAAATCACGACCTACTACTCAGTAGGATTTTCCCCAACACTTCATTAAATTACTAATCCAAAACAGCATTTACAAAACTCTTTGTAAACCTAAGGATTACCTCTAATCCCGTTGTAGCAACCAACTTCTAACTGTTGCGACAACTTCAAGTTAACTCTAACTTGAATACTCAAAATACCTATTATAGTTGCTTCTAGATAAAGCTGAAAAGTACAATATGAAAACACCTACTACAATTGAACTAGAAATAAAGAAAGACACATAAAACTCTTTATGGAGCTGGTTCTTCAATCTGGTTCATGTAGCTTCAGGTTTGCACACTTGAATCACAAACGAACTGCTTGCAAAAAGCCTTGCAATTTCGCTCTCAATTCACGTTTAACTTCTGCATTTTTGTGCAACACTTGTAATGTGAGAACATCCTACAATTTATAGAGTTAGTAGATGAAGAAATAACTAGAGTTCTGATGCAACTCTTCCTTGGTGGAAGAGTTCTAGTTGATTTCAACTTCTAACTCCTTTCTTATCGTGGATAGTGTTCTCTTTGATTAAGGAGTCCTTCTCCTTATCAATTATGCAACCTTTTCGATCAGGAGATATTAAATACACCAATTTAAGCTTATCTCCTTCACGTGCAACCCACATGCTCGAATCTGCATGTTTTTGTGCACCTGAGAGATGGACCTAGTTCATCCTGAGTTCTTTTGTCAGTTTCAAAACTAACCATTACTTGGGCCAACATTTTGGTCTAAAGAATGCTGGAGCCACGTACCAGAGGTTAGTAACGAAAATGTTTCAAGAACATCTGGAAAAAACTATGGAAGTTTACATCGATGACATGCTAGTCAAGTCAACACAGATAGGGGATCACATCCAACATTTGTCAGATACATTTCAGATTCTCCGCAAATTCAATATGAAGTTAAATCCCAAAAAGTGTGCATTTGGCGTGTCTTCAGGTAATTTTTTAGGTTTCCTTATTTCTAATTGAGGAATAGAAGTAAACCCTGCACAAATCAAATCTATTGAAGAAATACCAGACATACTCATGAGCAAAAAAGAGGTGCAAAGGTTGACAGGTAGGATAGCAGAATCGGGAAGATTTATTTCTAAATCTTCGAAGAAGAGTTTTATGTTCTTTTCAGTGTTGAAAAAGCAAAGCCAATTTGAGTGGACTGAAGAATGTCAACAAGAACTCAAAAATCTAAAAGCATACTTGTCAAACCCACCGTTGCTGGCTAAACCAAAGCATGGAGAAAGGCTACTCATCTATCTCGTTGTTTCAGAAATGGGGATATTAGTATGAGAAGACAAAGGTACACAATCTCCAATCTATTTCCAAAGGAGACATTACCTCCTTTGAGGTCCTCAAGTGAAAGGAACTGGTTCTTGTTTCCTGTCATATGCTTTGAGCAGCCACTATCCATATACCATATTTGGCTGATCCCCTTCACTTGGACCCGCAAAAGGAAATTAGAGGTTAGTCTTAGGAACCCAAACTAGTTTGGGTCCCTTTCTATAGGTAAAAGGGTGAATCAGATTCTTTTTAGCCCAACCTGGCAGCCTATTTTTTGCTTGAATAAATTCTTTATTCTTTTGACTAGCCTTTTCTTTTGCAATATATTCAAATTTATAATGACCAGTTTTACCACAGTGTGTGCAAATTATATTCTCAAGAAGTGTGAGGTACTTGCTTTTAGGATCCCACTTATGTGCAGGGGTCCTGTAGCCAAGTCCTCGCTTATTGCTACTATGGTATTCATATAGCCATGAAAGTGCATCGGAGGACCTATTCCATTTATAGGTTCTGTCTAGCTCGTGATTAACCTTGTTTAGATCCTCCTTAAGGACTCTTATCTGCTCATCTCTTTTGTACAACTCATCTTTCATTTTTCCTACATTTTCTTCTAAAGTGAGTTGTGTGTGATCAACTTTCTTTTTACCAGTTCCTAATTTCAATTTTAGATTTTTAGATCTAAGCTCTAGAATAGTAGTGTCATGTTTATGAACCTGGTTCTTTTAACTCAGCACTTTCACTTTCACTAGCCCTAATTTCCAAATTTTTGCACTTAGCTTTCAAAATCACACACTCCTTAGACAACTGTCAGATTCATCAATGAAATCCAGGAGTAACTCAGATAGCCTTTCTTTAGACAAAAATTTAATCTTGTCTTTGAGATGAATTATACTTACCTTAGATTCCTCATTGGATTCTCCAATTGTCATAAGTGCTTTTTCATCTCTATCTTCACCCTCTGAGTCCTCATCTGAGCTTTCTCCCCAGGCACCAACCATAGCCTTTGTTGATCCTTTGTTCTTCCTGGGTTGAACTTGTTCCTTCTTCCTGTTCCTTCGTTCAGCTCTTTCCTTCTTTCATTCAATTTCCCATTGAGGGTAGTTTTTGATGTGGTGATCAGTCTTACCACACTTGTAACACCCCTCATTGGTTTGTTTTTCAGTAACCCTTGGTTTGCTGTAGCTTCCACTTCTTGAAGGTCCCTTTCCTTTTATTAGGTAATTTTTGAAGTCTTTTGTGATCATGGTCATTTCATCCTCCTCTAGATCAGCACCTTCAGTGATTCTGAATGCCAGGATCCTTTCCTTCTTAGGTGTATCCATCTTTATGGTTTGCCTTCTAAGTTCATAGGTAGTAAGATTTCAAATTAGCTCGTCCAACTTAAGAGTGACAATCTTCTTTGACTCCTAAATGATAGTGATTTTGCTTTCCCAAGTGACTGGCAGAATTCTTGTCAAATTTTTCTCAACTTTGTCCTCTTCAAGAATAACCCTTCCAAGAGACTTAAGTTCATTTGTCAGTATGGTGAACCTTGTATACATCTCCTAGGTGGTTTCCCCTTCCCCCATGGTGAAATTCTCATATTGAGAATACAGTAGTATTCCTCTGGACCTCTTCACTTGAGGTGTTCCTTCATGAGCTACTTGCAAAGTATCCCAGATTTCCTTAGCAGTGGTACAACTTTGAATTCTACTGTACTCGTCTGGACCTAGTCCACACACAAGCCATTTCTTGGCCTTGGCATTCTTTTCCCATTTCCTCAAGTCCCCAGCATTGCAGTCAACTCTTGTTTTTGGCACATCTACTCCTTCAGCATTCTTCTTCATGGTAGCCAGGGGACTATCAGTGATAATGTCCCATAGCTGATAGTCTTCTCCGATAATGTGATCTCTCATCCCGTTTTTCCACCAAAAGTAGTAGTGGCCATTAAAGAGTGGAGGCCTATCAGTGGATTGCCCTTCCTAGTTTCCAGGTGGTGCGCTCATCTTGATCTGTTCCTAAGGTGTTAGCCTCTTCAAGGATAACATGCTCTGATACCAATTGATGTTTTATACGTTAATACCACACAAGAGGGGGGTGATTTGTGTGGTACCCAATTTTCGCTTAAACTGCTTATGGAAGGACCTGATTCTTCTATATGTTCCACCTACTACTATTGTGGAATAATAAATACAGAAAATAAAGAACACAGAGATTTTACGTGGAAAACACCCGGCTCAAAAGGTGAAAATATCACGACCTACTACTCAGTAGGATTTTCCCCAACACTTTACTAAATCACTGAGCCAAAACAGCATTTACAAAACTCTTTGTAAACCTAAGGATTACCTCTAATCCCGTTGTAGCAACCAGCCTCTAACTGTTGCGACAACTTCAAGTTAACTCTAACTTGAATACTCAGAGTACCTATTACAGTTGCTTCTAGATAAAGCTGAAAAGTACAATATGAAAACACCTACTACAATTGAACTAGAAATAAAGAAAGACACATAAAACTCTTTATGGAGCTGGTTCTTCAATCTGGTTCACGTAGCTTCAGGTTTGGACACTTGAATCACACACGAACTGCTTGCAAAAAGCCTTGCTATTTCGCTCTCAATTCATGTTTAACTTCTGCGTTTTTGTGCAATACTTGTAATGTAAGAACATCCTGCAATTTATAGAGTTAGTAGATGAAGAAATAACTAGAGTTCTGATGCAACTCTTCCTTGGTGGAAGAGTTCTAGTTGATTTCAACTTCTAACTCCTTCCCTATCTTGGATAGTGTTCTCTTTGATTAAGAAGTCCTTCTCCTTATCAATTATGCAACCTTTTCGATCAGGAGATATTAAATACACCAATTTAAGCTTATCTCCTTCACGTGTAACCCACATGCTCGAATCTGCCCATTTTTGTGCACCTGAGGGATGGACCTGGTTCATCCTGAGTTCCTTTGTCAGTTTTCAAAACTAACCTTTACTTGGGCCAACATTTTGGTCTAAAGAATGATGGAGCCATGTACCAGAGGTTAGTTACGAAAATGTTTCAAGAACATATGGGAAAAACTATGGAAGTTTACATCGATGACATGCTAGTCAAGTCAACATAGGTAGGGGATCACATCCAATATTTGTCAGATACATTTCAGATTCTCCGCAAATTCAATATGAAGTTAAATCTCAAAAAGTTTGCATTTGGCGTGTCTTCAGGTAAGTTTTTAGGTTTCCTTATTTCTAATCGAGGATTAGAAGTAAACCCTGCACAGATCAAATCTATTGAAGAAATACCAGACATACTCATGAGCAAAAAGGAGGTGCAAAGGTTGACAGGTACGATAGCAGCATCGGAAAGATTTATTTCTAAATCTTCAAAGAAGAGTTTTATGTTCTTTTCAGTGTTGAAAAAGCAAAGCCAATTTGAGTGGACTGAAGAATGTCAACAAGAACTCAAAAATCTAAAAGCATACTTGTCAAACCCACCGTTGCTGGCTAAACCAAAGGATGGAGAAAGGCTACTCATCTATCTCGTTGTTTCAGAAATGGGGGTATTAGTATGAAAAGACAAAGGTAAACAATCTCTAATCTATTATGTTAGCAAATCTTTATTGGATGTTGAGACTTGATATCCTCATTTAGAAAAACTTGCTTTAACATTAATCATGGCATCTAGAAAGTTGAAGTCTTATTTCCAATGTCACCCTATCCCTGTAGTGACCGCTTACCCCTTAAGAAATATATTGCATGAGCAAGAACTATCAGGTAGATTAGCTATGTGGTCTATAAAGCTCAGTGAATATGATATCATATATCAACTTAGAACTGCGATAAAATCACAAGTTTTAGAAGATTTTGTGGCAGACTTCAGCCTAGGGATAAAATGAAAAGCAAAAAAGGAACTGTAGGTGTTCAACGGGTCTAATCCAGGTACCTAGACCCTATTTACTGATGGTTCCTCAAATGTTAAAGGAGCGGATTTAGGCATTGTTCTAATCCCACCTTCAGGAGAAACCATAAGGCATACAATTGTAATGACCCGGTCAGTCGTTTTATGAGTTACTGCTCCGTTTCCCCATTTCTAGTTCTTTATGTGTTGTTCAGTTGCATTTCATCGTATCGCATTGGTTGGTTTGGGTTCGGAGTGGTTTTGTAGAGAGATGAGACACTTAGTTTTTTTTTGGGAAGCTTTAGTTGGAAAAGTCAACCGAAAATTGACTTGTGAGTAAAAGATCTCAGAACTTGGTTTTTATGGTTCAGATAGCTTCATGAGGTGATTTGGTATTTAGGAGTGTGATCGGAATGTATTTTGGAGGTCCGTGGTAGATTTAGGCTTGAATTGGCGAAATTGGAGTTTTGGCCTTTTCCGGTTGGAAGTGGAAATTTTAATATCGGGGTCGGATAGGAATTTCGGAAATGGGAGTTGGTTCGTTGTGTAAATTGGGACGTGTGTGCAAAATTTCAAATCATTCAGATGAGGTTTGATAGACTTTTTGATCGATGGCAGAATTTGAATGTTTCGAAATCCTTAGGCTTGAATCTGGGGTGATTTGGTGTTTCGATGTTGATTTGAGTGTTCCGAGGATTGGTATGAGTTTGAATGGTGATATGTGACTTATTGGAAAGTTTGGTTGAGGTCTTGAGGGCCTCGGCATGATTTCGATAGGTTATCGGAAAGTTGGAAAATAGATTTTGCAGCTGAAGATGCTGTGTTTTTGTCATAACCGCACCTGCGGATTGAGGACTGCAGGTGCAAGCCGCAAAAACGGCATTTTGATCGTAGGAGTGAAGGCCAATTGGCTGGGGAAGTAGTGCAGATTCGCAAGGTTAGTCGCACCTGCGACCCCGCAAATGCGGTGGTTTGATCGCAGGTGCGGATGGGGACTTTAAGTGAAATTCTGCAGATGCGGACTTCTTGTCGAAGGTGCGGTATTGGACCGCAGATGTGGAACCCCTGGACAGAACATATAAATTCTTGCCTTCGCGAAATTTGGTCATTTTTCCACCATTTGAGTTCGAACTTGGATCTTTTTAAGAGGAATAGAAGAGGGATTCAAGGGGTAACACTTGGAGGTGATGTTTTTGAACTCAATACTCGATTCTATGGTGATTTCTAACTGATTAGACATGAAATTTGTGGAATTTAAGGGTTAAAATTGAAGGTTAGGGCTTGAGTTTTGGAGAGCTTGGAGTGGTGATTTGAAGGGCCATTTGAGGTCCGATTTTGATGTTCTTGGTATGTATAGAGTCGTAGGAAGATAAGGATTCTTGTGATGTGATTTTTATCAAATTACGAGACGTGGACCCGGGAGTTGGGTTTGGCCAATTTCGGGATTTTTGAGTTAATTTGATTATTTTTGCTTGGGCTTTGTTCCTTTAGCGTGTATTAATGATATATACTAATTTTGGTTAGATTCGAGGCATTTGAAGGCCGAATCGAGAGACAAGGGCATCGCAGGCTAGAATTTGGCTTGATTTGAGGTAAGTAACGCTTCCAAACTTGGTTTTGAGGGTTCAAAACCCCAAACTATGTGTTCTATAATTATTGTTGAGGTGATGCAAATGACAAGTGATGGGCGTACACCGTGAGAATCGCAGCCTAGATCACTCCATGGCACTGCTTAGTGACTTTTTCTTGCTGATATCTGTGTTGTAATTATGTGATTAAGTTAATGAGTTGTAAATCATGCTAAAGGCTTCACGCTAACACTGTTGAGACCCGAGAGGTTGTTTCTTGCTGTCATATCATTAGCTTCATTGATATTCTGTACTCAGTCCTGTTCATGCATATTGTATCATGCCTCAGTCTCGATTATTGTTATTTTACACATCATATCATTGTTCGGGCTAGTATCATGACATTTTGAACCCGTGTGTGAGAGACTGGAGAGTGATGACTAAGTCAGGCCGAGAGCCTGATATTGAGTGATAGTATGAGATCGAGTTACAGGCTGCAGTGAGATATTGATTATGCCTTCGTTGGCTTGTTATTGCGCTTGGGCTGAAAGGAGCCCCTCCAGAGTCTTTACACCCCCAGTAAGCGCAGTTAATGATATTGAGGGATGGATCTTCCCTGAACATGGATCTTGTTCGAAGTATTTATACCTGGAGATGGACCTTCTACATAGGGATGGAATGGCCTTCCTCGGTACTAGATAACTGCAGTCAATGATGTATATATATTCCGGCGGATCTTCCCTAGGACAGATGGTCATATACAGTACCGAGTGGTTCAGCACTTATGAGTTGAGGAACACGGGACATCGATCATGCTATTTGTGCATTGATTATGCTACCAATGAAGAAGAATATGAAGCTGTAATTGCAGGTCTGGAATTGGCATGAAAGCTCGGAATAGTGCAGATTATAATCAAAAGTGACTTGCAGCTTGTAGTAAATCAAATGCAGGGGACCTATATAGCTAGAGAGGCGAGGATGCAGCAATATTTGGAAAAGGCACGAGACTTAATCAGACAATTCCAATCTTGGAAAATTGTGCAAATAGCGAGGGATGAAAATGCTGAAGCAGATGCGTCGGCTAATCTCGCATTCGCTACAGAAGTGTTAAATGAAGAAAATGCTTTTGTAATACATGTGTTTCATTCGGCACTCGATCAGGACAAAAATGAGGTAAATTTCAATAATTTAACTTGGGATTGGAGAAATGAGATCATTAATTTTTTGCAGTACGGGATTCTACCTGAAGATAAGAAAAAGACTCAGTCACTTCGACGAAAAGCTGCCCGTTATTGTTTGGATCGTGACAACCTATATCAAAAGATGTTCGGTGGACCTTTAGAAAGATGTCTTAGACCTTCTCAAACAGAGTATGTGATGAGAGAAGTATATGAGGTACATTGTGGAAATCACGCAAGAGGAAGATCTTTGGTAAAAACACTAATTAGAGCAGGATATTATTGGCAAAAAATGGAAGATGCGAAAAATTTTGTGGCCAAGTGTGACAAATGCCAACTGTATGGCAACAACATGCACCGCCCAGCAGAGTTATTCATCCAGTTATTGCACCATGGCCTTTTATAAAATGGGGGATGGATATCGTGGGTCCCCTACCACAAGCTTAAGGAAAGGTACGATTTTTATTAGTACTAATAGATTATTTCACCAAGTGGGTAGAAGCAGGTGCCTTCAAGCAGGTTCGGGAAAAAGAAGTCAGGGACTTCATATGGTGAAACATCATATGCCAGTTTGGAGTTCCAAGAGAAATCGTATGTGATAATGGCCCGGAATTCATAGGTGCAAAAATCATAGAATTCTTTCAGAGTTGGCAAATTAAAAGGATAACTTCAACACCTTATCATCCTGTGGCTAATGGACAAGATGAATCAACAAAAAAAGTTATTATTAATAACTTGAAGAAAACACTAGATGAGTCAAAAGGTAAGTGGCCAGAAGTGTTACTAGGAGTCTTATGGGCTTACCGGACAACAACGAAAACAAGTACGTGAGAGACTCCATTCTCACTTGTGTATGGTGCTGAAGCCTTAATCCCAATTGAAATAGGTGAACCGATTACAAGATACACCCAAGAAACCGAAGAATCAAATAAGGAAGAGATGCGAATAAATCTCGATTTGCTTAAAGAAAGGAGAGAAGCAGCTCTATAAGGATGGCAGCGTAGAAAGAAATTATTAAGTGATATTACAATCGGAAAGCCCACCTTAGATACTTCAAGATTGGGGACTTCGTACTCAAAAACGTTTTTCAATCACCAAAAGCGACCAATGCAGGAAAATTTAGTCCAAATTGGGAAGGACCTTACAGGATTCGAGGTATTGTTGGAAATGGAGCATATGAGTAGAAATAATGGACGTCAAAGTACTCCCATCAAATTAGAATGTTGTTCATTTGAAGAAGTATTACTTCTAAAGGAAGAACCCCCAGTCAGGTATTATTTATGCAAGTTTTAGATTTTTTTTTAATTATACTAACCATTTTAGATGATAGGCACAAAGATATCCCACACCAAATGATAATATTAGAAATAAAATACACGCGAGATGCAAAATTATCTCTGGTCTAGGTTACAACCTTTCTTATGGAAATAAAAAGGGTTAAGCATTCATCATCTAAAAATATACCTCCAAGTCCCGTATGTATTTTCCTTTTCAGGAAATGGACCAAATGGAAGGAATAATCAAGTGCTCGAGATTTCATACTTCAAAGCTCTAACACTTGGGGGACTATAGATAGAAGGCAAAGAAGACTGCAAGTCAAAAAAGGAAAAAGAAGACTAAAAGTCAGTTCAAGCCTGGATCAACCCAAAAATCAAAAGTCAAGAGCCAATCAAGAACCGAGAAACAAGTCTGAATCAAAAACCTTTTGTATTAAGCTTTCATAAATTGTAAACTTGCGGACATAAATTATAAGATCCTACGAGTACTAAGGTTAAATACAATGATTAGTCATGGTTTGCAAAATATACCCTAGAATTTTTGAAATCTGTTATGAGAAAAATAGTTATGAAAGAGTTGTAGATGTTAATTGAATACTTGTAAAAGTAATATGTAATTTGAAAGTTCAAGATGTGAAACTTCCTCAAATTATTCATGGAACTTCATCAAAATATTTATTTTCCTACTTCTCTCATATATATTTACACCAATATGAAGTTGAGATGTGTTCTTCATTAGTGTCGTTTATAAAAAGGCCCTCTTTTATAAAATTCGTGTTTATGCAAAAATCACTAAGAACACTAAGGAGTAGAGTCCAATGCGACATTATCAGCATCGCGAGAGGCAGAATCCAATAAGGCATCTTCAGCAACGGGAAAAGATTCAATTTGAGCAGAAGAAACTTGAATGCCAACTTCACCAGGAGTAAGTTCATCACCTTCGGAAACGTCGACTTCTGGTGAATGAAAGTCTTGACTTTGTTGAGTTTTCTCAATTGTTTCCTTAGCTTTAGCAATCTCAGCATTGAGATCAAAACCTTCCTGGCTAGCCTCCATCAAATTCTTGAGGTGGGTATTCAAAAAAGCCCAACTTATATCAAGTGTTGATTTATCTTCAAGGGCTTCATAATCTTTCTCCCACTGGTCAATTTCAGCCTTTAACTCTGCTTTCTCAGTCAAAGAGGCATCATAATAGGTCTTCAGAGGGGCCAGGGAACTCTCCAAGAACTGGATCTTATTAGAAGAGACACGAAGATCTTCTTGAGCCTGAGTAAGTGTTTGAACTAGCTCTCCGGCATAAGTCTCCTTCTGATTAAGGAGTTCTTTCAACCCCATTATCTCCTCGGTAGCTTTAGAAAATTGCTCTGCAAATGAATGTCTTTGTCTCTGCCAACTTGACTCAAAGAGGCTTTTTCAATTGCTAATTCCACTGCCATCATCCTTACTTGTTGTTCCAAAGTACACTTTTCTGCAGCTAAAAGTTCTTTTTCCAATTGAAGACCCTCGTATTGTTCCTTCCAGTTATCTGCTTCAATATGGTAATCATTGACTAACTGCTCAGTATGAACAATTCTCTTCATACGCTCCGTGCCTATCAAGTTGATTTACGAAAAGAAAGAAGTGGTTGTCAAACAAAAGTAAATAACCACGAGGAAAAGGAAAGGGAAAAGCTAAAACTTGAACCTTCAAAGATGAATGAACAATATCATTCATCCACGTCAAGGAGCTGTGGCTTTCTAACTTAGACTTCTCAACTGGGCCAATTAAATATTTTAATCACACATCGGCTTGACCAGATATTTTTGACAGATTACCATCTTTAGGGACTTCTACGGTAACCTTTTTCATCACTCTATTGCTATTAGAAGCACCAACTTCAACATGGGAAGTAGTAGCGAAAGGTGTGGTTGAGGAAGTAAATGCAGCCATGGGAGTAGCAGGAGCAATGGTAATAGGAACAATAGACTAAAAACAGACGGGGATTGTCACTGGAAGAGAAACAAGGGGTAATTCCTCATAAACAAGACCAAAATCACCACTATTAAAACCATGGGAAAACAGTTGATCAGTAGATTCACTAGGAGGAGCATTCATCCCATCATCAAAACTCACTAAAGTAGCATCTTCAGGCTCATTAACATGAACTGAACTTGGAGGAGGTGTGGCTTCATCATCTGAAATAATGCGCCTCCTGACACGAGTTCTACTGATTAAAGAACCTTCCTCTAGTTCTTCTTCTGCCTCTGAGCCACGGGTTCCATCAACTTTTCTCTTTGAAGAAGAGCTCAAAATCCTTTCTTGAGCAAGACTCATCGTAAGTTTTGTAAACAAAACAGAAGCAGGATTAACACCACGAATGGCAAATCCTGACAAAAGAGAACGAGTCACGGTGAAAAAACTCTTAAACAAGCAAAAAAAAAAGAATATTGAGTGCGGATTAGATGTGGTTCAATTTTCGACGCCGTTTTTGGGGAGTTAAATGGTATTAGCTATATATTTGTGTTTGTTTTTGGAGTATCTTCTTTTTTTTTTCATGTTACTAACTTGTGTGAGAAATCTTAGATACAACCATGGCGAATAATGAGCTCGAAAATTTTCATGTGGGGGATTTGGATGCGGAAGACGAGCAATTATAGGAGGTACCTCATGAGCCACAAGCCAATCGGAGAGGCCCGCTACCTCATGACAATGTGCATGTTCCACCCCCACCTCCACCACGAGCGACTTCATACTAGATATTTCCAAAAGAAGGTTATGCTAGTGCAATAGTCCCTCCCCATATTAGGGCGGGCAACTTCCAAATCACCAATGTGATACTCACTTTGCTTGAGCAATGAGGATTCTTCACTGGTTCTCCAACACAAAATGCTTATAAACATTTGAAGGGGTTTGTAGACACTTGTTAGGGGAGCAATCAAACAAATATTTCCGAGGATGCATTGAGGCTAAGAATTTTTCCATCCTCTCTATGGGGGAAAGCTTTAGATTGGTTGGAACGATTGCCGAACCATTCAATTCACATTTGCGATGGATTAGCGAAAAATTTCATTTCTAAGTTCTTCTCTCCCGAGCACATAGCTACACTTCGAGATGAGATTTTAGTATTCAAGCAAGAGATGAATGAACCACTACACGAGATATGGGAACGCTATAGAACTATGGTCAATGAATGTCCAACAACGATATGACGACGGACATGATTCAACAAACCTTCTAGTGTGGGATTAACACAACCAACCAATGTATAGTGAATCAACTAGCTAGTGGAAACTTTATGACTACGCCTTATGCGAAGGCATGTGAGATTTTGGATGAGACGGCGGAAACATCATCGGCTTGGCAATCCCGAGCCAATGTTCCAAAAGGTGACTCGAATATGATCCATCTTCATAAAGAATTGCAAGACCATGGGCAAGCCATTTCCGAATTAACAACTACTATGAATCAACTAGAAAAGGCCCAACTAAATCAAGTGCAAAATCCCAAGCAAGTCAATACTATGGAAGGAGTGAAAATAATGGTGAACAAGAGGAGGATCAAGGGTCCACAAGTGCAAAATCGAGTGGAGAACTATGTGCAAGAAGATGGTAGTTTTGAGGAATATGATTCTTATAATGAACAAGAAAAGGAGGCGCAATAAGTGAATAATTTTCAAGGGCAAAGAAAAACTTCCAAGGCCCCAACCAACCACAATGGCGACCTCAAAATAATCAAGGCAATTGGAATTCTAAAAATCACGAAAATTGGCATAACAACAAAAATCAAGGAAATTGGAGTGTAAATAACCAAGGAATGGAGGTTAACAGTCAAGGCGGATGGAACAACAATCAAGGTAACCAGGGGTCTGGTTTTCAAAGGCCCTCGATGTACAAACAACTGAGCTACCCACCTCATTATCCTTCCCATGGTCCAAGTTCTTCAAACAATGAGATGGGGCGTATTGAAAATATGTTCAAACAAATAATGGAAAAGAATGTTGATTCGGATGCCCAGCTTGCCTTACACAACACATCAATCCGCAACCTAGAAGTTTAAATGGGGAAAACCTCTCAAGCCTTAAATTCTCGTCCTAAGGGGGCACTACCAAGTGACACGGTGGTAAACCCAAAGGGTGGTAACAACATGAGGCATTCCATGGCAGTTATCACAAGAAGTGGAATAGGCGGGAATGCACCCACCTCAAGTAGAAGGCAACTTGTTGATGATGATAAAGTGATTCAAGAAGAAGAGATCCCGAACAATGTAGTGCAACCTAATGATGAAGTTCGAATTGATAATGATGATAGTGTGGAAGAGACTCAAGAGGAGGTGAACCCATCTAGGGAACACATTATTGACATACCAAATCCAGTAGTGCAAAAGGCTAAGGCACCATTGACTAAGCCTCCACCTCCATACCCTCAATGACTTGCCAATAAAAATGGTGAGAATCAATTCAATAAGTTTATTCAAATAATGAAGAGTCTCTCAATCAATGTGTCATTAGTTGAAGCTTTGGAACAAATGACCGATTATGCAAAATTTATGAATGATCTTGTGACAAAGAAGAGGTCAATGAACTTTGAGACCATCAAAGTCACTCATCAAGTGAGTGAAACTATGCATTCATTGGCTCCTAACATGGAGGATACCGATGCTTACACAATTCCCTGTATAATTGAAAGTTCTGAGTTTGCTAAATCTCTCTGTGATCTTAGGGCAAGTATCAATTTGATGCCCAACTCGGTTTTCAAGACTTTGGGAATTGGGCAACCAATACCCACCTCAATGAGATTGTAAATGGCCAACCGTACCATGAAGAGGTCTTTGGGAGTGATTAAAATATTTTGGTTCGTGTTGATAAATTCATTCTTCTGGCAGATTTTGTCATTCTAGATTTTAAGGTTGATTATGAAGTACCGATTATCTTGGGAGACCTTTTCTTTCTACGGGTAAGGCTCTTTATGATGTTGAAGCCGGAGAACTTACTTTCCGGGTTGGTGATGAAAGAGTAGTATTCCATGTGTGTAAGTCCATGCGACAACCAAATAGCAATGAGGTGTGTTCTTTTGTGCACTTGATGACTGATGTTATTGTTGAAGAAACAAGTGCTACAATCAATGTTGGTAATATGTTGGAGGCCTTCTTGCTCAACTTTGATGATGACGAGTTGGATTGCTTCATGGAATGTATGAATTCTTTGCAAGGAATGGGGTCGTACAACTATGTACCCCGAAAATTGTCCTTGTATTTTGAAAATAGGAAAACTCCTCCAACAAAGCCTTATATTGAAGAGCCTCCTACATTGGAGTTGAAGCCACTGCCTCCACATCTTTGGTATGAATTTTTTTGTCTTTGTTCTACTTTACCGGTTATTCTTTCCTCTTGTTTGACTAACGTGCAGGTAGATTCCATTTTAGTGGTGCTGCAAAAGAGGAAGAAAGCTATTGGGTGGACCTTGGCGGATATTCAGGAGATAACCCATGCCTTTTGCATGCATAAGATCAAGTTGGAAGATGGCGCCAAACCATCTATTGAAAATCAAAGGAGACTCAATGAGGCTATGCAAGAAGTTGTCGAGAAGGAGATTATCAAGTGGTTGGATGTCGGGGTTGTCTACCCCATCTCCAATAGTTCGTGGACTTCTCCAGTTTAATATGTCTAAAAAAGGGGGCATGACGGTGGTCACCAATAATAAGAAGGGGGGCATGTTGGTGGTCACCAATGACAAGAATGAGTTGATTCCTACAAGAACGGTGACTGGTTGGAGGGTGTGTATGGACTATCTAAAGCTCAACAAAGTCACAAAGAAGGATCACTTTCTACTTCCTTTCTTAGATTAAATTCTCGATAGATTGGCTGGTCGTGCTTTCTACTGCTTTCTTGATAGGTACTCATGCTATAACCAAATTTGCATTGCTCCGGAAGATCAAGAGAAAACAACCTTTATATGTCCCTATGGTACTTTCACTTTCAAGTGGATGCCATTTGGTTTGTGTAATGCACCAGTGACTTTTCTAAGGTGTATGATGGCTATTTTCACGGACATGGTAGAGGACTACCTTGAAGTTTTCATGGATGACTTCTCGGTGTTTGGAGACTCTTTTGATGATTGTCTTGCAAATTTGGACAAAGTGTTGGCTAGATGTGAAGAAACAAATTTGGTACTCAATTGGGAGAAATGCCATTTCATGGTCGAGAAAGGTATTGTCCTTGGCCACAAAATCTCAAGGAATGGAACTGAAGTTGACAAGGCAAAGATTGAGGTGATTTCTAAGCTTCCACCTCCAACTTCAGTGAAGGGTATGTGGAGTTTCTTACACCACGGGGATTTTTACCGGCGCTTCATCAAAGATTTATCTAAGGTGGTGAACCCGTTGTGCAAGATTCTTGTGAAGAATGCTAAGTTTCACTTCAATGATGATTGCATGAGAGCTTTTGAATTATTGAAGCTCAAGTTGACAACCACCCCCATCATCACTGCTCCAAATTGGAGTGTCCCTTTTGAACTCATGTGTGATGCAAATAACGTAGTGGTTGGGGATATTTTGGGGCAACGCACCAACAAAATCTTTCATTCGGTTTACTATGTTAGTAAGACCATGAATAGTGCCCAAGTCAACTATACTGTTACGGAGAATGAGCTCCTTGCTATTGTGTTTTCAATTGAGAAGTTCCGCACGTACTTGATCGGTGCAATAGTCATTGTCCACACAGATCATGTGGATCCTCTTTACCTTATGAGCAAAAAGGACTCCAAAGCTCGGTTGAAGAGAAGGTTGTTCTTGTTGAAAGAATTTGATATTGACATCCAAAATAGGAAAAGTAATGAAAACCAAGTGACAGACCACTTGTCTCGATTGGAGGAGGAGGAGGGGAGGCCGCATGATAGCCTAGAAATCAATGACTCCTTCCCCGATGAGCAACTCTTGGCTATTTCAATGAAAGAGGTGCAATGATTCGTGGATTTAGCAAATTTTCTTGTGTGTGGAATCATTCCGGATAAGTTCTCTTCAAAACAAAGGAAGAAGCTCAAACGGGATTGTCAAGATTATTATTGGTATGAACCATACCTTTTCTGGATTTGTACGAATGGGGTGATTAGAACATGTGTACCGGAATAAGATCATGGTGAAATTCTTGGGGCTTGCCATTCTTCTCCATATGGTGGTCATCATGGTGGAGTAAGAACAACGGCCAATGTGCTTAGTTGCGGGTTCTATTGGCCTCCTCTTTACAAAGATGTTATTGAGTTAGTGAAAAGATGTGATGAATGTCAACGGGCCGGTGGAATATCAAAGAATAATGAAATGCCTCTCACAACCATTTTGGAGATTGATATTTTTGATGTGTGGGGGTATTGACTTCATGGGCCCTTTTTGTGAGTTCTTGTGGAAACACCTACATCTTGGTCGCAGTGGATTATGTGTCCAAATGGGTTGAGGCTGTTGCATTACCCAACAATGAGGCGAGAAGTGTGGTAGCTTTCTTGAAGAAGAATATTTTCACAAAGTTTAGTACTCCACATGCAATTATAAGTGATGGGGGGGTCATATTTTTGCAACAAGGCTTTCGACACTTTACTTAGAAAGTATGGTGTTGCTTACAAAGTCACGACTCCCTATCACCCACAAGCTAGTGGGCAAGTGGAAGTCTCTAACTAGGAGATTAAGAGTATATTGTAGAAAACGGTGAATGCTAATCAGATGGATTGGTCCAAGAAGCTCGATGATGCATTATGGGATTATCGGACAACTTACAAAACTCCTAGCGGAATGTCACCATACCGGTTGGTGTTCGAAAAAGCTTGTCATATTTCGGTGGAACTAGAGCACAAGGCCATGGGGGCTCTAAAGAAGTTGTCATAAAGAACTAGAGCACAAGGCCATGTGGGATGTAGCCGCTAACTTGAGGGTTGCACATTTGAATGAATTGGATGAGTTCTGGTACCACGCTTATGCGAATTCATCCTTGTACAAAGAAAAGATGAAATACCTTCATGAAAAATATATTTGGAACAAAGAGTTCAAGGTGGGCGATCTCGTATTGTTGTTTAACTCAAGGTTAAGGATGTTTCCTGGAAGCTAAAATCTAAATGGAGCGGTCCTTTTGAACTTGTGGGTGTGATTTGGTGTATTAGACTTAAAGAACAAAAAAAATAAAGTATTCTGAGTCAATGGTCACCAGGTGAAGCCCTACTTGGAAAGGTTGTAAATGGCCACGTGGTGGTAGTCATTCATTTCACTTGAGGGTATTCTGCGTCGTGTCGCGACATTAAATCAGGCGCTTCTTGGAAAGCAACCCATGTTTTTTCCCTTTTCCTTTTGTAGTTAGGTGTTAATTGTGTTCTAACTTGATTTGAAGTGTGCTATAGGGATGAGTGTGACTTACAGGAACTGAGGACGAAAGTATGGCTAAGTGTTCAAAAAAGTGCGGACCACACATTTTTAGATGCCATAGCAGATGAGCATTGCAGCCGCACATTTATGTTGCAGACTGCAGAATTGAAATGCCAAAAATACCAACTCTTTGAAGTTTAAGCTTTTCAATACGGAGGTCGATCTGCAACCGCACGTGAAATATGCGACCGCACCTGAAAATGTGCAGACCACAGATGAAGTTCTGAGACAATGCCCCGAGGTGAAAGAGTGCGGAATGCATATGAAAATGTACAGCTGCACTCGTCCTCCTTCCCCTTATCAAACAGTTGGTATAAATATAAGAACATGGCCTATTTTACACTTTTTCCCTCTTTGAACATAACACTTTGCTCTATTGAATTTTCTTGGAGATTTCTAACTGTCTTCACACACCACCACCTTGATCATTCACTCATTACACTCATTCTATATGGTATGCTTCAATTTCATGTTAAATTGTTTGTGTTAGCATAATTTTTGGACTTTTAGTTCTTAGGCCATTTATTATTAGAGTTCAATTGTGTGTCCATGTGGGGTAGGTCTGAAATGGGTAAACTTGATACATGCTCAAATGGGGTTGGGTCAGTACAATTTCATGTTTTTACAATATTACCATGTCTAATTGTGCGATAAATTGAAAAACCTAAGTAGAAAAATTTGGTCTGTACGTAACTTTTAAAATCTGCGGACACACTTGAATTTGTGTGGTCCACAAATGTTGAATTTGGGCAACTCGGTGAAGTGAAAATCTGTGGGCGTAAGTTAAAATGTGTGAACCACATAATTTCCTTTGAGACCGCAGATCAGCCCATTCTCTATAATCAGAGAATGCTCACTTTGAGACTTTAATGTGCGGCCGCAATTCAAATTCTGCGGACCGCAAATCCTCTCACGGCCACAGATTAGTCAATCCTCTGTCATCAGAGAGTTAGCATTTTTTAGCCTCAAAAGTGCAGCTACAATCACTAATGTGCGGACCACGAGTCTCCATCTGCGGCCGTAACTGAAATAGTGTAGACTACAAATCCTTTTCCCTGCATGCATGACTTAATGTACAACCCCATTATATCTTATGGTTTCTCCTTTACTTACATGTCTCATATATGTGTTTGAATATCGAATTGCAACTAACAATATATTCTCCTTAATACAGACAATTGGTCGATCAAAAGGATGAGGTGACACGTCAAAAAGGAGAGGCGAATCTTCTCGGGGACGAGGGAAAAGTGCCTTGCCCCTTGGCCAGCCAAAGACAATAAGAAAGAAAGTACCAACATACAAAGGGAGAGGTGCAGACCTCTCCGAATCTAGCTCATATGTCCCATTTAGGGAAGTCTCATAGGGCAACTCAACCTCTATTCAAGAGGAGCAACCGGCCACACAACCAAGGCTGCAGGGGAGATACCAGCTCGTGGACAAGCCATCCCTGAGGTAGGGGATCATCGGCTACACCAGTCCCTGAGGCACAGGTCACACATGATATCCCTAATGATGGCAGAGGGGGTGATGCCACAACTTCAGGACTTGAAAGATCAAAGAAGAAAGAGGTTTGGGAGGATTGCTTTGTCATCCTGGCCACCTTCACCAGCTTTTGTATGTGGTGGCCTGTGAGGTCTCTAACTCTTAAGTGAAAGTTTTTGTTGAGAGATATGTAGAAGTACAACCCAGCCATATTAAGACAATTCAGGGCACGAAAATGTGGATGTGGTTCACCTAGAGTGTAGAAGATGCCAAAGAATACCTCGTCCATCAATTTTATGCAAATGTAGCTCATATAAATAAATGGATGAAGGTGACTAAAGTACGCAACCTCAAGCTGAGGTTTAATCATCATACACTCAACAAGTACTTGGGCTTCGAGGATGTTGACCCGACAGAGTATTTGGAGAAATGTGTACTGAAGAAGGAAGTCCATCCTTAGCTAGTTGAGATTCTGGTACCACCAAGCCCACCACCACCATGGATTACCATTGGGGTTCCCATCCACTGGAGCACTCTCAGTTTTGAGGCAAAAGGGTGGCAGACCTTTGTTTGTAGTGGGTTAGATCCATGCAAGAATGTGACTCACCTTCCTCTTCCTTGAGTAGTTCTTGTGGCCTCCATCATGGCCGATTACCCAATCAATATGGGTGTCATGATATCAGCCAATATTTTAGTGATTGCACGGTAGGACAACTCGGCCTACCCCTATCCCAACACTCTTACAGAATATCTCATTGATGCAAAGATACAACTGAGGGACTTTGAGACCAAGGTGAATGCGAAGAAGACCTTCGACTGGTACTCTCTGATGGATGCGAGAAACCCAAAAAAAAAGTTCAGCCTTCTACCACCGCAGGCTAGTCTGATGAGCCAACATTTGTAGCCTCTGAGGTGGTTGATCTTCCATCCACTTCTGCTGAGCCTTCCACTAGTACCACTTCTATGCCTCCACCATCATCCACAGTTCCTACTACAGCTCCGAGACCAGTGCCCATGCCCACTGCAACTATCTTTTTTGTGAGTCTCTCAAATATTGGCGAGTCTCAACAACTAGATGCAGATAGCTACTACAAAGTTGTCTGACCTTTCCACTACTATTGCAGCGTAGTCCACCTCACAGGAATCACAGGTTCCTTCTGACATTGAAGAGACACTGAAAAAGATTTTGGAGAATCAGAAGACTATCATGGACACCTTAGTACAACATGGGTTAGTTATTGAAGAGCTAGGAAAGGAAGTGAAGAAAATGAGGATGTCCCAGGTCAGCAAGAAATCAGTGGACAAGCTCTAGAGGGAGGTGACTAGACTTGCTACAGCTGGAGACCTTCCCTTTTACATGTTGCTTGACCCACACCAGTCTGCCCCAGATCCTTCAGAACTATTTGCACCGGTAGCACCAGCTGGCCAGTCTGATGAGCCAGACCTTGTTGCTGACTCTGCTGAGGCAGTGCGTGAGATGTTCGCCAACCTAGCCACACCTAGATTTGACGATGATGAGATCCAGTTGGTTTATCCTGAGGGAGATGACATTGCTGGAGATGTTTTCTTCACCCTCTCCTCTGTTACTCTTATTTTACTAAGCATTAGGGACAATGCTTACTTTTATTTGGGGGGAAAGGGTGGAGTTTATTTGACACATTTGTACACTTTGATACATTTAGTCTGTAATAATTTGATGATAGTCTCTCTTTTCTTATTTGTATTTATCTATCTTTTCTCTCTTATTGTGTATATATTCATTCTATATTTAGTAGTTTTTGCTCATTAGCTTCTTTATCTTTGTTTTTTTATTATTAGCTTCTTTATCTTTTCTATATTAGTTCTAGTTTTGTTAAGTAGTTTCTTTTTATGCTTTAGTAGATAATAAGCCTTTGGTTTTCTTAACGCCATATTTCTTTCCAAAGGTAGTTGTTGTGTGAACCGGGTGACTCGTCCCAGCGACGGATGGCGTGAAAACCTTCTTAAGGGAATGAGTTTGTTTTTGTATTTAGGTAATTATAGTAGTAGTAATGAATAAAAAAACTAATCAAGTCATGCTCTAAGAGTCAACCATGCTTCAATTGGTACTAATACATTTAACTACGTGCTTATGGTTAGAGACAAGGTTTTTGAAAGAAATAGCTCTAGTTAGTGACTTTGGGACTTTTGAGTTGACTTTGGTAATCATCGACTGGTTTAGTTAAACTTGAATGTGGTCGTTGTAGGCTCTCGACTATATCCTCTTTTAAAATCTAGTTGCGTGAGGGTTGGGATGAATTGTTGCTAGTCTAAGTATCCGTGCAAAGGGTCTAGAACTTGCCCCAAATGTGTTTCAAGGCGAAATCCTAAGTTTTGCTTGGTTTGAGAAGTGATTGTAGGCTTTCCTCGACCTATTTGATCTTTCTATTGCCAGCCAATGTCTTTATCCCTAGTCAACCCCTTTGAGCCTCTAGCCTTTCCTATTTAGTAACCATTTTATAAGCTTTTACCTGTTTTGTCGTGATTCTCTCTTAGCACTCAAACTTTCCTTAACACTCTTGTGAAATAAATGGCTTAAACCATAAGTTTGGGGGAGAGATGACGAATTTGAAAAAGGTATCAAGGCACAAAAAGAGAAAAGAAATGATCTTTATGAAGGAAAAAAATCAAGAAAAGAAAAGAACCAAAAAAAAATACAAAACATGAATAAGTGGAAGGGTTGATGGATTCAAAAAGAGGTAATGATACCAAGCATTGAGAAATCAAAAAGGGAGAAAAAAAGAATAAAATAAACAAGAAAGAGTGATGTTAAGTCTCTCTAATCTCTAATGAAAAGAAATGCCTCTAAGAATTGGCAATTTGAACCGAGAAATGAAAGTGTGGAGTGCTTAAGTAAATGTGTAACCACTTACCCATATGGTATCCTACCCTAATCCAAAAGTCTTCATTACAACCCGAAAGAAGTCCTACTTGATATCAAACCGAGTGAACTTATATTAGTGGCGATCAACGTAAGGGGCAAGCCGATGGTACTTGAAGCCATACTTGTAACATTCTTTTGTGAGAGACGAGTGAACCTTTCATGAATCCTAAGATTGAGTGCTAATTTCTTAAGTGAGCTTGGAAAATGGAAAGTAGAGGAGGAAGAGTTTGTATTCCACCATGACCTACATGATAGAACAAGAGTCACTGATGAGTAAAGTCAATTCTTGAAGCTCAAATATCATATTAGAACTATATGTGCATGAATATTTGACTTGTCACTTTATCGATAATGCATGAGTAGTGTGGGTAATTATTGGTCCCAAGTGATGTGTGAATGGATCACCTTTGACTCACTGAAATGACCCTTAACTCTAGGAGGTGAGAACTAATTTATTTGCTTGAGGACAAGCAAAGACTTAAGTTTGGGGGAGTTGATAAGTGGGAATTTTGACTACTTATTAGACCTTTTATTCTTTTGTTTTAGTCCAATAGAATTGAATTATGCTCCCAAAACTAATGAAAATATACAAATTGCAGGAATGTTGGAAGTTTGGTCTCTCATGATGAAATCCAACTCAAAAAAGAGTATTCTGAATCACAAGGCAATAAAGGGCGCAAAATCAAAGAAGTGCGGTCCGCAAAAGAAAGTGCGGACTGCAAAATTCCATATGCGATCGTAAAACAAGTGAAAGAACCCAACAGGACTTAGCCAATGTGCGGACCACACATGAAGAACAGGGTCTGCACTGACAAATGGTTCCAAGTTCATAGAGTGTGCAAAAGACCAGGTCTTGAAACCTTGCTGAAGTGTGGGCCCTGCAAGAATTATGCAGTCGCAGAAGATGTTTCACAACCGCAATCTAGAAATCTACGGCCGCAGAAGCCAAACTCCAGCCAACTGAAGAATTCTGCGGACCGCACATGGAATTGTGCGGCCGCAGAACTTCCCACTACTAGAAATTCAGATTTTAGCGACAACAAAAGCGACCAACGTTGGCCTGTTTATGCAAAATACCGACCAAAACCCGTCCAACCAGGCTTGGTCGCTATTTTAGTGGTCGCTTAGTTGGTCGCACATTACCGACCAAAGTTGGTCGCACAGGTAAAAGGACCAACTGTGCAATTTAAAGCACATACCGACCAACTTTGGTCGGTAACATATTTTAATAATTTAATTTTACCGAACAAAGTTGGTCGGTGTATGTAAATTACGTTATATTATTAATTATTAAAATTTAAAGATTAGCGACTAAAGTTGGTCGGTAAATTAAAATATATATTTTTTTTAAAATTAAAATTTAAGAATTAGCAACCAAAATTAGTCGGTAAATGTGAAATCTGGATAATCCTTGTTCATTAACCAACCAACTTTGGTCGGTAATTATTAATTTTTTTTAAGATTAAGCAACCAACTTTGGTCGCTAATCAGAAGAAATGTTTTTTAATTAAATGCCAACCAACTTTGGTCAGTTTTTTGGGTTTTAATTTTGGCATAAAATGTCTGTTTTGGTAGCTATACCACCTGCCAGCATACCAAAATTCCTAAACAGGCATTTTATGCCAACAACAAAACAATTCAATAAATACATTAAAACTAATAAATTAAAGTTCAATAGAACTAAAAAATCCAAAACCAAGTTAATACTTATTACAACTAGTTCAGAACCAGTTCTATTTGTCTAGTTCAAAGTATATACAAGTCAAGGAGTGTTTTGTACAAATTCATCGTCACCGTCTGATGAACTTTCATCTAAAAGACGGTATCAAGAAGGGTCTTGTGGAGGACATGAAGAATGACCATGAGGAGGACGGGAGGAACGATCATGGGGAGGACGAAAGGAACGCTCACGTTCAAGTCGAGCCTCTCGCGATGACTCACGAAACCGGGGCAACGAAAAAGCTCCAGTAGATAGGAGAGTTCTGATCTAAGCTTGCATGCCAAGGAATTGAGCATCTCTAACCCTTTCTCTTTCCTTGGCCGATTCTAGCTCGGATGTGAGCTTTGTCACAGTCTCCCGCATAGCAGAGAGGCTCTCCCCATCAAGTTGCTCGCCTTGCAAGGAAGTCCCTATTTCTTGCATTCCACACTTATATCGATGAAACTTTTTAATAGGAAGATCGTATACCTTCCCCCATTTTGGACCACCAGCAGACTCCATCCATATTCTTTCAGCATCCTCGTCCGAAGGTTGGATTGGCTCGCCCGATTCACTAGTTGGCTGAGTGCGGATGAACTCCTCCACGTTAAGTTTGGTAGTGATCCTATACGAAAATTTAAATTAAAAATTTCAAAATTTATATAAAAGTAAATTAAAATACTTAAAGAAAAGTGAAATCTCACATATACAGTCAAGGCCCGGTCCTCGACCCACCTTTCTTAATTTGTCTCTTTCTTCTTCTTTACAATATGCGTCTCCTTGAATAGATCATCATGATTCATTGGATGCCCCAACCTCTTTTCCTGAAAATAAATTAATTTAGTTAATAAACTGAATAGATATACTTTGAAAATTAAAATATTTAATCAATTACGTACCAATCTTCTTTTTATTGTCCCTAGGCTGATCGCACCTCTAGTGTGCAAGGAGCCTCTATTCTCAGATGTGCAAGCTTTCTTTCCTTTTTCGCTCTTCTCCGAGAACTTTGCGGTAAGCCATTGCTTTTGCAAATCTTTCCATAAATTTTGAAGTAACCATTCAGGCTTCTTGTTCTTCTTTCTAGCTACGGAGAAAGTATGCGACAATCGCTTGCGAGCTTTGTGATTAAAATTTGCAGCCACTTCCGCGCAATAGTGGTGTTCCCATACACACTTGCTCTGTATTTTAAAATTTAAATATTAAACAAGAAATATCATAAATATAAATTATTAAACTGCTTAAAAGAATATTTATACCTTAAATTGATTGAAAATTTTCTCCTTCAACGAGAATGGGAAATCCGACCAAGCCGCATAAAGGCCATCATAAAGCTTTCTGATGACTTTGGTGATTATCCTCATAGTCCTATTAGTAGGGTTGAACTTGTAATTTAACAACAAAAATACATTAATAACTTAGTAAAAACTTTACAAAATAATAAACACAAAAATAACAAATAACTCGTACCCATCACCCTCACGGACTATGATGATCCTGCCATATTGATTATAATGTACCTCCTCGTCATCATCAGCACCATCGTCTGAACCATGTATATTAGAGGCATGTGTGGACGGTATAGGGGGGTCAGAGCTACTACCTCACAGGTGAAGGCCTGAAATAGATGGAGTCGCTGATGAAAATGGCTGTGAACCCTGTGAATGCGACATAGCTGGATGGACCTCAAGTGGCTGTGATACTGATGGTTGTGACCCAAATAGCTGTGATCCATGTGGTTGTGACATGGATGGATGTGATCCATGCGATGCAGATGGCTGCGATCCACGTGGTCGTGAGGTAGTTGGATTGTATGTCGGACGTACAGTCCTATGGCCCTGTGATGAAAGACCTGGTGTCTACATGAAGGTGTAGGGCTCATGACGGTGTGGCAGCTCAGTATAGCCGTGGGGTGGAGGATAATACATAGGCATTTCTGTAGAGGGTGAAAAAGAGGGAGTATCATTAACTACCTGACTTCGAGTTCCTTCAGGGATTGATAGACGTGTGAAGATCCTAATTAGTATATATAATTTATCATTAAATATATCTGTTTGTAAATTGATTCATCGACTTATAACTTACTCAGATGCATCGTTGAATATTAAAATAAAACGTCTCACCTATATCTATATCTATATAGATAAAGGCCGGGTTCTTTTAGGGATTGATAGACTTGTGAAGATCTTAATTATTATATATAATTTATCATCAAATATATTTGTTTGTAAATTGATTCATTGACTTATAACTTACTCAGATGCATCGTTGAATATTAAAAACAAAACGTCTCACCTATATCTATATCTATATAGATAAAGGTCAGGCTCTTTTAGGGATTGATAGACTTGTGAAGATCCTAGTTAGTATATATAATTTATCGTCAAATATATCTATTTGTAAATTGATTCATCGACTTATAACTTACTTAGATGCATCGTTGAATATTAAAAACAAAACGTCTCACCTATATATAACACGCTCTATTGTACTACTTTAACTACATATATAGTATGTTATAGTATATGTTAGTATATTCATCCCTTATATTACAAAGTATTAACGGATTACTTTTATATTATTTAGATAGTAAATATAAAAGTAATTTAAATTTTGACCAATGTTGACCACATAATCGACCAAAGTTGGCCGGTTACTTTCCAGATATTAGCGACCAAAGTTGGTCGCTAAAGGCTTCCCCTGTATTAATTGACCAACTTTGGTCGGTAATTTTAAATAAGATTTTTTTATATTTGATAAAATATTTTAAATAATAATATAACTATTAAAAAAATTTAACTGGGTCCCACATTACCGACCAAAGTTGGTCGGTAATGTGAAATTTTCTTTGATTACACAATGCTGACCATCTGGATCAACCTGTTGACCACTTTACCGACCAACGTTGGTCGGTAATTTATATAAAATAAATATAAAATATTTTTCTCCCCTTTACCGACCAACTTTGGTCGCTAATCTGGACAGACCAATTTTGGTCGCTAAATTCCGGATTTCTAGTAGTGTCCAGAGGGGTATTTTTGCCAGCTTCAATTTTAGGTCAAGTTTCGAAGTTTGAGCCGTTGTAGCCATTAAATTTTGCCATTTTAGGAAGTTTGTGATTATTTTAGTGTTTAAACATTATATATTATCAATTTAATCTTTCGTTATGGGTTTAATTAGCTTTTCTTCTTTATTTTCTTCAATTCCCCCTATGAGTAGCTAGAGTCTTACTAGGGTTGTGACCCAACCCTAGTGGGTAAACTTTATGGGTACTTAATCTAATGTTTGTTTATGACTGAGTGTTGATTATTTAGCTAAGTTCATGCTTCAATTTTAGAATTAATGGTTGCAAATATTGATTCATGCCTTTTTGACTTAGTCTCCACTTGAGAAAGAGGGACCTAGTCTAGGATAACTTGGCTAACAAGGAATTGGGTTAATTGAGAGTTTGATTAGCCTAATTAAAGGGTTCAAACTAGAGATACTGAGAACTCGACTTGACTCATATCACCTATTTTATTTGATACCCATTTGGACTTGAGAAAGTCAAATTGCGCAAAATCACTCTTTGATCGAGAGGTATTGAGTGGGTAACGCAGAATTGAGAGCTATAATACACCCCAATCTACAAAACAAGTATTAGCGTATTTAACCCATTAGGTGAACACCTAAGTTATGGTCACATCCCTAGACTTTTTAACTATTTGAAAAAGACCAAAAACAATCATTTGTTTCTAGATTCTTGTCTTAGCTTACAATTGTTAGAGTAAAAGTAGAAATAGAAATCAAAACCATTTGTGGAAGTGCAAATTTAGTTAATCCATTTACTCTCGTCAAGTATATACTCCTAATACCCAATGTAACTCCCTATGGAAATCGACTCCGGCTCTTGTTGGATACTATTCTTCCAACTACTATTTTCACTCACTATTGAGTGCGGATTTGACGTGGATCACTTTTCCTTTACGGTCTTCGCAATAACGACCATTTACCATCATTAAGTTATTTGGTATTGACTTCACACTTAAACTGAGGTTTGTGTGTCAGAATGTTGATTTTTACATTTATGTGTGACATTTTCCACAAAATTGATTCTCTTATCTCCACAAAACTGATTAAATGAGAATTAATGTTGTATTCTGGGGCGGGCCCGGGCCCCCGGGCCTGGGCTTAGCGGGCCTGGGCTCTGGCGGTCCCGGACCTCACGGTCCCGGGCTTCGTGGGCTCAACAGGTGGAACCAGCCCGTGACGGGCCTAAGCCCATATGGTCCTGGGCTAAACGGGTCGGGCTCGTGGGCTTAGCGGGCCTAAAGGGCTTTTTTATTTCCGGGTTTTTTTTTAATTTTTTTTGTTTAAGGCAATTTCTTGTAAACCATATCATGGCTATATAAATAATATATATGTAATATATATGTAGAAATCTAATTATTAAAGTGCTTGACGAAAAAGTAAAATAACAAAACAATAGTAAAACTAAATTGTCATGCATAATAAATTAATAAGAAAGTACAACATGAAGCATAAATACGTCTAATAATTTTAAAATAACACAAATTGTTGAAATATCTTAAAGACGAATTTGCGGATAAATACCATCAACACAATACGTTATATGCCTCCTTAAAATGCCTGTGGTACACCCTGAACGAAAATTTAAGACTCTTCCACAGTTCTTGCATTTTAATATTTGGCCTTCTTCATTTTCTTCAAGCACTTCATAGTAGTGCGACACAAATAAGCGCACTCTTTCCGAACGAAGCATGATGTAACTTGAAAATTAAGATTGAGACTTGAAGTCTTAAAAATTGGAGATTGAGAGATTGAGAGAAATTTAGATTGAGAAATGAGTATTGAGTATTGAAATGAAGAAGAGGGAGAGGGGTATTTATAGTGTTAGAGAAGGTTAGTTTTGTAAATTAAAAAAAATGGCTATTTGTGCAATATGGTCGTTGGTGGTCATTGGGGGTGGGGCCCTCATTTTGAATTTTGAAAAATCTTGTTTTGTAGTATATATAGTATACTAGTATAGTATACTATATATAGTATACTAGTATAGTATACTATATATAGTATGTTATGTATATATATTTCCAAATATAATTTCTTATAATGTTTTGTAGTATATATATATAGATAGATAGATAGATTTTCTTGTAGTATGTATTGTATGTTATGTATATATATTACCTTATATATTTTCTTGTAGTATATATTGTATGTTATGTGCATATATTATCTTATAAATTTTCTTGTAGTATATATTGTATGTTATGTATATATATATATTTTCTTGTAGTATATATTGTATATTATGTGTATATATATATATATATATATTCTTGTAGTATATATTGTATGTTATGTATATATATTACCTTATATATTTTCTTGTAGTATATATTGTATGTTATGTATATATATTATAGCTTATAAATAATTGCAAGTTAAAGACAAAAAAATATTGCAAAAAGATATTCAAGGGCATGTCTTATAATTTTTATTACCAAAAATGGCATATCTTTCTTAGTCTTCCTCCCCCCAATGGAATGAGCACAATAAGGTACTAATACCACCATTAAAAGGGGAAAAAACTAAAAGAAGATATGCCAAAAAGTACAAGGTACACCATAATCTACATTGTATCTCTAACAAATTTTATAAATCCTTCAAGGTTCGGAGGAGGTTGCGTTGGTGGTGGTGGAAAAGAAGCTTGTTCATCACCACTTCCGGGCGAAGCAGCATCCTCCGCAAGTTCTGCCATCATTTCTTCATAAGCTTCATCTACCGCCGGTTGTGATTCCGCAATTCCAAAGTTTCTTCTTTCCGAGCAGATCCAATCTCTAAACATTGCAGATTTTTTCAAGCTCTCCCTCATTGACGCTTTATGATCACCTATTTGAAGTCTTGCTTGACTGAAAGCACTCTCTGATGCAACAGTTGAAGCTTGAATAGATAAAATATCCTGAGCCATCTTTGCAAGAACCGGAAAATGTTTTTCCCTTGCCTTCCACCATTCCAAAAGATCAAAAGTACCGTCTGGATTCTCCTTTTCAAGTCCCTGCGACAAATAAACTTGAAGCTCATGTGTTCCCTCTAGCTGCGCTTTCATTTGTAAATATCTAGCTTTATCTCTAGGGTGTGTTTTTATGTGCCTAGTCAAACTACCCGTTCCACTACGATCTCCAGTATATTTATGCGCCAGTAATTTCCCACATGTTTTACACTTAACCTTATTTTGTTCTCTTACTTGAGTAAAAAAATTTCAAACTAATGATGTTTCTAGGCGTTTAGGAGGTTGTCTATTAAAATTAGGGACAGGTGGGTCAGGCGGTACATCAGTTGGGTTATTAAAAGGACTAGTAGGTGTATCATCTAAATCCGGTTGGGTTTCATCTTCATCCTCATTTTCAAAGATAGTTTCATTAGGATAAAGAGCATTCATAGTTTCATCATCTAAATTTTCACCTGGTGCAACATTATGGCAAAATTGACTATCGAAAAATTGAAAACAGGGGTTATCACTATCAAGAATAATAGGAGCAGCAGGACGTCTACCAGGTCTGGGTCGGGGAGCCGGGGGAAGGGTAGTAGGTTGGCCACTACTTTCACCAATTTTAGCTTTACCCTTACCACCAAAAATATTTTTCAAAGAAAATGCCATATTAATTATAATTATACTAAATAAAACTAACAAAACTATAATATTAAAACTTAAGAGTTGGAACGCGTTTACCGAATTGCCGAACAACTTCTTGAAAATTGAAAATCGTTGAAGACTTGAATACTTCAATTCACCAACTTCACAATTTTTCACGAAATTTCAACAATAAAATAAGCAATTATAGTAGAGAGATTGATAGAGATTGATGAATTGGTGAGTAAAAATGAAAGAATGAGGGGTATTTATAGTTGAGAATTGGAAAAAAGTGTAATTATATAAAGTTTGGGGTTAAAATAAAGTTTGGGGACCAAATGGCTATTTTTTAAACTTCCAAACGGTCAAAATTGCAGCCCAACGACTATAATTTTAATTTTTGACCGTCGTTAGGCCCGGTAAGACCGGCCCAGGCCCTCCAGCCGGTCCCGGGCTCGTGAGCTTTTTTATCATACCCGGCCCGCCATGGGCTTTTTGCACCATTAGGGACAGGCCCACCAGGACTGGCCCACCAGGCCCGTTTAGCCCGTTAGGACCGCGGGCCCGATCCCGGTCCCAGCCCGGCCCACCATACAGCATTAATGAGAATGTTGTATGTGACTTAAATTATTGCGATAATTTAGAAATACAGTCAACAATTTAAATTATTTTGCAAGATTATCAAAATTGGAGATGAACTATAAATTAACTTCAAAGAAAGTTTTGATTTTTTTAGAGGAATGTCAATCACTTTCTTATCAAAGTTGGAGATTACTTCCACAAAATTTATCTCCTTAATTATGGTTAAAATCTTGATAGTGTTATGAATAGTTTGTACATTGGATACTACATTGGATGCTATATTGGATGCTTATGTTGTGAATAACTTAAAGATTAAATTTCCTATTTTATGTCCATCATCTTTACTTTTTATGCCTATAAAAGGCCATGTAATTGCAATGGAAAATTACACCAAAGTGAAAGAAGAAAACACTTCTCCATTCTCTCTATCTCTTCTTGCTTACATTTTACTGCATTGCTTTTATTTTATAACACGTTATCAGCAAGAAGCTCTAATTTTATTCTTAACTCCCGCTAAGTTGAGCCATATTTTATTAAGGTATGTATCATTATAATCATTTTATTTATGGCAGTACATATCATATGCTCATTGTTTGCAGATTACTTGTGCGCTTGGGCATCTTAAATAGTTTAAGTACATTGCAGTGATAAAATAACTATTTCCTTCCGTGCTCAACTCTTAGAGGACCTCAAAGTCATCAAACTAGCTATGCACTAATGTCATACTTATAATATTCATGGACTCCCTAGATCAAAACATATCTTTAAGGCATTTTGAAGAACTGTGAGAAATAAATTGACAAGCAATAATTTTATAGTTTAATTACTTTATATTTATTGGAACATATAAATAATGTTAGTCACGTTCAGTTCTATTAACACATATATATCAATAATATAAAGTGAAATGAAACAAGTATGTAATTTCTACTTTATGGCAAGAATAAAATGAAATAGTAGATTGTTAACATGATATAGCTCTATTTTCATTTCTTTTACCTTAATCGTTTTGTTTTCATTAATTGTTTATTATTATAATTATTTCTCTAACTTATTCATCTTTTATGATAGTTTTCACTATGTCAAATTTATCAAAACTTGAATTTGTGGCACTTGACATCACCGGGAGGAACTATTTATCATGGGTTCTTGATGCTGAAATTCACCTTGACGCTAAAGGTCTTGGAAATACTATTATACAAGGAAATGAAGCATCAAATCAGGATAAAGCGAAGGCCATGATTTTCCTTCGTCATCATCTACATGAAGGGTTAAAAACTGAATATTTAACCGTAAAAGATCCACTTGAATTATGGATTAATTTGAAGGATCGATATGACCACCTAAAACTTACGGTATTACCGAAAGCTCGGTATGAGTGGATACATTTAAGGTTGCAAGACTTTAAAACCGTAAGTGAGTATAATTCTGCTATCTTTAAAGTAAGTTCTCTATTAAAATTATGTGGAGACACTATCACAGATGAGGACTTATTGGAAAAAACATTTTCTACGTTTAACGCTTCAAATGTGGTGCTACAACAACAATACCGTGAAAAAGGTTTTAAGAAATATTCTGAGTTAATCACATGCCTACTTGTGGCTGAGCAGAATAATACTCTATTAGTGAAAAATCATGAAGCCCGTCCCACTGGGTCAACTCCATTTCCGGAAGTGCATGCTGTAGCAACATATGATAAGTTTGAAAGAAAACAAAATAATTACCATGGTCGTGGACATGGTCGTAAACGTGGACGTGGCAAGGGCGAAATAATTATCGTCATTATGGTGGAAATAAATTGGAGAACAATAAGGTTTCTCAAATTAATCATTCAAAAGGTAAAGTTAGTATGTGTCACCGATGTTGTATGAGAGGTCATTGGGCACGCATTTGTCGTACGCCAGAACATTTTGTCAAACTTTATCAAGCCTCCCTCAAGAAAAAAGAAAATAATGTGGAGGCACATTTGACCTTTCAAAATAATGATGATGAAGCAGGTCCCTCAAATAAATATGATTCTAAGGCACATCTTGCTTATAAAGATGATGATTTTGAAGGCCTAACAAATATTACTCATTTAGAAGTTGGGGACTTCTTTGAGGATACTGACTGAAGAACTAATCATCTTACTGGGGAATGAAGCTATAAAAGTTGTTATGTTTATGTTTGCAACTAGTTTATTTTTCTTGAGTGTATTTTCCTAATGCATCATGTGTTGCTAGTTTCTACATTTCTAATGTATTTCTTAATGTTTTTTTCCTGCTTGTCTTTCATATTTCTTATGATGTATTATTTGTCTTTTTTATGAAGAATATGAAAATTCCCCAGTCTTTAGTTGGACTCAAGAATAATAAAGATGATATATGTCTTCTGGATAGTGCTACAACACACACTATTTTAAAAGATAAGAGATATTTCTCTTATTTGGTAATGAAAGAAGTGAATGTTAATACAATATTCGGTAGTACAAGATTAATTGAAGGTTCTGGAAGAGCCAATTTATTACTACCAGGAGGAACAAATTTGGTTATTGATGAAGCACTATATCGTAGTAAATCTCAAAGAAACTTATTAAGTTTCAAAGATATTCGCCAAAATGGATATCATATTGAAACTACAAATGATGAAAAGATTGAATATCTTTATATTACTACAATAATGTCCGGTAAGAAATATGTGCTTGAAATGTTACCTGATCTTTCCTCCGGCTTATACTACACAAGTATTAGCAGGATTGAAACACATGCCGTAGTAAACGAGAAGTTTACTAATCAAGATGATTTTATTATTTGGCATGACTGGTTGGGCCATCCTGGTTCTAATCTGATGCGTAAAATAATTGAGAATTCACATGGACATGCAATGAAGAATCAGAAGATTCTTCAATTTAAGGAATTCTCTTGTGCTGCGTGTTCTCGAGGAAAATTAATTATTAGACCATCAACTTTAAAGTTAGGATGGAATCCCCTACATTTCTGGAACGTATACAGGGTGATATATGTGGGCCCATTCACCCTCCATGTGGATCATTCAAATATTATATGGTTTTGGTAGATGCATCTACTAGATGGTCACATGTGTACTTACTATCAACTCGCAATATGGCATTTGCGAGATTGTTGGCTCAAATAATAAAGATAAGAGCACAATTTCCAGATTATGCAATTAAGACAATTCGTCTTGATAATGCCGGTGAGTTTACATCCCAAGCCTTTAATGATTATTGTCTTTCAACTGGGATAACAATTGAGCATCCGGTTTCTCATGTTCATACACAAAATGGTCTAGCAGAATCATTGATCAAACGCCTCCAATTAATTTCTAGACCAATGCTTATGAGAACAAAACTTTCCATTTCAGTATGGGGTCATGCTATTTTGCATGCAGCAGCACTTGTGCGGATAAGGCCCACAAGTTATCATAAAGTCTCCCCATTGCAATTGGCTTTTGGTCAGGAGCCAAATATTTCCCATCTTAAGATCTTTAGTTGTGCGATATATGTTCCAATTTCTCTACCACAACGCACAAAGATGGGTCCTCAAAGAAGGTTGGGGATATATGTTGGATATGAATCTCCTTCTATTATAAAATATCTAGAGTCGATGACTGGAGATTTATTTACGACAAGATTTTCTGATTGCCATTTTAATGAATCAGTATATCCAACATTAGGGGGAGAAAATAAGCAGCTGAAAAAGAAGATAGATTGGAATACATTATCAGTGTCTCATTTAGATCTTCGAACAAATCAATGTGAACAAGAGGTTCAAAAGATTATTCATTTACAAAATATTGCAAATCAATTGCCAGATGCATTCACTAACCTACCAAGGGTGACTAAGTCACATATTCCAGCTGCTAATGCTCCAATTCGAGTTGATATCCCGACAGAACAATTAATTAAAGCAAATGAGTTTAAGTCATGCTTGAAACGTGGTAGACCAATCGGTTCTAAAGATAAAAATCCTCGAAGAAGAAAAGGAGCAAGTGATCAAAGTGAACATAACACAGAGGTAGTGGCTCAAGAAGAGCCCCAAGACGTAACAAATGATAAGACCTTAGGGGAGGTCCAGGTACCTAAAAATAATGAAAATGAAGAGATATCAATAAGTTACGTCTCAACCGGGAAAAGATGGAACCGAAATAATATTGTTATCGATAACATTTTTGCTTATAATGTTGCTGTTGAAATAATGCAACAAGATGAGGATCTTGAACCAAAATCTGTCAATGAATGTAGACAGAGAAATGATTGGCCAAAATGGAAAGACGCTATCCAGGCAGAGTTAACTTCACTTGGAAAACGTGAAGTCTTCGGACCCATAGTTCGAACACCTGAAGGCATAAAGCCAGTAGGGTATAAATGGGTTTTTGTGCGAAAACGAAATGATAAAAATGAAGTCGTTAGATATAAAGCACGACTTGTGGCACAAGGGTTTTCCCAAAGGCCTGGAATTGATTATATGGAGACATATTCTCCTGTAGTGGATGCTATCACCTTCAGGTATCTCATAAATATGGCAGTGCAAGAAAAACTTGATATGCATCTAATGGATGTTGTTACAGCCTATTTGTATGGATCATTAGACAACGAAATTTTTATGAAAGTACCTGAGGGATTTAAAGTGCCAGAAGCATATAAAAGTTTTCGAGAAACTTGTTCAATAAAGCTTCAGAAATCTTTATACGGATTGAAACAATCAGGTCGTATGTGGTACAATCGCCTGAGTGAATACCTGTTGAAAGAAGGGTACAAGAATGATCCAATTTGTCCTTGTGTCTTTATAAAAAGGTCTGGATCTGAATTTGTTATAATCGCTGTGTATGTTGATGATTTAAATATCATTGGAACTCCTGAGGAGCTTCCAAAAACAGTAGACTGTTTGAAGAAAGAATTTGAAATGAAAGATCTTGGAAAGACAAAATTTTGTCTTGGTCTACAAATTGAGTATATGAAAGATGGAATATTTGTCCATCAATCGACATACACCGAAAAGATTTTAAAGCGATTCTATATGGATAAAGCACATCCATTGAGTACCCCGATGGTTGTGAGATCACTTGATATAAAGAAAGATCCATTCCGACCTCATGAAAATGATGAAGAGCTTCTTGGTGCCGAAGTACCATATCTTAGTGCAATTGGGGCATTAATGTATCTTGCCAATAATTCCCGACCAGATATAGCTTTCTCAGTAAGCTTATTGGCAAGATTTAGTACTTCGCCAACACAAAGACACTGGAATGGTATTAAACATATATTCAGATACCTCCAAGGGACCATTGATATGAGTTTATTTTATTCAAATGAATCCAAGCCATCATTGATTGGTTATGCAGATGCAGGATATTTGTCTGATCCACACAAAGGTCGATCTCAGACAGGCTATTTATTTACAAGTGGAGGTACAGCCATATCATGGCGTTCGACAAAACAAACTATGGTTGCTACTTCTTCAAATCATGCAGAGATAATAGCCATTCACGAAGCAAGTCGAGAATGCGTTTGGTTAAGATCTATAACTCAACACATTCAGCAAATATGTGGTCTTTCTTCGAAAGAGAATATTCCAACAATATTGTATGAAGACAATGCTGCATGCATAGCTCAATTGAAAGGAGGATATATCAAAGGAGATAGAACAAAACACATTTCACCGAAATTCTTTTTCACTCATGATCTTCAGAAGAATGGTGAAATAGATGTACAACAAGTTCGTTCAAGTGATAATTTGGCTGATCTGTTCACTAAGGCATTACCAACCTCAATATTTGAAAAGCTGATATATAAGATTGGAATGCGTCGTCTTCGAGACATTAAGTGATTTTTCATCAGGGGAGTAACTACACGCTGCACTCTTTTCCTTAACCAAGGTTTTGTCCCACTGGGTTTTCCTGGTAAGGTTTTTAACGAGGCAGCAAGCAATGCATATTATAAATAACTATGTACATCCCAATATTTTTTTGTAAGTTTTTAATGAGGCACATTATCTTACATGGACATCCAAGGGGTGTGTTATGAATAGTTTGTACATTGGATACTACTTTGGATACTACATTGGATACTACATTGGATGTCCATGTTGTGAATAACTTAAATATTAAATTTCCTATTTTATGTCCATCATCTTTACTTTTTATGCCTATAAAAAGCCATGTAATTGCAATGAAAAATTACACCAAAGTGAAAAAAGAAAACACTTCTCCATTCTCTCTATCTCTTCTTGTTTACATTTTACTGCATTACTTTTATTTTATAACAGATAGATTTATTTAGTCTAAACATTTAAGTTTGGGATGAGCCCAATCAAGTGTATCCCTGTGCCAAATATAGCCGCCTCCTGACTACAGGTCAAGGCAGGGACTGCTATATATGTAAGACCACGTTCTTTGCTTACATATCAATCAACTCCACAGCACCGACAAATTTCATTTTCCAGAAGAAAAAAAAATGGGCACAGTTCCTTCACCACACTTTGTAATCTTTCCTTTCATGTCTCATGGCCACACCATTCCTCTTCTCCACCTCGCCGCCCTTTTACGCCACCGTTTCGTCGCCGTCACCATTTTCACCACCCCTGCAAACGCCCCCTCCATTCGTGATTTTCTAAAAGATGAAAGCATCTCCGTTATTGAGCTCCCTTTTCCAAAAGGCATAGATGGTATTCCTCCTGGTGTTGAAATTACTGAGAAGCTTCCCTCCATGTCCTCTTTCGGTCAATTTGCGAGAGCTACTAAGCTGATGCAGCCGCTGTTCGAGCAAGCTTTACTAGGTTTGCAGCCACCTACATGTATAATATCTGATGCATTTCTTGGATGGACTCAACAATCTGCTGAAAAATTTAGCATTCCGAGGTACTTTTTCTTTGGTATGAGTATTTTCGCCACGACCCTATACCAAGTTCTTGGCATAGAACGTCCTCATGCCGAAGCTATTTCACCAGACGTGCCTTTTACGTTTTCAAGCTTTCCATGGTTGAAGCTCACCAGAAATGATTTTGAGCCTCCTTTTGGAGATCTTGAGCCCAAAGGTCCAGCCGTGGACTTTATGTTAGAGCAAGGTACTTTTCTGATCATCTCATAAAGTTTAAAATTCGTTTATATTTATTTAATTGTGTCTCAATATGCCTAACCCTTCACATGTGGATCAGAATCTTTTTTATGAGCCAAGCATGTGATAATATATTTTTTTTGTGTCGTGGTGAAATTTGAATGCAGGATTAACTTAACTGCGATGATTCCAATAGCGGAGCTATGTATGGTGAAGGGGGCCAAATGAATGATCCCCTTAGCCGGATAATTGTGATGCATATTAAAAAAATATTTTTTATGTATATAATTAATTTCTTGAACCCCTTTTATATAAAAAAAAAAACTTTTAATGTAATGTTTTAAAATTCCCTTAGAATTTACCGGCTCGGATTATTCCAAATTAATTGAGATTATGTCCTTCTCAGTTACAGAGTATTAAACTTTGAGTACTTAAATATATTTATGTGTCAACAGCTGTTTCCCTAGCAAAGAGCCGTGGCATGATAACCAACAGCTTTTACGAATTGGAACCAAGATTTGCAGACTATTGGAGCCAACACCTCGGACCAAAGTCCTGGTGTGTTGGGCCTCTTTGCCTAGCCAATCAGCCCATGATAGCAAACATAACACACCCCGACAACAAACATGAAACATGGATGCAATGGCTCAACAGTAAGTTAGCCGACAGACAACCTGTTCTGTACGTCGCATTTGGTACTCAGGCCGAAGTTTCCGCCGAGCAAATACAAGAAATTGCCAGAGGACTAGAATTATCAAACACGAGTTTCTTATGGGTGACAAGACCAAAAGTTTTGGATCATCTAAAAGGGTTTGAAGAGAGGGTAAAAGATAGAGCATTGATAGTGAAAGAATGGGTGGATCAGAGTGAGGTGTTAAAACACAAAAGCATCAAAGGTTTTTTAAGTCACTGCGGATGGAATTCTGTTATGGAAAGTATATGTGCTAAAGTGCCTATTTTAGCACTACCCCTCATGGCTGAGCAGCACTTAAATGCAAGATTTGTGGTTGAGGAAATCGGTGTGGGATTGAGGATTATGCCAAGGAATGGATCAGTAAGGGGCTTTGTTGAAGCAGAAGAGGTTGAAAAAATGGTGAGAGAGTTAATGGAAGGTGAAAAAGGAGAAGGAGTGAGGAAGAAAGTGAAGGAAATGGGAGAAAATGCATGGGAAACTATGAAAGAAGGTGGTTCATCTTGGTCAACACTAGGCCTCCTTATTGATGATGCTTGCGGCGGAAAACAAGTTTTAATTGATGTTTAAAAGCCAGCTTTGGGCATATTTGTGTTCAATAATAAGCTGTTTCCTTTAAGTTTATTAATGTTCTATATATGCTATGGTAAAATTCAATTGATCACTTATTCTACAACATATAGGTGGACTTGCAGCTAAGAATCTTTTTTAGCACGTCTTGTGTAAATCTTATTCCTACTAGATATGGAAATGTCCCAATAGGGGTTCCAACCTTCTCCTAGTTTTTTCTTTTCCTGCTCCACTTGATATTTTGTATCGCAATGGAACTCAACTAAATTTAAATTCGCATCGAAAAATATAATAATATTGGTGGTAAAGTACTCCCAACAAAAATGACTTGATTAGATTAGACTAAAGTTCAAATCCAAGATTCTACTTAATAATAAAATAGTCATCTACATCAATCCTTATTAGTCAACGTTCTTCTATTGGTGGCGCGGAAGGTCAATATCTCAATTTGTCTATTTTTCTTTATCTTTCTACTTCTTTAAATAATTTATTTTTGGTTGCTGTATTAAGTCAAGAGCAGACTTTTTTTAAAGTTTCAAAGGATCGGAGTCATGAATACTGCCACTTGATCATTCACAAGCGCCAAAGCGATTAAAGACATGAAGTTGACGAACTGCAAGTTGCTTCCCAATAATTAATGGGAAAGAGATATTTTTGGATACAACTAATAAGGTACTCCTTCCGGTTCATAATAAGTGATCAATTTATTTTTGGTACACCCATTAAGGAAATATTAAATTCTACGAAAATAGTTAGTTTGACTAAATTATCCTTCATTAAATGTTGCACCATAGGTATAGTAGTACTTACTTATCTTCTCAAATACGAAGAGTAAATGATTTTTTAGGGATACGTACATAAGGGTAATTTTGGTAAATTTTTTCTGAATTATATAAATAAACACTTCTTTTGAACTAAAATAAAAAAGTAAACTTATTGTGGACCGGATGTAATAATATATTAACCTCGTCACTCTCTCAATTAATGCAGTTTCCCATTCTCGCAAGATCTAATTGACTAAAAAAATTCTGGAAAGAACATTTCCCCATGTATGTGCATAACAATAGCAGTAGTACTGGGATACACTTTACCACGTTCAATGTCTGCAAATTTATGTTAGGCACCACTGAGAATGACAAAATATTATATTAGCGGAAAATTTTATTTTGTGTCTCATGTGTCAATTGTATGAGGCAACTTTTTTGTCTCACAGTTTTATGGACCCAAATTTCTGTGGACCCAGAAGTTTAAGATTGGGGTCCACAAATTTACGAGATAAAAAAGAGTCTCATACAACTAGTGTAAGTTATATGAGACACAAAATAAAACTTCTCGTGCGGAGCCTTCTGAAGAGTGAAGTCTTCTAGGCCGTATAGATCCGTTCATACTTCGGACAAAATATTTTCTGCATGGACCAATGTATTGTAAGTCCGTCTGAATCATTGGATCAATATAAAATAATCAAATCTGGCATTGCACCATACGCTGGGCAACGTTATCATATTGTACTAATACCATGCAGAAAAGAGACCCTAAAGTATTTAGTACGGACATGAATGAGGTGCTAAGATCCATGAAGGGATGATGAATTCTAGTGTCCCCTAGAGTAAGAACAATGTAGTCTCTATTTATTTATCTTTACATGTAGACCCTATAAGTCATAACGTTTTGATTGTGTTAGATCTAAAATTATTTCATTTCATTTGTAATTTCTCCTAAAATGGTTTCTTTACACATGCTTCGCACCACTAGAACAAAATCGAAGAGCAGCTAAAAACCAGTTAGAATCCCACAATAGCTGGGAGAAATTAGTAACATTATTGAATTAAAAAACTACAATAAGGGCAGAGCTTGGGAAGGGAAATATAGGTGAGAGGAGTCGAGTTTGTGTCAGCTCACGAAAGGACCCTAGCTAGTTCTCCGTCTAGATACAACAACAACAACCCAGTATAATCCCACTTAGTGGGATCTGGGGAGGGTAGTGTGTACGCAGACCTTACCCCCCTGGGGTAGAGAGGCTATTTCCAAATAGACCTCCGGCATTCTTCCCTCCAAGAATTTCCCACCTTGCTCTTGGGGAGACTCAAACTCACAACCTCTTGGTTGGAAGCGGAAGTTGCTTACCATCAGAGCAACCCCTCTTGTCTAAATAGATGAAACAATTGTCCAAAACACAGTAAAAATAAGGATATAAGTTCGATGATATGATAATGCAATGGTGGATTATTAAACAGGAGCTATGTATCACATGAATGAAGTAAAATTACAAATATAGATTGTAGTCGATCGCTAAAATGATTTTCCCACTTTAGCCTTGAAACGAATCATCAACATTGTAGTTAGCGCGTACTGAAGGAGATCTGGGTATTCTACGCAATGTGTAAACAATACACACATTAATAGTGCCGTCTTTCAGCTATCACTGATCCATACGGAGTAGTATGTTATGTTGCTAATATGTCGTATTAGAAATAAAGGATGATGCAATACTGAACGCGCAGTTATTCAATTCGGTATCCTCCCAACACAGAACCAGACGACGGGGCAAAGCTAGAATCAAATGCTAATGAAATATAGCATATATGCCTCTAAGTTATAATCTGCCATCGACAGACACAGTGGATACCACAAACCACTGAATTGCGTGCGCAATCGCCCAAGCAGCCAAGCAATAATACCTGCCTCGAAATATAAATCCAAACGACAGTGGTTAAGCTAAAACCTATTGCCAACACAATACATTCTTTTAATCTGCTCTTCATACCTTAACATGTCCTAATTCCTACCTATCGCCCATAAGATTAGCCACCTTCGTTTTCCTTGCTAATGCAAACGAAAGGAATGCAAGGAAAATGTTCTCACTTCCCTGCTAGTTTCCTTCTTGGAACTCCCTAGTTTCACTCCCTTTCACACTCAAAAAACACGCCCTAATTCCACTCCTTTTCATCCACTACAAAATACAGCATCACGATGATGTTTTGCATATAAACAGTCATTCCTTGTGACAGGTAGACTGTGTCCAGTGTATACACATTTTTCTAGCTCTCTCCCACCAAACCCAAATCCTCTCCAAAGGACATACACAAGAAATGCATTCCCCAATACAGGAAAATCAATCAAATTTGAAAGATAAACATACTCACTTCTGCTCAAACTAAGCTCACAGGAACTGTTTTTAAGTTTGTACATCGCAAGTTTCATAATGTGAACAAAAAGGTGATATTAAGGTTTCATGTTGCCTTCGGGAACACGGGCACAGGTGGTGCATGCTCAGGAAAATAAAGAGTACAAGCATATGGAAACACCTGAATCCAGTACACGGTCTAATTTTGAAAAGAAGAAACAATCATATGCAAGTGTAATCATTTCTTCTCAGTGTTGCTCTCCAATTCCCTTCTTAGCTGCAGAGAGAAGTCATCGTTAACATCATCATCATCCCAATCATCTTCCCATTGCTGTGTTACTTCTTTGCCTTCCTCTTTGTCCTCCCATTCTGAACATTTTGTATTTATATGACGGTCATGACCAGATATTACAAATAAAACTCAGCAAGAGGATGAACAACAAAGTGGTCCTAGAATAATAGATTTTCTGACTAATACATTAAAGGGAAAAAGAGAATATAGGACCCTTCGTCTTTCAATGGAACAAAACAAAAGGATAAATAAGGATAAAGCTACTCCAGAATTGAGAAGCCGATACAAAAAGTTCAAATACCAAGGTTATCAGGGCTCAAGTGTGAGCATTAAATACTTTCCAACATATAAGACATGCTACGATGATTCACAAGGCATCTAAGAGCTTATTCAACATGGAAGGTATCTGGGTAACAAGGTTAATTACTTAACTTAAGCTACTCGAATCTCAAATAGTGACATGCAACAAGATTGAAGCATGCTAAACTTGGTGAGAAATATTATAGATAAAAGGGAAAGGACAAGATCAGAAGTTGTAACTGGTTTAGCTGCCAGCAGATGCTGCTCCATGCAGTGGTACACAAAAGTTCTATTGCAACCACTTTTGAATTTGTCAAGAGAACTAAAAAATTGTAAAGCTTCCTCAAAGATAGGCCATTCCGGGAAAAGTTGCCAAAGTTTAAGTGCAAGGCTTTGAGGAAAGCCGAGTAAAATTACTTGATTTATATTGAAAATAAGTCTCCCTTCCAGCTCCATTACCTCATTTGATTTTACATTAGCAAGCACAAGAATTCATCAATATATGCAAAAGAATGGCAGCAGTTGTGTTCTTAAGGAAGACAATGGTTCTTATAGAATACTGTGGGGCAAGAGAAGTTTATTTGCCTGCAGCAGTAGAAAAAAAGCTAATTTCCATAAGGAGTCAGTTCTTATGTGGATGGAAATGCTACAAAAAGGAAAATGCATTTGGTCAAATTTCATGTGGTGCTGAATGATTAAAAAGGAGGAAGTCTCGGTATAAGGAAGTTGAAAACAAAAGCCTACTCTTCAAGTGGCTATGGAGATACATGCTGGAAGGTAATGAAGTTTGGTAGAGCTTGATCAATTCTACATATGGTAGGAAGAAAGGGTGGAGACCTCCCTGTTTACACTTAAATGCAAGAGGGGGTGTTTGGAAATACATAAGTAGACTATGGGGGAGTTTTTAGAATATACAAAGTTGGAACTTGGAAGTTGGGAATGGTCAGAAAATTAAAATTTGGACAGATCTATGGATAGGGGATGAAAGCCTGACAATGAAGTTCCCCAATTTGTTCAACCATTCTATCAATAAGGCTGGATCCATAGTTGATTTCTACTCAGGTACAGGATGGCAAATAGTTTTTAGAAGAAATTTGGATAATTGGGAAGTTGGGGATTTCTGTCACCTGCTCCAACAAATTGAATCTGTTTCCATTGATCAGAGCAAGGTGGATACTATGTCGTGGAGTATCAGCAAGGATAAAACTTTTCAGTGAAAAGTTGTTATAGCATGATTGTAAAGAAGTCAAATCACAGAGATGCTAGTTGGTCTTGGAAGATGATTTGGAAAACCAAAGCTCCAGTTAAGTTAGCATGTTTTAAATGGATAGCTATTTGGGAGGCTTGTTTGAATCGGGATAACTTGCAGAAAAGAGGCTTCGGGTTGTGCAATAGATGTTACTTGTGTGAAGAGGAACAGGAATCAGTAAATCACCTTCTCCTCCATTGCAGAGTATCTAGGCAATGCTGGGATCTATGTTTCAGCATTTGTGGCATTTCTTGGGTGATGCCCTTAACAGTAAGGGGTCTTATAGAAGCTTGGCAATCTCAAAGAGTATCTAGAAGACTGAAACAGATATGGAGAACCCATTCCATTGTGCATTCTGTGGACCTTATGGCTTGAAAGGAACAAGGCTTGCTTGAAGGGCACATGAATCACATTATTAGAATTAAGCATACATGTCTTCATAATCAGTATCTTTGGTGTAATTGTAGTAATTTAGTAAATCAGAATCAGTATATTGACTTTCTGGAGATATTAGGAGGGAGAGGATAGTATGCGATTGTTGTTATCTGGGCTGCCTGTTGTACTATTGTGTACCATCTTGGTACATTTTCAATAAATTTTTACCTTATAAAAAAAGGTTTATTTGGTAAATGTATATGAATATCAGCTGTAAGCTTTCCTGCTTGCTAGTTAGGAGAGTAAATAAGTAGTGGAGGCATCTACACAGGTAGGATAAGCCGTAACAGAGTAAAGTGTCACTGTTTGGTTGTTTGGTCTTGTATGCAGCTCTAAATGAGCCACAAGAAAATTTGATATATCAGCAGCCTTAGACACCTCAACTTTGCTAGTGAGTAGATAGGCACCTCAACTTGACAGGAATGTATCTCGTGGAAGGTGTCCACAAGCGGGTAACACAAGCGCAAATCGATGTGTCAAAAAAAACAATTAAAATGACACACGTCAAAAAGCAAAAGAAAGAAAGAAAGACAAGTTGAAAAACAAAGGAAGAAGTTATCTTATTGCTCATGCACACCATCTCTTTCCATCACCATTCTTAAACCTGAAACCAAGTCTTCTTCACCTACACATTTTGGAACCCTTCTAGACCTTATTCTTCCTCAAACTAGATCTTGAGCCTCGTGTTCTACCATTTTTCCGCTCTCTCTATTTACAGTGACAAGCATGGATTGAAAGGAGGAGAATTGAAAATATGAATGATTAGGTCGAAGATATCACTCAATATCAGACGCTATAAACAAGTGAAAAATTCAGTACTCCAAATTCAAAGTCAACTCCAAATTCAAAGTCAACTCCAATTTCAGATCTGGTTGCAACAAATTGATCCAAAAATAAAAACTTTATGTCAATAGTCATAGCTTCTGATACAGAATGAATAAAACAGAATTTGGGAGCAAAATATCCGGAATATAATATTAAGCAGATTCTTAGGAAATATTATGGCGAAGGAAGAGATTTTTTGTGGTGAAAGAAATGGGTCTCAATTTTGTGACAATGATTTTGGAATTCTCTGAGGCGTGAAAGAAATGATTAGTCCAATTTGGGTTAGGATTAGTCGCTTGGACAAAGTGTGCATCTATCAAAAGAAGAGAGAAAAGTGCTAATTCAGTTTGATAAACAGAACCATGTTCAAAGCTAGATGGTCAGTTAGTACTGCTACAAGGGTCCTTACTATTACTGTTCGTTAGTGGTGGAAGCTAGGAGTTGGGGAATGGGGATGAGGGTGGTGTTGGGTGTTGAATTGGTGCTAACATAATGTAAAAAGTATATCTACGCACTCATTTGTAAATGTGTAACACGCGATATGCCATGTCAGTGTGCTGTATTCACAGGACGCATTACTGCCAACTTGAGGTGTATAACATGGTCACAAGCAAAGTTGAAATGTCTAACAGTCTAAGTGACATTTCGTGCCAAGTTTGAGGGGCTATCTATGTTTTGGCCTAAAATCAACTAGAGCACATAGAAAAATACGCACACTTCACCCAATCCTTCCTGTTCAGAAGGAAACATTTTAAGTGTTCAATTTCTAATAAACATGATATAATTCACTAGGGCTGGAGAGATTTTGGATTTCATCTTGATGAATATCTTATCCATATATTTTTTTCTTCAGAAAACAGTATCCTATCAATATTGTTAAAAGAAAGCACTAAACAACGAATGTTAAAATAAATGTGGCTTGATTGGAGACGGTATTTGATGGTTTAAAGATAAAGTATCACTTTTTTATCAACAAAGTACACTACACATTTTTGTGGTATTGCAATTGAAAATGAACCACATGGAGCTCGAAAGCAACAGCGACAACGTATCCTATGGAGCAGATAGCAAGGGATATTCTACCTTATCGACAACTCAAATCACAAGTGCAAGTAAATAGGAAATCAATGACCAGGAGCATCAGCTTTTTTAATCAGGTAAAAGTAAGAGCATCATATATTACAACATCAGATCATAAGTACAATTTAATTTAAATAGTAAACGAGGAACTTCCTTTATTTAATTTTATTTTTCTATCTTAGCTAGAATCTTAGGAGAACAGAATCATGACGCAAAACATCATTCGGAAAACACGACACTCAAATATAGAGATAAAGAAAATAGTAGAAGAACATATGATGCTTTAACTCACCTTGATCAATTTCAAACTCTTCAAATTCGTCGTCGTCTTCGAAAAGATCCATCTTCACGTCTTCAGCCGCTGGCTTAGGTTGTTCAGTCGCCATTACCAGTTCCTACAAAAAAAAAAAACGATAAACTATAAACGAAAATATGGAAGGTACAAACCCTAGCTTTGTTCAATGAAGAACAGGGAGTCATACACAAATTCTAACTGGAAACTGAAAATTAAAGGGACAAGAAATCAAATTTACAGAGATATGGAGAAATATGGGGAACTATACTTTTGCTTGTTGCGCGGTTTTGATTGGAATCTAGATTTCCTGTAGCGGAAGGGAACTTGGAAACTTTATAAAAGCATCTGCAAGGTTTTCCCTGGGACTGAGAGGCGAAACCTTAAACGACGTCGTTAACTATAGTGATTGTTTCGGGAGACTCCTTTACTTCTTTACACTTTATTCCTCCTATTTTTGTTCATATGCATTTTGCCCCCTCCTTCACAACAAACTTTTGCTTTTAGTTTATTTGTTGCAATTTATTCCATTTAGGGAAAAATTATTAGTGATATCGTAGATTTAAACATTGTCCATTGAGAACCAAAATTCTGATTTGGCGAGTAAATTGATCTAAAATATTCAATCCAAATATGAAAAAAGTTGAAATAATATTTTTAAATCAATTGGTCCAAAGACAAGTTTGAGGATGTTTTATGTTTTTTCCTGTATTTTTCCATTTTAATATTTTGCACAAACATTTTGGTCATTGTAACTGTGGCGAAGTTACACTTGAACATCCACATATTTTGGATTGAAGATGTTAAGCTCTCGTCTGGCCATAAATTTTGAATATTATTTTTTTAAAATAAAAATGAATATATTATTTATTAATGAAATATGATCAAATTTTTATAATTTTTAATTTTATTTTAAGTTCCCAAAACTGCTTAGGGCAGTTTTTGCGTGAAATTTTTTCTTCTACTCACAAAACTTCAACCTTTTTTTTCAAATAAATTACATGTCCAAACGCAACTCCAACTTCTAAAAATTATTTTTCAACAAAACTTCAAAAAAAAAAATATCAAGTTTCCACCAAATCTATTTCCAAACACTAGCTAAAAATAAAACTATAAAGACCTAACATCATATGGAATAAAGTTGTCTCAAGGCACTCAAAACACTCATAAAGAATGCAAAGATATATGTGAAATTGACCGAAGTTCTCAACTACAAACAATCTTAATTATACCTGTTTAATGGGCCGAGCTGACCTGTTTTCGGATCAGACTGGTCCGGACCGATTGTAACCTCAACCGGCTCGGATCGGTTGTTAGGGAGCCCGGTGGGCTGGGTTAGGGGTTAGTCCGTATAAAAAAAATCGGTTAACCGGACCGGTTAAACCCGGTCAATGAAAAACACTATTGAACCGGTTAACCGGCTCGGCCCGAACCAATTCAACGGCTATTTTCTGAATTTTTTTTTAAAGGGATATGACTGTTGGCAACGGTCAGCTTCAAATTTGGCCGTCGCCCAACGGGTTGATTGCAAGAATAGCTCTTTTTTGGGCAATTTTTTTTTTAAAATAACACTTTAGTAATTACTAATTTAGCCCTTTGAAAAACTATAAATACACACCCATCTTTTTCATTTCTTCACTCATCTCTAATTTCTCAAGCTCAAATTCTCAATTCAAGTTAAATCATGCCTCGTACTTCTAGAGTGCGGTCATATGTTTGGGAACACTTTGAGGTGGTAGAAGAAAATGAAGAAGTTCACAAAGTAAAGTGCAAGAACTGTGGTCTAGTCTTAAATCTTCGTCTGAAGTGGGTGGGCACAGGGTGTATAAGGAGGCATATGAAGAGTTGTTATGAGCGTCCTCCAGAAATTCGTATTTAAGTTGATTTGAGATAATTTGTGTTATTTTAAAATTATTAGACGTATTTATGCTTAATGTTTTAGTTTGTTAGATTAATTTGAAGTATTATTATGCAATGAAAATTTAGTTTTACTCTTTTTTCATTAATTTAGTTGTTGTTAAATGTAAACTTTATTTTTAAGTTTGAAATAAAATAAAAAAAGAATTTACAAATTATAAGTGCAATTTTTTTCCATCTTCATTATAGTCTATTATCTTAAATTCTTAATGAAATATTCAAAATATCAAATATAAGGATTTTAAAGCCTTTGCATCCTTTTATTCAAATATTCTTTTTATAAGATTGTTTTTTGTTTTATATTTTTACTCTATATTAATATAAATTATGATAGTTATACAAAATACAAAAAAAAAATAACATTAACCTGGCCCGGGCCCTTGGACCCGTAACCGTTCCAGTTCATTTTTTACCCGGATAGACCCGGACCCATTAAGCCCAATTTGAAAAAACCGGTAATCGGCCCGGATTGGAAACCGGTCGATCGCCTTTTCTCTTAATGCGGACCAGCCCGGCTCACCCGTTAAACACCTTTGATCTTAATTGATTTCAGAAGACAAAAAAACTCAACTCTAAAAGTAAAAGGAAGACTAGAGCCAAATGATTTATTGAAGGGAAAATATATAGACGACCCCTTAAACTTGGCTCCAGTTTTCATTTTGACACATTAAGTTAGCGTTTTTCCTATTGAACACTTTAACTCTATTTTGCTCTATACCATTTAAACACAATGCATGACCGGCCAAAGGAGCGCTATGTCCCCACATGATAAGCACGTGAATGTTATTAATATTTGCTTAGGTGGATATTCTAACGGTAAAAAAAATCACCTATTAGGCCCATTTTAAAACACCTGACTTTTCCATTATTTCTCTCAAAAACCCCTAATTCCTCTTCCTTCTTCTTCCCCTTTTAAAGTCGTCATTTTTTCCTTCAACTGAATCTTAGGTTCCCAAGCTTGAATCTTTATATGATCTTCCCTATCTTTCTCGTTTATCAGTTCCATGCCACAAAAATCAACTTCTCGCAATGGAATGGATATTTTTTACTGTGAATTTAATGTGTCACTGACTATATCATGGTCACCTGCAAACCCAGATCGTCAATTTTATGGTTGTAAATTGATAAGTCGATTGTATTGCTTTTCTTAGACCCTTGAATTTCTTAAAAAAGAAATCTGTTTTTAATTTTTTTTTGCCATATTTCTTTTTTAATTTTGTAGGGTCAAGGTAGCTGCAAATATTTCAGATGGCATGATGATGAAATGCCCGACCAAGCTAAGAGGGTTATACAGGGTCTGTTGAAAAGAGTCGAAAGAACTGAGAAAATAGTTGTGCATAAGTGGTTATTTGTTGTTGTGGTGGTGTTGTTTCTATGAATTTGCCTTTGCTGATATTAGTGGTTAGAAGAATAATGTAGTATTTTTATGATATGTTGGTGATAATGGTGCTGTAGTTGTTTCCATTAGTTCAAGAACAATTTAGTATGTTGGAAGTGAGTACTAGGAATTCGGCTTTTTGTTAATGTATACTATCTTGTTATGAATGAAATGATAATGGCCAATTTTTTATGCAAATTTAAGTTCAGCTACACTTCCATATTGTGTTATGAATTAAATGCAAATTCATATTCATGAACTAAAAATATTACTGCCCAAACATCGAAGCTCAAAAATAGAGTATTGTTTTGGTCTACAAATTACAAAAACAGAGCATTGTTTTCCCAAACAAATAACTGCCCAAACTAGTAAACTCTATTAGAGCATAATGTATTAAATAGAGCATAACTGCCCAAATAAAAAACTGGCAGTGACATTTTAGATAACATAAACAAAAGCTGGTCTGCTTTACAGTGTAGATGCAACTGAACTTGTTTGACTTGAAAGGCTTTTTTTCCTTGTTGCACTCATCTGCTGAAGCTATGACCTTGTCACTACTTCTTCCTTTAAACTTTAATCTGGGGGGCTTAAATCCAATGTCTATATTAGTTGCAAATGTATCCTTGAATGTCCGAGCTGATATCACTCTCTCAAATAATATACCAGGCTGTAAAATATAATTAATTAGTAAAAACAGAACAATTCCAGCCCACAAAACTGCATTACAATAAACTATACACTCTTACATTTAGGATAGTAGTTCCAGTCATAGTGTCAGTGAAAATCTCAAAACTAGTATGCCTTGGCCTTTTATGTCCAATGGTTGTTGCATTAGTCGAGCCTCCTCCTAATGTAGTTCCTCTTCCTTTTCCCTTGCCTAGTCCAGAGCCTCCTGTAGATTGAAATGTTGAAGGTTGTGTGGTAGTAGAGCTTCCTGCAGCAGATGTGAATACACCCCTACCAATACCAAGTGTAGTTCCTCTTCCTTTTCCCTTGCCTAGTAGGGATCCTTTCTCTTCCTCTTCCCCTACCAAGCCCAGTTGATTGATTGTTGCTTTGTCTTTTGACAACGCTTGTATCCTCACATATAGATGATGGATTGCTTTGTTGAGATGGTATTTCCTGAGATGATCTTGGTGGAGGTGGTGGCATATTTTGACTTTATTGAGTAACACTTCTTGGAACATGATGACAGAAGTAAAAGAAAAAAATATCAGAATTGCAAAAAAAGGATGTAAAAGACAGAAGTACAAATATCAAAACTTACCATATTGCTGCATCCATATTTGTTGTGGCTTGTTTGTTGCAGTTTGAACATGTCAGATTTACCCCTTTCTTTGATAGTTTACCATGCCTTTTCCTTGGTTCATCCTTGGTTTTTCTCCTACATCTCTTTGGTCTACCTGGCATAGGTTTAGGTTCTAGAGGCTCTATATATGGATTTGTTGAATCTGGCCACATCTTCATATTGGGAATTGGTTGAATGAAATGCCGATAAGCTTTAAGGAAAGTTTCCTTCCTATACTAGTGATTAACATAATCATCTGGGTCCATTTCTCTATCATAGAATGCACATACTTCATGTTGACATGGAATGCCCCTCAACATCTATGATCTACAGGTACATGTCATGGTCCTAAAATTAACAGTGAATTTATACACACCTTCATCAACTTCAAATCTATGTTCTGCATTCCATATAACCTTACACCTCCTAGAGAGGGCTTTGTTCTCTTCTAGTATCATCCTAGCCATTGGTGCAATGTCAGTAACCCAAGTCTCAGCAAACTTCCTCATTTCAATAGTCCTATTCATGATTTTGTGTCTAATTTCTTCCAACATAGTTATAACAGACTTGTGCCTAGGACCTACTATCCAAGAACTGAATGTTTCACGCATGTTATTCTCAATGACATCAACACTTTGAATCTTCTCTAAAGTATGCCCTACACCAATACTCTTTATCATACTTCAATAAGTCTTCATATATCTTATAACCAAGCTTATTCATTGCTTCCAGTTCTTCTTTGAATTTCACTTCATAAGATGCTTTTGCACATCTCCAAAATTATTTTTTCCTTTCTTCACCTCTCCAGTTTTTGGACCAGTTAGACCAAATGTGTCTAGCACATATTCTGTGTTCTGCTATTGGTAGTAATTCCCTTACAGTTGGTACTAGTCCCTACAGAAATAGTAATAACGGTTAGTAGACAATATATATAAAATAGGAAAAAGAAAAATTAAAAGTTGATTGTAACTTTACACTTGGCTCCTTTACACTTAACTCTAACCCTATTTTTTTCATTAGGCCTAATTGTTAGTTGCACTTTGTTCTCTACAGCATATGAGGCTACTATTTTTCTAAACTCTACAACATTTTCAAATGCCATACCAAGCTCAAAAATAGCAAGGTAACAGTCAGGGTCAAACCTTACCTTTTTACTTCTCCTTCTAGGAGGTAAGTCAATACCCTTTTCAGCTAAAACATCTAAGTCATCTGTGTTATTATCACTTCCAATATCAGAACTGGTGTAATAGTCTTCATCCCCTCCTAATTTTCCAGCAAACCTGTCCTCCTTAGATGGCCTGTCAATATCCTCAAAGCTTTTATCTATTCCAGCTTCTCCCAGAATAATCTCTTCAGTTAGAGTAGGTTTCTTTCTCTGTTTATTTGTTTTTTCTTGTTTTTTCTTTCATGCCTTAATGAAGTGAGCTCTTCATTCACATTACTATCATCTTCATCAATAATGTTATCTAATTCAGACTCACTACTTGACAGATCTGATGTCAAACCAGCATCTATGTTTGTTGTTTCTTTAGCCCCTTGTAAATTCTCACCTGCAACCCCAACATCAGCTAGATTTCCTCAGCCATAAATGCGTTATCTACAACACTTTCTTGGACATTTATATCCTATGGAACAGTAGATGTTGCCCTAGCCTCTTTATTTTAATATATTTTCACTTGGTTCAACAACTTATGGCCCACTTAAAAGTCCACATGGGACAGTCTCATCAACCAACAAAGGCTCATTAACTACATGCTTAATAAACAAATCTAAATGATCAAGATGATTAAGATGACAAACTATTTTATACTGTTCATTATTTTCAATCAAGACAAAGTCGAGATTTCGGATTAATTAAATAGACACCCTCTACCTCAGCATACCCCATATCCTTTGTGTAGGACAGAAGACCAAAAAGAGAAAAGTGGTCCTTGTCTATTATGTGACCATCCTCACCCATTTCTCCTACATATCTTGGGTCAGGATCCTTAACAATAAGTTCACCATGGTGAAAATCGACAAGAAAATATTCATTTGCAAACATGTATAGATTTACCACTGTACTGAAAAACCAAAAGGCAAAATAGAGGATGTCAGTAAATTCCCCCACCCAAAATTATAAAAAAATCCTAATTTTCACAAACTCCAACAAACTAAATTACAACAACGAAGAACAACTATATTTTCAGTAAATAAAAGCTTACCACAAAGGAAAACTTCGATTGAAATAGCATAAACCACGAAACTTCAGTCACGACCAGCTCCAGTTATGACCAACTCCACTCACCACCACGGTCGAAAGAAGCAAATGATTACCCGTATTAATAATATAATTGACCAAGTTGTTGACGGGCATTTGAATCTAACTCAAAATCGACTAAGATTCCACCGAGAATCGGTCTCAATGTAGTTCATTAGGGTTTATTAGGCTAAAGAAAGGGGATTTTGGGTGGAAGATCGATTATTTGAGGCAAGGTAAAATGTGGGTAAGGTAAAAAAGGGATTTTTTGTCCGACCTGAATAAATAAACACGTGTCAGACTATTATTGGTATGTTATTCCATATGGGAAGCGTTTAAAAACACGCACTTAAGTTTTTACATCTTGGTCATACGTTGTATTTAAATGATATAGTCCAAAATAGAGTTAAAGTGTTCAATAGAAAAAACACTAAGTTAAGGTTTCAAAATGAAAACTAGAGCCAAGTTTAAGAGGACGTACACCTATTTGGCCTTTATTGAACCACTGATTGGTTATTGCCTTACTGGGCACATAATAGTTGGATTCAAATCTATCCACAATCTAGCCTATAATTTTCGAGTCTTCTAAAAGCATTAAAAGTTGACGTGAATATTAATACTATCATTTATTGGATATTTTTCCTACCCTATAATTTATTGCAAACACTGTCATATATCTGTAGGAATATATATACCACAGCGGAAGCAATAACAGAATCTTATTCACGTGTAATCTAAACAACTAGCCCGTATGAAGATTTTAGGATTACCTCTTGAAGCATAAACACAACAAATCTATGTCGTTCTCCAGTTCCTCAGTTGAAAACACACCAGCAGATTTCCACAATCTTCTACTGTGTTACCCAAACAATAACCGAAAATAGAGAATTTTGGGTGGGCAAAATTCTAGTAGAAACCACAGTCAGAATCGTGTCCAAAACGTCCAACCCTTATATCCATATATATAGCTGCATTTTAGGTCAAAACCGTTTTCAAAACCTGTTAGGTTTTCTTCTCCCACTAAGGGACGGTTTCCACGTTTTCTTTCCCACTAAGTAACAGTTCCCACTATTTTTATTATTTAGGAACAGTAGGGACCACAGAATTTAATTAACAAGGCTTCCTATTATGATATTAATTTCGAAATTCTGAAATTAATTTCCATCATAATAAATTACGAATTATTCCACTAAAAATTTGTAATTGCACTCCTTAGTTCAATTTCGAAATTCTTCCATAAAACCTTATTTAACTCCCCATGTTAAGATTCAAATACTAATCAATCAAATTAAATTACTGACTATTTAATTTACTGATTACTTCCTTTAGACTTACACTTAACTTATTTCATGTGTCGGATACAAAATCCACCGGCCGGGTTTACACATGAAAACTTATAAGCTTTCATAAAGGAGTATCATCAATCTCAAAATCGAGACATGGATTCCATCAACTAATTATTACTTCGCCAATGTATATCATTGTTATCCAATTTACCAGGCTTATTGACTCGCGAAAGAATCTCGCCTTTTAATAAATCAAAACAACAAGTGACATACACAGCTAATAATAATTATATCAGGATTAAGAGTATAAGTACATTAAATGGACTAGAGAAATTATTTTATAAAGTCAGTATAAAATACTCATCTCTACTTGATCCGTTCAATACATACAAAATGTACTAGCACAAGAAGTTGGAATTAAACCATTCCCATAATCAAGATAAATTATATTTAATCTTGTGCTACAATCATTCCGATGATTTGTCCAATTCCATCATTAGATTGTGAACATTAACTTTTATGTCTTACAAGAACCGATGATTTAATCTTCCGTGTATAAGCTAAACTCTATACACTAAATCATCTACTATGTAAGCAATGGACGCACAAACCAACACATGATCTATTTAAAATGAAACTTTATTGAATTTAAACAAGTAAATAAATAATTGTTCATAAAGAATACTATAACAATACGCATGGCTTATAGTATATTCTAACAATCTCCCACTTAGACTAATAACCATGCGTCTACAATTTTGACACCCATTCCTTCTACATGCTTATCAAAAGTCTTCTGTGGTAAGCTCTTAGTAAACGGATCTGCCAAGTTGTTCTCTGACGCAATCTTGGTGACCACTACATCCCCTCTCTGCACTATATCACGAATTAAATGATATTTACGCTCAATGTGCTTTGCCCTCTTATGGCTTCGTGGCTCCTTTGAATTTGCAACCGCACCACTATTATCACAGTAAAGCGTAATTGGCGCTTGAATCGAAGGAACCACACCCAACTCTCTCAGGAAGTTACCGAGCCAAACTGCCTCTTTGGCTGCCTCAGAGGCTGCCACATATTCGGCTTCCATGGTGGAATCAGCAACACAAGTTTGCTTGATACTCCTCCAACTTATGGCTCCACCTCCAAGAGTAAACACATTACCTGAGGTAGACTTTCTAGAATCTCTGTCTGATTGGAAATCTGAATCAGTATACCCAATAGGTACCAGGTCATCCGAATGGTAGATCAACATGTAATCCCTAGTCCTTTTCAGGTACTTGATTATATGTTTAACCGCCGTCCAATGCTCTTTCCCAGGATTAGACTGAAATCTGCTAACAACGTCAATGGCAAAGCAGATACCAGGCCTAGTGCATAACATATCATACATGAGGCTCCCCACAGCTGATGCATAAGGGACCGCCTTCATCTTTTCTATCTCTTCATCAGTCTTAGGAGACTGATCTTTAGATAGAGAAATTCCATGTCTGAAAGGAAGGAATCCTTTCTTGGAATCATGCATGCTAAACCTGGAGAGTATTGTATCAATATAAAGACCTTGGGACAAGCCTAATATCCTTTTCTTGCGATCTCGCAAGAGTTTGATCCCAAGGATATGAGCCGCTTCTCCCAAATCTTTCATATCAAAATGTGTGGACAACCACTGCTTAACTGAATTCAACATGCCCACATTATTTCCTATGAGCAGTATGTCATCTACATATAAGATCAAAAATGCCACTTTGTCCCCATCCCACTTTTTGTATACACAAGATTCGTTAAGACACTGATCAAAACCAAAAGTTTTAATCGCCTTATCAAAACAAGTGTTCCATGCCCTAGATGCCTGTTTTAGTCCATAAATGGACCTTTTAAGCTTACACAACATGTGCTCTTTGCCACTTTCCATAAAACCGTCTGGTTGCATCATATAGATGCACTCATCAAGACTTCCATTAAGGAAAGCTGTCTTGACATCCATTTGCCAAATCTCATAATCATAATGAGCAGCAATGGATAAGAGAATCCTTATAGACTTAAGCATGGCTACCGGCGAGAAGGTTTCCTCATAGTCAATCCCTTCTTTCTGAGTAAACCCTTTCGCTACAAGCCTTGCTTTAAAAGTTTGTACTTTTCCGTCTACACCTCTCTTTTTCTTATAGATCCATTTGCATCCAATGGGTTTAACCCCATCAGTTGGTTCTACAAGATCCCAAACCTGATTAGAGTACATAGACTCCATCTCTGATTTCATAGCAGCAGCCCACTTATCGGCATCCTTATCATGTAGTGCTTGGTCGTAATTGACAGGTTCGGAGGTAGGCTCCTCAGGGATCCTATCATATGATTCTCCCAAGAGCGTATAACGAACTGGCTGTCTTATTTCTCTCCCACTACGACTACGCACTACATCAGTTGCAACTACATCACTTTGATTTTGTGGTTGAACCACAATATCATCAGGAACTTGAGTCTCCATGCTATCCACAATGATATCAACGACTTCTTCATGTTGTGCAGTCTGCTCAACATGACTCCCACTACTTTGTGGTAGTATGACTACGGGCACTTGTTCTTGTGGGACATTAAGTCTATTGACATTTCTCCCACTACTAAAGTGTAATGGTATGTCAAAATCGACTTTCGGGGTTTGGATATGGTTGTTTTGATTTTCAGATGACTGAGTTTCCATTCCTTTGTTAAGTTCCTGTAAAATGAGTTTACTTCTAGGAACATGGTTCATCAGATAGTCCTCTTCTAAAAACTTGGCATTTGTGCTAACAATTACCTTTTTCTCTTTAGGACAATAGAATAAACCACCTTTCGTCCCTTTTGGATAACCTATAAACACGCATACATCCGTTCTTGCCTCCAATTTATCCGTTTTCCCCTTTAGCACATGTGCCGGACAACCCCAAACTCGAATATGCCGCAGACTAGGCTTGCGCCCAGTCCACAATTCTGTAGGGGTCAAGGGTACTGACTTTGAAGGAACTAAGTTCAGAACATAATTCGCCGTTTCTAAGGCATGTCCCCAAAAAGACGAAGGCAAATCGGAATAACTCATCATTGATCTAACTATTTCCATAAGAGCCTTATTTCTTCTTTCAACTACACCATTTTGTTGTGGAGTGCTAGGTGCAGATAATTGAGATGTAATTCTACATTCTGATAAATAACCAATGAAGTCCGTAGAGAGGTACTCCCCACCACGATCAGATCGTAGTGTCTTGATATGTTTATTATGTCGCTTTTCAGTCTCAGTCTTGAATTCTTTGAACTTTTCAAAACATTCAGACTTTCGACGCAACAAATAAATATATCCATATTTTGAGTAATCATCTGTGAAAGTCACAAAATACTCAAAACCACCTCTTGTTTGGACATTCATTGGACCAAACAAATCAGAATGAATTAACTCTAATTTATCACTTGCCCGATTTCCTTTTGAGGGGAAATTTCGTTTTGTCATTTTTCCTTCTAAACAAGATTCACAAGTTGGTAGTGCCTCCACTTTCAATGAACTTAAAGGTCCATCCTTGACCAACCTGGAAATTCTGTTTAGATTTATATGACCCAAACGCAAGTGCCATAAATATGTTTCACTCAATTCAGAAGAACGTTTTCTCTTACTTGGTAAATCAACATTATTCAGTTCTTTAGGTGGTAACGGTTTAGGAATAGAGTCAACAACAAAAAGACCATTAATCAATGTAGCCGAAGAGAGATAACGCTTATTATGAGTAATAACACATTTATCAACGTCATGACAATTAAAATCATAACCATCTCTCATAGCGCTAGAAACCGAAATTAAATTCCTTCTAATGGAAGGTACATATAATGTGTCTTTTAAAGCTAAAACTCTACCACTACCAAACGAAATACTAATATTTCCTAATGCTAAAGCTGGGGCTGCTGAACATTGATTTCTCCTCTACTTAGCCGTCGCGTTACCTGAAACCCCTGCAAATAAGTGCAGATATGATTAGTGGCTCCCGAATTTACACACCATGACATGGTAGAAACAGTCGCTAAAAATGTTTCAACGACAAGTAGATGTAAATCACCTGGTTTATTTTTCAGCTTGGCCAGATAAGTTGGACACTGCTTCTTATGATGCCCGGGCTTCTTGCAGTGATAACTCTTGCCCTTAGCCTTTTTCACACCAGCAGTCGCGCCACCAACAGAGGGTTTTTGAGCTTTTTTCTTTTTCTGCCCGCCTCTCGGCTTAGAAGAAGAACCTGCCTCAAAATTCAATGCCATGAGAGGAGCTTGGGACTTGATAATAGTCTCTGCCGACTGCAGCTCATTCAACAATTTCGCAAGGGACAAATCCATTTTGTTCATGTTATAATTCAGGCGAAATTGCTGAAAACTGTCAGGCAAAGTCTGCAGGATCATTTCAACCTGCGTGTCCTTATCAATGTTAGCTCCAAGGACCTCCAGTTCATTCAGAAGACTCATCATCTTCAGAACATGGTCCCTGACCGATGAACCTTCAACCATTTTGGTATTCAGAAGGGCTTTCATGGCAGTCTGCTTAGCCGCACGATTCTGATCTCCGAACATTTCTTTGAGATTTTCCAGAATGTCATAAGCAGACTCCATCGACTGATGCTGATGTTGCAGAACATTCGACATGGATGCCAAAATGTAACACCGCGCCATCTCATCAGCCTTAATCCATTTCTGGTAAGCCTTCTGTTCATCATCTGTGGCATCATCTCCAGGTTTTTCTGGACACACCTCATCGATCACAAATTTGTACTCTTCAGCAATTAGAACAATATCCAAATTTCGTTTCCAATCAACATAATTTGGACCCTCAAGTTTGTTTTGGGTAAGAATGGCAGTAAGGGGATTAAAAGCAGTCATTGTTAATCTGGGAGACATTAAATATTTAAATAGATCAAATCAGTTTGTATTATGAACATTAAAATTCAAAACACATTATATATATACAATCTATGCACCTTGAACAACAAATTTCGATGGGAAAGAAGCTATTCTTGCAATATACATATATAATGACAGATTTTCACTCCATAGACTTAAACAAGTCATACTCAGATGGAGAGTAAACTGTTAATTTAAGCCAAGTGAATATCAACATTCAACATATATTAGTCTCATTGAACCAACATGCATACTCAGATAGAGAGTAAATACAAATAATCAATGACTAGTATAACATAGTGATTATTCATAATATTTTTATCCGATATGGAAGAAGACCTACGTCAACGTGTAAAATATCACTAATTTTTTAAGCCCGGGGACCAAGGGAATTGATCCCCACAATTAATGGAATTAAAAACAACTAAAAAAAATTTCAGAATTTTAGAAAAACAGCAAAAACACCATCTAAACGACCCCGAAAGCCCAAAAAACGACTTCAGTCATAATAGAATCCATGAGTATTGCTCACTGGGCCGTTTCGCATGGATCTGCCAAGTTTCAGGTCAATCGGAGTCCGTCACCTTTTTTACCTCCGATTTTCTGCCCTAATTCGGCAAAACTTGTTTTTCCGTTTTACATGATAAAATTCAACTTTCAGATTATTCTAACTCAACATCACCAATATTAAAATGATACATCAAGTTTTCAGAATAATCAACACAATCCATAACAGATAATCACACAAAAAAAAACAGTGCAGGTTTTTCTAAAAACAAACTTTGCATGTAATTCAAAACTTGCATATATAACATGATATTAATCCTTATGGTTTATCCTAATTATTTAGACGTGAGTAGGCTCTGATACCAATTGTAGGAATATATATACTGGTATCAGAGCCTACTCACGTCTAATTAATTGTAGGAATGTATATACCACAGCGTAAGCAATAACAGAATCTTATTCACGTGTAATCTAAACAACTATCACGTATGGAGATTTTAGGATTACCTCTTGAAGCGTAAACACAATAAATCTATGTCGTTCTCCAGTTCCTCAGTTGAAAACACACCAGCAGATTTTCACAGTCTTCTACTGTGTTACCCAAACAATAACCGAAAATAGAGAATTTTGGGTGGGCAAAATTCTAGTAGAAACCACAGTCAGAATCGTGTCCAAAACGTCCAGCCCTTATATCCATATATATAGCTGCGTTTTAGGTCAAAACCATTTTCAAAACCTGTTAGGTTTCCTTCTCCCACTAAGGGACGGTTTCCACGTTTTCTTTCCCACTAAGTAACAGTTTCCACTATTTTCTATTATTTAGGCACAGTAGGGACCACATAATTTAATTAACAAGGCTTCCTATTATGATATTAATTTCGAAATTCTGAAATTAATTTCCATCATAATAAATTACGAATTATTCCACTAAAAATTCGTAATTGCACTCCTTAGTTCAATTTCGAAATTCTTAAATAAAACCTTATTTAACTCCCCATGTTAAAATTCAGATACTAATCAATCAAATTAAATTACTGACTATTTAATTTATTGATTACTTCCTTTAGACTTACACTTAACTTATTTCATGTGTCGGATACAAAATCCACCGGCCGGGTTTACACATGAAAACTTATAAGCTTTCATAAAGGAGTATCATCAATCTCAAAATCGAGACATGGATTCCATCAACTAATTATTACTTCGCCAATGTATATCATTGTTATCCAATTTACCAGGCTTATTGACTCGCGAAAGAATCTCGCCTTTTAATAAATCAAAACAACAAGTGACATACACAGCTAATAATAATTATATCAGGATTAAGAGTATAAGTACATTAAATGGACTAGAGAAATTATTTTATAAAGTCAGTATAAAATACTCATCTCTACTTGATCCGTTCAATACATACAAAATGTACTAGCACAAGAAGTTGGAATTAAACCATTCCCATAATCAAGATAAATTATATTTAATCTTGTGCTACAATCATTCCGATGATTTGTCCAATTCCATCATTAGATTGTGAACATTAACTTTTATGTCTTACAAGAACCGATGATTTAATCTTCCGTGTATAAGCTAAACTCTATACACTAAATCATCTACTATGTAAGCAATGGACGCACAAACCAACACATGATCTATTTAAAATGAAACTTTATTGAATTTAAACAAGTAAATAAATAATTGTTCATAAAAAATACTATAATAATACGCATGACTTATAGTATATTCTAACAATATCAACGCGATTTCTGTATCAAATCTACCGCGTCCTCATTAGCTGACCTAGATCAGCACAAACTTTTCGAGGATCTAATCTACTAGTGATTTCTATGGCACAAAAAAATAAATATCTATCCACCCCATTAGGAAGAAACAACATAAACTCTACCATTTTACAGACTTCTGCTCTCTAATTTCAGAAGCGCATTGCAGTCTTACCCCATTTTGTTATCACACAAGAACAAATTCATTATTTATCACAACAAAGAATTGTATTACAAATTTATTCAGGTATAAGTTCCCAAGCCCAATGACCTACTCTGCATTTAGCTCCTGAAAAAAAGAGAGGAGCTAAACTTTGACACATATAACTACCACTATCAAGATATATTTACACGGACAATGGGGACAAAAATTAAATCCTGCGACCTTTCACCTTACATCAATAAATTGTTCTTGTGGAACTTCACTCACAAACCTAGAAGTGCTTGTTTCACAGAATTTCTGTAGAATTTTGATAAGAGAGCGTGTCCTTTTCTTTGCTTGGCTGGTTCCTTCTGTCAACAGTGAATAAAGAAGTGGCATAAGCGCCTGCTCTCTTACCAGAGCGGCTAATACCTCCGCGCCACAGTTGATGCATAAATACAATAAAATGGAAACACAGTACTCTTTTCCTGCTCGAGATGTTATATTCTGTAATTGACTCAATATTACTGGTAATGCTGAAGCTTCTAATATTGCAAATGACCCTTCAGTTTTTTCTGCTAATGAAGCTAGAACTGCCAGTGCATCTGTGTTTAGTTCAACTTTATCTGAGGAAGCTAAAAGATCAACTAGTGCTGGAACTGTTCCAGCTCCAAGTGCTCTCTCATGGTTCCTGTGACTCAGCAGTAACCCGAATATCGCAACAATGGCATTCTTTTTCCCACAACTTGTTCCATCTTTGATGAGTTCCACTAAAGCTGGAAACACTTCAGGATTTTCTCCGATTGCCTTTCGGTATTCGCGGGGTGAAGATATATAGAAAATTATGGCAGCTGCAATTTGCTTAGCTTCTACCTTTAACCCATCTTTGAGAACACTGATAATCAATTTCAGGCCTCCATTTTCCATGATCACTTTCTTTCCATTAGAATGTTTTGATAGCTTGAGCAAAGCAGAAATTGAGTTCTCTTGCATAATTGGATCATTTGTGTTAAGAATTTGTAAGAGTGCTGGGATAGATGCAGCTTCAATTAATACGGATCTGTTGAAAATATTTGATTTTGCCAGCAAACGAATTTCATAAGCAGCCTTGATTATCTGCTGATCTGAACCAAAATAAAGTCTACTCGCAAGAAATTCGGAGAGGAATTTGATTGCTTCAGCAGCTGCTGGACTTCCTGGAAAAATGGTACGCGATATATCGCGATTTTTCTTCCTTGATTTAGCTAAGGATATTCCATTATCAGCGCAGAATTGTTGAATGAGCTTCCTCAGAGTCGAATTAGGTAATAATTCTGTGCTTTGTAGAATCTCCCCTGTTTTGGGACAGAGTAGGTTCCCTGACTTGAGCCATCTTTGAATCGACACACGATCATAGGTTTGACCCGTGGATACTGTTACAGGATCCGTCATGAGTTCAAGAGAAATCGGGCATCGAAAATCTTCAGGATTTAAGCAAGTTAAAGCTTCAAGATTGGATGCTCCATCGGATTGATCAGTGTTTCCATAAACAGAGTCCTCGAACAGAATTCCTCTGCAATAGCTCAAGAATCCTACTAAACTGCTTAACATTGGCACTTCTCTTTCGTAATTCTCTGAGCATTCAAAATTAATTTCTTCCTCCAAAAATTTAGTCTCCTTGTGACATTGAGCCCAAGTTGTAATATTAAGATAATCCAGAACTTTCTTGCTTATACACGTGTCTGGCTCGAACTTGTTTTCAAATTGGTTCATAATTAGAATTACCCTTTTCATGGCATCTTCATCTTCAGGGTCGAGCTCCATTTTTGCCCTCTGTGCTTGATTAGCCACCATTATCACTAACTCCTTGATTTCTCTAGAAATATTAAGAGAATTCAAAGGAAGAACATCAAGTGCTGTAGCCACAGTTCTAATCAAAGCTCGAAATTGGCTCGCTACAGAGTGGGATTTCATAAGCATCCAAGTTCTTGCCCCTTCACGGGTGCAATCATCTAATAGAAATTTTAGCTTTTGGAATGTTGTGTGGAGTTCAGCAAAACAAAGAATAATGGAATCTCTAATACTAGGAAGATTATCTCGGATTTCCTCGAAAAAAATCAAGAGGATTCCCACTTGTCTAATGGTTTCTCGGACATTTTTCCGTTGAGTTGCAAAGAATTTGGATTTGAAATTGCATATGTTACGAGATAGAGTAATCAAAGAATCCAAAAGGGTAGCCGGAGATATATTCTCACAGGGATGAACCGCCGGGAAAGTCAAAATCCGGCGATCATTCCGATCAAATCTTTGAATCATTGAACGAACTAAAGCGTTTAAGGTTTAAATTTGAAGGTTCTCTCTTTAATTTTTTCAATTTTTGGCTTTTGATAAATGCTTTGTTTTCATTTCAAGATTGGAAATGGAAAGTTAACAATTTGGAATTAGGACCTGGAGTCGGTTAAGGATACCGTTAGCTCCATTTATAGAAAGATTATAACCAGACAATCTGGGACAACACGTGGCACCAATATCTACGCGTAAACTGATTGGCTGCTTTGACTAGAGTGAATCAGTACAATGAAATGTACTTAGGATGTGAGGATTATTGGACACGTGTACTGGACACGTGTGTTGTAACGATTGGGTTTTTGATGTTTCTTGGACCTTGGGTTGGGCCGAAAGGGTCGGGCTTGAGATTTTTTTGGACTAAGTTGGTTGATAACTTAGGTGGGTTCTTCCTTGTTGAAGTGATATTGTGGAACCCACCTTGCCGACGCCTTGTACACGTGGATGTGCATGAAGGTGACTTGTTGCCATGGTTATAGGGAAAGTGTGCAATTGGAGCTGATAGGGACGTGGGATTTTTCTCTTTTTTGAGTTAAATTATTAAAAGTTAAGATTTACCCCGCATTAATTTTAACGTGGAAAATAACCATTATTAAGCCTTAAGCAACGAACTGTACTTTAACTTTTTGTTTTATTATGCAGTATTTGGTTTAGAAGAAGAAGATAAGCCTAGTTTATCTCATGGATTAAAATGTTAAAAATAATTGTTTCGTTTTCTTGTCTCCAATCATTTTATTGTTTCTTAAAATAAAATAAAAAAACTCTAAAAAAGATCAATTGTAACTCAAAAACTATTCACCTCCAAAACTAATTCAAATAGTCATAAGAAATAAAACAGAACAAAAGAATATTTTCTAGTCCGAACTTAAATGTTCAAGTTCTATCTTTTTTCTTTTCCTTTTGGCTTAATCCCTTCGTTCCAATAAAAAATTAAATGTTTCCTTTTTATATGTTTAAAAAAAATTGTCACACTTTAAGTTTAAGTTCTCACTTTACGTACATAAAGTGGTTCAATGACAAGGATACGATTTCTGCATTTTGTGCTTGTTTACTTTATGTCAAAAATTCTTTTTATATCTTACATTCATTGTCTGGTCAATATTCCCAAAGAAAATAGCATATTTTTCCTTGGTTTTCATTGACAAATAAATTGATTCAATTACTGCCATTTTTAGTTAGGAGGACTTGGCCTAACTTAGTTGGCGGGCACTTAGAGCAAAGAGTCTTATCAAAAGACTATCATGACCTAAGAAATTAAGCATCTTTCATGTGAATGTCAATATCCTTATTGCTCAATGCTCATATTGAAGCACCATCTAGAAATTTCCAAGCAGGAAAAATATTATGAATCATGTCGATTTGGACCCCATTCAGGTAACGATCATTTGCACTTGAAATTTTCCAAATTGGAGGCCAGTGCAATTTATTTCATGACATTATTGTGGCAACCACAAACATACGTTTTTTTGATTTTGTAAATTTTGCCAGAAAGAAAAGATTTATGCCAAAACTCCTGGGCAATGTATATTTGACACATGCAACTGTCTGCAGTGTGTTGTAATTCTTTTCTTTAGTAAGAGTATATTTTCAGAGTATATTTTCAGAGGCTAAGCGAGGATTTCAAGCTTATGAGTTCGGGGTTTTAATCGTTTTAAGTTATTGGATTCTAAATAAATAATTTTTACATATTCAACAATCTTTTTAAAATAAATATAGAGTTTGAATCAAAGCTATTGGGTTCAGCCGAACCCGTTCCCCGCACTCTAGCTTCGCCCCAGTGTTTACGAACGGTTTGGATCAGATTTTTCCTATATAAAAAAAAATCAAACCAAGCAAGTCGGCTTTTTAAATATTAATTGGAACCAAATCAATCAAACTAATTGTTCTTTGAGAAAGCTATCATTTACTAAGATATGATAATGATAATTGAATCAAATAGTGATGAATAATTTAAGGACTCAATTTAAAATAGGTTATTTTTAACATGAAATAGATTCTCGATCGTACTTAATTAGCAAAAGAAAATTACAACTAGAATGTAAAGGCAAAAAACTAGATTATTAGTTTATTACTATAGCAAAGAATTAGACTAAAAGTGCAAACAACTAAGTAATATGTACCATACAATTTTAGAAACTTTGTATAAAAATATATACATATATAGGTGTAATAATAAGTTTTAAATAGTTGCTTCTATAATCGGTTTGGTTCGATTTTTTTTTTTGATTAAAACCAAATCAAATTTATTCGGTTTTTAAAATTCAAAACTAAATAAAAAAAAGTATCGATTTTTTTATCAGTTTAGTTCGATTTACGGTTTGATTCGATTTTACGAATATTTATGAACACCCCTAGTTATCTCAATAATTTGAGAGGTTTTCCAAAAATAAATGCTTCGGCAGACCAATAATAACGTAATTCTTACGATCAGTTGGCCAACATATTTACTTAATAATATATCATCTATTTATTGAAGAAAAAAAGGCTCATTAGCGGATTTGTAACCAATAACGGATGTGCACTTTAATGTATTCATCGCCTACTTAAATATGAAAAGTACCTTTCTGAATCAACTGCGTTAAGAGTTAAGGAGTACTCTAAATTAGGTAAGCTGCAATATTGCTCGAGTTATATTACTATTTGACGATATATATTGTGTCTTGGTTTGACTATTATTTTGTTGTTATTATTATTTTTTGACTTTTTCACTATTGCATTTTTTTTTAACTGTTGTACTTATGCATGCTTGCTTTGAGCCGAAGATCTTGTTGATCCCAGAATTGAGTAACAATTAAATTTGTACACAGTTTTAAAGATACGTGATTTAATTCAACATGAATAATTAAGAATACCATATAAGTGAATTAAATACAAAATAAACTATCAAACCAATCTCAATGTTATGATCAAGTCTGATCTTAGATTAAACAGTGACCTCGTCCTCGATTGGACCCTCGGTTTAAACCTAGTTGTGAATGAAGAACATAACAAGTGAATAATGCCTTTGACAGTAGTTAGCAAACAAAAACAAATTTTTATTGCTTTGAATTGCGTGTTACAATATGTCATATGAAAGAAAAACTTCCTTTTTATATAGTAGGAGAATTTTAGTCCTAATATAAGTCTAAACAGATAAAAATCTTCTTCTTCCAGTAATTGTTCTGAACGAGATTTGCGCCGTAATATCCGGTTGAGCGCGATTATTACGGCCCCCTATCCGTGGTGCATAATCGTCCATCACGTCTTCCGAGGTCTAGAAGTTATATTCGGTTCGGGATGCGTCACTTTACCATGTCCGATGTCAGATATATCGTTCACTCTTCCAAGGTCTTGATAGAGTTTCTGGCCTCGATTACATTCTCACGGATCCGGGCTCCTCTTCATTCTCTCAACGGGGAATCGGGATAGACATTGGCCTCGATTTTACTTGTACACTTGTCTATAGGAAACAAACTCTCTATGTGTACTGTTACTCTTCCCATTTGTGAAATTACACTGGATATATTATTGTTGTTTTATAGTAAATTAAAATTTAACGATACTAGCCAGAGCGTACTCCGGCAGCTTCTTGCTTCTCCATCAGCTAGTTGCATCACCAATATAAACATGACAGATCAGAGAAAACATTAGCATATTATATATTATCTTTCAAAAGCATATTTTATATAAAACAAATTAAAGAGGGAGAGGTACGTTCCTAGGAATGAACGAAGAAAGAATTAACAAGTATCTCGAATGCGATGCACCTGAAATGGACGTAGTTTAGGGGTTTTAAACTCTAAGTAATCCTTAAATATTGACTGATATTAAGGTTGACGGCAGCTAGAGAAAGGGATGAACGTGGACCAATCAAAAAATGACTAATCTAACGCGCTTAATCTTTCTTCATAATTTGGTAATAACACGGAGTATTAAACTGAAGCATGACACTATTAGAACGATATAATATAATCGATGTATAAGCATGCCAGTAAAATACAGATATCAATCAAGCTGTATTCTCATCACTGGAGGAGGGGTCAATCAAACAAAAAGACTGAATGTTTTATTTTTATTAGATTGTCAGCTTGTACCTTACTGTTTTGATTAGCACAAGTATTGAATAACTATATCTACTATTGCTTAGACGGACAGAAAAAAATCACCTAGCATATTTTTTTCTGATGGTTTTTGAATCTGATATTTTTTAGTTTTCACTGGCTTCGTCAATCGTTAGGTCATATCTTTAGTTAATGAGAATTAAAAAGTCATTATTGGTACAAGAGTTGAAGGTTTATGTGGAATGCCGATATGGAATTGATTTTTAATGTAGTAGTAAGACAATCAAGCTTGGACGTACGTAATACAAATGAAAATGAATATTAAAAGGAGTGATTAAGTGTACAATTGTGCCATTAGCGTCCTTGGTTTTGATTTACTTTGAAGCAACTATCTCTTTAATAGCCATGTCTTTGTTCAACGACAGCAACCTTTTTAATTAAATTTTGGTCATCTCTCGTCGCAAGCTGCCACGATTATACTATCCTTTATAATCATATAATCTGTTGGTATACTAGACTAATACATTCTTGATTCTTTTACTTTAATGTCAAGGTGATTTGTGTGGTGTTTAATTTTTGCGTGCACTGATTATAGAAGAATATGGTTCTTCTATGTTTTCTTTAAACTACCATTGCAGAAATAATAAATACGAAAAGTAAAGAACACACGTACTTTTACGTGGAAAACACCCGACTCAAAAGGTGAAAAAAACAAGTAAAATTTTCCCCAACACTTCACTAAATCACTGAGCCAAAACAACATTTACAAAACTCTATGTAAACCTACGGATTACCTCTAGTCCCGTTATAGCAACCAACCTCTAACTGTTGCGACAACTTCAAGTTAACTCTAAATTTAATATTCAAAGTACATATTATAGTTGCTTCTAGATAAAGCTGAAAAGTATAATATGCGTTACCTACTACAATTGAACTTAGAATAAAAGACAGACACTTGGAACTAGTTCTTCTATCTGGTTCATGTAGCTTCATGTTCGCACACTTGAGTCACACAAGAATTGCTTGCAAAATGCCTTGCTATTTTGCTCTCAACTCACATTTAACTTCAGCTTTTGTGCGTGCATGTAAAGTGAGAACATCCTGCAATTTATAGAGTTAGTAGAATTGAAAATACCTAGAGTACTAATGCTACTCTTCCTTGTTGAAAGAGTTCTAGTTATCCTCAACTTCTAACTCCTCTGTTGTCTTGGATAGTGTTCTCTTTGAGTAAGGAGTCCTTCTCCTTATCAATTACGCAACCTTTTCGATTAGGAGATATCAGATATAAGCACTTAAGCTTATCTCCTTCACGTGCATTCCTTGTGCTTGAATCTGCCCGTATATGTGTACACTATGGATGGACCTGGTTCATACTTGAGTTCCTTTGTCAATCTTCAAAACAAACTTCACTTGGGCCAATAAATTTCCCCTTTTTAATGATGACAAACTCATTGCTTTTCATAAATGTAGGCCCTGTTTCAACTTAGCTCAACATCAACACAAGGTTAGAACATTTTTCCTTTTTAAAGTCATTAATTATCAAGAACCAGGTTCATAGGTTTAAAACATCACTGTCCAAAGTAAAAGCACAACCTATCTTCCCCTTTTTGGCATCATCGAAAAGTTGTATAATTATGTGAGATAACTAGATTTTAATAGAAACTATTCATGGCCACTAGGGCTACTTCAAATGCAATCATGGAGTCAAATATCATCAATCAATCTAAGGATATTAGCCATCTAAGAAATATCAACAAACAGTTAGAGCAAAAGGTAGTGAATTTTATTGATTGATAAGATCCTACCACAAAGCATAAAAAGAAATAACAACACTAGATCATGAGCAAAAGAAACAAAAAAAATTCCGAACTAGGTCACTGCTTGATCTACACTAGGCTAGGAGGATTAAGGCTGGGAAGGACTCGGTTCTTGGTTTTTGGCTTGGAGCAATTCCAGCATATCCTGAAGAATGTCATCATTCTTCTCCTTTTCTTTTTCCAGCTCAGCTCTGAGCGGATCTCTCTCAATCTCTACCTCTACCAACCTCTTCTTCAGCCTATCATTCTCAGTATCTTTAGCCCCACTTTCTTGCATGAAAGTTCACACGTTGCTGTTCACTGGTCCCTTCTTGGGTGAACCAGGTTCTTTGGGAGTGGTTTGGACTTCATAGTCACAAGCAGTTAGAGTATTTGCCCCAAAATAATCTTTGCTTGTACCAACTTCCCATTTTTTGATGGGTATCTTGAAATGTGCAAGCACAACAGTAAGAATAAAGTCATAGGGTATGACATGAATCTTGGTGCCATTTAGAACCCTATCAAGAAGCTGGATTATAAATCTAGGCCAATTGATTTGCCTCCCATTATCTAAACTTCATAAAGACCAGGTCCATGAATATGGAAATGTGCCTCCTTTCCGTCCTTGTCAGCACATATTTGTTTATAAATTCGAACAACACTTTGTGGGGTGGCTTCATCTCACTTTTGTAAATTGCCTTGGGCTCAAGTTCCTCTTCATTGTCACCAAATTTCCTAGTAATGGTAAGAGCAGTAGGGAGATTCTCTAGATTTGGCCATTTGAGCTTCTTATAATTATTGTACCCTTCAGCAGGTATACCCAAGTTCTTTCCCAGCTCTTTCTCATCAAAAGTCACTGCCACCCCCTTTACCACACTGGTGACCCTACCATCCTTGATCTCACAATTAGCCATAAACTCCACAATTTCAGTTCTGGCCAGCCTTCCATCCATCTGAAGGACCATGTTCTTCCAGCCTTGCAATTTTAACTTCTCCAGAAACATATCCATTCCTTCCTCCTCCAAGTCCCTGAGGAGTCTGCCCTTCAAGATAGTTCTCTTTCTAAATTTGACCATCTTGTCTTTATCAACTTCAGAATTACCTTCTTCTTTCTATCCACTCCATTATTGCTCCACCATAATTTTAATATTTCTTGATTGCATAGGAGACTTAGTTCTTTTAGCCAAAGTGGGTGGATGCTGATTTTGACTTTGAAGCAGACTTCTTTGTGAAAGTCTTAGCTTTCTTAGCTTTAGGAGTCAGAGCCTCCACTTCTTTCGTCTCATCTTCATCCCGAAGGACCAGGTCCATCTCATCAATTTCAACAGCCTCAACAGGCTCAACCACCTTCTTCTTTCCCTTAGCAGCAACTTTTCTTTTACTTTCTTCTATGGCCTTCTCAAGTTCAGCCTCACTTTGCTTCTTCTGACTCCTTGTAGCTCTTCCTCTTGTGGGAGGAATTTTCTACAGGGATAGAAGATGCAACTTTCCTTTTCTTGTTTCCCCTAGTAGTGCCATGGGTTTAACTCTTGAACGTCCTTTCTTCTTTGAATTGTAACTCTCAGTCACCCTTTTTAGTAGGTTTGCGAGGGTTTCCTGTTCAGATGGAACATGTTCATCAACATTCTTCCCTAGTTGAACCAGCCCCTCAGCATCTTCTCCAGACCCACTTCCCCCTGTTTCTCTCACACTTTCCTCTACTCCAGCAGATTTCTCACCCCAAATTATCATAGCACCTGATTCTTTAGTTAGACCAACAAGAGTGGGTGAAGAACCAACCACTCCTTTTCCCACCCCTCACAGTACTCTGAGAACACTCACTCTTTTTTTCTTGTCTCTTTTTATTTTTACCACCAACCCTTACAGACTCAGTAGTTTCAACACCTGCCATAGATCCTACCAGCACAAACCTATTCTCCAAATTCGTAGCAACCTCAAAAATAGTTTCAGGAGTAACTTTAGACCTAAATGTTACCTGTTATGTCTCAGAAGAAATCGTTTCTTCCCCATCAGTAGTAGATTTGAATGGTTCATCAGATTTCTGGGGTTCTTCTTCCCTACTTGCTTTCAATTTTTCATTTATTTTCTTGATCTGCTCTCCACCAGCGACAACCTTGCGAGCCATCATTCTTACCCTACTTTTCTTAGAGGTTGGTGTGGTTGAAAGGGTGGTAGAAGGTGTGGAAATGGTTTCCTTAGGTGGTGATGAAGGATTGTTAGAGATGTTAGCCATTTCTGTGCTTGGGTATGAAAGAAAATGTGTTTGAAAGATGAGAGAAGTTAGAGAGAATTTTGACGGTTTGGAGAATTAGAAGTGAAGAAACAAGAAAAGTCTAATCAATATAAAGTAGAGGAGTTTAGTTGAGTAATGACAGCCTTTTCAGAAGTCTAATCAATCTGCATTTCTATTTTGAAAAGAAGTTGGAGAGGTTCCCTAGGATCGAGGCACTTAACGCGGTTTGGACTCCTCTTTTGAACTAAACTGGTCCATTTTTGTAACGGATAAGTACAAACGGATTTAGCATTAAATGGGACTCCTCTTAATCATGATCCAAATATAATTATTTCAAATTATGCAGAGTGGATAATATGTATCAAGTAGTTGTATGGTTCAAAATCTGAACACAAGATGGTTATCATTAAAAGGAATGGTAAAAGGTCGACCCAGTCATGGTCGTGCCCACGAGGCGTAATGGCGATGAGTATCACGGTTACTGCGGAGATCAAGCCATCAGAAAGCTTACATCGCAGATCAAGTGTAATGTTTGGGCAAGTAATGAAGGATACAGTCGTGAGAAAGCGTATTGGTCAAAGACCATTGGATAAAAGGGTATTGTTAAATAGGCAGGAGATCATTAAAGGGGGATCAGAGCCCCGATTTGGCTAGAACATTAATAGTCATCATCATGGAATCAACAAGGGGAGATCTTTTAGTCATCAACAGCTTTCTCTCTTCTCTTTATGTGTTTTTATGATTATGGTGCGAACCTGTCATAGATGTAAGCTTATCATTTACATTTGATGTATGACAATCATCTTAAGAAATATTATACGATCTTGATCCTTTTTGATTTTTGTACTCAACATGTTTGCATCTAGAGTTAATTATGTTTGGCTAAGATTTACCTTCTATCTCTCTATTAATTAGTTTAACTAAAGGGTTTAACACTTTTTTGGTCAAACAATTTGGCGCCGTCAGTGGGGATTTCTTAGCCAAAATTTTTAGTTTCTTTTAGATCTAGAACTAGCGAAATATCACTACCAGGTTGTCATGGCCTCACCATCTTGGCACTAACACCAACTCGAAAGAGCGGTAAGTAAGCCTTGGATACGACCGTACCAATCTAGGTCAGGTTGCTACATAAAATAGAAGTTATAACCAATGTCTATGCAAAACCCACGTCTCACCTGTAACGATGGGTTTGGCACAACATATGCACGTTTAAAATAGGACCACGATTGTCTGGCATGACCACAACCCCATTTGACGTGTCTACCTTATATACTAGCTCGTATTCCCACCCTTTGGGAAGGGACGACAGCCTATTGTGTGGTCTTTTGAAAGAGCGGTCACATCCTGCCCTATTTTCACATCCCACACACACTGGATGATCTATGAACGAAGTGTAACATGTTTCCCTTGTGGTTTGTGCAAATCGGATGAGATCATACCAGGACTCGGTTTCAACACTTCAGCGAGTTAGGTGGGCCCAACCCATGAAAAGCCTAGACGTTGTTAACGACGAAGCCGAACACGACCGCCAAATCTAAAACCACTATTCGAGAACTAGGCAGAGCGAGTAACCCTATAACGTCGCTCCTTCTTTCACTGGCTTGTTGGGTCGAGGTAACATACAATTTCATTTTGGTTTATCTTCACTCTTTTGTTGGTTCAAATAGGAACGCGAGCACTCGCATGGGTAAGCGAGCGATGGACCAATGCCTCCAAAACACCCTCAAGATGGTTCTGTAGCATACCGCCCCACAAGTAATGACCGAGCAAAACCCCCCAAACCGCAGCATATCACTAATAACAGAAATGGCTCGGTACAGAACTGTGAGCACGTGATTTTTGCCCTATGAGAACTACTCCAAAAGAAATCAAAAATAAAATAAATTTCCGTGCTGTACGATTTTTAGAATTTGCGTGGCATTTTTGGATAATTATTTGTGTTTTTGTCTATGAACGCTTATCCTGTTTTAATTAATTAAAATACAAAAAAAAACACGTTGCATGTGCACTTAGGATTTTTATTTTTACAATTAGGAATTAATTAACCATAGTTTGGTTTTAAAATAAAGAAAATCACAAAAATACATATTTTTTGTATTTTTGGCATTTAATGTCCAAGTGCCCGATTTTGTTTGTAATTAATATTTTATTTTTGTGCAATATTTAATGTTAAAGGTCAATTAGTATTTTCTAAGTTAATTTTGTTTTTTTACAATTTATTTTAGGAATTTTGGTATTTAGGAATTAAAAGGAAAATGAAAGAAAAAGAAGAAAAGAGTGAAAATCGGATTGGGCCATTATTTTTGGACAAAAAATCAGGCCCAAATCACCCATTTACCAGGTCCAGTTGGCCTGGCCAGAGACGTCTTAAAACGACTTCGTTTGGTCACTCTTAATCAAGGCCGTTGGATTAAATCGATCCAACGGCTAAGATTTAATCTCCCTTACCCATTCCCAAACTCTACCCGTTACCCCGATCCAGCCAACCCCCCACTTAAACCAAATAGTACCATTTCTCATTAATGAATTAATCCTAGCCGTTGATCTCAATTGATCGAACGGCCAGGATCTAATTCCATCCCCTGTATATAAGTCCAACCTCTCACCCTACAGCCCCTCTAAGCCATACCCCCCGTTCCTATCTCATCTCTCTCAGAGACCAAATAGATCCTCCGCCTCTTACCACCGTGCTCCGCCCACCGAAAATCGCCTCACGGCAGTTTCGGTGGTCCAAACGACCCCATCTTTACACCACTGATTTCCCTCGACCTCCCCAATCAGAACCCCTAACCCTTATCCCTCGAATCCCAGCCGTTTGCTTCGAATATTATATCGAAAATAAGGCCAAAACCCTAGTTCGTCCAATGACCCCCAATTTCACACCACAGCTCTGCCCTAACCACTTCTCTCCAAATCCACCCTCTCCTTCCTTCGAATCTAGTCCCAGCCGTTCGAATATTGATTTTGAGCCAAGAACCCTAGCGCCGCTACAAGATCCCCTGGTGGCGGCGCCTAACCTAAACCCTCCAAACTCACACCTTCTGACCACTAGCCCACCCTCGTCCCAAGTCCCCTAGTAGTTTTGCTCGAATCAGAGCGGAGTTGGTCGAATCTCAAAAAAAGGCAAACCCTAGAGGAACCTTCTTCAGGCTATGTACGAAGTTAAGGGTTTGAGGTCCTGACCGACTTTAGTCGAATGTTCTCAGTCGAGAACACTCGATTAAAGTCCGTTTTACCCCAAAAGGCTCAAGTCGGAGTTACGAGCAGAGCGAGTGAGAGATAGGTCTGAGTTCAGAGGTATTTCTTCTGTTTCTCTGTTTGTTTTTCATGTTTTGTTGTTTGTTTGTTTAAGATGATTTCAAATTCGTCTTTTATCAATTACTCTTTTCTTTCTCCAATCAGACCTTTTATTTGGTCCAATTTTATCATTGCTTCTGTTTGTTATCGATTGCTATATGTTATAATTTGTGTAATCAATTGAATAAGTGTAGCCGATTAGTCTGGTATGCTTGAATGTTAGATTAACATGATAATAGTTTAATTTGTGGTTCATTCCAGTAGGTTTACCCTCCTGTTTCTTTTCTGTTCAAATTTTGTGTTGAAATAAGCTTGTTGGTATCATTTGTTTCAAATTGTTCCAATTTCCTTTTCTCATTGTTATTCACCATGTTTTTTCATATGAGTTCAGTTCGTTGTCGATTTCAGTACGTTTACAGTGATCATTCCTTCTGCCTAAGTTTGATTTAGAATTGTGAATGCAGTCAGTTAATCCCATGTACATATGCATCTTAGCAGCTTTGCATCAGTCTGCTATTTGATCTAATCTGAGTTCTAAGTTCAAACTGCTAGGGGAATTGAATTAAATTGGTTATAGCTGCTGTAATTTGCTAATTAATTAGGAATCAGTTTAGTTATCTGATTAAGGATATTGGTTATAGCTGATGAGGTAAAAGGGATTGGGTAGGACAGTAATTTCAGGGGCTTTAGGAGGGTATTTTGGGATTGAAAAGGTTTGAAAGTAATTTAAGTTGAATGGTATGACATTAGGGTACTAAAATACTATTAAACTAATGAATTGTTTAAGTGCTAATGGGGAACAAAACATAATGGTGGGGGAAGGTTTAGAGGAAATGGATTAAGAAATAGGTGCCCATACCTATTTGAATTTAAATAAAGAAAAGACAAGGGTAGTGGGGAACAAGTGAATTAAAAAGAGAACAAAACATGTAGTAGTGGTCGAGGAATATCATGGGCAGAAAATCTGATAGTTTCAAGGCAGAGAGGGCAGGCCTGTTTTTGGGTTATAAATAGAGTCATTTTAGACAGACTGGGGGGGGGGTTCGGAAAATCTGGGATGAGGCTTTTGAATCTGAAAAAAAAAGATCACTGTTTGAGAGTTTAAAAAGGGTTGGCTTTTGAAAACACCACTCTTTCAAGAAGTCACACGTTTGAAAATCAATGGAAAAGGGTCCTAAAATCAGCCTAGGATAGATGTTAAGTTAGTTCTTGTTTCTTCTTTAGCTTGGGAGAATCAGTTTAAAAGGAAAAAAGGTTAGGCATTCATGGAGTTTGTTACTGTGCCATTGGGGTCCAGAGTTGTGTTGTGCTATTTGTTGTAACTGTTTGGTTTCCTTCCTGAAGTTGAAACTAGTGTGTTGTCTAGTTAAAGTTGACTCTTGGACTGCTTTCTGCTACTCTTTTGGTTTGAAGTTGGTTTCAAGTTAGGTTTATTTTGGGTGTTGTTATTGCTGTGTTGGTTTGTTTGTGTTGTTGTTTGGTATAGCTGGGGAATTTTTAACTGGTTTTCCTGAGTTGCTGCTGGATATCTGTTACTGTTACTGTTGTGCTGTGCTATCTGTTGTGCTGATCATTCCTTCTTCTTCTCCATTGTATTCCATTTCCAGGTACACGTTCTAAAGCTCTCAAATTTAATGGAAAAGAAGTAAAGAGTTGTTGGAATGGATTTCTGAACTTCCCCTTTTCTTTATGTTTACTTTAATGTATAAGCAGTAGTTCACTTGATATTTAATAGCATGTACTAGAATGACTTGGGAATGCATAAACTGGACTGATTGAATCTATTTCTACAAACATGTGAATATCAATTGTAATTAGTCTTAGTTGGTGATTACTAGTTATGACATATACTGTACTTAATTCTTCTTCAGTAGTCGTGAAATAGTTTCAAATAGTTTATGTCACAAAACAGGTTCAAATAGTTTATATGTTGGTTTAATAGGTCTAATTCTGAAATTGCGAGTTCACTTAAGTAAATAACATCCTTTTAAATAGCAATGTAAATAATGTTAGTAACTAATGTTAGTTCTCAAACGTTAGTGATTAATGTTAGCTTGATGTCAGGTTTTAGGCATTGATGCATTTTTCAACAAGTTGTAAAAAGAGTTCAAAAAATGGCTTTGTGTTACACATAGTTAATACCAATAGTCCAGTTCATATAATAAAGCCAGAGTTGAATGGGATCGAAATGGTAGCTGGTTTTGTTAATATTTACAACGGCAGGCGGTAGATCTTAAGTTAGGTAGCGGGTTCAAACTAGAAGGTGTTTCCTTTTGTTTGGACCCGGACTTGAACTTGAAGCCCGAACTTTTAATACTAATTGATTAGGATTTTCCTTTATTCATAGAGACAAATAAATAGAAAATCATAGTCGCTTTAGGATATCCTTGAATAAAAAATGAGATGAGCTTCGCCAAATAAAACGCATAGATTGCGGGGCCCTCACAAATGTATGTATTAATTACTTAGAACTCGGGATCGGCCGCTTAGCGAACTTCATGGCCATTTCCCAAAATAACCCCGCGTTAGTCTCTTTAGGCGCGTACTTTAAATAACATTACCTTCTTAAACCCGGGTGCACATTTATGTGACCCAAATCCAAATCTCAACGAAGTCGAAATGTGTCGCTAATCACGGGTACATTGATTGTGACGTGGTTCGAGATGCATTTCCACAACGTTGCAAATTCCTTTTAAAAAATAATGAATGAGACGAGCCTCGACAAACGAAATACACGAGCTGTGGGGCCCTCTATACGTGTTGGTAAAATTGCTTAGACTTCGGGATGGGCCGTTTAGCAAAGTTTCACAGCCTTACCCAAAATAATGATACGCTAGTCGCTTTAGGCGCGCCTTTAATAATTTACTTTCTTAAACTCGGGTGCACATTTATGTGACCCAAATCCAAATCTCAACAGAGTTGAAAATGTCAATAACCACGGGTGCATTGATGTGACGTGGTTCGAGATGTATTTTCACGACGTTGCAATTCTTGTTAAAAATAACAATGATGAAAGCGGTAAACAGTAAAAAAATTGCACATAGGTTCAACATATATTAAAATCAGATAAACAAGCCGAATATGATAGTTGAGCGACCGTGCTAGAACCACGGAACTCGGGAATGCCTAACACCTTCTCCTGGGTTAACAGAATTCCTTACTTGGATTTCTGGTTCGCGGACTGTAATACAGAGTCAATCTTTTCCTCAATTCGGGATTCAACCGGTGACTTGGGACACCATAAATCTCCTAAGTGGCGACTCTGAATCTTTAAATAAAATCCCGTTTCGATTGTCCTTTAATTGGAAAACTCCATCTGCGCCCTTTATGGGGGCACGAGTGAAAAAGGAGGTGTGACAAGAACAACTATCCATAAAAATCCAGTAAAAGCAAAGTTAAGCAAACTGGGACTCACCTAGGAAGCACGCAGTATTCGCCAATGAAAGCAAAATTAAGCAAATTGGGACTCACCCAAGAAGTGCATGGTATTCTCCAATGAAAGAAAAATTAAGCAAACCGGGACTCACCCAGGGAACGCCTGGTGTTCTCCAGTAAACACAAAGCCGAGCACACCGGGTCTCACCCCGACGTAGGGGTGGGCGTCAGTCGGTTCTATTCGGTTATGAATATTATCGGTTTACAAATTTGATAAAACGATAACCGAGCCGATAAGATATCGATTATCGGGTATCGGTTAATCGGTTATCTATCATTATCATTTTGAAAATTGGTTTACCCGATAAGATAACTCAATATGGAGTTAAGCAAAAAAGAAAAGACAATTCACTGGAGTTAAGCAAAAAAGAGAAGAATTCACATATAGTATACTACCCATTTCTGCGTTCTATCCAGTGGCCACAACTGGAATAATACTAATTCTTCAATAACAATTGTCCAAATATATTAATAATAATATAAAGTAGTAGCAATTTCACCTTAAAATTAACAAGTCCAAACATATAGTACTAACAGTTCTAATTCAAGTTAACAAAACAACAACTACTCAATCCTTATAGGCTTCACCAAAAAATCAGTAGATATATACTTATCAAACTGCATCAATTCCCACAAAATGTTCCAAGCCATTAGCTTCCTCCTCCGATATGATAATAACAATAGTTGATTTAGAATTTTTATTTCACACAATACATGCACTTCCACAAGCGTTGAAGCCCTCAAACAGTCCAATATAATATGGATGTTGTTTGTCAAATGCCTAACCTAAAAAAAGAAACCATAGAGCAATCCATATATGAAGATGAATTTTGTTATAGAAATTAAAAGCCTAATGTATAAGACTAAAGACTTACGTTAGGAGTAACTAGTAAGGTCTATGAAAAATGAAGATGAAGGCTGAGAAAGAATAGGAGAGAATGAACTAACGCCCTAGCATATGTATATACTTAAGGGTAAAGTCATAATTTTATTAATTCTTATTGGGTTATCGGTTAACCCATTAACAAAATTGGCAAACTCAGGCTCGAACCGATAACCCAATAATGAAAAAAAATTCTAAACCGTTAACCCAATAACCCGATATCGATAAACCAATAAATAATTAACAGCTCGGGTTATCGATTTTACCCAATATATGTCTATCCCTACCCCGACGCACGCATAAATAGTAAGGCGACGTGTAAAGTTCACTAAAAGATATACATAACAAACTTACAACATGTTACTATTTTGACCTTGCTCGAAATAACGCCCCTACGGCCAATGGCCATCGCCAAAAGAAGGGTTCGACCTGGCTCGAACTTACAACGGGTTACTATTTCGACCTTGCTCGAAATAACACCCCTACGGCCAATGGCCATCGCCAAAAGAAGGGTTCGACCTGGCTCAAACTTACAATAGGTTACTATTTCGACCTTGCTCGAAATAACACCCCTATAGCCAACGACCATCACCTAAAGAAGGGTTCGACCTGGCTCGAACTTACAACAGTTTACTATTTCAACCTTGCTCGAAATAACGCCCCTATGGCCAACGTGTCACGCCCCAAACCTAGGGAGGTGTGGCTGGCACCCAGTGCCGTAGTGGCTCGAGTGAACCACTCTGTAATTTATTCATTCCTTTTGTGATAGCTTATATGAGTCCACCAAACTATGGAGTACCTAGTCCTGTACGAGACCGATACGTAGAAAGCTGTAAAGGTTGAATGTAAAGGAGGCCAGAGATTTTCTACGTGGAAAAATCCCACACAAGGGGATCAAAAAACCAAGACCTACTCTTGTAGGGTTTTAACTCAACTAACTTTTATTCTACCTATTACAAGCCACTTTGCAAAAACCCTATTGCAAAGACTTTAAACTAACTTGTGATTCAACCACCACAAGTCACTCTCTAACTCTCCTAGTTACAGAGGATTTAACTTATGACTATTTCTAGTCACAACATAAACTCTAAAGTTTACGAATTTGGTTTGTTCCTAAAACAGTGCTTCTAGGAAAGCAAAATAGGAATTACAATGTAGAACAATTAACAAGATTACAACTCAACTATGGATGTACATAAGACTTCGTTTAGGAACTGATCCTTAGTGGAGTTGTCTTCTTGTTCTTGACACACCAGTGATTTCAATGCCGGATTGATGCTTCTTCTTCTTGAGAGAATATCACTGAATGCACAAATCCTGGTATGTCTTGCACCAGGTTGTTTTATCACAAAAGATATCACCATAGATCAACTCGTGGTGTACTTTTTCCCAGAGAGAAGTGACTGCTGCACTGACTGCACAGCCACTACTGGGCAGTTGCGTTCCAGATGGATAGTGGACTTTGAAATTCTGTCAGAATACACCAACAGATTAGGTCCTCGTTGTATTCCGCTTCTGTAACAGTTGCCAGATGGTCACTTTCTTCTATCACATTCCAGCTGTGCACTTGATATGTACTTTTGAAAGAGAACTTACAGGGAGCAAGTCCCTGTTGTGTTCCTCTTTATATTGATTGTGTACAGTCACTGACTTGTTTGTGCCAGAGAACCCTAAGAGACCAGAGCATCAGGTCTCTGTTGTGTTCCTCCCTGTGATCGTTTAATTCTTTTCTGTTGTTGACTTGTTCATATGAGATGTATAACCTGTGCAACAAGGTTTTCTATCTGGTTCTTCATAACAAGTTTGTTAGATCATCAAAACATAAGAAGTATAAGGCTAAGACATTGAAAGCCCATCAATTTCCCCCTTTTTGATGATGACAAACTTAGAGATGAAAATCATCTGGTTAGATCAGGATTGACAATTAATTAACCAGATGAGCCAGCAGTTCCCCCAGTCAGCAATTCCCCCTTAATCTTAGATCTCCCTACACAACAGCCATGTTATAACAGTTTACAACAGTTCCCCCTTAATCTTAGGTCTCCCTACTCAACAGCCATGTTACAACTTACCTGCAATTTTACTTTTATTTCCCCCCATTTTGGCATCATTAAAAAGAACAACTATGAAGAAGAGCACAAGCAGGTAATAAGCATAAAGAAGTCTAACACAGCTAGCTCATGCCACATATGTGCACACAACATGACAAAAAAGAGAAGCCAGAGGAACATAGTTTTGTATATGCAAGGAAAGGGGAGCTGTTTCATTAATGTTTACATTGGATTGACCATGTCAGGAGCAGTAATGGTTAATTTCAACATCCCATCACACAAAAACAAAACAAGTAAGCACCAGTAAAGCAACAGCCACAGGAAAGTGGAACAAAAATAGCTAGACACTAGGGATGATCCTAGGCAGCACTAAGGGAAGGAGGCTTGGAGGAAGAGGCAACAATGGTTTTGAGAACCAAGTCCAGTCTAGCATTTGCAGCCAGTTGTTCTTCAAGTAGTTGTGCCCGGAGCCTCTTATTTTCCTTTCTCAGTTGGGCAATCTCCACAAGTACAGAATTAGGTCCCTTAGCTGCTTGGCTGACTGAGTTTCTAGAATGACATTTCGATCCCTCGGCCTTCGTATTTCCTCAGAGGCTACATTTTGGGCGTTTATCAGCTGAGAAATGGCCGAGATGTTTCCACCAACTTTTTCTATGCATTCACATTCTTCTAAAGTGGTCTTAGAAAAGGTTTGCTTGCGTGTCCCCACTCTAGGATTTCCCAGGGGAACATTATAGAATCTGAACACTTGAGTGAGGAGAAAACCATAAGGTAACCCATAATTGTCACCCTTAAAATTTGCAACCTTCTGTATATGATCTATCATGATTGCTGGCAGGTTGATTGTTACAAACTCATCAAGTGCTTCCATTAGGACCAAATCTGACTTTATGGTAATGGAACGTCTCTCAGAGCGGGGTAGGAGTACTTTATTGACCATTTCAAAGAGAAGCCGGTACTCAAGAAGTAACACTTTCTTATGGATCTGTTCCCCCTATTGAATAGATTGCTCTTTCATGATGGCTCTTGACTGAGGACATACCTTCACACGAAATTCTGAGAATTTTTCCCAATGTTGAAGTGTCGAGTACAATATCCACTACGTTTACACGCACGTAGATGTGGTCCCCTTCAACAGTGAAGAGAGATGAGTAGAAGGTTTGCATTGCATCTTCATACACCAGAGGCATGCTCCCTTCAAATAGGTGTTCCCATTGTTGAAATTCCATAATCTCCAGAATTTGTCTCATGCCAGCCATTTCCGAAATTGTTGAATCAAAAGTTCGACCCACAACACTTTTTGAGTTCTTAATCTTTGTTGCCACTGAACACCATCACAGGTTAAAGACTTTGATGCACTAGGTTCATTAACGGTTTCCCTTTCCTGGTTTCTGGTTCCTTCGACAGATTCTCCTTTCCATCTTGTTGCCTCTACAGTTTTGTCATTTGACTCAGCTATCTCAGTTTTACTTCGTTTGGACTTGCTGATGTACTTCCTAGATGACCCTTTCTGTTCCTTAACATTTTTCTTAATCGTCACAGACTATTGCACCAAAGAACCAGGTTCTCTAGAAGCATCTTTCTCTATCTGATTTACTGGCACACTCTTGATGAAGTCTTTTGGATTCATTTTCCTCTTTTTCCTTGTCTTGACACTTCTCTTACTTTTCTGCAATGGGGATTCAAGATTCTCTTGCTGTAGTGACTTGGTGATGGGTGATTTTGAGAAAGACTCCAAGAATTTGGAATGAATAGAAGATGCAGGAGTGAGTTTGCATGGAAGTGAATCAGGTTCATCAGGAGCCTTTTCTAAAAGTATCTCATGGGCCAAGGACTCAAGGAGTGTTGTGGTTCTCACATCCCCTAGGAATGTTATGTCTTCCCTTTGATATTCTGAAGAGAAATAAGCTCCTTCATTTATCAGACTCTTAGTAGATATAGCCATAATGTTATGAGCAGCTTCCTTTTTTGGAGACTCCTTGAGAGTCACTAAGTCCAACATGGAGGTGTTCAGGTACTGGTCAGGATCATCCTCAAGGGCTTCTGATGCGCGAGGAGTAATACCTCCTGTGTGATCCTTGATGAGATCATAGGAATGACTAGATATAGGATTCTCAAAATAGTGATAAACAGGGTTTATCAGAAATAGAAAGACTGTATGGGTGGAGGAAGTCCCAGAAGTGTATATAGTGATAGAAGGCGTGAAATCATGATCTTCTAGGAATGATTTCGAGAGTGATGAAGAAGTAGGAACAGTGTTAACGGCGAGGGAATGAGAATATTGTTCGATCGCCATTGAATGAGTACTTAGTATATGAGTTGAAAGAGGAAGAAATAGATAGGAAGAAGATCCTAGCTATACATAGAGGATGAAGGTTCATAACTTGCCGTGAGAAAGAGGGGAAGTTTCTTATTGGGAAAAGAACTAATGATGAGTGGGGAGCGAAACAGGTTCTGAAACGTCTGAAAACGACGGTAAATTTTTGGGGAAGTGTTACTGTGCAGAGAAGATGCGGGATTTGATTGACAATACATGGAACTCAGACGTTAAGAAGTTGAATGACGTGGCAGCTGAGTTATAAAATATTTATATGCCTTTTTTTGTTTATAAAGGGCATGCAAAAATTAAGCATATTACTACTGACCTCAGATACAGGAACCTAATGCCAGAGCAAACCTTTTGAGCAAGGTTTTAGCAGCTCCCCTCCTTGCAGTTCATAACTGTACCTTTGGCTTCTATGATCGTCATGCGTGTTTACTTACAATGGTATTGATGTGAGTTAGGCTTGGTCAAAAAACACTTTAGCTATCTTTACCTGAAGGTGTCTTACACAGCCAACAAATGGAGTATCAGGTTCTTCATTAGATCTTTGTGACCCCGACTTCACCTTGATTTATCCGAAATATTCTCTACTTGAGGCTTTGATACAGATATTCTGAGTTTGGTCTTCTGTTCTGCAATCATTTCCACCGATCATTTCCTTCTTCATATTGACCTTCAGGAGAGGATCTCACCCTTCAATGTGTTTGCAATTTCTCTTCAGATGTTGATGAAGTAATTTTGTCTTGCTTCCTTGTCTTCCAGAAGATACTGCATGAATTATTACAGGTGCAACTTTATGTTCTGCTTCTTGTGTAGTGCCGTGAGTTGAATCTTTTCTTCTTCCTTCAGCTTTAGTGGTGGCAAATGACCTACCAGGTGCTTTGTGAGATATGGAAGATGATTCTGCATTGTCTCTCCCCAGTCTCCTTTCATCTTGCTCACTCTATCACCCTCCTGATTTGAAGCCCCATGAGCATTTCCTGCCATTTTGTGCTTCCTTTGTTGAAGACCTTGCGGTCTTGTTTTGTGGATTGTACTCTAGAAGAATTTGTTAGCTCTTCCTTTTACATTGAGCTTCCCAAGCTGACCCTTCCTGTTGTCAAGCACAAGGCATTTTCTTCTAATTTGGCAGCTCTTGGTGAGTTTTGATTTAGGAGGCACCTGGTCCGACACCTATTCTCAAAGTAGAAAGCAATATTTGTTTCTTTTGCCCGGAGTTTCTTGGCGATTCCTTAGGCGATGAACACAATCTCTGCAGTAATTTCCAGATCCGTTCTTTCTTTCAGCTACACCATTTTGGTCATGCAATCCTTGGAGTTTGAGAAATTGTGCGAAATCCCTTCTCCTCCTCCTCTATCATTTTTGTGAACTCATGTCTAGGTCACGCTTGAGTTTGGTAGACCACGGACCAGGTTCGGCTGAGTTAGTTTCTTCGGAGGTGAGAAATTTTCATATACTACTCATTCATCCCGTGGTTGTGATTTCACTCATCTCATTATCCACTTGATGATTAGCAAGAGTGACTGTTCTTGCATCCTTTGTTCATTGATACTGCTTGGCTAGTTATCAGATTGATGACACCACCTTTTAGGTCATTCACATAGTGCTCGTCTCCACTCAAGTGTCAAGAAGAACCCTTTTTTGCCTTTTCATTCACTGAGAATGTACCCTTTGCTTTCTTCTTAAGGATACATTCCCTTCCTGTAGGGCTGTCAGTGAGAAGAGATTCATGATGTTGCGTGCTTGAAGCATCCACTGTCCATAGTCCATCGTAGTCTACTTCCTCTCACTGTTCCCTGCTCATGCAAATCAAGGGTTAGATTTAGGAACCCAAACTAGTTTGGGTTTCTTGTTATGATAAAAGGGATGAATGAGGGATTTCCTAGTCCATGCAGGCACCATCCTCTTTTTGAGAGTAGTACCTGGTCCCCTTTTAGTTGTCACTCCTTCAGAGAACACTTTGTTTTTCTGGGCAAACTGAACCCTGGCCTGGCAATTTTCTTTAAAATGCCCATTGTTTCCACAGTGGGTACAGAGCCAGTTATCAGGTACAGTGACATACTTGTTGTGTGGGTTGTAGGGAGTTTTCTCCCTTTGGAACCCGATGCCCTGCTTGTTCCCACCATTGTTGAGATACATGGTAGTGACTGCATCTGAGGACCAGGTCCATTTCAAGGATTTTTAAAGATCATTTCTCACTTTCTCCAACTCAGCTTGGAGATTGTTGATTTCTCCCGAGTTTATTGCAAAGACTAGTTTTTACAGTAGTTAACTCTTTTTCGAGCAGGATGTGCGACTCGCTGGCTACTTCCTTTCCTTTTCCAGGATTTACATTCCTATGTTCTCTATTGATTCCCTCAATGGTTTCCTCTAGATTAGCGCATATCACTAGAAGGTCATCTCTTTCCTCCTTAGTGGAGGCAATTTTTTCGTCTAAGGAGTGTTTCTTATTGCTAAGACCTTCTATTGTTTCTTTTAGATCAACGACTACTACCATCAAATCGTCTCTCTCATTCTCCACATTGGTTATTTTTTCATTTAGGGCCTCCTTCTCTAGTTCAAGATTAGCTATAGTTTCATTTAAGTCCACTACACATACCACTAGATCATCTCTAGATTGTTCGGCCTCCCCTAGTTCTACAGTCAGGATCTCCTTATCATTTTCAATACTATAGTGAGCGTCAATTAGGACATTTGATAAAGACCTTAGTTTCTTAGAGGAATAAGATTTCAGATTTCTTTGAACATCCTTGAAGTTTACCTCATCGTCTTCATCTTCTTCATCATCATCATCTGACTGAGCCATCAACGCGAACAGTGAATCGTACTTTGTTGCTTCAGTTTCCACTGCCATCATGGAACTGTTTTCTGCATCTGATTCTCTTTCAGATTCACTTGAGGAGTCTCCCCAAGCAGCAAGAGCCTACTTATCGATGTTGTCTGCAACACTTTTTCGATTGAATCTTTTCTCTGGAACCAGGTTCCTTTTTCCCGCTTTGTCAGGATTTTGCTTGTACTGCTCCTGTTTCGCGAGAGGACAGTCTTTGATGAAATTCCCTTGCTTTCCACATCCGTGATAGAGATCGTTGTTCCTTTTTTTACTTGAACTGCCCCACTTTGGTATGCCACCATTTCTTCGAACCATTTTTTGAAATCTCTTAGTAAAATAGGCCATGTCACTATCTTCATCATTTGAGTCACTCCTTTCAGCCTTAAACACTAGGTTCTTTTCCTTCTTAGGCTCTCTTCTTTCATTGTCTTTCTTTCTTTTCATCTAGTATGTTTTCAGATTACCAATTAACTCATCCATGGTCAGAGTCTGTAGATCTTTAGCTTCCGTGATGGCATTTACCTTACTTTCCCAAGACCCAGGTAGAACACTGAGAATTTTCCTTACAAGCTTGTTTCAAGGAATGACATCTCCAAGTGAGTGAAGCTCATTTATGATGGAGGTGAATCTGGTGTGCATATCTTGTATGGAATCATCATCCTTCATCTTGAAGAGCTCGTATTCAGTGGTGAGCATGTCGATCTTGGATTGTTTGACTTGTGTGGTTCCTTCATGTGTAGTTTGTAAAACTTCCCATATTTCTTTGGCAGTATCACAAGCTGATACTCTGTTGTACTCATCAGGTCCTATGCCACACATCAAGATTTTCTTGGCATGATAGTTCTTTTCTACAGCTTTCCTATCGATGTCGTTGTACTCTCTTCTCCCTTTGGGCACCAATGGTCCTGTTTCTTCAAGTTTCTCCATAGGAACATGTGGACCATCACAAATAATGTCCTACAGTTCTAAATCTTCCGCCATTATGAAGTCATGCATCCGAGTCTTCCACCATCTGTAGTATTGACCATTGAATCTAGGAGGTCTATAGGTTTATTGTCCTTCTTCAAAGCTTGGTGGAGCAGCCATTTAGGATCATTCCTAGGTGTTAGCCTGATAGGAGGAACCTGCTCTGATATCAATTGATATCTTGTATGAGTGCACCAAACTATGGAGTACCTGGTCCTGTACGAGACTGATACGTAGAAAGCGGTAAAGGTTGAATGTAAAGGAGGCCAGATATTTTCTACGTGGAAAAATCCCACACAAGGGGATCAAAAAATCACGACCTACTCTTGTAGGCTTTTAACTCAACTAACTTGTAATCTACCTATTACAAGCCACTTTGCAAAAACCCTATTGCAAAGACTTTAAACTAACTTGTGATTCAACTACCACAAGCCACTCTCTAACTCTCCTAGTTACAGAGGATTTAACTTATGGCTATTTCTAGTCACAACATAAACTCTAAAGTTTACGAATTTGGTTTGTTCCTAAAACAATGCTTCTAGGAAAGCAAAATAGGAATTACAATGTATAACAATTAACAAGATTACAACTATGGATGGACATAAGACTTCGTTTAGGAACTGATCCTTAGTGGAGTTGTCTTCTTGTTCTTGACACACCAGTGATTTCAATGCTGGGTCGATGCTTCTTCTTCTTGAGAGAATATCACTGAATGCACAAATCCTGGTATGTCTTGCACCAGATTATTTTATCACAAAAGATATCACCATAGGTAGTGATGTCAACTCGTGGTGTACTTTTTCCCAGAGAGAAGTGACTGCTGCACTGTATGCACAGCCACTACTGGGCAGTTGCGTTCCAGCTGGATAGTGGACTTTGTACTTCTATTAGAATACACCAACGGACCAGGTCCTCGTTGTGTTCTGCTTCTGTAACAGTTGCCAGATGGTCACTTTCTTCTATCACATTCCAGCTATGCACTTGACTTGTACTTCTGTAAGAGAACCTACAGGGAGCAGGTCCCTGTTGTGTTCCTATTTATATTGATTGCATACAGTCACTGACTTGTTTATGCCGGAGAACCCTAAGAGACCAGGGCACCAGGTCCCTGTTGTGCTCCTCTCTGTGATCGTTTAGTTCCTTTCTATTGCTAACTTGTTCATATGAGATGTATAACCTTTGCTACAAGGTTCTCTATCTGGTTCTTCATAACAAGTTTGTTAGATCATCAAAACATAAGAAGTATAAGGCTAAGACATTGAAAGCCCATTATTTTGTAACTATCATGGGCCAACATGGCCACAACTAGTAATGTACAATTGTAAGTGGGCCAATATTGTATCAATGAACCATCATTCTTAAAACATGAATACATATGGACCGTCAAGGCCTCTGACATACAGTAGAAACTGAACATATGTCTATAAAGCCTCTAAGATTATTCGATATCAAATGGGAAAGGGTACCGGCCTATCCATAAGTCTGTAGCAAAACTCTGACACGATGACTCATAGACTCGACTGCACTCCAAATGAGGTGGAGTCTTACCGATCCTTCGCGGAATGCTGACCTCGTTTACTATGAGGGTTTATCAAACTGATTATCTATACCTACATTTATGAATGCAACATCCCCAACAAAAGGACGTCAGTACGAATAATGTACTGAGTATGTAAGACATGTAAATAATATAAAGAGCATGGAAGAAACATGGAGTAAAGGACTCAACCTGCAAGTCTGGATAGCTCTGTAAATTATGAAATATTTATAGTGAAATGCATATGCGTATGAATGTCATGTCATGCATAGGTACATGTTTCATAACATCATTAGGCCTCTGAGGGCATCCCATCATATCATCTCGGCCATTGTGGGAAAAATCATCCACGTATACTAGCTGATCAGGTGGTGCGTATATAACACCATAACCTTTCTCATATCCCATATACATATACATATACATATATATATATATATATATATATATATATATATATATATATATATATATATATATATATATATATATCAATGTGGGTCAATGTACATGTATAAATGCATGAAATGTATATGAAATACGTTAATAAAATCTCTTAGTATGTCATAAGACCATTATGCCTCTGATTAATACCATGAAATAAATTTTACCAACTTACGTATTTTTGAAACCCATGAACAGATAATAGAATAATGACACATGGAAAAATAAAAATATACACATCTCTAGCATTTCTACGAATAGAGTAATTTATGAAAGTTGTGTATTTGCTCGTTTCGCTTGTATCATATAGATCATGCCAAAAGAAAGAAGGATTAGCCTTAACATACCTGAGTCGATTCTCCTAAAAGAGAATAAACTGTACTCCCTTATCCGAAATTACTCTCAGCTCATTCCTTAAAACTCTTAAGATTTGATTTTGCGTACATACGATTGATGTCAAATTGTATGTGTGAATGATAATGATACCTTCTTCCATTTACGTTTTTAATCTTCTAAAATACCTTTACAGACCTTTAGGAGTGGTTGGCTCGTGATAAGACGTGAATTTATAATACAACTGGGACAATATCAAGGGAATTATCAGTTCGGATTAAGAATGTGTATGTAGTTAAAGTTTTAGTAGGATGGAGAACAATTAAACAAAGATTTTGTTCCACATTTAGTTCCTGAATTTAGTGGGAAGCTAAATTGTACCTTTTGGCCTAATTCTAGGGATTCAGATTACAACTCCCCCCCCCCTAAATATGCCACCTCATTGAGTGAACTTGGGAGTCACATTTTGCTAAGGCATTTGCTGCCAAATTTCTAACATCCCACGTGGATGTTAGACCCTCATAATTATCCACAAATGTTACTTAAATATTTATCCACAAATTCCTAATTAATTTGATAATTTTCCACTCCAATCAATAATTAACCAATTATTCATATAATTAAGAATTATCTCGAATTACTAAAATACTACTCACTTTTAATATACTTTATATAACTTACTATCATGGTCATGTAGTACCATATAAAATCAATACACACACTATTATTTTATTAAAATATTCGTGTAAAAATATATTGATATATTTTCTCAACTTATAATTTTCCTAATATCATATAAAGAGTACAATCTAAATGATCTTGACATTTAAATTGCCTAGGTACTCCATTCCAATTTGGTCTATTTAAGTGTAGCACACCAAATAGTTGAAGAACTCGTAACTTTGACTTAGAATTTGAAGCATATTATTGTATGACTTACATAAAAGAAAGCAAATTATTTTGTGCACAATAAAGACTGCTTACTTTTCCCATTATACATTCCCCCAACCCCCCCAACCCCCCCAATCATAAATAGAGGAAGGGTAATACCTTATTCTTCGTTGGATAGGATATTTCTAGATTTACAACTTTCCTGTTAGCGTGATAATCCAACAATTTTTTTTTCTTTTATTAGAATTTAAAAATGAAACAATTTTGTTTACTCTAGAAATTACAAGGCTAAATACCTAGATAGCACCTTAAACTTGACACGATTTATCAATTAGACATTCCAACTTAGCTAGACCACATAAACATTTGAAATCAACAAAAAAGTCTCTTAAACAAAAGGCTCAATAAAATCGAGCACGTGAAAATTACATGTTGGTAAGGTCTCTAAAGACGAGAGAAGTAGATATATGTCTCAAAAATAGATACATGTCATTAGAAGATTAAAAAAAATATTCGAAAGTAGTAATATTAATAACTATATAAAATTATATTTTTTCTCAAATTAGTTTACAAAACTATTCCACTCAAAATACCATAAATATATATATATAACAGTATCAAGGTTGTTAATCTTACAGGGTATAACACAACGACCATCGCTAAAAGAAGGGTTCGACCTCGCTCGAACTTACAACGGGTTACTATTTCGACCTTGCTCGAATTAACGTCGTAGGGTTCGACCTCGCTCGAACTTACAACGGGTTACCATTTTGACCTTGCTCGAAATAACAACCCTACAGCCAACGGCCGTCGCCAAAAGAAGGGTTCAACCTTGCTCGAACCTACAATAGGTCATAGTTCGATCTCGCTCGAATTAACACCTTTACGGCCACCGGCCATCGTCAAAGCAAATATGTCACAATTCAATCTCGCTGTAATTGACACCTTTACGGCCACTAGCTATCGTCGAATCAAGTAGGATACAATCCAACCTTGCTTAGAATAACACCTTTACATCCACCGGCTACCATCAAATAAAATAAAGAGTTCGAACTAATTCAAATATGAGTCAGAAATTGGCTTCGCCCAAGACATCAACTCCAAGTTCAACCTCATTTGAACACGAGTTAGAAAATAACTTCGCCCAAGACGGAAACTCCAAGTTAGACATCGTTCAAACACAAGTCAGAAACTGACTTCGCCCGAGATGGCGGTTCCAAGTTCAACCCCGCTTAAATACGTATGAAAAAGTTGACTTCGACTAAGTCGGTAAGTCTAAATTCAATCCCACTCGAATGTTCAAGTAGAAATTGACTTCGTCCAAAATGACGAATCTGAATTCAACTTCGTTTGAACCAAGGAAGATTCCACCTAAGTCGGTAAATCAGAAGTTAGCCTCGCCCGGATCTGAAGATCCAAAGTGACTTCATTCGGACTCATGCGTCGAGATCCTGATCTATTCGGGCAGGGTCGAACTCCCAATCGAAAAAATCAGGGACTCATCGAAAAAAGGGGGAGAATCCAAAGGTCTACGCCAAAAAAAAAGATATGTAACGAACGAGGAAAGGAAAAAGAGAATCAAAAGATACACAAAGGCGAACGAACTGTTTTATTTGAATATATGTGCGCAACAGCCACGCCTTACAAAAGACCAAAACAGGCCCAAAAAAAGAAGACAAAAATGGACAACAAAAAAAGAGTACTAAAGTTGCAACAACTTTTCACTCAGCGTCATTGTCGTCGTTCTCCCCATCGTTGTCTTCAGGAAACCCCTCCTTAACATCAGCATTCTAGCCAACCTCCAGTGTCGCGGGGTCGTAGCCGCAATTAACACGAGCCTCGCGTGCCTTCGCTCGAGCTTCTTCAAAAGCAGCCTCGAAAACATTGCTCACCTCTCATAAACCCTTGTTTATGTCTCGTTGGGCCTCGATGTGGACCCACAACTCATGCAAGTGATGAGGAGCAACAACGGAAGCAGATTCAACTTGAGCCAGCAATTGCGCCTTTTCGGCCTCGAGGGTCGCGACCCGGTCTCCTAAGTTTGAAGCTTCCTGGTCAATTTTGCCGATGCGCTCTTCGAGTCTCGCCTCCCTCAATGTAGAAGTTGCCCTCTCAAACTCTTGCTTATATCTGAGGACATGAATATTGTCCTCCAGTGTCGCCGCTCTTGCCAAAGCCGATGCCCGAGTATTCTCAGCATTTTCCAGCTTGGCCACTTTTCTCTCTAACTCAGTTAACTTCCCCACCCATTCTACACTCAAAGCTTCAACTCTAGCGGTATTCTGATCAAGTTCAGCTTGCAACAACATCACCTTCGCCTGAAGATGCTCGCACTCTGCAATAACCCCTTTTCCTAACTCAAGCTCTTTGTCCTTGGCATAGAGCAGCTCCTCGAGCTCACTACATCTGTGAATGGACTGCATCAGCTCCTGACCTTTTCTCCAACTCCTCTCTGATGGACTAGGTGCCAGTACCCGCTTTGAGACGCTTATGCATCTCACGGTGTTTGTTACGATACCGCCAATACTTTTTAAGAACCATCAGAAAACTCTTGGCCCGAGTCTCAGCCCTACAAGCACTCTCAATCTCTAGCATTTAAGACTGAAAACAAAGAAACGAGTCGATAAAGGCCAAGGCCACAAAAAGGGGGGACAAACAAGGAAAAGAAACTTACCCTTAGGCCCATCGTGGCCACACCACACGATAATTCGGTATCGGTAACGTCTTGAAGAGCTTCGCTTTTTGTGGCAGAGCATGGAAGGTCGAACTACAACATAAAATCCACCGTGTCTCGTAGAAGATTGAGGTCTGATGGAATTTTGAGTATTCGGGAAGGACCTCCCGATGTTACCACAGTTCGGGTAAAGCCCTCCTCGAACATCCTAACGTCGTCAGGATCAAGGTCTGATTCAGACTCGTAATCATCAACCACGATGCCTTTTCCCCTTTCTTCGGCTGAAGAAGAATTGCGGTTCGGCCGGGATGAAGAAGGGCCGCCCAAGATAGCAGCGGCAGCCTCTAGACTCTGTCTCTCTGCCACATCAGTCTATTAACTGCTCACAACGGGTGTAGCCTCTATGGCCGGGGTGGCACCACTATCAATTTCGGGCACTGCCAGGGAAAGGTTGCCCCTCGAAGATGTTTCGGCTTGAGGAGCCACTTCCAATGCCACTTGTCATCTCTTCGTTGGGCCTCTCCACTGTCGCACCTCCTTTTTACCGCGCCCGCGGGGCGCGTGGGGAGTTTTCTCCAATTGAAGGACAGTCGAAACGAGATTTATTTAATTATTTCAGAGTCGCCACCTGGGAATTTTAAGGCGTCCCAAGTCACCAATTTTTTAATCCCTGAATCGAGGAGAATATGACTCTGTTTGTTATTCTGCGAACCAGAAATCCTGAGTAAGGAATTCTGTTAATCCGGAAGAAGGTGTTAGGCATTTCCGAATTCCGTGGTTCTAGCACGGTCGCTTAACTGTTTTTATTATTGGCTTAATTATCTTGATTTTTACTAAATACGTTTTTATTGCATGATTTTACTACCGCTTTTTACTTATTGTTTACAATTATATGGACGAATTACGCGTACGTATATTCGTATTATATACTTTTTATAATTACCGGGGATCGTGCCACGCGTACGTGTACACAATAAAATTGTCCATGTTATAGTTTTTATAAAAAAATATATGTTCGAAATTTAAAATAAAATCAGGATCATCATCACCCTTTTTATTTAGACAATGAACTGCACACCTCGGATTATATGAAATTATTTTGACATCCGCGGAGAAATCCTTTTTATTAAAATATTCGCTCGAAATTGCGCGTACGCATAATCCGAATTTGTTTTTTTTTAATATAATCAGGGTGCGCGAACGCATCCCTGATTGCGCAAAATCTTTGTTAATAGTATTATGGCCTTTTCCCTCAAATTGTTTATTATATCATGAGAAATCTCCATTTAAGATACCCTTGAATTCTTGAAAAAGAATTTGCAATTTATTAAATGTTGCCCGTCGATTATAATTTCTGGATATAAATTATATTCAGCCAGACTATTCAAATTCAAAGAAAAGAGTAAAAATATGATTAACACTATTTTCGGCAAATACAACATATATATCCATATGCCCAATAATGAATTGTATATGAAACTAAAAATAATTTATAAAGGGAAGAATATTTTTCAAGAACTTTTATTATTTCTATTTAGTGCAAGTTTTATTTCTACTTATCCTTGATATAAAGTGTTGTGATTCGTGTTTATATATCTCATCTCATTCTCATATACTTGTTTTAATCTAATAGGCGAAATTAATTTATTTACGATAGTAGATAGGCATCAAATTGATAAGAAAAAGAATTATAAACCGATTAATAATATTGCCTTACATGCAATATAGATGTACGTCTAAAACATTCATAGCATTTTAACATCATAATCAACTCATCATCCATTAATGGTTATATATACCTGTTATCATGCCATATATGAACGTATAACTCCCATCATTCAATCCATAACTAAATCAGGTATTAGAATAAACCACCAATATGGTTTTTGACATTTTTATACTACTCTTTATTCAACTAACAACATCAAACCTTTATTCACAACCAAACAATCAGGCGTACACTAACCATGCATTTTCTTGATATTTCAGAATACTCTATACCTGACTAATAATGTCATAGGACTTAACTAATAGCCAACTTCATGCCATATTCCCTATCTTAACAATTCAATCATAACTATACTTTAATGAAAATTTAGAAATTAACCTTGTTACAACACTTATACAGTCTTCAATAAAGGACATTTATCTTACAGTCATCCTATCAACATATACTACTTATTTGATCAAGAAACAAAACTGAATTTTTAGCTAAAGAGCTCAAATGAATAGAAAGTAATATTACAACTCAAACTTTATTTATTGTCATGTTGAAACCCATCACAACATAAGTTTAAAAGATGTGTACCTGGCAATGAAGGAAGAAGGAGTTAAAATTTCAGCAGTAGCAGCATTAACAAATTCAGTAGAATAGTAGTAGTTCCACAGATTTGAGCAATAATACGACCCGAGGAAACCAGATGCACAGTACAGTATTTTTTAAAGACACTTCAGATTTTAACTGAACAGTGGAATCAAATAAATTTGAACAGATTCAACGAAAGAATAATATTTCAGATTTCAATTTCTTTTCAGTTTCAAATTCCCATTTTTCTGATTTTCTGTTTCTGCTGTTGTATCTGTGTGTGTGTGTGTGACTGTTCTCTTTTGTCTCTTTTCTGTTTCTTTTTTCCTCTTCAGATTTTCATTTTTTGATTTTCTTCTTGACTTTCCATATTCAAATCTGACTTTTCACTCTCTTAAAATCTGCTAAATCAGATTTTCTTTTGAACTCCTGATTTTCTTCTTAAAATCTGCTAAAATCTGCCTTTTTTCCTCTCTTAATATCTGCCTTAAATTCTGTCTAAAAGCTCTCTTTTTTCCTTGTTTTTCTTTCTGAAAGAGCTCTCTTCTTTCTCTCTCAAAGACTGATCTTTTTCTCTCTTCAAATCTGCCCTTAAATCAATCCCAATCCCCCTCTATTTATACAGGGCTGTCCTGTACCCTTCTAGTGCTGCCTGGACCCTTTTCTCCTTTTAAAAATCAGAAAATTTTCCATTAAAACTGCTTTTGAATACTTTAAATCTAAGTGCTCTTATCCCGATTTTTTAGCAGCCCATTACCCTTTGTTTCCCATTAGTATCTTAAATTATAGCCAACCAACATTCCACTTTCAGTCCACTATTCTATCACATTACCCTCACTATTCTGTCCCAAAAAATGTCCCAGATTTCCTACTGTAATTACTGTTATTACTGCCTTAAATTCAGAATCTAACAATACAGATTTTAAAATCTGTTTAAGCAGCTATAACCAATCCTAAAGTTTTAGACTGAATCCTAACTCAGAATGTAACCTTCTAACACAATTACATCTAATCAACATTTGTAAAATCACATTGAATTCAGAACTAACATCATAACAACATATTACTGAAATTATTATAACAATTCAGACTGGAACTTAACATTGAACCAAGATCAAACACACACAGGAGCATTGTCAATATACTGACAATGCCCTGTTCAGAAAACAATACATACACATCATACATTTGAATTTACTGATTTGTAAACAAACATGATTTAATTGACGAGTATTAATCAGTTGATTATTTACAACATTTGTCCATAATCAGTTTAAAACAATAGAAGCAGATTGTTTCAATCAGCATCATCATAAATGAGAATTCATAATATAACTAATCGACGAACTTAATCGAGTCGATTACTTACATTGTGAATAATCACAACCAACAGAAACAGTTTCATATTTTGATCATATAGACGGGCATGAGACAAAGATGACAGAATTAATCAAAACAAAAATGTGAAAAATTAACAAGTTATTAAAACAAACGAAAATACATACAGAATACACAAACAGAAATAGAACAGTACCTCTGAATTTTAATCAAACTCGAATTCAACTTGGCTTCGGATTTTGTTTGAAATCAAACAGACCTTAGTCGAAGTATTTTCCACTGAAAATACTTCGACTAAGGTCGATTAAACCTCAATCTTTCGTCTGAAGTGAACAGAATCCAAAAGTCTGGTATTTCTAGGGTTCTTGAAGGTTCGATTTGGGACTTAACCATTTCTGGTCAGATTCGAGGGGGACCAAATACGACACAAGGGTGAGGGTAGCCTAGGGGTCATTTGGTGTCAGTTTAGAACGGATCTGAGTTTGTTCTTGTTTGGTCTGAATCTTCAAAAGAAGATTCGAGAAGCTCGGAACTGATTCGAGCCAAACAAACTTCAGATCCATAACGAGGCATGCTAGGGGGTACTATGGTGTTATTTTGGAAGCCATTGGAAAGGTTTGAGTTTTCAGACCCACCTTCGATTTAGTATTCGAAGAGTTGGGGTCTGATTCGAAGGAAACTAAGGTCAGATTTGTGTAGAAGATGTTCAGGGGGTTCTAGGGTGTTATTTTGGTGACCGACGGCGTTGATTCCGCCGGGTTTCAGGCGGTGGGATTCTAGGGCGGCTAGGGTTAGGGGTGGGGTTTGGGGATGATGATGAACAGTGAGAGGAGGGGGGGTGTTCAGTTAGGGGCCGGGGTAGGGATTTGGGATTTATATAGGGGGAAGGTTAATTGATACTAACCGTTAGATCAAGTAGAATGAAGGGCCAGGATCAGTTCATTAAACCAAACGATGTCGTTTGGTTTAATGCCAGGGTCGGCTGAGTCGGGTCAATGGGTCGGGTAGAGGGTTCCGGGTAAGGGCAAGGTATCTCAGCCGTTGGATTGATTTAATCCAACGGTCCTTGATGAAGCGGGACCAAACGTCGTCGTTTGGATTTGCTCCTGAGTTGGACCGGACCTGGGTTGTTTTGATTGGGCTGAGGGGGGGTTAACTTGATTTTGGGCCTGGATTTTAATCCAGGTCCGATTTTTATTTCTTTTTCAATTATTTCATTTTTCTAATTTAAATTTCTAATTTTAATTATAAAACAATTTTAACTTCACAAAAATATATTAATTACTTTATAACAATTATTTAACACATAGACAAAACATTAATCACACAGTGGAATATTTAAAATAGAACTAATGCATATATTTTTTTTTGTGATTTTATTTAAATTATCTTTTAAATGCATAATTAAATCCTATATGCATGCAACATGTATTTTATTTTATTTTTCATTTTTATTATGAAAAAGTAAATATTTACGGACATAATACAAATATTTAACACCACGCAAATTCAAGAATTACACAGTAAAAGAAATTTATTTTATTTTTTGATTTATTTTGGAGTAGTTTTTGTAAGGCAAAAATTACGTGCTCACATCCACTACCAGCACGAGAAAATTCGCCCGTTGAGCAGACAGTAGACACCAGAGTCTAAGGTTGAGGAGTAGCCTCCACGCACACAGCTCCGAATGTAGGCGTAGATTAGGTAGTAGCTCTCGATACAGGCCAGATAGCGGCCATCGGCGCGGGTCGGGCAGGGGGTGCCAGTTGACGGAATGCGAGTGGAGGAGACCTCATCCTTCGTGCTCTCCCTGTCAACAAATAAAAACGATCATACAACGACAAGATTAAACCATGAGGTAAAGGACAAAGAAAAATTGCAGCGGGCCGACTCACTAGTGAGAGGCTTACACCCATATTTCTCGTAGAAGGACACCCACTCACGAATCCCCATTGTATGGGGAAGAATTGTGTTCACCCACTCGCGAATGTCGTCAACTAGTGGGGGAGGTAGTCTCTTTGCTGCAAAAACAAAAACAAGTCCTTAGCAATATCACCTAGAGAAGAACGATCGACGACCACCTTGAGAGGAATCGCAAAATAAACAAAGGAAAACTTACTAGCGAAGTTCCACATCTCAGGGAACCCTGCTGAGTCCGCCACAAGGTGCTCTCTCCACACATAAAAATAGCTTTCCCAGAATCGACGATTAGCCTTATCGTCCATCTTCACCACCAAACTCTTAGTTCCTCGATGGCGCATGTGGATCATCATGCCCCGAAGAAATTGAGGGGAAAAAATATGAAGCATGTTCCCCAAAGTAATCCCTCAACCGGCGAGCTCCGCATACTTGATGAGCACGAGGAAGATCTTGTATGCGTACGGTGAGAGCTGAGCCGGGCACACTTCGTAAAAGCGGTAGAAGTCTACCACTAGAAATGGGAGAGGAAGCGTATATCCGACAACAAAAGGATACGCGTAAAATGCACAGTACTCCCGGCGGTGCAAATGTACAATGTCCGTCCCCGCCGCCGGTACCATTTCGATATGATTTGGAATTACCCACTTAGTGTTGAGCACCGTAATCGCCGCTTTATATATGGTGGAAGGGACAAGTTTCGATTCGTCTCTGGCAAGCCTGTTAAAGTCAGTCCATAATTTCCCCGGACGGGGTAATATCTTAGCCATTGTCAGAAATCCCTCATCTTCCGTCACCTCCATTCCCTCTTCAAGAAGGGATACACCATTTCTCTGTGCCGGAGCTTCGACGAATCTATCAGTCTGGGAAGAAGTACCAGCCATTTATCTAACTTGATCGAAATAAACAAGAGTGATGAAGGAATAAAGAGGATGGTCGCGTCAAATTTTGACGAAAGCAGAACAAGGTGGAAGTTTGCAGAATTCCTCAGGTAAATCAAAAAACGTAACACTCGAATGGTAGGTTCCCCCTATTTATAAGAACACAAATGTCCTAAGCAGGAAACCCAAGAGCCGCCAATCAAAAATCTGAAAGGGCAGAAGAAACGATACAGTGCCTAGGAAACGCGCGTCATAATGACGCATAACGGGCATTCACGATACTTTGAATCGACGTGATGATCCATCTCCTAACTGATGTAACGGTCCAATAAAGTCCTTAAAGCATCACGTCGCTACCTCACCATAAGGACCTCGTCCTCGCATAATGACCATATTTCTCCTCTCTTGAATCCACAGGGTCTTCCCATTGAGCTTACCAAAAGACGGCCCCAATGGGCGGAGAGACTAATTGTATAGGTCAAAATCTGACCACCAGATGGTTATCATTAAAGGGAATGGTAAGAGGTCGACCCAGCCATGATAGTGCCCTTGAGGCGTAATGGCGACGAGTATCACAGTTACTGCCAAGATCAAGCTGTCATAAAGCTTACATTGCATAACAAGTGTAATGTTTGGGCAAGTAATGAAGGATACCGGCATGAGAAAGCGCGCCGATCAAAGACCATTGAATAAAAGGGAATATTGTTAGTATATATAGATAGGCAGAAGATCATTAAAGTGGGATCAGAGCCCCGATCTGGCTAGAACATTTATAGTCATCATCGTGGAATCAACAAGGGGAGATCTCTTAGTCATCAATAGTTTTCTCTCTTCTCCTTATGTGCTTTTATGATTATGGTGTAAACCTGTCATAGATGTAGCTTATCATTTACATTTGATGTATGATAATCATCTTAAGAAATATTATACGAGCTTGTTCCTCTTCGATTTTTGTACTCAACATGTTTGGATCTAGAGTTAATTATGTTTGGTTAAGATTTACCTTCTATCTCTCTATTAATTAGTTTAACTAAAGGGTTTAACACTTTTTTGGTCAAATAGTAGTCTTGATGAACGAGGTTCTTCACTGAAAAATCTCTTGTGTAGGTCTGAATTTGGATAATATCATTAGAGATTAATGAGTAATTTCAGCACATGGCACATAAGTATACTAATGAAAGTATGAGATTGAGCAAAATCTAACCTAATTATGTACACACAATTTTTCTAACCAATTTTTGAGATAGAGCATGTTCTTTTAGGTGATATTAATCATCCTTAATTCTAACATGTTCCTTTTAAAGTGATCTCTACTTAGAGCTTTTGTGAAGGTGCCAGCTATTTGCTTGTCAGTAGCATAAAATTCACAGTGATCAAACCTTTCTCATAGTTGTCCCTCAAAAAATGATGCCGAACATCTATGTGCTTAGTTCTCTTATGATGAACCAGGTTCTTGGTTATACTAATAGCACTAGTGTTATCACAAAATATGGGGATACAACCTATATCAATTCCAAAATCCATTAATTGCTGTTTGATCTACAATAATTGAGAACAATATGAGACAGCAACAACATACTCAACTTCAGTAGTAGATAAGGCCACAAAATTTTGTTTTTTAGTGGCCCAAGACACAAGACATGAGCCAAGAAAGTGTGTCATATCTAAGATGCTCTTTCTATCCACAAGAAAACCTGTATAATCAGCATCAGCATATCCCAGTAGGCTAAAATTACTACCTTTTGGATACCATAGACAAATGTCAGTGGTGCCTTTAGGTATCTCAAGATCCTCTTGACAGCAGTCAAGTGAGACTCCTTTGCATTTGCCTGAAATCTAGCATAGGGGCCTACACTGAAGATAATATCAGGTCTGCTAGCAGTGAGATATAACAAAGAGCCAATCATTCCCCTATGCAACTTCTGATCGATAGATGAACCACGTTCATCTACATCTAATTTTGTGGCTATTGTAATAGAAGTGTCAATTTCTTTGGAATTTTCCATTATAAACCTTTTAAGCAACTCTTTTACATACTTCTGCTGATAGATCATATTTCCATTTGAATTTTATTTAATATGTAAGCCTAAAGAAAATTAAGCTCAACCATAAAACTCATTTCAAATTCACTTCCCATTAATTTAGCAAATTCTTTACATAGCTTATCAGTAATTGCTCCAAAGATTATATCATCAACATATATCTGAACTACCAAGAGATATTTTCCTTTTTCCTTCAAGAATAAAGTATTGTCAATTTTACCTCTCTTGTAGCCATGCTCAAGCAGGAATTTTGATAATCTTTCATACCATACTCCTGGAGCCTGCTTGAGCCCATAATGTGCCTTGTCAAGCTTGTACACATGATCAGGACATTCCTTGCTTTCAAAGCCTGGAGGTTGCTTAACAAACACTTTTTCCTTTAAATAACCATTGAGAAAGGCACTGATCTTGACATCCATATGATGGAGAGTGAACTCCATGTAACCAGCAAAGGCTATGAGGAGTCTAATTGCTTTCAATCTTGCAACAGGAACAAAGGTCTCATCATAGTCTATACCCTCCTCTTGACTATATCTTTGAACCACCAATCTTGTCTTGTTCCTTGTAACTGTTCCATCTTAATCAAGTTTATTTCTGAAGAACCATTTTGTGCCTATTACTGATCTGTCCTTGGATCTTGGAACCAGATGCCAAACTTGACTTCTCTCAAATTGGTTGAGTTCATCTTGCATTGCATTCACCCAATCCGCATTCTACAAAGCCTCAGCAACATTTTTAGGTTCAATAAGAGATAGAAAAACATCAAAGCACAAAGATTCTTGGAGACTAGTTTGTTGAGGCAGTCCTATCACCAAGTCCTTGGAGACTATTTTGTTGAGTTGACTTAGAGCAACCACTATCTATGTATCATATTTGGCTGTTCGCCTTCACTTAGACTTGCAAAACGAAATCAGGGGTTAGTCTTAAGAACCCAAACTAGTTTGTGTCCCTTTCTATAGGCAAAAGGGTGAATCAGATTCCTTTTAGCCCAGCTTGGCAACCTATTTTTTCCTTGAACAAATTCTTTATTCTTTTGACTTGTCTTTTCTTTTGCAGTGCATTCACTTTTATAGTGACTAGTTTTACCACAATGTGTGCAAATTTTATTCTCAAGAAGTGTGACATACTTGATTTTGGGATCCCATTTGGGTGCAGTGTTCCCAAAGCCAAGTCTTCTTTTGTTGCTATTATGGTGTTCTTGTAGACATGAAAGTGCATCGGAGGACCTGTTCCATTTACAAGTTCTGTCTAGCTTATACTTGACCTTGCTCAGATCCTCTTTTAGAATTCTTATCTGCTCATCTCTTTTGTACAACTCATCTTTCATTTTTCCTACATTCTCTTTCAAGGTGAGTTGTGTGTGATTAGCTGTCTTTTTACCTGTTCCTAATTTCAATTTTATATTTTCAGTTCTAAGTTCTAGGACAGTAGTGTCAAGTTCATGAACCTGGTTCTTCAACACAGCATTTTCACTTTCAATTTCATTAGTTTAAGTTCCAGGTTTTTGCACTTAGCTTTTAAGACTACACACTCTTTTGACAGCTGTTTTTTTTCATCGTTTACATCCTCAGATTCATCAATTATCTCTAGGAGCAACTTAGATAACCTTTTCTTAGACAAAAAATTTAATCTTGTCTTTGAGATGAGAAACACTTACCTTAGCTTCTTCATCAGATTCTCCAATAGCCATAAATGCTCGTTCATCATCATCATCGTCATCTGAGCTTTCATTTGAGCTATCTTCCCAAGCAGTAACCATAGCCTTTGTTGATCATTTATTGTTGCTTTTCTTGGATTGAACCTGCTCCTTCTTCCTGTTCCTTCGTTCAACTCTTTCCTTTTTCCACTCGGTTTCCATAGAGGACAGTTTTTGATATGGTGACCAGTCTTTCCACCCTTGTAGTAGCCATCATTGGTTTGCTTCTCAAGAGCTTTTGATTTGTTGTAGCTACCACTTCTTGAAGAACCCTTTCTTCTTCTTAGTTACTTCTTGAAATATTTGGTGATCATGGCCATTTCATCATCTTCCAGATCAGAACCTTCATTGATTCTGAGAGCCAAACTCCTTTCCTTCTTAGGTACATCCATCTTCATGGTTTGTTTCCTAAGCTCATAGGCAGTAAGATTCCCAATAAATTCATTCAGTGGGAGAGTGAAAATATTCTTTGATTCCTGGATGGCAGTGATTTTGCTCTCCCATGTGATAGGTAAAACTCTGTTCAATATCTTTTCAACCCTTTCTTCTTCATGAATAATCATTCCAAGAGATTTCAGTTTATTTGTCAGTGTTGTGAACCTTGTATACATCTCTTGAATGGTTTCTCATTCCTTCATAGCAAAACTCTCAAATTTAGAATACAGTAGAGTTCATCTAGATCTCTTCACCTGAGGTGTTCCTTCATGAGCCACTTGCACTGTGTCCCATATTTGCTTAGCAGTGGTACAGCCTTGGATTCTGATGTACTCATCTGGACCAAGTCCACAAACAAGCAATTTCTTGGCTTTAGCATTTTAATCCCACTTTCTCAAATCTTCAGTAGTGCAATCAGCTCTTGTCTTTGGAACATCTACTCCTTTAGTATTTTTCTTCAAGGTGGCCAATGAACTATCAGTGACAATGTCCCATAGCTCGTAATCCTCTCCTATAATATGGTCTCTCATCTTGATTTTCCACCAAAAAAGTAGTACTGGCCATTAAAGAGTGGTAGACTAGTTGTGGATTGTCCTTCCCAGTTTTCATGTGGTGCACTCATCTTGATCTGTTCCTAAGGTGTTAGCCTCTTCAAGGATTACCCGCTCTGATATCAATTGATATTTTGTACTTCAATGCCACATAAGAGGGGCGGAGGGAGGTGATTTATATGGTGTCCAATTTTCGCATGCATAGATTATATAGGGACCTGGTTCTTCTATGTGTTCTTTAAACTACTATTGTGAAAATAATAAATATGGAAAGTAAAGAACACAAGTATTTTTACGTGGAGAACACCCAACTCAAAAGGTGAAAAAACCACGACCTACTACTCAGTAGAATTTTCCCTAACACTTCACTAAATCACTGAGTCAAAACAACACTTACAAAACTCTTTGTAAACCTATGGATAATCTCTAATCCCTTTGTAACAACCAACCTCTAACTATTGTTACAACTTCAAGTTAACTCTAACTTGGATACTCAAAGTATCTATTATAATTGCTTCTAGATAAAGCTAAAAGGTACAATATGGAAACATCTACTACAATTGAACTTAGAATAAAAGATAGACACTTGGAACTGGTTCTTCTATCTGGTTCATGTAGCTTCAGGTTCGCACACTTGAATCACACAAGAATTGCTTGCAAAATGCCCTGCTATTTTGCTCTCAACTCACATTTAACTTCAGCTTTTTTGCGTGCTATAAAGTGAGAACATCCCGCAATTTATAGAGTTAGTAGAATAGAAAATAACTAGAATTCCTTGGTGGAAGAGTTCTAGTTATCCTCAACTTCTAACTCCTCCGTTATCTTGGATAGTGTTCTCTTTGAGTAAGGAATCATTTTCCTTATTAATTATGCAACCTTTTCGATTAGGAGATATCAGATATAACCACTTAAGTTTATCTACCTCATGTGCATCCCTTGTGCTTGAATCTGCCCGTATCTATGTACACTGTGGATGGACCTGGTTCATGTTTGAGTTCCTTTGTCAATCTTCAAAATAAACTTCACTTGGGCCAACAATTCTTCTTCTTTCCTTATTAGAGTATCATTTAGATGGGATCTCAATTCTCATTTTATCTTGAATCCGGAGCAATGCAAACGTAAAGATATTTCAATTTTCAGTGACATTCAAATTTTGGGATCATAGAATTACATTACCTATATACAAATGGTATCCAAGAAAGCACCTCAATGCTGAAGACTGAAATCGGTCCTTGGTGAAATTTGATACAAGAGAAGAAAATAGAGTTTCATGTATGTTGGTGATTTTGACGATGTACCGTACGTTACATGGAATAGGAAAATGTTGTGTAACGATAAGATGAAGAGCGTTTATTACAAGTCATTTCATGGGGGAGTCGAACTAACGGATTCCTTAACATGCAAAAATTTGGACGGTTTAGAATTCAAGATTAAGTTCAAAATTCGAGTCAAATCGACCCTTCACTCATTCAATACTTGTTGGATGAGCAAGCTCTCGCACATCTATAAGCCCCCCGTATAACCATCTTATATACTAGTATGATATTTTTTTTATCTTAATTCGAACATTTTTATCTTAATTCGAACACCACCTACAAAATTAAGAATTAAGCCAGGAGGTTGACAAGAAATTAAAGGCGATTTTCATTCCTTCGACTTCTTCTACGTCATTAATCCATCTTATTTCTTTTACTCCTTTCGTTTCAATTTATGTGAACATATTTCCTTTTTAGTCCGTGTAAAAAAGAATGGCATCTTTCCCTATTTGGAAACAATTTACTTTTATGCAATGATTTATGGCCACACAAAATATATGTGCTTCATTTTACACCACAAGTTCAAAAGTCTTCTCTTTTTCTTAAACTCTGTGCTCAGTCAAATGGGTTCACATAAATTGAAACGGAGGGAGTAAAAATTTTCAACCATCTGTACTTTCTCCCTAGATTGTATTCCCACTTTATGTATGGAACTTTTTATTAGAAAAGAAGAAATTGTACTTTGTAGTTTGGACTAATGCCTTTCCACATGACAATCAAAGGGAACCGGTTTACAGGAAGAGTGGTCGGATTAACAGGGAGGCCAGTAGCGATCTATATCCACGCAGGATTCTTCAATGGAGTAACAACAGCTTTCACCTGTAAGTAGTTGCTAAGGCTGTAAATACCCTTTTCCCTGCCCATGCCACTCATCTTGTACCCTCCAAACGGAATCCCTGCATCAAATACATCATAGCAGTTAACCCACACAGTTCCAGCTCTTAGTCCTCGAGTCAAGGTGTTGGCTGTGTCGATGTTCTTTGTGAATACTCCTGCTGCTAGACCATAGCGCGTGTTGTTTGCTCTCTTTATCACTTCGCCAATATCCCTGGCACAAAGTCGATCAGAGAACATTTAATATGAGATTGCTTTGTCATCAAACCTTCTCATACCACGAAGAACAAAAATGTTTTATCCTAAATTAAACTCAGGCCAGACTTTCCATCACGTATTCACGTCCATCATTTAGACTAACTCAAGGCATAGACCCCAAATATAAGCTAGACTCTCGAAAGTTTTTTCCCCAGTTATTGGAAAAATTCATACCATTTGCCTATGTCAGTTAGAGAAAAGCCAGTGATGAATAATTGTTTGCTTAGCAAAGTTAAAACCCTAGTAGAGAAAACACTAGAAAGTTAGGCTGAGCAGAACAATAACCAGTAAAAGATAGAAAAATGTGCTCAAAGTGAAGCTTATGTCTAATTTATCTGTTTCCAGCAACAATAGAGAGCAAAGTTATGAATAGTCCTTTTGCCACAAGGTTCATGTCATAACTTACTTGAATTTGAAGACACACTGCACTGGGCCAAAAATCTCATCCTGTGCTATCAACATGTCCTCCTGATTCAACCAAATGTCAAGGATCACGTTAAACTTTTCGGAAGGAACTTTCAGATAAATTGTTTGAGCACTTCAGAGAAGGAGGAAAACAAGCATATACCTTCACATTTGAGAATACAGTGGGCTGAATAAAGTAGCCTTTGGAGCCAAATCTATCACCACCGCATTCAAGGGTAGCAGAGCTATCACGGCCTGATCTTATGTACCGAAGAACCTTCTGGAATTGCTCCGAGTCTATCTATAATGTTAATTAGATATGAGATTAGCTCAGAACGTGAAGCTTAAAGTTATATACTATGTCATTCACTAAATTTTGTCACTTAGGAGGCAGATATGAGTTTGTAGATATGCAAGGAGCAAACATAAACAGAATGGGACGGGGGGGGGGGGGGGGGAGTACCATCAGGACCTTGCTCAACACCTTTCTTGAAGGGATCGCCAACTACACGTCTCATTGCACGTGCCTTTGCCTTCTCTATGAATTCATCATATACTCGCTCATGTACATAGGTACGAGAACCAGCACAGCAACATTGGCCCTACATACAGAAATAACTTCAGTCATGCACCCAATTATGAGTACTTAATTTTAGAAGAATCTGACAGACCTGATTAAAGAAGAGTGCAAAATGTGCTAGCTCAACGGCATGATCAATGTCAGCATCCTCGCATATAATGAAAGGTGATTTCCCTCCTAGTTCGAGGGTAACTGGTTTCAGATTGCTTTTGGCAGCCAGTCCAAGTACTGTTTTTCCAGTTTCGGTTGATCCAGTGAAAGCAAGCTGCAACAATGAAATGGAAAAAGTTAATGGGGGTCAAAATGCCAATCAAATATGCATTACATATTATCCAAATAAAATTCAGGTCAGAGCTCCGTCATTCTGCAGTTTATCGATAGACGAAGCTCTCTCTTTATCATCTCGTGCTAGATGAGCACAGATTCCCAGAAAGAGGTTCGCCTTCCTTATTTGCTTGATCATTGGCATTTGCGAAACCAGCCTTAACGTAACGGGAAAGACGACAAGATGGTTGCTGCTTCTGTCGGAATTCGACATCACGTATGTAACCAAAAAAGAAGTTTTAAGTCACCTTCAGGCTTTCTTATCCAGGAAAATACATAATTGCAGAAACAGAATCCTAACTATGACATAGACATGATAGTTATTCTCTATTTGAGCTGTTTTAGTTATAACATTCGCTTTAGTAATTCCAGTTATTGTCAACCCCTACCTCAATCCAGAATAAACTATGTAAAGCATTTAGTCCTCTTGGCCCATAAGGATCCGACCATTACCCTAAGCGTAAAGTTCCAACGATATAATCCACTGATCGCTCTTTCTTGCATAAGCGTGACGGATTGTTAAGACTCCCAATGAAGGTCACAAGTGAGAGACCTCGAGAACTCATCTTATAAGCATATTACTGTAAACGTTATATTCACCCTGACCCGGCTATGATATTATTGTAAGTTATAATTAGCTTACAACACCGTCACTACATGGTGGCTTCATGATTGACAAGCACTAGCTGCTCTAAAAGTGAAAACAGAAACTATGCTACTGATGCACCAAAATGGAAATGTGTCATTAGGTAAAATTCATCCTCCAAACCATTCATATATGAATATTGTAATCACAAGTTCAAAAAACGACACTTAATTCATAGACAGAGAAGAGTTTTTATTTCTTGAGAAGAAACCAAAGAAAAAAAGGGTTTCTCCTTGACCTTGTCCACATCCATATGACTAGCAAGTGCTGCACCAGCAGTTGGTCCAAAACCAGAAACAATATTTAGAACACCTGGAGGAAGACCAGCCTGTTAAAAGCCAAAAACAATATGTCAGATACATGGAGTGAAGAGTCGCTTAATTTTGCGATCAGAACAGGACATCTTTTCAAGTTATCTTTCCAGTTAAAACATCTTGAATGGATGCAGGCTCGTCTAAAATGGTAGCAATTATTCTCTTATGCAATTGCTGAGAAATTTATGAAATGTAGCAACTTGTGCCTTGACACAAATATACTGTACATGAACCAACCTCGTGGAATAAGTTTGCAACATAAAGAGCAGTCAGTGGAGTTTGTTCTGCAGTCTTCAGGACTATAGTGTTACCGCAAGCTAGAGCAGGCCCAACTTTCCAGGCAAACATAAGAAGAGGAAAGTTCCACGGAATTATTTGACCAGCAACACCAATTGGTTCATGTAAAGTTTGCACATGGTGTGGCCCATCAGCTGGAATGGTTAGACCATGGATTTTATCTGCCCAACCTATGTTTTCCCAAGAAAGCAAAGTTTCAAAAGATTTGTATATACATGAGAAAGCTTGTAAGTATGATCAACAAGCAAAGTTTAATGAGCATATATTCCTTGTGTGAAAAGTGTCATTACCAGCATAATACCGAAATAGCCGCACAAAGGAAGGTACTTCAGCTTGGGCAGCCTGCAAATATGGCTTGCCATTATCCCATGTTTCTAAAGCTGCAAGCTCATCGTTGTGTTTCTCCACCAAATCAGCAAACTTTAACATTATCTTTGACCTTTCCTGAAGAACCACCCCCACAAAGATTAAGAGATTTTACATAAATAGCGCAACTTCTTGAAACTGACAGTACACAAATTGGAGTAGCATCAAAGCAGAAGACATAGTAAAGATAAAGATATCAAGCTTACATAAGCACTCATTTTGGGCCAAGGTCCCTCATCAAATGCCTTGCGAGCAGCAGCCACAGCGCGATTAATATCTTCAGCATCACCTTCAGCAACATTTGCAATGACTTCCTCAGTTCTTGGATCCAAAGTTGGGAATGTTTTTCCTACAAAAAACACATATCCAATTTTTATTTCCAGCAGCATAGCAACTAATAAAAAAAAAAAGAAGAAGAAGACTTAACCCAAATAGCCGCCTACCTAACCGCTTAAATTAAAAATAGCCGGTGGAGGTAAAATATATGCATAATTTATATATTATATATGAAATAATTGTGTATAATCAATGTAACTAACTATATATATGGCTAGAAAAAGTAAACAATGAATATGACAGGCTATTTGTGTAAAGATCCCAAAAAAGAACTAACGAGTTGGAAATGGTACCGAATAATTACCAGATGCAGAATCAACGAATTGGCCATTGATTAGAAGCTTAGTGAAATTAACTTGAACAGGTGGAGTGGTTAATTCTTCAACTGCAGCAGCAGTACAAAACCTGTTGATGTGCCTTGGAACACCATGGCTCCTTCCTGCTAATTTCAGTTAATTAAAAACCATAAGCTTTTGTACTGATTATGCATCAATTTCATAACATATATATATAGAAACAATCATGTAAATTGTTCCACTTTTTTGCTTTAACAGATACAGGGTGTGCCCACAAGCCGCTTCTGCATTAAATTTTATGGTAGATTGAAAAAAAAAAAAAGGGAAAAAACATTTAAAATTTCCTGTCCCCCTACAAGTAGAAACCAAGACATACAAAAATAACCGGAGACAGGAAAAACAGAAGAATTTAAACAGAAGTAGTAGTTCATTAAATACCATGGATAGATACCCTTTTAGGCTTTAATTTATTCAAGATCCCAGCAATACAAACTTACCTGAGACTATATCAAAGCATGTAGCATTAATTGGTCTGACACACAAACAAGTACAAATAATTTCCCTTTTAGAGTTTTAAAAAGGAAATCGGACAACTTGACCATCATCATCAAATATATAAAGCTAAAAGAAGAAGAAAAAGAAAAGCTTGCAAATGATACAGATTAACATAGAGGTAAAAAAAGAAGGAAAAAAGCTAGCAACCTAGAGGAGCAGAAGCAGAAGGAAAATGGAGAGAACGAGAGAGTAAAGAAGAAAGTCTTCGAGCTGCCATAGCCTTGAACTTGGTGTCTTCTTGAATTTTGCTTATGTTAAATGGGAGTACGAAGATTGGGAGATAAAAGATAAGAAGTAGTAGGTGCTAAGTGCCAAATGACCTTTTGTCTAATTTGATGGTCTCACTATTCAACAAAAATTGACCATTTTCTTTTCTGTTATCGTGCTTATGCTTTGGCGAGAAGACAAGAGGAGTTGGTCTGATGGTAAGCAACTCCACTTCCAACCGAGAGGTTGTGAGTTTGAGTCTCCCCAAGAGCAAGGTGCGAAGTTCTTGGAGGGAAGGATGTCGGGGGTCTATTTGGAAACAGTCTCTCTACCCTAGAGTAGGAGTAAGGTCTGCGTATATACTACCCTCCCCAGACCCCACTAAGTGGGATTATATTGGGTTGTTGTTGTTTGTTGTTGTCCTTGTGCTTTGGTTATTTATTCCTAAAAAAGGATAGGCATATTCTTTTGTGAGTGGTTAAAGGAATTGTTTCATTTTTGTAGTTACTAGTGTCTCATTTAAGGGTAATTAGTTTCTTAAAACGTAATTAAGTATTATTATTTTTTCTTTAAATAAAAACCACCAAGGTGACTGATTTTCTTTTAAACTAGAAAAAATTAGAAATTATATTAAGAGAGAAATAAGACATTCAATTCAATCCAATAAATTTGAATATATCATCAGTTCTATATGAACTTTAAGATTGAATACAACTACCAGGTAACTTTGATTTCGTTGAGGAACTACTCATCGTTAGTGAATAGAAGAATTCGAAAACTAATAAAAGATAGAAAGAATTCCTCATTAGAGTAATAGTTTTTTTTCTCTTTCTGAAAACGTGTATAGGCTTCACGTATTGCATCAGCGTATGGTGGTAATTTCGTGAGAAGTTTTACTATTGTGTCGAGCCTCCTTTTTGTCTCGTAAATTTGTGGACATTAATCTTACACTTTTAGGTCTACAAAAATAAGGTTCACAAAACTGTAAGACAAAAAAATACTTCATACAATTAGTGTTAGTTATATAAGACACAAAATAAAATTTTCCTAATTTTGTTTAGTAGTGAGATTGTAGGGCAATCAAAAATTGCCACGGTCCTTTGAAGCTCCACAAGCACTAAAAGTTGGCTGATACGTGCCTTCTAAAATCACTTGGAATATTAAAAAAATTCTGATAAAAAATTCAAATTGATCATTAAACTTTACATAATAATTTAAATTTGTCGGTTCATAATTGCAGTCAATATATCTCTGTCTTTACAAATTGGACCACGTATATTTTTTTTCACTAAAAATTAATTATCAAAGATGAATTAATCTCTATTTAGTTTGATGAGTGCTAATTAATGACTTTCAGGTACCCTAATGACCTTGTCCCATTTCTTTTTGCTAACCACTAAATGCAATAAAATAATAGATTTTGAAGCACTCCCTTGGGTCCACTATAGGTGATATTTTTGTCTTTAGCACACCACTCAATAAAATACAAACTCTAATAAAACAAATAAGTATTTTGACTAAATTATCCTTAATTAAATTTTATATATTGTTAATTTGACACATCGGAATAGATAAATAGAGACAAATTTAACAAAACTATAATTAATTTATTTTTTATTAGGTAAAAATGACACTTATTTTGGACGAAAAAAAAGGCAAAGAAGTCCCTTATTATGGACCGAATCATATTTAAAATGTATGGAATCTTATTTAGGTCTCAATACAAACGCCCACTCCTATTAAAGTCAATTGGTGAGTATCTGTGTCCCTACGGGGACATCCGATAGAATTGGTGATTATCCAAAAATCTATGGATATTTTAAGAGCTGGAAAGCCACCTGTGAATTGAATTTTGGTGTAATTATACGATTTGGCATGTTTGTTTGGTCAAGTAATTACTTAGCCAGTATAAAAATGAGTGTAAATTGGAGGGGTGTAATTACATTCTCCATGTGACGACTCGAAGGGTCATCACCATAGTTCTTCCTTGTTCCGCGCTTTCGAGGCCTTGAAAATCTCGCTTTTAGTTGCCTCGATTGGCGTGCGCAGTTCGGGCGCGTAGCCGGAAAGTTTTTATGATAGAATACGTGAATTATGTGAAAAATTTGATGAATTTCGACATTAATATGCATAATACTGACTTCGGTCAATATTTTGGGTAAACGGACCCGGACCTGTGATTCAACGGTCCCGGAGGGTCCGTAGAAAAATATGGGACTTAGGCGTGTGCCCGGAATTAAATTCCGAGGTCCCAAGCCCGAGAAATGATTTTTTGAAAGAAATTGTTTTTCTAAAATTTGATATGAAAATTTGAAGTGAAAAGGAGTTAGAAAATACAGGTATCGGGCTCGTATTTTGGTTCCGACGCCCGGTACAAGTCTTAAATATGTGTTAAGCACTATCTGTAAAGTTTGGCTAAAAACGAACGTCATATGACGTGTTTCGGACTAAAAATGGAGAATTTGAGTTATGAAAGTTGAAGAAAGAAAATCATGTGTTTGAGGTTTGATCCTGTGTATATGATGTTATTTTGGCGATTTGATCGCACGAGTAAGTCCGTAAGATGTTTTTAAGATTGTGTGCATGTTTAGTTTGGAGCCCCGAGGGCTCGGGTGAGTTTTGAATGGGGCCCGGGAGGTCTTGGACTTAAGAAAATGCAGGTTCAGGTGTTGTAGACACCAGCGCGGCCGCAGTCATTTCGGCGTGGTCCGCGCTGGAGCCGCGCTGCCGCGATATATTTCTGTGCGGTCCGCGTGGCTGAGTCTGAGGGCTAGGGTTTCAGGTTAACCAGTGTGGCCGCGCACCAAAACAGTGCGGTCCGCGCTGGAAGGGTTCAGAGAAGCCCCAATTTTTCTCCCACTCGGCGCGGCCGCAACACATTTTTGTGCGGTCCGCGCCAGGTCCTCAGAAAGGTATACAAGTTCGGAAAATCTCAGTCATTTTTCACTTTTCAAAAACCCAAAACCTAAGAGGCGATTTTCCAAACAACTTTTCTTCTCCAAAACGATTGGTAAGTGATTTCTAACTTAATTTCTTTATTCCTTAACATCTTTTAACATAATTTCAACTTCAAATCAAAGATTTTCAGGGGTGAAATTGGGTGTTTTGGGTAGAACCTAGGTTTTCTACAAATTGGGAAGTTGGACCTCAATTTGGGGTTCGATTTCAAAACAAAACATATATTTGGATTCGTGGGAGAATGGGTAACCGGGTTTTGGTCCGAACCTCGAGTTTCGACCACGTGGGTCCGGGGGTATTTTTGACCTTTTGGAAAAAACCTTGTAAAATCTATTTTCATGCATTGGGGACGATTCATTTAGTAATTTTTAATGTGATTAAGTAACTTATGACTAGATTCGAGCGGATTGGTGGTGGAATCAAGAGGTAAAGCTATACTAGAAGCGTGAGTTGAGTTTGGAGCATTCAAGGTAAGTGTTTGTTCTAACTTTGGCTTGAGGGAATAGGATTAGGATGTTGTTTGCTACTTGCTAATGTGGAGTACGGTGTATAGGCATGGTGACGGTTATCTATGCACCGGAGTCTAGTATGACCGTGAGTCTTGATTGCTTTTAATTCGAATAACGTGACACAACCTCCTTGTTTATTTGATGAGTTTCATATAATGTGAACGGTTGAGGTAAAATTGTGATTGGTGTACTTTTGGAGCGTTAGCTCGAACATGAATGTGTTAGTTGAGGAAGAATGGATTTAAAAAGGAGAATGTGTTGTGAATACTCCCTTGCCGGGATGTGTAGACTGATATATATATTCTCCCTTGTCGGGATATTTTGGGCTGTTAGTTGTACTCTTGCCGGGTCAGAGTGATATGTTGTTGATTTCCCCTAACGGGACTCTCCTTACAAAATCAGATGTTTCAAATGATATTATGGGATCGTGTGGCACGCCGTCCACTTATATATGATATTATGGGATCGTGTGGCACGCCGTCCACTTATATATGATATTATGGGATTGTGTGGCACGCCGTCCACTTATATATGATATTATGGGATCGTGTGGCACGTCGTCCACTTATATATGATATTATGGGATCGTGTGGCACGTCGTCCACTTATATATGATATTATGGGATCGTGTGGCACGCCGTCCACTTATATATATATATATATATCATGGGAACCGGAGTTTCTTCTGTTTATTTCCGATATTTCATTTTTACCTGTTACTCCCCGATAGCATGTCTCCTCCTAGTTTTACTTTGTATTATCTTGTCATTGTTTTTTTTCTTGCACTTGTATATATATCTGTACAGGTTAATTGTGGTAGGTCCGGTTTAGCCTCGTCACTACTTCGCCGGGGTTAGGCCAAGCACTTACCAGCACATGGGGTCGGTTGTGCTGATGCTACACTCTGTGCATTTTTGTGCACAGATCAGGGAGTAGCTTACGGACCACAGCAGTAGGACTTCTAGGAGCTATCTTTAGTCTAGGGACTCTCGAGGTAGCCTAGCTGGCGTTCGCAGGCCGAAGTCCCTTTCCATGTTTTTCGTTTGTTTATCTTGTATCAGACAAACATGATGTATTTTCCTTTCAGACATTGATTGTAGTATTCTGTAGTAGTCCGTGAGCTAGTGACACCAGACTCTGGGTAGCATTTTGGTTCAAACTTCCGCACTTTTGGTTCTCAGTTGCTTTAGATTTAAAGTCTTCCGTTTAAATTTTGTCTCGTTTATTATATTGTTTGAAAGAAAGCAGGAAAGGTGTTTTAAATATTTAGTTTGCCTAGCTCCGATAGTAGGCGCCATCACGACACCCGATGGTGGGAAATCCGGGTCGTGACACTCCAATTCTCAAAGGGAGGTGAGAATTGGTGGTAATTACACTGTGTAATTACAAGGTTGCTTTTTAGTTTCTTTCTTTTTTATTTTTTATTTTTTAAACTTTTAAATTTTATTTTTACTTTTAAATTTTTTAAAATCTTCGAATATATTTTTCTTTGTACATTATTTATCTTTTATTTCTCTACCTTTACTTCTTGTGAATTTATGTAATTGCATATATTTTATTTTTTATTTATTTTATTATTTTATTTTTTGAAACTACACCTCCTCATATTAGAAATAATAAGTCATTAACAAATTTGACATATAATGAGTAATGCAATTAAAGTGAAATTTCATTGTTGAATGTGGTTATAAACTTATTATGTTTCCTAATCTTAAGTTGTAATGGAACTTACTATTATTATATTGGAATTGACATATGTTAAACTATTTTTTTGGATTTTAAAATTGTGTTATATTCATGGTTCCAATTTACTTGTTTTTAGAAGTATTCGGTCACATTGCTTGTTGTTCATTTTTTAGTTAGAATTGATAGATTAGTTTTGTCAAACATGAATACTGTTATGACATTATATTTATAAATATTAATTTATTTTATCAAACATGAATTCCATGATGTTCTTACAAAACGTATGTTTTTAGTTTTTGTAAGTATCTAAACTAAACATTATTAATTTGAAAAATATATATAAATTATTTTTACAATATTAATTATAAATATATGATTACTAATTAATGTATATTCATGAAAAAATATACATCTTAAATACCAAATATAGTATAATCGTCCCAAATTACCATTTCTAATACATCAGTGGGGCAGGCTCGGACACATTGACTACATCCTATGCATGTATCATAAATTTTTACTAAATGTGATATTGGGTCTATACATTTTTGAATGTTATAAATTTTTGATCTAGTAAACTTAAAAACGAATCATATAATCATATATTTATATAGCAGATGAATCAATGAGTTATCATATTTTTCTAATCAACCGCCCATTTATACTTTAAAACTTTATATGCATATATTTATTATATTAACTTTAAGTTTTTACAATTACTTTATTTAAAATTTAATCTAACTGTTTAATTACACTTGTGCAACCAAATAGTAAATTTGTAATTACACTGTAATTTACACTATGATAAATAAATAAGTCGTCGTAATTACACAACTGTGTAATTACTACCCTTGTAATTACACCGATTCCAATTACCTGGTGGCTTTCCAAACATACCCTAAAGGAACACTCACCTTTGAATTGTGAACTTTAGATATATCGTGTTAAACCTTATCTGAACTAATGATAACCATACATTCATATTGATAGTTGTATGAAACTGATTTTTAGACTATTTGGTGTATAGGTCGAAATCTGAACAGAAGAATCTCACTTAAGGGAGGACGACCAAGAGCTAACCGAGTCGAGGTCACGTATAAGAAGCAATACACTAACAAGTGATTCGGCCGCGGTCGAGGTCGAACATTCTGTTCAGCCTGAACGACTAGTTCAACCCTCAGACATTTCTAGAGGAATATTCCACAGGATATTCCAAGAACTTAAGTATTCCGATTAAGGTCCACTGAGTAAAGAAAGTATTTTTGTATAAATATCATAGGAGAGAATAACTAATAATGGGGGGGAGGCTGGAAAAAACTCAGATACACAGGTAGACATATCTTGAGAGAGAAGGGAGATAATTCATCTCTGGCTCCTAGTCAAGGAGAAAGGAAGCTTAGATCCTCATTATCCATTATTAGTTGCATTGTGTCAAATGTATGGGGGTCAACGTTATTCAAGAACGGTTACCATTTTTATCTATATATTCTTTGTTGTCATTTAATATCATCAAAATCATCATCCTTTTCTTATGCGACGGTGTTAGTTTGTGTGAGTCCACCAACCAGTAGAGTACCCGGTCCTCTTCGTGATTCTGATGAGAATGCTAATACAACTGTATGTAAATAAGGCAGAGGATTTTTACGTGGAAAAATCTCACACAAGGGGATCAAAAAACTATGACCTACACCTGTAGGTTTTTAACTTCACTAACTTGCAATCTCCCTATTACAAGCCACTTTGTAATAACCCTATTGCAAAGACTTCAACTAACTTGTGATGCTCTCATCACAAGCCACTCTATAACTATCCTAGTTACAAAGTCTTTGACTAACTTGTGATGTTTCCACCACAAGCCACTTTGTCACACTACAGTTACAAAGGCTTCTGCTTATGACTACACCTAACCACAACATAAACTCGGGGAGTTCACGAATTTACAAAGGTTTCCTAATCAACGCTTCTAAGAAAGCAGGATAGGAGTTACAATGAAGAACACATAACAAAGACTCAACAAAACCTAAGGACTTAAGATGTCTTCAATCTTGGATCCGGTCCTTGAGGTTGTTGCAGCTTTGTTCTTGAGAGAGTATGTTGCTAGCACTTGAGAGGATGTTTTCTTTTCTGATTTTCAAGTGTTCGAGTGATCAGATCTCATGCACCAGGTTGTTATATTACAAAAGACATTACAATGGTGATGTCAAATCTTGGTTAGTACATGCTTTTTCTCAATGGGAAGTGACTGCTGCACTATCACATGTACAGTTGCAGGCAGTCACTTTCTGCAGTTGCTTTCCAACTGTAGTTGACTTGTACTTCTATCAGAGAAACCTAAGGGACTAGGTCCCTATTGTGTTCCTCTTTGTACAGTTGCGGACAGTCACTTTTTACAGTTGTATAGTTGCTTGTACTTCTGTCAGGGGAGCACCAAGGGATCAGGTTCCTAATTTGGTTCTTGTGCACACTGCCCAGATTGTCTTGAGTTGAGTAACTTGAATGATGTTTTGTATAAAACCATTGTAGGCACACCTTGATCACATCACTTGAAATGATGTGAGCACTTTAGTTGGTCAGAGAATGAGTGGGTGTTGGAAATAGTGTAGTATGGCAAAAACAGTGCAGACAGTCACTTCATTTCCATCTGTGTCCAATTGACTTTGTACTGTCGTGAGGAACCCACAAGAGTATCAGTTCCTTGTTTGAGTATCAGGTCCTTGTTTGGGTTCCTACCTCCTGAAGCTGTAGCAAGTTCATATTTGGCTGGAATCCGTTAGATACAGTGTAATCCAAGTGAGTCAGGTTCCTTATCTAGTTCTTGACATTAAGTTTGTTAGATCATCAAAACACAAGGCAAAGATATTGAAAATCTATCAATTTTCCCCTTTTTGATGATGACATACTTAGCATTGAAAACGAGGAGTTAGAGCTCAGAGAACCAGATTGAATAATAGGAGACCACAGGTTCCCCATGACTTTATGCCCTGACTTACACATGTTTCCCCATATGTTCCCCCTGACTCTATTCCTCCCCCTGACATATGTTCCCCTTGTTCTATATGGAAAGTTTGTTAGATCATCAAAACATAGATTAAAAGACCTTAAGCCCATCAATTTCTCCCTTTTTGATGATGACAAACTTTTAACATTGATGACTATTTGACTTAACCAGATAAGGTACCAGCAACTGCATATGTCCCCCCTGACTCTATTCTTCCCCCTAACATACGTTCCCCCTGACTCTATTATTCCCCCTTTTGGCATCAACAAAAAGACACAATCGGGCAGAAAAGCATAAAGAAGTCCAACAAAGCTAACTCACGCCACATATGTACATACAACATGATAGAAAAGAGAAGCAAAAGGGAAAACAAGCATTGTACAAGCTAAAGAAGAGCTGTTTCATTGATAAGAAATTTGATTGTTTCAATAGGAGCAGCAACGGTGAAATCCAACATGCCATCACAAAAAAACAGACAAAAAGAAAACAACAGCCACAGAACATCAGAGCAAAAGATAACTGGCCACTAAGATAATCCTAGGGGGTACTAGAAAAGGGAGGCTTGGAAGAGGAGGCAGCAATGGTTTTGAGAGCCAGGTCCATGCGGGCATTTGCAGACAACTATTAGTCAAGAAGTTTCTCCCACAGGTTCTCCACTTATTGCCTAAGTCCAGAACTTGTCTCATACCTGCTATCTCCTAGATTGTAGTGCAAGCGTGCGACCCCACAAAACTTTTCTGAGTTAACTCTCCTGCCCAAGGCCACTGTCATATGGAATGGTCTTCAATGAACTAGGTCTCGTTCCTGCTTGCAACAGCCACAATGTCACCTTCAAACAAATCTTTCTCAACCACAAACTTTTGTAGATCTTTTCACTAAGGAACTAGGTTCCTCCACAATATTTTTATCAACCTTAACCACTGGAATGTGTTTGTCAACCACAATTTCCCCCTATTTCATCAACCTCTTCTTCTTTTTCTTAATACTCTGCTTACTCTTCTGTAAAGCAGACTCAAAAGCCTCTTTCTTCTGCAATCGCCTGGTTTGTTTCAATTAAAAGAGAATCAGATTCTTCAATAGGTTTTTCTGTGATGGTGTCATGAACTGGAGACTCGAAAAACATCAGAGTCCTATTATCCCCTAAGAATGAAGTTTCTTCCCCTTGAGATTTAGGCAGAGGGAAGGCTCCTTTATTCATAAGACTCTTAGCAGCGATAGCCATGATATTTAGTGCCGCTTCCTTTTCTGGTGACTCTGTGGGAGCCACTGAGCCCAGAACGGAGGAGTTGAAGTACTGATCTGAATCTTCCTCAAAGACCTCTGATGCCTGAGGAGTAGCACTTTTGGTTTGTTCAGAGAAAGGAGGAGAAGTAGGGTTTGCAACACATGGAAGTGAGATAGGGTTTGACAGAGGAGTAGAGGTGACTGGAGATGAGGATGAAATTGGTATGGGTATAGTAGTATCAAGGATAGTGAAGAAGTGGGTTTTTGGTGGTAGTGTTAAGGGAGGTGGAGATGTAGGAGTGATGTTGATGGTAGGAGAAGAAGACGATTGTTCGTTGGCCATGGTGAAAGAAGTGGTAGAAAGTTCTGAAGGAAAAATTAAAAAGATGCAAAAGGAGACAATGGTTTAGAACTACTGGTCTGAAAAGTCAGATGATGTGGCAGTTGAATTAGTTTTTCTATCTTTTTAAATAAGCATGCGAAAAACACATTACTACTGACCTGTGGTACATGAACCAGGTTCCTGACCTATTTTTGTAAAAGGGTTTTGCAGCTCTCCTCCGAAGTTCAACACTGTACTTTTAGTTTCTATGATAATCATGCGTGCTTACCTGCAACGGTATAGATGTGAGTTATGCCTAGTCAGAAAACACTTTAGCCAATTTTTACCTTAGTGTGACTGTAATAGTCATGTCAACAGAACCAATTTCTCAATTAGGTTTAAGTAACCCAGTGCCATCTTGTTTCTCAAAGTGTTCCCTACTCAGATCTTTGGTGAAGACATCTGTAATTTGATCTTCTGTGCAACAAGATCTTATACAGATAAAACCCTTTTCGACATTGTCGCTTGATCCACAATGAATGAGCACAGCACAAGGCAGCTGCAACATATTCTGCTTCAGCTGTTGAGAGAGCTACTGAGTTTTGTTTCCTTGTACCCCATGAGATAAAACATGATCCATGGAAATGAGCCATTCCAGATGTGCTTTTTCTGTCCACCAGATAACCTGCATAATCAGTGTCAGCATAACCAATAAGGTTGAAATTGTCCCCTGAAGGATAGTACAGAACCAGGTTCTGTGTGCCCTTAAATTATCTCAGAATTCTCTTAGCAGTCTTTAGATGAGATTCCTTAGAATTTGATTGGAACCTTGCATGTAATCCCATACTAAATACGATTTCTGGCCTGCTAGCAGTAAGGTAGAGTAGAGATCCAATGATTCCCATGCTTCCATATCAAACCTTTTCAAGAGTTCTTTGAAGGCCCAGGAAGACATTTCTGCTGACTGATACACGTTCCCTTTATGGACTGCTTCACTTGAAGACCCATGAAGACATTCAGTTCCCCCATCATACTCATTTCAAACTAACTTCCCCATGAGTTTAGCAAATTCTTCACATAATGAGTTTGTTGTAGCTCCAAATATGATGTCATCCACATAAATCTGAACAATGAGAAGGTTCCTTCCCTGATTCTTCAAAGACAATGTATTGTCAATCTTTTCTTCTGTGAAGCCATTTTCCAAGAAAAACTTGGATAGTCTCTCGTACCACGCTCTAGGGGCCTGCTTCAATTCGTACAGTGCCTTATCCAAGTTGAATACATGTTCAGGATGTACATGACGTTCACACCTGGAGGTTGCTTGACATAGACTTCTTCCTTGAGAAAACCATTTAGGAAGGAATTCTTCACATCCATTTGGAGTAGGGTGAATTCCATATGTGAAGCAAGGGCAATGAGGATCCCAATAGCTTCCATACAAGCTACTGGGGCAAGAGTCTCATCATAATCGATCTTTTCCTCCTGATTGTATCTTCTGACAGCAAGCCTTGCTTTGTTCCTTGTAGTATTTCTATGTTCATCCATCCCATTCCTGAATACCCACCTGGTCCCTATGATGGTTCTGTCTGAAGGTCTAGGTATCAGGTGCCATACCTTGTTTCCTTCAAATTGATGTAGTTCCTCTTGCATTGCAGTAATCCAGTCTGCATCCTTCAAGCCTTCCTTGATATTTTTGGGTTCTATTTGGGATAGAAATGCTGAGAAGGCTAGGGAATTTCTGATTTTTGATCTTGTCTAAACTCTAGAATCAAGGGGGTAATTATATTATCAAGTGGATGGGAGCTTTTGTGTTTCCAATTTGGGACTGAAGTTTGATTGGTAGAGAGATTGGGTAAGTTAAATGGATTTTCCTGCACTCCTTGTTCTATTACTTGGGGAGTGCCTTGCACTGCATCTCCAACTCTTTCTTCAGTGGTAGTAATTGAAGTACTAGGTTCCTCTTGAGAAGTGGAATATGATGTTGCATTGTCTTCACCTGTCTCTTTCATCTGACTCATCATGTCAACCTTGCCATTTGATACATCAGATATTTCCCCAGGAGCTAAAAGTGGTTCATTATCTTGATCATCACTGTTTCCTCCTTTGTCAGAAGAGGGATTCTTGTTGAATAACTTATGACCACTTTCTTCCACACATTGTGTCCTTTTTTTGCAGCCTTGTAGACTTTGCTTTAAGAGGAATATCCTAGAAGGTTTCCTCCATCACTCTTGGCATCAAATTTACCAGGCTGATCCTATCCATTGTTGAGAGCATAACATTTATACCTAAATTTTCTTAGGTGAGTCAGCTTGGGTTTCCTTCCAGTCAGCAACTCATAGGGGGTTATGTTCAGGATAGGTCTGATCATGCACCTCTTTTCACTCATGCTCAGTATTCCCATATGAATTGCACGCTCCGTGTTCTTTGAACTTTGAATTGACAGACCATGGACCAGGTCCTTCTTCATCAATATATCCAGAAGTGAGAAACTTGTATCCCCCAATCCTTTATGCCAAGTCTTCGAATCATTATCAACGGCATTCAAGCAGCTCAAATCACCAGCTTAGACATGAACTTCTACCTTGTTTTCTTTCCAATACCTAGAATGTACCCATTCTTTCCATTTTTCAAAGGGTACATACCTTCCTTGCTGGGCTTTTAGTGAGAGAAAATCCATGGTATTTCCAGTCATATGTTTTGAGCATCCACTGTCCATGATACATTGTAGTTTGCTTCCTGCCATTGTTCCCTTCACATCTAAATTATGGGTTAGATTTAGGAATCCAAACTAGTTTGGGTCCCTTGTTATGATAAAAGGGATAGATAAGGGCTTTTCTAGTCCATGCAGGCAACATTGGTTTCTTGCGAGCGGTACCTAGACCCCTGTTAGTCGTCACTTTGTCAGTAAACCCTTTATTTTTCTGAGCAGATTGACCCCTGGCCTGAAAATTTTCCTTGAAGTGCCCATTGTTCCCATAGTAGGTACACAACCAATTATCAAGAATTGTGACGTACTTGCTGTGAGGGTTATAAGGAGTTTTCTCCTTTTAGAACCCGATTCCCTGCCTGTTTCTACTATTGTTGAAGTACATGGCAGTGACAGCATCTCAAGACCAGATCCACTTGAGAGATTTCTCAAGGTCACTTTTTTACTTTCTTCAATTTAGCTTGAAACTGCCTATTTTTCTCGAGTTCACCATATATCCTAGTTCTAGCAGCTTTCAACTCATTTTCAAGCCTAATGTGTTGCTCACTGACTATCTCCTTTCATTTTGCAGAATTTTCAGGTTTTGACTTAATCTCCGGTCTATCTATTGTTTCCCTTAGGTCAGCAATTATTGTCAAGAGATCATTTCTTTCTTCTTCGAGGTTTTGAATGGTTTCCTTATGGTCAATAACTACAGCCACTAAGTCATCTCTAGTTTGTTCAGCTTCTCCTAGTTCTAATATTACGGAATCCCTATCCTCCACAAGACTATGATAGGCATCAAGCGATATCCTAGCTAAAGACATGAGTTTCTTACAAGAGTAGGATTTCAAATTTCTCTAAACATACCTGAAATTTGCCTCCTTGTTGTCATCGTCTTCATCATCATCTGGTTGTGCCATCAATGCAAAGGTTGAGTCATATTCATTTTTCTTGCCTTCACTTTCCATCATGAAGCTATCACTAGCATCAGTTTCATCTTCAGACTCACCAAATGCAAGAGCCTATTTCACCACGTTGCAAGCATATCTCTTTTTCTTGAAGTCCTTGAAGGGCTTCAGGTTCCTCTTAGCTATTTTTTAGACTTATTCTTAGAGAACTCTTGTTTCAAGAGAGGACAATCTTTGATGAAGTGTCCAGTCTTTCCACACTTATGACAGAGATCATAGTTTTTTGGTTTGCTGGAGCTACCCCTTTTTAGCATTTCTCCATTTCTTCTGACTATCTTCTGAAATCTTTTGGTTAGGTAAGCCATGTCATTGTCTTCCTCACTTGAGTCATATCTATCGGCTTCGAGCACCAGGTTCTTGTCATTTGAAATGGAAGTTCTTCCAGTACCTTTTTCAAGATTTGGTGGAGCACCCATAAGGATCCTTTCTAGGTGTTAGCCTTTTAGAAAGAACCTGCTCTGATACCAATTATTAGTTTGCGTGAGTCCACCAACCAGTAGAGTACCTGGTCCTCTTCGTGATTCTACTGAGAATGCTAATAAAACTGTACGTAAATAAGGCAGAGAATTTTTACGTGGAAAAATCCCACACATAGGGATCAAAAAACCACGACCTCCACCTGTATTCACTAACTTGAATATCCCAATTACAAGCCACTTTGCAATAACCCTATTGCAAAGACTTCAACTAACTTGTGATGCTCTCATCACAAGCCACTCTATAACTATCCTAGTTAAAAAGGCTTTGACTAACTTGTTATGTTTCCACCAAAAGCCACTTTGTCACACTACGGTTACAAAGGCTTTTGCTTATGACTACACCTAGCCACAATATAAACTCAAGGAGTTTACGGATTTATAAAGGTTTGCTAATCAACGCTTCTAAGAAAGCAGGATAGGAGTTACAATGAAGAACACATAACAAAGACTTAACAAAACCTAAGAACTTAAGATGTCTTCAATCTTGGATCCGGTCCTTGAGGTTGCTGCAACTTTGTTCTTGAGAGAGTTTGTTGCTAGCACTTGAGAGGATGTTTTCTTTTTTGATTTTCAAGTGTTCGAGTGATTAGATCCCATGCACCAGGTTGTTATATTACAAAAGACATTACCATGGTGATCATAATGGTGATGTCAAATCTTGGTTAGTACATGCTTTTTCTCAATGGGAAGTGACTGCTACACTGTCACGTGTATAGTTACAGGCAGTCACTTTCTGCAGTTGCTTTCCAGCTGTAGTTGACTTGTACTTCTGTCAGAGAAACCTAAGGGACCAGGTCCCTATTGTGTTCCTCTTTGTACAGTTGCGGGTAATCACTTTTTGCAGTTGTATAGTTGACTTGTACTTCTGTCAGGGGAGCACCAAGGGATCAGGTTCCTAATCTGGTTCTTGTGCACACTGCCTAGATTGTCTTGAGTTGAGTAACTTGAATGATATTTTGTATAAAACCATTGTAGGTATACCTTGATCACATCACTTGAAATGATGTGAGCACTTTAGTTGGTCAGAGAATGAGTGGGCGTTGGAAAAAAATGCAGTGCGGCAAAAACAGTGCAGGCAGTCACCTCATTTCCAGCTGTGTCCAATTGACTTTGTACTGCCGTGAGGAACCCACAAGAGCATCAGGACCTTGTTTGAGTATTAGGTCCTTGTTTGGGTTCCTACCTCCTGAAGATGTAGCAAGTTCACATTTGGCTCAAATCTGTTAGATGCAGTGTAATCCAAGTGAGTCAGGTTCCCTATCTGGTTCTTGACATTAAGTTTGTTAGATCAACAAAACACAAGGCAAAGATATTGAAAACCTATCAGACGGGATTCAATCATTGTTATAATTAAATTTTATGTTCAGTTATGCCTGCTTATTCTTATCTCCTATCTCAAATCTAGGATAAAATATCTTTGGCTAGGATTTTGCCTCAAATCTTCTTATTTAATTAGTTCAAGAAAAAAGTCTACCACTTTTTTGGTCGAACAATTTGGCGCCGTCTGTGGGGGATTTTCTAGCCAAAGTTTTAGTCTCCTCTAGATATAAGGTCAGCCAAAGTCCCACTTCTCGATTGACGTAGCTTTGCCCTCTCAATACAAACACCAACTTGAATTATTTGTAGGCAAGCTCTTGAAATAGCCGAACAAACCGAGGTCAGATCTTTGCACGAAAATGAAATTACATTTTGATATCTACGTGAAAGCCACATCTTGCTGATGGGGTGAGTCTGGTATGTCGTAAGCGTGAGTTGTCAAAATAGGATTATGGTCACTACACACTAAGCACGTCCACCATCTTATTGCTATATTAACGTCAGATATCTATCTACACTTTATGTACACTACCCTCTCTCTTAGGAAGGAATGATAGCCTATTATGTAATTCTTTGAAATGGCAAGCTTACTATGCCCGTGTGTTTGCGGTATGACTTATGTTCCCCTTATTTTTGTGCACCTGGGACTGGATCGGACCGGACTCTAACTCGAGATCCCAACGGGCAAAATAAATTATTATTCCACAAAACGCCTAGATTCGACTAACGGCGAAGCCAAGCACGGAGCCAGTATTAAATCTGAAGCTGGCATTCAAGTATGGGTCAAAATGAGTCATATTACAGCGCCCCTCTCCACTCGTCAACCAATTAGGCCGAGGTAACAAACAATTTAGTTTGGGTTTAACTGACTATTTTTTTTGAGTGGGATAGGAACAAGAACACTGTCCCAACTACGCGAACAAGAGAACAAACGCCATTAAAACAACACTCCCCACACCATATCATCCTACAGGCAACGGATGAGTGAAGCAACCTCTCCAACAAATTGGTATTTAACGCCATAAAGGGAAAAATCTGAATAGACTAGGAACCAATTACCAGCTCGGAGAACATACGAATCTCTCCAGTACTTAGAAAGAACACAAGTGCGTGAAACCCATCCACGCACTCGCCAAAGCAACTATGCAATGACACAACTAGTTAAAATCTGATCTCGCCCATACGTGATCTCGGCTTGAGTACGACATTCATCACCCAGTTTATCAACTACCTCTTCAGGCGGAGCGATGAAGGAACTAGATAGACTGGGACTCCTCGAACGTATTTACGGATCGTACAATAACGTGTAACCTTCTCCAATAAATGAATAAGCAAAATTCTTACGTAACTTTACCAAGTTTACACGTCACGCCAATACAGGAAAAATAGTTGACCTTACTCAAATTCATTAGAAGGTTAAATTCGACCTCGCTCGAAATTACAAGTCAAAATGGACTTTGCCCAAATTAGCAAATCAAAATTCGACTTCGCTAGAATTTACAAGTCAAAACTCGACTTCGCTCAAACTGGCAAGTCAAAATTCGACCTCGCTCGAATTTACAAGTTGAAACTCGACCTCGCTCGAACTAGCGAGTCAAAAATTGACTTCGCTCAAATGGACGAGTCAATATTTGACCTCGTTTGAATTAACATACCAAATATGATCTCGCTCGAGTTAATAAGTCCAGATCTACCTCGTCCGAATTAGTAGGTCAAATTTGATCCCGCTCGAATCGATTACCAAAAGTCAGGAACTTATTACGAGCAAATCCAAGAAATCCAAAATGAAATGGAAGAGCCAAAAACATACAATCAAAGACAAACCGATTGTTTTATTCAATAAAAAAAGTGCCTTACAGATGGCCAAAAAGGGACCCCCGCCCAACCAACTAAATACAAAATAACAAGTTAAAAGCACAAAGGTTTCACTCAGCATCACCCACATCCATGCCATCACCTCTTTGTCCACTGGGTTCGGCGACGTCACCTCCACCATCATCCTCTCCATTAGAACGGCCATCATAAAAATACAATCCCGTCCTTAGCCTCATCATCCCCATCGGCCTTCGGTGTCGCGGGGTCATAGCAGCAGGCAAGCCGGGCCTCACGTGCTTTCATGCGAACTTCTTCAAAAGCGGCTTCCGAAACATTCCCCGCTGTCAACAAGCCCTTATATATATCCCGCTGAGCCTCAACATGGATCCACATCTCGTACAGATGGCGAGGAACGATAGCAGAGGTGGACACAGAAGGAGTCGAAGCTAACAGTTGAGCCCTCTCAGCCTCGAGAGCAGCAATTTGATCACCCAGGGTCGAGACCTCTCCCTCAAGCTCGCCATTTCTCTCATCAAACCGCGCCTCCCTCAGAGTAGCCGTCCCCATATAAGTTGCACGCTCAGACCCGCGAACGTGGATAGAATCCTTCAATGCTACAACCCTTGTCACACCTCCTTTTTCCACACCCGAGGGGGCACAAGGGAGTTTTTTTCCAATTAAAGGACAATCGAAACGGGATTGGTTTAATTATTTCAGAGTCGCCAGTTGGGATATTTAGGGTGTCCCAAGTCACCAATTTTAATCCCGAATCGAGGAAAAGAATGACTCTATATTATGGTCTGCGTACCAGAAATCCGGATAAGGAATTCTGTTAACCCGGGAGAAGGTGTTAGGCATTCCCGAGTTCCGTGGTTCTAGCACGGTCGCTCAACTGTTATATTCGGCTTGATTATCTGATTTTATACAAGTGTGAACTTATGTGCAAAATTTAACTTTTAACCGCTTTTATCATTTACTGTTTTTATCAAGAATTGCAACGTTGTGAAAATGTATCTCGAACCGCGTTACAATCAATGTACCCGTGGTCGTCGACACACTTTGACTCCGTTGAGATTTGGATTTGGGTCACATCAATGTGCACCCGAGTTTAAGGAAATTAAATTATTAAAGGCGCGCCTAAAGCGACTAGCGTATTTATTTTGGGTAGGACCGTGGAATTTTACTAAACGGTCCATCCCGAAGCCTAAACAATTTTTAAAGCAATATTTATTGAGGGCCCCGCAATTTGTATTTTTATTTGGCGAGGCTCACCTCGTTCTTTATTTCTAATGAATTTGCAACGTCATGGACATGCATCTCGAACCACGTCACAGTCAATGTACCCGTGATTAGAGAGGCATTTCGAATCCGTCGAGATTTGGATTTGGGTCACATAAATGTGCACCCGAGTTTAAGAAGGTAAAGTTTATTAAAGCGTATCCTAAAGAGACTAACGTGTTGTCATTTTAGGAAGGTTGTGAGATTTGCTAAACAACCCGTCCGGGAAACTAAATGCTTCAATGATTTACATTTAACAAGGGCCCCGCATCTGCGTGTTTTGTTTATTTTCATCGAGGCTCATCTCGTTCTTATTTTAAAAGGATATCCTATAGCAACTACGTTTCTTGTCGTGTTCGTCTCTATCAATTGAAAACGGTAGACAGTCCTAATTAATTACATGATTGCGAGTTTACTTATAACAGGATTTAAAATGCTTTTACAGAATAATAAAATGTGACTGCGATTATGGATAACTAGCCGAAAATTATGGGCCCATTTGTATTCATGCTCATTTTTTCCAATTACATTTTGACAGTGCATTGGTTGTGTACCTGGTATAGAGAGGAAAGAAAGAAAGAGAGTAATCAGTTGAGTAGTATGCAACAAACACAGCAGCAACAGATTCACAGCAACAACACAGCAACAAACAACCAGCCAATAATGGTGAAGCTCAACAAGGAGTCGAGCAACAAATGAACAATCCCAGAAAAAGAACAGAGTAAGAAACAACAGCCCAGAATGTTGAATGTAACAGCAACAGAAATCCAATGACCACAAGAAAGCTTGGCAGACAACAGGAAAAGCAAAACCCCACAAAAAACCTGATCAAACTGGACTCTTGCACAGTTTCTTCTAGACAATACTCATTCACAATGTTCTGAAATTTATTTCTGTTTTTCCTTTTCAGTTTTTCTTACTCCCAAGATCTCTCCAGACTCAAAAAATAATCCCCCCCTTCTAATGGAAGGTCTGCCTCTTTTATAGCCTAACCTTAACACTTTACAGTCTGTTTTACAACTCAAAATTGCCCCCCCCCTCGTTGTTTTTCCACTCACTTCTTTTAAATAAACAAAACTCCCATCAAATCCCTGACAGCCCCTCTCTCTTTTGTTGTTAAAATGTACTAATCACTTGTTTATTTAACCAAAGTATGGGCAGTAGGAATATAATCTGACAGCACATGCTGTCCAATTATTTTAATTCCTTAAAGCTAACCATACACATGCTGCCCACGGTCTAAACCAAATGGCATCGTGTTTTAAAATCAAAGTCTGAATCTGCCATTATAACCTTTCCCCTAGATGTTCTTTAATTCAATTTGAACAAAATCAATAGGCAATACAATTCAGTTCCTAATGGGACTCAAATACGATCACAGCAGAAATAAGCAATACGAATCAAGTTGTTACCATTAACGATTGAAACTAATTGACGACATATATCGACTCGACTATATTAATCGTAACACATAACAATCAATCGTTCATATAAACAACACGTATAGAGTCCCGAATGACTTCAGACAAATTTGTTCAAACACTGGGAACTTATATGAATTAAACTCGTTTGACGACTAATCTAATTGATGAGCATGTATATCACAGGGTATATTCAGAACACAAACAGAAGACAATTGACCAAATAAAAAGGCCTTTAACAGAGATGGAAGAAATCCGAATGAAAAATAACAAAATAACAAACAAACACAACGAAACATGCTGACAACTTAATTAGAACTAAAACAAAAGAAAGGAAAACTTACCAAAAGAGTTTGAAATCAAAATGACCCAAATCTGACTCAACTTCGAACTCTTGAGGCCGAACAAACTTTAATCAGGGTGTTCTCACATGAGAACACCTTGATTAAGGTCTATTAGACCTCAAACCCTTGTTAAGACCGGCCGGATTCCAAGGCTATTAGTGTTCTAGGTTTTGGATCTCCAGATCTGATTTTTAGGGAGTTGTGGGTAGATTCGGACCAAACCAAGCTTGGTTTGGTCACGAGGAAGGTCAGGGGAGTGTCTGGTATGAAGATGGGGTGGTTTGGCATAGATCGAGTTTTGTCTCGAATCTTCAAATCCAGATTCGAGACGATAGGAGGTGATTCGAGGTTCGTGGTTAGTGGATTCGTGTTCAGGGTGGTTGGATGCTTTAGGGGTGTGAAGGGGGTGGTCACCGGCGTTCGTGCCGCCGGCTTTAGGTGAAAGGGAAACTAGGGCGGCGTTAGGGTTTGGGGGTTTCAGGGTTCGGGGAAGGAGATGACTGAAGGGGGGGTTCGGATAGGGGGCGTGGGGTGAAGGGTTGAGTTTATATATGGTCTAGGGCTTTAGATCCTGGCCGTCGGATCAAATGAGGTCTATGGCCAGGATCTATCCACTTAGGGAAGACGGTGTCGTTTGGGTTTTGGTAGTGGGTGAGGCCGGGTAAGGCTGGATCGGGTCAAAACTGGACGGGTTTAGGGGGAAAGCCGGGGTCCGTTGGATCAAGGGGTTGAACGGCTCAGATCAAACGCCTAAGACGACGTCGTTTGGGGTTGAGTGAGTGGCTTGATCGAGACCGTTTGTTTGAATCCGATCAACGGCTCTAATAAGGATGCCGATACGGCGTCGTTTGAATCGACGTTTGGGTAGGCCGGATTTGGACTGGGTCTGAGTGCCGTTTTTGGGCCTTTTTTTTGTTTCAATTTCTGGGCCCAAATCGATTTTAATCCCTCACTCTTTTGTTTTTTTTTTCTTTTAAACAAAAAATAAAATAATGAAATTAACATCAACAATAATGTAACATTCCCACACAATTATCACGAAAATATTTAAGTAAGTTAAATCACAACCTAGAACGAACGACGCACATATATTTATATTTTGAATTTTCTTTTAACGACACATATATTTTTTGTATTTTTGTTTGATAATGACTAGATGCAAAATGGACAGACTCACAAACGACTAACAACACATGTCACGGAAAGATCGAAAAATTGTACAGCGAAGCCATTTGTCACTATTTTTATTTTCTTTTGGAGCGATTGTCCGTGAAGCAAAAATCACGTGCTTACAGCTGCCCCTCTTTGCACGAAGACACGAAGGGTTTTCGCGCAAAGATAAAGCGAGCGATTTTTGCCCGTCCGAATACTCCGTGTGAAGCATTTTTTGAAAAAGATTTGACCGAACCTTTGCTTCAGAGGTTTCCTACATATCCTGGGCTGAACAGGAATCAGGTCAATGTAGTTCGGGAAATTTTGGTAGCTGGGACTACCGTGTGACTGTAGTGTTTGCTGTTGTTGTGCGCTGTTGTATGCTGCTGTAGGATGCTACTGCTCAACCGATCTCCCTATTACATTGCTCTAAAAGGAAAACAAGAAGCTAAGCTAAACTGAGGATCCTGAAATCTCATCCATCTTCAACTTGTTCTTGTTGCCTTGCTTTCTTGTCGGCTAACGCTTTCCTCCGATGCCTTTATCTTGTGACTTTGGGAGATGATGCTGGTCCTTCGCTGACGTTTGAATGCCAGTTTTCATCACTTTGCTTGGTCCGCTGGGAACATGCCCTCTTCTTCAAGCCTTTCAATGGCTTTTCATCAAAATTGTTATGTTGGGCATGCTATAACGTTCCCAAACTGCTTCTTTTGAGACGCGTTCCTTTTTCTTTTGAATTGTGTGCTTGCCTCCGCAGTTGTCTGCTTCTTGGTTCTGGGGATTTTATTATTTCCTGTTTGGGGATCTCTGTTGTACCCTTCCGTCTTCAAGTGGGGTGACTGATTCCAAAATCTAGAGCTAAAAGTATTCCCGCATTATACTGGTGGGTGACCTAGAACTTAAAATATTCCCGCATTATACTGGTGGGCAACCTAGAACTTAAAAGTATTCCCGCATTATACTGGTGGGCGACCTAGAACTTAAAACTATTCCCGCATTATACTGGTGGGCGACCTAGAACTTAAATGTATTCCCGCATTATACTGGTGGGCGACCTAGAACTTAAATGTATTCCCGCATTATACTGGTGGGCGACCTAGAACTTAAATGTATTCCCGCATTATACTGGTGGGCGACCTAGAACTTAAATGTATTCCCGCATTATACTGGTGGGCGACCTAGAACTTAAAAGTATTCCCGCATTATACTGGTGGGCGACCTAGAACTTAAATGTATTCCCGCATTATACTGGTGGGCGACCTAGAACTTAAAAGTATTCCCGCATTATACTGGTGGGCGACCTAGAACTTAAATGTATTCCCGCATTATACTGGTGGGCGACCTAGAACTTAAATGTATTCCCGCATTATACTGGTGGGCGACCTAGAACTTAAATGTATTCCCGTATTATACTGGTGGGCGACCTAGAACTTAAATGTATTCCCGCATTATACTGGTGGGCGACCTAGAACTTAAAAGTATTCCCGCATTATACTGGTGGGCGACCTAGAACTTAAAAGTATTCCCGCATTATACTGGTGGGCGACCTAGAACTTAAATGTATTCCCGCATTATACTGGTGGGCGACCTAGAACTTAAATGTATTCCCGCATTATACTGGTGGGCGACCTAGAACTTAAATGTATTCCCGCATTATACTGGTGGGCCGACCTAGAACTTAAATGTATTCTCGCATTATACTGGTGGGCGACCTAGAACTTAAATGTATTCCCGCATTATACTGGTGGGCGACCTAGAACTTAAAATGTATTCCCGCATTATACTGGTGGGCGACCTAGAACTTAAATGTATTCCCGCATTATACTGGTGGGCGACCTAGAACTTAAATGTATTCCCGCATTATACTGGTGGGCGCCCTAGAACTTAAATGTATTTGATATTGTTCCCCCGTTCTTCCGAGAAATTTTTTGACAAGCGGCAGGAAATTTTCTGCCCCGGTTTTTGGTGATTTCCCTGACGTTGCATCTTGCTGCCATCATCAGTCCTTTGTTTTCCTGCAGCAGACAAAAGGATTTAATTAGTTTTCATTGTGACGGTAGAGGGTGCCTTTTTGGCGGATGATTTTTCCTTTCTTCTCTTTTCTTGCTCTATGTCCCATAATTGATTAGTGGGCAGGGCTGCCTGCTGGGGGTCTCTAGCCTGCTGGGGATGGGCTTTCAATTAATCCCCTTTTCCGCTTTCTTTTTAAGCATATTCTGTGGGAGTCTGCTTTTAACTCTCGAAACCACTTCCTTTAGGAGCTCACTTCCTCCAAAATTGCCGGGCATGATCCCTGCATTGGGTGAATTCCCCTCCGGTTTCTGGTAGTAAGCTTTGAAAAATTCTTTTCAAGACAAATTTTAGGAAGAGAAAATAAAAGCTAGAGGGAAAAAATCTTTCTGAACCCATATTTGGTGGGGAGAAGAAACTCAAAAGAACTTATCTGGAGGACATGACTGGTCCCCGTGATCATGACGTGCCCCATAGATTCCCGACCCAGTCTACTTGTATCAATCGATTTACCGTATGGTCTGACTTGCTGGGGATGATAAATGACTGTCCATTTTGTTGCAAATGTGGTAGCTTTTGCTGATTCGTCTTGTCGCCTCATAGTGCCCTTCGAGGGGTTTTCACTAATGAGACTCTCTCTTTTCTCTCATCTCCCGGCGCCTTATGGTTCCTGTGAAGGTTTTCACCAACAAGACTCTCTCATTTCATATCCCTCATCTTACATCGCCTCTCGGTGCCTGCGAAGGTTTTCACCGATAAGACTCTCTCATTTTATTTCTTTCGAGGAATCGGGGCGTTGTAGATACGACCCTCTCTTCCGGAGATTCCTTTGACTATCAATTCATTCCCAGTCTTACGATCCTCTTCTTTGCTGGGGATCAGTGTATTATTCTCGGTCTTATTTTCCTGACTCGACATCTCTTGAACATTGATCGGGAGGTCTTTTGGACGTTGACGTTGGTTTTGGTGTGGGGTTAAAGAAAGGCTATGAAATTGAAAATAATTTGATGGGTGATGTGCTACAACTTTTGGAATCAAACCTTTGTTAGAACTTAAAACATAACCTCTGCCCCAGTTTTCTTGCTTGGGGAATTTATTTTTTACACTTATGTTGCGCTATGTGCGTTACGCACGCTGTGCCTATTATGCACACTATGTACCTTATGCATCCTATTATCCACTATGATGCATACTATGACCGAGCCGTGAGGCGCCTATGTATCCTCTTCGAGGAATCAGGTCAAACGTAGTTCCCACGGGTTTTGTATTTTTTTATGATTTTATCTTATTCTTCTTTTTTCTTTTTCCTTCTTTCCATTTTCTTTTCTTTTTTTTTTCATTTTCTTTTCTTTTCTTTTTCTCTTTTTTTTTCTATATTTTCCATTAGTGATTCCAAAAGAGGGGTATGAAAGAATAACTTTAAGCTCAAAGGGGGAAACAAAGGTTAAAAAGTGTTTGGATAGAAGAAAGAATTGCCCCCGTCATCTCATTATCCAATAAATGCCAAATACAAACAAGTAAACCAAAAATTGCCATAATTAAATAAATTACACATAATATCTCTTGACCGCATCTGAATTGATAGCCATGTCGACACATCTACCTTCGACATCTGTCAAACACAAAGCACCGTTGGACAATACTCTGGTCACGATATAAGGCCCTTGCCAATTTGGGGCGAATTTGCCTTTTGCCTCGACCTGATGTGGGAGGATCTTCTTTAATACCAACTGCCCTACTTCAAACTTCCTGGGGCGCACCTTCTTATTATACGCTTTTGCCATTCTTTTCTGGTATAGCTGACCATGGCACACCGCTGCCAATCTTTTCTCATCTATCAGGCTCAACTGTTCCAATCGAGCTTTGACCCATTCATCGTCATCAATCCCGGCTTCAGCGACAATTCGGAGGGACGGAATTTCGACCTCCGCTGGTATCACGGCTTCATTTCCGTACACCAACAAATAAGGAGTTGTGCCTATGGAAGTTCGGACGGTGGTGCGGTAACCCAACAAAGCAAAGGGTAATCTCTCGTGCCATTGTCTGGACCCTTCCACCATTTTTCGCAGTATCTTCTTGATATTCTTATTGGCTGCTTCGACTGCTCCATTTGCCTTAGGACGATATGGGGTGGAATTGCGGTGTGTAATCTTGAATTGTTGGCATACCTCTCTCATCAAGCTGCTATTAAGATTCGCACCGTTATCCGTGATGATCACTTTTGGGATCCCAAATCTGCAGATGATATGGGAGTGAACAAAGTCCACCACTGCCTTCTTGGTTACTGATTTGAAGGTTTTAGCCTCAACCCATTTGGTGAAGTAATCAATGGTCACTAGAATGAACCTATGACCGTTGGACGCTGCTGGCTCGATGGGCCCAATGACATCCATGCCCCATGCTACAAACGGCCAGGGTGCTGACATCGTATGTAACTCTGTTGGCGGAGAATGAATCAAATCTCCATGTATCTGGCACTGATGGCATTTCCTCACGAAAGTGATACAGTCGTGTTCCATGGTGAGCCAATAACACCCTGTTCGAAGGATCTTTCTTGCCAACACATACCCGCTCATGTGTGGTCCACAAACTCCAGCATGTACCTCAGCCATAACCGTCGTTGCTTGACTGGCATCTATGCATCTCAACAATCCCAAATCCGGGGTTCTTTTGTACAATATTCCCCCACTGAGGAAGAAACCATTCGACAAACGCCGAAGGGCTCTTTTTTGGTCTCCAGAGGCATGTTCCGGATATATCCCCATCCTGAGGTATTCCTTGATATCATGAAACCAGGGTTCGCCATCTGCTTCTTCTTCTACGGCATTGCAGTAGGCGTGCTGATCACGGACCTGGATGTGTAGAGGATCAACATACATTTTGTCAGGGTGGTGCAGCATTGATGCTAAGGTGGCTAAGGCATCCGCAACCTCATTGTGAACTCTCGGGATGTGTTTGAACTTTACCGATCGAAATTGCTTGCTCAAATCATGCAAGCATTGTCGGTATGGTATGAGCTTTAGATCTCGTGTTTCCCATTCACCCTGAATTTGATGTACCAAGAGGTTCGAGTCTCCCAAGACCAAGACGTCTTGGACATCCATGTCAGCAGCCAAGCGCAGACCCAGAATGCAAGCCTCATACTCGGCCATATTGTTGGTGCAATAGAAGCGTAGTTGAGCCGTAACAGGATAATGTCGTCCTGTTTCAGAAATGAGTACTGCTCCTATTCCAACCCCTTTTGCGTTTGCAGCTCCATCGAAGAAAAGCTTCCAACCCGGTTCCTCAGGTAATTCCACCTCATTTGTATGCATCACCTCTTCGTCAGGAAAATACGTTCTTAAGGGCTCGTATTTTTCATCAACGGGATTCTCTGCCAAATGGTCTGCCAGCGCCTGGGCTTTCATGGCCGTCCTCGTCACATAGATGATATCAAACTCTGTGAGCAGAATTTGCCATTTTGCCAACCTTCCCGTGGGCATAGGTTTCTGAAAGATATACTTCAATGGGTCCAAACGGGATATGAGATAAGTAGTATACGAAGACAGGTAGTGTTTCAACTTCTGAGCTACCCAAGTTAGGGCGCAACATGTTTTCTCGAGTTGAGTGTACTTGACCTCATGTACTGTGAATTTCTTGCTAAGATAGTAGATGGCTTGCTCCTTCCTTCCTGTGTCATCATGTTGCCCCAATACACAACCAAATGAATTTTCCAAGACCGTCAGGTAAAGAATTAGGGGCTTCCCGGGCTTAGGCGGGACCAATACGGGTGGATTAGACAGATACCCTTTGATTTGGTCGAAAGCCTCCTGACACTCTGCCGTCCAACCTACCGCAGCATCCTTTCTCAGCAGCCGAAATATGGGCTCACAAGTTGCTGTGAGTTGAGCGATGAACCTGCTGATGTAATTGAGTCTACCCAGCAAACTCATTACCTCTGTTTTGTTCCTTGGCGGTGGCAAATCTCGGATGGATTCAATTTTGGATGGGTCTAACTCAATCCCCCGTCGACTGACGATGAATCCTAGCAACTTTCCTGATGGAACCCCGAATGCGCATTTGGCCGGGTTAAGCTTGATATCATACCTCCGGAGTCTTTGGAAAAATCTCCTTAGGTCTGCTACATGGTCCTCCTGACGCCAAGATTTGATGATCACATCATCGACGTACACCTCGATTTCCTTGTGTATCATGTCATGAAATACAGCAGTCATTGCTCGCATGTACGTCGCCCCGGCATTCTTTAACCCGAATGGCATTACCCGATAGCAGTAGGTTCCCCATGGCGTAATAAACGCTGTCTTCTCAGCATCCTCCTCGTCCATTAGGATCTGATGATAACCCGCATAGCAATCCACAAAGGATCCGATCTCGCGCCCAGCGCAATTATCGATCAGGATATGAATGTTGGGTAACGGAAAATTGTCCTTGGGACTTGCTTTGTTGAGGTTGCGGTAGTCGACGCACACCCTGATTTTTCCATCCTTCTTTGGGACTGGTACCACATTGGCCAACCACTCGGGATATCGAGTGACCCGAATGACCTTTGCCTGCAACTGCTTAATCACCTCTTCTTTGATTTTTACACTCATTTCTGTTTTAAATTTCCTTAGTTTTTGCTTGACCGGAGGGTATGCCGGGTCAGTGGGCAATTTGTGAACCACTAAATTGGTGCTTAATCCAGGCATATCGTCATAGGACCATGCAAAAACATCTTTGAATTCCATGAGGGTTTTGATCAATTCTTCTCTGACACTCGGCTCAATGTGGATACTAATTTTGGTCTCTTGGATGTTATCAGCGTCTCCTAGATTCACAGCCTCAGTGTCATTTAGGTTAGGCTTGGGTTTCTCTTCAAATTGGCATAATTCTCGGTTTATTTCTTCGAAGGCTTCACCTTCATCATATTCAGATTCATCATCACAAACGACCTCTTGCATCATTGAGTGGGATTCAGATTGATTTATTAGACTAGGTCGAAGATCCGCTGTGCATGCCATGTCATTAGGACCAGTAAAAAGAGAACTGTTCAGAAAGAAAAAGAACAAAACAAAATTAAAATGGAACAAAAGAAAAGAACTTTATTAAACATTGCGGGATAAAAGGGTTCACACTTTTACAAAAACGGAAGTAAAATTTGGATTACACCCTTGAATAATCCGGACAAAACAAAACACACAAAACATGAATCAAAGCCTACTACCAAGACTCCCCTCGGACAGGAAGAGGAGTAACCGTCCAATTGTTGGTCTTGGCCTCAGGCCCTACAAACTGTATCTCTGCTCTGTTGGAACCTTCTCCAGCTTCCACCATACTGACGTCCGCGAATAGTCTCTCAAAACTCTGATTCAGGTCTTCATTTATACCGATCAAAGGTCCTAGAATCTTTGGGACCGGTGGCCCCTTGGCACTTGCTTTGACAAAAGACCTTGAGAGGCGTGGCACTGGTCTAGGCAGAAACCAGACCCTCTTCTTCATTTTTCGCGCTTGCTTTCTATCTGCTGCGGTTGGTTTGAACCCCAATCCGAAAGTTTCCAGATTTTTAGGAAGGGAGATAGGTTGGACAATCCCTTGAAGCTCGACTCCCACGCCTTTTCCCGGCACAAATCCGTTACCCAGCATTTCCGAGACCATCATGACTGTCGCGGCAGCTACCCTAGGGTGTGGGATGATTTCTCCTTCAGCAATTTTGTTGGCTGACCCTGTATCGAAAATCTGGTAGACCCAAGGACCTTTGTCATCAGCAGTCTCAATGAAAGGTACAATTGCTCCAACCGTGGTGCACGTTGTGTCCTCGCCGTGTAACACGACCTCTTGTCTTTCCCACTCGAACTTCACCGTCTGATGTAGAATGGAAGGCACTGCTTTGGCTGCATGAATCCAGGGTCGTCCTAACAGCAGGTTATAAGAAACTGTGGCATCTAACACCTGGAATTCCATGGTAAACAGGACTGGACCAATGGTCAGTTCAAGTACAACATCCCCCACAGTGGCTGTTCCGTTTCCGTCAAACCCTCGGACACAGATACTATTCTTTCGGATTCTTCCGCGGTCGATCTTTAACTGGTCCAGAGTGGATAATGGACAAATATTGGCGCTTGAGCCATTATCCACCAACACTCGAGTTACCACTGAGTCTTCACATTTGACGGCTAGGTATAAAGCTTTATTGTGCTCTGTACCTTCCACCGGCAGGTCATCATCTGAGAATGTTACCCTGTTCACCTCGAAAATCTTACTGGCAATGGTTTCCAGGTGGTTTACAGAAATCTCACTGGGCACATGAGCTTCGTTCAATATCTTCAACAGGGCCCGACGATGCTCCTCAAAGTGGATCAGTAATGACAACAGTGAGATCTGGGCCGGTGTTTTTCTCAGCTGTTCGACCACAGAATAGTCCTGTACTTTCATCTTCCTCAGGAACTCTTCAGCCTCTTCTTCGGACACAGGTTTCTTGGTTGCAACTGGGTTGGTTCTTCTTAGCTCCACCGGAGCAAAACATCGACCTGATCGAGTCAGCCCTTGCGCTTCACAACTGACTTCTTCCACCTGTTTTCCTTTGTACATCACCACCGCCTTTTCATATTTCCAAGGCACAGCCCTGCTGTCAATCATCGGCAGCTGGACCACAGGCTTTATGGTCACCCGTTCTCTACATACCCCTTTCAACACGACCGCCGGTGTGGGCGGGATCCCTGGTATTACCAACTTGCTTGGCTCGGGTTTGCTTGTTATGGCGGACGGGCTCTTTCCCAATATCACTACCGGCTTGACGCCTTCTCCCTGCGACTGTACACTCGTTTCTCCACTGGTTGAGACTTCCTTTGGGGCGGCTTGGATCATCATCACTGTTTGTGAAGGTTTTCTCAATTCTCCTCCTTCACACACCAACTCAATCATGTGAGTTTCGTGGTGCGCTGGCAGTGGGTTTTGGTTGATGTTAGGAGCTTCTGGTGTCTGGACCTCGATCTTATTGGTGTCAATAAGATCTTGTATGGCATGCCTTAATTTCCAGCACTTCTCGGTATCATGCCCGAGCATCCCTGAACAGTATTCACAACTGATTGATCGATCCAAATTCTGAGGTGGGGGATTTGGTTCTCGAGTCTGGACAGGACTAACCAAACCCAATTGCCGCAGCTTGTGGAACAAAGCGGTGTAGGTTTCTCCCAGCTCCGTGAAGGTTCTCTGCTTCCGCAACCTGTCATTCCTAGCATCTGGATTTCCCCTAAAGCCTATCCCTGAAGGGTTCCTATATGCCCTTGGTGGAGGGTAGGTGTTTTGCGGTGGGTAGTTATTATGTGGAGCTGGGTATGCGTTATGGGGGGCCGGTGCGCGACATTGTGGGCGAACCAGAGGCTGAGTGTATGCCTGGGCTTGGTGTACGGAACAATGTGGTTCTCGAGGTGGATAGAAATTTTGTGGTGGGCTGTATGGGTATTCTGACCTGTGAGGTCTGGGTTGGTTGTAGTGTGGCCTGCCAGCCCTGGACCAACTGCCTGCCTCAATCGTGGCAACATCTTCTTTCTTTCTTCTCAACGCACCTCCCGTGCCGTTTTGAATGGCCTGGGTTGTGGCCTTGAGTGCCGAATAGTTCAAGATCTTGTCAGACCTCAAACCTTCTTCTATCATGACCCCTATCTTGACCACCTCGTTGAAAGATTTTCCAACCATTGTCACCAAGTGACCAAAGTAGGTTGGATCCAATGTCTGCAAAAAATAGTCCACCATTTCTCCCTCTCTCATGGGAGGGTCGACTCTAGCTGCTTGTTCTCTCCAGCGGAACCCGAACTCGCGAAAACTTTCCCCGGGTTTCTTCCCAGTTCTCAATAACGTGAGACGGTCAGGGACTATCTCTAGATTGTACTGGAAATGACCTGCAAAAGCCTGCGCCAGATCATCCCACGTGTACCACCTGCTGAAATCCTGCCTGGTATACCATTCCAGTGCAGATCCGCTCAGACTTTGGCCGAAATAAGCTATCAACAGCTCATCCTTGCCGCCTGCCCCTCTCATTTTGCTACAGAATCCCCGCAAATGTGCCATGGGATCACCGTGCCCTTCATATAAATCAAACTTAGGCATCTTGAACCCAGCCGGGAGTTGGACGTCTGGGAAAGGGCACAGATCTTTGTATGCTACGCTGACTTGATTGCCCAGCCCGTGCAAGTTCCTGAAGGACTGCTCCAGGCTTTTGAACTTTCTCAATACTTCATCCTGTTCAGGGGCCTTAGCCGGCTTCTCAATCTCTGCCGGCACTTCCACATGTGGATTGTAAGCTTGAGGCTCGGGTGCATGGAATGTAGGCTTAGGGGGATAGTATTGTGTATCGTGAGCCTGAAACAATGGCTCACTGGTCGTTCTTTGCAAAGGGGCTGATGCGGGTCCCACAAAGATGGGAATATTGGGTGTTGGGAGAGGTTGATGGGGTGGTGGAGCTTGGGAATCATGAGGGCTTCTTTCTTGATGATACAGGGGATTTGGACGGCTTGTGGAAGGGCCAGAGTGAGGGTATTCCGGCATGTGTCCCAGCGTTTCAGGACTCTTTTGTGTTTTGGCTAGGGCTAGCTGCATTGCATTCATCTCTAGTCCCATCCTTTCAATTTTTTCCATCGCTTCTTTTAGCAACTGGCCCATTGGCCTTTCTTCCTCATTACTATTCTCTGAAGTAGACATGCTTGTTGCTACCGGTCCTTTGGATCTGGTTTGGTAGGAGTGTGTTGCCAGAGTTCTTTAACAACTATCTTGTCTGAATCAGACAACAACAAACTTCGTTAGCGTTAGATTTTAACAGATTTGATCGCAACACATAGAGGATGCAATGCACCTAGGCAGTTAACCGTTTCTACATGCTTTGCTTCAAACAACATGTGTCATCCCGGTTTGCTCATTCGTCCCTTTAAAGTATTTTGGGAAACCCTGCGTTTTATTTTATTTGTATTTTCTTTTCTTTATTTTATTAAAAGCGGTCGAATCTTATGGGGATTGCCTACGTATCACGTCCCCGCGTGAATCAGACCAGGTGTAGTTCTGCCTTGAGGCTAACATTTATAAAAAGAAAATGAACAAACATTACATTTGAAAATTTTGTAAAAACAATGTCTTGAAATACACACAAAAGAAAATGATCAACATTACATTTGAAAACTTTGTAAACAATGTCTTGAAATACACACATTCAAATTGAAATAAAAGATACAATTCTTAACATCTCGTAACGTGCCCCACTTTCCACTTGTGTTGTAAGTTATTAGATCATTTGCTCAAGGCGGGGCTTGACCCGGATGTCCTCCCAATGTTCGATACATCCTTTCCAACTCCACTGTTAGATGACGGGCAAAGGTGGGTGCATGCTCGGTAAACCTTTCATAATCCATTCTTTGGCAGTTTACATAACTTTGAGAGGTGTAGACCGCTAGGTCGTGGATCTGTGCCCTGAAATTTTGGAGATGTTAGCTTTGATCCTGCAACTGCTGCTGGCGAGTGGTGGCTATATCTCGGATACGGCCTTCACGATCTAGGGCTGACTCTAATAGAGCTCGGAGTCTGGCCTGCTCTAATCTCATCTGCGCTCTTTCTCTATCAGTGTCCGCTTGTTGATGCTCTCTGTACCTTCTTGCCTCTTCTAGTTGTGCACGAAGTTGGTCTCCTGATCGTATCCAATGGTCCTTTTCCTTCTCGAATTGTGCCCTGTCTTTCTCGGATTGCCTATTTTGGCGTTCCTTATCAGATCTGGCTTCTTCGTTTAATTGTTGGATCCTATCTTTTGCTTTGCTCAACGCCCTTTCTTTTGCAGCAAGAATGGAATCATAATCCTGCATTCTTTCAAAAAGATTGGCAATGGTTTTTTGATCCTTCCAATTCCTCATTGACGTTTCAGAAGCCTTTTTCATTTTCAGAAATCGAGCATGAAGACTTTATTCTCACAGGCTAGACTCTTCTTCTCGCCCTCAGCTTCTTGTGCTTGCAAATCCTTCTCCAGACTGAGGTTCCTTAGATTTTCCTTTAGGGCGTGGATAGTTGCTTTGTACCCCTTCTCTTTTTCTCCCCAGACCAACCGCTCTTGGATTTTATCATTAAAGTTTTGAATATGGGGTCTTTTAGTTGGCCTTCTCAGCTCAGGTTCTGGTACCTCATCCATGCGAGACCGTTTCTCGAACCACCTTGCATATCCAGGATTTATCTCACCCTTTTTAGTGTCTGGGACTTGAGTATCGCTTTTTAAGTATCGACATTCATTCCACATCTGCTGAAGTAACGCCTCAGGAATAGTGGCCTCTGGGTGTAGTTCGATTTCTTGCGCACTCAAATCTTCATCATCAGGAACTACTTGATATCTTCCTAGTTGTCTTAGGACTCTCAATGGCGCGTATGGCTGGATGCTTCTCAATCCCAATAGTAGCAGATAACTATTTGAGTTTGACATATGTATTACTTCCCTCATTGATAGCCATCCCAGAGTCCATTCAATTTGATTTGCCGTTAGAGCCCTTAGCCGAGATACCCATGCTTCTGTCCCTTCTGGAACCTGATAATTTTTCACTCTTTCCTCATAACCCTCGATGTAATTATCGTTGTTTGGCCTGTACTGTATGATCTTGGGCTGTTGTTGGAGATGTTCAATCAGCCACATTTGCAACAAAATTTTGCATCCCTCGAAGACTTTCGCTCCCGCTTTACATAAAGTCAAAGCCCGATAAATGTCCGAAGAGAATGATGGGGACAAGGGTGTGGTTTTCCTTGGAGGTGAGGATTTGCACAACTTTTGCGGTGCGAATATCGATTGTTCGTTCTTTGTTCGGGAAGACCATGATTCCTAGAAAAGCCACCATGAAGGCGAAACGACGGTGAACCTGCCATGCGTCTTTGTCTTGTTTGTTAGTAAGGCCTTTCTCATGAATTTCGAACCCATCTGACTTTCCGAACCTTGAATACAAAAAGTTGAAAGAACAATATCCGTTGATGACATTGCTTTTCCTGATTTGACTGCTGATGTTTAGAAGACCGAAGAATCGATGCACCGAGGGAGCCTTCGTGAATATCAAGCTTTGATTCCTTAAACTTCCGTCAAAACCAACATATCCAGCTATCTCCTCTAATGTAGGAGTGAGCTCGAAGTCAGAGAAACGAAAGACATTGTGAACAGGGTCCCAAAAAGTTACTAATGCCGCAATCAGATCCTCACAGGGTTTAACTTTCATAATGTCCGGGAGATTTCCCAAATGCTTGATGACCCACTTTTGACCATCTTCGCCCAATTCATACCACCACGTTTGAAGCTGGAATAGAAACTCTTCTGGATTTGCGGAGGAGGGGTTTTGTGTGGTGCTCATTTTGTATCTGAAATTTTAATTTAATAAAGTCAAGACTCATTTTGAAAACATACTCCAATGATTTTCAGTCAAAAACTATTTCAAGGTTTAAAACTATTTTTTTTTTTTTGGGAATTTTTCAAACTATCTTCAAGATTAAATACCTTTCAAGATTAAATACCTTTATTTCAAAATTTCAAAATTTGAAAACTATATATTTTTTGAAAAAAAACCGTTATTCCTCAGCTCTTATCATGATTTCATTTAAGCCGGTCAGCAAGCATGTTCGAGGCAAATGAATGCACATATAGCAAGTAGGATGCATCAGGATGGTCTTTTTATTCCGGGTTCACCTGTCTTAGACAGACCCAACCCCTGTGTTGAGTCCCCTAAGTCAAATGCACGTGATGCAAATAAACGTTCCTACTAGGGATCCGGTACATGGCTGAGTTATTCTAAGTGTAAACCTGAGGTTGATTGTTCTAAACCTGGCTTACCCAAACGGACAGTTTGAGCCGAAGCGGGGGCAACGTACCGGGAGCACGAAAGTCTGCCCGGCCTAGTTACTTGTCCCAACTCCGTCTTATTTGGTATGACTTTAACAGAAAGGTGGGTCACGCGCACGTGTACACCATAAATTCAGAAGACTCAGAAAGAAGGGTTTCGTAGCAGTTTTATATACACAATTCAGATAATATTAAAGCGGTAAAAGCATCATTTAGCACATTAAGCATATATCATGTAAAAATCAGATAATAAATAAAGTCAAATAACAACAATTATTCTAAGCTCGAATTTGTTAACCCTGAACCAGTGGTTCTGGGTCACCGGTCCCCAGCAGAGTCGCCAGAGCTGTCACACCTCCTTTTTCCGCGCCCGAGGGGGCACAAGGGAGTTTTTTTCCAATTAAAGGACAATCGAAACGGGATTGGTTTAATTATTTCAGAGTCGCCACTTGGGATATTTAGGGTGTCCCAAGTCACTAATTTTAATCCCGAATCGAGGAAAAGAATGACTCTATATTATGGTCTGCATACCAGAAATCCGGATAAGGAATTCTGTTAACCCGGGAGAAGGTGTTAGGCATTCCCGAGTTCCGTGGTTCTAGCACGGTCGCTCAACTGTTATATTCGGCTTGATTATCTGATTTTATACAAGTGAACTTATGTGCAAAATTTAACTTTTAACCGCTTTTATCATTCACTGTTATTTTTATAGAACTTGCAACGTCGTGAAAACATATCTCGAACCACGTTACATCAATGCACCCGTGGTTGTTGACATATTTCGACTCGGTTGAGATTTGGATTTGGGTCACATAAATGTGCACCCGAATTAAGGAGAATAAATTATTAAGACGCGCCTAAAGCGACTAGCGTATTGTTATTTTAGGAAGAGGCCGTGAAGGTTCATTAAACGGCCAAATCCAAAGTCTAGTCAATGGTTATGTATTTTATTGAGGGCCCCGGCGATGTATGATTTATTTTGGCGAGGCTCGTCTCATTTTTATTTTTAAAGGATAGACCTATAGTGACTACATTTTTCTATTACGTTTGTCTCTACTAATGAAAGCAATGATCCTACTTAGTTACATGTTTGCAGGTTACTTATAGCGGGATTCGGAAATGCTTAAAAAATCAGGAACGAGGCTGCGTGCATAGCCAATTGAATAAATAATCACGGGCCCAACTCTAGCCCATGCACAATAGGCCAGACCTGGGCCACTGCTCGTTCGATACGGGCCTGCCTGGGCTGTTTTTGGCCGGAGCTCGACCTTCATGAGGTTGAGGCCCTGAATGTGTGTTCTTGATCTTAAAACATGGTTTCAAGAGTTATATATAGCAATTCATTGGAAAGGAAAGAACTTATTTACAGTGTACGAATTTCATGTTTGGCATACATTACAGGCTTATGCTACACCATTGAACTAAATATGAGATACAACCTACTGCCTTGGGCATACTCTCATCACCAACCTATATACACATTCTAGCATTCAACTACCATGCATTGACATTTATAGGCATGAAGACTACCTCTAGTACCCAGAACAAAAATGTAAAACTATTACACATTGCATGAATATTTAATGTGACAATCTATGTATAAGAGACATTCTTCAGGATCTTTCATTTGTATTCATGCTCATTTTTTCCAATTACATTTTGACAGTGCATTGGTTGTGTACCTGGTATAGAGAGGAAAGAAAGAAAGAGAGTAATCAGTTGAGTAGTATGCAACAAACACAGCAGCAACAGATTCACAGCAACAACACAGCAACAAACAACCAGCCAATAATGGTGAAGCTCAACAAGGAGTCGAGCAACAAATGAACAATCCCAGAAAAAGAACAGAGTAAGAAACAACAGCCCAGAATGTTGAATGTAACAGCAACAGAAATCCAATGACCACAAGAAAGCTTGGCAGACAACAGGAAAAGCAAAACCCCACAGAAAACCTGATCAAACTGGACTCTTGCACAGTTTCTTCTAGACAATACTCATTCACAATGTTCTGAAATTTATTTCTGTTTTTCCTTTTCAGTTTTTCTTACTCCCAAGATCTCTCCAGACTCAAAAATTCTCCCCCCCTTCTAATGGAAGGTCTGCCTCTTTTATAGCCTAACCTTAACACTTTACAGTCTGTTTTACAACTCAAAATTGCCCCCCCCCTCGTTGTTTTTCCACTCACTTCTTTTAAATAAACAAAACTCCCATCAAATCCCTGACAGCCCCTCTCTCTTTTGTTGTTAAAATGTACTAATCACTTGTTTATTTAACCAAAGTATGGGCAGTAGGAATATAATCTGACAGCACATGCTGTCCAATTATTTTAATTCCTTAAAGCTAACCATACACATGCTGCCCACGGTCTAAACCAAATGGCATCGTGTTTTAAAATCAAAGTCTGAATCTGCCATTATAACCTTTCCCCTAGATGTTCTTTAATTCAATTTGAACAAAATCAATAGGCAATACAATTCAGTTCCTAATGGGACTCAAATACGATCACAGCAGAAATAAGCAATACGAATCAAGTTGTTACCATTAACGATTGAAACTAATTGACGACATATATCGACTCGACTATATTAATCGTAACACATAACAATCAATCGTTCATATAAACAACACGTATAGAGTCCCGAATGACTTCAGACAAATTTGTTCAAACACTGGGAACTTATATGAATTAAACTCGTTTGACGACTAATCTAATTGATGAGCATGTATATCACAGGGTATATTCAGAACACAAACAGAAGACAATTGACCAAATAAAAAGGCCTTTAACAGAGATGGAAGAAATCCGAATGAAAAATAACAAAATAACAAACAAACACAACGAAACATGCTGACAACTTAATTAGAACTAAAACAAAAGAAAGGAAAACTTACCAAAAGAGTTTGAAATCAAAATGACCCAAATCTGACTCAACTTCGAACTCTTGAGGCCGAACAAACTTTAATCAGGGTGTTCTCACATGAGAACACCTTGATTAAGGTCTATTAGACCTCAAACCCTTGTTAAGACCGGCCGGATTCCAAGGCTATTAGTGTTCTAGGTTTTGGATCTCCAGATCTGATTTTTAGGGAGTTGTGGGTAGATTCGGACCAAACCAAGCTTGGTTTGGTCACGAGGAAGGTCAGGGGAGTGTCTGGTATGAAGATGGGGTGGTTTGGCATAGATCGAGTTTTGTCTCGAATCTTCAAATCCAGATTCGAGACGATAGGAGGTGATTCGAGGTTCGTGGTTAGTGGATTCGTGTTCAGGGTGGTTGGATGCTTTAGGGGTGTGAAGGGGGTGGTCACCGGCGTTCGTGCCGCCGGCTTTAGGTGAAAGGGAAACTAGGGCGGCGTTAGGGTTTGGGGGTTTCAGGGTTCGGGGAAGGAGATGACTGAAGGGGGGTTCGGATAGGGGGCGTGGGGTGAAGGGTTGAGTTTATATATGGTCTAGGGCTTTAGATCCTGGCCGTCGGATCAAATGAGGTCTATGGCCAGGATCTATCCACTTAGGGAAGACGGTGTCGTTTGGGTTTTGGTAGTGGGTGAGGCCGGGTAAGGCTGGATCGGGTCAAAACTGGACGGGTTTAGGGGGAAAGTCGGGGTCCGTTGGATCAAGGGGTTGAACGGCTCAGATCAAACGCCTAAGACGACGTCGTTTGGGGTTGAGTGAGTGGCTTGATCGAGACCGTTTGTTTGAATCCGATCAACGGCTCTAATAAGGATGCCGATACGGCGTCGTTTGAATCAACGTTTGGGCAGGCCAGATTTGGACTGGGTCTGAGTGCCGTTTTTGGGCCTTTTTTTTGTTTCAATTTCTGGGCCCAAATCGATTTTAATCCCTCACTCTTTTGCTTTTTTTTTCTTTTAAACAAAAAATAAAATAATGAAATTAACATCAACAATAATGTAACATTCCCACACAATTATCACGAAAATATTTAAGTAAGTTAAATCACAACCTAGAACGAACGACGCACATATATTTATTTTTGAATTTTCTTTTAACGACACATATATTTTTTGTATTTTTGTTTGATAATGACTAGATGCAAAATGGACAGACTCACAAACGACTAACAGCACATGTCACGGAAAGATCGAAAAATTGTACAGCGAAGCCATTTGTCACTATTTTTATTTTCTTTTGGAGCGATTGTCCGTGAAGCAAAAATCACGTGCTTACAACCCTCGCCAAAGATGCTACCCGGGATCCATCGCCTCTCTCCAACTCGGCCACCTTCCCCTCCAATTCGGTTGCCTTCTCCGATAGCTCAACACTTAGACCGACGACCCTATCACTCAGCTCAAGCTCCACCCACAGGGCGACCACCTTTGCCTAAAGATTATCACACTCAATCGAAACCCTCTTGCCCACCTCGAGCTCTTCTTATTTAGCCCTAAGCAGCCCCTCAAATTTGCTGCATATGCCCATGGACCGCATCGAGTCGTCGTCCTTTCGCTCCAACTCCTCTTTAAGGGACTGAGGATCGCCGCCCTCCCTAAGTCGTGCATTCACTCGCGACACTTGCCATGGTATCACCAGTATTTTGAAATTACCTTTTGGAAGACGGCATCCTGCTTCTCCTCGCCGTGGAGACTCTCAGTCTCCAAAACGAAAGTCTGAAGAAACAAAAAAGGAAGAAGAGAAGTTAGCGAGAGTAGAAGACGTGAAACGAAGAAATCAATAAAGAATTCACCCTCAAAGTCATTCCGGATACGCCCCGTGATAGGTCGACATTGCTGATCTCCTGAAGGTCCCTGTTTTTTGTAGTGGAACAAAGAACGGCAAATTGGGGCACCAGGCTTACTGTGTCATCCAACAAGTCTAAGCCTAGGGAAATCTCGATCACGTGGGAGGAACTGTTCGTTCTCGCTTCCACCCGAGTGAACCCCTCTTCAAACATTCTTATGTCATCGGGGTCAATATCCGAACCGGACTCGTAGTCATCTACAACCACGCCCTTTACCCTCTCACTGGCTGAAGAAGAGGCACGAGCCTATTGTGAAGTCGACGGACCACTCGGAATGATTGCAGCGGCCTCCGAGCTCTGTCCTCCTTCCAAAGAAGTCAACTCCACGATCGGAGGAGGCACGGTCTCAATGCCCAAACCAGTACCCCCGTCCGGTTCGAATACTGCCAACACTAGTTCACCCCTCGAAGGTCCCTCGGTCTCAGCCACTATCCTCCGTCTCTTCAAAAAGGCCTCATCGTCTTCGTCCTCCAGCGACTCAACCACCAATTGAACTACGGGAGGTGGAACCCCCGCCAAGGGAGAGACAGCCGGGCGGCCAAGTCCGCGCGAAGTCAAAGTCTGCAAGACAGTGGCGGTCTGAACTGGTTTGCTTACAACCACAGCAAGAACGGGCTCGGCCGAGATACCCAACTGGCAAAAATCGGGCGTAGGATCCCTCCCCTTCTTGTCGTCCTCCAACATGTAAACAAAGAAGAGAGATAAGAGGATAGAAATAACGGTGTAAAAGTCAGCAATCGAAGCCGAAGATGACTCACCGGCCACAGGTCTACGCTCGAACCTCTCATTGAAATGCGACCACTCGCGAATCCCCATAGTATGGGGCAGAACCCAACTCACCCAATCGCGAATGTCAACAACTGGCAAATGAGGATCCCATTGGGCTGCAAAGAAAGAAAAGGAACGATCAAATTACCCCTAAAGGAAACAATAGTCATATTAGAAGTGAAACACTTACGAGCAAAATTCCACTCCTCGAGGAATCTGCTGGGGTTCAATACCACATGCGCCGTCTTCACGTGGAAGAAATTTTCCCAAAAAACGGCAATTAGTTTTATCGTCCATCTTCACTACCAACCCCTTGGTCCTCCGATGGTGCATATAAATCACTGTGCCCTGTGAAAGCTTGGGGCGAAGAGATGAAGCACATGGCGTAAAGAAATACCACGGTTGGACAACTCTGCGTATTTGGTAAGCATGAGGAAGAGATTGTATATGTATAGAGAGAGCTGAGCCGCGCACAAATTGTAGAAGCGGCAAAAATCCTCTGCCAGTGAGGGAAGAGGAAGCGTGTAGCCAACAACAAACGGGTACGCGTAGAATGCGCAGTACCCCGGGCGGTGTGTTTGGACTACATCACTACTAGCGGGAACTATTTCAACATGAGCCGGGATTTGCCACTTAGTTCTAAACGCAGTGATCATCGCCGTATCCAACGTGGAGATGACAGGTTCAGGTTCATCCTTGGGCAGGCTTTTGAAGTCTGATCTAGTTTTCCCGGAGCGTGAGATTATCTCGTCCACGGTGGAAAAGTTTTCATCTTCCACCATAGCCACCCCTTCCTCATGCTGAGGTGCATCCACAACCAACATTACTGAGTCAGAGGGAGCGTTGGCCATTTTTCTGATTGTGCGAAGAAGAAGTACGAAAATGAAGGAGTTAACAGTAGCAAAGGACACTATGGAGAAGAAGAAAAAGCAGAAGTTGAAAGTTCAAAGAAGAAAAGAACTTGGGCTTCAGGGGCTCTAAAAATACAACAATTCATAATTGGAGTGCCTATCCCTATTTATAAGAGCACAAGCATCCCAATCAAGAAATCCCAAACACCGCCTCATTAACTTCGAAATGGAAGAAGCGAGGGAAACGATGTAACGTATGGGAAACGTGTGCCATAATGACGCGTGAAGAGAGTGTCGTTTCAAACTGACGTAACGATCAGGAGCGGCTTTTGAAGCGTCACCTCGCCACCTCGCCAATAAAAGGGAATCACTCTTCTCCCAATGTTCTCAGATTTCTCAAAAAATGTAATTGGCGTAGTCCGCCCACCGAACTCGCCCAAAGGCAACCTCGATGGGCGGAGGGACTAACTGTATAGGTCGAAATCTGAACAGAAGAATCTCACTTAAGGGAGGACGACCAAGAGCTAACAGAGTCGAGGTCACATATAAGAAGCAATATACTAACAAGTGATTCGACCGCTGTTGAGGTCGAGCATTCTATTCAGCCTGAACGACTAGTTCAACCCTCACACATTTCTAGAGGAATATTCCACAAGATATTCCAAGAACTTAAGTATTCCGGTTAAGGACCGTTGGGTAAAGAAAGTATTTTTGTATAAATATCATGGGAGAGAGTAACTAATGGTGGGCGAGAAGGGGCTGGCAAAAACTCAGATACACAGGTAGACATATCTTGAGAGAGAAGGAGAGATAATTCATCTCCGGCTCCTGGTCAAGGAGAAAGGAGAAAGGAAGCTTAGATCCTCATTATCCATCATTAGTTGCATTGTGTCAAATGTATGAGGGTTAACCTTATTCAAGAACGGTGAACCTTTTTATCTATGTATTCTTCGTTATCATTTAATATCATCAAAATCACCATCCTTTCTTATGCGACGGGATTCAAACATTGTTATAATTAAATTTTACGTTTAGTTATTCCTGCTTATTCTTATCTCCAATCTCAGATCTATGATAAATTATCTTTGGCTAGGATTTACCTCAATTCTTCTTATTTAATTAGTTCAATAAAAATTTCTAACACTTTTTTGGTGTGTCTGAAACCTAAATGTTGATGATTTTGACTCAAAATACGTTTTTAATGTGTAAAAAAAAAGTTACTCTAACACTTTAATTGGTTCAAGTATTTAGATATAAATACTTTAATAGAGGAGCCTTTTATTATTTCTTTAAAAAATCAACCGACATTTTTAATAGTTGTTATTTTGTGCTATACGCAAAACAAAATTATTTTTTTCCCCTTTTATTTTCAAATTAGAATTGTGAGTTTTATTTTATAGTTAAAATTTTCATAAGACAATAATATATATAGTTTAATCTATTGGCTGAATTATTTTATTTATTTCAAATATATAGCAAAACACATGTGCATTCAAATTTAAAGACTAGTGTCAATTTCAACGCACAGTTGGACCATTTTCCTGAAAGCCTTATCCTTCTTTTAAGTTCAAGAACTCAAAACATCTAAACTCACAAATTTAAACTTCTGCTCTCTTCTCAAGAAAAGCAATAAATAAAAGGTAGTAGTATTAATTTGAAACTGTAAGTAAAATCTTCAAACCATCACAGTCCAAGATCCCACATTCTTTCAAAATAAATTATGATAACCAATTGACATTACTTCCATCAAATTCTACTTAAACGTCCATTAACTTTCGGATAATGTCCCTGAATATGTATCTCAACCCCGTAAAGACTCACTTTCAACCAGGGGCGGATTTAGGGGGGCGCAAGGGTGTTCATCCGAACACCCTTCGCCGAAAAATTACACTGTATATATAAGGTAAAATCTATTTTTTATCTCTATATATTAAGTTTTGAACACCTTTAACACAATCCAAAAGTGTAGTTTAGTGGTTAAGGGAGTTCAAAATCTACGTAAGGTCATGGGTTCAATTCTCACTAGCTACATAAAAAAAATTTTGAACCCTAGGATTTTTAGAGAATAGGAGCTCAAGTATGTACTTCTAATAAGAGAGGTATAGAGTTTGACTCTAAATATCATACAAATTTTCAGCATGGGAGATGTAATATTTGCGTTTTCTTAGTAAATAAATTGCCATTTGGAATAGTTCTTTTAGTATATATAAGAAAAAATAGTGGAAGTTACCAGAGTAAAAAGATAGGTGAGATTCTCAATAAAAAAATATAAAGCCAATATAAACAATCTGCCTTCACACAATTATCACAAATGAAGCTAGACATAAGTAATAGAAGCTCAACGCTTATGTTTATCCAATTTTTACTTGTTAATCTCCAACGTATTTGAATTTCAAGAAAAAGGGACAAAGTAATATTAGTTGATACAACTCAAAAACTGATTAAGAATATAGGGAAATAACTAATAGGGAGACATATGCTACAACGATACAAAAATTTACTGAATACCTGCAAAATCAACCAAAACAACCAAACATTAAAATGGTGTAGAAACTGAACCAAGCTACAAATCTGCAGTCACAAATGAGAAAACCAAAAACTAAAAATTAAGCAAAATCAAAATAGAGATCATATTGCCAGAATTATACACGACCAAGCTAACACATGCAGCACAAAGAGCAACTTGATAAAAATCACAGAAAATGATGGCCGAAATTTTTTAAGTGAAACAGGACTGAGCACATGCAGCGCAAAAAGTTATCCAAATTTAAATGCGGTATAAATTCAGTGACTCCCTTGCTAATTAGTAGGGAGAAAACTGAAACTTCAGAAAAAATTCCAAAAGAAACCAAAAAAAAAAGGACTAAGCGGAGAAGCAGAAGATTGAGCAGAAATAGAAGTAGAGAAAAGAGGAAAACTCACCGGAAGAAGGAAGAACGACAGAAGAGAGAAACCAAATAATACACCCAGGCATTAGAAAGAACATCGGAACTATCGAAAAGCATAGATCATTCTCAATTACCAGAACATTTCAATTACCATAATTTCCTTTCATCATCTATCTATAATCTATAAGGAATCTTTTTAGCTAAAAGTCAAATTACTATATTACCCTGATTTTAGTAAATTTATACAAAATTACCCTTCATTTAAATTTAAAATAAAAAAAAAAAAAAAACTTCACCTACGTGCCTCTCTCAACGATCGCACCCTCTCCTCGGCGACAGACGCCTATTCAAAAAACCCTTCACCTTTATCTAACGATAATCTTTCCAAACAGTTGCACCGCTTATGTTCTCTTTCAAAATTAGAATCCTATGCTTCTCTCAATCTTAGTTTTTCTCCATTAAAACAACAGGTGTGGAATCTAAAATCTACTTCACCAAATTATTTTATTTTTCAATGAGTCTTTTCCTACTCAGTTTTTCCTAATCTCTTTCTTTATCAGATTTTTGGTGCTATTACTATTTCATATTCCCAACCCTAAATCTTAGCCGATATTTATCTCTGGCAAAGTTAATTTGTAAGTTCCTTGGTTTTATTTTTTCGTTGATTTTTTTTATATAATTTTACCTTAGATGGTTTCTGAATCGTTGTTTACAATTGTTCAACTGATATATATTCTCTGAAATGGTTAGAATTTGGAGATGACTTGCGTTGAATGAATTTCAATTTTCACGGCTTGATTAGACAACAACAACAACGATCCAGTATAATCTCACAAGTGGGGTTTGGGGAGGGTAATATGTACGCAGACCTTACCCCTACCCCGAAGGGTAGAGAGGCTGTTTCCAGGAGACCCTCGGCTCAAAAAAGCAACAGGAACCGATATATTAGTACCATAAAAATACATAATAAAATAACAGCAATATAAGAGATATGAAATACAGAATACGAAATACGAAATAGATGGCTGGTATAGTAAAACTAGCAGGTAAAGCCCTGCATCAATAGACGACCAATGACATTCTTAGTCTAACTCCTAACTGGCTAGTCTCACTCTATTGTGCTGTAGAATATTCACAACTCTCCCCTAACCTACAACCTTAATGCTCGACCTTCATCAATACACGGCTTGATTAGAGTTTACTTGAATTGTTTTTTTCTGCCTTACTTTTTAAAGTTTCTCTATAGCCTTTATTTATTGTTATTGCTTCAATATGTAAATTTATCTTCTACAGAAAATGGTTCATACCCTCCATAATTCCTTCTTTTAACTGAGATTTAAATGGTTACCATCGTGAAGGATCTGAAAAGGACATCCCAACCCAAAACTTCTCAAATGATTTTTTATTCTTGGAAGAGGCGAAAAAGTTAACTGAAGGCACTATCTATGGTGACTCTTAATAGGAATAAATGAATCATTATAGTGCATAGCATATTTATCACTAATTTTAATCTCATTCTTTTACATCTTGGCATGTTAGTTACAGAGAAACCGCTTCTTGGAGAAGGCCGGAATTATAGCTACAAATGAAAGGTAAAGTTAAATTATGCAAGATTTAATTAAAGAATGATCATTTCGTGTATTATATAGATAATGAAATGCAATTAATATTATTTTGTAATTTAAATTACAGGTTTGATCTTACAACAGTTACCTTATGGGGAGATTTTGCTGAAAATAACTGTGAAATTCTTGAAAAGATGAAATATGCTAAACTTGTTGAGTTTTGGATTGTTGAGTTTTGGATTGTTGAGTTTTTGTTTAAGATGAAATAGTCTTAAAATGAGAGTGAATGGGAAATGGGATTTGGATTTGGATTCGGATTTGATCAAATGATCGATCGATTGATTAATTATTTGGACCAAATTTATTTGTTAATAGTGAATATTAACGTGATATAATCCGTGTTTGTAACGGATGTTTCCAATCCGTGTATTGTGTTGCACCAAGAAAGCAACAAGATGCCTAGTGCACCTCCCACCATGACCAAGTGCTCCTCCCACCAAGCAAGTGTTCATTCCACCATGTAAGTGCTTCCTCCATGATATCCTAATGCTTGTTCCACCATGGAGGGGGTGAATTTCTCTCACATGACTGCTATAAATAGAGTATAAGTTGTAGAGAAAGAAGAACACACCGGAAAAAAAAAACACTCGAAACACTCAGTATACAATTGATATACACTCTGTATACACTCAGACTACACTCTGTATACACTGTGTATACATTGGAAAAACGAATTGCAATCTGATATCCTCTTCAGTAAGAATTCAACATCGGCTATACATTGCATTCCTTCCTCTCAGAATTTCCATTCGACTTCTGAGTTCTCCTCCCTTGTTCTGCATTGTTTTAAAACTACAAACAAAGCAACCGTAAGTGTGATTTGCTGCCGAACTTTGCGTTTGCTGAAATACTGGGGTTTGAAGTACCGCTACACTAGTGTGTAATTCGTTCTATCCTGTGAGGAAATAATCCATAACCTTGGGTACTAGGAGGGGATTAAATTCCTTAAGGAAAATACTGTGAATTCAGTGGGCTCGAATTAATTTTTGTTTCAGTTATATCATTTATATTTACGTATGTTACTGTTGTAGGTAGCTAATAAAGAGGATAATATATATCTAAGAGTGAAAAAGTTATAACTTGATCTTCCATCATTCCATATTTATACCAGATAAGAAGTACTATACAGGAAACAACAACAACAACAAGCTTAAGGAATTTAATAATTTTAATTTCTATATTTGTGTTACTTCTATTATTCTGGAAACTTAAAACCATTGTGGTTTTGTGTACTCCCATTTGGAGAGTAAAGCCTTCGTGGCATTTTGTTGGAGATTAAAATCTACGTGATTTTTCACTCCAGTTTTAAGCGTTTATTAAACGTTTGTTTGTGTCATTTTTACAGTAAAAATGGCGAATGACGAAAATCAAGTTGTTCCGATGATGACTGTCAACGCATCGACAAGTCGAACTCCGGCGTTGGCACCGGCAGAGAAACCCGAAAAATTTTCCGGGATGGATTTCAAGCGCTGGCAGCAAAAGATGTTCTTCTACTTGACTACGTTATGTCTACAGAAGTTCATCAAGGAAGATGTTCCTGATCTTCCAGATGAAACTCCAGAGAATGATAGCTTTCTCGTGATTGAGGCATGGAAGCATTCTGACTTCTTGTGCAGGAATTATATTCTTAGCGGACTGGAGAATAATCTGTATAATGTATACAGTGGCGTGGAGACGTCAAAAGAATTGTGGAATGCGCTTGAAAAGAAATACAAAACTGAAGATGCCGGGATGAAGACATTCGTCATTGCAAAATTTTTGGACGACAAAATGGTAGTTAGCAAGTCTGTTATTACCCAAGTCCAGGAGTTACAAGTGATTATTCATGATCTACTTGCTGAAGGTATATTTCAAATGAATGCTAAGTTGAAAGTAAAATTTTAAGTAATTTTACTAACGGAATTTTCATTGAAGGTCTTGTCATCAATGAGGCATTCCAAGTAGCAGCAATAATTAAGAAGTTGTCTCCATTGTGGAAGGACTTTAAAAATTATTTGAAACACAAACGAAAGGAGATGTCCCTTGAAGATCTCATTGTTCGATTGAGAATCGAAGAGGACAATAAAGCTGCTGAAAGGAGAGGCCGTGGAAATTCAACAATAATGGGAGCAAATATTGTTGAAGATAACAAAAAGAGAAAGAAGGCTTCTGGTCCGAAATACAACCCAAGCAAGAAGCGGTTCAGTGGAAACTGCTACAACTGTGGGAAAACCGGACACAAATCTACGGAGTGTCGTGCTCGGAAGAAAGACAAGCAAAGGGGTCAAGCAAACATGGTAGAAAAGCATGATGATGTTGATGACTTGTGCGCCATGCTTTCTGAATGCAACCTGGTAGGAAACCCAAAGGAGTGGTGGATTGATTCTGGAGCCACTCGCCATGTTTGTGCTGTGAGGGAAGCATTTTCTACATATGCTTCTGCTGGACCCGAAGAGACGCTCTCTATGGGAAATGCTGCTACAGCAAAAATTGAAGGATACGGTAAGATATTTCTCAAGATGACTTCTGGCAAGGTCATGACTTTGAACAACGTCCTTCATGTTCCCGAGATTAGGAAGAACTTAGTCTCTACTGGACTTCTTGTAAAGCACGGTTTCAAGTGCGTTTTTGTATCTGACAAGGTAGTGATTAGTAAGAATGAAATGTTTGTAGGAAAAGGTTACCTTACTGAGGGCCTTTTCAAGCTGAATGTAATAGTTGTTGAAACTAATAATAAAACTTCAGCTTCTTCTTACTTACTTGAGTCAAATGATTTATGGCATGTACGTTTGGGTCATGTCAATTATAAAACCTTGCGAAAAATGATTAACCTGGAAGTATTGCCTAAGTTTGAATGCGAAAAATCAAAATGTCAAATATGTGTGGAATCTAAGTATGTTAAACATCCTTATAAGTCGGTTGAAAGGAATTCAAATCCTTTAGACTTAATTCACACAGATATTTGTGACATGAAGTCAATACCATCTCGCGGTGGAAAGAAGTATTTCATAACTTTTATTGACGATAGTACTCGATATTGCTATGTTTACTTACTTAATAGTAAAGATGAAGCAATAGACGCATTCAAGCAATACAAAAATGAAGTTGAAACGCAACTTAACAAGAAAATCAAAATGATAAGAAGTGATAGGGGTGGTGAATATGAATCTCCTTTTGAACAAATATGTTTAGAATATGGAATTATTCATCAAACAACAGCCCCTTACACTCCCCAATCCAATGGGATTGCGGAAAGAAAGAATCGTTCATTAAAGGAGATGATGAACGCATTGTTGATAAGTTCTGGTTTGCCACAGAACTTGTGGGGGGAAGCCATTCTTACGGCCAGCCGAATACTAAATCGAGTACCCCATAGTAAAACACAATCCATTCCATATGAAAAATGGAAAAGGAAGGAAGCCCAACTTGAATTATTTTAAAGTGTGGGGGTGTTTGGCAAAAATGCAAGTTCCTAAACCCAAAAGGGTAAAAATAGGACCGAAAACAGTTGATTGTGTTTTCATAGGATATGCGACTAATAGTAAAGCATATCGATTTCTGGTTCGTAAATCAAAAAATCCCGACATTCATAATAATACGGTTATGGAATCAGATAATGCTGAGTTCTTTGAAAATATATATCCGTATTAAAAGGAATGCGAGTCGATTGGTGAAGGATCTAAACAACCTCGGGAAGAAACAAAAGAAAGTACATTTAATCAGAGGGATCCAAGACGTAATAAACGTCAAAGAACGTGTACTTCGTTTGGACCAGATTTTGTGACTTTCTTATTGGAAAATGAGCCTCGAACATTTAACGAAGTTATGTCTTCTTCGGAATCATTATTCTGGAAAGAGGTAGTCAATAGTAAAATAGAATCCATATTGAACAACCATACATGAGAATTGGTTGATCTTCCTCCTAGAAATAAACTTTTGGGTTCTAAATGGATTTTTAAGAGAAAAATGAAAGATGATGACACTATTGATAAATTTAAGGCAAGACTTGTTGTCAAAAGGTATAGACAACGAAAAGGTCTTGGCTACTTTGATACATACTCCCCAGTTACAAGGATTACGTCCATACGGATATTAGTAGCATTAGCTGCAGTGTATGGTCTTGAAATTCATCAAATGGATGTTAAAACGTTCTTCTTAAATGGAGAGTTGGAGGAAGCAATTTACATGGAACAACCTGAAGGGTTTGTGGTTCCAGGTAAAGAAAATAAGGTATGTAGACTTGTTAAGTCCCTTTACGGACTAAAACAAGCACCCAAATAATGGCATGCGAAATTTGACCAAACAATGTTGTCAAATGGTTTTAAGATAAATGAATGTGATAAATGTGTGTACATTAAAAATGTTCCAAATCACATAGTCATTGTTTGCATATATGTGGATGATATGCTGATAATGAGTAATAACATTGCCAACATAAATGCTACTAAGCGTATGCTAACTAGCAAGTTTGATATGAAGGACTTGGGAATTGCGGATTTAATTCTGGGGATTAAGATCCAAAAGACTCCTCAAGGTCTGGCATTGTCACAATCTCATTATATTAAGACAGTACTTGAAAAATTCAAGCACTTGGGCTTTAAAGTTGCAAAGACTCCAATTGACGTAAATCTTGCACTAGCAAAGAATAAAGGCCAAAGCATATCACAATTGGATTATGCTCGTGTGTTGGGATGCTTAATGTACATCATGAATTGTACACGACCAGATATAGCTTGTGCTATAAGTAAACTAAGTCGATACACGAGCAATCCAGGTCAATCTCATTGGATGGCAATGAAACGAGTTTTGGGATACTTAGAACATACCCAAAACTTTGATTTGCACTACAGTAAATATCCTGCGGTGATTGAAGGATATTGTGATGCAAATTGGATCACCGGTTCAACTGATTCGAAGTCCACAAGTGGATATGTATTCACTATTGGTGGAGGAGCGGTATCTTGGAAGTCGTCCAAACAAACATGTATTGCCCGCTCTACAATGGAGGCTGAGTTCATAGCCTTAGATAAAGCCGGTGAAGAAGCTGAATGGCTCCGGAATTTCTTGGAAGATATTCCATTTTGGCCCAAACCGTTGGCACCAATATGCATACACTGTGATAGCCAAGCGGCAATTGGAAGGGCTGGGAGCGTTATGTATAACGGTAAATCTCGTCATATACGACGAAGACATAAAACCGTTAGGCAACTTCTCTCTAGAGGAATTATCACGATTGACTATGTAAAGTCAAGTGATAATGTGTCGGATCCACTTACAAAAGGCCTAACTAGAGAGGTAGTTGAGAAATCATCGAGGGAATGGGACTATGGCCGAGAACAAGTCATTGTGGCGGTAACTCTACCTAGAAGACTGGAGATCCCAAGATCTAGGTTCAAGGAGATCAAACAAAGTCATAAATGACGGTTCAACATTGTCAACAAAATTTTTTAGTCCATTCTCGTGATGAGACAATATCAGTACCAAGGATAAAGCATTAAGACTTTTTAATGATTTCTAAATTTGATACAGGGTATATCAAATAGTGTATCTACGGGATGACACATTTAGGAATCACCTATGTAAGTGTGAAGTGTTAGCCGCTTCAAGGAGAATTTTGCAAGGCCAATTCTCTACGTACTTATGAAACCAGACAGTGTTCATGGCTGAAACGAACACAACAATGAGAACCAAAGACGGTTAAGGGATTGATTGTGTGACTTATGGTTGTCTAGGTATACACTAAAGTTCGACGGTTCAAAAATATCAAATATACCGATTGACCGAGTATATCCGACATAAGTTCACTACGGAAAGTTCAAAGGGAAACCTACTTATCCAGACGCAATTAATTCTTGCTTGCAAATCACACAAGTTTTTCATGCATACTTCCGTGATATAGCCATTCCCCATTTATGTGGGGGATTGTTGAGTTTTGGATTGTTGAGTTTTTGTTTAAGATGAAATAGTCTTAAAATGAGAGTGAATGAGAAATGAGATTTGGATTTGGATTTGGATTCAGATTTGATCAAATGATCGATCGATTGATTAATTATTTGGACCAAATTTATTTGTTAATAGTGAATATTAATTTGATATAATCCGTATTTGTAACGGATGTTTTCCAATCCGTGTATTGTGTTGCACCAAGAAAGCAACAAGATGCCTAGTGCACCTCCCACCATGGCCAAATGCTCCTCCCACCAAGCAAGTGTTCATTTCACAATGTAAATGCTTCCTCCATGATATCCTAATGCTTGTTCCACCATGGAGGGGGCGGATTTCTCTCACATGACTGCTATAAATAGAGCAGAAGTTGTAGAGAAAGAAGAACACACCGGGAAAAAAATACTCGAAACACTCAGTATACAATTGATATACACTCTGTATATAATTGATATACACTCTGTATACACTCAAACTACACTATGTATACACTATGTATACACTGGAAAAACGAATTGCAATCTGATATCCTCTTCAGTAAGAATTCAACATCGGCTATACATTGCATTCCTTCCTCTCAGAATTTCCATTCGACTTTTGAGTTCTCCTCCCTTGGTCTGCATTGTTTTAAAACTACAAACAAAGCAACTGTAAGTGTGATTTGCTGCCGAACTTTGCGTTCGCTGAAATACTGGGGTTTGAAGTACCGCTACACCAGTGTGTAATTCGTTCTATCCTTGGAGGAAATAATCCATAACCTTGAGTACTAGGAGGGGATTAAATTCCTTAAGGAAACACTGTGAATTCAGTGGGCTCGAATTAATTTTTGTTTCAGTTATATCATTTATAATTACGTATGTTACTGCTGTAGGTAGCTGATAAAGAGGATAATATATATCTAAGAGTGGAAAAGTTAAAACTTGATCTTCCATCATTCCATATTTATACCAGATAGGAAGTACTATACAGGAAACAACAACAACAAAACTTGCTTTTGTGATGTTAGAGTTTCATTTTACAAAGCTATGCACCAACAACTGTTTGTATTTATATTTATAAGAATTAATGGACTGAAACTATTCTAACTATTTATCCGCTTCTTTTAACTAGGGAATTTTGGAATATCAACTTTTTCTATCACTAGTGTGCTAATCAATCCAACAATTCAAAAGGCAACAAAGTCTGAGTATGTTTCTGAAAATGAAAATAAAAAATCTGCACAGTCAAATTCTACTTTCAACATCAGTTTAGAGCAGATAAATTTAATTAATTAAATGGTGTAGATCAGAGGCGAACCCAGGATTTGACGGTCGTAACCAAAATCTACTTTGTATATAGGGTGTCCACTACTAATATATTAAGTACTATTTTCTAAGAACATATACATGCATACATAGAATTTTTGCTGAATTTTACGGGTGCTGGTGAGCGCTCTTGGTATAGCATAGGTCCGCCTTTATGTTTATTTGAACTAACCAAAGAACAAAATTGAGCCTAAGCAGAATCAAGCGTTAGTTCTAGCCTAGGTTGCTCATTAGATTCTTTAAAATCCAAATATGGGTCTTAGCCTTTTCTTTTTTGGCTGCCATTTCTGTTGATGCTAAAGAAATTGGAATCTTTACTTTGATTCCAGCCAAAATGATTCAAGACATATCGTTTGTGTTTGTGTGTTTTCTTCTTTTTTTAACCTTATTTGACAGAAGAATATGTGAAACAAGGAACATCCCATTTTTCACATGAATCACAAGTATATTTTTATCCTTTTTTCTAGTTTGTTAGGGGAGTGAATTCTGCTTTCTTGGTTCGTTTTTATGTGACAATGTCATGTCAATGAGACCACCATTTAGTTACAATCGTGGAGATGTCTACATCTTTCTTTATATTGTCCTGATTATAGTTCGTGCAAATTTTTCACTATTTATAAAAATAATGAATCATTTAGCTAAATATATAATAGCATTAATTGATGTATGCCTATAATATGTATTGTTGTAATCCCAATTGTGATTGAATACTTATTAGAAAATGTATGGATGAAAATTATTTAGTGAAGAATACAAATTCAATTTACAATGCTCTGCCAGCACAATTTGTTTTTATATAATGAACATAAATACATATTTAAGATAATACAATACCGATAACTGATAATGGTAGTTCCATGGATATAACCTACAAATATTTTCCTCGAGTTGCATGTAGTTTTCTTTAAACAGATCTACTATCGTGATGTCTACATCTTTATTCATTGTTTTGATTATATTTTCATCAATAATTTCATGTGTTAATTATTTTCTCCTATAAATAGATGCTACGTTTTAATAATTTTACTAAAATACAAATATAATTCCATGAAGACGGTAAATAAAGATATTGCATTAATACCAAGTAAAGCAATGAACTGCATGTTTTATAATTTGTTGAATATAATCTAATATTTAGGTAACTCTATGGGCAGGATTTATATTATAAGTTCAAAGCAAAGACCCTAGACATTATAAATAAAGATGAGCCATAGTATTTTCTTGTAAAGATGCTTCAAGAGCGTGGATATTATAAAAGATACTGCAACTTGTGGCAACTGTAACATAGAAAATATTGATTATGAAAGAAGGTGAGATGCAATGAAAAAGTCTTTAATTATTCTATTTAATATTGGATGAAGCACCCATGGCAAAACATCACACAATTAAAAAACTAGAGAGGAGCTTTCGCGATATAATGGATGTCAATGTACCTTTTGGTGGAAAAGTAATGGTCTTTCCATTTGGAGGCTATTTCCGACAAGTATTGCCAGTTGTTCCAAAATCTAAGAGCAGGGACGGTTAATGCAAGTTTACTGAAATCATATTTGTGGCCTTTAGTAGAAAAGATATATTTCACACCAAAATGAGAGCAAGAGCAGATCTAGATTTCAGTAATTTCTTACTCCGTGTTGGTAACAAACATTAAAGGATAATTTGATACTTCTTCCAGAACAAATAGTTGTCAAACACAATAGTAATGGTAACACAGAGGAATGCTTGATAAGAGAAATATTTACATCACTACATCGAAATGTCAGTTCGTCGCAGTTCGTAACAGAAAGGGCTATCTTAACAAGTACAAATGAATTTGTAGAGCAACTAATTGAAAAGTTGATAGCCAAGTGTCCCGGTGAAAGCAAGACATTTATTTGTTTGACTTTGCAGAAGATGATACCAACAACTACTATCAAGAAGAACACCTGAATACTTTAATACCAAATGGTCTTCCTCCACATAGATACATCGCCGCCAAACCCATTATGTCATTTAAGTTTCTCTTTTTTCTCTTGCTTTCTCTCTCTATATAAGTAAATATATACTTTACTGTTTACATATACCAATAAAATTTCACAAATCTTTATTTACTTGAATAGGTTACTTTGAAAAAAAAATGTGCCCATCATGCTAATTAGAAATTTGAACCCTTCAAATGGCTTATGTAATAGTACAAGAACGATCTGTAAAGGATTTGGCAACAATGAACATTCCAAAATTACAACAGGTCAATCTTCCAAAAAGCATGTGTTTATTCCAAGAATTCAACTTACTCACCCTGCAAATGAATGATATCGTTTCAAATTTGTGCGAAAATAATTTCTTCTACGCTTAATGACAATAAATATAACACAGAGTCAACAATACCAATGTTACATTGTATCTACCACAATATGTTTTCTCACATGTACAACTTTATATTGTACTTTCAAAAGGGATATCAATATCGGCAATAAGAGTTTTGATTATGTAAGAACAACTAAAACAGATGGAAGGAACATACACAAGGAATATCGTAAGTATTACGTGACATACACTTAATTAAAAAAATTTAACCTCAAATTCATAAATAAATATACAAATCACATGTATTTAATTGCACTTTTATTTTTCATCCTTGTAGGCTCGGACGAATAATTCAATTGACAACGATCACTATTGATCACTCACAAAAAATTATACTATATTCTTTGATGCATACCTATATACTAAAAAATTGACTTTAATAATTTTAATATTTATTTATAATAACATATACTAATAAGTTCGATACACACGTGCAACGCACGTGCCGAAGAAACTAGTTCTATGAAACGCGTACATCGATCTGTAATTCTCTCAAAAAAAGGATAAAATTTGGACCTCTAATTCAGAAATATGAAAGAAACCACGAAAAAGAGAAAACAAATTGTAGAAATCTGGTTTGTTGCTCAATACTTAAAAGGAAGAAGGAAGATATGGATTTACCCATGAAACAACTAATATTTACGGAAATGCCCTTCGTCGGGCTTTCACACACTAAATGTATAGTATATAAATTATATTCGATATATATATATATATATATATATATATATATATATATATATATTGTACTATCATTATTGACAATTACATTACGTAGAAGTGTATTAGTGACAATTAGCTTATAAAGTGATAATTACACTAAGCATAAGTGGATTAGCCGATTATTTATTCTAAATTGATAATCACACTACCTAAATGTATAGTATTTGGTCGAAAAATATCGATCGAAATCGGTCGGAAATAACAGTATTTGGTCGAATATATATATATACATACATACATATATATATATATATATATATATATATATATATATATATATATATATATATATATATATTAATATAGCTAATGTTATATCGAATATAGCTTATATACTATACACTTAATGTGTGTGTGTATATATACATACTATACCATATATTGGCATAATATTAAATTGATTTAAGATCCTAAATTTTAATATTCACTATTTAATATCGAATATATATATTGTGAGCACCTATAATTTTAGGAGTTTTCTTTGTTTGGTTTTGGGTTCAGTTGCATATTTAATAGCTTAAAATCATAGAAATATATAAATAATTTTAATATTTACAAATTAAATTAATTTAGGACTCAATTTAGGTTTTAATTAATTATGATTTAAAGTCAAAAGGAGATAAAAGATTAAAGAAAGAAAAAGGGCCATTTTCTAAGTCAAAAACCATACTCGGCCAAATTAAAATGAGATTTTTTCTTTCCTATACCATATATGAAACTTTATTACCAAATATGTGCATAGTTTCTAATTTACCCACCATGTTCACACTTTTTCTACAATTATTATACCATTCATTAAATACTAATTATTAGTAGCTGAATCTTCCTAATTAGGCGCGCTACAAATCAGGAACAGAATATTCTAATTGATTTAGGTACCTTCAGATCAAATTTGAAACGAAAATCCTTTTATCTTCAATTTAAAATCAAATTACATAGACTCTTTTTTGCAAAAACTCTGTTCTTCGATATTTTCCCTTAAGCCACAAGTCCAAAAAAAACAAAATCGTCAACAAATTCACATCAAATTGTAGAAATCAGTTATGCAAAAGCTCAATTCGTTGACTTTTTTCATCAATCCACTGATCAAAGAAACGATAAAATATTCAACAAATTCAAGTCAAATTGTAGAAATCAATTCTATCGATTCTTTGTTCTTCGTCTTTTTTTCTTAATGCAAAAAAATCAAAAAAGCGACAAAATATTGAACAATACCTCAGCAACGACACGCAATCATGTCCAAAATTCCAGTCATGCTACAATTAAATGGGAATTGGGATAGCTATGGCAGATTTAGAGATTTTCAAGTTGATGACATTGTGCTCGATGAGGATGCAAGTTACAATATGTTGATTTCTACAATTGCAGAGCAATTAATGATTGATACTTCAGAAAAAATTATAGAAATCAAATACATTGTGAATGAGAACTGTCCTCCAATGGAGATTAGGAACAATATGGGGGTTCATGTGTATATGGAGACAAAAAAAGAGAATAAAAACTTAGGATCGTATCCGTTACTTATAAGTGTACGAGATTTCAATATGGAATTGACTATTACAAATGAGAACACAAGTGCAGGTTTGTTATGTTTCAAATTCTATGGAAGTTTGATTTTACGGTAATATCTATAAAATTCCAACATTTATCTACAAATAAACTACACATCAGTTTTATGATGTATAAAGCAATATTGTTTTCATGATTATCTACAAAATTACTACATTTATACTACAATTAAACTACAATCTATGTTGAAATGTTTACTACAAAATTTTCTCTTCATCTACAATTTATCTACAAAGATTCTACAAAATTGTAACGCCACTGTTTATCTTTATTTTCATGCAGGTTCGTCTATGTCACGACCCTAGTTCACCAACCGTGAATATGTCATGACGGCACCTAGTCTTCGTGACCAGGTAAGCCTAACACTTGCGGAAACATAATAATTGCGGAAAAATAGAATACCATATTTAATTATCAAAAAAAAAAGGAAATTGTACTGAATGCCACTCGGCATATACGACTCAATATCTCAAGACTAAAACAATCCCAAAACCCGGAAACTCACGGGAAAACACAGGCTACAGAAATGTATAGTGAGGCTCCAAACTCCAGAATATCTAACAAACGGAAGGAAAGAGAACTAAGTACTAAAGATAGAATAAAGAGGGAGACTCGTCGGTCTGCGGACGCAGCAGATCTACCTCGAAGTCTCTATAGTCCTCCTGCCTCACTGTTAGTGCGCCTGAGTAGAGGTACCTGGATCTGCACATGAAAGCATGTGCAGAAGAGGCATGGGTACACCACAGCGGTACTCAGTAAGTGCCAAGCCTAACCTCGGTTGGATAGTGACGAGGAAGGTCAGGGCCCTACTGAGGTTATATAAAATATAAAGATGTCAGGATAAGATAAGCAGTGCAATTGAGAACCTACAGTAAGAATCTATGCAGGATAATAAGAGTACAATAACGGAAACAATGATGAAAGCAAACCATAAGGAAAGTAACCGGGGATCTCTAAGTATCCCGAGGATCTCTTAGTATCCTCGACATGTACTAGGGATCTCTTGGTATCCCGAGGATCTCTCGGTATCCTCAATATAAGCCAGGGATCTCTTGGTATCCTCAATATATACTAGGGATCTCTTGGTATCCCGAGGATCTCTCGGTATCCTCAATATAAGTCAGGGATCTCTTGGTATCCTCAATATATGTGCGAGGGATCTCCCGTGAATCTAACCCGTAGTCCCAACGTAAATGTGCAGAGGGAATCTCCCGGGAATCTAACCCGTAGTCCCAAAGTAAATGTGCAGGGGGAATCTCCCGAGAATCTAACCCGTAGTCCCAATTTAAAACACAGAGCAGCAACACAAGAATATTAAATTAAACGCTAATTTCGTACCAAGTAAACATTTACTTCTAGCCTAACATGCTTCACGTAATGCAAATTCAGGCAATTTAAGCAAATAGGCAATTTAGTCAACTAAACATGCCTTTCTAGACTAGCAACATGCTAAATTCACAAGTAGAATAAAACAAGAAAAGAACTCAATTGAAATACTTAAGGAAAAACCGGATTTTCAACAATTAGCTCAAGTACGCGCTCGTCACCTCACGGGACATTTCAATTATCAAATATAGCACATCCTCAGGGGAAAGGTCCCCCACACAAAGTTAGACAAGCCACTTACCTCGAACCGGTAAAAAAATCGCTAAGAAACAATGCCCTTGCCACGAGTATCTGACTCCCAGTGGCCCAAATCTATTCAAACCAACTACATATTGTAAATAACATCGCAAGTAACTAGTTCCACTATTAAAATTAAAGCTAAGGCGCGAAAATAGGTAAAATGACCAAAATGCCCCTCAGGCCAACGTCTCGGAATCGAATAAAATTTACATTTCCAGAAACCTCGTACTCTCACGAGTCTAACCATACCAAATTTATCCAATTCCGACACCATTTGGTCCTTCAAATCTTCATTTTATATTTTTGAAAGATTCCACAATTTTCTTCCCAAATTCCATCTCAAATCACTAATTAAATGATGAATTCAATGGTATATTCATGTATTCTAACCAAATCTGAATTAGAATCACCTACCCCGATGAATTTCTTGAAAAACCTTCGAAAAATCGCCAAAATCCGAGCTCTATAGGTCAAAATATCAAATAAAACCCAAAACCTCGTATTTATAGAGCACCCCTAGGATTCCGACAGTGCTGACCGCACAAAAATGACCGCGGTCCGCGCCCAGGGAGTGCTGACCGCACAAAAATGGTTGCGGCCGCGCAACAATTTGACTGCAGTGACAGGCTTTACTATTTTGGCCATAACTTTCTCTACAGATGTCCAAATGCCTATTATAATATGTTTCTGAAAACTAGATTCAACTCTCTACAACTTTCGTTTTTGAATCACCTCAAATTTCCGTGTTGATCAAAAGATATGAGCTTCCGAAGTAGAACCAGCAGCCTGCAGATCTTCCCGGGCGCGGCCGCGCGCCCAGCGCGAAAAGGAGCGCGGTCCGCGTCTCCACTGCTGCCACCTCCATTTTTCTAAGTTCCGGGGTGTCCGTACTTGCTCAAAACTCACCCGAAACACACCCGAGGCCCCCGGACCTCAACCAAAAGCACCAACGCCTCCTAAAACATTATGCAAACTTGTTCCAATCATCAAAACACCTCGACTAACACTAAAATCATCGAATTACATCAACTTCAAGCCTAAGTTCTTTTAGAAACTTCAAAACACACATTCGATCAAAAACCAGACAAAAACATGTCCGAATGACTTGAAATTTTGCACGCATATCGTAAATCATCTAACGAAACTACAACAACTTCCGGAATTCCGTTCCGACCCTTGGATCAAAATTTAACCTATCAACCGGAATTTGTCAAAATACTAACTTTCGGCATTTCTAGCCTAAATGAGCTACGGACTTCCAAAATATATTTCGAATACGCTCCCAACCCCAAAATCACCTAACAGAGCTAACAGAACCATCGGATTTCCATTCCGAGGCCATCTTCACACTGTTCCGATTACGGACCATTTTTTCAACACTTAAGCTCTTATTTAGGGACTAAGTGTCCCAAAACACTCCGAATCCCAACACCGAACGTCCCGACAAAATAGAATAGCAGAAATGAACTTAGGGGAAGCAGTTAATGGGGAGACGGGGCATAAATTCCAAAGACGATCGGCTGGGTCGTCACAGTCTAGGACAATATAGTTACTTGATATGCCAACCTCTCCCGTCATGGAGGAATATAAAAGTGAAATAATAACTGAAGGTACACAAAGTGTTATCGAAGAAGGACAAGTGTATCAAGACAAGCAAACAATTGCAACTACAATGAAGCACTATTCTGTCATGCATAAGTTCCAATTCAGGGTTAAAAGATCTAGCCACAGAAGGTATAAAGATATTAATGGTGAAAAGATCATTATAAACTGTATTTTCCTTGTGATATTTAGATGAAAAGTAGTTATATTGTATAGTGTGTTACTTTATGTTAAAACAGTCCTTTTGTTACATCTACATTGATAACCTGTATTATAAATGTATTTTTTTATAGCTACTAGCTTATATGCGTTGGAGAAAACTGTAATTGGCATTTCAAGGCAACATCAATTAATGATTCTTCAATGTTCAAGATCAGGAGTTTCAACCGACAACACACATGCACCTTAATGAACGATACATTCATACAGCGCAAACGTACTGCAGTTGTAGTTGGTAGTATGGTCATGCCAAAGTATTTTGATCCTAAGACAGTTTACACACCAAAGGACATACAAACTGACATGTTGTCCCAACACGGAGTGAACCTAAGTTACATGCAAGCATGAAGAGCAAAGGAAAATGTTTATAGTATTTGAGAGGTCATTCGACTGACTCCTACAACAAATTACCAAAATATTATTATATTCTTGAGAAGATGTATCCTGGTTCAGTTGTTAAATTGAAGAAGACAACAAATGAATGCTTCTTATATGCAATTTGTTGCTCTTTGTACATCAATAAGTGGTTGGGAATATTGTAGACCAGTAGTAGTGGTTGATGAGACATTCTTAAAGATAGCCTACAGGGGGATTATGCTGATAGCAAGTACAATGGATGCAACAGGTAAAATTGTAGTTATTTTGTAGGCAATTTATAAATTGTAGATATATTGTAGATACTTTGTAGATATATTGTAGTTTATATGTATTTGTGTTTTTATATGCATTTTCAAAGCTGCCAGCTAATTATTTTTTTACTAATAATGTAGGTACAATATTGCCTTTGGCATATGCTGTGGTTGATTCGGAAAACGACGCATCGTGGAAGTGATTTTTTGAGCAATTCAAGCAAGCATATGGTGAAAGAACTTCAATGTGTGTTGATTCAGATAGGAATGAGAGTATCCTGAAGGCAACATCAATTGTCTATCAGGGCGTGTCACACTACTCTTGCATGTGCCATATTTGGACAAATATAAGGGTAAAGCTCAAGAAGGGTCATCTACAATTAAATGAATTGTACTTTGCTACAGCAGGGTCATACACTCTGTATGAATTTAATGAAAAGATGTCGAAGATTGAAGAGATAGACCCGCGTGTTAAATCATACCTCTATGATATTGGCTATCATAGATGGTCAAGAGTACATGTAACAGTGAATAGAACTTGGACTATGACATCAAACATTGCAGAGTCGTTGAATGCTGTAACAAAAGATGCAAGAGAGCTGCCAATATTTGACCTATTAGAGTATATGAGGACACTTCTTGAACGTTGGACGAAAGAGAAGTTATTGAAGGCAAAGGGTACTTTCACATTCCTTGGGTACAAATTCAACAAAGAATTGGAGAAAAACAGTACATTATCTCAGAAACTTAGGGTAAGATTTGTTTATTTGGTGCAGAAAAATAATATTTTAATATACAGTATTTCCAGATTGTAGATAAATTGTAGACAAATTGTAGTTAATTTGTAGATTGTAGATAATTTGTAGATAAATTGTAGATAAGTTGTAGATAAATTGTAGATAATCTATTTGTATGATTGTAAATATTTTTCTTTCTGTTTGTTATGTAATTGTAGGTGAGGGCTTCAAGAGATCATATCCATATTGTGATAGATGGTGTGAAGCGGTACATTATATGTCTTGAAAGCAAGAAATGTAGTTATGGCCAGTTCCAACTTGATGAACTTCCATGTGCGCATGCTTTGGCAGCTTTAAGGCACATGAATGAAACTTAAAAAAAACTATTGCTCTCCGTATTACACAAAGGAAAGCCTACTACGTACATATGAAATACCAGTAAATCCCCTTCCCGATGAAAGCAAATGGCATGTGCCACAACATATATCTGATGAAGTAGTAAATCCACCTACGGGAAAGAAAAGGCAGCCATGAAGACCTCAAAAGGAAAGATACAAAACATATGATGAACTAAAGTCAAAGAAGTACAAGGTGTCATGTGGCAACTGTGGAGGTGAAGGGCATAACAAAAGATCTTGCAAGAATGCACCCAAAAAGAAATAAATATCATGTAGTTAGAATAGTATTTCAAAATAATTGTTAGTGTGTTCAAGTTAACAGAATTTTGTGTCTAATCGTTTAAGTTTTTAAAGATCATAATGTAGTTAATTTCAATTTGTTTCTGTGTTTGTTAACATGTTTTTCTGTATTGTGTCAAGCATCTACCTTCATTTTTGACATTCTATACATGGCAGTTAATATTTATTATCTACAATATAACTACAAGTTAAAAAAATTAATTTAACTTGAACTGACAGTTATATACAGAAATTAAATACAACTGGAGGTATTCCCTACAAATTATATACTTATTCAACTATAAAATTATATACAATCTCAATATTCTTCCAGATTGTAGATAATTTGAAGTTTTTTTGTAGATATTTTGTATCCTAACAACATAATAACTATGTTTAAGATAATGAAGAACAAGTGCCGTAAATATTAAACAACTGGAGATAAAACCACCAAGTTATTTTCAAGTGAACTACTAAACTGGATAGAAATTAACAAAGCAAAAGGTCTGCTGCACTAAAAACACAAATGAATTGTTCAAAAAGTTGTGTACTATACTTCTCCTACAAACTAGCATCAACTAAATTACATATACATGACACTACTTCTTCTTTCTCTGAACTCTTGTTTTTTCATTCAATGCAGGTGCACCCTTCCTCCTTGCTAGTATGCCTGTAACCTCAGTTTCATTGATTGACCCATCTTCCTGCTTCTTTGTAGCATAGTCCCATAGGAGCGCTCCAGAGCGTCTACGATGTTGGTCAATATCACAAAGGTCTTTTGTAGGAATTGACAAATCTCCAAGGCTAACATACTCCGTAAAGACAACAAAAAATACACCACAATCGCTGCATAACACAATTTTTTTTAAATGTTTACCAAATGATTAGAAATAAAAAAAGAATTAAATGCATAGAAAGAGAGAATAGATTTTTTACAATGACCCTTCTTTTTGTTGTGGAATCTCTCCATCGATCCACTGAATGTTAATAGGGTCGGTAATTGGTTTCTCGATGTATGCCTTTGTATTCTTAAAGTTAATGTCTTTATGCTTCCCATAGAAACCAGTGCATGACAAATACAAAGGGATAATAACAGAAAACTTTTCGACACAGGATTCAACAACTTGATGGTTGCATGAAGAGACCATGGAATCATACGCATAAAGTTGCATGTCTGCAATGTCGAAAACGACCAACACCCAATGGAATTTTTCTACAATATTGACGGGCATGATGACATAGTCAACTTCATCCCATGCAATATTGGTAAGTAGTCTATACCCCAAAATATATTCTGTAACAACATCTTGGGGTTTAACAACCGAATACTTCTTTTGTGGAGGTGAATTTATGAACTTTTCATAAATTTGTTCTATCCCGATCTTGAACAAACAATCTGTTGTGGTAAACCTGGTCTTGTTATTGGGGCCATACTTGCCTCTTTTCCTCAAGTAATACATTAAAACATCAATGTGCTGCAACCAAAAATAGTTGGCATATAAACAACAAGTCAACTTCAAATAACCTACATAAAACTACATTATAACTACAATTTACTACAAAACAGAAACAAAAAATCTACAATGATGTCTAAAAGTAACTCTACAATTTAAACTACAAAGTCAACTTCAAATAATCTAAAAATAACTACAATTTATCTACAGCTACTGGGCAAACATGTAACACATCATCTACAATCATGTCTACATTATATCTATAATTTATACTACAAGTCATCTTCATATATTATAGGTATCTATAACATAAATACAATTAAACTACAAAACAGAAGACAAAATATCTACAAATCATATCTTGGGAATAGACTCCGTGATACTTACTGAGTCATTGAGGACTTGTCCGGGGTGAGCCAGGGAAAAGAACCATTCCTTCTTATCAACCTTTTCCACTCCAAGGTCTAACCAAGGCTTAATTTGGTTATCCTTTATGAAAAACGGAGCTTTCCTCTTGTAACAACAAATAAATGTCAAAAAAAATTGTAGATTGAATTAGATATGTAAAAGATAAATGTTGAAATGCAAGTGTCAAATTATGCATTCATACCTCTTTGAACGTTTGTCGCTACAATGGTATAACCACTTGTTGAAGTTATCTAAAACCTCCGGATCTACATCTTCACCAATAACAGTAGTAAAAGGGTTCTTGAGGTAGAAAATTTTAGGTCCAACCGAGCTGCTGCCCCCAAAACTGTATAGAGGGATAAATGGTGATCGGACATGCTTTCCCGGATGCCTTGTTTTCCCCGGATGCATAGGTATTGAATCATCTTGTATGGGCTCGCCAAACTTAACCAACTGGGATAAGTTGTCAGGAAACTTAAAATCATCTAGTGTGACCCCCTTCTTCTCAACTCCTGATCCTTCTGAATCACCTAGATCCACATACTGTGCATCTGCACCTTTATTGTCATGTTCCTCAATGACCTGTTCTGTCTGAGCTGCTACTGTCACTCCATGAATTGGGGACTGTGCATTGATATCTTCCATCACTGTAACACAATTCATATCTTACTTAACAAGAGTGTTAAAATTTATAAACAACAAGAAAATATCTCTGAACGACAGTATGATACCTGCTTTGTCTTCATCAGCTGCAACTTGAAAATGTGTATATAAATCACCATGTGCTGGAAGATTTTCTTGACCAACTGCACCTTCAACATGCTCTGTTTTATAATTAAAAATGGTAAATAATACTGGATAATGGTGACTCGAAAGTTGTAGCATATGTGTATCAAAATTGTAGATAATTTGTGGATAAGTGTAGATATGTTCTATATACACTGACACAAATTGTAGATACTTTGTAGGTATTTTGTAGATACCTGTTTTGCTGGTGCTGGCCTGCACTTGTTCCCCAATATTAAACTGAAAATGCTGATTGTTCAAGTTTTTTTGTTGGTCATTGTTTTTTGTTGAACTGCCAGCAAACTGAATGTTTTATGTTAGTTTGTATATATTTTTTTATATGTCTAAATTCTTTTGCTATAAAAATAAAAGTTAGATCTTACCTTTGCATCATCTTGCACATTTCTACTGTTTATCATTTGCAAACAGTCTGCACAGACTCATTTATAAACCCTCGAAGGCTATCGAGTTCTACAAAGATAGCTTTCCTAAAATCTTCAAGCTTTCCATCAACCTACAAGTTACAATATAGTAAGTTGTTAACTTCATAGTATGTCCTAACATACATTCAAAAACATATGCAATTATATATAGATATATATCAGAATTTACAAATTTGTAGATATTTTGTAGACAGTTTATGAAATGTAGATATATTGTAGATATATTGTAGTTTATATGTATTACCTACTTAATTCCTTTTTCTAATTTTCTGATCTTCTTAGCAATAGACTATTTGTCCTCTTCTCATCTGTTTGTTTGGGTTCCAGCGTAGGAGGATCAACATTGGGAACCTCAGATGTTTGTTCACCTTCTTGAACTTTGTACTCAATTTTGTCGGGCAAAGTCAGCACTGCAGTCTCTTCTCCAGATTCACATATGTTGGTAAACTGAATGAGGAAAAATAAATTAATTTGATCAAGGCAGAAAATGTAGAATAATTGTAGATATTTTGAAGATAAATGTATAATCATAAAAAAAACTTTTCCTTTATCCACTCAGGCGTTATCATCTTCTCTCAAAGGCAGCTAACCAAATCTGCCCCTTACTAGCTGACCATCTTAGTATGTGAGGTATTGAGTTAGAACACCTCGTAGCTAGATCAGTGTTGATAGTAGAGCAACACTCATAAAGCCATACTTGTAATGCTAGTGAGTATCCCCGTATGAGATAAGAATGTACATACGAATTTAGTATGTGCCTAACAGATTCCATCATCTGGGTAAAAGATTTAATACCACATGGGTATGACTCATACTGCACAGATTCTACCAAATAGAACCTAAAGTGATCTACAAAAGAACATGATCTTTGTCCGAAGGACAAATGAAAAATTCTAAAAGATAAAGGATGCACAACTTCGCCGCATCCTCATCGTTTACCCAAGATCTAGTGGTTACTATCTGTTTCAAATAAGACTTCTCCACTCTTAATTTGTTAGGAAAATAACTGCTCATTATTTTGCTAACATAAGTGGGAGTATAACCAAAATCAGTAACCTGGGTAACACATCTTAGACTAGTAATTAATGCAAACTCACTCAATCCAAAATTTAATGTTTCACCCTTTAATTGTACAGAAAAATATGATGCATTGGATTTGGTCAATTCATACTTCATTAAAAGATGAATGGCTTGGTTTTGCATGCATATGGTGGGAAGAGACAGTAAGTATCCAAAACACGTCTTTTTGAAAAGATTCAACCCATTTGAGGATAGAAGCTCTTTAATCTGGCTAGGAATGCTAGGATCATACAAAGTGTGGAATCTAAGCATCCCATAATCAACATTATGTGGGATAAAAAACTGTCCATTCTGCACAAATAATAAATTAATTCACATTAATAAAATGCATAAAAAGGAAACGTTCATCTACATTTTATCTACAACATAACTACAAATGATTACATAATATATACAATTTAAAGCATTTTCTACAAAAAGTCAGCAACAAAAGATAAATACAATTCTGCTTCAAATAGTACAAGTTACCCAATAGTATAACTACAAAAAAAACTACAAATATCTAAAACTATAAAGGCAGAACATCACAACTACAAATAATCTTCAAAATTAAGACAATTACTCTACACTTGTCTAACACACGTATAACATAGATTTTACCATCCTAAACCAAACTAAAAAAATTAGAAACGAAACTAATAAATGTTTACCTTCGCCAATGATTGGTTCCGAATAATTTTAGTGTTTTTTTTGAATGTTTCTTCATTTTTGGATTTTTCGAACCAGGAGAAACCTTTGCTTTCTTTCCTGTTCGAAGATTAAGGACCTCTTCTACAAAGTCGTCGTCTACCGAAATCTCTTTTCCTTTTCGTTTGACTTGTTTGTCTGGTATAGAAGTTTCTCCAGCATCTACATCATATTTTTGTTTGGTTCTCATCTCGACTCTGATTTGTCGGGGAGAAGAACTATGAGTAGTCTCTGCAATTGCATATGGAGATTTGCCTTGCTTTTTGGGTGATTTTGGGGATAACACACCCAAATCAAATGAGGGTATATCAACTACTGTTGATTTTTTAGGACTTTGTTTCGAAGCTTTGTTGTTCTTCATTGATGAACTTCAACTGGAGTAAAATGGGGACCCAACTTTGTTGAAGAGTTTCTTCAATTTTCTGTGAATTTAGAGGGAGAATTTGGTTTCAGAAGATGGAAAATGATAAAAAGAACGTGGGTATGGGTAAAACGTGGGTGTGGCTGAAGAGTTAGGAGAGAGAAACGTGAGATGAGTGGGGATACTGGGATATACAGATTCCTTTAATTAAGGAGTAAAAAACGTACAATTAATTATATCCTTAATTAATTATGGTATAGAATTGATAATTTGGTATATTAAGTGTAATTAAGTCAAACCTTAAACATTGAGGGTAATAAAATTTCCTATATGGCATAAGAATGTAAAAAAATCCAATTAAAATTACCCAATTGCTTAAAATCAAGCCCATACTTGATCGGCCCAACTCCTCTATCCCTAAAACACCCAATTCCCCCTTCAATTCCTAATCAAAGGAAAAGGGACCCTCCCCTTTGAGCAAAAAACCAGCCGCACACCCACCTCTCTCTTCACTCTCACCTTCTCAAATCTGCTTCATCTCCAACGCCAGCGACCCTCATCTCCGGCCATCACTCCCAACGAGATCGGCCTCCACCCCTAACATCTAAAACGATAGAACATAACCGGATCCCTCGCATTAACCTTTCCAAAGCTGCCGCATTCTCAGAAACAGAATAAAGTCTACCAAAAAGAGAAATTAAAGGTTGTTCCTAAGGTTGTTGTGCTTCTGTTGAGCTCCGAGTTTTCCAGATTTTTCGGCGAGTCCGTAGGTCCGTTGATCCCGGCGAAATTTTCTGCACAAAGTTTCTTTCTTCCTCTTCTTTAATTTGTAAATTTTGATAAAGTTGCCTCATGTACATAACCTGTTTAGGTGCTTTTAATCAAATGGGAATAAATTACTATATGACTGGAATACAGTATTGTTTGTGTGTTGTTGAAATTCTATTTTGAACTTTTATTTTATTTACTTAATGCAACTATATAAGACCTCACATCTTGATATTGAATAATTGATTTCATAAGCACATGTGAAAGTCTCTTTTTTGATTATTATAGGATGTTTTATTTTTGGATTCCGGTTAGCTTTTTACATTGTGAAGGTTATCTTCCTTTTTGTATCTTGCTTTAGGCACGATTAAATAATAAATTATCATGGCCATGGCTACTTGATAATTTGTTTGGGAAAATAAACCGATGACTTGGTAATTTGTTTGGGAAAGACAAATTATCATGTATAAACCTTGGTTATAAATTACAGATGAAAGAAGAATAAGAAAAGGGGAAAAATAAAGAGAATGGAAACTTTATTCTTGAATGCCTTTTTGCTGGTGCAGCAATTCTAGTTTCTTTTTGTAGATAATAATATGTTTATCTTTTACAGGAAGTTGATCTGAAGAATCACAAATGGGGTCACTATTTCATTTGCGGGTTAGACCTTACTTTCTTCATTCAAGATCCAAAGAATCAGAGAGTATTAGGTTTCACATTTCATGAACTGCAAGTTAACAAAAATTAAATTTGACCACATTTGTCATACTTTATGTGAACTCTTGGGAGATATGTGCTGTCAGGAGAAAGTTAAATATATACAAGGTGAAACTACTATAAAATTTGATTTTGCATAATAAAAAGCTGTGTTGTTTCTGTTTCTGCTCTATGAATGAAAGACGTGAGTGCTTTGAGCTGATTCCATCTTTTTTTTTTTTACGTGTTATGATTTGATTTATCTATAATTTGCAAGCCACAACTTTCCATCAGTAACACCATTAGGTATACTTTTGTATTAACTAATAATTGTGTCCTAAACTATATAGGGAGTTTATTTTTGAAAATGATGCTAGTTCCAGCTTTGATCCCTGATTAATTTCTGAATATAAAGAGATTAAACAAGATTCCACAAGAAGATAATTGTTGCGGCGCTCTGATTTGATATGCGAGAAAAGTTTCCATAATACTAAAAAGTTCTTAGATTTTGAATGAAGAGAATTGCTGATTTAACTGGCTCCTAAAGCTTTGTCTATGGAAACAAGTCAATGTCTGCCTTAAATTTATATTTGAAGGGACTATTTATGTTCTCTTGGTTAACTGTGGTATAACTTGTTAATATACAGTGTGCATTTAGTGGAACTGTGCGCAGCTGGCCAATGTTTTGCTATGAATGCAATGGATAAGAGCATAATGCTTAATCGAAACAAGGTAGGATTCACATTGCAACATCCAACTTGTCGCCGCACCTTTAGTAATTAGAGATTTTTACTTCTATTCCCACCTTGTCATGTCATTTGCAAAGTCATGTGTTTGCATAGAATTTTTCTTGTGTTATGACACCCAGCATCTTTGTGAAGGGATCATTTTGCTTTTTGGCTTCTTAGTTTTACATTCCATTCTTCTATCTTTGATAAGGATCATTTTTATCTTTTCTACGGGTGCATAGATAGAGCTTGTGCAGAACGAGAAATCCTAGATATATTGGACCACCCTTTTCTTCCCGCACTCTATGTGTCTTTTCAGGTTAGAGACATAGAACTTGATGAGAGGGAGCATAATTATGTAGTTGTAGTAACTTGAGAAAAATGTTATGAGTGCGAAATGCAAATCACATATACACTTGAATCCTTCAAACTGAACTGTACAATAGCATGAGCATCTGATACTTGATGAATTCAATGAATCGATAATATCCACCTGAATATATTTATGTCAACATATTCCTACTTTATTTTGATTTCGAATTGTGAAAAAGTTTTACCACCTTTGTCACTTCTTTCCTGATCAGCTCTTTTATTTCTTAACATTTTTTCAGTATTCATTAATTGAATATGTCTGTGTTTCAGACCAAAACCCATATTTGTCTAATAATTGATTACTACCCTGGGGGAGAGCTATTCTTGCTTCTAGACAGACAATCAACAAAGGTGTTGAAGGAAGACGCTGCAAGGTAATCCAAATATAAAAACAAATTTGAAGAACTAAACTGTCTATACTCTATAGTTAAGCATTCTACCGAGTCAGTTGAGAATTTGATATCATATTCTCATGGCCTTTTAAACATTTATTATGTACAGGTAGTATTGCAAAGGTTGCCTCAATGGAAGAAGTGAGTAGATGTATAAATTGAACAGCTAACGCAGAACAGAAGAATATACATCTACTACTTTGAACAGAGTATAAATCACTTAAAACTAGAATGCTTCAGTAGCTAGAGAAATATGTATTTTATTCATTCACTAAATGACAACATAGTTTGGTCAATCACTGGTATTGTTTATTTGTTTGGTTTCAATTAGTTTGTGTTGATGTTGTTTTGGTTTAAGTACTTTGAGAGACATGTTATTTAGTTTATAAGCTTGTTTGGATGGTTTGATAGCCATGTTGTTGTATTCCAAATTGATATTCCACTAATGGTATTGCTTCTAATTGGTAGTAGTTCATAATGAGGACTGTTTTGGTTGTTTTAAACTCTAATTGGTAGTATTTTGTTATTGGAAATCGAATAGAAATCTTTTTTTTTCTTCAGAAATTCAAAATTTCCGACCGATCGGAAATTATGAATTTATATATTTTTTTTAAATACATTAACAATGTACAAATAATTATTTAATTAAATAAAATTATTATTTTTTAAAATTTTCGACTGAATTCGGTTGGAAAATTAAAATTATTTTTTAAAAAAATAAATATTTTTCGACCGATTTCGATCGGAAATTTGAAAATTGAAAATAAATATTTAATAATTTCTGATCGATTTCGGTCGAAAAATAAAGTGAGTCAGAAATTTAATATTTAATAATTTCTGACCATTAAAGTTTCCGACCGATTTCAGTCGGAAATTTTCAACCAATAGCGTTCGGTACACGTTTACGACCATTATTTTTTTGTCCAATTAAAATCGGTCGGAATTTGGTCGGAAATTATTAATTTTCCGGAAATCATCTGAATTCTAGTAGTGTTACTTGCTGAGGTGGGCGCATGCCCTCTTGTATAAGTTGATTGTGATATCAAAAGGGCAAAGTCCCAACTTTACACTTAAGTTCAATAGAAAAGTGCATCCAGTTAGGTTTATATATACGGTAAAGGGTCAAAAATACCCCTCTACTATGCGAAAAGGATTATTTATACCCTTCGTTATACTATTGGTCCATCATTACCCCTGACGTTATAAAAGTGGTGCAAAAATACCCCTCCTCCGTTAGGACCATCACCATGTCAACTACCATCCCACATGGACTGGCATTTCTCTGAAGTGGATGCTATGTGCCATCCCAACTCACTTCCCAACCCCATTTTACCCCTTCCCTCACTTCGTGTTCTTCTACCACCATTCCTCCCTCCATCCTATCACTACCCAAAAATAAATGTATAGATGTGAAAGTAAGATCTGTTGTTTCATGCCAATTTTACTAATTTGTCCCAAATATTCTTCTTGGTTTCTTGTCTTTCGAATAAATAAAATCACAAGCTCACTTTCTCACTGTTGATCTATGGTAAAGTTCCTCAAGACTCAAAACTAAACTTCCACCTGATAATAGTAGATCGATTGTTTCTATCACAGAAATCTTTTAAAGCATCTGTGAAGTTGAAGACAGTAAGGCCTCCAGAAATTTCCAATATTCTCCAGTGTTCGGACATGGTGTCTCCCATTTGCTTTTTTTATATTTCTCTGCAAAAGTCCTTTCTTTTACTTCTCCCGTTTTAAAAAAAATCCTGTTGCTTTGCCTATTTTTGATTTATTTCTAATAAGTTACTGATAAGTATTAGTTTATATTATGGAAGAAAAGTTAAGCGGGATATCGTTGGTTGTTCAAGAATTAACCTCGTCTACTCTTGATGGCATCAGGAGAACATATTCATTTTTTTTTTTTGCCTAAGGAGAACATATTAACAAAGTTTTGACAATGTCTTGAAAATATATATTCTGCCCAATTTCAAAAGAAATTTTTAAGGGAACATGAGTCGACAAATATTGAGAGGGAATGGACTGTGTTCAAGATGTTTGTCAATGAGGTGAATGAAAAATAAAGAAGGTCTTAAGAATGGGGTTGGTATGAGGTGGTATGCCACATGACATCCACTTCAGCGAAATGTCAGGCCACTTAGGATATATTGCCATGGTGGAGGGTCCTAACGGAGGAGGGATATTTTTACATCATTTTTGTAACGTCGAGGGTAATGGTGGACCAATAGTATAACGGAGGGTATATTTTTACATCATTACTATATATATCCACATAGCAATCTTTCATTCATGACTGTCTATCCTTGGTCCATGTTCCACTTGCAGCATTATCGCATCACCTACAAAAGAACTTTACTCTTAGCAGCCAATTTTTCTTAACGTCATTGTATAACCAATTGAGAGAAGAAATTTAGTGAAGAGCAACACTAAATAGGCAGCTATCCAATTGCCGAGTTATATAATTGCTCTTAATTTGATGTTGAAACTATGAGCATACGTGATTGTCAAATACCACTATTTATTAGTAATTTTTTCCCCATTACACTTGAACATTTCCTTTATGATTTGCAACAAGTTACCGCGATCCCCGCAATTTGGGCGATTCTTCAGAATTAGCAGTTCTCAGTTAATTAAGATATTCCACTAGTTTTTTTGTTTGTTTGTTTTTTACAAATATTGGAGAAAATTATATGGAATCTTTTAGGTTATGCTCTACTCAACTTGGATTAGTTTGTGTTTCCGTATAGATATGTGAAGATGAAAAATGCAAAATAAAAAGAATTTTAAATTTTGATTTCTAATTCATTATTATTTCTTGACATTTAAATTAGTGCTTTACCTGAAAAATGTTTGAAATTTCTTGAAACAAAAATAAAAATCCAAGAATAGTAGTAAAGATACTTAATTATATTTCCATGGCAATAAATTTGAAACGTATGTTGAGCAGTAAACCACAGGAGGAGAGCCTAAAAAGATGAATTGTAACAAAGTTCATAGATTTTGGTAGTATACAGAAGATGCAATTCTCGTCAAAACACTTGATATATACTTTTCCCACTTGCTAGACGATGATGATTTGAAATTAGAGAGCCTCACCCCACCTTTTGTTCAAATCATTACATCTTATTTGTTTAAAAATAGAGTAGTTATCCATATTGGGCATCTTGGCCTTCAATTTGTCTACTTGAAATATTTTCGCACCATCAAGAGTATTCAATATCTTATATGTAACTTATTCTTTTGATTAACTTCTAATGTGAAATTTTGTATGCATACGTAACAATTTCTCCCTCGAATTAAGTATCATAGGACCCATTTCAAGACTTGAAATTTATCTAGATATCAAGAGTATTCAATATCTTATATGTAACTTATTCTTTTGATTAACTTCTAATGTGAAATTTTGTATGCATACGTAACAATTTCTCCCTCGAATTAAGTATCATAGGACCCATTTCAAGACTTGAAATTTATCTAGATATCAAGAGTATTCAATATCTTATATGTAACTTATTCTTTTGATTAACTTCTAATGTGAAATTTTGTATGCATACGTAACAATTTCTCCCTCGAATTAAGTATCATAGGACCCATTTCAAGACTTGAAATTTATCTAGATATTCACCGCGTGTTACCTATATAATCCAAGAATTTGTGACCACTAAAACTCGTAGGCTTCATCTTGTGTTTCGAGTCTCCCAACTATAGGTAAATGCAGTATCCGATTTGTAGACGGGCAAAGGCAATAAATTAACCCGTTCCATCACATCACTCTGTTGTCTTGTTTCTTAGCTCTTCTTAAGCCACCGTATGAGAGATACACTCCATCATCTCCACACCTGTTCCGCCGTACGAGAGATACACATGTACACTCCTATATATATATATATATATATATATATATATAGTGTTATTTCTCGTCTTTCTCAAAGAGTACTTAGTTCTTCCTCTGTTGATCCCTGAAGTAGCAGGGCAGTCAGCTTTAGGTGACTTTCTTATTTAAGTCCGCTCCAAATGCATTTATAGAAAAGGTAATTTGGTGCATGATACACAGTGCAACAACAATAGTATAATCTTAAATGTATTAGTAGCGTAATTCCTCGATCAATCTTAGTTGCAACTGTGAGTGAGTGAGATCAATCAAAAATGATATGAAGTGCAAATGTGGCAATAGAATGAGTAGGACTGCCCAATCCGACTAATAGCATGTTTGATCAAGCTTCTCTAAGGCCTAAAGCATTTCTTTTTTTTTTTTTTAAAAAAGATTTTTTTATTCAAAGTTGATGTATTTGGGCAGAAGAAAAAAAATATTTTTGAGTTGAAGTAGAAGCAGTTTTTGAGAAGTGGAAGAAAATAATATCTCCCCAAAAACATTTTTGAAAAAAATAAACTTAGAAACACTTTTTAAAAACTTGGTCAAACACTAATTGCTGCTGAAAGTGCATCTCAAAATAATTAGTCGAACACAAACTGCTTCTCATTAAAAATATTATTTTGAAAAGCACTTTTTGAAAGAAACACTTCCCAAATTAAGCTGATTTTAAATGTTTGGCCTAACAGGCTATAAAAGCACCTCAAGAGCTATGAAAAAGAAAAATATACGACTAAAGCACATATAACGTTAGGTATGGGGGTAGTTTTCCAGTTCTTACGAACATTATTAAATTCTTCTTCTTAGTGTTTCGAAGAAGAAAAATTCAAAAGAATTTCAAAACAAGTTCCCAAAACTTTTAAGCAAAGACCAGCTTAAGATTTGATGACTATTCTATTTCAAATTTGGACGGGACAGCCATTCTGCAAAAATGGAAATATTTTTTCTATTTTTTGCGAAGACTATTTCTCAACCAAACGCCAAGAAAGAAAAGTGTTTCAGCTTGTACAAAAATTGAAAGCTACTGAACTTTCAATATTTGCAAAACATGAAAAAAAAACTTTTCCTCTTTTGATGTTATCTGCCCCAAGGAATAGGCCATATCTTATGCAGGAGCCAATCTCTTACTTGCGTTTAAGAATTTAGGCACATGGAAGGCCAACTCTATCCAATAATTCTCCTCTTCCAGTAGCTATCGAGAGCACAGGGGGCCCTCGAGACAAAGTGTGGTATCATGCCATCAGCGCTCAACCCGACTTTATTTGCAGTAATAAGATTGGGGGTTTTGGGGGTGGGGGTTTACTATCAAACGGCATGCTACACTATTAACTTTTTTGTCGAATAACGCTTCTTAACTATAAATCTATAATAGCAATATTTAGTACAGAGTGTGTGTGCGTGGTCGTGTTAATTGAAACTAAAAATGACTTCTGCCTGATGGGCATAAGCAAACCAAGGAAGGTTTATATACTGCTGCTTCATATCTATACAAGCAGCAAGAAATCAGTAATTACGCGCATTTATTTACGTAATCTGAAGAAAGGTGAAAAAGGGGAAAAGGAAAACAGAACGTAAATTTGATTCATATTGAATTACTTGCTGTTGCTGGCAGAACAAGGCACAAATTTTCTGACTAGCAATATTTTCAAAAAGTTCACCTGTAGCATTTGACTATTTGTAATTAGTGTTGAGAACCCGCAATACAAGGTTAAACTATTTAGCCATCATATTGTAATATCTCTTTGCATATTCACACTCAGAAAAAAATGATAGCCTAAAAAAGTAACTAGCAACATAGATTAGCAAATGGTCAAAAAAGGAAAAATGGTCCAAGATTCCCTGAGAAGGAAAAGAAAAACAAAGCCTAGGTACAACCAGGCTGATACACTAACAGGCTAAGGTTGAACATGTCAAACGCTCATGAGATAATGTTAAATCAGAAAAGCCTGCAAAAATTGCATTGAAAAAGGCAACTTACAGCAGCATCTCCGTTGAATCAGAAGCGTATAAGAACACTCTTTAAACAGTCAACGACATTTGAAATAACACCAGAGTTACACTATTAATCAAGAAGCCCTCTTAGGAGGTGCCATGTTTTTAATAAGAGAAATGGTTGTACCAATAACGAAAAATTGTACCACAAATCCTGCAGAACAAGGACATGGTCAATACACCAATTGTATGCAGCATATGATGAGAACCAGCTTTGCAATATGAAGCTCACCTAGTAGGACAGCTGCAATCTTTAGAGTCTCCAAACTTGTAAAATTTTGAAAAGCCTACAGAAAAACATCAGTAGATATTTTTCAATCAAGCCAAAATGATAGCAAGAAATCAGAAAGAAACAAATACACAATAACATCGTTAGATTACTTTTAATCATGCCCAAATAATAGCAAGAAATCAAAGAAAGAAGCAAATACACAAATAACATCATTAGATTACTTTTAACCAAGCCCAAATGATAGCAAGAAATCAAAGAAAGAAGCAAAATCACATAAAATCAGAAGGAACAACTAACTTCTTGCAAATGAGAGAGGATTATTTTAAGTGGTTTGACTAGTTTGAAAGAAGGAAAAAGTGAATTGTCTGTAAAGATAGTGTTTTGTGAACTTCAAATAAGTTATCGTACTTATTGCTTGATTCCATTCTTTTACTTCCATATTAACCAATAAACCCCTAAGAAAGCTATTTGAAAATTGGAATACTGTCAAAGCCACTTTCCAACATCATGGACAATGAGATAGAACTATCAAGTGGTCACTTTGATGCTAAAAAGAGGCAACCATATAGTGAAAGAGGGAATGAGAGCTGGTGAACACAGCAGGGGATCTTCGACAAAGGATACAGAGGGAATGAAGAGACGGGTGAACACGAGCAGGGAATCTTCAACAAAGGATACAAAGGGAATACCAGGTGGTGAGGGTGATAGTAAGGAGGGGCGACAACAGAGTCTTAAGGAAGAGGAAGAGAAAAGTGGAACCCTTTTTTTTTTCTCCTTTTCTCATTGGGCATAAATAGAGTAAAAGGAACCATAACAAGCTACCTTCCTTCAAACAAGAACTGTCACAAACAACCAGCATATATGGATGTTGAGATATTTTGGTCTCTCTGTGGATTAGTGACTCGGGTTATACTCTCCTTTTACCCTTTTTCAGAAACGGGGTGGAGGAAGGACTAGCATTATAAACTTATCTATTTTTTAAAACAAGTTGACGAGAAACTACCAGAAAGACCATACTCTTGCAATAAAATTATCCACGGTGTAAATGGGGAGATAAATGGATGGCTACGGCCCTGCTGAAAGATCAGTTCCCTGAACTGTTTGCAATTGCCCAATACAAGTAAGCTTCCTTGGCTTATCTGAGATTAGCATATCTGGAGGATATAATTCAGAAGGAATTTTAACGATTGGGAACTGGATAGAGTGACTGAATATTTTGCAACTTTAGAACCTTTCCAGCAGTTATTCATAATAAAGACAGAATTGCAATAAGCCAGGAAAAAATGGACTGTTATCTGTCAAATCTTACTACAAGGTACTCACTGGAAGCACAAAACCGAACTCACGTCGGCCATGGCAAAGAATATGGAAGACAAAGGCCCCATACAAAGTTGCTTGTTTCACATGGTTGGTAGCTAGAGAGGTATGTCTAAGTCAAGACAACCAACAGAGAAGGAGCCTAAATTTATGTAACAGGTGTTACCTTTGTGGTTAGCAATCAGGGAGTATAAAGCACAGGTTCCTACACTGTTCCAGAACCAACGTACTTTGGAAAATATTTTGAATTACACTTGGCTCATGCCTGGATCAATAGCAGAAGCCTTGAGGAGCTGGATAGGGAAGGGGGAATGATAGAATGTCAATATAAATGGTGGAGCAAGCAAACCCCCCCCCCCCCAATGCATTTAGTGGACTATTTTGGGCAACATTTGAAGTTGAAGTTGGGAAAAAACCTTTTTGAAGTAGAAATTGGAAAACAAGTTGGTGGAAGTTGAAATTGTGTTAAAAGCCGCGTTTTTTTTTGGTAAAAGAGTTTGTGGTAGTTGAAAATTTGTGAGTGGATGTTGAAGATTTTAGAGAAACTTCACTTCAAATACACCTTGACACCAGTACACCACAACTTCAAAATCTTGAGTTAAGGAATTCAACAATCAAGTGCCACCTAAAGATCATCCTAGTAAATCTAGTTTCTCTAATTCTTCAATTGGGTGTTGATATCCATTAACTCTTTCAGCCAAAATTGTGCATTTGAGTCCCAAGAAAGTGTTGCAACATCAGTGCCTGTAGTATCTCATAAAGTCAGATGCAAGTGCCTTCTGCTATACGTGATAACTTATCATGCAGCAACAGCTGCACCTATTGGAACATAAAACATACAGATAAAATGAACCCAACCTAGGCTAAGTTTGAATCCTTCTAAATCCGACATTGTTGTGCCTACGCCAATTTAGGGATAAAGTGAAGAAACACCGGCAGCAAGAAACATTGAGGGCACTCTTTACTTAATTATTTGTTTTCTTCACAACTTCATGTATTAAGTCTTCATACACCAGTCTGGTGCTTAGTTTGCTGAAATTTCAGCAGCAAAAACTTCGCAGAGCATACGTTGAACAGCCTATCCTGGATTTCAGAGGAACAATGGAGAAGAACGCATCTTTACACTACCATTAGTCTTGAAAACATCTTTATCAAAGTCACATACCCACAAAAAAAAAGAGAAAGTATGTGCTGCAGATTATGGGTAAGCGGGAGAAAAAAAAACTGCAGATGTTTGAGTACATAAAGATAGAGGAAGCATTTGATGTACTTATATATGTACCACGAAGCATTTTTGAAAAAAACTTAAGGCTATATACAATTTAGACACCGTTTCTTGAGTTCTTGTCTTCATTTCAGGAGTTATAGGGGAAATGCAATCTCTTTTTGTAAATTGCAGCCCTTTTGATAATTGATAGCGCTCCCTTGGTTCTATGATCCAATTAAATAATCCATTATCCAAAAGCGAAAAAAGAACAAAACAAAACAAGCAATTGCCCCCCCCCCCCTACCTTTTGGGATGAGGTAGGGCTAACAGAAAATTGTCGAGTCCAAATTGCACTATACTGCCATGTGCCGTCAGTGAAGAAAAGAGAGACAATTTTGGAACTTAAAAGTGATCAAATTCTATCATCAGAAGGTATAAGTATTCTAGTTTGTAGGGCCTAAGATAGTTCCATAGTCAGATACAAAACTCCAGATTTGAAAACATGGTGCATACTGCTGAATAAAATCACAGACAAAGTTGGCATTTGTTGCTCAGGTCCCAAGTTTCTAGTGTTAGCATTTAGCGAGCAACAGAAAGGTTCGAAATAAGTAAAAGAACTATAATTTTTTTTGCAGCAATTTTGATATTAACTCAATAATACCAAAGAATCGAGAGGTCCCTCCTAAACCCTAGATCAACAACTACTACAATACTAATAAATACAGGGCAGGAACAAAAACTACAGGGATATAATAGGCTTATAGCCCAGCCAAAAACAAAAGCAAACCAAACATTATGGGATAAAAGGTTAAATAAGAAATGGGCATAGAAGAGAAAACATATGAGAATCCAGAAGGATATAGAAACCATGGATATATGTATCAACAGGTATACATCTCAGTATTAATATGAACAAATCAAAAATTGATAGTTACAAATATTTTAAGTACTGGTTAGAAATTCTAAAACATATAAATATGTCAAAAATAATATTAGAAAAAAATATAGAAGAATATCAAAAAACTAAAGATATTAAATACTTAGAATACACACTTGAAAATATAAAAGAAATTTCAAGGTTAATTTCGCTAGCTACAGATAATCATGAAAAAGCATTTAATTCCACAACTACTCAAATACGGTATTTAGGTTTACATTGATATGTGGCTTTTTGCTAACTTGTTTGCTTGTACCTGCAGCTGTATATAAAGCAACTGTGTTATGGGTTTTTTGGAGTTTCCCAACGTCTCCTTCTACCTCTGGAAGTTTAGAGTCTTCCGATTGACTTAGCTCCGCATTTTTATAGTCATGCTGCTGACTTTCTAGCTGTTGTAATCTTTTTCCCATACTCTCCATCTGTAAGGATAGAGTAGTAAGGATTGTAAATATGTCTTTTGATTCTTGGCTTTCATCTGTTTGGGTACCTTTGTCTTGATAGGTAGTCTGCAATAACATTCTTGTCAGTCCGTATTACTTCAATTGTAAATGTAAAATTTTGTATATTTAATACAAGTCTCCTTATTTCCTTTGTAGTTACTGAATCCTGTACTTTCCGAGTTATCCACCATTTTACTTGTGTATTATCTGTTCTTACTATAAATTTGTTATAAACAATATATGGCTCAAATGCTAACAAACATTTATATAATCCAAATAGTTCTTTCCTATTTATTTCCCATTTTAATTGTGGTTCCGTGTATGATCCGGAATAATATCTACAATGGTGTTCAATTTTTTCATTATCATATTTATATTTTAGAACTCCTCCGTAGCTGTGATCACTGTATTATACTGGAAAATGTCTGGAATAGAATTAGCACCAGGAAGTAAAATATTCACAGCAAGATGTAAAAATCTATATGTCTTAACAACAAAACATAAGATAACAGCTAAAAATAAAATAAATAAAATAAAAATAGAAAATCCATTCGAAAGAATAGTATCAGTTATAGACAACAATGATTACAGTTATACAGAAATAGACATGGATGAAGATTTAGAAATAGTAAAAGAAAGATTAAGCACATCAAAACGAATAAATAATGAAATGCCAGAAACATCATCAAGAAGTACATCAAGAAGTACATCAAAAAGAATAAATTATACCACTCCACAAAAATTAATAGAACAAAAAATAGAACGTCATAGATAACTTTTTATCTGTAACAACAACTAGTAACATCAATTTTCTCATCAGAATGTGTTAAATGAATTAACACATTACCATACCTCCAATGAGAGATTGCTCATAGCAAGATATGCCACTGACAGCAGGATCGCCATGGATGACCCAAAGACATAAAACTTCAAAAAATTGGATCTACTTCTCTTTCGACCTAAATATAACAAGAGAAAATGTCTCATTAAAAGGTGAAAAATCAAATAATTAGGTCAATGAGATCCAGTAGCAAACCTAGTTCCCCTGCCAGAATAGACACCAAGCCAATTGCAAGGGAAAAAATAGAAACTCTATCACGAGACTCCTTCTTTGACAATGAAATAAATACATTAGCTGCTATCATCAATTGAGTGACTGCCTGCAGTACATGATACAAGTTTATAAACCACTCCATAAAGATACTACATTAACGGTGGCACAATTCAAGTCAAGATCTTGATGTTGAATTAGTAATATCTTAACGAGCAACTAACTAAATCAGCTTATTTTAACCATTTCTCAACATCAGAAAAATAGCCTTGAAAAAACCAATTCGAAGTTTATGCAATAATAACAGAAATTCAATCTAACAAACCTGAGCGAAGATCAATTTGGCAAGACGATACTTTGCCTTTGCAACTTTCGTGTATCCTACCAAAATGTTTTTTTAAAATAATTAAGAGAGAGCGAGAAAAGAAGTTGGGAAAATGGAAAAGGGGGAAAGTATACTGGAATCGACGACCATGCGGTAGGAGAAATCAGAGCCATCGGTTCCGGACGGCCTCCCTCTTCCTCCTGCCCTTTGATTCATGTTCTCCGCCTTACTTCTTCGAGAACCCCAGTATCGTCTCCGTTGAATATGAATAAGCCTCTATTTTGGCCCAAAGCCACGCACGCAGAAAAGACTAGCAAGTGTGTAGCACAGTGAAATAAACTAGAAACTAGAAACCGAGTTGCCTAAAATCCTTTTTACAATGTAGCGGACAAATATCTATATCTATATATATATCTATATATATTTTAAAGCAAGAAAGATACCAGAAGTAACAAGCTAATAAATGTTAATAGTATATGATAACTCTATTCTACATTTGACTATTTTAAATATATATATATATATATACGAAATTTGAATTAAAAGACAATTTTGAATTTATAGATAAAGTTCTAAAATTTAAATTTAAATAAAAATAAAATTTATCTTTTTTATCATGTTATCATCGGTTAATGATCATATGCAATCATGTTAGGAACTTTTGTTATTTTTTATAATTATTTAAATACCACTTCGCCTCTAGCAAAAGAAAAAAACTACTCCATATAACTATAAAACTCTTTCACATTTAAAATCCTATAAGTATAGTTCTTTGAAACACTGTAGCTAGATTTGAATAAAACGAAATTCTTTTAAAATAAATGTAATATATAGGACACACATCTATGTTTATCTAAATAACAAAAAAGTTTACAAAACCAAATAAAAGTTTACTTACATATATAATAAAGTAAACATACATGCTGGAGAAAAAAACATCAGTCAATATTAAAACAAAAGTTGTTTCTTTTTTCTTCTTAAAGAATATTTGTTTGAAGAGTCAATTTGCATAAATGGACATCAAACAAATAACGTAACTTTGGCTATACAATTGCTATCATTAATTTCAATTTAGCATATTCAAGGAATTGAAGGGTATAAGCTGAAACCCCTTCATTAAGCTATAGTCAAGCCAATATTGCAAGGGTATAATATTTTTCCGTTGAAGAATATTAGTTTTTAATCATTAGATTATGTGAAAGATTTTTTTTTCAAACTCAACAAGAGATAAATTGGTTTTTATTTGATAGTTTCTATAGCGGCTTTTAAGTGTAGCAAAGAGTATATATAAAGAAAAAATTGGTATGACGTGAAATATTTTTTTTAAAAATGTAAACAAATTATTTCGAAAAAACTCTTTATTTTTTTAATTCAAAGATAATAAAAAGATAAGATATTTTTGAACATTAATAGAGAGTTTTAAAATTATTATAATAGAAGTTATATCATGGATAAACTCAAGAAACCGAAATCTTATGGAATATTTACATAATATTCGGCCATATTTATTGTTTACTTTTTATAGCTAATATAAATAGATGATATATCGACAACACACGATTACACACATATTATATATGGATTATATATAAATTACACATCATTCAAATTTTTAATATAACTGGTCGGGTGAGCACCTATTTAGGCTGATTAGATAAAGCCAAAAGAAAAATATGAAATAATTTCAACCAAAGACTAAAAATTTAATTAAAGTTCATATGTAGATAAAAAAAAATTTAAAACTCATCCTTTTATAGTGAAAGAAATTAATTTTTTGTAACAAAAGAAATAATGACATAAAAAACAAGATAAAAGAAAATAAATATTGAAAATAATGTTAGAAAGATCTAAAAACGAGAAATAAAAGATGACAACAAATTTCTTCTTATGTTTCATCTTTGTTGAGTATAAATAAATTTGAAAGTTAATCACAACGATTTCAAATATAGTTTTTTCAACTCAAGTACATAAATTATAAGATAAGGATATCTTTCAATATTTTTTTTAATTTACATTATGTGTCATTTTTAAAAAATTATTACTAACAAACTGATATGATATTCAAATTTGAATTGGAATGCAATTTGAGTAGTTTGCATTGAGGTTAAGCCAAGTATGATGTCGAAAAATAAACTATTTGACAATTTTAAGACAATATATGCAATATTTTATAATAATAATTGTCACACCTCCTTTTTACCACCTCGAGAAGGGGATAGGGGAGTTTTTCCAATTTAATTGACAATCGAAACGGGATTATTTAATTTAAAATTCAGAGTCGCCACTTGGAATATTTTAATTGATGTCTCAAGTCACCAGTTTATTTTAAATCCCAAATCGAGGAAATTTCGACTTTCCTTTTGAAGTTTGTGAACCAGAAATTCTGAATAAGGAATTCTGTTAACCCGGGAGAAGGTGTTAGGCATTCCCGGGTTCCGTGGTTCTAGCACGGTCGCTTAAACTATTAAAATTGGCCTAATTATCTGATTTATTACACGTTTAAACTTATTGTCATTTTTAGCTTTTATAACCGCTTTTTAATTATTTAAAGCACTTTTAGGATTTATGAAATTATTTCTTGAACAAGTTACGATTGTCGTACACTTGCCGTTTTGGCACACACCGCGAACCACGCTACATGAAATGCAGCCGCGATTCGCGACATATTTATTTTATTATTATTTGAAGTCGTTATGATCGAGTCACATGAAATGCACCCCCGAATTAGGGAATTGGGTATCATAACTATGTCACGAGAACCGTACCCATAGCCACAATAATTTATTAACAATCTCGCGTAAAGCAAACTACGGTGTTTATGAATTAATTATTTTCCGAGTTTTATAATTGAAGTAAGGCATGACTATGGGAAGTGAAGGTGAACTAGGGAGTGTGCTTTTTATTATTTACACCATTTACTAATAAAGGGACGCATTTTTACACTTTAAACCTTTGAGGATAACTTCATTGTTATTAAGCTAAGTCAATGTGAAATTAATTAACAAAGAGGCTACTAAAACAAAAGTATGAGATGAATTTTTGGGATTACATTAATCTTATTCTAACATTTTTTTCATTTAGTGATTTTTCAAAATGGTCCTAACGTCTGAAATGGATCAGACGAGATACATACCCATAATTGGTACTTTAAGCAAAAGCAAAAAGCAAAACGGAGAAACGGAGCCCTTTCTAGATCTAATTTTCAGAGAAATAATCCTATTCTAAAGAGTTAAAATTAATTAAATGAGGGCGATGAGCTTAAGGGTTTTATTTGGCATGGCACACCTCAAACCTTTTTCTATAAGTGTTAGTTCCCGAATCTAATCTTATGAGGGCCATGAATTACAGGTTTTATTTGGCATGGCATGCCTCAAATTATTTTAACAGATTTGTATTTTACTAAAGCAAACTAAAGAGGTTCATATTTAAAATTAATTTGAAATTAGGTATCACAACTATGCCACGGGACCCGTACATGTAGTCGTGATGATTTATTATTAATCGCGCCTAAAGCAAGCTACGGTGTTTCATGAATATTAAAAAAACTATTTACGGACTACTAAAAGAGGGCAGTTATATGATATTAATGGACATAACATGCTCCTAACTATCAAATTACTAAATTAGAACCAAACACAATGGCCATTAAATCCAAGCATAATATGAAAGCAGAGGCCAAATCTGATTTTAAGAATATTATCCCCATGAGGTGAGAACACTAAGGATATGCAATCAAGAACTGCGCTATGTAACTCCAATTCTTCACTAACCATAGGCTCATCACCATGACGTATCAATGCATCCCTTGAAACATATTGGACTATCGTAACAAATCCCTTAAGAATTGTAATGAAACACCTATCTTTTTTGTAGCAAATGGCTCAAACAAGTAAAAAGACAGCTGCTTGGCAAAAATACTCGTCTTCGTGCCTTCGAGCTTATTATTGAGAACCTTTTGGACAAATTCAACCCCTATACTAATCAGCGAAATCCACAAGTCTAGATTTTCATTAGAAATACCCCCCAACTCCAGCTACGTGATCAAATAAATCACAAGGTTATGTGTTTTCAACAATTATGACCCAACCTCCTTAAGAAGAGAAGTGATTAACTTAAGTAGTAAACTAATTTTCTTAAACCAAATAAAATCAAATAAGTGTAAACACAACACCGAGCAGATATTTCAATCAATCGTTATGAATGAAGAGAGTTAAGAATTACACCTCACGAGAGCCAATTTTCAAAGCTAACAAAGAAATTTCGTAGGAAACATGAACTGCACCGATAAACCTCAACAAACCTCAACCAATTCGAACCAAAAGTGTACTGGATCTCAAACGAGACTCAGAATTTTCAAAATCGGAGCTAAACATTTTTTTTCCGATGGCGACGAAAATGAGTTAAAAAAAATCTGATTCAAAGGTCGTCGATAATGGAGTTGTGACCAAATTACGGCTGCTGGATTCGTGAGAGGTCAAGAAGCAGCAACAGCTATGGAGGGTGTTGCTATGTCATTGGCGTTGTATTTGGAGAAGAGGAAGATGATGCTTAGGGTGAGGGTTCAGGGTGTGGTTGACTGGAGGGTGGACATTGTTTTGTGCTCTGCCACTTGAGAGATGAAGAACGGTGGTCCTTGGATGTGGAATCATGAAGAAGAAGACATTATAGGGGGGGGGGGGGTCCTATTTTTTGGTGCAAATCGGCGCTGCCTATCTCTTAGGTATAGATTTGCTGATCTTCCTTTTTTTGCTTTTTGTTCTTCTCTTTAGGTTTACGTAGGTCTAGGGTCTAGTTTTATATTTTGTGTTTTTTTGCTAATTAGTCCCTAGGTCTTTTGTGTATTAGGTCCCTAGGTTTTTAATAAAGGTGTTAAGGATATTGGGCTCGGGAAATAGGTTTGGGAATTATGAGCTAGATCCGAAAATTAAGCCTAAAAATGGGTTGCTCGAGCCCAAGTTTTATTCTTTCCACGCGAACGAGATTAAAAATACAACCTTATTTATTAATTAATCTTACTTAAGTAAAATAACTATTAAAATAAGACTGATCGTTAAAACAAAACTATTTTTGGTATTTTTCAAGATTAAAGATGACTACAAAACATTAATGAAACTATTTTTTTTGTAAATTTCGTTTTCTTGTAATAAAATAAAGTAAAAGAGTAAAAATGAGTTGAAATAGCTATATTAGGCCTAAATTAGATATTTACGTGCTAAAATATGAAAAATCTTGGGGAGAGTCAAAAATCACATGTCCACAGCTGCCCCCCTTTGACTGGAAACGCGAAGCGTTTTCGGACAAAGAACGACTAGACAAGTTTGTTGACCCGACCTTGTAACGACCCGGCCGGTCGTTTTTGAAATTTACGCCCCGATTCCCTATTAACTATTTCCCCTAAGTTCATTTCCACTATTTTGGTTTGCCGGGACGTTCTGTGTTGAGTTTTGGAAAGTTTTGGGACACTTAGTCCCTAAATAAGAGCTTAAGTGTTGGAAAATGGTCCGTAGTTAGAACAGTATGAAGACGGCCTCGAAATAGAAATCTGATGGTTCCGTTAGCTCCGTTAGGTGATTTCGAGATTGGGAGCTTGTTCGGAATGAATTTTAGAAGTCCGTAGCTAATTTAGGCTTGAATTGGCGAAGTTAGTATTTTGGCGATTTCCGGTTGATAGGTGAGATTTTGATTCGAGGGTCGAAACGGAATTCCGAGAGTTGTTGTAGCTTTGTTAGGTTATTTGGGATTTGTGTGCAAAATTTCAGGTCATTCGGACGTGTTTTGGTTAGATTTTTGATCGAATGCGTGTTTTGGAAGTTTTAGAAGAACTTAGGCTTGAATTCGATATAATTTGATGGTTTTGGCGTTGTTTGAGGCGTTTTGATAGTTGGAACAAGTTTGTATGATGTTTTAGAAGGTGTTGGTATTTTTGGTTGAGGTCTCGGGGGCCTCGGGGTGATTTCGGATGGCTAATGGAAATTTTTGAAGTTGGAAAATGCTGTAGAAATGCAGAAGTTAGTGCAGAGCAATTTTGCTCTATGCGATCGCATAGCAAGGGCTGCGATCGCATAGAAGGATTTTTGGGGCTGTTTGGTTGTGCTATGCGATCGCATAGCAGGTGTTGCGATCGCACGGTGTTGTTGGATGTTGCATTGCGATCGCAGAGGTCCAGTTGCAATCGCATAAGGTAATTTTGAGACCTGGAAATTTTGTTCTATGCGATCACAGGAGCTCTAATACGATCGCATAGGGTTAGCTACAGTGCCCGGACATAATGTTAAAAAAAAAAGTTCATCCGCGAACCCAAACCCATTTTCCACCATTTTTGAGCATTTTGAGAGCTACTTGGGAGCATTTGAAGCGGGTTTCGACTGGGATTGATTGGAGGTAAGTTTTATGAGTTAAAAACATGATTATATTGTAGAATCATCTTTGAAATACTTGAGAATTTAGCCAAATTGTAAGAAATTAGGGCTTGAGTTTTGAATTCTAAATTCGATATTTGAGGGGCTATTTGTGGTCCGATTTGAGAGATTTTTATACGGTTAGACTCGTGAGAGTACGAGAGTTCTGAAAATATAAATTTTACCCGATTCCGAGATGTGGTCCCGAGGGGCATTTTGGTCATTTTATATAATTTCGCGTATTAGCTTAGAATTTAATTGTAGAATCAATTACTTGAATTATTATTTACAATATGCAATTTAATTGAATAGATTTGAGCAATTTGGAGTCGGATACTCGTGGCAAAAGCGTGGTTTCTTGTTAATTTGCACTTGTTCGAGGTAAGTGGCTTGTCTAACCTTGTGTGGGGGACTTTGTCCCTTAGGATTTGATGTTTGGTAATTGAATGCCTTGTACATGAGGTGACGAGTGCGTACTTGAGCTAATTGTTGAAAATCCGTTTTTATTTGAAGTATTTAAATTGAGTTTTCTTGCTTACTTGTTTTACTCTAATTGTAAATTAGCCTGTGTTAGTTTGAAGAGCATGTTTAGTTGACTTACTTGCCTATTTTCTTAACTGCCATGTTTGTAATCTAGGAAGCATGTTAGGCTAGAATTTTACTAGTATTCGTTATGAGTTTGGAATTTATTTGATATTTTGAGCTGTTATTGTTTGTTTTAAATTTGGGACTACGGGACGGCATCCCGGGAGATCCCCTGCACGTTTTATGTTCTGGATTGGGAGTGCGGGATACTAAGAGATCCTTGGCACATGTGTATATAATTATCGAGGATACCAAGAGATCCTGGGGATACCAAGAGATCCCCGAATCATTATTGAGGATACCAAGAGATACTCGGGATACCAGGAGATCCCCGAATTATTATGGAGGATACCAAGAGATCTTCAGGATACCAAGAGATCCCCAAATTATTATGAAGGATACCAAGAGACCCTCGGGATACCAAGAGATCCCCGATTATCATGCATGTTGTGAGTAGTATTTACCTTGTATTGTTTTGTCTCTGCTTTCTATTACTGCATTCCTTATTTATCCTGTTTTGATTCTCGTTGTAGACTTTATCTATATTGTTCCCTTCATCTTATCATTTATTATATTTATCTCAGTAGGGGCCCTGACCTTCCTCGTCACTACCCAACCGAGGTTAGGCTTGGCACTTACTGAGTACTGATGTGGTGTACTCATGCCTCTTCTGCACATGTTTTTCATGTGCAGCTCTAGGTACGCACTATCCTCGCGACGAAGACATCTAGCAGAGACTTTGAGGTATATCTGCCACGTCTGCAGACCAGGAGTCACTATCTTATTCCAGCCTTAGTATATGATTTTCTCTTGTTTCGGTTGTGTAGACATTCTGGAGTTAGAGCAATATATTTCATTTCTATTAGCCTGTGTTTCCTGTGAGTTTCCGGGTTTTGGGAGTTTGTTTTGGATTTCGTGATCTGAGTTGTATTATGCCAAGTGGCACTTATATACAATTTTCTCTTGACAGTAAAGTTTTCGGTTGTTTGCTTCTACAAGTTAGTTTTGTTTTCCGCAAGCTGTATAAATTCCGCATTGTTAGGCTTACCTAGTTGTAGGGACTAGGTGCCATCACGACATGTTCACGGAGGGCGAATTGGGGTCGTGACATTTTACTTGCTTTCTAGGTTAGTTTACATTTCTACATTTAGGTATAAATATTTTCTCAAAACAATTCTTAGTGTTTGACATTGCATAACAAGTGATAATTCTCTTACATTCCTAATTGTTTACATATTGTTCCCTATGGGATTCAACCCCGACTTATAGTTGGGTAAATTATATTGAATGCGACCATGTCCATTTACTTTTTAGTAGTGGATTTGGACGTCATCAAAATTGGCGTCGTTTCTGGGGAAGGATTTGGCGTAATTTAGGTTGTTTGAGAAATAAGCGTAAGTGCTTTGGTCCAAACTTGTGAATATTTGTGTAATTGTTTTTCTTACCTTGGTCTATTTTTCTTGTTTTTTTCTTGTTTATTTTCTTAGTTTTGAAAATGGCATCATTTAATGTGTTTACCGTGAAAATGGTAATAACAATTAAATTTGTTAGGGGGCTCTAAAAATACGTGATCTATTTTTATGCTAGTTGTTTAAGCAGTTGATGCTAGATGTAAGAAGTTAAAAGATGAAATGCGAGCTAAAATGGAGCTATAATCGAACTGGGGGTTTATTTATTCGAGCCTCGAACAGATCGATGAGGGGCCTCAAGGTCGATGCCTGGGCTCGGGCTCGAGCTATCGGGGATAATCGAGAAAGGGTTAACAATTAGAATATAATTAATGGAGGCTCTTTATGGCCAATAACAAGCGATAAATGAAGAACAAGTATGAACGTAATAAATGAAAGTGGTAATCTCGAGCGAGTAAGTTAGAGAGAAAAGAGAGAGTTATTATTTTTCTTATGTAGAATAGTTGGAGCTGTGAGCACGTGATTTTTGCCTTACGAAAACTACTCCAAAATAAAATCAAAAAATAAAATAAATTTCTTTTACTGTGTAATTTTTGAATTTGCGTGGTGTTAAATATTTGTGTTATGACCATAAATGTTTACTTTTTCATAAATAAAATGAAAAATAAAATAAAATACATGTTGCATGCATATAGGATTTAATTATGCATTTAAAAGATAATTTAAATAAAATCACAAAAATATGCAATAATTCTATTTTAAATATTCCACTATGTGATTGATGTTTTATCTATGTGTTAAATAATTGTTATAGAATAATTAATATATTTTTTGCGAAGTTAGATTTATTTTATAATTAAAAATTTAAATTAGAAAAAATGAAAAAAAAATAATAAAATAATAATACATATACACAAAATCGGACCTGGATTAAAATCCAGGCCCAAATCGAATTAATTTCCCCCTCACAGCCCAATCCAAACCAACCTGTCCGGTCCAACTCATGAGTAAATCCAAACGACGACGTTTGGTCACACTCCATCAAGGACCGTTGGATTAAATCAATCCAACGGCTGATATCCCCTACCCTTACCCGCAACCCGTAACCCGACCCATTGACCCGATTCAGTCCGACCCCAACGTTAAACCAAACGACGTCGTTTGGTTAAGTGAGTTGATCCTGGCCCTTCATTCTATCTAATCCAACGGACAATATCAATCCACCCCACCCCTATATAAGTCCCAAGCCCTACCCCGGCCCCAAACTAAGCACCCCCCCTCCTACACTATTCATCATCGTCCCCCAAACCCCCCTAACCCTAGCCGCCCTAGGATCCCACCGCCTGAAACCCGGCGGCATCAACGCCGCCGGTCACCAAAATAACACCCTAGAATCCTCTGAACATCCTCTACACAAATCTAACATTGGTTTCCTTCGAATCAGGTCCCAACTCTTCGAATCTTAAATCGAAGGTTGGCCTGAAAACCTTACCTTCTCCGATGGCTTCCAAAATAACACCACAACTTCCCCTAGATACCCTCATCACGGATCTGTTAGTTGCATGGCTCGAATCCTACTAGAACTGCTCGAATCTTCATTTGAAGATTCGAGTAAAACCTGAACCTACCCCAACCTACCTCAAACTAACACCAAATGACCCCTAGGCCTCCCTCACCCTTGTGTCATCTTTGGTTCCCTTCGAATCTACCCAAAAGTGTTCGGATTTAAGATCCAGGAATTTGAAACCCTAAAAATTTTCCAATCTTGGAATTTTTCCGATTCGAGTGAAGGACTGAGGTCTAAGAGACTTTAATCGAGGTATTCTCAACTGAGAATACTTCGAGTAAAGTCTGTTCAGCCTCAAAAATGTCCGAATCCAAGTTGAGTTGAGTTCGGTTGAATTCGAAGGTTCAGAGGTAATTTCTGTTTCTTTTATGTGCATTCTGCGTGTATTCCATGTTCATTTCATTAGTTTGTTTGATTTTTTATAATTTTTCTAGTCAATTTTGTTATACTGTCCCCTACCCGTCTACTTGATTCCAAATGAATTGTTTTTGTTGATTTTGTTTGTTTACAATGTGTGTAATCGACTCGATTAAGTTCGTCGATTAGTTATATTACGAATTTTCATTTCTGAAAATGCTGACTGAAACAGTCTGCTTCTATTGTTTTAGACTGATTATGGACAAATGTTGTAAATAGCCAACTGATTAATACTCGTCAATTAAATCATGTTTGTTTGTGAATCAGTGAATTCAAATGTATGCTGTATATGTTGTTTTCTGAACAGGGCATTGTCAGTATATTGACAATGCTCCTGTGTATGTTTGATCTTAGTTCAATTTGAAGATCAGTTTGAATTATTATGCTGAACTCAGTGTAATATTGTTGTAATGTCAAGTTTGAATTCAAGTTTACAAATGTTGATTGGATATAATTGTGTTAGGGGGTTACATTCTTAGTCAGGATTCAGTCCAAACTTTAGGATTGGTTTGTAGCTGTTGTAAATCAGACTAATAATCAGGCTTATACAGATTTTAAAATCTGTATTGTTAAGATGCTGAATTTAAGGCAGTAATACCAGTATAAAACAGTAGGTCAGGGACATTTCTGGGATAGAACAATGAGGATAATATGTTAATAGCAATGTGCTGAAAGTGGAAGTTAATGGTTATAATTTAATATACTAATGGGGAACAAGGGATAATGGGCTGCTGAAAATCAGGATAAAAAGCACTCAATAGGATTTAAAGTATTCAAAAGTAGTTTTAATGGAACTTTTCTGATTATTTAAAAAAAGAGAAAGGGTCCAGGCAGCATTTAAGAGAGCTGGACAGACCTGTATAAGAGAGAGGGGAATGGAGACTGATTTGAGAGAGTTTTTAGGGAGACAGAAAACAGAATTTAGGAGACTTTAAGAGTTTTCAGAGAGAAGAGTGATCAGTTAGACAGAGAAGAGAGTTTAGAGAGACTTCATAACAGATTTTGAAAGAGAATTTAAGAAAAATACACCTAGAGTGAGATAAAAGAGAAAAATCCAGTAGAAAAATCAGATTCTTCTTGGAATCTGAAGAGGAAGAGGAAAAAGAAAAACAAAAACAGATATAGAAACAGAAAAGAAAATCAGAAACATACTTTTCTTTGGATCTGTCCTGGTCTATTTGTTTGATATTACTTGGATTAAATCTGAAAGTTTTTCCAAAAATCCTGTTACTGTGCATCTGGGCTCCTCGAATCCTATTCTTGTTCAGATTTGTTGTGTTATCGGTACATTCTACTGATTTTGTTACTGCTGATACTGCTGAAATTTACTCCTTCTACCTTCATTTTCAGGTACTTATCTTTTAAATTCTATGTTGGAAAGAGATTCAACATGACAAATAAACAAAGTTTGAATTGTAATACTGTCTTCTATTCATTTGAGTTCTTTAGTTAAAAAATTTCAGCTTTGGTTTCATGTTGGTTAACCAGTAGTGAGTTCGAATCGATGGCTACAAGTTAATTGTCTTATTTTTGAAATTCACATAAAACTTTGTAATAATGTTATCCATGTCAAATTTCATTAGTTTAGTTATCTATGAGTTGTGTAAATAGGAAGCATTGCAGAAAGTTGGCTTTATTTACATTTTTTTTGCGGTATTGTTAGATAGGTATAGCATAATATGGAAATATCAAGGAAAATATGCTATCAGTTTATTTTGTTAGTTAATTAGTTGTTGTTTAAAGCTAGATGATGATTGGTTGCAATTAGCTATCTTTTGGCATAACATTGGTTGTGTTCATAATCTATAGTTGAAAGACGAGTTAGTATAATCCGTTATGTTTATGATGTCAAATATGGTAAGTAATATTGCATGCAATATCATTTTATTAAGTCAATTAGATTTGTTCTCTTTCTTAATAATAAAAGGGTTTAGGAACTTATACGATGCGAAAGTTAATGGTTGTAATAATTCACATAGATTTAGAATCAAATGGGTTTGATTACATATATAACTCAATCATAGGCATAATTAATTAAGTTAATTTCGCCTATTGGATCAAAACAAGTATATAAGAGTAAGATACAAATTGCAAAACTTTATATCAATGGTAATTAGAATAGAACTTGCACTAATTAATAATAATAAAAGTTCTTGAAAATATTCTTTCCTTTATAATTCATTTTCAGTTTTATATACAATTCATTCTTTGGCATATATATGTTTTATAATTGTCAAAAATAGTATTAATCATATTTTTATCCTTTCACTGAGAGTTTGAATAGTCTTGGGATGAACATAATTAATACTCGGAAATTATAGTCAACGGGCAATATTTAAAAATTGTGAATTTCTTTTAAAAGAATTTAAAGACACCCCTTGAATATGAATTTCTCAGTATTTTCATATAAAATGTGTAGATACAACAAACAATTTGTGGAAAAATCCCTAATATCATTGCAAATATTTTGCGCAATTAGGGATACGTCCGCGTACCCTGATTATATTTTTAAAAGCAAAATTCGGATTATGCGTACGCGCAATTTCGAGCGAATATTTAATAAAAGGATTTTTTTTAAAGGCGTTGAATTAATTTCATAAAAACCCGCGATGTGCGGTTCAATATTTAGGAAAAACAAATATTCTTGATTCAACACAATCTCGAAAAATGATTGCTTAATAAATATATTATCAAAAGTTATTGTGTACACGTACGCGTGACACAAGTCCGCATTTTTATAACACGAATATACGTACGCGTAATTCGATTCAAGGAAGGGTCCTTAATCACAATAAGTAAAAGCGGTAGAAAAATCACGTAACAAAACGTATTTAATAAAATCAAGATAATTAAGCCAATAATAAAAACAGTTAAGCGACCGTGCTAGAACCACGAAATTCGGAAATGCCTAACACCTTCTTCCGGATTAACAGAATTCCTTACTCAGGATTTCTGGTTCGCAGAATAATAAACAGAGTCATATTCTCCTCGATTCAGGGATTAAAATTGGTGACTTGGGACGCCTTAAAACTCCCAGGTGGCGACTCTGAAACAAATAAACAAATCCCGTTTCGACTGTCCTTTAATTGGAGAAAACTCCCCACGCGCCCCGCGGGTGCGGTAAAAAGGAGGTGTGACAGCTCTGGCGACTCTGCTGGGGACTTTTGTGGTTTCTATCTTCCACTGTAACCCAGAACCACTGGTTCAGGGTTTAAAGAATTCGAGCTTAAAATAACTGCGATAATTGGCTTTATTTACTATATGATTTTCAACTGTTTATATGCTTAATATGCTAAATGTTGCTTTTTACCGCTTTAATATTATTTGAATTGTGAATATATACAACTGCTACGAAACCCCCTTCTTTCTGAGTCTTCTGAATTTATGGTGTACACGTGCGCGTGACCCACCTTTCTGTTAAAGTCATACCAAATAAGACGGAGTTGGGACAAGTAACTAGGCCGGGCAGACTTTCGTGCTCCCGGTACGTTGCCCCCGCTTCGGCTCAAACTGTCCGTTTGGGTAAGCCAGGTTTAGAACAATCAACCTAAGGTTTTACACTTAGAATAACTCAGCCATGTACCGGATCCCTAGTAGGAACGAATATTTGCATCATATGCATTTGGCCTTGGAGACTCAACACAGGGGTTGGGTCTGTCTAGGACAGGTGAACCCAAAATAAAAGACCATCATGATGCATCCTACTTGTTACTTGTGCATTCATTTGCCTCGAACATGCTTGTTGACCAGCTTAAATAAAATCATGGTGAGAAGAAAGGAATAAAATGGGTTGTTTTAAAAATTCCGAAAAAAAAATATATAATTTTAAATTTTGAAATAAAGGTATTTAATAAATAAAAATTTTCGAAAAATGTTTTTTTAGTATAAATTTTCAAAATGAATTTTGACTTTATTAAAATTAAATTTCAGATACAAAAATGAACACCACACAAGGCCCCTCATCCACGAGTACGGAAGAATTTCTATTTCAACTTCAAATATGGTGGTATGATTTAGGCGAAGATGGTCAAAAATGGGTCGTCAAGCATTTGGGAAATCTCACGGACATTATGAAAGTTAAACCCCGTGATGATCTGATTGCAGCGTTAGTAACTTTTTGGGACCCTGCTCACAATGTTTTTCGTTTCTCTGACTTCGAGCTTACTCCTACATTAGAGGAGATAGCTGGATATGCTGGTTTTGACGGAAGTCTAAGAAATCAAAGCTTGATATTCACAAAGGCTCCTTCGGTACATCGATTCTTCGGTCTTCTGAACATCAGCAGTCAAATCAGGAAAAACAATGTCATCAATGGATGTTGTTCCTTCAACTTTTTGTATTCAAGGTTCGGAAAGTCAGATGGGTTCGAAATTCATGAGAAAGGCCTTACTAATAAGCAAAACAAAGACACTTGGCAGATGCACCGTCGATTTGCTTTCATGGTGGCTTTTCTAGGAGTCATGGTCTTCCCAAATAAAGAGCGAACAATTGATATTCGCACCGCAAAAATTGTGCAAATCCTCACCACCAAAGAAAATCACACCTTTGTCCCCATCATTCTATCAGACATTTATCGGGCTTTGACTTTATGTAAATCAGGAGCAAAGGTCTTCGAAGGATGCAAAATTTTGTTGCAAATGTGGGTGATGGAGCATCTCCAACAACAACCCAAGATCATACAGTATGGGTCAAACAATGATAATTGCATCGAGAGCTATGAGGAAAGAACAAAAAATTATCAGGCTCCAGAAGGGATAGAAGCATGGGTATCTCATCTAAAGGCTTTAACGGCAAATCAAATTGAATGGACTCTGGGATGGCTCCCGATGAGGGAAGTAATACACATGTCAGCCTCAAATAGTTATCTACTACTATTGGGATTGAGAAGCATTCAGCCGTATGCACCACTGAGAGTCCTAAGGCAATTAGGGAGATATCAAATAGTTCCTGATGATGAAGATTTGAGTGTGCAAGTAATCGAATTACACCCAGAAGCCACTATTCCCGAGGCTCTACTTCAGCAGATGTGGAATGGGTGCCGATACTTGAAAAGTGATACTCAAGTCCCAGACGCTACAAAGGGTGAGATAAATCCTGGATATGCAAGGTGGTTTGAAAAACGGTCTCGCGTGGATGATGTACCAGAGCCTGAGCTAAGAAGGCCAACAAAAAGACCCCATGTTCAAAACTTCAATGATAAAATCCAAGAACGGTTGATCTGGGGAGAAAAGGAAAAAGGGTACAAAGCAACTATCCATGCCCTAAAAGAAAATCTAAGAAGCCTCAGTTTGGAGAAAGATTTGCAAGAACAAGAAGCCGAAGGCGAGAAAAAGAGTCTAGCTTGTGAGAATGAAAATCTTCATGCTCGATTCCAAAAAATGAAAAGAGTTTCTGAAACGCCAAAGAGGAGCTGGAAGGATCAAAAAACCATCGCCAATCTCTTTGAAAAAATGCAAGATTATGATTCCATTCTTGCGGAAAACGAAAGGGCATTGAGCAAAGCAAAAGAAAGGATCCAACAATTAAACGAAGAAGCCAGATCTAACAAAGAACGCCAAGATAGGCAATCCAAAAAAGACAAGGCACAATTCAAGAAGGAAAAAGACTATTGGATGCGATCAGAAGACCAGCTTCGTGCACAACTAGAAGAGGCAAGAAGATGCAACAGAGAATATCAACAAGCAGACCTCGACAGGGAAAGATCGCAAGCAAGATTAGAGCAGGCCAGACTCCGAGCTCTATTAGAATCAGCTCTAGATCGTGAAAACCGTGTCAGAGATATAGCCACCACTCGTCAGCAGCAATTGTAAGACCAAGACCAACGTCTCCAAGGTTTCAGGGCACAAATCCACGACCTGGCAGTCTTCACATCTCAAAGTTATGTAAACTGCCAAGGAATGGATTATGAAAGGTTTATAGAGCATGCGCCCACTTTTGCTCGTCATCTAGCAATGGAGTTGGAAAGGATGTATCGTATGCTGGGAGGCCATCCGGGTCAAGCCCCACATTGAGCAGATAATCCAATATTTGACAACAAAAGTGGAAAGTGGGGCACGTTGTGAGATGTTAAGAATTGTATCTTTTATTTTGATTTAAGTGTGTGTTTTCAAGCCATTTTCTTAAAGTTTTCAAATGTAATTCCATCTTTGTGTAATGAATAAAAGTGATTGCCTTTGGTCCGAACTACGCAAGGTCTGATTCATGTAAGGCATGATACGTAGGCAATCTCTAAGATTCGACCACCACGATAAAAGATATATATAGTAAATAAAAGTGAATGACAATTTTCAATTTCAAGAAAGCTGGGACGACACAAGCAGCCGAGCAAATGCATAATAGAAAGGGATTATTTGTCTAGGAGCATTGCATCTCAACGTGTGATTATATATGTGTTAAACTCTCAAAACTAACAAGTTTGTTCATTTTCAGAATTCAAGCAGTTAGTTTCTCTAAAGAGTATACTGGCATATTATCACTATCACACAAGATCAAAAGGACCAATACCCGAAAGTATGTCTATCCCAGATGTTGACACAGGTATGGAGATAGAGGAGATGGATGTCGGGAAAATGAAAGAAGAGATGTTTAAGCTCAAGCAGCAAATGGCTGAGATGTACCAAGCTTGGTCTACAGGACAGTTACCCCCATCTTACCCAAATAACCCTGCTCCATCAATGACTCAAACTCAGGATAATATCACCACTGAATTATCCCCAAACTTCCCCATTTACCAGCACTACCGAGGCACCACCTCTCAAGACACCACAGTCTCCACCTCCGAAACCCGTTCCATATTTTCCTCCACCTATGACTCCTGTTTTCGTAGCACCTCCCCCTGCTACATTCCACAAATCTCCTAGTGAGCCTACATTCCAGGCCCAGGACAACCAATATTACCCCCCGGAGCCCACCCTCAAAGCCTCCGAAATTCATTCAACCACTCCTCGTTTTGATCTCCCAACCGAAATTGACAAGCCAGCCAAAAATGCTGAGCAAGAAGAGATGTTCAGGAAGGTCAAGAGTCTAGAACAATCGTTCAGAGACATGCGAGGATTAGGTGGGCAAGTCAGTGTAGCCTACAAAGATTTGTGCTTGTTCCCAAACGTACAATTACCAGTTGGCTTCAAGATGCCCAAATTTGACTTATACAACGGGCACGGTGACCCAGTAGCCCACTTAAGGGGTTTCTGTAGCAAGATGCGAGGAGCTGGGGGAAAAGATGAATTATTAATGGCTTACTTCAGTCAAAGTCTAAGCGGATCAGCTTTGGAGTGGTATACACGCCAGGACCATGGGAGATGGTACACCTGGGATGACCTGGCACAGGCATTCGCATACCATTTCCAATACAATCTGGAAATCATCCCAGATAGATTATCTTTGACAAAATTTGAGAAGAAACATAATGAAAGTTTCAGATAGTATGGTTTTCGATGGAGAGAACAGGCAGCAAGAGTGGATCCTCCTATGAAGGAGAGCGAAATGGTAGACTACTTCCTCCAAGCCTTAGAACCGACTTACTATGCCCATTTGGTTTCAGCGGTTGGGAAATCATTCAACGAAGTAGTAAAGATGGGAGGTATGGTGGAAGAAGGCCTCAAGACAAATAAAATCATGAGCTATTCAGCAATTAAGGCAACTACTCAAGCTATTCAAGGTGGGGTAGGAGGAATCGGAAGAAAGAAGAGGGAGGAAGCAGCAGTAGTTGATTCAGGAATTTGGCCGGGACCCAGAGGTTCACCGCTTTACTATAATCAGCAACGACCTCGCCAATCAGCTTACCACCATGATTCATCCCAACACTACTATCACCCTTCAGAGCCTCATTTTTCCATTAACCATGCTCAAGCATACAATCAGCCACCTGTTCACACCAATTGGCGTGCTCCTGTCACACCAAATACTTACCCACGAGCCTATCCCGGACCAGGTTTCAGGCCTAGGCCAGCATTCAGGGGAGAAAGGGAACAGAAAAAGAAAACTTACACTCCATTGGGAGAGTCTTACACTAGTCTGTTCCACAGGCTGAGACAGCTAGACATGCTGAAATCCAAGCTACCCAATCCTCCTCCAAAGAATTTGGATTACACCATTAGCTGTGAATATTGCTCCGGTGCACCAGGCCATGATACGGAGAAGTGCTGGCATTTGAAAAATGCAATACAAGAGCTGATTGATACTAATAAAATCGAGGTTCAAACCCCCGAAGCCCCAAATATCAATAGAAATCCAATGCCAGCCCATCAAGAGGCTAATATGATAGAAATCATACAAACTGATGGGGAGACAAAGAAGCCGTCACAAACTGTCATGATGATCAAGTCTCATGAAACCAAGCCAGATAAGCAGTTAATGGAGGAGAAGCCGGTGTCTAAGCAGAACAAAAATGGTGATGAACCATCTATGATAGTCGATGAGGGATCATCGAGCAAAGTTGCCGCAAAACAAGAAAGGCCGAAAGTGATAGTACCAGGGGTTGCTAACAAACCCATTGTATTCGTGGAAGGAGCCCGTACAGATCGGGTTATTATTGCACCTGTAATCCAGCTGCCGGTCATCAACAACAAAGCCATCCCATGGAACTACGAACGAGTGACTGTAATGTACAAGGGAAAAGAAATCAAGGAAGAAGTGTGTGAGGTGCAAGGCTTGACTCGTTCGGGAAGATGTTTTACTCCCGAAGAGCTGAGAAAAACTAAAAACAATCCAATGCCAACAAAGAGAGCTGTGACGGAAGAAGAGGCGGAGGAGTTTTTAAGAAAAATGAAACTCCATGATTATTCTGTTGTGGATCAATTAAAGAAGACCCCCGCTCAAATTTCATTGTTGTCATTACTGATCCATTCAGAGGAACACCGTCTGGCGTTGATGAAAATCCTGAATGAAGCTCATGTTCCTGAAAAGATCTCTGTAAATCATTTGGGAAAAATAGCCAACAGAATCTTTGAGACAAACAGAATTACATTTGCTGATGATGAATTACCTATGGAAGGTACCGAGCACAACAGAGCTTCTTTACCTCACCGTGAAATGTGAAAACTCCGTAGTAACCCGGGTATTGGTTGACAATGGGTCAAGTGCAAACATATGCCCTCTCTCCACTTTAAACAAATTAAAAATTAAAGAGGAGAGGATCCAGAAAAATAGTATCTGCGTACGGGGGTTTGACGGTGGAAGCAGAGATTCATTTGGCGACATAGTGTTGGAGTTAACTATAGGGCCAGTTGAATTCACAATGGAATTCCAAGTGTTGGACATAACTGTTTCTTACAACTTGTTGTTGGGTCGACCATGGATCCATGCTGCTAAAGCAGTCCCGTCAACACTACATCAGGCTGTCAAGTTTGAATGGGATCATCAAGAAGTAGTCGTGTATGGAGAAGAAAGTTTAAATGCTCACAGCAGTGTACCTGTCGAGGGAACAGAAAATGACCAGGGACCATGGGTATACCAAGTGACCGACACAGTATCGATAGAGAAAATTCCAGAGGGGAAATATCTTCCAAATCCAAAGATATCCTCTGCATCAGTCATGGTAGCTTATGAAATGTTAAAAAATGGCTTTATACCCGGCAAAGGTCTGGGTTTATCTTTGCAAGGAATTATACAACCAGTATCTCTCCCCGAGAACTGGGGAACATTCGGTTTGGGGTTCATACCCACTGCCAATGACGTGATAAGGGCTAGGAAGCTGAAACACCAAGCATGGGTTCTTCCAAAACCAGTCCCACATCTGTCAAAGTCTTTTGTCAAGACCGGTGCTAAAAATCGCCCGATAACAACAATTCCTAAATCCCGGGTCAATCCTGAGAAGAAATTAATTGAAAGGTTCGAGAAATTGTTTAGTGATGTGAACATGTTGGAAAGCGGAGAAGGGTGTAGCAACGCAGAAGTTCAATTCGTTGGGCCAGAAACAAAGCTCAATAATTGGAAAGCCACTCCTCTCCCAATTCGAAAGGAGTCTTGGTAGTTTTATTTTGATTTTCTTTCAGTTTGTTTGGGTTACTTCAGGGTTGTAATCCCAAAGCTTATCTTACAGTTTGTTTGAAGTGTGCAAACCTTGTTATCTTTTCATCATCCAATAAAAAGCAGTTTCCTTTTTATTATCATTCCTAATAGCTTTCTTTTCTTTTTCTTCTTTCCTGTACAGTTCCTTTTACGCTGGCTCTAGTGATATGGCATGCATGAGGAATCCTCAGCCCAGTCTTAAAAATCAATCTGGTTCCGAAATATTAATTCAAGAAATATATTGTGATTATGAATCAGAATATGATGAAGATGAGGTTTTTGAAGAGATTAGTAAAGAGTTAATTCACTTTGAGGAAAAAATCAAACCTAACTTGAGTGATACCGAGGACATCAATATAGGGGACACGAGTAATATCCGAGAAACTAAAATAAGTGTCCATCTGGAACCAAAGATCCGAGAGGAGTTAATTAAAGCACTCATAGAATTCAAAGATGTTTTTGCATGGTCGTATGACGACATGCCGGGCCTGAGCACTGATTTAGTGGTTCACAAATTGCCCACCGATCCAACGGTGCCTCCTGTCAAGCAGAGGCTGAGAAAATTCAAGCCTGACATGAGTATGAGAATTAAGGAAGAAATCACCAAACAATTGGAAGCAAAGGTCATTCGAGTCACTCGATATCCTGTTTGGTTGGCTAATATCGTTCCTGTACCAAAGAAAGACGGCAAAATTAGAGTATGCGTCGACTATCGCAATCTCAACAAAGCAAGTCCAAAGGATAATTTCCCATTACCCAATATCCATATTTTGATCGACAATTGTGCCAAGCATGATATAGGGTCTTTCGTGGATTGTTATGCCGGGTATCATCAAATTCTAATGGATGAAGAAGATGCAGAAAAGACGGCATTCATCACACCATGGGGAACTTATTGCTACCGGGTAATGCCATTCGGTTTAAAGAACGCCGGAGCAACCTATATGAGAGCAATGACCACAGTGTTTCATGATATGATACACAAGGAGATTGAGGTATACGTGGACGATGTGATCATAAAATCAAAGCATCAGGCCGACCACGTTGGGGATTTGAGGAAGTTCTTCTTAAGACTTCGCAGGTACAACCTCAAGCTTAACCCTGCCAAGTGCGCATTTGGAGTTCCATCTGGAAAGTTGCTGGGATTCATAGTCAGTCGACGAGGCATCGAGCTAGACCCATCAAAGATCAAAGCCATCCAAGAACTGCCACCTCCAAGAAACAAAACTGAAGTAATGAGTTTGTTGGGAAGGTTAAATTACATCAGCAGGTTTATTGCTCAGCTCACAACAACCTGTGAGCCCATTTTCAAATTGTTAAAAAAGGATGTTGCGGTTAAATGGACCGATGAGTGTCAAGAAGCGTTCAATAAGATAAAAGGGTACTTGTCAAACCCACCCGTGTTGGTCCCGCCAGAGCCAGGAAGACCTTTGATTCTTTACTTGACGGTTTTGGAAAATTCATTTGGTTGTGTATTGGGGCAACATGACCTCACTGGCAGAAAAGAACAGGCCATCTACTACCTTAGCAAGAAGTTCACAGCTTATGAGGTTAAGTATACTCATCTGGAAAAGACATGTTGCGCCCTAACATGGGTAGCTCAAAAATTGAAACACTATTTGTCATCCTATACTACTTACCTCATTTCTCGGTTGGATCCATTGAAATACATTTTTCAAAAGCCCATGCCAACGGGAAGACTGGCAAAGTGGCAGATATTACTCACAGAATTCGACATCATCTATGTGACTCGAACTGCAATGAAGGCTCAAGCACTGGCCGATCATTTAGCCGAAAACCCGGTCGATGAGGAATATGAGCCGTTGAAAACTTATTTTCCTGATGAAGAAACAATGCATATCGACGAGGTGAAGCAAATTGAAAAGCCTGGCTGGAAACTTTTCTTTGATGGAGCCGCCAACATGAAAGGAGTCGGAATAGGAGCTGTAATCGTTTCTGAAACAGGGCATCACTATCCTGTTACGGCTCAATTACGATTTTATTGCACCAATAATATGGCTGAATATGAAGCTTGCATTTTGGGGTTAAGGCTAGCCGCCGATATGGGTATCCGAGAAATCTTAGTCATGGGAGATTCGGATCTTTTGGTGCATCAAATTCAAGGAGAATGGGAAACCCGCGACTTGAAGCTCATACCATACCGACAATGTCTACATGATCTTTGTCAGCGGTTTCAATCAGTGGAATTCCAACATATTCCAAGAATCCATAATGAGCTTGCTGATGCATTGGCTACCCTGACATCAATGTTGCACCATCCGGACAAAGCTTATGTAGATCCAATACATATTCAAGTCCACAATCAGCACGCTTATTGCAATATGGTTGAAGAAGAATTTGATGGAGAACCATGGTTCCACGACATCAAGGAGTATATCAGGATAGGGATATATCCTGCACAAGCCACAGGAGATCAAAAGAGGACCATTAGGCGATTGGCAAATGGATTCTTCTTAAGCGGATGAGTTTTGTATAAAAGAACACCAGATCTTGGATTATTAAGATGCATAGATGCTAGACAAGCTGCAGTTGTCATGTCTGAAGTACATTCAGGAGTTTGCGGACCCCACATGAGTGGATATGTATTGGCAAAGAAAATCCTCCGAGCCGGTTACTATTGGCTTACCATGGAGCGAGATTGTATTAGTTTTGTGCGCAAGTGTCATCAATGCCAAATACACGGAGATTTGATTCATTCTCCACCATCCGAGTTGCACACAATGTCGGCACCATGGCCCTTCATTGCCTGGGGCATGGATGTGATTGGACCAATTGAGCCGGCAGCATCCAATGGACACAGGTTCATTCTGGTGGCTATTGATTATTTTACCAAATGGGTTGAGGCCAAGACATTCAAATCAGTGACCAAGAAAGCTGTGGTCGATTTTGTCCACTCAAATATCATATGTCGATTCGGAATCCCGAAGGTGATCATCACAGATAACGGTGCTAATCTTAACAACAACTTAATGAAGGAAGTATGTCAACAGTTTAAGATTACACATCGTAACTCTACCCCATATCGGCCCAAGGCGAATGGAGCAGTAGAAGCAGCCAACAAAAACATAAAGAAGATACTTCGGAAAATGGTAGAAGGTTCAAAACAATGGCATGAAAAATTACCATTTGCATTATTGGGATACCGCACTACTGTTCGCACTTCAGTAGGAGCAACTCCTTATTTGTTGGTATATGGCACTGAAGCAGTAATTCCTGCAGAAGTTGAGATTCCTTCCCTTCGGATCATCGCCGAAGCAAAGATTGATGATGAGGAATGGGTCAAAACCCGTCTAGAACAGTTAAACTTGATTGATGAAAAACGATTGACCGCAGTATGCCATGGTCAATTATATCAAAGAAGAATAGAAAGAGCATACAACAAAAAGGTGCGTCCCCGGAAGTTTGAAGTAGGTCAGCATGTGCTGAAACGTATTTTTCCACATCAGGTTGAAGCAAAAGGCAAATTTGCCCCGAATTGGCAAGGACCATTCATTGTGACCAGAGTATTATCGAATGGTGCACTATGCTTAACAGACATTGAGGGCAAATGCATAGACATGGCGATCAATTCTGACGCGGTAAAGAGATATTATGCATAAAATTCTTGAATGTTTGTATTTAGCATTATTTCGAAGATTGGAATGACAAAGGCAATTTATTCTGCTATCCAAACACTATACCCTTTGTTTTCCCCCTTTGAGCCATACTTGTTTCTTTCTTACCCTCTCTTGGAATCAATGAAAATCAAATATGAAAAAGAAAAAAAAATTAAACCACTATTATTGTAGTGAACTACGTTTGACCTGATTCCTCAAAGAAGGATACGTAGGCGCCTCACGGCTCGGTCATAGGGTGCACAATATACATAATGTGCACAAAAAGTTATGTCAAGCAACCCCAATCAAAAACTGGGGCAGAGAAACTGTATTGCAAATAAGAGAAAGATTCCAAGAGTTGTAATTTTTAACTCATACCAAAGCTATTTAACTTTTAATACCTTTTCCATTTCTAACCCCATACCAAAAAGACCTTTCGATCAATCTTAGAAAAATGCTGAGTCAAGCAAATGAAGATGGCTCATAACACTCGGGTACAAACAAGAAAAGAAAGTAAAAATGAGAGAGTCTTATAGGTGAAAACCCACACGGGCACCATAAGGCGACGGAAGTTGAGAGAAAAGTAAAATGAGAGAGTCTTATTGGTGAAAACCTTCGTGGGCACCATAAGGCGAAAAGGAAGTGAGAAATGAACAAATGAGGAAAGTTTATCGGTGAAAACTCTTTAAGACGTTACAAGTCCAACAGGTCTGTGAAATGAAAAATGAAGTTGGGTTATGGAAATTTTGGCAAAAACAAAAATGAGACAATTGAAAGGAGATTGATTAAAAGACTGGGTTGATTAATCCGAAATGCATACCCTGATCATTGGTGCCAGTAACTCCAATCAGATAAGTTTTTATTCTTTCTCCAACAGTCATCCAAACTTGGATTTTTCTTTTCATTCTATAATTGTCGAAATCAGCGTATTTCGTTACTAATAATCTTACTTTTCTAAAAGCTTTGAGATAAGTTTTATTCCAAACAAATAAGAAGGAATGTCAAGGTATACTACCGAGATTCAAGGTTACAAAATACAGCCACGAAAGGTGGGAGATAAAAGATATGGGTGTAAGAAAGGTGAAATTAAAAAATGGATCAGCAAAGTCAGAAGGCACATATGATTACAGTTAAAAGGGTTTGAAGGAAAACATACAGAGGGGAATCCTATAGTCAAGGATCAATTACAAGGACAAAATAGTCTTTTCAACCACTCCAAGGCAACAAAGAGAAACGAAGAGAAGCATCACCATCAGCAAGAATACCCCAATCAACCACCCTGCTTTAAACTAACGAAGTTTTCTTTTATTTAAAACAGGGGCAAATACAATATTTGTGTCAGGAAATACCTGGATGAAGAAAAGAAGAAGTCAGGCGTCCACCTGGAGAATGAGGATGAAGAATTAAAGAAATCAGGCGTCCACCTGGAGAATGAGGATGAAGAATTAAAAGAAGTCAGGCGTCCACCTGGAGAATGAGGATGAGAATTAAAGAAGTCAGGCGTCCACCTGGAGAATGAGGATGAGAAAAAGAAGAAGTCAGGCGTCCACCTGGAGAATGAGGACAAAGAAAAGAAGAAGTCAGGCGTCCACCTGGAGAATGAGGATGAGAAAAAGAAGAAGTCAGGCGTCCACCTGGAGAATGAGGACAAAGAAAAGAAGAAGTCAGGCGTCCACCTGAATAATGAGGATGAGAAAAGAAGAAGTCAGGCGTCCACCCGGAGAATGAGGACAAAGAAAAGAAGAAGTCAGGCGTCCACCTGGAGAATGAGGACAAAGAAAAAAAGAAGTCAGGCGTCCACCTGGATAATGAGGATGAGAAAAGAAGAAGTCAGGCGTCCACCTAGAGAATGAGGATGAGAAAAAGAAGAAGTCAGGCGTCCACCTGGAGAATGAGGATGAGAATTGAAGAAGTCAGGCGTCCACCTGGATAATGAGGACGAGAAAAGAAGAAGTCAGGCGTCCACATGGAGAATGAGGATGAGAATTAAAGAAGTCAGGCGTCCACCTGGAGAATGAGGATGAAGAAAAGAAGAAGTCAGGCGTCCACCTAGAGAATGAGGATGAAGAATTAAAGAAGTCAGGCGTCCACCTGGAGAATGAGGATGAGAATTAAAAGAAGTCAGCCGTCCACCTGGAGAATGAGGATGAGAATTGAAGAAGTCAGGCGTCCACTTGGAGAATGAGGACAAAGAATTGAAGAAGTTAGGCGTCCACCTGGATAATGAGGATGAGAATTAAAGAAGTCAGGCGTCCACCTGGAGAATGAGGATGAAGAATTAAAGAAGTCAGGCGTCCACCTGGAGAATGAGGATGAGAATTGAAGAAGTCAGGCGTCCACCTGGAGAATGAGGACAAAGAAAAGAAGAAGTCAGGCGTCCACCTGGAGAATGAGGATGAAGAATTAAAGAAGTCAGGCGTCCACCTGGAGAATGAGGATGAGAAGTTAAAAAGAAGTCAGGCGTCCACCTGGAGAATGAGGATGAGAATTAAAGAAGTCAGGCGTCCACCTGGAGAATGAGGATGAAGAATTGAAGAAGTCAGGCGTCCACCTGGAGAATGAGGATGAAGAATTAAAGAAGTCAGGCGTCCACCTGGAGAATGAGGATAAAGAAAAAAGGAAGTCAGGCGTCCACCTGGAGAATGAGGATGAAGAAAGAAAAGAAGCAGTCAAGGCACCCACCTGAAGAACGAGGGAATGAAATTGAAGTGTTGAAATCAAAAGCCCGCTCATATGAAAAAGGAGCACACTTAGAATCAATAAAGCAGAGGAGTCCAACAGAATCCCCAGCAAGAAACAACAAGAGTCCCAAAAGAAAATACGGGACACAATGAAAAGGAATACGGAATAAGCCAAATGCCCAAGAGTCACCAAAATATCAAGACAACAAGAAACGCAAGGGCATGATCTAGATAAGATTTTTATAATTCCTGTACCATAATCTAGTTTAATTTTTGTATTTCCTTTAAAGTAAGGTGTAATAAGGAGGTCAGCAAGCAGTAAAAACAGCACAAAGCAGCAGTAACATCACAGTCCCATGGTAGTCCCAGCTACCCAAAATTCCCGAACTACATTGACCTGATTCCTTTATAGCCAAGGATATGTAGGAAACCTTTGAAGCAGAGGTTCGGTCAAATCTTTCTAAAAATGCTTCCCACGGAGTATTTGAACGGGCAAAAATCGCTCGTATCCGCTCACTTTATCTTTGCACGAAAACTCTTCGAGTTTCCGCACAAAGAGGGGCAGCGCCACATCAGGTCCTTTACAAAGTGCCAAGGATACCCCTTATAAAGAAAGCAAGATGGGACAACCAGACAGCACCAGGCTCTATCAATATCAGCTGCGTGCCTTAGGAACTCCCCTCTCCCCGTATTATAGCCGCTAGTATGCAATGCCCCCCGGGGCCGATACCCGATGGCTCCCAGGGTGAGTCTCGACCTCAGCTCCAAGCCTTGAGAAGCATGCCCGCGAGGTGACCTAATGATGGGGAAACCGGACCCTCAGTTTTACCGCATACAGATAGTCTCCGCATTTCTTAGAGTGGAAGTGACAAGAAACAACCTTGAATTTCTTCCTCCTTTGATGTTCTTGCAATCGAAAACGGCCATAAGATTCTAAGATACGACACGCGTGCTGCTCTTGCAGGTTCCCGCATTGACTATGGCAATTGGCTGCCTCTTGGCCTCCTTCAATGCACACATGGTGGTACGTTTACAAATACTCTCATTCTTATTTTCTATAACCCATTTTATGCCCAAATCCCTGAAAAGGTTTGCTCTTCTTTTGCTCTCGTTTTCTCTCAGGAACGCAACTCTATTTCTCCCTTCAGAATCTTCTCGGGATGGTGAAAACTTCCACCTTCTTTGCGGGAGGTTGTGGGCTCATCCTCTTATCTTCTTTCTCTAGGCGAAGTGGCTACACCTCCTCGTGCAGAGGAATGCATCCCAGGACCTTGTGCGATGACCTCCAATTTCAAGGTCGAGAGACCTTCATCGAAGCCAGGGCATTGCGAGCCCGTGACTCGGTATATCAGCTCGGTAAGCTTTCCAGTCTTGGAAGTTGATCCCCGTTGCCCAAAACCAACAAAGGTTCTAAGAGTCAAGTAAATGGTGGGACCCAGCAGAGTGGGTTTTGGCTTGCCCCTTTCTATCTTATTAGTCAAACCTAAAGATACGGAGGGCTTATGAGTCACAGAATTTTAAGCCCGAAAAAAATGTCGGGAGAGTGAGGGCTGACTGCCGCTGAGAGGATACCGTGCTTGTGGAGATTCCTGCTCGGGAAGAAGATCTTACAACTCATAAAATTGACTTTCTGAGTGTGTACACCTATCCGTTCACCTAGGGGCCGGTGGGGCCATCCTCGCCCTTGATCGACCCCGTGATTCTCGACTTCTGTCGAAGTTATCAGGTAACCTTGGGCCAAATTCATCCTTCGTTCTGGTGCATTGTTTATATGATCAGGCCTTACTCAAACATTATAGAGGAGATGCCCTTCACCATCAACCACCTGATCCGGATATATAGTCCATGTCTCCTCCGCGGGGGCCTAATAAAACTCTGATGTCGAGCCCCAAGGTCCCTTTTTGCCTGTACTGAAGAACTCGGAAGTGAAGGATGGGTGAGCTAATTCGTCCGTGTGAGGACCTCTGACCTGATTCTGGTGGAAAAGATCTCGTTCCCCGAGAAGTGGAACGCCGGGCGTAAGTAAATGTGTTGTCGGGTCTTCCTTTGCTTCTTTTTACGGTATTTCTCTAAGAGTCTAACTCTATTTCTCTTGTATTTTTAGCCGTGGCAACCTACCCCGGTGCAGTTTCGGACCTCCAGGACTGGGTCGACCATTTATACTCGATTTTCTCATATGCCAAACGAGTGTGGCAAGATTTATCCCGAGCCTAGTGGGAAGCCAAAGATCATGGTAAGCTTCGAACCTCGTTGCATCCGTATACTTTGATGCAAATCTCTATTAGTAGCATTATTCATTCTTTGTGTTCAACTTCTGCATTTGTGTAGGTCTGGAGGAAGTCCCTTTGACAAAGGAGTAGTCATCCGCTGATAGGGATGCCCTAATGCCTGGCGAGAAGAAGAGAAGGCAGGGGGGTCTGCTGGTCGGGCCACCGGAGTTAAAGAGGGTTAAGGTGGAAGGATCTAAGGTTTACCTGGCAGCTCTGACCTTGGAGACATCGAGAAACCCTCGAGCTGAAGGTGAGAGGGAGAACAGCTTCTTAACGGCCCCCGAGGAGTGTATGGACTGGGCTAATCCTCGGTCCGTGGGAATGGAAGCTTTCGAGCCGGAACCTGATACTGTTGTGGCCCATCTTTGTGGTGGAGAGGCAACGAATGGGGTATCGAGTACTACCCCTGAGTTTGCTGGTGGCCAGAATTCTCCCCGAGTTAAGACGCCCTTGGTGGGCAGTCTAGAGGAGCCCGACTCTGGGGCCCAGGGCGAACAAGGGATGGAAGCTTTGCCTGATCCTATATGTGATCGTTATTGGACCCCCTCAGGGAGTGACCATGCCACCTTCTGGAGTACAAGATGCCCCGCGTGAAGGGCCTTCTGATGTAGGGGCATTAGTCGAAAGTGGAGATGCATTCGAGGGGCTGCCGACGTTCTCGAGGGAAATCCCGATATTGACGCTTCGTCCATTTTCAGCGAGATGGGCAGACATTGCGAGCGGGTAATTTTTACTAACCCCGTCCGCTGCTCTAGGCTACTCCGATCTTTGTTTTTCTAACTTGTCCTTTTTTGCGGCTTCAGGTTAAAGTACTTTACAGTCAGTCTTCCACCCAGTATCAAGAGGATGTGAACCGTCGCGAGCATGAGAGATACTACCTTACCGAGCAGGTTACTCATCCCCCCATTTAGTATTATTTGAATCTTTGTGAGATTCTATTGCTTTTAACATTTTGGACCTGATTTTTACAGTTTGAGAAGGAAAATATCCCACTGAGAGAGGAGCTTCGGGCCAAAGATGCTGAAATTTCCGAGCTTAGTCGGTTCATAAGGGAAATGACTTCTGATAGGGACACCCTCCAGGGGAAGATAACCTTAACCAAGCGTCAGCTCCAGGGTGCGAAGGAGAATAGTGACAAGTATTGAGATCTCCATTCCGAGCTAGTGGCTGTGATATCTCGAATTAAAGCCGAAGCCGAGGCCCTTGTATCCTCGCACGGGGGGACGCTATTGTCGCAAATGCTTGCATTGAGGGAGCGTTTGAGGGAGCTAGCCCAAATTTACCTCGAGCTGCAGATTGTGCCTGGCCGGTTTCCCGAAAGCAGACTGCTGGAAATGCGTCGGATAGCAGCTCGGGTGATGCTAAACAATGAGGGTGGATCCTCGGAGAAGGAAGATGTCATTGAGAATGTAGGCTCGACAATGGATTAGGATCCTGTCAATTTTCTTGCTTGTATATAGTACTTTCATATTGGCGTATGCATAGAATGAACCCTGTGGCTTTGTTTCTTCCGCTCCCCTTTTTGTCCGGAACTCGATCGGGTGCTCCTTTTTTTAGAGTTGGCAAGAATATTTAGATTCGTGATATGCCCCTGGGCTTTTTAGACAGGCTCGGGGCTCTCATGCGTACGGGTGATGCGATCTTTAGTGCAGGCTGGAGACGACGACTCTTACAATTTGGGTCGAAGTGACCTTTTATGTGTGTGGCCCTGAGGCTCATGAAGCTGGCAACGATGGCTCTTATGCCTTGCCCTTAGGCATATATAGTTAACTATTTTGGGTCCGGTCTCCGAATCGGGTTACGACTCGAGCTCATTTTGACCCTCAAGCTTTCAACTTTTAAGCTGGCGACAGTGGCTCTTACACCTTGCCCTTAGGCATATATAGTTAACTATTTTGGGTCCGGTCTCTGAATCGGGTTACGACTCGATCTCATTTTGCTCCAAAAGCTTTCAAATTTTAAGCTGGCGACAGTGGCTCTTATGCTTTTGTGTGTGGCCCCAAGGTTCGTTAGGCTGGCGACAATAGCTCTTACGCTTTGACCTTAGGCATATGTAGGCTTTGTTTTCCTCTTGTTAAATACTTTTGCAATTATTTTGCCTGACCCGTCTTTGGTTCATGAAGAAACTTAATTTCAAGTCGTTAGCAGCGATGTTTGAGCACCTTAGAAGGTTTGGCTCGTAGGCTGAGTATCTCGAAGCCGTGTAATGGAGCTGACATGGTCGAAGCTCTTTTGCCTGTTGAGGGTAGCCTGTTTAACCGGTTCTTTTCGAAGTAGATTCGAAGTAATGGCCTATGATTTTGTAACGACGGTCGGGTGTCCCCGAGTCGCATTAATTTGGCTGGCACAGCCGTATGATCGTAGTCATTTATGTTTGGCCGTAGCCTTTGATCCCGAGTGTAGGTGTCTACATCGAGGGTATGACCTTTCGGGTGTCTTACAAATGCTACGTATAGCCTAAACTTCGGGTTGAGTTTATGCCTGTAGTAAGGTCTTACAAAATTTTCACGCATTTTGAGGTCTTACAATTTTGTTGATGCTTGGTACAAGCATGATTCATGCTTCGCTTGAGGTCTTACAATTTAGTTGATGCTTGGTACAATCATGATTCATGCCTTTCTTGAGGTCTTACAGTTTAGTTGATGCTTTAAATGGGTCTTACTAGACCGAGTTTGCCCGCTCGGGATCTTATGGCCTCGGGTTTTTTAAATGGATGGCGATTGGCGACAGTCTCCGAGTCATCGCGTTTACTCAGGCTCAGGGGCCGTTACTAGTGAGCTCGGAATTGCCTTATTGAAGTCTTTTATGACTTTGGAGATTCCGACACTGAGGTCATGCACTTCCTGAGTCTGTGATACTAGTCTCTAAGTGTTCGAGACAATTTCCCTTTTTGGGGATGTTTTGTAACTTCCGTATTGCCTCGTTAAGGGCTTACAAGTTTGGAGTCCCAACCCTGAGGCCATGCGGGCTCCGAATTATTGACGCTAGTCTCCGAGTATTTCGGGGCGTTCTCGGTGGAGGGATCCTCACTGTGAGAATGCTGAAATTTCTTTTGGAGTACGAGATGCTTTGGCAAAAGATATTCTTTGATTGCTTGGCCTAAGTACATGTTGTTTTGCTGCCGTGAGCCCTGCTTATGCGAGCACTGTTCACTTGATCGTTTGGCCCGGTACATCATTTTCCTAGTTGAACCCTGTTTGGCGCTCCTTGGTTCTTCCGGGTGGGTGGTCTTTCGAAGGATGCCCTCCAGTATTCGGGGTTGATTGCAAAGGAAATCCTTGTACGCTTGTCGGATCCTCCTTAGGTGGTACGTAGGTGTTTCCTCATTAAAAACCTTGCCGTAAAAACCCTCTTTGGGACAATACGGTCGAAGGAAAATAGTGCAGCATTTGATCGAGGATATTTGCAAAAAATTTTGCCCTAGCAATAATACCGTTTTTGCATCGATACATTCTAGTTGCTTGGAAGCTGTTCGCCCTCCATGGTGTCGAGATTATAAGACCCCTTTCTGACTATTCCGAGGACACGGTATGGTCCTTCCCAGTTCTGGCCCAGCTTCCCTTCATTAGGATTTCGGGTGTTGAGAGTGGCCTTACTTAGGACTAAGTCCCCGATCCCAAAATACCGGAGATTTGTTCTCCTGTTATAGTATCTTTTGATTCTTTGGTTCTGGGCGGCCATTCGGATCAGCGAGGCTTCTTGTTTTTCATCGAGTAGTTCGAGGGCCGTTGTCATAGCCTTATTGTTCGAGCCCTTATTGGTGTGCTAGAATCTGGCGCTCGGTTCCCCGACTTCCACAGGTATCAAAGCTTTAACATCGTATACTAGAGATAAAGGTGTTTTCCCAGTGCTTGATTTTGAGGTTGTTCGATATGCCAAAGCACCTCGGGCAGCGTTTTTCTCCATTTTCCCTTGGCACTCTCCAGTTTCTTCTTGAAGTTCTGAATGATAGTTTTATTTGTGGATTCGGCCTGGCCATTTGCATATGGATGGTAAGGCGTCAACAAGATTCTCTTGATCTTATGATCTTCAAGGAACTGTGTTACCTTGCTCCCGATGAACTGCCTCCCGTTATCGCACGTTATTTCGGATGGGATTCCGGATCGGCATATGATGTGATCCCACATGAAATTGATGACTTCCTTTTCTCTTATTTTTTCAAAGGCCTGCGCTTCTACCCATTTTGAGAAGTAGTCAGTCATAAATAAAATGAATCTAGCCTTACTTGGTGCCATCGGCAAGGGGCCGACGATGTCCATTCCCCATTTCATGAATGACCATGGTGATAAAACAGAGTGTAGTTGCTCGCTGGGTTGGTGGATCATAAGAGCGAATCTCTTGCATTTTCGGACGAACTCTCTGGTGTATTTTTGCATGCTGTCCTAATAGTAGCCCGCTCTGATCACCTTCCGGACCAAGGAGTCGACACTGAAATGATTTCCACAGGTACCCTCGTGGATCTCTCAGAGTATATAATCTGTGTCACCTATCCCTAGACATACCGCTAGGGGGCCATTGAAATTCCTCCTGTATAAGGTCTCATTTTCATCAAGCGAGAAACGGGCTGCTTTGGTTCGCAGGGCCCTAAATTCTTTTGGATCTGCGAGCAACTTCCCGTATTTTAAATAATCAATATACTTATTTATCCAATCCCATGTAAGACTGGTAGAATTAATCTTTGTGTGACCTTCCTCGACCACTGATTTAATCAATTGGACAACAGATCCGGGGAGTAGGTCCTCTTCTTCCGCAGAGGATCCCATATTCGCCAGGGCATCAACCTCGTTGTTCTACTCTCGGGGTACATGGACTAAGGTCCATTCTTTGAAGCGACGCAGTGCTATTTGGAATTTGTCCAAGTACCGCTGTGTCTTGTCTTTTCGAGCTTCATAGCTCCCATTCACGTGGCTTACTACGAGGAGTGAATCGTATTTTGCCTCGACGGTCTCGGCTCCTAGGCTTTTGGCCAGTTCTAAACCTGCAATCATAGCCTCGTACTCGGCTTCGTTATTAGTTAATTTTGCGGTTTTTATGGATTGTCTGATTATGCTGCCAACGGGTAGCTTTAGGACTATACCAAGCCCGGATCCTCTTATGTTTGTGGCGTCGTCTGTGAACAGGGTCCATACCCCCGAAGATGTTCCTGATTTTAATAGAAGTTACCTCTCTACCTCAGGTACGAGGGATGGCGAGAAACCGGCCACGAAGTCCGCCAGAATTTGGGACTTGATGGCCGTTCGAGGTTGATACTCGATATCATACCCCCTAAGTTCGATGACCCATTTGTCCAATTGGCCCAATAGCTCGGGTTTGTCCAGTATGCTTCGGAGGGGGTATATTGACAGAACGCAGAGACGGTGACATCAAAAATAGGGCTTCAACTTTCGCGAGGCGCTTATCAACGGGAGATCCCATTTTTCTAGATGGGGATACCGGGTTTTGGCATCCCCCAAGGTTCGACTTACATAATAAATAGGAAATTATGTACCTAGCTCCTCTTGAACCAGTACGCCGCTTACTGCTATTTCGGATACGGCCAGGTACAGAAATAGTGTTTCACCCTCTTTTGGCATGTGCAACAAAGGTGGACTAGTCAGGTATCATTTTAGTTTCTCTAAGGCATGTTGGCATTCCGGAGTCCACTCGAAGTTGCTCTTTCTTTTGAGTAAAGAGAAGAAATGATGGCTTTTATCTGATGACCTTGATATGAACCTGCCTAGGGCCGCTATCCGTCCTGTTAGTCATTGGACAACCTTTACATTGTTTACCACAGTGATTTCTTCGATGGCCTTTATTTTGTTAGGATTGATCTTGATCCCCCTGTTTGAAACCATGAAGCCCAGGAATTTGCCCGAACCCACCCCGAAGGCGCACTTCTTGGGGTTAAGCTTCATGTTGTAACTTCTAAGGATATCGAATGTTTCCTGCAAATGAGTCAAATAGTCCTCTGCGTGCAAGGACTTAACTAGTGTATCATCAATATATACTTCCATTGATTTACCTACTTGGCGTTCGAACATTTTATTAACTAGGAGCTGGTATATCGCCCCTGCATTATTTAGCCCAAAGGGCATTACGTTGTAGCAGTAAGTACCATACTTTGTGATGAATGAGGTTTTTCCCTGTCCTCGGGGTTCATCTGGATTTTGTTATACCCCGAGTAGGCGTCAAGAAAGGTAAGGGTCTCGTGGCCGGCCGTAGCATCGATCAGACGATAGATATTAGGCAATGGGAAGGAATCCTTGGGGCACACCTTATTCAAGTCTTTATAATCTACGCACATTCTTAGCTTGTTTCCCTTTTTAGGCACTACTACTACGTTGGCCAGCCATTCAGGGTATTTTACCTCCCTAATGGATCTGATTTTAAGAAGTTTCGTTACTTCTTCTTTGATGAAACTGTGCTTTACCTCGGACTGTGGCCTTCTCTTCTACTTTACGGGTTTGAATTTAGGATTGACGCTCATCTTGTGGGAGGTTATTTTTGGAAGAATTCCTGTCATATCTAAGTGGGACCAAGAGAAATAGTCGATATTGTTACTAAGAAATTGAATGAACCCTTTCCTGAGTTTGGGGGTTAAACCAGTTCCTCGAAATACCTTACGATCTGGGAGGTGTTCGATTAAAATGGTCTGCTCTAGCTCTTCGACTGTTGATTTAGTCGCGTCCGATTCTTCGGGGGCGACGGATGTTTGAGGAGCAAAGAAATCTTCTTCGTCGTCCTCGGGGGTCTTTGTGTTCCTAACATCGTCCGAGATCGGGCACATGGGGATCGGTGCCTTATGGTGGAGTGCGAACATTTCTTTTGCTGCCCGTCGTTCTCCATGTATGGTCGTGATGCCATCCTTTATGGGAAACTTTATTACCTGGTGTAAGGTTGATGGTACTGCCCTCATGCTGTGTATCCAAGGCCTACCAAGTAATGCATTGTACCTCATGTCGTCGTCGATGACTTGGAACTCGATGCTCTGAATTACGCCGTACATGTCGATCGGGATGGTGATTTCTCCTTTCATTACTTCGCCGGTCATGTTGAAGCCGTGGAGGACTCGAGGGATGGGGGCAACTCGATAGAGCAGTCCCAGTTGTCCTACTACCTCTGATCTAGTTATGTTGGTCGAGCTGCTTGGATCCACAAACAAACACTTTATCCTGGTATTGCTTAAAATAAACGAGATCACCAGTGCGTCGTTGTGCGGTTCTATCATGGCCTCGAGGTCCTCCTCGCTAAAAGCGAGGGTATCTTCAGGCAAGTGGTTTCGGGTTGGTCCCTTTTCCGTGATGGATGTTCTTGTCCGTTTGAACATGGGCCCTTGGGGAACGTTGGTTCCTCCAGTAATCATGTGGACATTATGACGGAGAGTCTCCCCTTTCACCCGGGTTGAGTTCGGTGGTGTACCGACATCCAGAGTAGTCATGTACTTCTCTTTGATATTTTCGAGGTTGTTGTTCTCCACTCTGTTCACTGAGCCATACATTTTGACCTGAAATCGAAGATCTTGGACAAGAAAAAGTGTGAAAGATAACTTGTGTTGTGTAACAAACCCAGCAAGAAAAATAATCACTACTATTTTTAGCCCCACGGTGGGCGCCAAACTATTCACCGTGAAAATGGTAATAACAATTAAATTTGTTAATGGGACTCTAAAAATACGTGATCTATTTTTATGCTAGTATTTTAAGCAGTTGATGCTAGATGTATGAAGTTGAAAGATGAAATGCGAGCTAAAATGGAGTTATAATCGAACCGGGGGTTTAGTTATTCGGGCCTCAAATAGGTCGATGAATGGGCTCGGGCTCGAGCTATTGGGGATAATCGGGAAAGGGTTAACAATTAGAATATAATTAATGGAGGTTCCTTATGGCCAATGACAAGCGATAAATAAAGAACAAGTATGAACGTAATAAATGAAAGTGGTAATCTCGAGCGAGTAAGTTAGAGAGAAACGAGAGAGCTGTTATTTTTCTTATATAGAATAGTTGGAGCCACATCATGTCCTTTACAAAGTGCCAAGGATTCCCCTTATATAGAAGCGAATATCCCAACATAGTACAAGATACATTAATGATAAAGAAAGCGGGATGGGACAACCAGACAGCACCAGGCTATGTCAATATCAGCTGCGTGCCTTGGGAACTCCCCTCTCCCGTATTATAGCCGCTAGTACGCAATGCCCCCCGGGGCAGATACCCGATGGCTCCCATGGGTCAGTCTCGACCTCGGCTCCGAGCCTTGAGAAGCATGCCCGCGAGGTGACCTAATGATGGGGAAACCGGGCCCCCGGTTTTACCGAATACATAGTGAAAATTGGTCGGATGGTTGTTGTTCATACTTTGATGACCCTTGTCCTTATTATGGAGGACCACATTTGTGGCAAAATTATTTAAACTCTCCCCGGGGTGGATTGTGCGCACAATCTCAAACCCATGAGTGGAGTATTTGTGATAAGTGTGGTCGTCAAAATGGTCATTGGGAATATTGTGCTTATTTGTCCTTCCCTTCCCCAAGTCCCCGCTATGATGATTCTACTTTTTGTGATGAAAATGATAGGGCTATGGAAGTGGAAGAAGTTGAGCATGGTCAAAATTGAGAGTTCAAACTCATGTTAGAATGCCTAATTGAAGGAGGAAACAAAGAACAAAGTGCCTTGGAGGAGCTTTTGGAAAATAGTCTCCAAAATGACTTGGCACTTGAAAGGTTGCACTCACAAATGGGAGAAATGCTTGAAGCTTTAGAGTTCCAAAAAGCCTCGGAAGTTAATGATAGCCATGAATTTTCCTTAGATGTGGAAGCCGAAAATCCTTCCTTGGCGCTTGATCAAAACCAAGAAGTACTCTTAAATGCTCAAAATGAGAAGATGATGCTCATGTTGGAGACCATTCTTGCAAATGAGGAGAAGCACAACCTTGCACTCGAGGACTTGAAATAAAGCTTGACTCACAATGATGAACATATCCGCACTTTGGAAGATTAAATGAAAATATTGGTTGAGGCTCACTATGCCCACCAACTTGAGAGTGTGAAAGGAAGTCAAGAAGAGTCCGATTTTAAGGAAGAAAGTGAGCTCTACTTTGAGGAATCAAGAATTGGACGTCTGCCAACCGACTCCATGAGAGTTAATGATGCTGAGAAAAATATGGAATTAGAGTCAACCGGTGTAAATAAAAATTTGGTTGAAATTGACTCTAGTACGGGGGAAAAAGAGGATGTCATAATCCGGGAAAAGTTGCAATTTGGAGGGTTGATGTCACATTCCAAGCAGTTTTCAACATTGGAATTGTGTGGTGAAATGGGAATTGAACTACACGAGTCAATGAGGAATTGTGAGGAGGAAAGACAAAGGCCATACATTTTATAATTTGAGGGAACAAGAAGGCAAAATGACATTCCTCATATGAAAGCCAAGAAATGTAAAATGAAGAAATTGAGGTTTGGCTTGATCATCAACTTACCACCCTCCACCGCTCGTGGTCACATGCTTGACCAAGTTGGGTGCCCAATTCATATCGTCCAAGTGGCGAGAAAAGTGGTAAAGTTGAGTTGTGTCATACTACGACATTAAATGCGGTGCTTGGTGAGAGGCAACCCATCGTTTTTCAAAATTTTTAGTCATTTTTAAAATTTTCTTTTTTAGAATAGCTTAGTATATTATTTTTAACTAATCTGCCAAGTTTCAGATTTTTTGGAGTTGAAATAAGGAGTTTGGGACGTTGGAATGGCACAAAATAGTGGCTGCAAATCTGGGCACCAGTTTTCTGGTGTAGCCGCATCTACGGAACTTTGCTCATAGATGCGGGCACCTAGAAGCGATTTTCCTGCCGCAGATGCGGCCCTTTATACAGATGCATTTCCTTCGCCGCATAAGCGGTAAAATAACACAGATGCGAAAATCGGGCAGGATTAAAAAAATAGATCTCTCATTTCATCAGGTAGTCTCTGAATATTGTTCTTTTCCCAAAACCTCAAACTCTCTCATATCTCACACTACTACTGCTTACACTAATCTCACTCGAATTTATCAAGCACAAGACTACACAGGTAACTTGGCCTACTCCTCTCTTCTACTTCTACTTTCTTCTTTTTCTTCTCCATTTCTGAAGTTCCCATAGCTATTTTCCCTAATTCCCCGTTTCCCTCTAATTTATGTGAGATTAGGGTGAAATAATTGGTGGAGAGTGCATGTGTGTGTGCTTCTACTGCTGAATCAAAATGATGGGAAGTCTGAGTACCAATTTTAATTCAAAAAGCATATGTTATCACTGCTTGCAATGTGTTTGATAAATTGTCCAAAAGAAAATTGTATGCTAAGTACCACAAAATCGGTCTCAATAGAATCAAAGTTTCATGTAGTGCACTAATTTAGAATACTTGAGTATAAATTTGGTGACAAAATTGGGTTTAAGAATTGAAAAATGTTTAATAAAATCTAGGTGTATGAACCCTTGTATGAACACCGCAGATGCAGAAATTCTACCGCAGATGCAGTCTCGCACCTACATTGAATGTTCCACAGGTGCGACTTCTGGCATATTGAGAAAAACCACAGGTGCGGAAGAAAACCCGTAGAAGCGGGACCACACCTGCGAGGGTATTTCCTCAGGTGTGAAACTGGGCAGACTGGCAATTTCTAGTAGCTTTGCAACTGGCTTTTCCCGGGCCCGTTCAACTTGATTCTTTGGCCAAATTGCAGTGTTTTAAATTGCTTAACATGATTCTATTGCTCGACTAACAATTTTTGATTTTGTGAAGGTATTTTGAGCTAAAATGGACCCAAACATGACCGCAAATGCTCCGCAACATCATGAAATTGAGGAGAAGGTAGATGAACCATTTGATAACTCATGCCTCATGTCGGCTAACTGTCAACGCATACATTATGACAACCTCATCACCAAAAAGATATTGCTTGAAAAAGGGATCGCCGAGGAGAAATTGGCAGAGAGGCTCCCAGAGTTCTATGCCCGTCTCCAAACCTCCGGGTGGTCATGTTTCATTCCCACTCCGTGCAAAGCCAATGATGAGTGGGTTCACGAGTTCTACGTGAATCTAAAGCGCACAAACTTCGCCGACCCATAACTCATCATTAGAGGAAAATTAGTGAGGTTTGGGATGGAGCATATTAATGACATACTTGGTATTCTTAACTATCCACTTGAGCAGGTGCGCGAGAAGGACCTGTGCGACAACGGGGAATGGCTTGTCTCAAAACTCTACCCTCCAAGCATGAGAGAAAAATGGGGAAACAGGAAAAAGGGTTATAAGTCAATTGACTTTACAGCTGAAGCAAAAATGTGGCTCTACATCCTCTGCAACAAGGTGTCACCTTGTGGGAATGTCTCATATGTCTCCTACACCAGGGCCTTGATCATTGTATGCATCCTGGATGACATTCCTGTGAATGTTGGTTACTATATCCTGCGGGAGCTGAGAGAGTATTTGTTGGACAATGATGCAGGGTTGATCTTTCCTTCGCTGATCACACAGTTATGCATGAGGGCAGAGGTTGATGTGTGTAGCACCGATCATTGGTTACTAGATGATAAACCCTTTCATCCACAGAGAGTGACAGGAGAGGGTAGTGTATTCAAAAGCAAGAAAAGGAAGGTCACCACTACTACTGCCGATCCAGAGTCATCTTCACAGTCAACTGCACCTGAGGGACCATTTGGGATGCTAAACTCTCAGCTTACATCTATTAGGGAGTTAGTGTCACAGCTTCCGAGTGGGCCCTCATCATCCCATCCTGGGCCCGCATACTTCTCCAAGGAAGACATGAGGAGTTATTTAGATGCACATAAAAGTCAGGCAGTGTCTCAGGAGAAGATGGCAGCATCAGTTGGCAGACTCGAGACAGCCTACGACATCTTGGCCAAGGCGCATGCAGATCTCCAGTTAGACTTCCAAAAGGAGAAGGAGAAGAATAAGAAGAAGAGCAAATTCATGATCAAGATGTGGAGAGGCATAAAGGCCATCTTCAAATGGGGTCAGTCGGGCAAGAAGATAAAGTGGAGGCTAAAGATGATAGCAGGAGTACTCCTTCATGTCAGACGCTGCTGGTGATGGTGATGACAATGATGAGACTGATGATGATGAAGCTACGAGTTCAACATAGTAGTGATCAGCCTTCCTCCCACAGTCTGCTAGTCTGATGCACACCTCAAAGAGACCCTCAAACTATTTGTGTTTTATTTTTGATATTGTGCAGTGAGGACACTGCGATGTTGTTAGTTGGGGGTGGCGTACATTTTGTCTATACATTGCTACTTTGACTTGTGCCCTTGCCGGGTTTATTCTGTTGTATGGATATTTTGTGCCCTTGTCAGGCTTGTTTTGATATTTTGTATCATGTGCTCTTGCCGAGCGCAGTGTGAGTAGCTATATATATGTGTAGATTAGTCACTTTTGTTGTCCTATTTTAATTTTTCTTTCCTTTATGTATTGTTCCTTTAATATTAGTTGTTGATGTTAATTATTGTTTTAGTAGTTTTCATTGTTTTCTTTCTTTAGTAGTATTTCTTTGGGTTTTCTTTATGCTACGGTTCTTTTCCGAGGAACATTTTGTGTTGAACCGGGTAATTTTTTCCTATGATGGATGGCGTGATGACTTTCTTAAGGGAATTAGTCTTATTTTGCTAGGAGGAGACTTGTGGATTATTTGGTACTAACAAAATTAGTCTCTTGTATATGAAATGTGAATTAAGAATACCCCTCCGAATTTTGGTTTTGAATTAAAACAAGTAAATTGCATGGTGAAGAATAATTTTTGTGATAAACTTTTGGCTCTTTTAGTGACTCTTTGCCCACTAGTTTGAATAATATTGCTCTAAATACTCTTATTAGAAAATAAAATTGATCTGTCTTGATTAATTCATGTGCCATGTGTGTTAGTGCTTGTACAAATAATTCTTGTGTTTACTTCTATCATCTAGAACTTGCCCGGTTGGTCTTTCAACGCTAATGTTAGTTATGTTTGGTTAGAGGGATGACCTTAGGTATTATTTGTGATATTTGTAAAACCTCTTTAGCCTTTCAAGCTTACCATTGCATAAATACTATCACTAGTACCCTATTTGAGCCTTCAACCTTTTCTTTGGCCACCTCATTACAAACCTTTCCCCTTTTGTAAAATAATTCCTTCTTTTGAACCCGTCCCTCCTTGAACATTGAGAATGAGGCAAAAGCCTAAGTTGGGGGTGTGGTGTCAAAGTGGAAATTGGTAAAGTTGTACATCATATTAAATTATTCAAGCTCCAAAAGAAAAATATGTATATAAGAAAAATAAAAAAGAGAAATATATGTATGTATATAAATATGGAGTCTTGAAGAAAATTAGAGAGGTATTTAAGGTGTTTCTATGTTGGTAACTAGATGCCAATGAGGCTATGTGGTTTGAAAAGAAACAAAGTGCAAAAAGAAAGACAAATGTGAGTAGTGTTCAAGGAGGGTGTAGTCACTTGTATCCCAAATGCTTATCCGACCCTTCCCTAAACCTACATTATAAGCTTAAAAAGTCCTTATGGGATCTCCAACCTAATGTTCTTGAATAGGCGATGAATTAAAATAAGGGCAAGCTTATGGCATGAGATGTTGTAACACTTGAAATTCTTTGTGAGTGTCTTTGTCAATTTGTCCCTTATGTTGCATTGTAAATATAGTGGTTTGGGGACTTTCTTTCTTGTGAGGGCACATGAATTAGGATTGATTGGTGAAATTGATACACCCGGAAATGAGTAAGTTGAGCATATGTAGTGGACTAGTGCTTTTGAGTCACTTCTTGAGGCTTATTCTAGTCACTTGATTATTTTGAAACTCCCTTGAACTTCTTGAAGTTGTATTTAAATGAGGGAGTTATTCGAGAAAGATGCACACACTTGAGCCTAATTATTAGTATCAACCAAATCCATGAGTATAATGCTTAATTGGAGAATGTGATTTGAAAATGCTAGCAATATGACTTGTGCTTTAAATGGTAGAACCTCATTAAATTGTTGGTTTTGATTTACTTGAGGACGAGCAAAAGCTTTAAGTTGGGGGTGTTGATGAGTGGTAATTTTACCAGTTATTTTAGCCTTTTTTCGTTAGATTTTGCATCCTTTAATGATAACATGAGGTCGTTTATAGTATGTTTTGTTCGACTTTCAGGAAAATGATGTCATGAAGTGCTTTGCGTTGAATTGAAGTAGAATTGAGCAAAAATTGGTTGAAAGAGTACAAAACTCTCCAGGAATTCCGCATCTGTGGAACACAGATCGCAGAAGTGATCTCGCACCTGCGGGAAGAAGTCCGCATCTGCGGAACTGAACATTTTTTCCTGGAATCGCACCTGCGAGTCAAGAACCGCAGAAGTGGTTACGCATCTGTGCTTGAAATACCGCATTTGCGGATCCAGCACTCAGCTTCACCTTCTGCTTCTGCGATGGGCTATCCGCATCTGCGGAGCCGCACCTGCGAGTATTCTTCCCCGGGTGCGGTCAACGGGTATCAGACCTGGGCATTTTAGGTATTTCACATGTTCTCAACCCCAAACCATTTAATACACAAAACAACTCATTTGTAGAGGGATCTTTGGCTTATTTTTAGTTCAAAACACTAGAGAGAACAAGGTTCGAAGCTAGGGTTTGCACACACACTTTGGTCTTGAAGATTTGAAGCTTTTGGTTGAGAATTTCTTACCCATTTATATTCATTTCTTCATTTTCTTGCTTTGTATTGTATATCTAAGTGTGTAGTATTTCATTCAATACTTGAATCTTGTTTATGGAAATAATCATATTTAAAGTGTGGATTAAATACCTTGTTGTGCTTATGTATTGAATGATTTTTATTATTTTATGAAGTGAGTTATTGTTACTTTAATTATTCTTGTTCTATAATGTTTCCAAAGGGATTAGATAACCCTAGGACTCGCCTATTAACTCCGAATTAATTTTGGGAAAGATTATGCGGGGTTGGAAAAGATTAATTAACAAGAACTTGAGGTTTTAACCCTCATTTTATAGATTCTACTTAAGGATAAGATTGAACTACTTGTAGCCATATCCGGGTGTGCTTAATCTATTAATTGTTTTAGGGATAATTCAACTAGGAAGTCTTGTTAGTCTTTGGAAGAAGCTAATATAGAATTATTACCCGTGGCTAATTAACATAAACTCGCTCATAATTGTAAAATCGTAAAATACATTGGATCATTACTTGAGTGTAATTCCCGATGCATCCATACTTGTAGACATTGATCATTTTACTTGCTTTCTAGGTTAGTTTACATTTCCGCATTTAGATATAAATATTTTTCTCAAAACAATTCTTAGTGTTTGGCATTGCATAACAAGTGATAATTCTCTTACATTCCTAATCGCCTACATATTGTTCCTTGTAGAATTCGACCCCGACTCATAGTTGGCTAAATTATATTGCATGCGACCGTGTCCATTTACTTTTTAGTAGTGGATTTGGACGTCATCACTAACCTCGACGAGGTAGCGACGAGGCTACGGCAGGGCATATACAATATAACCTGTAACAATATATAATAAAGCAAAAAGAAAATACGGCACGAATTGGAGCAGTAACTTGCAACAAAATAAATACGGAACCCAATTATCTTGCCAGTACTTAGCTATAACCCATCCTTAAGAGAGATACATTACTACAGGAATAAATCACAGCAGAAGAAGAATACATAAACAACAAATGATGCGGCGCGTATCCCGATCCCATCATATAACTAGTAACAATATGAACATTCACCCTTATTACTTCTGTTGCGGCATGCAACCCGATCCCACCAGTCCACCCTTATTTCTCCTCAATATATCACCCTTATTCCTACTGTTGCAGCGTGACACTCGATCCCACCTGTCCACCCTTATTACTCATGTTGCGGCGTACAACCCGATTCCACCAGACAATCATATTTCACCCTTATTCCTCCTATTGCGGCATGCAACCCGATCCCACTATATCAGTAAAAATCATACCATAAGAACAAGTATTTCACAATTTAGCTCAAATCCCTCTACAATATTTGTGCCTCAAACCAAAACAAACGGAAATCTATACAAGTATGAAAATTCATCAATTAATGCTACACAACGAGACCAACCAAAATGTTCCATGAAATACCGATAGGCCAACTTAAGGCAATAATGAGATACAATGAACTACGGAACATCTAATACCTTCAATAAGGAAAACAACATCTATCAAAAAGAAATTAAACATGGAAACACCAATAAGCATGTAGAAGTTAAGACATGAAAACAATATATTTGGAACGGGGAAGGGAATAGATAAATAGATAATTTGGTGGCGCATAGGTAATCGTCACCTCACCTGTACGCCACACACAAACATCAGAAGTTAACTTTTTACATGCTTATCTATCTAGTAGAATTGGTGCCACCAATCATCTAGAACAATGTCTTTTATTCCATTCATTAGTGCTAGTTCCAAAAAGTCACTGTTATCTGCGTTAAGATATGAGAAGTCACTGTTATCTGTGTTAAGATCAGCTTCAGCACAATATTGCTCGTGAATACCAGGCAAGGATAATTGACCATCTGATTCTTCTTATCCCCTCGCTGCTGTATTTGCTTCTTCTGTCATCACGAGCACTCTGTTGGTGTTGGACCCATGATTCTCCATTGTAGTTTCATCTCTGTCATAAGTGGTCAAAATTTGGCTATTTTTGTTAAGTCCTCTCAAATAATTATCCTGTTGTTCAGCATACTCTGCCTTCATAAGCTGATGTCGTTGGGAAATTGTTGTTGATTGTGAACTGTTGTAGTCAGGTTCACAACATAGCTTCTATTGCTTGAGCAACTTCTTGTTCCTCCATATTAACCCCATTCTTCCTATTTCTCTCTGTTATGTTCTTCTTTATTCGGCAGAGAACAGTATCTTGTTTAGGAATATTATTTTCCCAGAAGTAATCATCCCCCACGTAATATTCTCTCATCAGCCAATTAATTTTATCTTGCTTTGATCCTTTACTACTCCTAGTTCGATAAACATAATTTTTTCTGAATCCCACAACAGCTCCCTTACTATTCTTGATAGGATCACCGCCGATTTGGGCTTTCCATGTCCCGTTAGCGCAAGTTCGGCGAAACATTTATGTGATTCCTTCCGCTTCTTCAAAGGAGAAATAAAGTAGCCTATTTTCTCTTCAGGTTGATCAGAAATCTCCCATGGTGGCCGGTCTCCATAGATTTCCCCAAGTCGAATAGGGCATTCACTGGGCAAAGACTCACCCTTCAAAAACTTTTTCAGAAAGTAGATCAACTCTGCATCGGTAGGGTAAAATCGAACACTGGGAAGCTGTGATACCATCGACATGACGGTCTTTGATTTGCTATTATTAATAAAGAAATTAAAACAAGAAGGAGAAAAGAATCACAAGAAAAAACAACCCTTGAATTATCGATGATCTGCTAGTTTTCTTTCAATGAGTCACAGATTGACTCTGCTGTGAAAATACAGAGAGAACAAAGAAAATATAAATTCGCAGTGAAAACAGAGGGAGAAGAAAGAATGAATTATTACTACTATGGAAGAAGAACCTGAAAGAGTGCAGCAGCGGAGGCTAATGTTAAGGTTCTTTATAAATAAATTAGGTTTCTAAAATAAATTCACGCGAAAAGACTAATTTTTTAGGAAAGAACGGAGTTTAGGAAAAATAGGAAAGTATTTGATTTGATAGTGTATAAAGCTGGGTATTAGGAAAGAACACACGGTTGTTGCTTTTGACTGTAGTTTTCAGAGTATTTTTTTCGGAATTACACTCGGGGACTCTAGTTATCTTACCTCTTTTTTCATATTAGAACTTATTTATTTTAAATTTTTAACTAACTTTGTCCTATCAAATACTAGGGATTTTTAAAAGTAACAATTGATTTTACAGGGAAAAAATGAAAAATCGTTTTTTCCACTTTCATTTGCAAGTTAATTGTCAAACTCAACATTCTTTTCACAGAGAAGGAAAATCAAGTTGCTTTGTTTTTAATTTGAAGTTATTTACAGTAAAATTAAAATTTATCATTTTATTAACTGATGAGAAAAGGAAATATAGGTTGCCACAACAATAAATGCCAAAGGTGAAAATCAGAATTTAACAATATGAATTTGTATGCTTCAAGAAACACCTTTTCTAGGAAGTAACTTCACCCACCAGTAAAAGAGAATTATAGCCTCATTTTCTCTTGTTTGTTTACCTCCTTCATTCTTCATCTCCCCTTTTCTGAGAGAAACTAATACTGTTATAGAAGTCACTGCAAGCCTCCATATAGAAAGAACAAAAAATGTTAATGTTTTTATAGTGTGCATATATAAATGCATATGTTTAATGTTTGTATGTTGTGTTCCATTCACCAATCAACATTGTTATTTCACATTAAGTAATATTCAGACTGTCTGACTATGGTTATTCACTACATGAAACCAAGGGGTGTCACTTACGATGCCCTTATGATTAAAGCAAGCAATTAATTTACATTTGTGAAGTAGTTAACCACTATGTAGTAGTGAATCAATTGGTAGTAACGGTTTCTTTTGGATAACAAGAAACATCAAAAGGTGACCTGTGAACAAGTAACAGGGCAACAAGCAGCCCAAAGACTAACTCTAACTTCGATCCAAAAACAAGAACTGATTCATCAGTGACTATGGCGTTCATCTTTGATCATCAGAAAAATCAGGCTCGTCAGGCTTAAAGAGTTTAGGCATACGTAAGCTGGATTCACCAGGGTCCACCCGTGCCACCTTGCCTCTTCTGGTGTTAGCAGCAAATCTTGATGCCAATATTGTAGCTCCAAGATGCTGAATACTGCTTTCTGTTGCATGATCCGAAGCATTTCCACCGTCATAACCAGCTTCTGGATATTCATGACCATAATCATCATCTTGGTCCATCCCTCGTGAGAAGTACAGGCTTTCTTCTCTTGACAATTCCTCCGCTAGTTTTTTCCTCCGATAGCGTCTCCATGCAGCTTGTATGTAGCAAGCTCCCCATGTCCTCCATTGGTGTGAGTAGAACCGGAATGCATGCTGTAATTTCTTACTATGGAGGCGTCTGAACTGGTTTGCAACAAACTTGAGCTTTTCAGCTTTAAGTGCAAATGCTTCAACTTCTTTAAGGCATTTCACTGTTCGAGTTGAAATTGGAAGATTAACATTTGGATTAGGCACTAAGGCCCATGTTAGCAACTCTTCTCCACAAAAATCACCCTGCTTTAACGTAATGGAGTTGAAGAAGCCTGACCTTCCTCCATTAGTTGTTGAACTCTCAAGTTCACCTCTAATTATGAAAAGCATCTCATTCACCGGATCTCCTTCCCGAACAATATACGTGTCTTTCGTGTTCAATGATGAAACAAGGCATTCGCATATTGCATCTAACAACTGATCATCCATCTGGGAGAAGAAAGGGACCTGTAAAATCCAGCAAGCATGAGGTTACTAAATATGAGAACCGTAAGAAAATCTTGGAAGTTCAAAACAGATGGTTGTCATTTTTTTTTCTTTCTTAGATGAGGTCAAGACAGATGGTTTATACAACTGAAATCAGTAGAAAAGAAGATTTTTGCTATTTATTTCACAAAAGTTGAGTCTTAAAACTAGCTATGCAGATTTCGTTAACCATGTGCTACTCTATTGTTTGGTGCAAAAATGTGCGCAATAAAGAGAGCAAAGCTGCATATCCATAAACTGCATCGTAGAGCAATTGCCAACGCATGCTTAACAAGAGACCCACCTCAAGAATAGAAGCTCTCCACAGAAAGTTAAGCTACGAAGTATTTTTAGCCAACAAAAAAGGAAGACCAAACTACACGGCTCCGAATGATCGCAATGTTCCCCTTTGAGAAAGTACAAAACAATAATGACACGGAAAAACTTACACGACGAACAAGAGCCAGGCAGAGGTGCCTCTGAATCTGGCGCCTTAGATCCAAGGGTAAGGAACGCAATATTTCTTCTTCCTCTACACCTCTTGTAGCTACCCATTTATACTGAACAAACCGACGAACACGATCTTGCAGATCTTCAGGCAGTTGACGGTGCCTCATCCACTCTTCTGTGTCCCTTCTTTTAACTCTCCATTGTTCAAGTCTTGCTGTCATGGATTGTAGATAGCTCTTCACAAAATACAACAGTAGAAGCAGTGTCACTTACAAATTCAACAAGATATTCATTCCCTCTGAAGTAGTTCCCCGTTTGCACCCCCCATCCCCACCCCAGAGCCCCCAAAAGAAAAAGACGTATTTGATGGACATAACCTGGATCCTTATTTGATGAACAAGTACACAAGTCACTAGCAATGAATTTGTCAAATGTTGCTCCGACAAGGCAGTTTAGGTGCCGCACCCGTGTCGACACGACACTAGTATGGGTGTGGGTATGAGATCCTTACCGGATCTGGTCAAGTAATTTTGGGTACTTTGACCACGACGGATGAAAAATTCGAGACGAGATACAATGTGATTCCCGAAATCAAAACCACAACTAGGGTAAATTCGAATAAAATAGCATACCTTATCTAGCAAATCAAACCTTTACTTATCTATAACTTGAGGAAAAAAAAGAAAAGAAATCCACATTTTACAAGCTATACTTAAGTATTACACCAAATTTCTCATAATTTAGAGATTTACTTTTTTCTTTTTTCGAATTATTTTTAGCCAAATCCCTGCAACTGTATCCATACTAGGATCCGTATTCCTGAATCTAAGAATTTACATCTCGAAGGATCCGACCTCTATATCCGCACCTGTGTCGGACACCCGCACCCATGTCCGAGCTTCTTAGTTAATAAAATTTAAGGTCAACAGCCATAGTTGCAACCTTAACTCAAATAAGTAATTACTGTAATGCTGTGCATTGGTCATCAACAAGAAAACTTCAGCTTTGTTAAGTTGTATCAAAAGATAATACTGAACAACAATGGGTAAATAAACTATGTCATTGTCTACCATTTCAGAATCCTGCCACCTAGTAGTTCAAAAAGAAACTAACCACTTCCTGTACCACATGGTCCATGGAAAACAAGAGTTGTGAGGGCCGTCAAAAGTGAAAAATAAGAGCAGACCCAAACCAAAAAGTGTTCTCACTTTGATATCTGGAGATTAGGATAACTTCAGCAAGTTGGACACAATCATTTGCACAGATTAAACTTGGCTGTTAATTTTTTATACTTTAAGGTATGTGCATTCACAAACTTACTCAAAAGAAAAGGAGTTTCCTAACTCAAAGGAGGAGCTTTCTGTGTCCATGAACTAGTCGTACAGTCCCATGGTTTAAATTCCCATTCAGAGCAATCAACCTCACACCCCCACGCTGGAGGGGAGAGAGAGAGCACGCACACACGCGTAAAGGGCTATCAGAGTAAAATACCAAGATGCTAATGCATGGTACATGGTTAGGATATATTCAAGCAAATTCTCATTAATTGATCAAGATCAGTCCACAAGAACCAAGGGACTTAATCAACGGGCTGATACTGCTTTTGTTTTATTTTATTTTGAACAAGGACTAATAATCTTTTTTAACACTATTCCCATTAGCTATTTCGCTTACTTTATCAAGTTCATCACTTATTGACAACTCAATTGAAAACCAAGACTATTAAGTTTTCAGGTGTTTCATAGTGCATCTATCAAAAATCTAGGCTTCTTATATGATGTAAGATCTCTTCGTCTGACCTCTCTCTGTCCTTGTCAGGTATATTGAGAGCGTCTTTTACTAAATCTATATTTCTCCAAGGGTGGATGCATTCGTTGATTTTTCGACAAGTATGATTTCATGAAATAAGAAACTCAACATTGTCTATTTCAAGTTGTCCACTTTAAAGTCCAACTCCCAAGTTTTCCTCCTTTTAGTCAATATCCAGTAGCTTAAATTCATCAACGTACATCAGAGACTAAGCAATAGTGTAAAAGAATAAGAAGAAATGTGAATAAGAAAACACATCGTAATTTAGTTTTTCACATGAGAAAATACCTGCATGTTGCCTATCAGCAGTGCAAAGAAGACCAAACCCAGAAGACAAATAAGACTGGAAAAGAGCGTCTCAACAATGTTTATGCTTGTAGTTATACTTTGTCCGTATGAACTGAAAATCAAGATATTGAGGGATCCGTTAAGCATAAATCCTAATGAAATATGGAAAAAAAAACTTTTGCGATAAATATCTTGCACTTGTCACCAATATCTTTTCAGGGTGACACAAAGGACAGTGAGTTCCGAACCTTGCCTCTACCTAATTAGCCCCAGAACCACCATTTAAGCTAAACTAGTAGGTCATGGACTTTTCTCCACATTTTCCTTCAAAATGGCCCCTTAATTCATATTACCGAGGAAAGCTAAGAAAAAAAGGAATTACCAAAGAAAGTTGCACAGTTTTTTGTGTCACAATGCCATTAAATTTTCATTTTTATTTGTTCTCAAAACAGTTAGTGCAATGCACCCACATTTTTATGCCACAGTAACATCCATCTTTCATTCAGTATATAATCAAGAAATGCTTTATAAGCTTTCCATAAAGTCCTGCAGACTAACGCATGATTGGCAGGGATAAAAATTCTTCATAAGAAAAAATCAAGAGAAAATTAAATTTAACATTCCTACTATCACAAGTTCGTATACTAGAATAAAAGATGAAATGTTTCTTGCCACATTGAAGACTCCTTTCTTTTTTCTCGCAAGGAGTAAAAATTGTGGTCCAGTACTTCAACCTGACTACATGAAGTATAAGTTGCAACTCAGATACTTAAAATTGAGTGAGAGAGAGGGCTATTATTTAACAGTCCAATATCAGAACGGATATGGAAGACCAAACCTGTTGTCTAAGCCACGCTTCTCTTCAACGAATTATTATTATTATTATTATTATTATTATTATTATTATTATTATTATTATTATTATTATTATTTTGATAAGACAACGAATTATCTATATAATGGTCAAAAATCGTATGACTATGTTTATGTATATGACAAATATTAATCTTCAGCATGCTTGGTTTAAGTAAATGCACAACTCTGATGTTAGGTTCTGCTCCAACTTTAAAAACAAGTTTGCGAAGATGAAGAATTTGCTTTACAGTTTTCTGACAACAGTTGAAATAAATATTTTCTGAGGAGAGAGAGTTCTCAGCTGACTCACGAAGACTAGTTCCTGAACAACTTTTCAGGCCCTGACTTACGATCTACCCACATGTCATTTGCGAAGTATCTTTCGACCACTTGATAATGATTTATTGAGGTGCAGAAGTCCATTAGATAAAGAGTTTTTTATATTGATATGCAGACTATTTTCTAATTAAGAAAATTTAGAAAATAAATTAAGACAGAGAGACCACAAAGGATTTGATAACAAAGAGAATACCTTAGGCTCTTTAAACCCCACCATAGGCAGTAAAAATATCGATCAAAGATGCCAGCAGATGTAACTTCTTCAGTATTTGCATCACCAAACATTCCAAACTCAAAGCTTATATCGGCATTAGCATCGCAATTCTTGAACACCTCAGTGGTTTCCGACCACTCCTGACGCCCAGGTTTACCAAGTGATGAGCAATCAAGGTAGTCTTTATAACAAGCTGGAGCACCCTCCTGCTGCTTTTCGCACTCATCCTTCCAGCATGAAAAGTGCCTCTCGATAGCCATCAGATACCATATAGCTCCTAAAACCTGCACTGACAATTCAAAAACCAGATTAATCACTGATTCAATCTCCAATGAATTAGAAAATATAGTCTGAAAGGCTGCAGGTGCAACTTTTCAATCCAGCTTAAGGAGAAAAGGCAATATTATGTTATGGATCATAGCAATATCATAGCATTTATTATATCAATAACAATGAAAAAGACGTCTTCGACATAAGAAAATTTTTGCTGCTAATTTAGTTTCTTCACTTTTTCCTCTCTTTGCTAGCGCACAATCAGCAACAACCACAATATACATCACCATAATATTTCATGCAAACTCAACTGCAATATTGTAGCTACTACCACCGAAACTATTGCAACATCTGTGACCACTAAGCACCCACCTTTGTTTGGTTTTCCACCCGGTTGCTGGTACCCGCTTTGGGGCCCGACTAAATCTGAATTCGCATGGAGAAACCCTACTTCCTACTTCCACTCCACCACAACTATTTGATGGTCTAACACCCACTTACTACACCAGATGGGACTCTAACCTCCTCAAGCCCTCAAACTATCCCATATTCCGACTTCCTGATTCACTGAAAGAGCAAATGTGTGTGGACATCCTGGTACCATTATCCTTCATTTACCAGCAGGACCTCTTTTAAGGCATAAATCATGGAGATATATTTCAACAGCATTGGCGGTGAGACTTAAACTTATGATATCTATCTACTTAACTTGATAATGAGTTCTATAGTTCCACATCATTTAAAAGCTTGAGTTGCTTGGGAAATATTAAATTTAAAGCTTAAGGTTTCAGAGAAGAATTTTTTTTATTTACTTATTTAATTAGGTCTGTAATAACAACCACATAAAATAATTGGCATGACAAAAAAAAGCACTACAAAGAACTGAAGCAAACCTTATTGTTGAACTACCACTGTGACATTTTCATCAGTAGCCTAAATCAGTGACTTATAGTCCAGGAGTCAAATTACAAAAGTCTCACTGCTTCCTAAGGTGAGGTATTTTCACCATCTGTTAGGTGTTGAGAAGATCCAAATCTTGAAAAGATAATGAAAAATTGCTTTTTCATTACCAATGCTATTGATTATGCTGACAAGGATTAAATATGACAATTAAAGAAAATGTGAGTCTGGAGTGTGGATAATGGATAGATAGCTTCTAATTTGTCAGTTGAGAATATCAACGCGGGGAAGAATGCATGGAATAATGGTAGACAAAAGAGGTATCACCAAAATGTGGACTTGGAACATTACTTGTAGATACTACTTTTGTTTCTCTCAGTCAACCAATTTCCAAAGATTTTTCCTCCAGAGGACCATCACTTAAAGGCAAAAGCTTTTAAAACCTGGGAGCTTTCCCAATTATATACACAGTAGAGTTAATACCAATGACATGCTATAGCTAAACCTGTTAGCGAGCTCAGCTCATATCGGCATCACATGAGTAAGGAGTGTAACAAGCCTGTACTTTGTTTACATTGCTCCTTAAAAAGGCGATATCACATAAACTATAGGTTTTGAGGAGTCCTATCATTCGGTATTTGTTTTTAAGTAATAGAGCTTTGATTTAAGGCAACAAGGGAGGGATAGTCTAATAGTAAGACTCTCCACATCCAACCATAAAGTTGGAATTCGAGTCACAATGGGGCAAAGTGGGAAAGGGCCAATTGGGAATGGACAACAAATTGCATTCAGAAAGATTAGTTCACACCTCTCAAAACTATAATTCATGCTCTGAGAATTTATAGTTGATGAATTCAAAGCCTATAGTTGCCCTTACAATCCATATTTGGTTGAGTAATGCCCAGACCTGATTTGCAGCTTTCTTCACAGCCTGGTCCTCAAACTGGAAAAGTTTACTAATTTGAGTTTAACTGACAGCTGAAAGGTGAGGGTCAATCACAAAATCTATTTGACATGTGTCCCTTCTTCATCCGTTCTAAACTTGTCACTTTTTCTAATCGGTCAACTTCCATTCACTTTCATCCACTAAAATAAGTTGATTTTTCCCCTGCCTGCTATTGTGCGCTAGTGACACCTTTAGTCTGTCCAAAATATGTTATGTCTTGTTTATGGGTTCCTAATTTAGCTACAGGTCTATTTAATGATATCATTTCCAGATTAAAATGAGATAAGCAGAATATGGTTTATTGACTAACTTTACCTTCTCTTGTTGACAACCCGTATTCTATACTTTCTGAAAAAGGATTCCTTTTAGAGTTGTCAACTGAATTTAGGATCTGAATTTAGGAAGGGAGGTGCCTTGTGCACTATTTTGATAAAAAAGAAAAAAAAATACTATCAAAGACTGCAGAACTTACATGACCTGCCAGCAAGTACAGGAGGAGATTGTATGCTGCACCAGACCAAGCTGTCTTTGCCACAACACCTGTATTCCTAATAATCTTTGAATTTAAGGGGAAAATGACTAACAATCTTGGCACATACTGAAGCATAATAATCAAAGAGATGGCATGATTAGCATGAGTGGCGGATGAGCCATTCAATGGCATTATAAACCAAATAACAATCTGCAAAACCAAAAATAAGACAAAGTTACTATTCATCATACCACCCTCAAATTAATAAACATACTTTTCCAATAAGGCATAATAACAAAATTTGATTTCAGCCTTCAAGTCCAACTATGTTGCACAATGAAAGTATGTCACAAAAAGAAACGGTTGGGCGTGCGAACAAAAGTCACACACTGGTAGCTAAAAAGAAAAGGAAGCTACAAATAAGGTGTTGGGATAATCTTAATGGTGTGAGGTCTTTTGGGAAAAACCATGCAGGTTTGGCACAAAGCAGATAGTATCACATCATATTGAGAAATATCTTTGGGTGACAATGGTTTCGGGGGACGAGTATGAAGATAGCAGAGTGATGGCAAAAGGCTCGCTTACTACCTTTTACCAATCGCAAAGGTAAGTTGGAGTACAAACACATAAGAACCTATCCTCTGGGCTTCGGTGGCTATAAATACTCGAATAATGTGAATGGCACGACAGTAAATCTTCAAATAAGCCCATGAGGTAATGGGACATGTGAAACATAGTTCGGGGGCTTGGAGATGGACCATGTGACACTTAATTTGAGAGGAAGATTGTTGGTGTGAGAATAAAAGCCCCACATTGGTAGCAAAAAAAGAAAAGTAAGCTACATATAAGGTGTGAGGCCTTTTAGAGAAAATCAAGCAGACAATATCACTTAAACCCAGCTCGAAACCATGGATTCATTCAAATGCTAATCCAGAAGTACAACATTAAGAACAAATTATTATGATTACAACGTTGACAAAGAAACATGATATAATGTATGTAATAGACTGACTTGTGGGAGCGGGAGGGCAGCAGCAAGATCAATGGCAAAGTCATTCTTCAAGTAACGGATAGCAATCAATTTCTGATCCATCACCAGCTCGCCCTTACCAAAAACCCGGGTTTTCTTGGAAACAAAAGCCGTACGGAACTTCATAATGATCTGAAACAAGGCGAAGATATCAACCAATACGCGAAAAGTTAATATGGTGTATCCCAAAACATTATCGGTGCTCATGCAGGTTTCCCGAATAATTGGAAGCAACAAAAAAAGAGGATCAACAAATAGACCGACAAAGGAAGTGACCAAGAAAATGTGGTTCCATCTGGCAACGAACTCGCCATTTGGATCGAGAATTTGTTGCCACCAGGGCTTCTGACGGTCGTAAATTAAGGAAGGTTTGGAGAAACGGTGGAGATGGTGCTGGAGAGTGTCCATTTTTTGTTACAGAAGAAACCCTAGGACAGAAGGTCGATGATTGCCATGGAGATTTGAGTATTATCAATGGGTGGAGAAGGAAACGGAGAGCCATTACAATGGAATGCTGCATTGCGAACACGAGGAGTTGTGTCTGTGTCCCCGATATGTGCGTGCAGTTCGTTGAATCAGCGCGCCAAATCAAAACCCCCAACTCACTTAAAACAGATTAGTACTAATATCATAACGGGGAAAAGGGCTAATATATCCCTCTGCTGTGGAATATTGTTACTTTAAAATTTGGGACTTTTACCTAGTTATATTATATTAGAAACTTATTTATTAATGTTCTCTATGTTTTATAGTTTTTAATAAATATCTAGGTTTTTCTTACAAATTGTGTAGATTTCTCCTTAAAAGGCTCCCACCCCATTATTAGTGTCTTCAGTTAAGGGATTCAATTATATCCTTTCCTTTTTTTCCCCTCTCCTCTTCTCTCTCCTTTTTTTACAACAAAATTCCTTAATCTACGCCCAGAATCTCCATCTTCTCTCTTCCCACAATTGTCAATAATTTTATATTATTAAATCATCAATTGCATTGTTCTTTTGTTGGGAGACCGGACTACACTAAAAATGAAGAAATATTCAGGAATTGTATGATACATGTATCATAATTGTATTTAAATTGTATCAGATACATCAATACGTAAAATGTAATTGTATCATATTTGTATCACAATTGTATATAACTTGTAGATGGTACACTAATATCTAAAATAATACCTGATACAATACTAATAAATTAATATATAATTATCATATATTTGTAATACAAACTGTGAAATTCGTCACGATCTCACAACTGCTCATAATTCAAATACAAATTTGATACAATCCTGAAAGAATTCTTACATAATTATGATACAACTTAAAACCGACTCTAAACTTAAACTGATACAATATCGTATTATACTTGTATTAGTGTTGTATCATGTATTGTTTTAGGTACAAATTGTAATACAATTCTAAATTATGATACAACTTTGATCTTCATCTTTTTCAAGTTTCAATGTAAAACATCCACCTAGAACCAACTCTAAACTTAAATTATAATACAATATTGTATTTTAATAGTATTAGTATTGTATCAGAATTGTCTTAGGTATTGATGTATCAAATACAACTCAGATACAATTAGATATCTTTATCATACAATCGTAATATAATTCCGAAACTTCATCTTCCTCGAGTTTCATTATGAAATTCAACCTAAAACCAACTTTAATGTAGAGTGAAACTTACCAACAACTTGATTGTAGAGCAAATTTTTGAATTTCTTCTGTATTGTATAAATAAAAAAGAGATTTTGGACGATTAAAGAGAGAAATCGTATATCAACAGCTTTAGAAGAGGAGTGAGTAAGCTAGATTTTTGGGTTAGAAAGATTATGGGTATCAATGGATTTCTTACTATGGGTAAGTACAAAGAGAGGTGATGATTTTGGGGTGCAGTGGGTTTCTTACGGTGATGATTTTGGGTAAATACAAAGAGAGGTGATGATTTTGGGTAAGTACAAAGACATATATAGCTTTCCTTGGAAAAAGGAAGAGTATCTTAAATGTAAGGGATTATGTGTAATTGATACCCAATATTTAATGTATGTTTCATTTCCTCTTTTTTATGGTTTTGTATAAAACTAGTAAATATAGGTATATAAAGTAATTAATAAAGAACCTAAATAAATATAGTAAATAGGTTTCTATTATAGTATAGCTAGGTAAAAATCCCTTAAAATTTTCCCTCTGTCCATCAGGTGATCCATAATCTCCCAAATTATTTAAATTAAGTCGCTTATTCTTTTTCTTGATCCACTATTTTTGAAATAATACCTGCTTTCTTAATTGAAAAAAATAAATAAGAGAAAAAATATTAAAAGTACAACTATTAGTAAGCAAAGTATAGTAAATTGAAGAATCTAAATTAAGTAGCTTGTCTGATTTCCAAAAGTATTTGCAACATTCCAACTTTAATGAATTCGTTGCACCAAAGATATGGAGACTTTGTAAGTATTAGTGATAGAAATTGAAGTTCCTCAGAGACTTTACATTATTGAATTCAAAGTTCCTTTAATCAAATGTCTACGCATTATCCACTCTTAAGTTAGTCAATCAAACTCTATACTAACCAAACAATAACAAAATATATTTGAATATACATGTACATATATGATGATCAGCTGCATATAATATACAATAAATAACCAACTGAATTGTACGGTGTGTATATTGTTGAAAAATAAATAAAATTTTAAACCAATTCCAAACTCATTATCACAAGAAGAGAAGTGGGTGCGTTGGCAATTAAAAATAGCCATGGACAATTTGTATTGTCTAGTACCTGTAGCATTCACATCCAGTAACAGATTTAGAATTTTAAAGTTATGGGGTGCTAACCGATACAATTTCCAAAAGAAGATAAAAAAGAAATTTAATTGTGGGTGCTACTCTATATATTTTTATAATTGCCTATGCAAATTTACTACATATAATTAAAGGTTATGGGTACTTAAGCACCCACAAAAGCTAATGTAGATCCACGACTATTCATATCAATAATAATTTTTGAAAATAGTGGAGCAAGAAGAACAACAAGTAATTTAATTAAAATAAAATTAGGAGATATTGGATTACTTAACAGATCAAGGAGCAATTTTTAAAAGTTTAGTGATGGTGTAGGTAAATTTTGTTAAATAGTATAAGAATAGGAATAAATTTAATCGAATAATATAACATAGGTTAAATGTAAATAATATCTGAAAATAAAAGGCGTATATTTGACCCTTTTCCCCATTATAATTTACCTAACTGATTGAAAAGCGGTAGCTAATTTTTTTCGGTCACTCAATCACTTCTTATTGACTTGCCAGGTGTCAATTAGAATATCTTATGTAACCGATATCGATCCATAAGTTAACCTCAAAACATTGGAAAATTAACATTTACATTGTGTCCAAGAACTATTGTTTTTCTTAGTATCTCGTTGGTTCGATAAAGTCATACTAACAAATAAGAGGGAAAAGGTCCAAAAATGATTCTGTGATTTGCATTATGGTTACTTTTATCTTCCGTTTAAAGTTGGGTTTAATTATATCCTCGCCATTACAGAACTGGCACACAATTACTCTTATTTTTCAACTTAACTAGCCGAATATTACAAAATAAATAAAAAAGGTCCACAATTGCAATTGTGGATTACAATATTATCCAAACTTGTCTCTTTAACTATTTTTGTTCACGAGTTATTTTATGTTGCTTATATTCACAGCATTTGTTTGATGTGAGATATAGGCTTGCTTATAGTTAATTCAGTTTGAAAGATTTTAAATATTCCTCTATAGTGTACTATTAAAGTTTACTATTTAAATAACCTTCCTATAAGAGTCTCAAGCTCATTAATTCAAAAAAAAAAAAAAAAAGGTTCCATACTGTTTATAAAAGGATAATTCCTCTCGGTTTTGATGTATTTTAAATTTTACTGTGATAAAAATGTTATACTATATTAAACCTCTTTGTTATTTTTTTGGAGAAATATCAGGTATGTCCATTTATAAGTAGCTTATTACAAAAATCGGTTAATTCATAAAATATATTAGCCAAATATTAGTCAATTAGCTATTTGTAGCCAAAAAGGTCAAATTTTTGCTTTCTTTCGAATGAGTGTTATTAGAATAGATTGGGTACATCTTAAGAAACTTGAATCTCAGTTTTGGGATAATGTGGTGGAGTTTTGAGGTGGTTTGAATTGGAAATTCAAAGTAGAAGATGAACACAAAAAATGGTTGGTGTATCACACTGTGTATCACATGTCTATCCATGTATACCTGTGTGTAGATACATGTATCACAGAAGAATTTTTTGAATTCGATTTTAACTACGAATTTGATACTAAAATCAGTCTAAATCACTTCCAATCTTTCTCAAAATTTGTATATTCAGATGTTTTCAATGAATCTCAACTGCACCCATTGAAAAAAGTTATTTTTTTGCTTAGATTTTTGGAACATTGTATATATATATATATATATATATATATATATATATATATATATATATATATATATATATATATATATATATATTTTTTTTTCTTATATTTCATCACTTTATTTGCTAACTCATCCATGAAATTTTCTTTCCGGCTTGCATCTGATGCTATTAATCACGCTTGAACATATGGAAGGAGATTTTTGTGTGCAATTCTTGGAGAGAAAGAACCTTATTTCTTTGGGTTTTCAATTTTTATATGTGCTTGGCTAGTTTTGGTAAGTCTATGATTAACGGCTAGAGGTTGGTAAGTTGGTACTATTTTGGGACATTTTTGTAAGATTTTTCCTATTTTTTATACTTAATAAAATATATTTTTAATAAAAACGCTATTCAACTGGCAACAAAATATATATATATATATATATATGGAAAGTACCATCCATCTGAAATTTAAAGATGACAAAATATTGACCATTTTACCATTGTTTCACTTATTCATTTCTTCTACATCAAAATCGTTATTACACAATTGTGTCCATAAGTTTGTCATAATATATTTTTATAATATTTTTTTTTCATTGACAAATGTGGGGAGAATATTTTATCTCTTTTACTTTCAATATATAATTTTTTTTTGTGGAAATTAATTTGCTCGAGGGCAATTTCCAAACATAGGCCAAAACTACACCATTTGGACCTTATATTAGGCCAAATTTTAACCGGAGGATACATATAAATATATTTTCAATGTACAGTGATAAATTTGATTTCGTTTTTTTATTTTTAATGATTTTTTAGCCGAGTTAGAAAATAAAGATGAATGCGTATGTTTTGTAACGGTGAGCATAATTGACCCCAATTTTAAACAAAGGGCAAATATATATTTGCAGACCATAAAGGCAAATTTTCTCATTTCCTCATTATTCAATGTTATTAACTTATCCGCTTGATTCTTATTTTTCACTTTTTCTCATTTAAAATGAAATTTATTCGTTGCATAACTAAGTTCATAAGAAAAATAAGAAAATATCATGATGAGGGAAGGTAATTAATTTTCTTATTTCACATCTTATAAGTAGGGGTGTTAGTGTATGGTATTTTAAAAACCGATTGAACCATTCAAATTGAACCGTAACGAGCCGAGTTTTGGATTTTTTTTACCAAAACTATAAGTTTCGTTATAAATATGACACTACATACACTTGCAACATCGAAAAATACCTAACCAAATCGATAGTTAGATAGATCTTTAAAATACCGAACCAAACTGAATGGTTTCTCATTTTTTTTTTTTGTTTCTCATTCTTCTACTATATTTTTTCTAAATTTTAGAGTTGCCTCTTCCAGATATATGATAAGACAAATAAGTGTTAAATACATTTCAGATTGTTTCGTCCAACAAGAAAGTGAACACCCGGGGAGTTTTTCTTCAACTAGTCAAACAACCAAGCAATACCTGTGAACACACAAAAGCTATAAAAAGAACGTGTTTTAATAGTAAATATTTTGCATCATCTGTAAGGATCTTGTTTACTATATTAGGCATATCCATTTAATTGTGAGAAATCAGTTCTCTGATTATGAATTCGCAAGTTCCACTTGTTGGACTTTAAGCCATTGGGCTTTAAAAGAGAAGAAGTGTGAATTGGAAATGGAGGGAAATAAAATGGAGGGAAAATGAAAATTTGAAGAAGTGAACTTTTGTCTTGCACTTTGTCCCTCATTGGTGAGGGACAATCACATTTATGTGCTTATATATAGATTCACTTCTTAAAGCTCTTAAAAGGAGTTGAAGAGAATGAACCCTCGCGTCGTCGTCGCTCGCTCGGCTTCGGCTTTGGAAAACGATCGATAAGATTATTTTTGGACAAAATTTATTTAATTATTTAATAATTAATTAAATGCCAAATCACTGCTGAACGTTCAGAGGGCCTCACTGGCCGCGGTTCTGCCGCGACCGCGGTAGAATCGCGGCAGTCAGATTCAGAGAAGCTCTCTGGCCGCGGTTCGGCCGCGATCGCGGCAGGCCGCGTATTTTCTGAAAAGGCACCTTTCCAGACACCTCTTCTGATATTTGCCTATAAATTATGTGGCAAGGCTGCATCTTCCAGATACGAAAAAGACTCTAGAACTTCTTTCTTTCTGAATATACTGCATCCTAATTCGCAGTCTCTCTCTCTCAAATTCGTAAGTGTGATTTTGCTCCGTTCTTTGAGTTCGTTGGTATCCTGCAGTTTGTATTGCCACTGTTGCAGGAAGGTTTATTCCGTTTTATCCTGGGAGGATTTAATCTATTACCTTGGCAACGTGTGAGGGGGTTAAAATTCCTTAAGGACGCACAAGAAAATTGTGGACTCGGAAAATTTCTGATTCTTTACTATTTGATATATTTCTTTATTCTTCTAACAGTTTCCTGAATTTCCTGAATTTTGTTTTAACTCAGTAATGTTCACACCACTAACCATTATGGAACATGCATTAAAGAAAATATTTTCTATTGATGAGTTTTCCTGATCTGTATTTATTAGTGGATTCAACGCTGATTTTGTTATGATCTTTTATATATGGGGAAGCCCTATGCGAAGTAGAACTTCACCATTTACTGTTCCTGCTCCCAAACCTGGTAGAACAGAGATCATCCAAATGAAGAATTTATTCAGCAACGCAAGACCTTTCATTGCAGCAGTCTTTCTGCAATTTGCTCTAGCAGGATTTGACATCCTTTCAAAAATTGCTCTGAATGAAGGATTGAGTTGCTACGTATTTACCGTCTATCGACATGCAGTGGCCACTCTCATCATTGCTCCTTTTGCGATATTTCTAGACAGGTATATATGCCTCTCTCTTCCCGTGTTCATTTAACATGTTTGAACTTCGATTCTAGCATCAGTAAAAGAAAGCCAAATACAAAAAGTCACGTCTGCTTGATTATCATGTCTTTTCACAGGAATACATGACCAAGAATGACTTTTGCAATATTTGCTAAGGTCGTAGCTCTTGGCATACTAGAGAGTCTCAAACACTAAAATCAGTTTTTTTCTCCAAGCAATCAGTGTCTAAACATTTTTGTCTTGATCAATAGGCCAGTCATCGGCCAGATTTTCTACTCTCTAGGCTTGAAATACACAACCGCAACTTTTAGTGCTGCAATGGGAAACATTCTTCCTGCCATTACTTTATAATGGCCTGGATATGCAGGTAAACTATAGCTTGTCTCGTTCAGATACGCACTCTGTATTTTTAAATCAAACAATTACATTTTGTTCTCGAACGGTCAACGTGATCAATTTAAGACCAAATAAATCATGTTCATTAGAATTACATATGGAATAGGATAACAAAATCAGAATGCTCCACTGAGGGGAATTAATCTCTATGAAATGGATAACAAACCATCATCAAAAGATTTAGGGGCCCCTTTTCAATCAATTTATTTACCCTTGAGATATGCTAGTAGTGAAAAAAACTAGCTATAACCAAAACTAGGTGGATCAATTCCTTTCATACTGAAGTAAAGACTCAGTAAGAAAAAGAACAAAATATAGAGCGCGAGAGGCAATGAAAATTATGTAAAGGAGGAACTCAAAATATTCTGGCAATTATACCCACTCTATGAGTCATGCTTTGACATTCTAATAAAATCAAAACAAGTTTTCACATCCTTCTTTGATTTTAATTCTTGACAGATCTTAAGCTTCTCTCTCTGCGTTATCTTGTTAAAGTATTATGCTGATAAATAAGATTACAAAAGGACAGATTAATGCTATGTGAGATCTAGAATATGGAATTAGAGATCTCTATAGGCCTTCTTGCATTATATGGGTTCGTTTAGTCTTTCTAATACACTGTGTATTAAGGAGTATTTATTGCAACTGAATTTCGTTTTACACATGTTTTGTTTATTCTAGACTTGAGAAGATGAAGCTTAAAAGCATTCGCAGCCAAGCCAAAATAATTGGGACAATTGCTGCAGTTGGAGGAGCCATGATCATGACGCTGGTACATGGACCACTTCTTGAACTTTGGACAAAAGGAAAGCCGAATCATGAATCTCAAAGTGGTGGGGAAAATCCAAATTCAAATCATCTTATCATAGGTGCCATCCTGATTATAAGTGGATGCTTGAGTTGGGCCGGCTTCATAATTTTGCAGCTAAAGATATACTTAGTTACAAATAAGTTGTTAGAAATAAGCAACAAATCTGACTCTCGTATCGCTCTATGCCTAGGCAATCACATTGCGGACCTATCCTGCTGAGCTCTCGCTCACTGCGTGGATATGTTTGTTGGGAACAATTGAAGGAGTTATAGTAGCAATGGTAATGGAGAGAGGAAAGACAACAGTATGGGCCATACATTGGGATGCTAAGTTTTTAGCAATTGTATACAGTGTAAGTCAAATTCACGCCGATTGATCTAATCATCCTTTTTCTTTTCTGATAATGGTATATATAGACATTAATATAACGATCAACTTTTCCTAACAACTCTAGGAAGAGAAATATTTCCTCTGCAACATGAGATAAGTGAGAAAAGAATCGAGAAGAATAGTTTTTCAAATCACTCATAAATTAAAAGCTAGCTCCTCACTTAACATGTCTCAAATCCAGGGAATATTTTGTTCAGGACTCACGTATTATATACAAGGAGTTAGTAATGAAAAACAAGGATCCTGTTTTCCTGACAGCGTTCAATCCATTAAGCATGGTTATTGTAGCTGTAATGAGTTTATTCATTCTACGCGAACAAATGACCCTCGGAAGGTAATTCTTGTAACCCTTAAAAGTACTCTTATAATAGTTGCGACCAACACTAAACGAATGTAACGCTTTTTTGCAGGATACTCGGTGCTATTGTCATTGTTTTAGGCTTGTACATTGTCCTGTGGGGTAAAAGCAAGGATAACGGCACGGACAATAGATCTCCATCAACAGATGAACAATTACCAACACAGGAACAAGCAATTGGCCTCACAATCTTGGATAGTAATGTAGAGAAGAAGGAAGAACATGGCGGAGAAGATACGTAGATGGGGAGACTTGGGGAACCACTGTAGTAAAGAGAAAAACACACCACTTAACCCAGAGAACCTAACCCTACAAATAAACAATCTCCATCTTCACATTAAAGCCAAAATATTTCTTTGAACCTGCTTAAGTTTAGGGTGAAAGCATAGTCATTAAGGAGAGCATTTAAAGATGGGTTTGAGGATATTTCCAGCAAAATATAGGCTACCCTTTGTAAAAATATGCATTTAAAGAAACACACACTCTTCTTTGAACCTGATGGACAGGTCGGATTAAATTGATAGCAAATGGCAGCACCTCATTTCAGAGTAGTACTTTTTGTTGGTTTCTCCTATGTGAAGATAAATTTGGAGTGGTCCTATTTCTTGGTAAGTATTTTGATGTGAGTACCTTAATTACTCCATAGATGATCTTTGTTTTTGTTTAATCTCCATGATAATCCCATAAATTTTGTTTAGTTTGATTTTGGGATCAAATTGTTCTGCATAACATGATTAGAGATGGAAGCAATGGTAGCAAAGTGAGGGTGGTTCTTCCGGAATGTTAAGACAATTATTTATTCAACCGTTAAGTCAATTATTAACCTTAGCAATGCTGTAGTGGTAGTCACTTTTCTTTGGTCTATTCCAGGTAATAGGGAACCCTATTTCCCTCATTGACAATATACTTTATTTCAAATAATGTTGTGATTATCATTCTCGATAGATTCACAAGCATTGTATACTATAGGTATGCAAAATGTGAATTGTGTGCCTCCAAGGTATCCAAAATATATAATGCTATTGGGTAAGGAAAACCGGAGTACATTCCCATATTAACTGTATACTTTATTTCAGATAATGTTATGGTTCTGTTCTTGCATAGGTTCACAGGTAGTATTATATACTATTGATGTACAAAAATGTGAATTTTATGCCTCGAAAGTATCCAAAATATATAATTCTATTGTAAATTTTTTAGGGGCAAAATTTATAAATAAATACCAACTGATTAAAATATTTTAGATCGGTTGATTAATTATGAAAAATCTCAAGTTTTGACGAGGTTCTACTCGTCTTATATGACTTTCGATTCAAATTATAATTAAATACAAGAATAAGGGATCTCCTTGATATGAATCCCTCTTGAGGGATAGAAATAATCAGGAGTACCATTATGTTAATAGCTATTTGACTCATGGTAACACAAAACATGACAAGGTTAATTGATTTTATGATCAAAAAGTTTAGAAGGTGAAGGATTTCCTTATAGATGACCATTGCAATCGATAAAGGCTTTCTTTAAATCTAGTTAAATCATCATGTAAGCATTGTTACCTTATGTTTTCCTGGTTAATGACATCTTGGACGATAATTGTATTGTCTGAAGCTCTTCTATTTTTTTTTTTTTTTAACTAAGTTGAGTTTGGGTTATAAGTTAAAGTAATAATGGGCTAATCCAATTAACAAATCACTATTTGTGATTATTTTATGCAGCTTCTTTCTTTTTGTTCTTTCTATCGTGTTAAATGAGTAACTTCCATTACTTACTTTTTAACTTTGTCATTTATTCAAAATCATGCTTCTAGCTTTCACAAGCATAATATTTATAGTATACTTACGGTATCTAGACAATTACTATGTAGTAGTAGCTCATAATATCAAAAGTAATAGCAATATATCAAGTGAGATTCTCTTCCATACGAATTGAATCTTTCTGGGCTTAATAACTGAGTGAGGACAAGACCATCAAGTTGCTCGTTTTTACTGTATAAACAACAAAATAATAAGCTATTGAAATTGATAAATACTTTATATATAACTATATCACTTCACTTACAAGTCGTAATGTGTTGACATTCCATGATGGACATTATCCTATTGGTGATGACTCCCGGATGGACCACCGTGATTCAACATACCAAAACTACGCATATTCCAACTGGGTGTGGCTTCATAACTTGTAAAATTCATATATGGACAGTACCCTGTAGAATATATGAGTGTTAATACAAATTCAACACGACAAAAATAAACATTGTAACACAAAGGAAAATTGAAGTTTACCAGTCGTCTTATGGATTATGTAAAGTAGGAGAGAAATTATTTCTTCGCTCCTCGTTCGCCCGTGGAGATAAGTTTAGATCCGTCCAAACTCTTTCAAATGGAACTTGTTGGGCTAAAACTGCTCCAGAATAACCACCTGATGATTGATGGTTAACCCTGCTTTGCGCAACATCATTATTGCGAATGTCTTCAACCTTCACGTATTTTTATCAAAATAAGTTCTTGGTATTCATCCGGAGTCTACAAAAAATCTCTCAGAGTTTCATCATCCTCGATGTTAAACTCAGCATAACAAGCAACCCCTTGCGGAGTCACAAAATACGTGTTTACCGTGAAAATGGTAATAACAATTAAATTTGTAAATGAGATTCTAAAAATACGTGATCTATTCTCGAGCTAGTTGTTAAAGCAGTTAATGCTAAGAACGTGAAGTATAATGATGAAATACTAGCTAAAACGAGGCAGTAATCAAACCGAAGGGGCCTGTTGCCCGGGCGCAAAAATGGTCGATGGGACCTCGGGGTCGGCATTAGTATCGATCTCGAACTATCGGGGACAGTCGGGGATGGGATAGCTGTTAAAGATATAATTAGATAGGGCTCTTTCGGCCAATATTAAGCTATAGAATGAAGAACAAGTTCAGAAAACGATGAATGCCAAAGCGGCCTTGGGCCAGTGAGAATGAGGAACATAGAAGAAAAGAGAGAGAGAGAGAGAGAGAGAGAGAGAGAGAGAGATTATTGCACTTGTGGAGAAATGGAGCAACATCAGCCCTTTACAAAATGGCATGGGTTCCTCTTATATAGGCGAGGGAACATGATATGGTACAGAGTGCATTAAATGTAAAGATACGAGGATGAGACGGTTAGACAAGACACCAAAGCCTATTGATTCTAGCTGCTTGCCTTGTGTCACGACCCTAAACCCGAACCCGGTCGTGATGGTGCCTCTCGTGAAGACAAAGCCAGCCAATTGAACCAAATTCTCATTTTTAAATAGTTAAATAGCATAAATAGCGGAAATATAGATAACAAAGCGAAAATCCAACCCGACATAGCCCTAACCGGGGTGTCACAAGTCATGAGCATCTACGAGTCATAATACAAGTCTGCTAGATCCAATAACTAGTACAAATGTTCAAAGGAATAGAAATGACAAGATAATAGAGACATGGGGCTGTGGACCTCAACAGCTACCTCGTAATCCCTGAAAGCCGCCTGGAACTGGAGGAATCAACACTCAGGAGCGGAACTAGCAACGCCTGAATCTGCACACATGGTGCAGGGAGTAATGTGAGTACTCCGACCCAGTGAGTAATAAATATAAATAATGACTGAAAGTAAGAAATCACGAAAAACACAAGGCATTTCATACTGAAGCAGTAAGATCACTTAAAATAGTAAAACAGTGAGAAGTCAAGTGAAAATTCCTTTTTCAATAAGTAAAACAAATAATCAACCGGTAAGTAAACAAATATAAATCCGCCCCTCGGGCACAATATCAACAAAACCGCCCCTTGAGCAACATCTCAGAACAGTACCAGCCCATCAGGCTCAATATCAGAACAATGCCAGCCCCTCGGGCTCAATATCAGAACAGTAACAGCCCCTCGGGCTCAATATCACATCACAATGGGTACCCGCGCTCACTAGGGGTGTACAGACTACGGGATGTGCCCCTTACGACCCAAGCGCAATATCAAGCCATCTTGTGGCATCAAATCTAGGCCCTCGACCTTATGTCACTCAAGCCACCTCGTGGCATATATATGTATCTCAGGCCTTCAGCCTCATATCAGCACCAGTGTATCCTCACAACTAGGCCCTCGTCCTTACTCAGTCCGAAAATCATCACAAGCCCCTCGGGTAATAGTAAAACAGTATTTCTCAGCCCAAAACATCATTTAAAATATTATTTAAGTCTCAAAACTAAGTAAAAGTGACTGAGTAGTAAAACAGTGAAAAATATCGGGACTGAGTTCGAATAATAATTCAAAATAGTGAGGAAATGGCAATAAAAATCCTCGAAGGGTTCAAATAGTTGGCGTGAAGCCCAAATATGGCGTTCAGCCCAAATAATGATGATAGCAAATAAGTTTCAGTCAAATGCGCGGTAAAATCATCAACCGGAATGGACCAAGTCACAATCCCCAATAGTATACGACCACACGCTCGCCATCAAGCATGTGTCTCACATCAATATAGCACTACGATGTGCAATCCGGGGTTTCAAACCCTCAGAGCATCATTTACGATCATTACTCACCTCGAACCGGCTAAATCCCTAGCCCACGACGCCTTTGTCCCTCGAATTGGCCTCCACGCGCGTCAAATCTATCCAAAATCAGAACGAATACATCACAATATGCTAAGGGGACAAAGCCCAAGCGAAAACAATCGAAAATACCAAAAATCCCGAAATTAGCAAAACCTGAGCCTCGGGCCCACTTCTCGAAACTCGGAAATTTTTACATCAACGGTTCCTTATCTCCCCACGAGTTCATACATATCAAAAGTTCTCAAATCCGATCCCAAATGGTCCTCCAAATCCCCAATTAGAATTTCAAAATCCTAAGCCCTATTTCTTCCATTTTTAGCAAGACTTCAATGATTTTCTAGGTGTATTTCGCAATATAAACGAGTTTTAGGTCCGAAATTCTTACCTCCAATCGATTATCCTTGAATACCTCATTAATTTCCTTCAAGAACCTTCAAAAATGAGCAACTATGAGTGAAAATATACCCAAAATCGCGGACAAGAAGACTTAAAAACATTCTGGCCAGGCTTCATCGAGTTGTACCTTGAGCTGTGCAGGTTGTACATCCTCTTACCATTTTCCCTTGCTATATACCTTCTGTTAAAACGCCCATAACCCCTTGTGAAAATATCTAAATGACCAACGATTTGACAATTTAGAAACTAGACTCGAAGATCTTTCATTTGATAGGTTGTACACTATATAACTCTTTATATATTCCGAGATTTGAGCTTCTAAAGTGCATCAGAAAATTCTGTCGAAATTGCTCAACCAGCCAACTTCGATCAATCATAACTTTCTCATAGAATAACCAAATCATGAATGGTTTAACTTTCTGGAAACTAGAATGCAAGGACTATAACTTTAGTGTTTTGCAATTTTTCTGATTCCTTATAGATTACAAGATATGAGCTTCCAAACTAGACTCCTCGCATCAGAAAGTTTCTGGTGCACAGCTGAAGCTAAAAAGAATCTGCAACTTTTCCAAATATGAAATAGTCCGTTTAACCACCCAAAAATCACCCGAGGCTACTGGGACCTCAACCAAATATGCCAGCATATCCTATAACATCATTCAAACTTGTTCCAACCTTCGAAACGCTCAAAATAATATCACAACACCGAATTCGAATCGGATTCAAGCCTAAGAATTTCAAAATCTTCTAAATTACTTTTTTGATCAAAAACCCGACCAAACCACATCCGAATGACATGAAATTTTGCACACACACATCCCAAATGACACAACGGAACTAGTGCAACTCTCGAAATTCCATTCCGACCACTATATCAAAATCTCACCTATCAACCGGAAAACGCCAAAAATATCAACTTCGCCAATTCAAGCCTAAATCTACTACGAACCTCCAAAACACCTTCTGATCATGCTCCTAAGTCATAAATAACCTCCCGACGCTAACCGAACCATCGGAACTCACATCTGGGCCCTCTAACACATAAGTCAACATCCGGTTGACTTTTCCAACTTAAGTTTCCTTAAATTTTTGCTGATTCACCCTATTCCTCTGTCGCAGGTGTCGGGGGTTCATTCGAGGCGAGATTGGGTTCCCCGAGGGAGGAGGAGAGATTGGTGACCCAGGAATCAAGGAGCGCTAGCAAAAGGAAAGATGTTCCGTGGTACGAGAAGGCTTGCGGTGAGACGCCTCTGCAGTGGTTGAGGGGAAGCGATTCGGTCAGATGGAAAGCTTCCGGGATTGATGCACCATCGGAAGTTGCTTTGGCCCTCGGCGAGGCTCATCGTCTTGGCCTTTTGGTGAGTTTTCGGCCGCGGTAAGGATGTTCTAGCCTCGTGCTCCTTTCTCTTCCCTTTACTCACCTGGCTTTTCTTCTTCAGGATTTTTATAGGCTCAAAGCCGAGTTGCTTCGTTGCGAGGCCCCATTCCGGGAGGCTCAAAATCCCTCAAACTTCTCTGTGCAGCAAAGGAAAATGAGCTCGTTTCTTTACGGCGTGGGGCGGACCGAAGCCGTGCCCAGGAGGCCCTCTTAGAGAAACATGTATTCTGCATTCCATGCTGGCCTGTATTCCCTTTTTTGTCTTGTCGTCTTTGACGTGTTGCCGTTTCAGTTGAAGGACAAGGCGGATAAGCTGGAACAACTCTGAGGCGAGGTCGGCAAAGCCAAACATGAATTCACTGAGCTGCAAGCGCGTGTTAGTGACCATTCTGAGGCCAAAGAGAGGGCTCAGGGCGCGACATCCGTTCTTGAGGCGCAGATTCAGGCCGCTCGTGCGAATGATTCCGCTCGGGCGAAGATGATCGCGAGACTCTCATCTGAGCTATCGAGGGCAAAAATCGAGGTGGTGAACGTACGTGCCGAGGTTGTAATGAATAATACCAGGGCGAGGCAAAAAATGGTGGCTTATTCAAGGAGTGCCGCTGCCGCTAAGGCTGAGCTGAAGAAGGCCCTCGATCGTGTAAACAATAGCAGAGAGTATGAGAGGTGCAGATCCCGGAGGGAGACCCTCGAGGAGATTCATGCCAGAGACTTTGATCTTTCAGAGGAGATCGAACAATCCAGAGGAAAAGAGTTCCATGCAAAGTTCCTGATATCCGATAATGAGGATGATGAGGAGGAGACCGCCAGACCGTAGCTACCAAAAAAAAGGGGGAACGAATATTCCATACCTTCTTTATTATGTAGATATAGCTTTCATTATACGGCACAGGCCGAGATTGCGCTTCGTCATCAATATGTAGTAATAAGAGGGGAAACCCCGCAATTTGTATCGTTTGTATTTCTTCTTGTTGGAGTTTCCATTGGGTCGATTCGACCTTGGATTTGCCCTTAGGCTTGCATGCTTTGACTATATTCGGGTTCAATCTCCGAGTCGGGATCCAACTCGAGCTTAATATACCCTCGAGTTTTGCGTTTATTCAGGCTGGTGATGATGGTTTTTACTTCCTGCCCTTGGGCATTTGGTTGTTTTAATCAGCTTCGGGTCCAGTCTCCGAGTCGTGTTGCGACTCGAGCTTTAATTGACCCCAATGTATTTTTGGACTGGCGATAGTGGCCCTCATGTCGCGCTTTTAGGCATGTTGCAGTTTTCGGATCCAGTCTCCGAGTCGCGTTGCGATTCGAGCTGTAATCGACCCTTGAGTTTCTGGCCGGCGATAGTGGCACTTATGCCGTTTGGTCATTGAGACCTTTCAGTATGTGGCCCGGAGGCTTGCATAGTTAACTATTTTGGATCCGGTCTCTGAATCGGGTTACGCTTCGCGCTCATTTTAATCCTCAAGTTGTCAATTTTCAAGTTGACGACAATGGATCTTACGTTGTTTGGTCGTAGAGACCTTTCAATATGAGGACCATAGGCTTGCTTAGCTGGCGACAATGGCTCTTACACTATTTTTTGCCTGTGGGATTTTTTGTAGGCTTTGTTTCCGCTCGTTAAGGTCTTTTAGAGTATTTTTGCCTGACCCGTTGTCGGTTCTAGAAGAACCTCGATTTCAAGTCGTTGTCGGCAATGTTTCGAGCACCTCGTAAGGTTCATAGCTCGTAGGTCGAGTAGATCGACGCTCTTGCATTTTGGAGTCGACATGGTCGGAGCTCGTTTTTGCCTGTTGAGGGAAGCCTGTTTTAACCGGTTCTTTCCGAAGTATTTTTGGAGTAGTGGCCTACGATTTTTAGCGACAGTCGGGCATCCCCGAGCCGCATTATTTTGGCTGTATCAGCCGTTTTGACCGTAGTCATATGCATTTGGCCATAGCCATTTTTGATCCCAAGTGATAGTTTAGGCGTCTACATCGAGGGTATGCCCTTTAGGGATTCTTACAAATGCGATGTATAGCCTAAACTTTGAGATTTTCATGTTTGTTGAGGTCTTATAGTTTGTCATGCCTGTTGAGGTCTTACAGTTTGTCATACCTGCTGAGGTATTACAGCTTGTAGAATAGATCTGGTTACGCCGAGGCTGCCCGCTAGGGGTCTTACAGTTTCGGGTTTTCCAATCGTATGGCAATTACCGACAGTCTCCAAGTCATCGAGTTTGTTTAAGCTTGAAGATCGCTTCTTGTGAGCTCGTATTTTCCTTATAGGGGCTTGATGAGCCCAGAGTTCCAACCCTAGGGTCGCGCAAGTTGTCGAATTGTTGATGCTAAGTCTCCGAGTATATCGGGACGCATTTGATGGAGAAGCAATTGCTACGAGTATGTTGAAATCGCCTTTTCCGAAATACTAAATGCCGAAAAGATATTCTTTATTGCTTGGCGTAAATATATGATGTAAATACATATTGTCCCGTTGTTGTGAGCTCGGCCTGCACGGGTACGGCTCCTCTGATCATATGATCCTTTTACATGATTCCGTTTTGAAACTTAGCATGCCATTTATTGGCCCTTCCGGGGGGACGGTGTCCCTAAGAGAAGGCCATCGCACGTCATTTGACTGTAGAAGAAAGGCTCGCAATCTCATCGGATCCTCTCCTGGGAGGCAGGCTGCTCTGCTAATAATCTTGTTGGATGGACCTTCTTTAGGTTGGAAGCCCGATCGAGGGAAGAGAGCTCGGCGGGTCCCGCAAAGGCCTCAGATCTCCGAGTGGAGTTTAGAACTTTTGAATGCCTCGGCTGACTGTCTGCGTATAGGTTAGCAAAAGAAAAGAAACAATCAAGGGAGTGGAGTAGTTCTTCCCTGCTGCGGGGTGTGTAGGCGACGTTTCGAGGTCTGGTACGTTCCTACCGTTTTGAGGCACGAGCCCTAATACAGCCTTCCGATGCGTTCAACCAGCCTTGGCCGAAGATGTGGTTCTGCTTACCCTTTGATCCCTTCGAGGGCGGAGGCATTGATGTCGGCGATGGGTAATATGGTGAGGGACCTCTCGTCGCGTGTAGCTTCTTGTCGAATGCCTTAGTCCCACCTTTGTCGGGGAGTTTCATCCCTTTGGCGGAGTGGGGTCGAAGTCGCCTCCGGTGCGGTGTGCCCGTTGTTGTTTAATTGAAACGTTCGTGTTTTACGGGCTCGGCGTTCCAGCCCGAGCTCAGACGGGCTGTATAGAGGGAGCGGCCTTCTTGATTGTTGTGGGGACCGGCGTCTGGAATCCATCAAAAGATTCGAGGTGTGGGAATGATTTGGTTCGATAGTCTGAACCGTCCCGTTGGCTTTGGCCTAACATCGTCGGTATAGTTGACCGAACCACCTGTACTCATGAACACGTTTTTTATTTGAAATAGGTCAAATGAGGGAGGGGGTTACCATCGCGTTAATATGAGGCCGAGGCAAAGTCTCGGCGTCCCCTTCCTTGGATGCAAGGGTGTCCTTTGGGTATATTCCCCGAACCTGTCTTTTCCCGGCAATAAGCACTTTCACTCTGCATTTTATGGATCTTTGAAGGGTGCCTCCGCCCCTTTACTGTCGTGGCAATACGTCGTGGCTTGTCAGCTTAGTTTTTCCCGATCCCCTTCCTCCTCTAGAGCTGGATTTGAGCCTGACCGCTCGATGATACTTGGTGGCGACCTATATTGAATAGCACAGTTGTCGTTCTTTTGAGCCAGTGACCGTGCGCGCCCCGCGGTTCCCGCGCCGGGCCATAGTTCTCCTGAAGGGTTTTGGTCGAATAGGTCTGAGCCGCCTGGCGTTCCTGGTTTCGCTTATAGTGATCACGATGTTTGGTATAGCAATGCTGAAATCGTACTCGGCTGGGCGGAGTTTTCCTTCCAGCTGTGCCTTATTGAATCTGGTTCCATTGGAGGTTCCTCGAGGGTGTTGTCCTCGGGCTATTTCCCTATTGTTGAGAGGTATGTTGCATCTCGAGTCGTTCCTTCCATTTACAGTGCACGGATGATACCTTCATCTGTTTGGCATCAACTTCTTTGTCGGGAATCTGCTTGGATATACCGAACCCGAGGGGGTTCCTGGACGCTTGTCCACGGCCCCGATTCGGGGCTGGTGCCGGGTGTGTGCATCCAACCAGACCTCGGTTGGGTATCTGATCAGGCTTTGCTTGAAATATCCTGAAGTTGTTAGGCATGCTTCGTTTAGGCTTTGGGTGAAGGCTTGTGTTGTCTGATAATCCGAAACCGGGAGCGATCACATTCGTCCTATCAAGTAATAGGGTGCGGCTTTCCGCGACATTTCATTTCTTCTTCGTTTGGCCTCAGGTGTATCGGGCCCTCTCGATATTGCTTTGAGGCACCGGCGCGTGCTTCCGTGGAGGACCACGCTGGTAAGGTAAGCGAGTCTGTGAGGTCAGGTGCCAGGCAGTGGCGCTGCGTCATGGTTTCTTTCGAGAGAGTTTCCTCGAATTTCCTCAACGAGACAGGCTCAAACTCATCATCTTGGATGTCGCTGCCTCTGAATGAGCACGCGCAAGTGGTGGTACGCCCGTAGGGATCCGAGGTCCTATCGCGCCTAGGGAGTTTCGACGTTCCGGATTGCTGTGAAGCCCGTTTCCTCGGGGGACGGTTGCTGTAAGTGTAAACACCTAATTTTTGACCACACCCAAATTCTATACTATTTTAGTGTAAATATTTCTTTTTAGGTCTAATATTGATATTTTAAACTTTTATCTTAATCTTAATAGGCTTTATTTAGGAAAATTAAAAACTACAAAAATTATTCACATTCTTAGAGTATAAGTTTTGTTCTTATTTTTTAATAAAATAATATATATATATATATATATATATAGTCTAGAGTTAGTTAATTAATATTTTTTATCTTAATACTTATTTGAATTCTATTAAAAAAAGAAAATAGAAAAAAAAAAAGGAAGAAGAATAAGCAACAACTACTCACGTGATGTTTTTAAAAGAGTTTGTAACAAATTTGAATTCAAAAGTTTTGCAACTCATCCATGACTCCTCTGTCACTTCCTTCCCCATTTTCACTCACGTCCCAACCCCATATCCCATTTCTGTCACACACACACACGACCCTCCACCTCCCCACTCTTCACGTCTTTCACTCTAGCACACAAACTCAATTCCTCAACTTCACTTCAAAACAAACGTTCCCCACTCCAAATTGGAGGGAAAAAAAAAACTACTAATATTCTTCTCTATAAAGAGAACACTTAGCAAGAGAAAAAAAGTCTCGGCAATCTAACTAAAAGAAAAATATTACATGCACAGAAACACCATCCTTAGGAGATTTTAAAGGAGAAAGAATTTTATTTAGAGGAAACGAAAGTTCAGTCCAGTTTCAAGATCCGATTCGCGGCTATAATTTTCGCTCATGTATTGTAGTTGCTGGAATTTATATTTTGACATTGAAAGCTTAACTAAGGTTCATCTATACTTTCTTTGTTATTCATTTTGATATTATTTGCCTGCTGTTTGAATATGCAATTTGATGTGTTTTAGAGCCTATTCTTTCTATTGTTTTAGTTATATTTGACTCTTAATTTTTGTTTGTGATAATGTAATAAGTAGTATTTTGTTAAGTGAGTTAAAATAGTTTCGATTGTAAAAATTTGCATAATTTTGGCTTTTCTTATTTAAAGTTGTTTAGGATATGCGGTAGAGCATTAAGTTTAAGAAATATTTTTTTTATTATTCAAAATTCATTTTGGGTATATACCCGATAGTCTACAAATTTAAAGAAATTACAGGTTCTTTATTCCTAAAAGTCATTCCGTTAGTATCTTTAACTTCAGAGTATCTGTAGTATTTTTCTTAAGAATTTAATATATCTAGTCTTTATATTGAAAGCCTATTAATTCTTTTAACGATTTGAGTTTAACAGTTCTTTGGCTCTTTATGTATAGCTTTAAGTTTAGTTTCTGCTAAAAAGTTAATACATAAGAGTGACACAATTAGTAATATTAGTTTAAACTTTAAATGTTTATTATTAAATATCTTTCTTTTCCTCGGATGATTTTGGATCAAAGCTCATCATGTTTTTTTTGAACGTTTAATGCCTTAGCTTACAAAATTGTACATAAGGTTAAATACAATTCTTTGAAGATAAAGCGTAAAATTTTGGGCCAAATGAATTTATTTCCTACTGGCTTAATACTAATAAAAACCAAAGTTGTCCCATTTCTTTTCATGACTAAAAAATAACATACATTAACTCAAAAAAAAAATATTAAACCAAATAATAAAAATATAAAAATAAATATCTCAGATCTAAAAAGATAAATAAATGAAATATGCTGAATAAGCTAGTATGGTTTAGGCGAGTGTTAACCAATCAGTTATCATGCTTATGTATATGTTCGCGTGACATAGTTATAATTTTCCAAATTAAAGGCATAGTATGCGTTTGTGCAGCTTTGACAAAACAATCTTAATAATAATAAAGTACTATTAATTGTGTACACGTACGCGTGACATGATTCCTGACATACCAAACAAAATGAATACACGTACGCGTGATTCGTTTCAAGATAATTCTATAATTACAAATAATCAAGCAATTAAAAGCGGTTTGAGGCAAAAGTGCATAAATTTCTCTAGAACATAAAATATCCCGAATTAGTTAAGCCAAGTATAATTATTAAAGCGATCGTGCTAGAACCACGGAACTCGGGAGTGCCTAACACCTTCTCTCGGGTTAACAGAATTCCTTACCCGGTCTTCTGGTTTCGCGTACTTTAAACATAGTCAAATTTCCTCGATTTGAGATTTAAAATAAATCGGTGACTTGGGACACCATAAATTATCCTAAGTGGCGACTCTGAAATAAATAAATAATCTCATTTCGATTAACGTCACTTTAATTGGAAAAACTCCTATCCCCGTCGGGGAAAAAGGAGGTGTGACAGTAAAAGCTTCCACGAACCTGATTCAATCCTTTCGAAGAGGTTCCCAAGCATCCTCACTGCGGCGGGGTTGGTTACCGATCTGTCGTTACTTGATCTCTCGGGTACTAGCTCGACGTAAGGAGATGTTTCCGGCGCTACTGCGTTGGGAGTCTCCGGGTGACTTTGCAGCCGAGCGATAGCCAACTGTCGTGCCTGCAACATTTCAAAAATAACATGAAGACTAACTTCTTGTTCTACTCGGGCTGGGGTTTTTTGAGCTTCCTGTCGGTCAACACGTTGTATGTTATCATTGGTGCACGAGGCTTCGTTGACCTGTTGCGCGCCTTGCAAGTCCGCGTTCGTTTGAATCGATTCGGATGCGTTATCGGGGTCCTGCGGTGTCGCGCCAACCGTTAGAGCAGCCATACTATTTTCACTGTGATTTTCGGGGTAGTCATTCTCGATTTTGCTTACCGAGCCAGAGATTAACCTGAAATCAAAAGATCTTGGGCAAGAAAAAGTGTGAAAGATAACGTGCGTTCGTGTGACGAAACTAGCAAGAAAATAATCATTATTATTTTTATCCCCACGGTGGGCGCCAAACTGTTTACCGTGAAAATGGTAACAACAATTAAATTTATAAATGGGATTCTAAAAATACGTGATCTATTCTCGAGCTATTTGTTAAAGCAGTTAATGCTAAGAACGTGAAGTATAATGATGAAATGCTAGCTAAAACGAGGCAGTAATCAAACCGAAGGGGCCTGTTGCCCGGGCGCAGAAATGGTCGATGGGACCTCGGGGTCGGCATTAGTATCGATCTCGAACTATCGGGGACAGTCGGGGATGGGATAGCAGTTAAAGATATAATTAGATAGGGCTCTTTCGGCTAATATTAAGCTATAGAATGAAGAACAAGTTAAGAAAACGATGAATGCTAAAACGGCCTTGGGCCAGTGAGAACGAGGAACTTAGAAGAAAAGAGAGAGAGAGAAAGATATTATTGCACTTGTGGAAAAATGGAGCAACATCAGCCCTTTACAAAATAGTATGGGTTCCCCTTATATAGGCGAGGGAACACGGTATGGTACAGAGTGCATTAAATGTAAAAATACGAGGATGGGACGGCTAGACAAGACACCAAAGCCTATTGATTCTAGTTGCTTGCCTCGGGAGTCTCCTGTCTTCGTAACCCTTGCTGGGCCGCGGACAGATCCCTTAACCTCGGAGCCACTGCAGGGCCGCAGATGATCCTCGAGATAGGGAGTCCGATCATGATCCCACAACCTCGAAATGTTGTCATGATATTCCGAATATACCTAAATGGCAGGAAATGGATTCCCCTGACTTCACCGCATACAATACAAATATCTTTTGGTTATTTTAAGATTCACTGAATGTTTGCTCAACCGTATTTTATTGCATAACAACGATACCAGTCTATCGTACTCCATTTTAAGTGGCAACTTAACATGACTCTGTGGAGATAAACTATAATTCACTGAGTTATTCGTCACCACAACCTCACCCTCCCTTCCAATATAATGAAACCTTTACTTTTCGCTCTTCAGACATTATGAAAAAAAGCTTGAGAATTTAACAAGAAGAAAAATTTATCAAGAGTTGAAACTTGTTTCTGAATAAATTTTTGCAAAACCCTTAACGCCTTTAAATAAGGCAATGCCCAATCCGGGGGGGGGGGTCAAATTTTTGGAAGTAAAACGCGTTTTAAAAGGGCGTTTTACATATTTGAATTATTGTTATGTCAGTTAAACGTAGAAGAGTTATTGATGGGCCCACAAAACAGGTAAAAAGCGTTTACAAAAAACGTTTTATTAAAACGCAATATTGAAACGTGTTTTACCTTAAGGTAAAATGTGGTTCGCAATTGTATTTTACATATTTTGGTTATTAATTTTTTTAAACTTATTTATGTATTTTAAGTCCAAAAACACAACATTTATGTTCCGAACTCTCTAAAGCATAATTTAGTATACTTTGACACGACCTAAACTCGAGGAATAAAGTTCATTTTTATTTTTCATCCTAGGAGTAAAGTGGATTTACCCTATTTTTCACCCCATAGCCCCTAGACTAGAGACCTCGATCGACTCAGCTTAACTCCGTCGCCGTCGACTAAGGATAGTTCACCGGAATATGAGCTATCTCCGGCAAGTCATCCGCTCCCTGTTACTTGCTTTCGTCCTCTACTCTCCTCTTCAGGTAAAACCCTCGATAAAAACTGATGAACGATAAAGTTTGCTTATTCTTAGAGTGATGTTGAACCCTAACTTTTTTGACACCATTAATTGCAGGCTCAAGCAAATACCTCCGTCTCTTCAAGACCCACTTCCCCTTTCTCAATCGCTCTTCAAACCCTTCAAAATCAAATCCAGTAAATTTCTTTGACTGTTTTAACTTTTAATTTCTAACAGTATTTTTTAAAGTTTTTCTGTTCAGTTAACTAAACGGTGGTTGAGAAATTAAGCTCCTGTGTATGCATAAAGGTACACATTTCAGGATGTGGAGCTACTACGACGTGCCATGACGCACGCATCATACTCAGGAGAGAACAACAGAGCTTTGAGCGTTTTGGGGGAGAAGGCAGTTGAGGGTTCGGTTTCTCTGCAATTGCTTAGAAAGAATATCGATATGTCACCCAAGGATCTAAACCAGGCTATTGCGGAGCTGTCTTCTAATGTGGTAGCATCTTGTGCAGCTGACGGAGAGCGCTTAGGTTTGCAGAAGATAGTCAGGGTTTCACCCAAGACAAATTCCTCAGCTCCTGCGGTGGTTTGTGGTGCTTTCAGGGCAATGTTCGGGGCAATTGCGATTGACACGAGTAATTTGGACAGTGCTGGGAAGGTATTTTTTGGAATTCACGGGCAAGGCATGGGGAAAGCTATGGCAATGTAAGTACCAACTGATGTTAATGTTGGCTGATATATTAATTACTAGTGTGAGGGGACTTTGTTTGTTGGAATGTGTTAAAGAGTAGCGACTCTGTGTTTAGCTTAGCATGCGCTATGTAATTACTCGACTTGGTAATATATAACTTATATTGTGTATCTAAATCGTTTGTGTGCCCTGCAATTGGAATATCTTTCGAGCTGCAAAACTAGTATACAGATTGATTGAGTCATCTGGGGGTAATTGCATGCACAATTTCTAGCAGTCTATTATTTAGACAAAAGTACTTGTTTAACAGAGATCATGCGGGTAATGATTATAATTGAGTTAATGAAGACATGCTTCTTAAAGTGGAAAAAAATTACTCCATAATATTGGCTTTGCTAATAGTTAGAATGTATTGGGGTGGCAATTTCTACTATTCCATGTGGATGGTAATGCCAGAGTAGTTTGACATGGCAGTTTCCATGTGATCACAAGACTGGCAAGTATGTCCGACTGATGAGACTTGATGAGAACTACTGCTAGTTTGAGAACTATGTTGAGTCTCAAAAGAAATGTCTTGTTTCAGAACTGGCAAGCTTAAACATGCCTTTATGCGTGAGAGAGATAAATCAAAATTCAAATTTATGTCAGCTTTCTTGACATAAACTACATAAGTCAGCTTTCTTGACAAACAACACAAGTCAGATGTTTAGTGATTCTTTGTGGAGTATTCTTGTATTTATTTCTGATATAGTTACTCTTTACCTTTTCTGTAGCAATTTCTAGACCTTTTTTGCTCCCTATGAGTAGGCTGTTGGACACTATCGAATCCATTTGATTATAGCAATTAGGTACTTATTAAAATGCACTAACATTCGATTATCTTCGCTTGCATATAAGTTTTTGTTATCTTGGTCGGCTTTGCCAGTAGAATTGGATATGGCTTTCAGTGACTTCTAAGCCAAGACTTGTATGTCCCGCAAGTTGGTAGTATGTGATGCTTAGGTGGCCCGAGCCATCTTTGGCAACAATCATGAGTTGGAAACCAAACCACATTTGCAAGTTGATAAAGTAAAAAAAGATTGATTCCTTTGTCCGTGCTTTTTATGCCATTGGAATTTGACATCACCTTATACTTATGTGCATGTCCATTTCATATTTCTTTGCCTTAGTGTGGCTTTCTGTGTTTTAGGCTTGTACTGACTTTCAATATGTCCTTTTTAAGGATGAAAAGTCATCTCAGAAAATCATCTGGACGTCTTTATGGTTAAAACCCTTCTTTTATTTGATCTTATCAGTTTGTAATCGCAAACTTAAGCAGACCTCAACTTTGTTCGCTAGGGAATCTGATCAGTGATTTCTTTTGATTTTTCATTCTAAAGAGGCTACCAATATCCAGTGAGGTTCCACATAAAATAAAATAAAAAGATAGAAAAGGAACAATGAAGATTGAAGAGAGGTCCTTTCAGTTAGAAAAAGTCGAATTTCCTCTCAAAATCTTGTACAAATCCACTTGATTTAATGCATAATTATGTGTTGGAAATGCGAACGGAATATTAGGTGGTCCTCAACCCATCTTCTATTACAAGGCCGGATATTTGTACAAAAAGCTAACATTAGATATTTATAATTGAATTGAAAGAAAAAAAAAGATATTTTATAATAAAGCGGTATTCCATCAATTTGAAAAGGAAAAAAGAAAAAAACAAGCAGTAACCATACACGTAGCATGAAAAATACAATTTACGCCCAATGGTTGTCTCTCTCTAACTTGCAAAGTAAAACCTTTTACTGAATGGTGACAGCCAATTCCAATTGGCGCAGCTGTTGCATACGTCAACTGCGCAGTACTGGATTCTCATCCTTATCCCGCTAATCAGAAGTCCCCTTGTAAAAATCCACAAAGCCGGTCATATCTCCATAATCTGTACTCAAAGTGAGCTTTTGAGCAGCAAGCCTAGTATTATTTTATACCGGTATTTGCCAGTCCCAGTCACCCCTCAACAGTTACAACTTTACATATTACAACCCTCCCACTATAAATATTCGCAAGTGGAACCTATAGAACTCTGAATTCTGTAAATTCGTATTTGAAACGATTTGGCTATGGAGGCACGTGAATTTTCACACACATATGCGGAGCCGAGCGATGAGACGTCGGAGACGCTATTCCAAAAGCGGCGTTGCTGTTTTTGCTTCCCATCGCCAGGAGGCATCGGCTTTAAGTGGTGGCGTAGGATACGGACTCGGGAGGTGGAGGAAGGCTCTGTTTGGGCAAAGGGAATTAACGCTGTACTGAAGCTACGAGAGTGGTCGGAGCTCGCGGCGGGGCCGAGATGGAAAACTTTCATCCGACGTTTCAATCGGAGTAAAAGTGGAAAGCAAGGGAAATTCCAGTATGATCCTCTCAGTTATGCCCTAAACTTCGACGAAGGTCATAGCGGGAATAACGGAGAGGAGGATGAGTACGGGCTCCGGAATTTCTCGACGAGATACGCCTCGATTCCGGCGTCGGCCGTGGGGTCCATGGATTTGGGTAAGGATGGGCCCAACTTCGTTTGAGTTGGCCTTTGAATGGTGCCAACTGCCAATAGCTCAAAACGAGTTCAGTGGTGGAGAATGGGGATGAGGTCATGAAACCTCAGAGCTCACAGCTCATTTTTCGTAATCTTTAATAATGTAATTAATTTACTAATATAGTACTCATATTTTAGTTTTGTACATTTGAGTTGGCCAATGTAGCGACATGTAGTAGGTCAATTTGTGCATAAAATAAAAGATTTAAAAAAGATGTAAATGTTATAAATAGAATTTTATTTATGGTGAATGTCTATATTTAGAGATATTCTATGGATTATTACTTAGTCGCTAAGTCACTCTTTCCTATAAATAGAGAGTTCTACTCCATTGTAATTCATCTCATATTAATAAGAATTCTCTTCTCTCTACTTTTATCTTTAATATTCTTCTTCTTTTATTGTTTCATAACAGTAAATTAGAAATATGCAATTTTTGTACTCCCTTTGTCCCATTTCATCTAACACCTTTTTATTCCAAATTTTTTTTAAATATTTTTATATATATTTAGCAATAATTTAATTTTGAATTTTATTTTGTTTTTAATGATATAATTTTGTTAGTTTCTTAAATATTTATCACATGCATTAGACCTAAAGTTTTAAGGGGTATTATCACTTTTAGCCCGCGCTAGAAGCTATTTACATTCAGTAGCCGAAAAAGTGTATAAAATTTGTATATAACATACAGAATATATATATATATTTTAACTATTATTTTTAGAACGGCTATACATTGTCATTTTCCCAAGTTTAGTCTAACACCTTTAGATAAAATGGGACGAAGAGATTGCTTTATTATTGCGATATTTCTTTTTGTTGGGCGATAAAGATTTTCTGGATAAATAAAGAGTGTTGCTCACGAAGTTGTCAATTTCACAAAGTGGAGATAATCCTCCTTATCAATAAAGAAGTGGAAACAAGGTAATCCTTTACTTTGCTCTCCACCCTTTATATGAGTTCTTTTTGTGCTTTTATCCCTACTCAACCAAACTGTCAACTGTCAGGCACTAGTATTACGCAGTATTTCCAGTTTTTTTATTTCTAAATTAAATTCATTGGAAGAAGATAAAGATAAGGAGTGATTGGTAAGATATATTTTAGATATCTGGATAAGTGGTGCCTCCTCAGCTATAACATAGATAGTACTTACAATATCGAACCTAAACTTGAATTTGGTTTTACATTTTTTACATGTTTGACATATATGAAGAACTGAGAAATGAGGCATCTCGTTATGCTGACTCCTGTTTGTTCCAATGTTGGGGGTTTGAGGAAATTATGACCAATTTTGCATGAAAATATTGCTATGCTCCGAAAACACTAAGACATCTAATTGTTAGGTCGGATGCAGATTAAGTCAAGAGCACTTCCATCAGGAAATGTCAAAAGTCTACATTAAGCACAGGGCTATACATCTTTTTTAGTAAGGCAGGATTACACATGTTAATAGGGGCAAGCAATGCATAAAGTATCTTTCATGGTTGAGAACTAGGAGGTGATTTTTCTGGTATTATGCAACTTTATATCCAGCAAAATGTCACCTACCACCCAGGGAAAGCCCAGGCAATTAGCACTTCCTTCGCAGTAAGAAGGATGATAAGTAACATGATACCACGCCGATGCCAATTTCTTATGCTCATCCTCCTTGCAGTAACCAGTGAACCACCCTTTGACCTCCTTCTGTAGGCTTTTGGCAGAAACCAAGATTCGATCTTTTAGTTCAAAATACCTCCTGTTGTCCCGCTGCAAATACACAGACTTCTGGCGCAAATTGCCCGTCAGTATCTCAACCTCTTTTTCTGCTCCATAGTAGTTGAGTAAGCTGTTCATTCTATCCAAGTACATTTCTTTGTGATTTTTAGCTGTTTCGATGAATGCCTCGTAACCTTCGAACAAAAGGTCATGATCATAAGCATCTTGGATAGCTCTCACAGAGCCAAGGTCATCTGAGTTACCGCGAACAGAAGACTTGACTATAGCACGATAAAGCTTCCCTAGTACACCTTCAGATATATACATGGGTTTGTCCCACCTCTCCAAGAAATCAGGAAACTCTCTTGGTTTTAGAAACCTGGGCATCTCAGCTGCAGCTCCAGTTTTTGCGAAGTCCACAGCCATAGAGTGAAGGGTTGCTAACTGGAGGCATTTCGGATTCAGAGCTTTATCTGGTTCACGATCTGCATGAACCAAATGTGCAGTAGAGATAGCACCAAGAGTGTCGCTAATCATGTAATCAACAAAGAATCTCTGAATTTCCTGCAAAAATCAGGAAAGAAACCAAAAATCAGAGAGGTATTCAGAAAAAAAACAAGTTTCTTCACTCGTGGAAGAAATAGTTCAAGCTACCTCTAGAGTGACTTCGTGATCCATTATGCGAGGTCTTCGCCCAGTGTAGTCCATGGGTGTCACAGTTTGACGAGGAATGAGGTTTTCAGCCCAGCTTATGAAATAAAGATCTCCATCAAGATCACCACCGGAGCATTCATTTGGATGAGGCCTGTACATGACAATTCAATACTCCTGAGTACTCAAAAGAACATTTAATCCCCTTTGAGCAGTACACAGAACTTAAAAGTGTTCTTGATTTTCTCTCAGAAATGTTTTCTTCATCTATTATAATTTCCCTTTAAGGGGTTAAGGAGGAGGGATGTGGAAGCACAATAAAAATAATAAGTTGGGAAAGGGAAAATGTCGAAAGCAGACTTCTGCTCCAAGACTAACCAACTCTGCTCAGAACTCTTTTCAACTCTTCACACATGCTAAAACATTATGATGAAATATGTTAAGACGAAAAACATGAAAGACAGTCTTTGTGAAAGGGTAACGAAAACTAATGTTTCAGTTGCCAAGCAAGCTCCCTAATGGTATTAAAAGTTTCTTCTTCATTACAGAAGTCTGGCAACTGCATATACACACTAGGTTAAAGTTTGTGGTATAGCTTCATCTGATCTCAGAGCTGTTATTATGGACAGACAAAGCTACCTGAACACCTCTGAAATAACACTATTAGTAACATCATAGAATACATGAATCTCCAGCTGTAGAAGATAAGATATGCAGCGCAACTACTGGAACATCTTAGTAATTAGTATAATTTATAACAAAAAGTGCAATGCCTCAACCACAAGGTAGTAGGGTTAGGCTATTAGTACTAATCAAAAATATTAAATTGAATCTATTAGCACTAGCCACTTAATTTCAGTTATGTCCTATCATTAAACATCCAAAACTTTGCAAGAAGACTTTCCATCGGTCTTCATGAAGACTAGAAAAGGACAGAGTGTACGGCAGACAAGTCAAGTCAAGTAAAATAGTTTGGATATGAAAGTCCCACTGAACTACCGTATACTGAACATTTTCTACTCAAATATCGTATACTGAGCATCTAAACTATACCTTTCACCTTTCTGAGGAAAAATAATGCAATCCACCCAGGCCTTTTCCTCCAATGCCACCTCATACACAGCTTCAAGTACTCTTACATCTCCAGGATGAAGACAAGGGTTTTTTGTTACCACAACCTTGCCTCTTACTACTGCAGTTGTTTCATCCACCTGCTGGAAGAAATTTTGCTGACCACTTTGTAGCTCGGCCTTAGTCATGGTGATTCGTGCATAAACCTGGCCATAATTCAATATACCTGTTTCATCTAGGCATCCTACTAGAACTCGACCTTTGGGTATGAATATACGACACCTACTTCTTAGGTCTGAGAGCTGATTCTCAAAATGGGATTGAAGCATCATCGAGAGATAAGGCTCCAAATTGGGCGCATATCCTTGGTGCAACATCCTCATTAAGATTCTTTTTACGTCACCCCCACCTATGCTCTCCAAAACGTCTAAGGCTGCCTCATTAGTGGTCAACATCTTGCCCAGAAGATGGAGATGATTATCTAGCAGGTCTTCTAATACTTTATCCTCCACTCCCAACGTAGATAAGAGGATAACAATCTCCCGGTTCAGATAGCAAGGCATGGCATCACTCCACTTGGTAATATTAAGCATCCTGTTCTTTGATTCAAATTTGAGCATACTGCCCCGTAGAGATAGCTTTCGAAAGGAATTGCGGTCAACAGCTATCACGCCTTTATAACCACCATATCGTATTTGAAATGCTGATGGGGTATAACTCAATCCACATTTCTGAGCTACTTGACTGGCAAAAGCTTGAGAAATCTTTCCAATGCCATCTGAGAAGCAATAACTAACGCCATCAGAGGTTACTTCAATATCTGGAAGAATCTCAACATGCGGCGATTGGACCTCCATGGTTTGAAAAGAGGTGCTAAACAACTGACCCATCCTTGCAGCACATTTCGAGACACTACGAATCTTGTTGAAGCAGCCCATCCACTCTCTGATATCTTCTGCCTTGACATACTCATTGGAAGCAAACATCCAAACCGAATTTGAACGTAGCTGACTAGCCGAGAACGCCAGGAAAAGAAATTTTTTAGTTCCAATATCAAGTCCATCTCGAAGGATAGACAAAATCCGATGATAGATTTTAGTTCTGTAAGGCTTTGCAAAGATACCTTGTTCAACACTCATAGAAATGGCATTAGGAGAAAGTTTACTCCAATCCTCTTCTACAAAAGTTACTCTCAAGAAATCAGAAGCATGTGATGCAAAGTTCTTCACGATGTAATTGGAGGTTTCAAGCTCTGGGCCCAGGCAGTAAACCTTTGATGGTGTTACCAAGACTCTGTGAACACTCATCATGTTTTGATTCACTAACCTGCTGTAAGATGATGAAGGTTGGTTCTTACTGGTTTTACCCAATACATGCAAGCGTGTCTTGATGAATGGCACGGGCTCGAAACAGGTTGACTGCAACTTATGCATTTTCTGAAGGATCATCATTGCAGTGTCCAATTCTAACTTGCTAAGAACTTCAATAAGATCAGTTTTAACAGCACCAAGACTAATTTTATGTGAGTGTACGAGAGAGTTAAGCTGGAAAAGGATCTCATATGGTAGCTTCAGATCTGATGGGAAACTTGCAAGAGGAACTAATTCAGAAGCAGAATAAATATCTCCTACTTCATCCAGAACAAGATCCATCACATCATTGTTACAATATGGCAAACTAGAAAGCAAATCTGAATTTAACAATCCGTCTTCGATTTCCCAACAAAGAGAGGATGAGCATCCAATAGACTTCATGGCGGAAAAATCAGTTGTGCGAACCCAAAGGAACTCACAATCCTCCTTGCAAACATGGTACCGGTCAGAACTGAACTTTGAAGCAACACCAGGTCCAGAAACTCTTTGGTATAGCTTTGGTGCATGTTTTAGCTGAAAGCAAAAACTCACTGAAATGAAAATCAAAGAAATTGGCTTTGCCTCAGAAATAAAGGTTAAAGAATCTAAAATTCAGCAATGCCAAGATTTCATTACCGCATAATGTTTCTCCATTTCCCTTCAGAGGATTTTCACCTTTTCTTTTTGGTTTGCTCCGGGATTTTTGTTTCTCTTTTTAAGGTTATGCCATAGGTGTATTTTTTTCATAAAGTAATCTCTCGGATAGGATGTTATCTATTGTTATTTTCCATTGCATGTACCAAATACATCAATAAAAGAACTGTTATCCCTTTATTCTGTTCTCTACATAAGACAATATATAGTGGAAGAAATTAAACTCTGAGACTAGTCAATGCATAATAAATGTTTTCTTAGACCAAAAAAATGTGTTCTTAGAACAAATGGTGACAGAAGCATCCGCGACAGATGCACAATCCCGTCTAATTTACCCTGCCATGAAAATAGCCTTATTAGCCCCAAAATTATTATTAAGACTTTTACTGAAACTGTATCCAAGTACTTCAGAACCCCCTTGTTCATTAGTCAAAGCTGCCACAGACTTTTGGTAGGATCAGCTAACTATTCAGAAACCATACAGACTGTGTAAACTGTATGATTCTGTAAAACAAGTTTCATAAGAAATCAAAAGATATCTGATTTAATTCAATACAGCAGAAGAATGCTCTGCACAGTACTGATTCTTCTATCTAAGTTCTACCTCTGACTCTCTATATTATATCCTTGACTTGCTATATAATAAAAGTCTAAAATGTCTTTTATATAGTGAAAGACACAACAACATACGGAGTACTATGTTTTCCCAGCACACTCTTAAATCATATCTTCCCCAAAGCTCGCTCACGATCTGCAGACTTTGCAGCTTATTTTAACTTATGACTGACTTTTAGTTGCATACACAACCAAGAATGCCCTTCTCCTTCGAATTGGATATTTTCAAAAAAAGAAAACGTGCAACTGCAAGTGCAAGTGCAAGTGAGGAAGAAGAGGAACTTCATATAGGCCACTTTATAAAGGTTAGCCCTAGCATCCTTCCTAAATCATAAAATGTGCTTATGGAAAACTTGACACAACTTTAAAATGGAAGTGGAAGAGGGAGGTTTTGACTAGCTTGCATGGGTCGTACGTCCAGCTAGCAGAAGCATGTAACCATTGGGTTCATTAAGAAAACTCAGTTGGTTATATGTTTTGGGAGTTAACACCATAGAACTCCCGGATTCTTTTACATTAGAAGTTTCTATTGTTACACACTAATCCAGTTGATAACTTTTTTATTAGGACTCCATCCCTGTGAATAGTGAGATTGTGTGCTTTGGATTCGTGCTGATTCCCTCTTTCTTCTTACTTAAAGCATTGTAAATCCATTTGCAGAGCTATAAATAGCTCTTACTCTTCAATTTATATTTTGTTCAAACCTTGAGAGTGTATCACTATTATTGGAAGTCTAATATAAACAAACACAGATATCAGTGGCGGAGCCAGGAATTCAAAAAAATCCAAACATGCGAGCTAAAGCAATTTTTGAACTACCTTTGCCACTACAATGAAAACTTCCCTTATGTCGAGAGGATTCATAAATTTATATATACACAAAAGAATTGTTTATGCCCCATTTATGCAGTACAATTATTCAACAAAGGGGGTTCAATTGAACCCCCTTCATTGGCTGTGGCTCTGCCACTAACTGATACACACAATATTGAAAAGGCACTGAGCTCCCAGCACTTGTCAGTGGTCACCTTAGCTCTTGGCAAGCCCTAAAATCAACATAAATTAAAAGGATGTAAAAATAACAAAACATTTCAAGAAGGGTAACATAAAAATCAAACCTTTAAAAGGAGTGCAGGTTTTTCATCTTCCAAAGAGCACCCACAAGTCTCTATAATGTCACCAAACTGGACCTCCAACCTATAACACTCCCCCTTTGCATAACTAACCCAGAACTCAAGGCTCTTCCTTTCAGGCATGATCAACGTCTTCACATTTTCCCAAGTCTCCAAAACTTCCATGTAATCATTCTTTAACAGTACCCCAGTATGCAAGATTCCCTTTTGAAACCTGTAGTTGGGCTCAATGGGCCTGACAATAATATCATCAAAAGACGAGGTTAGAATAAGTTGGTGCCCTTTAAAGATGAGCTTCCCTTGTTCAGATAGTGATAAAGCTTGTAACTTGGATTGCGATGTTTCGAATTGGACTCGACCATGGCCTCTTGATTTCCAATTCTTGTGCTCTGAGAAAATATCGCAGGCAAAGACTGATCCTTTCCTAATTGAAGACTCGAAGAAGTCGAAGAGTTGTTTGGCTATGGCTGTTTGAGGAATGTTTGAGACCCTCACAGTTGCTGTAACTCTCTTCTCTACACCCATTGCTTGAATGGGAATGGCTAATGGGAGCGTTTAATGGGGTTTTTAGAGGGTTTTATTTTTCATTTTTTGTTTTCCAGTCTTGTGAAAATAAACAATTAATTTGATGTGGGCTCAGAGTTTTTCTTTTCATCTTTTCCTAGGTATTGTCTTGTCCACGAGATTTATATCGGGCATTTTTTCATTCATGTACCATATATGAAACTTTATTATCAAATATGTGTATAGTATTTAAATTATCCGCCTAGTCCATATTTTTCCTACAAATTCTATACCATTCGTTTATTAGGAATTAATAGGGCAGAATTTTCCCTTAATAACCCGCGAAAAATCAGGAAAAAATCTCGGGATTGATTGATTCCTCAATTTAGCTCGACAAATTAGGAATATTCAGCTACTATTAATAGTTTAAGAGTAAATCAGAATATTCTAAAAAAATTTGGCATAAATCAGATCAAATCATATTCTTCCAAATATTCTTATTTAGGCACGCTACAATTATGGAAGTAAATATTCATCCAGATATTTTCCACCATTGATAACCATTAAAAAGCTTGAAAGCTTTGAATTCAAATTTGGGTTTTTAAAAATCATTATTTGTTTGGATTGAGTGTTGTTGAAAATAATCGGGAATATGATTTGGGGTTTATATCTCAATTTTGAGGGGTTTTGGTGAAGATTAGACTTGGTTTTGACTGAATTTCATATTGAAACTCGAAGAAGAAGAAGACATATTGCAGAAATTGTAGATAATTTGTAGATTATTTGTATTCTGATTGTAGATGCTTTATTTTCTATTTTCACAAATAAAAAAATGACTAAAACTTCTACGAATCTTCTGAAAAAACGCAATTATGTTAAAAATCCCAATTATGCTACAATTGAATGGGAATTGGGATATTAAAATTCAATGTACCTAGTTTGTAGATAATTTGTAGATTTTTAACATAGATTGTAGTTTAATTGTACTATAAATGTAGTAATTATGTAGATACCCTTACAAATAATACTGTGTTATACATACTTAAACTGATTTGTAGTATATTTGTAGAATTTTTGTAGAAAATTTGTAGATGAAGAGAAATTATTTGTAGTCAACATTTTTTCAACATAGATTGTAGTTTAATTGTAGTATAAATGTAGTAATTTTGTAGATAATTATGAAAATAATATTGCTTTATACATCCTAAAACTGATGTGTAGTTTATTTGTAGATAAATGTAGGAATTTTATAGATATTAACGTAAAATCAGACTTCCATAGAATTTGAAATATATGTGGCATAGGAATGTAAAAATCTCTTTTATTTATTTCAAATTCTGATCAATCCAACCGTAACTACTTCATATTTTTGTTGTATCAAATGTGTGTATAAAGTGTGCGAAATTAAGAAACTCGGATTAGAAATATAAAAAGTAAAACAGAAGTAAAAATAAGAAATGGAAAATGGAGAAGTAGAGAACAAAGGAGTTTCATCGTCGGAAACCGTCAACGGAGGCGAAGATGTATTTAGTTCAAATTATGATCAATCCAACTGTAACTACAATTTATCTACAATTCCTGCAATATGCCTTCTTCTTCTTCTTCTTCTTCGAGTTTCAATATGAAATTCAGCCAAAACCAAGTTTAAATCTTCACCAAAACCCCTCAAAATTGAGATATAAATTCCAAAACATATTCCTAATTATTTACAACAACACCCAATCAAAACAAATAATGATTTTTGAAAACCCTGATTTGAATTCAAAGCTTCAAAGCTTTTTAATGGTTGTCAATGGTGGAATTGCTGCTCTCTTGTCTCTTTGAAGGTTTGTTCTTCTTTATTGAGAAAATTTGAAACTGAAGGTAAATGTGTGTATGAACTTTGAAGATTTGACTTTAATTTTGATGAACTTTGTTGTTCTTCATTGATGAACTTCAACTGGAGTAAAATGGGGAACCAACTTTGTTGAAGGCTTTCTTCAATTTTCTGTGAATTTAGAGGGAGAATTTGGTTTCACAAGATAGAAAATGGTAAAAAGAACGTGGGTATGGGTAAAACGTGGGTGAGACTGAGGGGTTAGGAGAGAGAAACGTGCAGATTCCTTTAATTAAGGAGTAAAAAATGTACAATTAATTATATCATTAATTAATTATGGTATAGAATTGGTAATTTGGTATACTAAGTGTAATTAAGTCAAACCTTAAACATTGAGGGTAATAAGGTTTCCTATATGGCATAGGAATGTAAAAAAGATCGCATAAAATTTAGTCCTTAAATTGACCAATCTATATCTATCTATCTATCTATCTATCTATCTCTCTCTCTCTCTCTCTCTCTCTCTATATATATATATATATATATATATATATATCTATATATATATATTAAAGCTATAAAGTTGCCATAAATAATTGATTATGTAGTTAAGCCAAGTGGCAAACTAATAAATATCAATAGTATATGGTAACTTTATTCTATATTTGACTATGTTAGTCAAATTTATATATATATATAAATTTTTTAAATTTGAATTAAAAATAAAAAAATCTTTTATTACCATATTATCATGCTTAATTCGGTTAGTGATCATATGCAATTATATTAGGAACTTTTGTTATCTTAATTCAAATTATGCAAATACTACTTCGCCTCTGAGAAAAATAAATAAATAATACTCCATATAACTATAAACTCTTTTACAATTAAAATCCTAATTATAATTCTTTAAAACTCTATAGCTAGATTTGAATAAAGCGAATTTCTTTTAAAATAAATATAATATATAAGGTACACGCCTATGTTTATAACAAAAAAAAAGTTTAAAAGTTGATAAAAATTTACTTGCATATATAATGAAGTAAATCTACATGCTGGAGAAAGAAACATTACAAAAATCAATCAATATTTAACACAAGTTGTTTTTTTCTTTTTGAAAAATATTTATTTGAAGAGTCAATTTATATAAATGGACATCAAACAAATAACAAAACTTTGACTATATAATTAATTAATTTCTATTTAACACCTTCTAGGAATTAAAGGATATAAGCCGAAACCTTTTCATTTAGCTGCAGTCAAACCAACATTGCAAGGGTGTAGTATTTTTCTCATTGAAAAATATTAGTTTTGAATCATTAGATTATGTGAAAGATTTTTTTCTCCAATTCAAAAGGAGGGATATTGGTTTCTAATTGATAGTTTCTATAGCAATTTTCAAGTGTAATGAAAACTATATTTAAAAAAATTGGTATGACGTGAAATAATTATTTTTAAAATGTAAACAAATTATTTCGAAATGGGATTATTTTTAAATTATAATGTAATTTTTAAAATAAAAAATAAGATATTTTTAAATTTTAGTAGAGAGTTTTTAAAATAATTATAATAAAAGTCATATCATGGATAAAATCAAGAAACCAAAATCTTATGGATTATTACATAAATATAAAGCCAGATTTATTACTTACTTTTTATAGCTAATATACATAGATGATATACCTATTGCACACGATTATACACATGTTACATATGAATTATAAATAAATTACACATCCTCAATTATTTAGTTTAAGTGGTTGGATGAGCTCCTGTTTAGGTTGATAAGATAAAGCCAAAAGAAAAATATGACAAAATTTCAACCAAAGATTAAAAATATAAATAGAGTTCTTATGTAGACAATTTCTATTAAAACTCATCATTTTATTACAAAATAACTTAATTTTGTGTAACAAAAGAAAGAAAAACATAAAAAATAGAATAAAAGAAAATAAATATAGAAAAAATGTATGAAAAATCTAAAAACCAGAAATAAGAGACGACAACGAATTTCTTCTTCGTTTCATCTTTGTTGGGTGTAAAAAATTTGGAAGATGATCTCATCGATTTCAAATATTTTTTTCAACTCAAATACATAGATTATAAGATAAGGATATCTTAGAATAGTTTTTTTATTTACATTGTGTGTCTTTTTTAAAAATATTACTATTGCTAACAAAGTGATATGATATTTGAATTTAAATTTAATTATAATTTAAGTAGTTTGCATTGAGGTTAAGCCCAACATGGTGAAAAAATTGCTTAGCAATTTTAAGACAATATATGCAATGTTATATAATAACAATCAATTAATCTAACATTTAATGATTCAAAGAACAAAAAATCTGTATATGTAAGGATATTCAAAATTTGAAATTTGTGGCTAGATATATCGATAAACTCAAAATGGAATCATACTGAAATAAAATATACCGACTAAAGAATCATTTAAACTTTTAGCTCGCCGATTAAAGTGAATTTTAAATTAAGGATAATATCTTCACTTGCATCATTATAAAAACAATTATTTTATTGAAATATATATAATGTTGTAGAAATTGAAATTTTAAAATAGAAATATTTTTTTAAACATAATAGCATACCAAATAAGAATTTAAGTAGTAGTAAAAGAGTCACGTCGTAACCAAAGAACCGTTCATATTGTGCCAACCTTTGTGCTTTTCCAGAGCTCATAAATACGAGTTATTATTTCGTGACTATTTTTAGGTTCCAATGACACCAATAAGAATGGTGCAAAAATAAAATTATTATTACGAGATTTGAGAAAATGTTAGCATTTTTTCATATAGTGTCATAAACAATATCTAAGGATTATCTATAATTACCTAGAACATTTAAATTTTAAGGTTATTTACATATAATTCAAATAACTCACATATTTAACATGGTTAATGTCAAATATCAAAATGGAATCATACTAGAAAGAAAATCACTGGCTAAAGAACTTTTTAAATTTTAGATAGCTGACTAAAATGAGTTTTGAATTAAGGATAATATTTCACTTACATTGTTATAAAAATAATTATTATTGAAAAATAAAATTGTAGAAACTGAAAATTTAAAATAGAAATAATTTTAGAATATATCAACTCACCAAATAAGAGTTCAAGTAGTAGTAAAAGAGTCAAGTCGTATCCAAAGAGTCCTTCATAGTCTCAACCTTTGATTGTTTTGCCATAAATATGAGTTATTATTTTGCTTTCTGACTATTTTTTTTGATCCAATGACACCGGCGAGAATGGTACTAAAAAAGAAAAATAGAATTATAACTAGGAGATTTGAGAAATGTTTAATCATTTTCATGTCTTAATTAATATCCAATGATTATCTATATTTATCGAGAAGGTTTAAATTTTAAGATATTTTACGTATAATCCAAAAAACTCAAATATTTAATAGGGTTAGTGTCCGCGCATCTACGCGGGTGCTAATACTAGTTTTTTAGATAAAACGTAAATAATACTCTAGCAATAAACATACAAAAGAAATTAAATATTACAGCAAATATTAACTATAACTTGGTAGATTAATCAAACTCTTCCCGTATGGATTTTTCCAATAACAATAAGTTCTTGATATCATGAAAAATAATAAGTTCTTGATATAGTTAAGCAAGTAGCATATCTATTTTAAAACTACTAGTTAAACCTAATATTTAATTGATTACAGAAACTTAAAAATATGTAAAATAGCTTATTAAAGAACACTATGTGTACCGGTAAAGTCGGGGGGGGGGGGGTTTCCCCAACTCCCCGATGAGAAAACGAAGGGGAAGCATGGATCGACGTACTCGGACCAAGTATAGGTTCTGGACCCTCGGAGGCGCGATGAACTGGATATTACAGCGTGAATCCTCTCCCTCAACTGGATATTACAGTGGTAGGGGGCCGTAATACTCTCCCTCAACTGGATATTACAACGTAAATCCCGTTCAGTATCAATTGTAAATCAACATTTACCAAAAAAAAGAAGATGTTTACCTTTTTTAGACTTGTACTTGGACGAAATTCTCCTACTATATAAACGAGAATGTTTTCTTTATTCTGATATATTGTAACACGCAACTCAAAGCAATAAAAATTTACCTTTGTCTTCTAGCTATTGTTCAAGACATTATTCATTTGTTCTATTCTTTACTTGCGATCGAGCTTGAATTGTGGGTCCAGTCGAGGACGAATTCTACTGTTCAATCTAGATCAAGCTTGGTCATTACATCGTGATTGGTTTGATCATTTATTTTATCTTTATCTCATTTACCTGTTGTTCTTATTTATTCGTACTGAATTAAATCACGTATCCTACCGCGTACAAATTTAATTGTTACTCATTTTTGGGGTAAACAGTTTGGCGTTCACCGTGAGACTAAGGATAACAGTGGTGCTTTGATACGAATCTCCATAACACACTCTATTTTATGCATATTCTTTGAAATCTTAATTCTAGGTTAGCCTAAGAATGTCATACTCTCAGTCAGCTCACTTCAACGTTGGTGCTCGGTCAGGCCATCACGACGAGAATAATAATGTGGTGCCTAGTAATGATGTTCCTCCTGTCGATCTCAATGGTGTCCCAGCCGCCGACCCGGTCGATGCTAACTCGTAGGTGGCCATCAGCATCAATTTGCCAATTGATCCCGAAAAGAGTGTTCACGGGAGACCCTGGGCAACGGCTCGAGAAGCGTCTGAAGGTGAAGGTGATGGGGTGAGCCTACTATTGATTTTCAAAATATTGCAGGCTCAACAAACGGCAATAGCAGAGCTGCAGAACCAAAGTCACGCCCCTAACAAGGTCGAGCCTAGTTGGACCTATATTAGGTGAAGGTGATGGGTGGAAATTGTTTCTTATGCCGTATTTGATGTCCGGGACAAATATTAGGCGATTCCACGACGGATCCATCCGGGCCCAAGGCGGAAGGCATGGGCTATAGCACACAAAAAATTGGGACTCGCGCGGATTTGCAGTTTTATGGCTGTAAAATGCCAAAAAATATAATGTGGTCATTTCGAGTGGGTGGAAATTATTTCTTATGCCGTATTTGATGTCCGGGACAAATATTAGGCGATTACACGACGGATCCATCCGGGCCCAAGGCGGAAGGCATGGGCGCACACAAAAATTTGGGACTCGCGCGGATTTGCAGTTTTATGGCTGTAAAATGCCAAAAAATATAATGTGGTCATTTCGGGTGTGTGGAAATTTTTTCTTATGCCGTATTTGATGTCCGGAACAAATATTAGGCGATTCCACGACGGATCCATCCGGGCCTAAGGCGGAAGGCATGGGCTATAGCACACAAAAATTTGGGACTCGCGCGGATTTGCAGTTTTATGGCTATAAAATACCAAAAAATATAATGTGGTCATTTCGGGTGGGTGAAAATTATTTCTTATGCCGTATTTGATGTCCGGGACAAATATTAGGCGATTCCACGACGGATCCATCCGGGCCCAAGGCAGAAGGCATGGGCGCACACAAAAATTTGGGACTCGCGCGGATTTGCAGTTTTATGGCTGTAAAATGCCAAAAGATATAATGTGGTCATTTCGAGTGGGTGGAAATTGATTCTTATGCCGTATTTGATGTCCGGGACAAATATTAGGCGATTCCACGACGGATCCATCTGGGCCCAAGGCGGAAGGCATGGGCTATAGCATACAAAAAATTGGGACTCGCGCGGATTTGCAGTTTTATGGCTATAAAATGCCAAAAAATATAATGTGGTCATTTCGGGTGGGTGGAAATTGTTTCTTATGCCGTATTTGATGTCCGAGACAAATATTAGGCGATTCCACGACGGATCCATCCGGGCCCAAGGCGGAAGGCATGGGCTATAGCACACAAAAAATTGGGACTCGCGCGGATTTGCAGTTTTATGGCTGTAAAATGCCAAAAAATATAATGTGGTCATTTCGAGTGGGTGGAAATTGTTTCTTATGCCGTATTTGATGTCCGGGACAAATATTAGGCGATTCCACGACGGATCCATCCGGGCCCAAGGCGGAAGGCATGGGCGCACACAAAAATTTGGGACTCGCGCGGATTTGTAGTTTTATGGCTGTAAAATGCCAAAAAATATAATGTGGTCATTTCGGGTGTGTGGAAATTTTTTCTTATGCCGTATTTGATGTCCGGGACAAATATTAGGCGATTCCACGACGGATCCATCCGGGCCCAAGGCGGATGGCATGGGTAGCACACAAAAATTTGGGACTCACGCGGATTTGCAGTTTTATGGCTATAAAATGCCAAAAAATATAATGTGGTCATTTCGAGTGGATGGAAATTGTTTCTTATGCCGTATTTGATGTCCGGGACAAATATTAGGCGATTCCACGACGGATCCATCCGGGCCCAAGGCGGAAGGCATGGGCGCACACAAAATTTGGGACTCGCGCGAATTTGCAGTTTTATGGCTGTAAAATGCCAAAAAATATAATGTGGTCATTTCGAGTGGGTGGAAATTGTTTCTTATGCCGTATTTGATGTCCGGGACAAATATTAGGCGATTCCACGACGGATCCATCCGGGCCCAAGGCGGAAGGCATGGGCGCACACAAAATTTGGGACTCGCGCGGATTTGCAGTTTTATGGCTGTAAAATGCCAAAAAATAGAATGTGGTCATTTCGGGTGGGTGGAAATTGTTTCTTATGCCGTATTTGATGTCCGGGACAAATATTAGGCGATTCCACGACGGATCCATCCGGGCCCAAGGCGGATGGCATAGGTAGCACACAAAAATTTGGGACTCGCGCGGATTTGCAGTTTTATGGTTGTAAAATGCCAAAATATATAATGTGGTCATTTCGAGTGGATGGAAATTGTTTCTTATGCCGTATTTGATGTCCGGGACAAATATTAGGCGATTCCACGACGGATCAATCCGGGTCCAAGGCGGAAGGCATGGGCGCACACAAAAATTTGGTACTCGCGCGGATTTGCAGTTTTATGCCTGTAAAATGCCAAAAAATATAATATGGTTATTTCGGGTGGGTGGAAATTTTTTCTTATGCCGTATTTGATGTCCGGGACAAATATTAGGCGATTCCACGACAGATCCATCTGGGCCCAAGGCGGAAGGCATGGGCTATAGCACACAAAAATTTGGGACTCGCGCGGATTTGCAGTTTTATGGCTATAAAATGCAAAAAAATATAATGTGGTCATTTCGGGTGGGTGGAAATTGTTTCTTATGACGTATTTGATGTCCGAGACAAATATTAGGCGATTCCACGACGGATCCATCCGGGCCCAAGGCGGATGGCATGGGTAGCACACAAAAATTTGGGACTCGCGCAGATTTGCAGTTTTATGGCTGTAAAATGCCAAAAAATATAATGTGGTCATTTCGAGTGGGTGGAAATTGTTTCTTATACCGTATTTGATGTCCGGGACAAATATTAGGTGATTCCACGACGGATCCATCCGGGCCCAAGGCGGAAGGCATGGGCGCACACAAAAATTTGGGACTCGCGCGGATTTGCAGTTTTATGGTTGTAAATTGCCAAAAAATATAATGTGGTCATTTTGAGTGGGTGGAAATTGTTTCTTATGTTGTATTTGATGTCCGGGACAAATATTAGGTGATTCCACGACGGATCCTTCCGGGCCCAAGGCGGAAGGCATGGGCGCACACAAAAATTTGGGACTCGCGCGGATTTGCAGTTTTATGGCTGTAAAATGCCAAAAAATATAATGTGGTCATTTCGGGTGGGTGGAAATTTTTTCTTATGCCGTATTTTATGTCCGGGACAAATATTAGGCGATTCCACGACAGATCCATCCGGGCCCAAGGCGGATGGCATGGGTAGCACACAAAAATTTGGGACTCGCGCAGATTTGCAGTTTTATGGCTGTAAAATGCCAAAAAATATAATGTGGTCATTTCAAGTGGATGGAAATTGTTTCTTATGCCGTATTTGATGTCCGGGACAAATATTAGGCGATTCCACGACGGATCCATCCGGGCCCAAGGCTGAAGGCATGGGCTATAGCACACAAATATTTGGGACTCGCGCGGATTTGCAGTTTTATGGCTATAAAATGCCAAAAAATATTATGTGGTCATTTCGGGTGGGTGGAAATTGTTTCTTATGCCGTATTTGATGTCTGAGACAAATATTAGGCGATTCCACGACGGATCCATCCGGGCCCAAGGCGGATGGCATGGGTAGCACACAAAAATTTGGGACTCGCGCGGATTTGCAGTTTTATGGCTGTAAAATGCCAAAAAATATAATGTGGTCATTTCGAGTGTGTGGAATTTTTTTCTTATTCCGTATTTGATGTCCGGGAAAAATATTAGGCGATTCCACGACGGATCCATCTGGGCCCAAGGCGGAAGGCATGTGCACACAAAAATTTGGGACTCGCGCGGATTTGCAGTTTTATGGCTGTAAAATGCCAAAAAATATAATTAGGTCATTTCGGGTGGGTGGAAATTTTTTCTTATGCCGTATTTGATGTCCGGGACAAATATTAGGCGATTCCACGACGGATCCATCTTGGCCTAAGGCGGAAGGCATGGGCTATAGCACACAAAAATTTGGGACTCGCGCGGATTTGCAGTTTTATGGCTGTAAAATGCCAAAACATATAATGTGGTCATTTCGAGTGGGTGGAAATTGTTTATTATGCCGTATTTGATGTCCGAAACAAATATTAGGCGATTCCACGACGGATCCATCCGGGCCCAAGGCGGAAGGCATGGGCGCACACAAAATTTGGGACTCGCGCGGATTTGCAGTTTTATGGCTGTAAAATGCCAAAAAATAGAATGTGGTCATTTCGGGTGGGTGGAAATTGTTTCTTATGCCGTATTTGATGTCCGGGACAAATATTAGGCGATTCCACGACGGATCCATCCGGGCCCAAGGCGGATGGCATGGGTAGCACACAAAAATTTGGGACTCGCTCGGATTTGCAGTTTTATGGCTGTAAAATGCCAAAAAATATAATATGGTTATTTCGAGTGGATGGAAATTGTTTCTTATGCCGCATTTGATGTCCGGGACAAATATTAGGCGATTCCACGACGGATCCATCCGGGCCCAAGCCGGAAGGCATGGGCGCACAAAAAAATTTGGTACTCGCGCGGATTTGCAGTTTTATGGCTGTAAAATGCCAAAAAATATAATGTGGTTATTTCGGGTGGGTGGAAATTTTTTCTTATGCCGTATTTGATGTCCGGGACAAATATTAGGCGATTCCACGACGGATCCATCTGGGCCCAAGGCGGAAGGCATGGGCTATAGCACACAAAAATTTGGGACTCGCGCGGATTTGCAGTTTTATGGCTATAAAATGCCATAAAATATAATGTGGTCATTTCGGGTGGGTGGAAATTGTTTTTTATGCCGTATTTGATGTCCGAGACAAATATTAGGCGATTCCACGACGGATCCATCCGGGCCCAAGGCGGATGGCATGGGTAGCACACAAAAATTTGGGACTCGCGCAGATTTGCAGTTTTATGGCTCTAAAATGCCAAAAAATATAATGTGGTCATTTCGAGTGGGTGGAAATTGTTTCTTATGCCGTATTTGATGTCCGGGACAAATATTAGGCGATTCCACGACGGATCCATCTGGGCCCAAGGCGGAAGGCATGTGCACACAAAAATTTGGGACTCGCGCGGATTTGCAGTTTTATGGCTGTAAAATGCCAAAAAATATAATTAGGTCATTTCGGGTGGGTGGAAATTTTTTCTTATGCCGTATTTGATGTCCGGGACAAATATTAGGCGATTCCACGACGGATCCATCTGGGCCTAAGGCGGAAGGCATGGGCTATAGCACACAAAAATTTGGGACTCGCGCGGATTTGCAGTTTTATGGCTGTAAAATGCCAAAAAATATAATGTGGTCATTTCGAGTGGGTGGAAATTGTTTATTATGCCGTATTTGATGTCCGAAACAAATATTAGGCGATTCCACGACGGATCCATCCGGGCCCAAGGCGGAAGGCATGGGCGCACACAAAATTTGGGACTCGCGCGGATTTGCAGTTTTATGGCTGTAAAATGCCAAAAAATAGAATGTGGTCATTTCGGGTGGGTGGAAATTGTTTTTTATGCCGTATTTGATGTTCGGGACAAATATTAGGCGATTCCACGATGGATCCATCCGGGCCCAAGGCGGATGGCATGGGTAGCACACAAAAATTTGGGACTCGCTCGGATTTGCAGTTTTATGGCTGTAAAATGCCAAAAAATATAATGTGGTTATTTCGAGTGGATGGAAATTGTTTCTTATGCCGTATTTGATGTCCGGGACAAATATTAGGCGATTCCACGACGGATCCATCCGTGCCCAAGCCGGAAGGCATGGGCGCACAAAAAAATTTGGTACTCGCGCGGATTTGCAGTTTTATGGCTGTAAAATGCCAAAAAATATAATGTGGTTATTTCGGGTGGGTGGAAATTTTTTCTTATGCCGTATTTGATGTCCGGGACAAATATTAGGCGATTCCACGACGGATCCATCTGGGCCCAAGGCGGAAGGCATGGGCTATAGCACACAAAAATTTGGGACTCGCGCGGATTTGCAGTTTTATGGCTATAAAATGGCATAAAATATAATGTGGTCATTTCGGGTGGGTGGAAATTGTTTCTTATGCCGTATTTGATGTCCGAGATAAATATTAGGCGATTCCACGACGGATCCATCCGGGCCCAAGGCGGATGGCATGGGTAGCACACAAAAATTTGGGACTCGCGCAGATTTGCAGTTTTATGGCTGTAAAATGCCAAAAAATATAATGTGGTCATTTCGAGTGGGTGGAAATTGTTTCTTATGCCGTATTTGATGTCCGGGACAAATATTAGGCGATTCCACGACGGATCCATCTGGGCCCAAGGCGGAAGGCATGTGCACACAAAAATTTGGGACTCGCGCAGATTTGCAGTTTTATGGCTGTAAAATGCCAAAAAATATAATTAGGTCATTTCGGGTGGGTGTAAATTTTTTCTTATGCCGTATTTAATGTTCGGGACAAATATTAGGCGATTCCACGACGGATCCATCTGGGCCTAAGGCGGAAGGCATGGGCTATAGCACACAAAAATTTGGGACTCGCGCGGATTTGCAGTTTTATGGCTGTAAAATGCCAAAAAATATAATGTGGTCATTTCGAGTGGGTGGAAATTGTTTATTATGCCGTATTTGATGTCCGAAACAAATATTAGGCGATTCCACGACGGATCCATCCGGTCCCTAGTCGGAAGGCATGGGCTATAGCACACAAAAATTTGGGACTCGCGCGGATTTGCAGTTTTATGGCTGTAAAATGCCAAAAAATATAATGTGGTCATTTCGAGTGGGTGGAAATTGTTTCTTATGCCGTATTTGATGTCCGGGACAAATATTAGGCGATTCCACGACGAATCCATCCGGGCCCAAGGCGGAAGGCATGGGCTATAGCACACAAAAATTTGGGACTCGCGCGGATTTGCAGTTTTATGGCTGTAAAATGCCAAAAGATATATTGTGGTCATTTCGAGTGGGTGGAAATTGATTCTTATGCCGTATTTGATGTCCGGGACAAATATTAGGCGATTCTACGATGGATCCATCCGGGCCCAAGGCGGAAGGCATGTGCACACAAAAATTTGGGACTCACGCGGATTTGCAGTTTTATGGTTGTAAAATGCCAAAAAATATAATGTGGTCATTTCAGGTGGGTGGAAATTGTTTCTTATGCCGTATTTGATGTCCGGGACAAATATTAGGCGATTCCACGACGGATCCATCCGGTCCCAAGGCGGATGGCATGGGTAGCACACAAAAATTTGGGACTCGCGCGGATTTGCATTTTTTTGGCTGTAAAATGCCAAAAATATATAATGTGGTCATTTCGTGTGGATGGAAATTGTTTCTTATGCCGTATTTGATGTTCGGGACAAATATTAGGCGATTCCACGACGGATCCATCCAGGCCCAAGGCGGAAGGTATGGGCTATAGCACACAAAAAATTGGGACTCGCGCGGATTTGCAGTTTTATGGCTGTAAAATGCTAAAAAATATAATGTGGTCATTTCGAGTGGGTGGAAATTGTTTCTTAAGCCGTATTTGATGTCCGGGACAAATATTAGGCGATTCCACGATGGATCCATCCGGGCCCAAGGCGGAAGGCATGTGCACACAAAAATTTGGGACTCGCGCGGATTTGCAGTTTTATGGTTGTAAAATGCCAAAAAATATAATGTGGTCATTTCAGGTGGGTGGAAATTGTTTCTTATGCCGTATTTGATGTCCGGGACAAATATTAGGCGATTCCACGACGGATCCATCCGGGCCCAAGGCGGATGGCGGGTAGCACACAAAAATTTGGGACTCGCGCGGATTTGCATTTTTATGGCTGTAAAATGCCAAAAATATATAATGTGGTCATTTTGTGTGGATGGAAATTGTTTCTTATGCCGTATTTGATGTTCGGGACAAATATTAGGCGATTCCACGACGGATCCATCCGGGCCCAAGGCGGAAGGTATGGGCTATAGCACACAAAAAATTGGGACTCGCGCGGATTTGCTGTTTTATGGCTGTAAAATGCCAAAAAATATAATGTGGTCATTTCGAGTGTGTGGAAATTGTTTCTTAAGCCGTATTTGATGTCCGGGACAAATATTAGGCGATTCCACGACGGATCCATCCGGGCCCAAGGCGGAAGGCATGGGCTATAGCACACAAAAATTTGGGACTCGCGCGGATTTGCAGTTTTATGGCTGTAAAATGCCAAAAAATATAATGTGGTCATTTCGAGTGGGTGGAAATTGTTTCTTATGCCGTATTTGATGTCCGGGACAAATATTAGGCGATTCCACGACGGATCCATCCGGGCCCAAGGCGGAAGGCATGGGCTATAGCACACAAAAATTTGGGACTCGCGCGGATTTGCAGTTTTATGGCTGTAAAATGCCAAAAAATATAATGTGGTCATTTCGAGTGGGTGGAAATTGTTTCTTATGCCGTATTTGATGTCCGGGACAAATATTAGGCGATTCCACGACGGATCCATCCGGGCCCAAGGCGGAAGGCATGGGCGCACACAAAATTTGGGACTCGCGCGGATTTGCAGTTTTATGGCTGTAAAATGCCAAAAAATATAATGTGGTCATTTCGAGTGGGTGGAAATTGTTTCTTAGGCCGTATTTGATGTCCGGGACAAATATTAGGCGATTCCACGACGGATCCATCCGGGCCCAAGGCGGAAGGCATGGGCTATAGCACACAAAAATTTGGGACTCGCTCGGATTTGCAGTTTTATGGCTGTAAAATGCCAAAAAATATAATATGGTTATTTCGAGTGGATGGAAATTGTTTCTTATGCCGCATTTGATGTCCGGGACAAATATTAGGCGATTCCACGACGGATCCATCCGGGCCCAAGCCGGAAGGCATGGGCGCACAAAAAAATTTGGTACTCGCGCGGATTTGCAGTTTTATGGCTGTAAAATGCCAAAAAATATAATGTGGTTATTTCGGGTGGGTGGAAATTTTTTCTTATGCCGTATTTGATGTCCGGGACAAATATTAGGCGATTCCACGACGGATCCATCTGGGCCCAAGGCGGAAGGCATGGGCTATAGCACACAAAAATTTGGGACTCGCGCGGATTTGCAGTTTTATGGCTATAAAATGCCATAAAATATAATGTGGTCATTTCGGGTGGGTGGAAATTGTTTTTTATGCCGTATTTGATGTCCGAGACAAATATTAGGCGATTCCACGACGGATCCATCCGGGCCCAAGGCGGATGGCATGGGTAGCACACAAAAATTTGGGACTCGCGCAGATTTGCAGTTTTATGGCTCTAAAATGCCAAAAAATATAATGTGGTCATTTCGAGTGGGTGGAAATTGTTTCTTATGCCGTATTTGATGTCCGGGACAAATATTAGGCGATTCCACGACGGATCCATCTGGGCCCAAGGCGGAAGGCATGTGCACACAAAAATTTGGGACTCGCGCGGATTTGCAGTTTTATGGCTGTAAAATGCCAAAAAATATAATTAGGTCATTTCGGGTGGGTGGAAATTTTTTCTTATGCCGTATTTGATGTCCGGGACAAATATTAGGCGATTCCACGACGGATCCATCTGGGCCTAAGGCGGAAGGCATGGGCTATAGCACACAAAAATTTGGGACTCGCGCGGATTTGCAGTTTTATGGCTGTAAAATGCCAAAAAATATAATGTGGTCATTTCGAGTGGGTGGAAATTGTTTATTATGCCGTATTTGATGTCCGAAACAAATATTAGGCGATTCCACGACGGATCCATCCGGGCCCAAGGCGGAAGGCATGGGCGCACACAAAATTTGGGACTCGCGCGGATTTGCAGTTTTATGGCTGTAAAATGCCAAAAAATAGAATGTGGTCATTTCGGGTGGGTGGAAATTGTTTTTTATGCCGTATTTGATGTTCGGGACAAATATTAGGCGATTCCACGATGGATCCATCCGGGCCCAAGGCGGATGGCATGGGTAGCACACAAAAATTTGGGACTCGCTCGGATTTGCAGTTTTATGGCTGTAAAATGCCAAAAAATATAATGTGGTTATTTCGAGTGGATGGAAATTGTTTCTTATGCCGTATTTGATGTCCGGGACAAATATTAGGCGATTCCACGACGGATCCATCCGTGCCCAAGCCGGAAGGCATGGGCGCACAAAAAAATTTGGTACTCGCGCGGATTTGCAGTTTTATGGCTGTAAAATGCCAAAAAATATAATGTGGTTATTTCGGGTGGGTGGAAATTTTTTCTTATGCCGTATTTGATGTCCGGGACAAATATTAGGCGATTCCACGACGGATCCATCTGGGCCCAAGGCGGAAGGCATGGGCTATAGCACACAAAAATTTGGGACTCGCGCGGATTTGCAGTTTTATGGCTATAAAATGGCATAAAATATAATGTGGTCATTTCGGGTGGGTGGAAATTGTTTCTTATGCCGTATTTGATGTCCGAGATAAATATTAGGCGATTCCACGACGGATCCATCCGGGCCCAAGGCGGATGGCATGGGTAGCACACAAAAATTTGGGACTCGCGCAGATTTGCAGTTTTATGGCTGTAAAATGCCAAAAAATATAATGTGGTCATTTCGAGTGGGTGGAAATTGTTTCTTATGCCGTATTTGATGTCCGGGACAAATATTAGGCGATTCCACGACGGATCCATCTGGGCCCAAGGCGGAAGGCATGTGCACACAAAAATTTGGGACTCGCGCGGATTTGCAGTTTTATGGCTGTAAAATGCCAAAAAATATAATTAGGTCATTTCGGGTGGGTGGAAATTTTTTCTTATGCCGTATTTAATGTTCGGGACAAATATTAGGCGATTCCACGACGGATCCATCTGGGCCTAAGGCGGAAGGCATGGGCTATAGCACACAAAAATTTGGGACTCGCGCGGATTTGCAGTTTTATGGCTGTAAAATGCCAAAAAATATAATGTGGTCATTTCGAGTGGGTGGAAATTGTTTATTATGCCGTATTTGATGTCCGAAACAAATATTAGGCGATTCCACGACGGATCCATCCGGTCCCTAGTCGGAAGGCATGGGCTATAGCACACAAAAATTTGGGACTCGCGCGGATTTGCAGTTTTATGGCTGTAAAATGCCAAAAAATATAATGTGGTCATTTCGAGTGGGTGGAAATTGTTTCTTATGCCGTATTTGATGTCCGGGACAAATATTAGGCGATTCCACGACGAATCCATCCGGGCCCAAGGCGGAAGGCATGGGCTATAGCACACAAAAATTTGGGACTCGCGCGGATTTGCAGTTTTATGGCTGTAAAATGCCAAAAGATATATTGTGGTCATTTCGAGTGGGTGGAAATTGATTCTTATGCCGTATTTGATGTCCGGGACAAATATTAGGCGATTCTACGATGGATCCATCCGGGCCCAAGGCGGAAGGCATGTGCACACAAAAATTTGGGACTCACGCGGATTTGCAGTTTTATGGTTGTAAAATGCCAAAAAATATAATGTGGTCATTTCAGGTGGGTGGAAATTGTTTCTTATGCCGTATTTGATGTCCGGGACAAATATTAGGCGATTCCACGACGGATCCATCCGGTCCCAAGGCGGATGGCATGGGTAGCACACAAAAATTTGGGACTCGCGCAGATTTGCAGTTTTATGGCTGTAAAATGCCAAAAAATATAATGTGGTCATTTCGAGTGGGTGGAAATTGTTTCTTATGCCGTATTTGATGTCCGGGACAAATATTAGGCGATTCCACGACGGATCCATCTGGGCCCAAGGCGGAAGGCATGGGCTATAGCACACAAAAATTTGGGACTCGCGCGGATTTGCAGTTTTATGGCTATAAAATGGCATAAAATATAATGTGGTCATTTCGGGTGGGTGGAAATTGTTTCTTATGCCGTATTTGATGTCCGAGATAAATATTAGGCGATTCCACGACGGATCCATCCGGGCCCAAGGCGGATGGCATGGGTAGCACACAAAAATTTGGGACTCGCGCAGATTTGCAGTTTTATGGCTGTAAAATGCCAAAAAATATAATGTGGTCATTTCGAGTGGGTGGAAATTGTTTCTTATGCCGTATTTGATGTCCGGGACAAATATTAGGCGATTCCACGACGGATCCATCTGGGCCCAAGGCGGAAGGCATGTGCACACAAAAATTTGGGACTCGCGCGGATTTGCAGTTTTATGGCTGTAAAATGCCAAAAAATATAATTAGGTCATTTCGGGTGGGTGGAAATTTTTTCTTATGCCGTATTTAATGTTCGGGACAAATATTAGGCGATTCCACGACGGATCCATCTGGGCCTAAGGCGGAAGGCATGGGCTATAGCACACAAAAATTTGGGACTCGCGCGGATTTGCAGTTTTATGGCTGTAAAATGCCAAAAAATATAATGTGGTCATTTCGAGTGGGTGGAAATTGTTTATTATGCCGTATTTGATGTCCGAAACAAATATTAGGCGATTCCACGACGGATCCATCCGGTCCCTAGTCGGAAGGCATGGGCTATAGCACACAAAAATTTGGGACTCGCGCGGATTTGCAGTTTTATGGCTGTAAAATGCCAAAAAATATAATGTGGTCATTTCGAGTGGGTGGAAATTGTTTCTTATGCCGTATTTGATGTCCGGGACAAATATTAGGCGATTCCACGACGAATCCATCCGGGCCCAAGGCGGAAGGCATGGGCTATAGCACACAAAAATTTGGGACTCGCGCGGATTTGCAGTTTTATGGCTGTAAAATGCCAAAAGATATATTGTGGTCATTTCGAGTGGGTGGAAATTGATTCTTATGCCGTATTTGATGTCCGGGACAAATATTAGGCGATTCTACGATGGATCCATCCGGGCCCAAGGCGGAAGGCATGTGCACACAAAAATTTGGGACTCACGCGGATTTGCAGTTTTATGGTTGTAAAATGCCAAAAAATATAATGTGGTCATTTCAGGTGGGTGGAAATTGTTTCTTATGCCGTATTTGATGTCCGGGACAAATATTAGGCGATTCCACGACGGATCCATCCGGTCCCAAGGCGGATGGCATGGGTAGCACACAAAAATTTGGGACTCGCGCGGATTTGCATTTTTTTGGCTGTAAAATGCCAAAAATATATAATGTGGTCATTTCGTGTGGATGGAAATTGTTTCTTATGCCGTATTTGATGTTCGGGACAAATATTAGGCGATTCCACGACGGATCCATCCAGGCCCAAGGCGGAAGGTATGGGCTATAGCACACAAAAAATTGGGACTCGCGCGGATTTGCAGTTTTATGGCTGTAAAATGCTAAAAAATATAATGTGGTCATTTCGAGTGGGTGGAAATTGTTTCTTAAGCCGTATTTGATGTCCGGGACAAATATTAGGCGATTCCACGATGGATCCATCCGGGCCCAAGGCGGAAGGCATGTGCACACAAAAATTTGGGACTCGCGCGGATTTGCAGTTTTATGGTTGTAAAATGCCAAAAAATATAATGTGGTCATTTCAGGTGGGTGGAAATTGTTTCTTATGCCGTATTTGATGTCCGGGACAAATATTAGGCGATTCCACGACGGATCCATCCGGGCCCAAGGCGGATGGCGGGTAGCACACAAAAATTTGGGACTCGCGCGGATTTGCATTTTTATGGCTGTAAAATGCCAAAAATATATAATGTGGTCATTTTGTGTGGATGGAAATTGTTTCTTATGCCGTATTTGATGTTCGGGACAAATATTAGGCGATTCCACGACGGATCCATCCGGGCCCAAGGCGGAAGGTATGGGCTATAGCACACAAAAAATTGGGACTCGCGCGGATTTGCTGTTTTATGGCTGTAAAATGCCAAAAAATATAATGTGGTCATTTCGAGTGTGTGGAAATTGTTTCTTAAGCCGTATTTGATGTCCGGGACAAATATTAGGCGATTCCACGACGGATCCATCCGGGCCCAAGGCGGAAGGCATGGGCTATAGCACACAAAAATTTGGGACTCGCGCGGATTTGCAGTTTTATGGCTGTAAAATGCCAAAAAATATAATGTGGTCATTTCGAGTGGGTGGAAATTGTTTCTTATGCCGTATTTGATGTCCGGGACAAATATTAGGCGATTCCACGACGGATCCATCCGGGCCCAAGGCGGAAGGCATGGGCTATAGCACACAAAAATTTGGGACTCGCGCGGATTTGCAGTTTTATGGCTGTAAAATGCCAAAAAATATAATGTGGTCATTTCGAGTGGGTGGAAATTGTTTCTTATGCCGTATTTGATGTCCGGGACAAATATTAGGCGATTCCACGACGGATCCATCCGGGCCCAAGGCGGAAGGCATGGGCGCACACAAAATTTGGGACTCGCGCGGATTTGCAGTTTTATGGCTGTAAAATGCCAAAAAATATAATGTGGTCATTTCGAGTGGGTGGAAATTGTTTCTTAGGCCGTATTTGATGTCCGGGACAAATATTAGGCGATTCCACGACGGATCCATCCGGGCCCAAGGCGGAAGGCATGGGCTATAGCACACAAAAATTTGGGACTCGCTCGGATTTGCAGTTTTATGGCTGTAAAATGCCAAAAAATATAATATGGTTATTTCGAGTGGATGGAAATTGTTTCTTATGCCGCATTTGATGTCCGGGACAAATATTAGGCGATTCCACGACGGATCCATCCGGGCCCAAGCCGGAAGGCATGGGCGCACAAAAAAATTTGGTACTCGCGCGGATTTGCAGTTTTATGGCTGTAAAATGCCAAAAAATATAATGTGGTTATTTCGGGTGGGTGGAAATTTTTTCTTATGCCGTATTTGATGTCCGGGACAAATATTAGGCGATTCCACGACGGATCCATCTGGGCCCAAGGCGGAAGGCATGGGCTATAGCACACAAAAATTTGGGACTCGCGCGGATTTGCAGTTTTATGGCTATAAAATGCCATAAAATATAATGTGGTCATTTCGGGTGGGTGGAAATTGTTTTTTATGCCGTATTTGATGTCCGAGACAAATATTAGGCGATTCCACGACGGATCCATCCGGGCCCAAGGCGGATGGCATGGGTAGCACACAAAAATTTGGGACTCGCGCAGATTTGCAGTTTTATGGCTCTAAAATGCCAAAAAATATAATGTGGTCATTTCGAGTGGGTGGAAATTGTTTCTTATGCCGTATTTGATGTCCGGGACAAATATTAGGCGATTCCACGACGGATCCATCTGGGCCCAAGGCGGAAGGCATGTGCACACAAAAATTTGGGACTCGCGCGGATTTGCAGTTTTATGGCTGTAAAATGCCAAAAAATATAATTAGGTCATTTCGGGTGGGTGGAAATTTTTTCTTATGCCGTATTTGATGTCCGGGACAAATATTAGGCGATTCCACGACGGATCCATCTGGGCCTAAGGCGGAAGGCATGGGCTATAGCACACAAAAATTTGGGACTCGCGCGGATTTGCAGTTTTATGGCTGTAAAATGCCAAAAAATATAATGTGGTCATTTCGAGTGGGTGGAAATTGTTTATTATGCCGTATTTGATGTCCGAAACAAATATTAGGCGATTCCACGACGGATCCATCCGGGCCCAAGGCGGAAGGCATGGGCGCACACAAAATTTGGGACTCGCGCGGATTTGCAGTTTTATGGCTGTAAAATGCCAAAAAATAGAATGTGGTCATTTCGGGTGGGTGGAAATTGTTTTTTATGCCGTATTTGATGTCCGGGACAAATATTAGGCGATTCCACGATGGATCCATCCGGGCCCAAGGCGGATGGCATGGGTAGCACACAAAAATTTGGGACTCGCTCGGATTTGCAGTTTTATGGCTGTAAAATGCCAAAAAATATAATGTGGTTATTTCGAGTGGATGGAAATTGTTTCTTATGCCGTATTTGATGTCCGGGACAAATATTAGGCGATTCCACGACGGATCCATCCGTGCCCAAGCCGGAAGGCATGGGCGCACAAAAAAATTTGGTACTCGCGCGGATTTGCAGTTTTATGGCTGTAAAATGCCAAAAAATATAATGTGGTTATTTCGGGTGGGTGGAAATTTTTTCTTATGCCGTATTTGATGTCCGGGACAAATATTAGGCGATTCCACGACGGATCCATCTGGGCCCAAGGCGGAAGGCATGGGCTATAGCACACAAAAATTTGGGACTCGCGCGGATTTGCAGTTTTATGGCTATAAAATGGCATAAAATATAATGTGGTCATTTCGGGTGGGTGGAAATTGTTTCTTATGCCGTATTTGATGTCCGAGATAAATATTAGGCGATTCCACGACGGATCCATCCGGGCCCAAGGCGGATGGCATGGGTAGCACACAAAAATTTGGGACTCGCGCAGATTTGCAGTTTTATGGCTGTAAAATGCCAAAAAATATAATGTGGTCATTTCGAGTGGGTGGAAATTGTTTCTTATGCCGTATTTGATGTCCGGGACAAATATTAGGCGATTCCACGACGGATCCATCTGGGCCCAAGGCGGAAGGCATGTGCACACAAAAATTTGGGACTCGCGCGGATTTGCAGTTTTATGGCTGTAAAATGCCAAAAAATATAATTAGGTCATTTCGGGTGGGTGGAAATTTTTTCTTATGCCGTATTTAATGTTCGGGACAAATATTAGGCGATTCCACGACGGATCCATCTGGGCCTAAGGCGGAAGGCATGGGCTATAGCACACAAAAATTTGGGACTCGCGCGGATTTGCAGTTTTATGGCTGTAAAATGCCAAAAAATATAATGTGGTCATTTCGAGTGGGTGGAAATTGTTTATTATGCCGTATTTGATGTCCGAAACAAATATTAGGCGATTCCACGACGGATCCATCCGGTCCCTAGTCGGAAGGCATGGGCTATAGCACACAAAAATTTGGGACTCGCGCGGATTTGCAGTTTTATGGCTGTAAAATGCCAAAAAATATAATGTGGTCATTTCGAGTGGGTGGAAATTGTTTCTTATGCCGTATTTGATGTCCGGGACAAATATTAGGCGATTCCACGACGAATCCATCCGGGCCCAAGGCGGAAGGCATGGGCTATAGCACACAAAAATTTGGGACTCGCGCGGATTTGCAGTTTTATGGCTGTAAAATGCCAAAAGATATATTGTGGTCATTTCGAGTGGGTGGAAATTGATTCTTATGCCGTATTTGATGTCCGGGACAAATATTAGGCGATTCTACGATGGATCCATCCGGGCCCAAGGCGGAAGGCATGTGCACACAAAAATTTGGGACTCACGCGGATTTGCAGTTTTATGGTTGTAAAATGCCAAAAAATATAATGTGGTCATTTCAGGTGGGTGGAAATTGTTTCTTATGCCGTATTTGATGTCCGGGACAAATATTAGGCGATTCCACGACGGATCCATCCGGTCCCAAGGCGGATGGCATGGGTAGCACACAAAAATTTGGGACTCGCGCGGATTTGCATTTTTTTGGCTGTAAAATGCCAAAAATATATAATGTGGTCATTTCGTGTGGATGGAAATTGTTTCTTATGCCGTATTTGATGTTCGGGACAAATATTAGGCGATTCCACGACGGATCCATCCAGGCCCAAGGCGGAAGGTATGGGCTATAGCACACAAAAAATTGGGACTCGCGCGGATTTGCAGTTTTATGGCTGTAAAATGCTAAAAAATATAATGTGGTCATTTCGAGTGGGTGGAAATTGTTTCTTAAGCCGTATTTGATGTCCGGGACAAATATTAGGCGATTCCACGATGGATCCATCCGGGCCCAAGGCGGAAGGCATGTGCACACAAAAATTTGGGACTCGCGCGGATTTGCAGTTTTATGGTTGTAAAATGCCAAAAAATATAATGTGGTCATTTCAGGTGGGTGGAAATTGTTTCTTATGCCGTATTTGATGTCCGGGACAAATATTAGGCGATTCCACGACGGATCCATCCGGGCCCAAGGCGGATGGCGGGTAGCACACAAAAATTTGGGACTCGCGCGGATTTGCATTTTTATGGCTGTAAAATGCCAAAAATATATAATGTGGTCATTTTGTGTGGATGGAAATTGTTTCTTATGCCGTATTTGATGTTCGGGACAAATATTAGGCGATTCCACGACGGATCCATCCGGGCCCAAGGCGGAAGGTATGGGCTATAGCACACAAAAAATTGGGACTCGCGCGGATTTGCTGTTTTATGGCTGTAAAATGCCAAAAAATATAATGTGGTCATTTCGAGTGTGTGGAAATTGTTTCTTAAGCCGTATTTGATGTCCGGGACAAATATTAGGCGATTCCACGACGGATCCATCCGGGCCCAAGGCGGATGGCATGGGTAGCACACAAAAATTTGGGACTCGCGCGGATTTGCAGTTTTATGGCTGTAAAATGCCAAAAAATATAATGTGGTCATTTCGAGTGGGTGGAAATTGTTTCTTATGCCGTATTTGATGTCCGGGACAAATATTAGGCGATTCCACGACGGATCCATCCGGGCCCAAGGCGGAAGGCATGGGCGCACACAAAATTTGGGACTCGCGCGAATTTGCAGTTTTATGGCTGTAAAATGCCAAAAAATATAATGTGGTCATTTCGAGTGGGTGGAAATTGTTTCTTATGCCGTATTTGATGTCCGGGACAAATATTAGGCGATTCCACGACGGATCCATCCGGGCCCAAGGCGGAAGGCATGGGCGCACACAAAATTTGGGACTCGCGCGGATTTGCAGTTTTATGGCTGTAAAATGCCAAAAAATATAATGTGGTCATTTCGAGTGGGTGGAAATTGTTTCTTATGCCGTATTTGATGTCCGGGACAAATATTAGGCGATTCCACGACGGATCCATCCGGGCCCAAGGCGGATGGCATAGGTAGCACACAAAAATTTGGGACTCGCGCGGATTTGCAGTTTTATGGTTGTAAAATGCCAAAAAATATAATGTGGTCATTTCGAGTGGATGGAAATTGTTTCTTATGCCGTATTTGATGTCCGGGACAAATATTAGGCGATTCCACGACGGATCCATCCGGGCCCAAGGCGGAAGGCATGGGCGCACACAAAAATTTGGGACTCGCGCGGATTTGCAGTTTTATGCCTGTAAAATGCCAAAAAATATAATATGGTTATTTCGGGTGGGTGGAAATTTTTTCTTATGCCGTATTTGATGTCCGGGACAAATATTAGGCGATTCCACGACAGATCCATCTGGGCCCAAGGCGGAAGGCATGGGCTATAGCACACAAAAATTTGGGACTCGCGCGGATTTGCAGTTTTATGGCTATAAAATGCAAAAAAATATAATGTGGTCATTTCGGGTGGGTGGAAATTGTTTCTTATGACGTATTTGATGTCCGAGACAAATATTAGGCGATTCCACGACGGATCCATCCGGGCCCAAGGCGGATGGCATGGGTAGCACACAAAAATTTGGGACTCGCGCAGATTTGCAGTTTTATGGCTGTAAAATGCCAAAAAATATAATGTGGTCATTTCGAGTGGGTGGAAATTGTTTCTTATACCGTATTTGATGTCCGGGACAAATATTAGGTGATTCCACGACGGATCCATCCGGGCCCAAGGCGGAAGGCATGGGCGCACACAAAAATTTGGGACTCGCGCGGATTTGCAGTTTTATGGCTGTAAATTGCCAAAAAATATAATGTGGTCATTTTGAGTGGGTGGAAATTGTTTCTTATGTTGTATTTGATGTCCGGGACAAATATTAGGTGATTCCACGACGGATCCTTCCGGGCCCAAGGCGGAAGGCATGGGCGCACACAAAAATTTGGGACTCGCGCGGATTTGCAGTTTTATGGCTGTAAAATGCCAAAAAATATAATGTGGTCATTTCGGGTGGGTGGAAATTTTTTCTTATGCCGTATTTTATGTCCGGGACAAATATTAGGCGATTCCACGACAGATCCATCCGGGCCCAAGGCGGATGGCATGGGTAGCACACAAAAATTTGGGACTCGCGCAGATTTGCAGTTTTATGGCTGTAAAATGCCAAAAAATATAATGTGGTCATTTCAAGTGGATGGAAATTGTTTCTTATGCCGTATTTGATGTCCGGGACAAATATTAGGCGATTCCACGACGGATCCATCCGGGCCCAAGGCTGAAGGCATGGGCTATAGCACACAAATATTTGGGACTCGCGCGGATTTGCAGTTTTATGGCTATAAAATGCCAAAAAATATTATGTGGTCATTTCGGGTGGGTGGAAATTGTTTCTTATGCCGTATTTGATGTCTGAGACAAATATTAGGCGATTCCACGACGGATCCATCCGGGCCCAAGGCGGATGGCATGGGTAGCACACAAAAATTTGGGACTCGCGCGGATTTGCAGTTTTATGGCTGTAAAATGCCAAAAAATATAATGTGGTCATTTCGAGTGTGTGGAATTTTTTTCTTATTCCGTATTTGATGTCCGGGAAAAATATTAGGCGATTCCACGACGGATCCATCTGGGCCCAAGGCGGAAGGCATGTGCACACAAAAATTTGGGACTCGCGCGGATTTGCAGTTTTATGGCTGTAAAATGCCAAAAAATATAATTAGGTCATTTCGGGTGGGTGGAAATTTTTTCTTATGCCGTATTTGATGTCCGGGACAAATATTAGGCGATTCCACGACGGATCCATCTTGGCCTAAGGCGGAAGGCATGGGCTATAGCACACAAAAATTTGGGACTCGCGCGGATTTGCAGTTTTATGGCTGTAAAATGCCAAAACATATAATGTGGTCATTTCGAGTGGGTGGAAATTGTTTATTATGCCGTATTTGATGTCCGAAACAAATATTAGGCGATTCCACGACGGATCCATCCGGGCCCAAGGCAGAAGGCATGGGCGCACACAAAAATTTGGGACTCGCGCGGATTTGCAGTTTTATGGCTGTAAAATGCCAAAAGATATAATGTGGTCATTTCGAGTGGGTGGAAATTGTTTCTTATGCCGTATTTGATGTCCGGGACAAATATTAGGCGATTCCACGATGGATCCATCCGGGCCCAAGGCGAAAGGCATGTGCACACAAAAATTTGGGACTCGCGCGGATTTGCAGTTTTATGGCTATAAAATGCCAAAAAATATTATGTGGTCATTTCGGGTGGGTGGAAATTGTTTCTTATGCCGTATTTGATGTCTGAGACAAATATTAGGCGATTCCACGACGGATCCATCCGGGCCCAAGGCGGATGGCATGGGTAGCACACAAAAATTTGGGACTCGCGCGGATTTGCAGTTTTATGGCTGTAAAATGCCAAAAAATATAATGTGGTCATTTCGAGTGTGTGGAATTTTTTTCTTATTCCGTATTTGATGTCCGGGAAAAATATTAGGCGATTCCACGACGGATCCATCTGGGCCCAAGGCGGAAGGCATGTGCACACAAAAATTTGGGACTCGCGCGGATTTGCAGTTTTATGGCTGTAAAATGCCAAAAAATATAATTAGGTCATTTCGGGTGGGTGGAAATTTTTTCTTATGCCGTATTTGATGTCCGGGACAAATATTAGGCGATTCCACGACGGATCCATCTTGGCCTAAGGCGGAAGGCATGGGCTATAGCACACAAAAATTTGGGACTCGCGCGGATTTGCAGTTTTATGGCTGTAAAATGCCAAAACATATAATGTGGTCATTTCGAGTGGGTGGAAATTGTTTATTATGCCGTATTTGATGTCCGAAACAAATATTAGGCGATTCCACGACGGATCCATCCGGGCCCAAGGCAGAAGGCATGGGCGCACACAAAAATTTGGGACTCGCGCGGATTTGCAGTTTTATGGCTGTAAAATGCCAAAAGATATAATGTGGTCATTTCGAGTGGGTGGAAATTGTTTCTTATGCCGTATTTGATGTCCGGGACAAATATTAGGCGATTCCACGACGGATCCATCCGGGCCCAAGGCGGATGGCATGGGTAGCACACAAAAATTTGGGACTCGCTCGGATTTGCAGTTTTATGGCTGTAAAATGCCAAAAAATATAATATGGTTATTTCGAGTGGATGGAAATTGTTTCTTATGCCGCATTTGATGTCCGGGACAAATATTAGGCGATTCCACGACGGATCCATCCGGGCCCAAGCCGGAAGGCATGGGCGCACAAAAAAATTTGGTACTCGCGCGGATTTGCAGTTTTATGGCTGTAAAATGCCAAAAAATATAATGTGGTTATTTCGGGTGGGTGGAAATTTTTTCTTATGCCGTATTTGATGTCCGGGACAAATATTAGGCGATTCCACGACGGATCCATCTGGGCCCAAGGCGGAAGGCATGGGCTATAGCACACAAAAATTTGGGACTCGCGCGGATTTGCAGTTTTATGGCTATAAAATGCCATAAAATATAATGTGGTCATTTCGGGTGGGTGGAAATTGTTTTTTATGCCGTATTTGATGTCCGAGACAAATATTAGGCGATTCCACGACGGATCCATCCGGGCCCAAGGCGGATGGCATGGGTAGCACACAAAAATTTGGGACTCGCGCAGATTTGCAGTTTTATGGCTCTAAAATGCCAAAAAATATAATGTGGTCATTTCGAGTGGGTGGAAATTGTTTCTTATGCCGTATTTGATGTCCGGGACAAATATTAGGCGATTCCACGACGGATCCATCTGGGCCCAAGGCGGAAGGCATGTGCACACAAAAATTTGGGACTCGCGCGGATTTGCAGTTTTATGGCTGTAAAATGCCAAAAAATATAATTAGGTCATTTCGGGTGGGTGGAAATTTTTTCTTATGCCGTATTTGATGTCCGGGACAAATATTAGGCGATTCCACGACGGATCCATCTGGGCCTAAGGCGGAAGGCATGGGCTATAGCACACAAAAATTTGGGACTCGCGCGGATTTGCAGTTTTATGGCTGTAAAATGCCAAAAAATATAATGTGGTCATTTCGAGTGGGTGGAAATTGTTTATTATGCCGTATTTGATGTCCGAAACAAATATTAGGCGATTCCACGACGGATCCATCCGGGCCCAAGGCGGAAGGCATGGGCGCACACAAAATTTGGGACTCGCGCGGATTTGCAGTTTTATGGCTGTAAAATGCCAAAAAATAGAATGTGGTCATTTCGGGTGGGTGGAAATTGTTTTTTATGCCGTATTTGATGTCCGGGACAAATATTAGGCGATTCCACGATGGATCCATCCGGGCCCAAGGCGGATGGCATGGGTAGCACACAAAAATTTGGGACTCGCTCGGATTTGCAGTTTTATGGCTGTAAAATGCCAAAAAATATAATGTGGTTATTTCGAGTGGATGGAAATTGTTTCTTATGCCGTATTTGATGTCCGGGACAAATATTAGGCGCTTCCACGACGGATCCATCTGGGCCCAAGGCGGAAGGCATGGGCGCACACAAAAATTTGGGACTCGCGCGGATTTGCAGTTTTATGGCTGTAAAATGCCAAAAAATATAATGTGGTCATTTCGAGTGGGTGGAAATTGTTTCTTATGCCGTATTTGATGTCCGGGACAAATATTAGGCGATTCCACGACGGATCCATCTGGGCCCAAGGCGGAAGGCATGTGCACACAAAAATTTGGGACTCGCGCGGATTTGCAGTTTTATGGCTGTAAAATGCCAAAAAATATAATTAGGTCATTTCGGGTGGGTGGAAATTTTTTCTTATGCCGTATTTAATGTTCGGGACAAATATTAGGCGATTCCACGACGGATCCATCTGGGCCTAAGGCGGAAGGCATGGGCTATAGCACACAAAAATTTGGGACTCGCGCGGATTTGCAGTTTTATGGCTGTAAAATGCCAAAAAATATAATGTGGTCATTTCGAGTGGGTGGAAATTGTTTATTATGCCGTATTTGATGTCCGAAACAAATATTAGGCGATTCCACGACGGATCCATCCGGTCCCTAGTCGGAAGGCATGGGCTATAGCACACAAAAATTTGGGACTCGCGCGGATTTGCAGTTTTATGGCTGTAAAATGCCAAAAAATATAATGTGGTCATTTCGAGTGGGTGGAAATTGTTTCTTATGCCGTATTTGATGTCCGGGACAAATATTAGGCGATTCCACGACGAATCCATCCGGGCCCAAGGCGGAAGGCATGGGCTATAGCACACAAAAATTTGGGACTCGCGCGGATTTGCAGTTTTATGGCTGTAAAATGCCAAAAGATATAATGTGGTCATTTCGAGTGGGTGGAAATTGATTCTTATGCCGTATTTGATGTCCGGGACAAATATTAGGCGATTCCACGATGGATCCATCCGGGCCCAAGGCGGAAGGCATGTGCACACAAAAATTTGGGACTCACGCGGATTTGCAGTTTTATGGTTGTAAAATGCCAAAAAATATAATGTGGTCATTTCAGGTGGGTGGAAATTGTTTCTTATGCCGTATTTGATGTCCGGGACAAATATTAGGCGATTCCACGACGGATCCATCCGGTCCCAAGGCGGATGGCATGGGTAGCACACAAAAATTTGGGACTCGCGCGGATTTGCATTTTTTTGGCTGTAAAATGCCAAAAATATATAATGTGGTCATTTCGTGTGGATGGAAATTGTTTCTTATGCCGTATTTGATGTTCGGGACAAATATTAGGCGATTCCACGACGGATCCATCCAGGCCCAAGGCGGAAGGTATGGGCTATAGCACACAAAAAATTGGGACTCGCGCGGATTTGCAGTTTTATGGCTGTAAAATGCTAAAAAATATAATGTGGTCATTTCGAGTGGGTGGAAATTGTTTCTTAAGCCGTATTTGATGTCCGGGACAAATATTAGGCGATTCCACGATGGATCCATCCGGGCCCAAGGCGGAAGGCATGTGCACACAAAAATTTGGGACTCGCGCGGATTTGCAGTTTTATGGTTGTAAAATGCCAAAAAATATAATGTGGTCATTTCAGGTGGGTGGAAATTGTTTCTTATGCCGTATTTGATGTCCGGGACAAATATTAGGCGATTCCACGACGGATCCATCCGGGCCCAAGGCGGATGGCGGGTAGCACACAAAAATTTGGGACTCGCGCGGATTTGCATTTTTATGGCTGTAAAATGCCAAAAATATATAATGTGGTCATTTTGTGTGGATGGAAATTGTTTCTTATGCCGTATTTGATGTTCGGGACAAATATTAGGCGATTCCACGACGGATCCATCCGGGCCCAAGGCGGAAGGTATGGGTAGCACACAAAAATTTGGGACTCGCGCGGATTTGCATTTTTTTGGCTGTAAAATGCCAAAAATATATAATGTGGTCATTTTGTGTGGATGGAAATTGTTTCTTATGCCGTATTTGATGTTCGGGACAAATATTAGGCGATTCCACGACGGATCCATCCGGGCCCAAGGCGGAAGGTATGGGCTATAGCACACAAAAAATTGGGACTCGCGCGGATTTGCTGTTTTATGGCTGTAAAATGCCAAAAAATATAATGTGGTCATTTCGAGTGGGTGGAAATTGTTTCTTAAGCCGTATTTGATGTCCGGGACAAATATTAGGCGATTCCACGACGGATCCATCCGGGCCCAAGGCGGATGGCATGGGTAGCACACAAAAATTTGGGACTCGCGTAGATTTGCAGTTTTATGGCTGTAAAATGCCAAAAAATATAATGTGGTCATTTCGGGTGTGTGAATTTTTTTTCTTATGCCGTATTTGATGTCCGGAACAAATATTAGGCGATTCCACGACGGATCCATCCGGGCCTAAGGCGGAAGGCATGGGCTATAGCACACAAAAATTTGGGACTCGCGCGGATTTGCAGTTTTATGGCTGTAAAATGTCAAAAAATATAATGTGGTCATTTCGAGTGGGTGGAAATTGTTTATTATGCCGTATTTGATGTCCGGAACAAATATTAGGCGATTCCACGACGGATCCATCCGGGCCCTAGTCGGAAGGCATGGGCTATAGCACACAAAAATTTGGGACTCGCGCGGATTTGCAGTTTTATGGCTGTAAAATGCCAAAAAATATAATGTGGTCATTTCGAGTGGGTGGAAATTGTTTCTTATGCCGTATTTGATGTCCGGGACAAATATTAGGCGATTCCACGACGAATCCATCCGGGCCCAAGGCGGAAGGCATGGGCTATAGCACACAAAAATTTGGGACTCGCGCGGATTTGCAGTTTTATGGCTGTAAAATGCCAAAAAATATAATGTGGTCATTTCGAGTGGGTGGAAATTGATTCTTATGCCGTATTTGATGTCCGGGACAAATATTAGGCGATTCCACGATGGATCCATCCGGGCCCAAGGCGAAAGGCATGTGCACACAAAAATTTGGGACTCGCGCGGATTTGCAGTTTTATGGCTGTAAAATGCCAAAAAATATAATGTGGTCATTTCGGGTGGGTAGAAATTGTTTCTTATGTCGTATTTGATGTCCGAGACAAATATTAGGCGATTCCACGACGGATCCATCCGGGCCCAAGGCGGAAGGCATGGGCTATAGCACACAAAAATTTGGGACTCGCGCGGATTTGCAGTTTTATGGCTGTAAAATGTCAAAAAATATAATGTGGTCATTTCGAGTGGGTGGAAATTGTTTATTATGCCGTATTTGATGTCCGGAACAAATATTAGGCGATTCCACGACGGATCCATCTGGGCCCAAGGCGGAAGGCATGTGCACACAAAAATTTGGGACTCGCGCGGATTTGCAGTTTTATGGCTGTAAAATGCCAAAAAATATAATTAGGTCATTTCGGGTGGGTGGAAATTTTTTCTTATGCCGTATTTAATGTTCGGGACAAATATTAGGCGATTCCACGACGGATCCATCTGGGCCTAAGGCGGAAGGCATGGGCTATAGCACACAAAAATTTGGGACTCGCGCGGATTTGCAGTTTTATGGCTGTAAAATGCCAAAAAATATAATGTGGTCATTTCGAGTGGGTGGAAATTGTTTATTATGCCGTATTTGATGTCCGAAACAAATATTAGGCGATTCCACGACGGATCCATCCGGTCCCTAGTCGGAAGGCATGGGCTATAGCACACAAAAATTTGGGACTCGCGCGGATTTGCAGTTTTATGGCTGTAAAATGCCAAAAAATATAATGTGGTCATTTCGAGTGGGTGGAAATTGTTTCTTATGCCGTATTTGATGTCCGGGACAAATATTAGGCGATTCCACGACGAATCCATCCGGGCCCAAGGCGGAAGGCATGGGCTATAGCACACAAAAATTTGGGACTCGCGCGGATTTGCAGTTTTATGGCTGTAAAATGCCAAAAGATATAATGTGGTCATTTCGAGTGGGTGGAAATTGATTCTTATGCCGTATTTGATGTCCGGGACAAATATTAGGCGATTCTACGATGGATCCATCCGGGCCCAAGGCGGAAGGCATGTGCACACAAAAATTTGGGACTCACGCGGATTTGCAGTTTTATGGTTGTAAAATGCCAAAAAATATAATGTGGTCATTTCAGGTGGGTGGAAATTGTTTCTTATGCCGTATTTGATGTCCGGGACAAATATTAGGCGATTCCACGACGGATCCATCCGGTCCCAAGGCGGATGGCATGGGTAGCACACAAAAATTTGGGACTCGCGCGGATTTGCATTTTTTTGGCTGTAAAATGCCAAAAATATATAATGTGGTCATTTCGTGTGGATGGAAATTGTTTCTTATGCCGTATTTGATGTTCGGGACAAATATTAGGCGATTCCACGACGGATCCATCCAGGCCCAAGGCGGAAGGTATGGGCTATAGCACACAAAAAATTGGGACTCGCGCGGATTTGCAGTTTTATGGCTGTAAAATGCTAAAAAATATAATGTGGTCATTTCGAGTGGGTGGAAATTGTTTCTTAAGCCGTATTTGATGTCCGGGACAAATATTAGGCGATTCCACGATGGATCCATCCGGGCCCAAGGCGGAAGGCATGTGCACACAAAAATTTGGGACTCGCGCGGATTTGCAGTTTTATGGTTGTAAAATGCCAAAAAATATAATGTGGTCATTTCAGGTGGGTGGAAATTGTTTCTTATGCCGTATTTGATGTCCGGGACAAATATTAGGCGATTCCACGACGGATCCATCCGGGCCCAAGGCGGATGGCGGGTAGCACACAAAAATTTGGGACTCGCGCGGATTTGCATTTTTATGGCTGTAAAATGCCAAAAATATATAATGTGGTCATTTTGTGTGGATGGAAATTGTTTCTTATGCCGTATTTGATGTTCGGGACAAATATTAGGCGATTCCACGACGGATCCATCCGGGCCCAAGGCGGAAGGTATGGGCTATAGCACACAAAAAATTGGGACTCGCGCGGATTTGCTGTTTTATGGCTGTAAAATGCCAAAAAATATAATGTGGTCATTTCGAGTGTGTGGAAATTGTTTCTTAAGCCGTATTTGATGTCCGGGACAAATATTAGGCGATTCCACGACGGATCCATCCGGGCCCAAGGCGGATGGCATGGGTAGCACACAAAAATTTGGGACTCGCGCGGATTTGCAGTTTTATGGCTGTAAAATGCCAAAAAATATAATGTGGTCATTTCGAGTGGGTGGAAATTGTTTCTTATGCCGTATTTGATGTCCGGGACAAATATTAGGCGATTCCACGACGGATCCATCCGGGCCCAAGGCGGAAGGCATGGGCGCACACAAAATTTGGGACTCGCGCGAATTTGCAGTTTTATGGCTGTAAAATGCCAAAAAATATAATGTGGTCATTTCGAGTGGGTGGAAATTGTTTCTTATGCCGTATTTGATGTCCGGGACAAATATTAGGCGATTCCACGACGGATCCATCCGGGCCCAAGGCGGAAGGCATGGGCGCACACAAAATTTGGGACTCGCGCGGATTTGCAGTTTTATGGCTGTAAAATGCCAAAAAATATAATGTGGTCATTTCGAGTGGGTGGAAATTGTTTCTTATGCCGTATTTGATGTCCGGGACAAATATTAGGCGATTCCACGACGGATCCATCCGGGCCCAAGGCGGATGGCATAGGTAGCACACAAAAATTTGGGACTCGCGCGGATTTGCAGTTTTATGGTTGTAAAATGCCAAAAAATATAATGTGGTCATTTCGAGTGGATGGAAATTGTTTCTTATGCCGTATTTGATGTCCGGGACAAATATTAGGCGATTCCACGACGGATCCATCCGGGCCCAAGGCGGAAGGCATGGGCGCACACAAAAATTTGGGACTCGCGCGGATTTGCAGTTTTATGCCTGTAAAATGCCAAAAAATATAATATGGTTATTTCGGGTGGGTGGAAATTTTTTCTTATGCCGTATTTGATGTCCGGGACAAATATTAGGCGATTCCACGACAGATCCATCTGGGCCCAAGGCGGAAGGCATGGGCTATAGCACACAAAAATTTGGGACTCGCGCGGATTTGCAGTTTTATGGCTATAAAATGCAAAAAAATATAATGTGGTCATTTCGGGTGGGTGGAAATTGTTTCTTATGACGTATTTGATGTCCGAGACAAATATTAGGCGATTCCACGACGGATCCATCCGGGCCCAAGGCGGATGGCATGGGTAGCACACAAAAATTTGGGACTCGCGCAGATTTGCAGTTTTATGGCTGTAAAATGCCAAAAAATATAATGTGGTCATTTCGAGTGGGTGGAAATTGTTTCTTATACCGTATTTGATGTCCGGGACAAATATTAGGTGATTCCACGACGGATCCATCCGGGCCCAAGGCGGAAGGCATGGGCGCACACAAAAATTTGGGACTCGCGCGGATTTGCAGTTTTATGGCTGTAAATTGCCAAAAAATATAATGTGGTCATTTTGAGTGGGTGGAAATTGTTTCTTATGTTGTATTTGATGTCCGGGACAAATATTAGGTGATTCCACGACGGATCCTTCCGGGCCCAAGGCGGAAGGCATGGGCGCACACAAAAATTTGGGACTCGCGCGGATTTGCAGTTTTATGGCTGTAAAATGCCAAAAAATATAATGTGGTCATTTCGGGTGGGTGGAAATTTTTTCTTATGCCGTATTTTATGTCCGGGACAAATATTAGGCGATTCCACGACAGATCCATCCGGGCCCAAGGCGGATGGCATGGGTAGCACACAAAAATTTGGGACTCGCGCAGATTTGCAGTTTTATGGCTGTAAAATGCCAAAAAATATAATGTGGTCATTTCAAGTGGATGGAAATTGTTTCTTATGCCGTATTTGATGTCCGGGACAAATATTAGGCGATTCCACGACGGATCCATCCGGGCCCAAGGCTGAAGGCATGGGCTATAGCACACAAATATTTGGGACTCGCGCGGATTTGCAGTTTTATGGCTATAAAATGCCAAAAAATATTATGTGGTCATTTCGGGTGGGTGGAAATTGTTTCTTATGCCGTATTTGATGTCTGAGACAAATATTAGGCGATTCCACGACGGATCCATCCGGGCCCAAGGCGGATGGCATGGGTAGCACACAAAAATTTGGGACTCGCGCGGATTTGCAGTTTTATGGCTGTAAAATGCCAAAAAATATAATGTGGTCATTTCGAGTGTGTGGAATTTTTTTCTTATTCCGTATTTGATGTCCGGGAAAAATATTAGGCGATTCCACGACGGATCCATCTGGGCCCAAGGCGGAAGGCATGTGCACACAAAAATTTGGGACTCGCGCGGATTTGCAGTTTTATGGCTGTAAAATGCCAAAAAATATAATTAGGTCATTTCGGGTGGGTGGAAATTTTTTCTTATGCCGTATTTGATGTCCGGGACAAATATTAGGCGATTCCACGACGGATCCATCTTGGCCTAAGGCGGAAGGCATGGGCTATAGCACACAAAAATTTGGGACTCGCGCGGATTTGCAGTTTTATGGCTGTAAAATGCCAAAACATATAATGTGGTCATTTCGAGTGGGTGGAAATTGTTTATTATGCCGTATTTGATGTCCGAAACAAATATTAGGCGATTCCACGACGGATCCATCCGGGCCCAAGGCAGAAGGCATGGGCGCACACAAAAATTTGGGACTCGCGCGGATTTGCAGTTTTATGGCTGTAAAATGCCAAAAGATATAATGTGGTCATTTCGAGTGGGTGGAAATTGTTTCTTATGCCGTATTTGATGTCCGGGACAAATATTAGGCGATTCCACGATGGATCCATCCGGGCCCAAGGCGAAAGGCATGTGCACACAAAAATTTGGGACTCGCGCGGATTTGCAGTTTTATGGCTATAAAATGCCAAAAAATATTATGTGGTCATTTCGGGTGGGTGGAAATTGTTTCTTATGCCGTATTTGATGTCTGAGACAAATATTAGGCGATTCCACGACGGATCCATCCGGGCCCAAGGCGGATGGCATGGGTAGCACACAAAAATTTGGGACTCGCGCGGATTTGCAGTTTTATGGCTGTAAAATGCCAAAAAATATAATGTGGTCATTTCGAGTGTGTGGAATTTTTTTCTTATTCCGTATTTGATGTCCGGGAAAAATATTAGGCGATTCCACGACGGATCCATCTGGGCCCAAGGCGGAAGGCATGTGCACACAAAAATTTGGGACTCGCGCGGATTTGCAGTTTTATGGCTGTAAAATGCCAAAAAATATAATTAGGTCATTTCGGGTGGGTGGAAATTTTTTCTTATGCCGTATTTGATGTCCGGGACAAATATTAGGCGATTCCACGACGGATCCATCTTGGCCTAAGGCGGAAGGCATGGGCTATAGCACACAAAAATTTGGGACTCGCGCGGATTTGCAGTTTTATGGCTGTAAAATGCCAAAACATATAATGTGGTCATTTCGAGTGGGTGGAAATTGTTTATTATGCCGTATTTGATGTCCGAAACAAATATTAGGCGATTCCACGACGGATCCATCCGGGCCCAAGGCAGAAGGCATGGGCGCACACAAAAATTTGGGACTCGCGCGGATTTGCAGTTTTATGGCTGTAAAATGCCAAAAGATATAATGTGGTCATTTCGAGTGGGTGGAAATTGTTTCTTATGCCGTATTTGATGTCCGGGACAAATATTAGGCGATTCCACGACGGATCCATCCGGGCCCAAGGCGGATGGCATGGGTAGCACACAAAAATTTGGGACTCGCTCGGATTTGCAGTTTTATGGCTGTAAAATGCCAAAAAATATAATATGGTTATTTCGAGTGGATGGAAATTGTTTCTTATGCCGCATTTGATGTCCGGGACAAATATTAGGCGATTCCACGACGGATCCATCCGGGCCCAAGCCGGAAGGCATGGGCGCACAAAAAAATTTGGTACTCGCGCGGATTTGCAGTTTTATGGCTGTAAAATGCCAAAAAATATAATGTGGTTATTTCGGGTGGGTGGAAATTTTTTCTTATGCCGTATTTGATGTCCGGGACAAATATTAGGCGATTCCACGACGGATCCATCTGGGCCCAAGGCGGAAGGCATGGGCTATAGCACACAAAAATTTGGGACTCGCGCGGATTTGCAGTTTTATGGCTATAAAATGCCATAAAATATAATGTGGTCATTTCGGGTGGGTGGAAATTGTTTTTTATGCCGTATTTGATGTCCGAGACAAATATTAGGCGATTCCACGACGGATCCATCCGGGCCCAAGGCGGATGGCATGGGTAGCACACAAAAATTTGGGACTCGCGCAGATTTGCAGTTTTATGGCTCTAAAATGCCAAAAAATATAATGTGGTCATTTCGAGTGGGTGGAAATTGTTTCTTATGCCGTATTTGATGTCCGGGACAAATATTAGGCGATTCCACGACGGATCCATCTGGGCCCAAGGCGGAAGGCATGTGCACACAAAAATTTGGGACTCGCGCGGATTTGCAGTTTTATGGCTGTAAAATGCCAAAAAATATAATTAGGTCATTTCGGGTGGGTGGAAATTTTTTCTTATGCCGTATTTGATGTCCGGGACAAATATTAGGCGATTCCACGACGGATCCATCTGGGCCTAAGGCGGAAGGCATGGGCTATAGCACACAAAAATTTGGGACTCGCGCGGATTTGCAGTTTTATGGCTGTAAAATGCCAAAAAATATAATGTGGTCATTTCGAGTGGGTGGAAATTGTTTATTATGCCGTATTTGATGTCCGAAACAAATATTAGGCGATTCCACGACGGATCCATCCGGGCCCAAGGCGGAAGGCATGGGCGCACACAAAATTTGGGACTCGCGCGGATTTGCAGTTTTATGGCTGTAAAATGCCAAAAAATAGAATGTGGTCATTTCGGGTGGGTGGAAATTGTTTTTTATGCCGTATTTGATGTCCGGGACAAATATTAGGCGATTCCACGATGGATCCATCCGGGCCCAAGGCGGATGGCATGGGTAGCACACAAAAATTTGGGACTCGCTCGGATTTGCAGTTTTATGGCTGTAAAATGCCAAAAAATATAATGTGGTTATTTCGAGTGGATGGAAATTGTTTCTTATGCCGTATTTGATGTCCGGGACAAATATTAGGCGCTTCCACGACGGATCCATCTGGGCCCAAGGCGGAAGGCATGGGCGCACACAAAAATTTGGGACTCGCGCGGATTTGCAGTTTTATGGCTGTAAAATGCCAAAAAATATAATGTGGTCATTTCGAGTGGGTGGAAATTGTTTCTTATGCCGTATTTGATGTCCGGGACAAATATTAGGCGATTCCACGACGGATCCATCTGGGCCCAAGGCGGAAGGCATGTGCACACAAAAATTTGGGACTCGCGCGGATTTGCAGTTTTATGGCTGTAAAATGCCAAAAAATATAATTAGGTCATTTCGGGTGGGTGGAAATTTTTTCTTATGCCGTATTTAATGTTCGGGACAAATATTAGGCGATTCCACGACGGATCCATCTGGGCCTAAGGCGGAAGGCATGGGCTATAGCACACAAAAATTTGGGACTCGCGCGGATTTGCAGTTTTATGGCTGTAAAATGCCAAAAAATATAATGTGGTCATTTCGAGTGGGTGGAAATTGTTTATTATGCCGTATTTGATGTCCGAAACAAATATTAGGCGATTCCACGACGGATCCATCCGGTCCCTAGTCGGAAGGCATGGGCTATAGCACACAAAAATTTGGGACTCGCGCGGATTTGCAGTTTTATGGCTGTAAAATGCCAAAAAATATAATGTGGTCATTTCGAGTGGGTGGAAATTGTTTCTTATGCCGTATTTGATGTCCGGGACAAATATTAGGCGATTCCACGACGAATCCATCCGGGCCCAAGGCGGAAGGCATGGGCTATAGCACACAAAAATTTGGGACTCGCGCGGATTTGCAGTTTTATGGCTGTAAAATGCCAAAAGATATAATGTGGTCATTTCGAGTGGGTGGAAATTGATTCTTATGCCGTATTTGATGTCCGGGACAAATATTAGGCGATTCCACGATGGATCCATCCGGGCCCAAGGCGGAAGGCATGTGCACACAAAAATTTGGGACTCACGCGGATTTGCAGTTTTATGGTTGTAAAATGCCAAAAAATATAATGTGGTCATTTCAGGTGGGTGGAAATTGTTTCTTATGCCGTATTTGATGTCCGGGACAAATATTAGGCGATTCCACGACGGATCCATCCGGTCCCAAGGCGGATGGCATGGGTAGCACACAAAAATTTGGGACTCGCGCGGATTTGCATTTTTTTGGCTGTAAAATGCCAAAAATATATAATGTGGTCATTTCGTGTGGATGGAAATTGTTTCTTATGCCGTATTTGATGTTCGGGACAAATATTAGGCGATTCCACGACGGATCCATCCAGGCCCAAGGCGGAAGGTATGGGCTATAGCACACAAAAAATTGGGACTCGCGCGGATTTGCAGTTTTATGGCTGTAAAATGCTAAAAAATATAATGTGGTCATTTCGAGTGGGTGGAAATTGTTTCTTAAGCCGTATTTGATGTCCGGGACAAATATTAGGCGATTCCACGATGGATCCATCCGGGCCCAAGGCGGAAGGCATGTGCACACAAAAATTTGGGACTCGCGCGGATTTGCAGTTTTATGGTTGTAAAATGCCAAAAAATATAATGTGGTCATTTCAGGTGGGTGGAAATTGTTTCTTATGCCGTATTTGATGTCCGGGACAAATATTAGGCGATTCCACGACGGATCCATCCGGGCCCAAGGCGGATGGCGGGTAGCACACAAAAATTTGGGACTCGCGCGGATTTGCATTTTTATGGCTGTAAAATGCCAAAAATATATAATGTGGTCATTTTGTGTGGATGGAAATTGTTTCTTATGCCGTATTTGATGTTCGGGACAAATATTAGGCGATTCCACGACGGATCCATCCGGGCCCAAGGCGGAAGGTATGGGTAGCACACAAAAATTTGGGACTCGCGCGGATTTGCATTTTTTTGGCTGTAAAATGCCAAAAATATATAATGTGGTCATTTTGTGTGGATGGAAATTGTTTCTTATGCCGTATTTGATGTTCGGGACAAATATTAGGCGATTCCACGACGGATCCATCCGGGCCCAAGGCGGAAGGTATGGGCTATAGCACACAAAAAATTGGGACTCGCGCGGATTTGCTGTTTTATGGCTGTAAAATGCCAAAAAATATAATGTGGTCATTTCGAGTGGGTGGAAATTGTTTCTTAAGCCGTATTTGATGTCCGGGACAAATATTAGGCGATTCCACGACGGATCCATCCGGGCCCAAGGCGGATGGCATGGGTAGCACACAAAAATTTGGGACTCGCGTAGATTTGCAGTTTTATGGCTGTAAAATGCCAAAAAATATAATGTGGTCATTTCGGGTGTGTGAATTTTTTTTCTTATGCCGTATTTGATGTCCGGAACAAATATTAGGCGATTCCACGACGGATCCATCCGGGCCTAAGGCGGAAGGCATGGGCTATAGCACACAAAAATTTGGGACTCGCGCGGATTTGCAGTTTTATGGCTGTAAAATGTCAAAAAATATAATGTGGTCATTTCGAGTGGGTGGAAATTGTTTATTATGCCGTATTTGATGTCCGGAACAAATATTAGGCGATTCCACGACGGATCCATCCGGGCCCTAGTCGGAAGGCATGGGCTATAGCACACAAAAATTTGGGACTCGCGCGGATTTGCAGTTTTATGGCTGTAAAATGCCAAAAAATATAATGTGGTCATTTCGAGTGGGTGGAAATTGTTTCTTATGCCGTATTTGATGTCCGGGACAAATATTAGGCGATTCCACGACGAATCCATCCGGGCCCAAGGCGGAAGGCATGGGCTATAGCACACAAAAATTTGGGACTCGCGCGGATTTGCAGTTTTATGGCTGTAAAATGCCAAAAAATATAATGTGGTCATTTCGAGTGGGTGGAAATTGATTCTTATGCCGTATTTGATGTCCGGGACAAATATTAGGCGATTCCACGATGGATCCATCCGGGCCCAAGGCGAAAGGCATGTGCACACAAAAATTTGGGACTCGCGCGGATTTGCAGTTTTATGGCTGTAAAATGCCAAAAAATATAATGTGGTCATTTCGGGTGGGTAGAAATTGTTTCTTATGTCGTATTTGATGTCCGAGACAAATATTAGGCGATTCCACGACGGATCCATCCGGGCCCAAGGCGGAAGGCATGGGCTATAGCACACAAAAATTTGGGACTCGCGCGGATTTGCAGTTTTATGGCTGTAAAATGTCAAAAAATATAATGTGGTCATTTCGAGTGGGTGGAAATTGTTTATTATGCCGTATTTGATGTCCGGAACAAATATTAGGCGATTCCACGACGGATCCATCTGGGCCCAAGGCGGAAGGCATGTGCACACAAAAATTTGGGACTCGCGCGGATTTGCAGTTTTATGGCTGTAAAATGCCAAAAAATATAATTAGGTCATTTCGGGTGGGTGGAAATTTTTTCTTATGCCGTATTTAATGTTCGGGACAAATATTAGGCGATTCCACGACGGATCCATCTGGGCCTAAGGCGGAAGGCATGGGCTATAGCACACAAAAATTTGGGACTCGCGCGGATTTGCAGTTTTATGGCTGTAAAATGCCAAAAAATATAATGTGGTCATTTCGAGTGGGTGGAAATTGTTTATTATGCCGTATTTGATGTCCGAAACAAATATTAGGCGATTCCACGACGGATCCATCCGGTCCCTAGTCGGAAGGCATGGGCTATAGCACACAAAAATTTGGGACTCGCGCGGATTTGCAGTTTTATGGCTGTAAAATGCCAAAAAATATAATGTGGTCATTTCGAGTGGGTGGAAATTGTTTCTTATGCCGTATTTGATGTCCGGGACAAATATTAGGCGATTCCACGACGAATCCATCCGGGCCCAAGGCGGAAGGCATGGGCTATAGCACACAAAAATTTGGGACTCGCGCGGATTTGCAGTTTTATGGCTGTAAAATGCCAAAAGATATAATGTGGTCATTTCGAGTGGGTGGAAATTGATTCTTATGCCGTATTTGATGTCCGGGACAAATATTAGGCGATTCTACGATGGATCCATCCGGGCCCAAGGCGGAAGGCATGTGCACACAAAAATTTGGGACTCACGCGGATTTGCAGTTTTATGGTTGTAAAATGCCAAAAAATATAATGTGGTCATTTCAGGTGGGTGGAAATTGTTTCTTATGCCGTATTTGATGTCCGGGACAAATATTAGGCGATTCCACGACGGATCCATCCGGTCCCAAGGCGGATGGCATGGGTAGCACACAAAAATTTGGGACTCGCGCGGATTTGCATTTTTTTGGCTGTAAAATGCCAAAAATATATAATGTGGTCATTTCGTGTGGATGGAAATTGTTTCTTATGCCGTATTTGATGTTCGGGACAAATATTAGGCGATTCCACGACGGATCCATCCAGGCCCAAGGCGGAAGGTATGGGCTATAGCACACAAAAAATTGGGACTCGCGCGGATTTGCAGTTTTATGGCTGTAAAATGCTAAAAAATATAATGTGGTCATTTCGAGTGGGTGGAAATTGTTTCTTAAGCCGTATTTGATGTCCGGGACAAATATTAGGCGATTCCACGATGGATCCATCCGGGCCCAAGGCGGAAGGCATGTGCACACAAAAATTTGGGACTCGCGCGGATTTGCAGTTTTATGGTTGTAAAATGCCAAAAAATATAATGTGGTCATTTCAGGTGGGTGGAAATTGTTTCTTATGCCGTATTTGATGTCCGGGACAAATATTAGGCGATTCCACGACGGATCCATCCGGGCCCAAGGCGGATGGCGGGTAGCACACAAAAATTTGGGACTCGCGCGGATTTGCATTTTTATGGCTGTAAAATGCCAAAAATATATAATGTGGTCATTTTGTGTGGATGGAAATTGTTTCTTATGCCGTATTTGATGTTCGGGACAAATATTAGGCGATTCCACGACGGATCCATCCGGGCCCAAGGCGGAAGGTATGGGCTATAGCACACAAAAAATTGGGACTCGCGCGGATTTGCTGTTTTATGGCTGTAAAATGCCAAAAAATATAATGTGGTCATTTCGAGTGTGTGGAAATTGTTTCTTAAGCCGTATTTGATGTCCGGGACAAATATTAGGCGATTCCACGACGGATCCATCCGGGCCCAAGGCGGATGGCATGGGTAGCACACAAAAATTTGGGACTCGCGCGGATTTGCAGTTTTATGGCTGTAAAATGCCAAAAAATATAATGTGGTCATTTCGAGTGGGTGGAAATTGTTTCTTATGCCGTATTTGATGTCCGGGACAAATATTAGGCGATTCCACGACGGATCCATCCGGGCCCAAGGCGGAAGGCATGGGCGCACACAAAATTTGGGACTCGCGCGAATTTGCAGTTTTATGGCTGTAAAATGCCAAAAAATATAATGTGGTCATTTCGAGTGGGTGGAAATTGTTTCTTATGCCGTATTTGATGTCCGGGACAAATATTAGGCGATTCCACGACGGATCCATCCGGGCCCAAGGCGGAAGGCATGGGCGCACACAAAATTTGGGACTCGCGCGGATTTGCAGTTTTATGGCTGTAAAATGCCAAAAAATATAATGTGGTCATTTCGAGTGGGTGGAAATTGTTTCTTATGCCGTATTTGATGTCCGGGACAAATATTAGGCGATTCCACGACGGATCCATCCGGGCCCAAGGCGGATGGCATAGGTAGCACACAAAAATTTGGGACTCGCGCGGATTTGCAGTTTTATGGTTGTAAAATGCCAAAAAATATAATGTGGTCATTTCGAGTGGATGGAAATTGTTTCTTATGCCGTATTTGATGTCCGGGACAAATATTAGGCGATTCCACGACGGATCCATCCGGGCCCAAGGCGGAAGGCATGGGCGCACACAAAAATTTGGGACTCGCGCGGATTTGCAGTTTTATGCCTGTAAAATGCCAAAAAATATAATATGGTTATTTCGGGTGGGTGGAAATTTTTTCTTATGCCGTATTTGATGTCCGGGACAAATATTAGGCGATTCCACGACAGATCCATCTGGGCCCAAGGCGGAAGGCATGGGCTATAGCACACAAAAATTTGGGACTCGCGCGGATTTGCAGTTTTATGGCTATAAAATGCAAAAAAATATAATGTGGTCATTTCGGGTGGGTGGAAATTGTTTCTTATGACGTATTTGATGTCCGAGACAAATATTAGGCGATTCCACGACGGATCCATCCGGGCCCAAGGCGGATGGCATGGGTAGCACACAAAAATTTGGGACTCGCGCAGATTTGCAGTTTTATGGCTGTAAAATGCCAAAAAATATAATGTGGTCATTTCGAGTGGGTGGAAATTGTTTCTTATACCGTATTTGATGTCCGGGACAAATATTAGGTGATTCCACGACGGATCCATCCGGGCCCAAGGCGGAAGGCATGGGCGCACACAAAAATTTGGGACTCGCGCGGATTTGCAGTTTTATGGCTGTAAATTGCCAAAAAATATAATGTGGTCATTTTGAGTGGGTGGAAATTGTTTCTTATGTTGTATTTGATGTCCGGGACAAATATTAGGTGATTCCACGACGGATCCTTCCGGGCCCAAGGCGGAAGGCATGGGCGCACACAAAAATTTGGGACTCGCGCGGATTTGCAGTTTTATGGCTGTAAAATGCCAAAAAATATAATGTGGTCATTTCGGGTGGGTGGAAATTTTTTCTTATGCCGTATTTTATGTCCGGGACAAATATTAGGCGATTCCACGACAGATCCATCCGGGCCCAAGGCGGATGGCATGGGTAGCACACAAAAATTTGGGACTCGCGCAGATTTGCAGTTTTATGGCTGTAAAATGCCAAAAAATATAATGTGGTCATTTCAAGTGGATGGAAATTGTTTCTTATGCCGTATTTGATGTCCGGGACAAATATTAGGCGATTCCACGACGGATCCATCCGGGCCCAAGGCTGAAGGCATGGGCTATAGCACACAAATATTTGGGACTCGCGCGGATTTGCAGTTTTATGGCTATAAAATGCCAAAAAATATTATGTGGTCATTTCGGGTGGGTGGAAATTGTTTCTTATGCCGTATTTGATGTCTGAGACAAATATTAGGCGATTCCACGACGGATCCATCCGGGCCCAAGGCGGATGGCATGGGTAGCACACAAAAATTTGGGACTCGCGCGGATTTGCAGTTTTATGGCTGTAAAATGCCAAAAAATATAATGTGGTCATTTCGAGTGTGTGGAATTTTTTTCTTATTCCGTATTTGATGTCCGGGAAAAATATTAGGCGATTCCACGACGGATCCATCTGGGCCCAAGGCGGAAGGCATGTGCACACAAAAATTTGGGACTCGCGCGGATTTGCAGTTTTATGGCTGTAAAATGCCAAAAAATATAATTAGGTCATTTCGGGTGGGTGGAAATTTTTTCTTATGCCGTATTTGATGTCCGGGACAAATATTAGGCGATTCCACGACGGATCCATCTTGGCCTAAGGCGGAAGGCATGGGCTATAGCACACAAAAATTTGGGACTCGCGCGGATTTGCAGTTTTATGGCTGTAAAATGCCAAAACATATAATGTGGTCATTTCGAGTGGGTGGAAATTGTTTCTTATGCCGTATTTGATGTCCGGGACAAATATTAGGCGATTCCACGACGGATCCATCCGGGCCCAAGGCGGAAGGCATGGTCTATAGCACACAAAAATTTGGGACTCGCGAGGATTTGCAGTTTTATGGCTGTAAAATGCCAAAAGATATAATGTGGTCATTTCGAGTGGGTGGAAATTGTTTCTTATGCCGTATTTGATGTCCGGGACAAATATTAGGCGATTCCACGACGGATCCATCCGGGCCCAAGGCGGAAGGCATGGGCGCACACAAAAATTTGGGACTCGCTCGGATTTGCAGTTTTATGGCTGTAAAATGCCAAAAAATATAATGTGGTCATTTCGGGTGGGTGGAAATTTTTTCTTATGCCGTATTTTATGTCCGGGACAAATATTAGGCGATTCCACGACAGATCCATCCGGGCCCAAGGCGGATGGCATGGGTAGCACACAAAAATTTGGGACTCGCGCAGATTTGCAGTTTTATGGCTGTAAAATGCCAAAAAATATAATGTGGTCATTTCAAGTGGATGGAAATTGTTTCTTATGCCGTATTTGATGTCCGGGACAAATATTAGGCGATTCCACGACGGATCCATCCGGGCCCAAGGCTGAAGGCATGGGCTATAGCACACAAATATTTGGGACTCGCGCGGATTTGCAGTTTTATGGCTATAAAATGCCAAAAAATATTATGTGGTCATTTCGGGTGGGTGGAAATTGTTTCTTATGCCGTATTTGATGTCTGAGACAAATATTAGGCGATTCCACGACGGATCCATCCGGGCCCAAGGCGGATGGCATGGGTAGCACACAAAAATTTGGGACTCGCGCGGATTTGCAGTTTTATGGCTGTAAAATGCCAAAAAATATAATGTGGTCATTTCGAGTGTGTGGAATTTTTTTCTTATTCCGTATTTGATGTCCGGGAAAAATATTAGGCGATTCCACGACGGATCCATCTGGGCCCAAGGCGGAAGGCATGTGCACACAAAAATTTGGGACTCGCGCGGATTTGCAGTTTTATGGCTGTAAAATGCCAAAAAATATAATTAGGTCATTTCGGGTGGGTGGAAATTTTTTCTTATGCCGTATTTGATGTCCGGGACAAATATTAGGCGATTCCACGACGGATCCATCTTGGCCTAAGGCGGAAGGCATGGGCTATAGCACACAAAAATTTGGGACTCGCGCGGATTTGCAGTTTTATGGCTGTAAAATGCCAAAACATATAATGTGGTCATTTCGAGTGGGTGGAAATTGTTTATTATGCCGTATTTGATGTCCGAAACAAATATTAGGCGATTCCACGACGGATCCATCCGGGCCCAAGGCAGAAGGCATGGGCGCACACAAAAATTTGGGACTCGCGCGGATTTGCAGTTTTATGGCTGTAAAATGCCAAAAGATATAATGTGGTCATTTCGAGTGGGTGGAAATTGTTTCTTATGCCGTATTTGATGTCCGGGACAAATATTAGGCGATTCCACGACGGATCCATCCGGGCCCAAGGCGGATGGCATGGGTAGCACACAAAAATTTGGGACTCGCTCGGATTTGCAGTTTTATGGCTGTAAAATGCCAAAAAATATAATATGGTTATTTCGAGTGGATGGAAATTGTTTCTTATGCCGCATTTGATGTCCGGGACAAATATTAGGCGATTCCACGACGGATCCATCCGGGCCCAAGCCGGAAGGCATGGGCGCACAAAAAAATTTGGTACTCGCGCGGATTTGCAGTTTTATGGCTGTAAAATGCCAAAAAATATAATGTGGTTATTTCGGGTGGGTGGAAATTTTTTCTTATGCCGTATTTGATGTCCGGGACAAATATTAGGCGATTCCACGACGGATCCATCTGGGCCCAAGGCGGAAGGCATGGGCTATAGCACACAAAAATTTGGGACTCGCGCGGATTTGCAGTTTTATGGCTATAAAATGCCATAAAATATAATGTGGTCATTTCGGGTGGGTGGAAATTGTTTTTTATGCCGTATTTGATGTCCGAGACAAATATTAGGCGATTCCACGACGGATCCATCCGGGCCCAAGGCGGATGGCATGGGTAGCACACAAAAATTTGGGACTCGCGCAGATTTGCAGTTTTATGGCTCTAAAATGCCAAAAAATATAATGTGGTCATTTCGAGTGGGTGGAAATTGTTTCTTATGCCGTATTTGATGTCCGGGACAAATATTAGGCGATTCCACGACGGATCCATCTGGGCCCAAGGCGGAAGGCATGTGCACACAAAAATTTGGGACTCGCGCGGATTTGCAGTTTTATGGCTGTAAAATGCCAAAAAATATAATTAGGTCATTTCGGGTGGGTGGAAATTTTTTCTTATGCCGTATTTGATGTCCGGGACAAATATTAGGCGATTCCACGACGGATCCATCTGGGCCTAAGGCGGAAGGCATGGGCTATAGCACACAAAAATTTGGGACTCGCGCGGATTTGCAGTTTTATGGCTGTAAAATGCCAAAAAATATAATGTGGTCATTTCGAGTGGGTGGAAATTGTTTATTATGCCGTATTTGATGTCCGAAACAAATATTAGGCGATTCCACGACGGATCCATCCGGGCCCAAGGCGGAAGGCATGGGCGCACACAAAATTTGGGACTCGCGCGGATTTGCAGTTTTATGGCTGTAAAATGCCAAAAAATAGAATGTGGTCATTTCGGGTGGGTGGAAATTGTTTTTTATGCCGTATTTGATGTCCGGGACAAATATTAGGCGATTCCACGATGGATCCATCCGGGCCCAAGGCGGATGGCATGGGTAGCACACAAAAATTTGGGACTCGCTCGGATTTGCAGTTTTATGGCTGTAAAATGCCAAAAAATATAATGTGGTTATTTCGAGTGGATGGAAATTGTTTCTTATGCCGTATTTGATGTCCGGGACAAATATTAGGCGCTTCCACGACGGATCCATCTGGGCCCAAGGCGGAAGGCATGGGCGCACACAAAAATTTGGGACTCGCGCGGATTTGCAGTTTTATGGCTGTAAAATGCCAAAAAATATAATGTGGTCATTTCGAGTGGGTGGAAATTGTTTCTTATGCCGTATTTGATGTCCGGGACAAATATTAGGCGATTCCACGACGGATCCATCTGGGCCCAAGGCGGAAGGCATGTGCACACAAAAATTTGGGACTCGCGCGGATTTGCAGTTTTATGGCTGTAAAATGCCAAAAAATATAATTAGGTCATTTCGGGTGGGTGGAAATTTTTTCTTATGCCGTATTTAATGTTCGGGACAAATATTAGGCGATTCCACGACGGATCCATCTGGGCCTAAGGCGGAAGGCATGGGCTATAGCACACAAAAATTTGGGACTCGCGCGGATTTGCAGTTTTATGGCTGTAAAATGCCAAAAAATATAATGTGGTCATTTCGAGTGGGTGGAAATTGTTTATTATGCCGTATTTGATGTCCGAAACAAATATTAGGCGATTCCACGACGGATCCATCCGGTCCCTAGTCGGAAGGCATGGGCTATAGCACACAAAAATTTGGGACTCGCGCGGATTTGCAGTTTTATGGCTGTAAAATGCCAAAAAATATAATGTGGTCATTTCGAGTGGGTGGAAATTGTTTCTTATGCCGTATTTGATGTCCGGGACAAATATTAGGCGATTCCACGACGAATCCATCCGGGCCCAAGGCGGAAGGCATGGGCTATAGCACACAAAAATTTGGGACTCGCGCGGATTTGCAGTTTTATGGCTGTAAAATGCCAAAAGATATAATGTGGTCATTTCGAGTGGGTGGAAATTGATTCTTATGCCGTATTTGATGTCCGGGACAAATATTAGGCGATTCCACGATGGATCCATCCGGGCCCAAGGCGGAAGGCATGTGCACACAAAAATTTGGGACTCACGCGGATTTGCAGTTTTATGGTTGTAAAATGCCAAAAAATATAATGTGGTCATTTCAGGTGGGTGGAAATTGTTTCTTATGCCGTATTTGATGTCCGGGACAAATATTAGGCGATTCCACGACGGATCCATCCGGTCCCAAGGCGGATGGCATGGGTAGCACACAAAAATTTGGGACTCGCGCGGATTTGCATTTTTTTGGCTGTAAAATGCCAAAAATATATAATGTGGTCATTTCGTGTGGATGGAAATTGTTTCTTATGCCGTATTTGATGTTCGGGACAAATATTAGGCGATTCCACGACGGATCCATCCAGGCCCAAGGCGGAAGGTATGGGCTATAGCACACAAAAAATTGGGACTCGCGCGGATTTGCAGTTTTATGGCTGTAAAATGCTAAAAAATATAATGTGGTCATTTCGAGTGGGTGGAAATTGTTTCTTAAGCCGTATTTGATGTCCGGGACAAATATTAGGCGATTCCACGATGGATCCATCCGGGCCCAAGGCGGAAGGCATGTGCACACAAAAATTTGGGACTCGCGCGGATTTGCAGTTTTATGGTTGTAAAATGCCAAAAAATATAATGTGGTCATTTCAGGTGGGTGGAAATTGTTTCTTATGCCGTATTTGATGTCCGGGACAAATATTAGGCGATTCCACGACGGATCCATCCGGGCCCAAGGCGGATGGCGGGTAGCACACAAAAATTTGGGACTCGCGCGGATTTGCATTTTTATGGCTGTAAAATGCCAAAAATATATAATGTGGTCATTTTGTGTGGATGGAAATTGTTTCTTATGCCGTATTTGATGTTCGGGACAAATATTAGGCGATTCCACGACGGATCCATCCGGGCCCAAGGCGGAAGGTATGGGTAGCACACAAAAATTTGGGACTCGCGCGGATTTGCATTTTTTTGGCTGTAAAATGCCAAAAATATATAATGTGGTCATTTTGTGTGGATGGAAATTGTTTCTTATGCCGTATTTGATGTTCGGGACAAATATTAGGCGATTCCACGACGGATCCATCCGGGCCCAAGGCGGAAGGTATGGGCTATAGCACACAAAAAATTGGGACTCGCGCGGATTTGCTGTTTTATGGCTGTAAAATGCCAAAAAATATAATGTGGTCATTTCGAGTGGGTGGAAATTGTTTCTTAAGCCGTATTTGATGTCCGGGACAAATATTAGGCGATTCCACGACGGATCCATCCGGGCCCAAGGCGGATGGCATGGGTAGCACACAAAAATTTGGGACTCACGCGGATTTGCAGTTTTATGGCTATAAAATGCCAAAAAATATAATGTGGTCATTTCGAGTGTGTGAATTTTTTTTCTTATGCCGTATTTGATGTCCGGAACAAATATTAGGCGATTCCACGACGGATCCATCCGGGCCTAAGGCGGAAGGCATGGGCTATAGCACACAAAAATTTGGGACTCGCGCGGATTTGCAGTTTTATGGCTGTAAAATGTCAAAAAATATAATGTGGTCATTTCGAGTGGGTGGAAATTGTTTATTATGCCGTATTTGATGTCCGGAACAAATATTAGGCGATTCCACGACGGATCCATCCGGGCCCTAGTCGGAAGGCATGGGCTATAGCACACAAAAATTTGGGACTCGCGCGGATTTGCAGTTTTATGGCTGTAAAATGCCAAAAAATATAATGTGGTCATTTCGAGTGGGTGGAAATTGTTTCTTATGCCGTATTTGATGTCCGGGACAAATATTAGGCGATTCCACGACGAATCCATCCGGGCCCAAGGCGGAAGGCATGGGCTATAGCACACAAAAATTTGGGACTCGCGCGGATTTGCAGTTTTATGGCTGTAAAATGCCAAAAAATATAATGTGGTCATTTCGAGTGGGTGGAAATTGATTCTTATGCCGTATTTGATGTCCGGGACAAATATTAGGCGATTCCACGATGGATCCATCCGGGCCCAAGGCGAAAGGCATGTGCACACAAAAATTTGGGACTCGCGCGGATTTGCAGTTTTATGGCTGTAAAATGCCAAAAAATATAATGTGGTCATTTCGGGTGGGTAGAAATTGTTTCTTATGTCGTATTTGATGTCCGAGACAAATATTAGGCGATTCCACGACGGATCCATCCGGGCCCAAGGCGGAAGGCATGGGCTATAGCACACAAAAATTTGGGACTCGCGCGGATTTGCAGTTTTATGGCTGTAAAATGTCAAAAAATATAATGTGGTCATTTCGAGTGGGTGGAAATTGTTTATTATGCCGTATTTGATGTCCGGAACAAATATTAGGCGATTCCACGACGGATCCATCTGGGCCCAAGGCGGAAGGCATGTGCACACAAAAATTTGGGACTCGCGCGGATTTGCAGTTTTATGGCTGTAAAATGCCAAAAAATATAATTAGGTCATTTCGGGTGGGTGGAAATTTTTTCTTATGCCGTATTTAATGTTCGGGACAAATATTAGGCGATTCCACGACGGATCCATCTGGGCCTAAGGCGGAAGGCATGGGCTATAGCACACAAAAATTTGGGACTCGCGCGGATTTGCAGTTTTATGGCTGTAAAATGCCAAAAAATATAATGTGGTCATTTCGAGTGGGTGGAAATTGTTTATTATGCCGTATTTGATGTCCGAAACAAATATTAGGCGATTCCACGACGGATCCATCCGGTCCCTAGTCGGAAGGCATGGGCTATAGCACACAAAAATTTGGGACTCGCGCGGATTTGCAGTTTTATGGCTGTAAAATGCCAAAAAATATAATGTGGTCATTTCGAGTGGGTGGAAATTGTTTCTTATGCCGTATTTGATGTCCGGGACAAATATTAGGCGATTCCACGACGAATCCATCCGGGCCCAAGGCGGAAGGCATGGGCTATAGCACACAAAAATTTGGGACTCGCGCGGATTTGCAGTTTTATGGCTGTAAAATGCCAAAAGATATAATGTGGTCATTTCGAGTGGGTGGAAATTGATTCTTATGCCGTATTTGATGTCCGGGACAAATATTAGGCGATTCTACGATGGATCCATCCGGGCCCAAGGCGGAAGGCATGTGCACACAAAAATTTGGGACTCACGCGGATTTGCAGTTTTATGGTTGTAAAATGCCAAAAAATATAATGTGGTCATTTCAGGTGGGTGGAAATTGTTTCTTATGCCGTATTTGATGTCCGGGACAAATATTAGGCGATTCCACGACGGATCCATCCGGTCCCAAGGCGGATGGCATGGGTAGCACACAAAAATTTGGGACTCGCGCGGATTTGCATTTTTTTGGCTGTAAAATGCCAAAAATATATAATGTGGTCATTTCGTGTGGATGGAAATTGTTTCTTATGCCGTATTTGATGTTCGGGACAAATATTAGGCGATTCCACGACGGATCCATCCAGGCCCAAGGCGGAAGGTATGGGCTATAGCACACAAAAAATTGGGACTCGCGCGGATTTGCAGTTTTATGGCTGTAAAATGCTAAAAAATATAATGTGGTCATTTCGAGTGGGTGGAAATTGTTTCTTAAGCCGTATTTGATGTCCGGGACAAATATTAGGCGATTCCACGATGGATCCATCCGGGCCCAAGGCGGAAGGCATGTGCACACAAAAATTTGGGACTCGCGCGGATTTGCATTTTTTTGGCTGTAAAATGCCAAAAATATATAATGTGGTCATTTTGTGTGGATGGAAATTGTTTCTTATGCCGTATTTGATGTTCGGGACAAATATTAGGCGATTCCACGACGGATCCATCCGGGCCCAAGGCGGAAGGTATGGGCTATAGCACACAAAAAATTGGGACTCGCGCGGATTTGCTGTTTTATGGCTGTAAAATGCCAAAAAATATAATGTGGTCATTTCGAGTGGGTGGAAATTGTTTCTTAAGCCGTATTTGATGTCCGGGACAAATATTAGGCGATTCCACGACGGATCCATCCGGGCCCAAGGCGGATGGCATGGGTAGCACACAAAAATTTGGGACTCGCGTAGATTTGCAGTTTTATGGCTGTAAAATGCCAAAAAATATAATGTGGTCATTTCGGGTGTGTGAAATTTTTTTCTTATGCCGTATTTGATGTCCGGAACAAATATTAGGCGATTCCACGACGGATCCATCCGGGCCTAAGGCGGAAGGCATGGGCTATAGCACACAAAAATTTGGGACTCGCGCGGATTTGCAGTTTTATGGCTGTAAAATGTCAAAAAATATAATGTGGTCATTTCGAGTGGGTGGAAATTGTTTATTATGCCGTATTTGATGTCCGGAACAAATATTAGGCGATTCCACGACGGATCCATCCGGGCCCTAGTCGGAAGGCATGGGCTATAGCACACAAAAATTTGGGACTCGCGCGGATTTGCAGTTTTATGGCTGTAAAATGCCAAAAAATATAATGTGGTCATTTCGAGTGGGTGGAAATTGTTTCTTATGCCGTATTTGATGTCCGGGACAAATATTAGGCGATTCCACGACGAATCCATCCGGGCCCAAGGCGGAAGGCATGGGCTATAGCACACAAAAATTTGGGACTCGCGCGGATTTGCAGTTTTATGGCTGTAAAATGCCAAAAAATATAATGTGGTCATTTCGAGTGGGTGGAAATTGATTCTTATGCCGTATTTGATGTCCGGGACAAATATTAGGCGATTCCACGATGGATCCATCCGGGCCCAAGGCGAAAGGCATGTGCACACAAAAATTTGGGACTCGCGCGGATTTGCAGTTTTATGGCTGTAAAATGCCAAAAAATATAATGTGGTCATTTCGGGTGGGTAGAAATTGTTTCTTATGTCGTATTTGATGTCCGAGACAAATATTAGGCGATTCCACGACGGATCCATCCGGGCCCAAGGCGGAAGGCATGGGCTATAGCACACAAAAATTTGGGACTCGCGCGGATTTGCAGTTTTATGGCTGTAAAATGTCAAAAAATATAATGTGGTCATTTCGAGTGGGTGGAAATTGTTTATTATGCCGTATTTGATGTCCGGAACAAATATTAGGCGATTCCACGACGGATCCATCCGGGCCCTAGTCGGAAGGCATGGGCTATAACACACAAAAATTTGGGACTCGCGCGGATTTGTAGTTTTATGGCTGTAAAATGCCAAAAATATAATGTGGTCATTTCGAGTGGGTGGAAATTGTTTCTTATGCCGTATTTGATGTCCGGGACAAATATTAGGCGATTCCACGACGAATCCATCCGGGCCCAAGGCGGAAGGCATGGGCTATAGCACACAAAAATTTGGGACTCGCGCGGATTTGCAGTTTTATGGCTGTAAAATGCCAAAAAATATAATGTGGTCATTTCGAGTGGGTGGAAATTGATTCTTATGCCGTATTTGATGTCCGGGACAAATATTAGGCGATTCCACGATGGATCCATCCGGGCCCAAGGCGGAAGGCATGGGCTATAGCACACAAAAATTTGGGACTCGCGAGGATTTGCAGTTTTATGGCTGTAAAATGCCAAAAAATATAATGTGGTCATTTCGAGTGGGTGGAAATTGTTTCTTATGCCGTATTTGATGTCCGGGACAAATATTAGGCGATTCCACGACGGATCCATCTGGGCCCAAGGCGGAAGGCATGTGCACACAAAAATTTGGGACTCGCGCGGATTTGCAGTTTTATGGCTGTAAAATGCCAAAAAATATAATTAGGTCATTTCGGGTGGGTGGAAATTTTTTCTTATGCCGTATTTGATGTCCGGGACAAATATTAGGCGATTCCACGACGGATCCATCTGGGCCTAAGGCGGAAGGCATGGGCTATAGCACACAAAAATTTGGGACTCGCGCGGATTTGCAGTTTTATGGCTGTAAAATGCCAAAAAATATAATGTGGTCATTTCGAGTGGGTGGAAATTGTTTATTATGCCGTATTTGATGTCCGAAACAAATATTAGGCGATTCCACGACGGATCCATCCGGGCCCAAGGCGGAAGGCATGGGCGCACACAAAATTTGGGACTCGCGCGGATTTGCAGTTTTATGGCTGTAAAATGCCAAAAAATAGAATGTGGTCATTTCGGGTGGGTGGAAATTGTTTTTTATGCCGTATTTGATGTTCGGGACAAATATTAGGCGATTCCACGATGGATCCATCCGGGCCCAAGGCGGATGGCATGGGTAGCACACAAAAATTTGGGACTCGCTCGGATTTGCAGTTTTATGGCTGTAAAATGCCAAAAAATATAATGTGGTTATTTCGAGTGGATGGAAATTGTTTCTTATGCCGTATTTGATGTCCGGGACAAATATTAGGCGATTCCACGACGGATCCATCCGTGCCCAAGCCGGAAGGCATGGGCGCACAAAAAAATTTGGTACTCGCGCGGATTTGCAGTTTTATGGCTGTAAAATGCCAAAAAATATAATGTGGTTATTTCGGGTGGGTGGAAATTTTTTCTTATGCCGTATTTGATGTCCGGGACAAATATTAGGCGATTCCACGACGGATCCATCTGGGCCCAAGGCGGAAGGCATGGGCTATAGCACACAAAAATTTGGGACTCGCGCGGATTTGCAGTTTTATGGCTATAAAATGCCATAAAATATAATGTGGTCATTTCGGGTGGGTGGAAATTGTTTCTTATGCCGTATTTGATGTCCGAGACAAATATTAGGCGATTCCACGATGGATCCATCCGGGCCCAAGGCGGATGGCATGGGTAGCACACAAAAATTTGGGACTCGCGCAGATTTGCAGTTTTATGGCTGTAAAATGCCAAAAAATATAATGTGGTCATTTCGAGTGGGTGGAAATTGTTTCTTATGCCGTATTTGATGTCCGGGACAAATATTAGGCGATTCCACGACGGATCCATCTGGGCCCAAGGCGGAAGGCATGTGCAAACAAAAATTTGGGACTCGCGCGGATTTGCAGTTTTATGGCTGTAAAATGCCAAAAAATATAATTAGGTCATTTCGGGTGGGTGGAAATTTTTTCTTATGCCGTATTTAATGTTCGGGACAAATATTAGGCGATTCCACGACGGATCCATCTGGGCCTAAGGCGGAAGGCATGGGCTATAGCACACAAAAATTTGGGACTCGCGCGGATTTGCAGTTTTATGGCTGTAAAATGCCAAAAAATATAATGTGGTCATTTCGAGTGGGTGGAAATTGTTTATTATGCCGTATTTGATGTCCGAAACAAATATTAGGCGATTCCACGACGGATCCATCCGGTCCCTAGTCGGAAGGCATGGGCTATAGCACACAAAAATTTGGGACTCGCGCGGATTTGCAGTTTTATGGCTGTAAAATGCCAAAAAATATAATGTGGTCATTTCGAGTGGGTGGAAATTGTTTCTTATGCCGTATTTGATGTCCGGGACAAATATTAGGCGATTCCACGACGAATCCATCCGGGCCCAAGGCGGAAGGCATGGGCTATAGCACACAAAAATTTGGGACTCGCGCGGATTTGCAGTTTTATGGCTGTAAAATGCCAAAAGATATAATGTGGTCATTTCGAGTGGGTGGAAATTGATTCTTATGCCGTATTTGATGTCCGGGACAAATATTAGGCGATTCTACGATGGATCCATCCGGGCCCAAGGCGGAAGGCATGTGCACACAAAAATTTGGGACTCACGCGGATTTGCAGTTTTATGGTTGTAAAATGCCAAAAAATATAATGTGGTCATTTCAGGTGGGTGGAAATTGTTTCTTATGCCGTATTTGATGTCCGGGACAAATATTAGGCGATTCCACGACGGATCCATCCGGTCCCAAGGCGGATGGCATGGGTAGCACACAAAAATTTGGGACTCGCGCGGATTTGCATTTTTTTGGCTGTAAAATGCCAAAAATATATAATGTGGTCATTTCGTGTGGATGGAAATTGTTTCTTATGCCGTATTTGATGTTCGGGACAAATATTAGGCGATTCCACGACGGATCCATCCAGGCCCAAGGCGGAAGGTATGGGCTATAGCACACAAAAAATTGGGACTCGCGCGGATTTGCAGTTTTATGGCTGTAAAATGCTAAAAAATATAATGTGGTCATTTCGAGTGGGTGGAAATTGTTTCTTAAGCCGTATTTGATGTCCGGGACAAATATTAGGCGATTCCACGATGGATCCATCCGGGCCCAAGGCGGAAGGCATGTGCACACAAAAATTTGGGACTCGCGCGGATTTGCAGTTTTATGGTTGTAAAATGCCAAAAAATATAATGTGGTCATTTCAGGTGGGTGGAAATTGTTTCTTATGCCGTATTTGATGTCCGGGACAAATATTAGGCGATTCCACGACGGATCCATCCGGGCCCAAGGCGGATGGCGGGTAGCACACAAAAATTTGGGACTCGCGCGGATTTGCATTTTTATGGCTGTAAAATGCCAAAAATATATAATGTGGTCATTTTGTGTGGATGGAAATTGTTTCTTATGCCGTATTTGATGTTCGGGACAAATATTAGGCGATTCCACGACGGATCCATCCGGGCCCAAGGCGGAAGGTATGGGCTATAGCACACAAAAAATTGGGACTCGCGCGGATTTGCTGTTTTATGGCTGTAAAATGCCAAAAAATATAATGTGGTCATTTCGAGTGTGTGGAAATTGTTTCTTAAGCCGTATTTGATGTCCGGGACAAATATTAGGCGATTCCACGACGGATCCATCCGGGCCCAAGGCGGATGGCATGGGTAGCACACAAAAATTTGGGACTCGCGCGGATTTGCAGTTTTATGGCTGTAAAATGCCAAAAAATATAATGTGGTCATTTCGAGTGGGTGGAAATTGTTTCTTATGCCGTATTTGATGTCCGGGACAAATATTAGGCGATTCCACGACGGATCCATCCGGGCCCAAGGCGGAAGGCATGGGCGCACACAAAATTTGGGACTCGCGCGAATTTGCAGTTTTATGGCTGTAAAATGCCAAAAAATATAATGTGGTCATTTCGAGTGGGTGGAAATTGTTTCTTATGCCGTATTTGATGTCCGGGACAAATATTAGGCGATTCCACGACGGATCCATCCGGGCCCAAGGCGGAAGGCATGGGCGCACACAAAATTTGGGACTCGCGCGGATTTGCAGTTTTATGGCTGTAAAATGCCAAAAAATATAATGTGGTCATTTCGAGTGGGTGGAAATTGTTTCTTATGCCGTATTTGATGTCCGGGACAAATATTAGGCGATTCCACGACGGATCCATCCGGGCCCAAGGCGGATGGCATAGGTAGCACACAAAAATTTGGGACTCGCGCGGATTTGCAGTTTTATGGTTGTAAAATGCCAAAAAATATAATGTGGTCATTTCGAGTGGATGGAAATTGTTTCTTATGCCGTATTTGATGTCCGGGACAAATATTAGGCGATTCCACGACGGATCCATCCGGGCCCAAGGCGGAAGGCATGGGCGCACACAAAAATTTGGGACTCGCGCGGATTTGCAGTTTTATGCCTGTAAAATGCCAAAAAATATAATATGGTTATTTCGGGTGGGTGGAAATTTTTTCTTATGCCGTATTTGATGTCCGGGACAAATATTAGGCGATTCCACGACAGATCCATCTGGGCCCAAGGCGGAAGGCATGGGCTATAGCACACAAAAATTTGGGACTCGCGCGGATTTGCAGTTTTATGGCTATAAAATGCAAAAACATATAATGTGGTCATTTCGGGTGGGTGGAAATTGTTTCTTATGACGTATTTGATGTCCGAGACAAATATTAGGCGATTCCACGACGGATCCATCCGGGCCCAAGGCGGATGGCATGGGTAGCACACAAAAATTTGGGACTCGCTCGGATTTGCAGTTTTATGGCTGTAAAATGCCAAAAAATATAATGTGGTTATTTCGAGTGGATGGAAATTGTTTCTTATGCCGTATTTGATGTCCGGGACAAATATTAGGCGATTCTACGACGGATCCATCCGGGCCCAAGGCGGAAGGCATGGGCGCACACAAAAATTAGGGACTCGCGCGGATTTGCAGTTTTGTGGCTGTAAAATGCCAAAAATTATAATGTGGTCATTTCGAGTGGGTGGAAATTGTTTCTTATGCCGTATTTGATGTCCGGGACAAATATTAGGCGATTCCACGACGGATCCATCCGGGCCCAAGGCGGAAGGCATGGGCGCACACAAAATTTGGGACTCGCGCGGATTTGCAGTTTTATGGCTGTAAAATGCCAAAAAATATAATGTGGTCATTTCGAGTGGGTGGAAATTGTTTCTTAGGCCGTATTTGATGTCCGGGACAAATATTAGGCGATTCCACGACGGATCCATCCGGGCCCAAGGCCGGAAGGCATGTGCAACACAAAAATTTGGGACTCGCGCGGATTTGCAGTTTTATGGCTGTAAAATGCCAAAAAATATAATTAGGTCATTTCGGGTGGGTGGAAATTTTTTCTTATGCCGTATTTAATGTTCGGGACAAATATTAGGCGATTCCACGACGGATCCATCTGGGCCTAAGGCGGAAGGCATGGGCTATAGCACACAAAAATTTGGGACTCGCGCGGATTTGCAGTTTTATGGCTGTAAAATGCCAAAAAATATAATGTGGTCATTTCGAGTGGGTGGAAATTGTTTATTATGCCGTATTTGATGTCCGAAACAAATATTAGGCGATTCCACGACGGATCCATCCGGTCCCTAGTCGGAAGGCATGGGCTATAGCACACAAAAATTTGGGACTCGCGCGGATTTGCAGTTTTATGGCTGTAAAATGCCAAAAAATATAATGTGGTCATTTCGAGTGGGTGGAAATTGTTTCTTATGCCGTATTTGATGTCCGGGACAAATATTAGGCGATTCCACGACGAATCCATCCGGGCCCAAGGCGGAAGGCATGGGCTATAGCACACAAAAATTTGGGACTCGCGCGGATTTGCAGTTTTATGGCTGTAAAATGCCAAAAGATATAATGTGGTCATTTCGAGTGGGTGGAAATTGATTCTTATGCCGTATTTGATGTCCGGGACAAATATTAGGCGATTCTACGATGGATCCATCCGGGCCCAAGGCGGAAGGCATGTGCACACAAAAATTTGGGACTCGCGCGGATTTGCAGTTTTATGGTTGTAAAATGCCAAAAAATATAATGTGGTCATTTCAGGTGGGTGGAAATTGTTTCTTATGCCGTATTTGATGTCCGGGACAAATATTAGGCGATTCCACGACGGATCCATCCGGTCCCAAGGCGGATGGCATGGGTAGCACACAAAAATTTGGGACTCGCGCGGATTTGCATTTTTTTGGCTGTAAAATGCCAAAAATATATAATGTGGTCATTTCGTGTGGATGGAAATTGTTTCTTATGCCGTATTTGATGTTCGGGACAAATATTAGGCGATTCCACGACGGATCCATCCAGGCCCAAGGCGGAAGGTATGGGCTATAGCACACAAAAAATTGGGACTCGCGCGGATTTGCAGTTTTATGGCTGTAAAATGCTAAAAAATATAATGTGGTCATTTCGAGTGGGTGGAAATTGTTTCTTAAGCCGTATTTGATGTCCGGGACAAATATTAGGCGATTCCACGATGGATCCATCCGGGCCCAAGGCGGAAGGCATGTGCACACAAAAATTTGGGACTCGCGCGGATTTGCAGTTTTATGGTTGTAAAATGCCAAAAAATATAATGTGGTCATTTCAGGTGGGTGGAAATTGTTTCTTATGCCGTATTTGATGTCCGGGACAAATATTAGGCGATTCCACGACGGATCCATCCGGGCCCAAGGCGGATGGCGGGTAGCACACAAAAATTTGGGACTCGCGCGGATTTGCATTTTTATGGCTGTAAAATGCCAAAAATATATAATGTGGTCATTTTGTGTGGATGGAAATTGTTTCTTATGCCGTATTTGATGTTCGGGACAAATATTAGGCGATTCCACGACGGATCCATCCGGGCCCAAGGCGGAAGGTATGGGCTATAGCACACAAAAAATTGGGACTCGCGCGGATTTGCTGTTTTATGGCTGTAAAATGCCAAAAAATATAATGTGGTCATTTCGAGTGTGTGGAAATTGTTTCTTAAGCCGTATTTGATGTCCGGGACAAATATTAGGCGATTCCACGACGGATCCATCCGGGCCCAAGGCGGATGGCATGGGTAGCACACAAAAATTTGGGACTCGCGCGGATTTGCAGTTTTATGGCTGTAAAATGCCAAAAAATATAATGTGGTCATTTCGAGTGGGTGGAAATTGTTTCTTATGCCGTATTTGATGTCCGGGACAAATATTAGGCGATTCCACGACGGATCCATCCGGGCCCAAGGCGGAAGGCATGGGCGCACACAAAATTTGGGACTCGCGCGAATTTGCAGTTTTATGGCTGTAAAATGCCAAAAAATATAATGTGGTCATTTCGAGTGGGTGGAAATTGTTTCTTATGCCGTATTTGATGTCCGGGACAAATATTAGGCGATTCCACGACGGATCCATCCGGGCCCAAGGCGGAAGGCATGGGCGCACACAAAATTTGGGACTCGCGCGGATTTGCAGTTTTATGGCTGTAAAATGCCAAAAAATATAATGTGGTCATTTCGAGTGGGTGGAAATTGTTTCTTATGCCGTATTTGATGTCCGGGACAAATATTAGGCGATTCCACGACGGATCCATCCGGGCCCAAGGCGGATGGCATAGGTAGCACACAAAAATTTGGGACTCGCGCGGATTTGCAGTTTTATGGTTGTAAAATGCCAAAAAATATAATGTGGTCATTTCGAGTGGATGGAAATTGTTTCTTATGCCGTATTTGATGTCCGGGACAAATATTAGGCGATTCCACGACGGATCCATCCGGGCCCAAGGCGGAAGGCATGGGCGCACACAAAAATTTGGGACTCGCGCGGATTTGCAGTTTTATGCCTGTAAAATGCCAAAAAATATAATATGGTTATTTCGGGTGGGTGGAAATTTTTTCTTATGCCGTATTTGATGTCCGGGACAAATATTAGGCGATTCCACGACAGATCCATCTGGGCCCAAGGCGGAAGGCATGGGCTATAGCACACAAAAATTTGGGACTCGCGCGGATTTGCAGTTTTATGGCTATAAAATGCAAAAACATATAATGTGGTCATTTCGGGTGGGTGGAAATTGTTTCTTATGACGTATTTGATGTCCGAGACAAATATTAGGCGATTCCACGACGGATCCATCCGGGCCCAAGGCGGATGGCATGGGTAGCACACAAAAATTTGGGACTCGCGCAGATTTGCAGTTTTATGGCTGTAAAATGCCAAAAAATATAATGTGGTCATTTCGAGTGGGTGGAAATTGTTTCTTATACCGTATTTGATGTCCGGGACAAATATTAGGTGATTCCACGACGGATCCATCCGGGCCCAAGGCGGAAGGCATGGGCGCACACAAAAATTTGGGACTCGCGCGGATTTGCAGTTTTATGGCTGTAAATTGCCAAAAAATATAATGTGGTCATTTTGAGTGGGTGGAAATTGTTTCTTATGCTGTATTTGATGTCCGGGACAAATATTAGGCGATTCCACGACGGATCCATCCGGGCCCAAGGCGGAAGGCATGGGCGCACACAAAAATTTGGGACTCGCGCGGATTTGCAGTTTTATGGCTGTAAAATGCCAAAAAATATAATGTGGTCATTTCGGGTGGGTGGAAATTGTTTCTTATGCCGTATTTGATGTCCGGGACAAATATTAGGCGATTCCACGACGGATCCATCCGGGCCCAAGGCGGAAGGCATGGGCGCACACAAAAATTTGGGACTCGCGCAGATTTGCAGTTTTATGGCTGTAAAATGCCAAAAAATATAATGTGGTCATTTCAAGTGGATGGAAATTGTTTCTTATGCCGTATTTGATGTCCGGGACAAATATTAGGCGATTCCACGACGGATCCATCCGGGCCCAAGGCTGAAGGCATGGGCTATAGCACACAAATATTTGGGACTCGCGCGGATTTGCAGTTTTATGGCTATAAAATGCCAAAAAATATTATGTGGTCATTTCGGGTGGGTGGAAATTGTTTCTTATGCCGTATTTGATGTCTGAGACAAATATTAGGCGATTCCACGACGGATCCATCCGGGCCCAAGGCGGATGGCATGGGTAGCACACAAAAATTTGGGACTCGCGCGGATTTGCAGTTTTATGGCTGTAAAATGCCAAAAAATATAATGTGGTCATTTCGAGTGGGTGGAAATTGTTTCTTATGCCGTATTTGATGTCCGGGACAAATATTAGGCGATTCCACGACGGATCCATCTGGGCCCAAGGCGGAAGGCATGTGCACACAAAAATTTGGGACTCGCGCGGATTTGCAGTTTTATGGCTGTAAAATGCCAAAAAATATAATTAGGTCATTTCGGGTGGGTGGAAATTTTTTCTTATGCCGTATTTGATGTCCGGGACAAATATTAGGCGATTCCACGACGGATCCATCTTGGCCTAAGGCGGAAGGCATGGGCTATAGCACACAAAAATTTGGGACTCGCGCGGATTTGCAGTTTTATGGCTGTAAAATGCCAAAACATATAATGTGGTCATTTCGAGTGGGTGGAAATTGTTTATTATGCCGTATTTGATGTCCGAAACAAATATTAGGC